>NC_064923.1:442952159-444202159 GCF_023897955.1 Schistocerca gregaria
TTCTAGGATTTTTGCTAGCCCAAACTCTTCAGTTGTTGCCGTTGACAGACCCTCGGAGCATGAAATGAGCTTCATCGGTCCACAACACTTTACTCAACCAATCGTCATCTTCCGCCATCTTCTGAAACGCCCACGCCACAAATGCCCTCCTCTTCACTAAATCGCCAGGTAACAGTTCATGATGCCGATGGATTTTGTACGGATAGCATCGGAGGGTACGCCTAAGTGCCAAAGTGTATGGAATGCCGGTGCGACGTGCGACTGCACGAGCGCTGACTTCCCCGTGCGTAGACGAACCCGCTACAGTCTCCATTTCTTCCTGAACTGCCTCAGCAGCATTACGTCTTGTGCTCGGTCGGCCACTACGGGGTCTATCGTCTAAACAACCTGTGGCTTCGATCTTCGAAATCATTCTCGCCACAGCTGCATTTGTCAACGGACCTTTACCCGTTCGAATCCCCTTCCTATGACGATAGGATCGTAACGCTGAACTAGCACATTCCCCATTCTGATAATACAGCTTCACTAAAAGCACCTTTTCAGGTAATGTCAACGTGCCGCGACTGCTGCCGCATCTGATTATCTCTCTCATTACAGCTCTTTTTATACATTATTGTCATGCGCAGTCAATGACATTTTGCTGTCCAGCGCCATCTGTCGCACATTTTGTGAACGTTGTTTTTTTTGTTATAATAAAGCCCCATGTCATTCCAAGCATGTGTGTCAATTTTTACCTCTCTATCTACATTATTCCATGGTTTATTAAGTTTTTCAGATTTATACTGACTTTTTGATCACCCGGTACTTGAATGGATTCTTGAATCGCTGCTTGTTCTCCCTCCCCAATTCACCGCTCCTCCTCGCCATCAGCACCAACCGTGACCTGAAGTCATACCCAATGGCGCCCCACGCCGTAACGCCACAAATAACACCTCTGTGCCTCTCCAAAACACTGAAAAATGAGACCTCTCACCAGATCGCCGGTTATCTGGTTTAGAGCAGGAACGCGGTTCACCGCTGAACGCAGTGTGACGCCATTCATCAGCAGTCTATGCTTGCCAGTCACGGCACCACTCGAAACGCAGCCGTTTGAGTCGTGGTGTTAAGGGCAGCCTACGCTTAGGGCGGTATCTGCCTAGTCCGGTTGCTGCTTGTCTCCGACCAATACTGCGGTATGATACTGAATGTTGCAGGGAGTCCCTCACTTGTATCCGGACGGCAGGCTCAGGCGCGCTCGACCGGAACCTTCAGTACGAGTCCGCTTGCCATCATGTTAGCGTACATTGTAACAATGGGGCACTGTCGCATCACAGTGGCCAACAGATCTGTAGAGAGCAGGACTTGACCAGCCAGCCAAATGGAGAACGACAACTGGGCTCATTGCAAACTCTGTCTTACACACGTGCGGCAACTTCGTGTTCTGCACAGTGACCAGTCAACATCTGTTCACGCCACTTGCATACCCAATCAAGCCTGGTAAAATCACTCAACGCAAACAACACTAACGCAGTCTTCTGGCTGTCCTATCTGTCGCAGGGATTTGCAGCTTTAATCAGCTACTAGGTGATCAAAAAGTCAGTATAAATTTGAAACCTTAATAAACCACGGAATAATGTAGATAGAGAGGTAAAAATTGATACACATGCTTGGAATGACATGGGGTTTTATTAGAACAGAAAAAAAACAAAGTTCATAAAATGTCCGACAGATGGCGTTGGACAGCAAAACGTCAGTGTCTGCGCATGAAGTTCGAAGCCACGGGTTGTTTGGACGATAGACCCCGTAGTGGCCGACCGAGCACAAGGCGTAATGCTGCTGAGACAGTTCAGGAAGAAATGGAGACTGTAGCGGGTTCGTCTATGCACGGAGAAGTCAGCGCTCGTGCAGTCGCACATAGCACCGGCATTCCATATACTACTGTTCGGTTGGCACTGAGGCGTACCCTCCGATGCTACCCGTACAAAATCCAACGGCATTATGAACTGTTACTTGGCATTTGCGATGTGGGCGTTTCAAATGATGGCCGAAGATGACGACTGGTTGAGTAACGTGTTGTGGACCGTGCGAAGCTAATTTCACGCTCCGAGGATCTGTCAACGCCCACGACTTCAGAATTTGGGCTACCGAAAATCCTACAACTGTCGTGGAAACTCCATTGCACTACGAGAAAGTCACGGTATGGGTTGGATTTACCACATATACCGTTATCTGGCGTTTTTTCTTCGAGGAAATGCGTGATTCTGGTTTTTTAACTGCTACCGTGAAGGGTGAGAGGTATGCCGATATGTTACGCAATCGCATCATCCCCAGCTTGCTGATAAACACCTGCTGGAACGTACGATGTTTATGAAGGATGGCGCTCCACCCCATGAAAGACCTCTTCTGTGCGTCGTTTGGTGATGGTCGTGTGCTCAGCCGCCACTTTCGTCATGCCTGGCCTCCCCAGGTCCCCAGACCTCAGTCCTTGCGATCATTGGCTTTGGGGTTACCTGAAGTCGCAAGTGTATCGCGATCGACCGACATCTCTAGGGATGCTGAAAGACAACATCCGACGCCAATGCTTCACCATAACTCCAGGCATGTTTTACAGTGCTGTTCACAACATTATTCCACGACTACAGCTATTGGTGTACATATTGAGCATTTCCTGTAAAGAACATCATATTTGCTTTGTCATACTTTGTTATGCTAATTATTGCTATTCTGATCTGATGAAGCGCCATCTGTCGGACATTTTTTGAACTTTTGTATTTTTTTGGTTCTAATAAAACCCAATGTCATTTCAAGCATGTGTCTCAATTTGTACGCCTCTATCAACATTATTCAGTGATTTATTCAGTTTTCAAATTTATACTGACTTTTTGATCACATGGTACATACCCGCCGATTACGTGTACATAGCTGCTTTGGCATCCGACCATACCTTCTGCGTACTTCACATCCGTTGTAAAACAATGTACACTGAAGCGCCAGAGAAACTGGTATACACATTCGTATTCAGGTAAGTCTCCGACATCGCTGCGGCCGAAGAAAGATCTTGCAAGTACGGTACCAACGATGAATGAAGAGAATCGTTCAACATGACTGAAGTACAACCCTTCTGCAAATTACTACAGATTTCAATCCTGGACCATCTACAAGCGTCAGCATGGAAACCATTCGACGAAACATCATCGAAATAGGCTTTCGGAGCCGAATGACAACTCGTGTAGCCTTGATGAGAGCATAAAACAACGCTTTACGCCTCGCCTGGGCCCGTCAACACCGATATTGGACTGTTGATGACTGGAAACATGTTGCATGGTCCGACGAGTCTCGTTCAAATTGTATCGTTCGGATGTACGGTTATGGAGACAACCTCATGAATCCACGGACCCTATAGGTCAGCAGGGGACTGTTCAAGCTGGTGGAGGCTCGGGAATGGTGTGGAGCGTGTGCAGCTGCAGTGCTATGGGATCCCTGATACGTATAGATACGACTCTGACACGTGACACGTCCGTACGCGTCCTGTCTGCATCCATTCATGTCCATTGTGCACTCCGAGGGACTTGGGCAATTCCAACAGGACATTGCGACACCCCACACGTTCACAATTGTTACAGAGTGGCTCCAGGAACACTCTTCTGGGCGCCAAACTCCCAAGACATGAAAATTATTGAGGGCTCCTGGGATGCCTTGCAACGTGTAAGAGATCTCCACTCCTTCGTACTCTTACCGATTTATGAACAGCCCTACTGGATTTATTGTGTCGATTCCCTCCATTACTACTTCAGACATTAGTTGAATCCATGTCACGTCGTGTTTTCTGGATGCTTGCGGGGGCCCTACACGATATGAGGCAGGTGTACCAGTTTCTTTGACTCTACAGCCTATATTACTTATGAAAATATAGCAATCTCCCAATTATCCCAGATCAGATTACCGAGCTGCAAATTATCCGTCCATAGTACGGCGATTAATAAAAAATTGAAAAGAAAACCAGAATTATTCTGTTCTAAATTGAGCTAATATTTTCAGTTAGGTTACAGGTTTCCGATGGTGAAAACGCAGCTGACGAATACTCCGTGAGTGGTAATATACCGATACCTATGAACCAGGATTTGAGCAGATAGATCAAGACACGAAAACCATCTGGGTAAACAATCCCAAAAAATGCCTTACTCCCAACGCAGGCAATCTCCACATCCAGAAAGTTAATGCTGAAATCTGACATGTGATAAACGATCACACAGTTATAAACACCAGTTCTCTGTTAACTCGGATGAAAGAAATGAAATAATAAATTTATAAAATACAGATATACATCTATAGTCCTAACTACACAGAAACATATATATGTTTGGACACAAAGACACACACACACACACACACGCACACACTACAAATCTTGTTTGACAATTATCAAGCTATACGACGCCAGAAAGTGCCAGGACTGTTTCTACCCTGAATATACAGTGTTTCATATGTGAAGCAAAATACACACACACACAGAAATTTGTATATATTTCAGCCCACTAGTGATTCCTCTGAAAAGCTAAAGGCGAAACGCATATGGCAATATAAAATTGGTTTTGTTCAGTTGCACACAGACAGACCTAACCCGAAAACTATCTACATAACAGTAAACATGAAATAAAATGAATATGTTTCCGGTAAAAACATGTGCATTTTCAATTATCCGTGTTTTTCGGTGATCCTTGCAGTCTCGGGTCCACATTAGCCCGGATATTCGGAATCCTGTTGTAATAGTCACTTTTCTGTCCCAGTGAATAAGCTACAAATCTGCGTGTCCCTTTGTGTCGGTCAAATGTTGGAGCAGACCGAAAAGAAGACCCGAAGAAATTACACAATTGAGTTTTGTCCGAATTTTCATATTCAAACGAAGAGTGGGAAATGCACAAATGAGAAGTCAATTAGATCAGCGTTAGGTCTCTTTCTGAAAAAAAAATTAATTGCTTGAAAGTAATAACGGTAATTAAAAACTAAATTAGTAATTTGAGGGAAAATTACAGAATGGACTTTTGTGCAAATTGTCAGCGCCAAACGACGAGTGAGAAATGGACAAATTCTGTATCAAACTAACCATCGTGGGTTGTAATTTTGCAGCAGGAGTAGTTACTTACTGAAAAGTAGTCAGGGTACTTAAGAAACGCTTAATTAGTGACTTGGGAGAAAACTGAAATATTTCACGATGGTGGCTGCTAGCAATCTGAAAGTTATGCAAAAATTATTAAATCATAACATGTATTGAAACTTACCTCCTTTCTTTTGATCCATATGCCCTTAACAGTAATGGGACACCGATCGACATTTAAATATATTAATTATATTTCATGCTTTCTGAACAAAATTTGAAAATAAATAAACTGAAAGACATGAACAAATGTTTGTCTAAAAGTACGAAATAAAAGAGATTAGAACGACGCTCAAAATCACTTATAGCAAATGAGCTGCTGTTGAAGAACTTAAGGTTCAGTGTTCAGCTAAGAATCTTAGAATTTTAAAGAGTACTATAGGATATTTGTTTGGTATGATATCACTCTGTAATCTCCTTAAGTCATTGACGTAATAGCATCTCAGCTACTGCCATGATCTCCAGCATCATTCAAAGGCGAGTCAAATGTTTCTCTAATCTCTTTTATGTCTTACTTTTAGACAGATCGGTTCACAAAACATTTAACTGCTTTTTTTGTTCAAATGCTTATTTTTATTTTTTGTTGGCACTGAGTGTGTATTTGCAGTGCAGAATAATTAGCTGACTCTGTAGTATTGTGCCATGCCAGTTATTTCTGTAACAGAAGCTTGCAAGCAACGGGGAAGGTGATATAGTGAGGAGTGCCCCAGGGAAGTCTGACAGTACCGACATTACTCTCTATAGTCCGTCCCTGGTAGATGACTGGTCAGCTCGATGGAATGTCATACCTAACGGCGCGGGTTCGATTCCCGGCTGGGTCGGAGATTTTCTCCGCTCAGGGACTGGGTGTTGTGTTGTCCTTATCATCATTTCATCCCCATCGATACGCAAATCGCCGAAGTGGCGTCAACTCGAAAGACTTGCACCAGGCGAACGATCTATCCGACGGGAGGCCCTAGCAACACGGGATTTCCATTTATATTCTCTGTTCAGGTACAGATAAATGATGTGGCGCACAAGGTTGGCAGCAACGTGCGGCTGTTTGCTGATGATGCTGTGATGTAAGGTAAGATCTTAAGTTGAGTGCCTGTAGGAAGATACAAAATGACTTAGACATAATATCTAGCTGGTATGGTGAATGGGAACTAGCTCTGAATGGGAAAAATGTAAGTGGATGTGGGTGAGTAGGAAAAACAAAGCCGTAATATTCGGATACAGCGTTATTAGTGTCCTGCTTGATGCAGTCAGGTCGTTTAAATACGATGGTCGTAAGCTTGGAAAGCGATATGAAATGGAATGAGCATTTGAGAACTCTGGCTTGGGTTTATTGGGAGAATTTTGGGGAAGCGTGGTTTACCTCTAAAGGAGACCGCATACAGGACGCTAGTGCGAACTGTTCTTCTACATCTGCATCTACGTCTACATCTACATCTACATGGCTACTCTGCAAATCACACTTAAGTGCCTGACAGAGGGGTCGTCAAACTACCATCACAACAATTCTGTGTTACTCCACTCTTAAACAGTGCGCTGAAAAAACAGACAGCCGGCCACGGTGGTCTCGCGGCTGTAGGCGCGCAGTCCGGAACCGTGCGACTGCTACGGTCGCAGGTTCGAATCCTGCCTCGGGCATGGATGTGTGTGATGTCCTTAGGTTAGTTAGGTTTAAGTAATTCTAAGTTCTAGAGGACTGATGACCACAGCAGTTGAGTCCCATAGTGCTCAGAGAAATTTGAAAAAAAAGGACACCTATATAATTCCGTGCGAGCTCTGATTTCCATAATTTGATTATTATAATCGTTTCTCCCGATGTAAGTCGGCGTCATAGGGAGAAAGTTGGTGATTGAAATTTCGTGAGAAGATCCCGCCGCAACGAGAAACGCCTTTGATTTAGTTATGTGCACCACACATCCTGTATCACGTCCGTAACACTCTCTCCCCTATTTCAAGATAATACAAAATGTGCTGGCCTTCTTTGAACTTTCTCAATGTACTCCGTTAATCCTGACCGGAAGGATTCCAGATCGTGCAGCAGTACTCCAAAATTGGACGGACAAGCGTAGTGCAGGCAGTCTCTTTAGTAGATCTGTTATATTTCGTAAGTGTTCTGCCAATAAAACGCAGTCATTGGTTCGCCCTATACTCAACAATTTCTGTGTCTTCTTTCCAATTTAAATTTTTCGTAATTGCTATTCCTGCGTATTTACGGGTTTTAGATTTGATTGATATATTGTGCAACCAAAGTTTAACGGATTCGTTCTAGCATTCATGTGAATGACTTCCCACTTTTCATTATTTAGGGTCAATTGAGTATTGTTCGAGCGTCTGGGATCCGTTCCAGCTCAGATTAATGGAAGTCATCGACGCAATTCAGAGGCGGACTGCTGGATCTGTTACCGGTAGATTCGAAAACACGCACGAATTACAGAGATGCTGCGGGAACTCAAATGGGCAACCATTCACCGTGGTAGACCCTAGTTTGTGATTAATCAAAGAAATTTTCTGTGATGCTCAACACCTTTAAAAATAATGTTAACCATGCAGTTATGATAGAGTTACTGTTATCGTGCGGTTTTTGTGTGCAAAGGGTTGTAGGTTCGGATCTTCTTATGTGATTCAAAATCTTTTTATTTTTTAATGTTTATCGAAACGACTTTGATCATTATTTTTCTTCCCTTAACTGGTTTAAATGTATTTTTTTTAATTTCTATTCGTTTGTCACGTCATTTCAATTGGTGTTATTTTTTCTTCGTATCATTCTTTTGCCATTTGGAATCTTCGTGCATATGGATTTAGTTATTGTTATTTATTGATTTAGATTTAATTTCTTCCCTTTTATCAACTTATATTCTCGTCCACGTTATTGTATGTATTATTTTCATTCCCCATTTTGATGGAATTTCGTTTTACTTATAATCCTTTGTTTCTTCTAAATCCTCATGTACATTATATTGTGCAAAGTGCAACAATAATTTGTTTTAAATCTTACATGCCCATTGGCATCCACACAAAAAGTACATCTTGTAATGCGAAATAGATTTTTAAGGCCACTGCAATATGAATATATTATTTCGTCTTTTGTTTTTAATCGATAAGTTGCAATTTCCAAATATTTAATTATTATCATAGTAAAATGAAAATAAGGAAATTTACAGGCACAACGATTCCAAGAGGAAAAAGAGTGACAGAAGAAGAATGAGAGCAAATAAAACAGTTAATACGCTCGTTAAAATGACATGACAAAGAGACAACAATAAAAAATGATTTGAAACCAGTTAACTGAATAAAAATAACGATGAAATTGATTTCGGTAAGAAAATAACAATAAAAAATTCAACATATCTGGCGAGATTCGAACCCACAATCTTTTTCATGTGAGGACCTCATGTTAGGCACTATTTTACAGCAACAGCCTGATTGATGTGGGTACTTTAAAGCTGTAGAAGATCACCTGAAATTCCGAAATATTTTTCATTGATTACTCGCAAATGAGGGCCCACCAGGGTGAGCGGCTACAGGTTGTGATACCTTGGATCTTAACCTGCATACCCTTGTACATTATTTCAAAAGGTCGATCCTACCGTTGATGACTCTCATTGTAAAATAAAAAACAAGAAATTAACGGTCATACGGAGGCACATAGACAATCGTTCTTCCCACTACATCTACATCTACATCGATACTCCGCAAGCCACCTGACGGTGTGTGGCGCAGGGTACCCTGAGTACCTCTATCGGTTCTCCCTTCTATTCCAGTCTCGTATTGTTCGTGAAAAGAAGGATTGTCGGTATGCTTCTGTGTGGGCTCTAATCTCTCTGATTTTATCCTCATGGTCTCTTCGCGAGATATACGTAGGAGGGAGCAATATACTGCTTGACTCTTCGGTGGAGGTATGTTCTCGAAACTTTAACAAAAGCCCGTACCGAGCTACTGAGCGTCTCTCCTGCAGAGTCTTCCACTGGAGTTTATCTACCATCTCCGTAACGCTTTCGCAATTACTAAATGATCCTGTAACGAAGCGCGCTGCTCTCCGTTGATTCTTCTCTATCTCTTCTATCAACCCTGTCTGGTACGGATCTCACACTGGTGAGCAGTATTCAAGCAGTGGGCGAACAAGCGTTCTGTAACCTACTTTCTTTGTTTTGGGATTGCATTTCCTTAGGATTCTTCCAATGAATCTCAGTCTGCCATCTGCTTTACCGACTATTGACTTTATATGATCATTCCATTTTAAATCACTCCTAATGCGTACTCCCAGATAATTTATGGAATTAACTGCTCCCAGTTGCTGACCTCGCTTTGTTCGCTAATAGAACAGGAATGTAAATTACACTGAAATGAACACCCTTAGCTGCTTACAGGCGTTGACGTACGTCAACGGGGACAGATGAGAATGTGTGCCCCGACCGGGACTCGAACCCGGGATCTCCTGCTTACGTGGCAGACGCTCTATCCATCTGAGCCACCGAGGACACAGAGGACAGTGCGACTGCAGGGATTTATCTCTGGCACGCCTCCCGTTAACTATATACCGGGTGATCAAAAAGTCAGTATAAATTTTAAAACTGAATAAATCACGGAATAATGTAGATAGAGAGGTACAAATTGACACACATGCTTGGAATGAGACGGGGTTTTACTATAAAAAAAAAGGTTCAAAAAATGTCTGACAGATGGCACTTCATGTGATCAGAATAGCAATCATTAGCATAACAAAGTAAGACAAAGCAAAGATGATGTTCTTTACAGGAAATGCTCAATATGTCCACCATCATTCCTGAACAATAGCTGTAGTCGAGGAATAATGTTGTGAACAGCACTGTAAAACATGCCTGGAGTTATGGTGAAGCATTGGCGTCGGATGTTGTCTTTCAGCATCCCGAGGGACGTCGGTCGAACACGACACACTTGCGACTTGAGGTAACCCCAAAGCCGATAATCGCACGGACTGAGGTCTGGGGACCTGGGAGGCCATGCATGTAGAAAGTGGCGGCTGAGCATACGATCATCACCAAACGACACGCGCAACAGATCTTCCACGCTTCTAGCAATATGGGATTTTTTTTTTGTTCTAATAAAACCCCATGTCATTCCAAGCATGTGTGTCAATTTTTACCTCTCAATCTACATTATTCCGGGATTTATTAAGTTTTAAAATTTATGCTGAATTTTTGATCACCCGGTGTATACTATGATGGTATCTGTTCTTTCGGACATCTTAGTACATATATAGGAATGTAAATGACTAGTAGAGGTACGGAGGCCTGCGGGGTATCTATGTGGATGTAGATATAGAGAAGGAAGGCCGCAGAGCGCGTGCTCTGCAAGGGCGCAAAGCACGCAGACGTCGGGACCACGCGGTGCGCTGCGGTTCGGCCCCATTGAGAAGCGCGGGCGTCACGTGAGCTGCGCGCGGCGGATCGATCGCCTTACCTGTCGGCCAGGCTGCCCCAGAACGGCGCCGACAGGAACTCGACGAAGGGCCGCGAGCCGATCAGCAGGCCGCACTGCGTGGGGTTCATGCCCATCTGCTTGAAGTAGACGCCCATCAGCGGGAAGAGCGAGCCGAACGCCGAGTAGAAGAAGAAGTAGAAGGTCTTGACGGTGAGCAGCTCCTGGTCGACCGAGCCGCACAGCACCTCGATGATGTCGGAGCGGCCGCGGATCTTGTGCGTCGCGTCCTTGGGCTGCGGGTACTTCTCGGGGTCGACGGGCCCCAGCGCCTCCGGGTCGACGAGCGGCCGCACCGGCGCGCCCGCCACCCCGGGGGGCGGCGCCGCCACACCGCCGCCCACGCCGACGCCGGGGCCGTCGAAGCGCTCGCTGCCGGCCATCGCGACTGCCGACTGCCACTGACGCCGGCCGCGCCGCCGCCGCCGAAGCACCGCCGGCCGGCCCGAGCCGATCGATACGCGCCGCCGCCGGGACGCGCCGCCCACGCGCCGCCCCTCCACGCAGACCGCGCTAGCGACTGCCGCCCACGCACGTCGGCGCACTGAGCGCTTCGGACCCAAATGACGCCAGGCGGACGTCACAAAAGTTCAGCATCCAATCGACCCTGTATTCACAGTCCCTTTTGTGCAGTATCGTTTGCAATACGCAGAGATTCGACTAAATAAGTAGAGGAACTCTCTACTACCACCATTAGTCAGTTCACTCGTTGCTAGCTGTCGTAACATTCTAACAGTTCGCACCCCGTCCCAACAAATTAACTGCACTACTGCCCACTAAAATTGCTACACCACGAACATGACGTGCTACAGACGCGAAATTTAACCGACAGGTAGAAGATGCTGTGATATGCAAATGATTAGCTTTTCAGAACATTCACACAAGGTTGGCGCCGGTGGCGACACCTACAACGTGCTGACATGAGGAAAGTTTCCAACTGATTTCTCGTACACAAACAGCAGTTGACCGGCGTTGCCTGGTGAAACGTTGTTGTGATGCCTCGTCTAAGGAGGAGAAATGCGTACCATCACGTTTCCGACTTTGATAAAGGTCGGGTGTAGCCTATCGCGATTGCGGTTTAGCAGAATGTGGAATCGGTGGTTTCAGGAGGGTAATACGGAACGCCGTGCTGGATCCCAAGGGCCTCGTATTACTAGCAGTCGAGATGAGAGGCATCTTATCCGCATGGCTGTAGCGGATCGTGCAGCCACGTCTCCATCCCTGAGTCAACAGGTTTTCAAGACAACAACCATGTGCACGAACAGTTCGACGACCTTTGCGGCAGCATGGACTATTAGCTCGGAGACCATGGCTGCGGTTACCCTTGACGCTGTATCACAGACAGGAGCGCCTGCGATGGTGTACTCAACGACGAACCTCGGTGCACGAATGGCAAAACGTCATTTTTCGGATGAATCCAGGTTCTGTTTACAGCGTCATGATAGTCGCATCCGTGTTTGGCGACATCGTGGTGAACACGCATTGGAAGCGTGTATTCGTCACCGCCATATTGGCGTAACACTCGGCGTGATGGTATGAGGTGCCATTGGTTACACGTTTCGGTCACCTCTTGTTCGCATTGACGGCACTTTGAACAGTGGACGTTACATTTCAGATTTGTTACGACCCGGGGCTCTACCCTTCATTCGATCGCTGCGAAACACTACATTTCAGCAGGATAATGCACGACCGCATGTTGCAGGTCCTGTACGGGCCTTTCTGGATACAGAAAATGTTCGACTGCTTCCTTGGCCGGCACATTCTCCAGATCTCTCACCAATTGAAAACGTCTTGTCAATGGTGGCCGAGCAACTGTCTTGTCACAATACGAAAGTCGCTACTCTTGATGAACTGTGGTATCGTGTTGAAGCTGCATGGGCAGCTGTACCTGTACATGCCATCCAAGCTCTGTTTGACTCAATGCCCAGGCGTATCAAGGTCGTTATTACGGCCAGAGGTGGTTGTTCTGGGTACTGATTTCTCAGGATCTATGCACCCAAATTGCTTGAAAATGTAATCACATGTCAGTTCTAGTATAACATATTTGTCCAATGAATACCCGTTTATCATCTGCATTTCTTCTTGATGTAGCAGTTGTAATGGCTAGTAGCGTACTTTGTCGGACTTCCAACAGCGCAATTTCTTCTTTGCCGATTGTTGCATTGAAGTGCTACGTTGACCAATTTATAATGAAGAGATTGAGCAGTTCTCTCCGGTATCTTCAGTAGCGCAACAGGAAATGCTTTGCGTACCTCGTGTCTTCTGAAGCTACCTCGATGTCCCCACTTGTTTTCCACTCCATCGGCCGCAGTTCGCACGACGGGGGTGCTGAAAGGTGAAAACTCTTGAAGCTGGTTAAATAAAACAAACACCTTAAACATGGCTGCGAAAGAGCATCTGTGTAAATCCGAAAAGGTCCCAAAATCAGCCAAGCAGTTGCAAAACAAAGGTTTATTAGCCCTTGACCTAGGTTTCGATATTTCTAAAAACATCTTCTTCCGAAGATGACGGTACAATAGATTAGATGATCCAAGCGGTTCTGGCCATACATAAAACTCACAAAACAAGAGTCATCCCAAGCCATGGCTTTAGACAGCAGCCAGATTACATTACTTCAGAATGAATGTTTGCTAGTAAATGCCCACAGATAGAGGCTCTCGTTAACATAAAATTGTTACAGGAGTCACAGGATGAAATATTTGCATAAGTTACGTGTACATCATGCCAGAGACTAAAGCCAATTGTTGTTGCATCCTGTGACTCCTGTACGAATATTATGCTGACGACAGTCTCTACCTGTGGGCATTTACTGGGGAGCATACATTCTGAAGTACGATATATGTTATCTGGCTGCTAGCTAAAGCCATAGCTTGGGATGTACAAGAGCCCTTTGGCTTCATCTAATCTATTGTCCCGTCAGGTGATGTAACAAGGCCCACTTCTTCTGAAGTGAATATTTTTAAAAATATCGAAACCTAGGTCAAGGGCTAATAAACCTTTGTATTGCAACCGGCTGGCTGATTTTTCAACTTCTTCTTAAAACAAATAGTATATACATGTGGTGTCTGCTCTTTAGGACACCCCACATATAATTAAGGTCACGACGGCCAATGATCTCTTCAGTGCGGATGCACACCAGATTCGAACGATTGCGGGGATTGGCGAAATGCCACGTCTGACGACGATAATGGGCAAGGGGCACTACTTTAGTAGTACATGGACAAGTTGAGGATTTGGGTCTGACGGAAGGTATGCTAGGGTAGTCCGTGCACTTTCAATGACCACTGTGTCCAGATGGCTATGTGGTAAGATCATCTGCCGAGTAAGCAGCAGATCCAGGTTCGAATCCCAGTCCCGTACAAATTTTCAACTTTCCCCACCGATTTAATTAGTTCCCACTTGGAGCCAATGTCTGCAGTTCCTTTGTGTTTTAAAATTTCTATAATGAATTAAAATAAATTAAAACAGAGGACAAGATGTTTCTAGCAAATAAAATCACTTAACTATCTGAGGTCGTCCTCTCCCCAATCTTGTCGTGGAACCAAAGATTCCGTGTCATGAAGATAAAAGAGGCCTAGAACACACATAAAAAAAAAAGTTTTGCGTCACCCTGGTTCCCAGAACTCCTGAAGACAGACGTTGACTGTGGATAGTGTATCACAGACACAGTTCCTTCGACTGTTCACAAATGTCACTAAACACGCCCAAAGATGCATGAACAGCGCCTATTAGATTGAGGGGGTCAGACAGCCGATCAGTTCCAGTCATTCCACCAGGAAGGAGGTACACGGCTCGTCCGTTGTTCAACATGAATCCCTTTCATGCCTTGTCTACACGACACTAGCACCATTTGTATATGTGCATATCGCTATTATTATGCCGTCCCAAGCTTTCGACAAGTTTCTCCGCCGTAATGGTCTGGAGTTATCTGTAGGCAGTGTCGAACTTTATTTAATTGGCTGATTTGTGTCATGAAGGTATTACGAAACCACAGAACGTCTGTGTGCTACCAGAGATTATGTCGGTGTCTGTGATGGAAAAATGCTATTAGCAATGTTGATTTCGTTAGATGGCAGAAGACTCCGATTATTTTTCTCTTGTCTGATTTAGGAGAAACGTGTTCCGGAAGAACGCCTATAGAGAACAAGATATTAAGTTAGCCATCTCTAAGCTACAAATACGCAAAGATAATCAGCAGAAGATGATCTACCTGTAGCACCTTTTCCTTTCTTCGGAGCTACACCGAATAAATTATGCAGAGTCATTGACAGAAATACTGTTAAGTTCACTTTCCGACCACTCAAGAAAATTAAAGAGATACTGCCCCCAGTAAAAGACAGCCTTGGCCTCAGTGTTTCTGATCAAGAAACTAGAAGTAAGGACAAGACAGAACTTGAGGAAAATTTGAGTCTGGTCAAAGAAAACAATGAATTTAGGAGACGATACAACCATTAGCTCGTAATTAGATTGTAAGAGGAGGATTGTTTTCTATGGCCACATTTCCTGTATGTGTGTTACAAGGTTGAGAAATCGGATCTTCCGATACTTTCTCAACAAGAAAAACAAAGTAAGCGTGGTTTACCGAGGTAGAGAAAGACCTGCAAAAAGTGGAGGTAACACTGTAGAATATCCATAAACACATTCCGTCCAAGAATAACCTCAAAGAGCAACCTGATTTTCATGAAAAACCGAAACTAAAAGCAGATAACATATGGGCTGGAACAAGGAATGAGGAGCACAGGAAAGAGATGCTGAAATACAAGTCTAAAGTTGATGCCCAGGTGCAAGGAAAAGGAAAAGTGCAGTTCAAATAGAGTATTCTGGATATAGACAACAAGAAAATATGAAGAGTTCTAAATAGACTACTGTTTGTGCCTATTTTCTTGGAAAATTGTCATTGTATTCATGTAAATATTAAGCTGCCAGTAGGAGATAAAAATCAGCTGTTTAATTTAACTGAAGAACCAGCACTCTTTTCAAAGTAGCAGCTTTCCTGAGAGTAAATTTCATTGGCGTAAGTACAGATGGTAGTAATGGTGGGTTATTTCCAATACCATATACAGATTAAGGTTTTCCGAGTTGCATCTCTTTTGTTAGTGTATACCATTGTCTCGTTTCACATCGCTAAAGATTCTCCTCCTTGGTGAGATCCATACTTTAATGACATCGATATCGACGGGATAATAAATCCTCTGAGCTCTATGAAACATTATAAGTCAGTGAATGAATGAATGAATAGTTTGAAGTTGTTTAATAAACGGTGTTCGTGAAAGTTTGTAAAATTGCGAACATATGCCGATACAAGAAGCACATGTCGCTTCCTCTCCGAGAGAGATGCAAATAGAGACGAGGAATGAAGTGAAAAAATAACACTACAAAAACAAACGAAGACGATGCAACATTTTCAGGTAAGTGTTCGTTTTGCTTTACTTCTCATCATTGAATAAAACGTATAATTTGTTTACATCACAAACGGATTAACATCAAACAAAGAGAGTTGGCCATTCCAGTGTATATTTCTGTTGCAAAATAAAAGAGATATATTTCATATGTGAATTTAAAAGTAAACAAGGTAATAGGATTGTATTCTTTGCAGCTGGTTTCTACAAGAGCTGATAAACGCACGTCATGGGTTTTCGAGACCAACATTTCACTCAAAACAAAGGGACAGCTGCGCAGAACTTTTAACAGATACAAGGATGATTATTCTTTGTTTATCAGTAAAGCTCTCACATGAGCACTGTATTGGTGAAATATTGTCAGTACAGAATTATAAAAACAAAGAGAGCTGACCAGAGACTGAAAGGGAGAGAGAGAGAGAGAGAGAGAGAGAGAGAGTATTGGGAGAAGGCGAGAGAGAGAGAGAGAGAGAAGTTTTTTGATGTTTGGTGTAATTGTCTACACTCGACGTTTAATTAACAATCTGTATTAGTATTTGTATTTCGCGTACAGCGTTAATGAAAATGCCGATTGTGTATGTAAGAGTAAATGAAAAGAAAGCAACACGAAACGCAAACCCAATTGCGAAACCAGCCCCAAATCGCCAATAACAGTATCTATGGTTTGAATAATTTGTTTAGCAGCACTAATAAGGTGAAATAAATTAGCACTGACAATTTAGAACTACTTCCTTCACACCTACTAAAACACATTTGCGAAAATACAAGGCACGAAATTTGGTAGCGCCAAACCAACATAACCCGTACCATTCAACATTTTCGCTAATTCGACTACGTTCTTACCCCAGCGGATGCGTCTTATAAAACGGTATAATTTAGAAGGCCTTTGCCACAGTGTACAACAAAATACTTTGTGCTGCTGAAGATTCCAACCTATCAACTTCACTCATACCTGTCAGTCTTCCGCCTAATCCGAGAAAAGCAGTCCGGCCTTTCCCTGTCTTACTACCACTACCTCTTTCCTTAAATTCCTCAATGACAAATTAAAGGTAGAGATTATAATCCGGAACCACAACTATCGCTGCTATTGTTTCAATATTGTTTCATATGATAGTCATCAACAGTTCAATTGAAACTTAGTTTTAGTCATCCGTATTTGTCCAGAGTGGAATTAAGAGATCTTTTACACAATAATCATCGAATTACTTACAAAATAGTTTTATTGGTCGTCAGTGACAGACAATCTCAAACGAGTGCAGACAGGATGGTTTATACTTAGTTGGTATTTGTCCCTAACTTTTAGACAGTTTTCAGTTACGTACTAGAAGATAACGATGATTTTAATAATTTTAGCGCGTTTAATATCTTCCTGTTCTTAAGACACGCTAGAGGGCATATTTAAGGTAAAAGAAGAAAGATGGATAAAACAACAAGCTTAAGGTCATCGAAGACCAGGTCAGCTGAACAAGGACGAAGAAAGAAACAGTTAGTGAAACTGTGAGAGAAACCTTTCTGGTTGGATTAGTACTCTGTTCGAAAATGACTTCAGTGACTTGATCGCATTGCCACCTCGGTCTCTCATATCTTTGAAAGACCATTAGCGGTGACCTCGCAGTTGTTATTACTGTTGTTACCACACATGTCCGTCAAAAACAACACTAAGAGTTTCTTTAATGGTAGGAGCGAGGAGGCAGTGGTATGGTGCTGGACCGAAATTACATTCCACATATTGCTTAAAGTAATTTATTACACATAAATTCGAACTCAGTAATAAAACACAGTAACCTTGTTTTAACTTTCATAAGATGGATCATACGCTTTGTACTTCATATAATAATTTATGATGACATGGTGCTACAAGAAATAACTGTTTAACGGTGTGTTGGTGATCCACACGAAACCAAACTAAATCTACAAATTTTACTCGCTATGACGCAGGAACGGAAGGTATCAAAACTGACACCAGTTACATAGAGCTTAGGTAGCAACTATACAAGTTAAAGCCTGAGTAAGAAAACTTAGCTGTGCTTTCTCGTGATTCAAATTCAGAAGAATGAACTTGCAATTGCCATGTGAATTATTAACACTTGTAAAAGTTAACAGATTTTAAAAGCAGCAACGATAATTACACTTCAGCTAGTGAATATTTCGAAAATTAAAGATTAAATACCAAATAACGTAAATCTCAGGCACACAGCATTTTCAGACAGTATCTACCTATTGGACCTAATGCATCTCATTAGAAACAGTAGTAGTTGCAACAAAACAGTAGTGACGCCTTAGAATTAAATAACTATTTCCTGTAACTAACACCAAGTAATAATTCCACTGCCTAGCTTACAACATGACGAATTAAAACATTGACTAGCTTACAGCACGACAAACTAAAGCCCAGGTTATTTAACTTTAGAGCCTGGTTCCAATTAACAACACACAGGTAAAAGCACAGCTTCCAATGGCTGTTTTCTGTGTTTTTAACAAAACATCAATCAACAAGATGGCCTCTACAGTGCGTTAACAGAGAAGAATATTTGGGTAGAAATACCTGAAATTTGTTTCCTCAAGCAATCAACAACTAAAACATAAGGCATGGCACCTACACTCTTGTTACGAGAAAAAGCAATTAATTAGAATGTTACCAAAATGCGACCAATATGAAGTCACAGCAGTGTTCAAACGTTGATATGAGAATAAACATAACTCGTATTCTTTCTGGAGGAACCGGTAGAAGGACACCACCAGCACATAGCCTAGCTCTCTAGACCAGCTAGAATTGACACATTGGCGACAGGATACCAGAGTAAGAGTAATTGATGCCCGCGCGGTTAGCCGTGCGGTCTAACGCACTGCTTTCCGGGGGGAAGGCGTGTCGATCCCCGGCACGAATCCGCCCGGCGGATCAGTGTCGAGGTCCGGCGTGCCGGCCAGCCTGTGGATGGTTTTTAAGGCGGTTTTCCATCTGCCTCGGCGAATGCGGGCTGGTTCCCTTTATTCAGCCTCAGTTACATTATGTAGGCGGTTGCTGCGCAAACACTTTCTCCACGTACGCGTGCACCATAATTACCATGCAAACATTGGTGTTACACTCGTCCGGTGTGAGACGTTCCCGAGGGGGAGGACGGGGGGGGGGGGGGGGGAGTTCACTGGAGGCCGAACTGCACAATAACCCTGGGTTCAGTGTGGGGCGGTGGTGGGGTGAGTGGACTGCTGTAGCCTGTTGTGGGGTTGTGTATCACTGCAGGCTACGGCGGGGACGAAGCCTCTCCGTCGTTTCTAGGTCCCCAGTTCCATACAATACAATACAAGAGTAATTGATAAGTCTCCCACAATGGTCTGTAACAATGTCACCAATTCGTTGCAGACTCCATAAGAGACCTCTCCACACAATCCCTAAACAGCATACCGTCTCCTGGCGTGCTCTTCAGGATACTAATAGAGCCCTTCGAGACACACGTGCCTCTAGCATCGGCAAGAAGGACCACGCTACTACACAAATAACAGCCACCTTATACACATTATATCCGAGTGCTGAAGCGCCAGTCACCTCTGTCCGCGTCATTCGCGACACCTCGCGGAGGGCCGCCATACAATTCACGGCGCTACTCTCGGAAAAAGAGCCCCGCAGCAGCGCGCACGAGCCCAAGAAGCCTCGCGCTCGCTGCATAATCGAATTATACAAAAAGTCAGAAGGCGCAGCAGAACCATCGCAAAAGAATCTGATAAAAACAAAGTCGACAGTTGAGTTTCATTTAACTTGGAAGAGGGTCTTCATGTGGGCTAAATGGAAGGCAAGAAACACACATCACATACATTTTCACTTGATATTCGGATATGTTATGCCCATTGACTACTTTACTGCCAAGTGAACGAAAGTAAGGTCTTTGACACCCAATGGCGTAGTATGTACGCAAAGGAGTAACACTACACGATCCAGTCACATTAATGTGATCGCTTGTCACAAGCCTGAATAAACACCTTTTGCAGCGCGGACGTGCTGGAAGAGAGTCGGTGAGGTTCTGGAAGGTATCGACATGGATCTGGAGCCACGCCGACGCCAGTGCCGTGGCCAGCTGCGCTAGGTTTCTCGGCTAGGTTTCATGGCGTGAACAGCCCAATGTCGAGGTAGTCCCTATGATTCTCGATTTAATTTTAATCTGGGGAGTTTGGTAACCACGGGAGTACGGCAAACTCATCCTGGTGCCTCTGGGACCATGCATGTACACTGCAATCTGTCGACACGTTGCACTGTCTTGCTGGTATACACCATCGTGCCGAGGATAAAGCAAATTACATCTACATCTACATCCGTACTCCGCAAGCCACCTGACGGTGTGTGGCGGAGGGTACCCTGAGTACCTTTATCGGTTCTCCCTTCTATTCCAGTCTCGTATTGTACGTGGAAAGAAGGATTGTCGGTATGCTTCTGTGTGGGCTCTAATCTCTCTGATTTTATCCTCATGGTCTCTTCGCGAGATATACGTAGGAGGGAGCAATATACTGCTTGACTCTTCGGTGAAGGTATGTTCTCGAAACTTTAACAAAAGCCCGTACCGAGCTACTGAGCGTCTCTCCTGCAGAGTCTTCCACTGGAGTTTATCTATCATCTCCGTAACGCTTTCGCAATTAATAAATGATCCTGTAACGAAGCGCGCTGCTCTCCGTTGGATCTTCTCTATCTCTTCTATCAACCCTACCTGGTGCGGATCCCACACTGCTGAGCAGTATTCAAGCATTGGGCGAACAAGCGTACTGTAACCTACTTCCTTTGTTGTCGGATTGCATTTCCTTAGGATTCTTCCAATGAATCTCAGTCTGGCATCTGCTTTACCGACGATCAACTTTATATGATCATTCCATTTTAAATCACTCCTAATGCGTACTCCCAGATAATTTATGGAATTAACTGCTTCCAGTTGCTGACCTGCTATTTTGTAGCTAAATGATAAGGGACCTATCTTTCTATGTATTCGCATCACATTACACTTCGCTACATTGAGATTCAATTGCCATTCCGTGCACCATGCGTCAATTCGCTGCAGATCCTCCTGCATTTCAGTACAATTTTCCATTGTTGCAACCTCTCGATACACCACAGCATCATCTGCAAAAAGCCTCAGTGAACTTCCGATGTCATCCACCAGGTCATTTATGTATATTGTGAATAGCAACGGTCCTATGACACTCCCCTGCGGCACACCTGAAATCACTCTTACTTCGGAAGACTTCTCTCCATTGAGAATGACGTGCTGCGTTCTGTTATCTAGGAACTCCTCAATCCAATCACACAATTGATCTGATAGTCCGTATGCTCTTACTTTGTTCATTAAACGACTGTGGGGAACTGTGTCAAACGCCTTGCGGAAGTCAAGAAACACGGCATCTACCTGTGAACCCGTGTCTAAGGCCCTCTGAGTCTCGTGGACGAATAGCGCGAGCTGGGTTTCACACGATCGTCTTTTTCGAAACCCATGCTGATTCCTACAGAGTAGATTTCTAGTCTCCAGAAAAGACATTATACTCGAACATAATACGTGTTCCAAAATTCTACAACTGATCGACGTTAGAGATATAGGTCTATAGTTCTGCACATCTGTTC
Organism: Schistocerca gregaria; assembly: GCF_023897955.1. Taxonomy (NCBI): domain Eukaryota; kingdom Metazoa; phylum Arthropoda; class Insecta; order Orthoptera; family Acrididae; genus Schistocerca; species Schistocerca gregaria. The sequence goes on from NC_064923.1 coordinate 442,973,740, forward strand.
GACGTCCCTTCTTGAGAACGGGGATGACCTGTGCCCTTTTCCAATCCTTTGGAACGCTTCGCTCTTCTAGAGACCTACGGTACACCGCTGCAAGAAGGGGGGCAAGTTCCTTCGCGTACTCTGTGTAAAATCGAACTGGTATCCCATCAGGACCAGCGGCCTTTCCTCTTTTGAGCGATTTTAATTGTTTCTCTATCCCTCTGTCGTCTACTTCGATATCTACCATTTTGTTAACTGTGCGACAATCTAGAGAAGGAAGCACAGTGCAGTCTTCCTCTGTGAAACAGCTTTGGAAGAAGACATTTAGTAATTCGGCCTTTAGTCTGTCATCCTCTGTTTCAGTACCATTTTGGTCACAGAGTGTCTGGACATTTTGTTTTGATCCACCTACCGCTTTGACATAGGACCAAAATTTCTTAGGATTTTCTGCCAAGTCAGTACATAGAACTTTACTTTCGAATTCATTGAAAGCCTCTCGCATAGCCCTCCTCACACTACATTTCGCTTCGCGTAATTTTTGTTTGTCTGCAAGGCTTTGGCTATGTTTATATTTGCTGTGAAGTTCCCTTTGCTTCCGCAGCAGTTTTCTAACTCGGTTGTTGTACCACGGTGGCTCTTTTCCATCTCTTACGATCTTGCTTGGCACATACTCATCTAACGCATATTGTACCATGGTTTTGAACTTTGTCCACTGATCCTCAACACTATCTGTACTTGAGACAAAACTTTTGTGTTGAGCCGTAAGGTACTCTGTAACCTGCTTTTTGTCACTTTTGCTAAACAGAAAAATCTTCCTACCTTTTTTAATATTTCTATTTACGGCTGAAATCATCGACGCAGTAACCGCTTTATGATCGCTGATTCCCTGTTCTGCATTAACTGATTCAAATAGTTCGGGTCTGTTTGTCACCAGAAGGTCTAATATATTATCGCCACGAGTCGGTCTTCTGTTTAACTGCTCAAGGTAGTTTTCAGATAAAGCACTTAAAAATATTTCACTGCATTCTTTGTCCCTGCCACCCGTTACGAACGTTTGAGTCTCCCAGTCTATATCCGGCAAATTAAAATCTCCACCCAGAACTATAACGTGGTGGGGAAATCTACTCGAAATATTTTCTAAATTATTCTTCAGGTGCTGAGCCACAACAGCTGCTGAGCCCGGGGGCCTATAGAGACATCCAATTACCATGTCTGCCTGCTTTAACCGTGACCTTCACCCAAATCATTTCACAATTCGAATCTCCGTCAATTTCCTTCGATACTATTGCACTTCTTATCGCTATAAACACGCCTCCCCCTTCACTGTCCAGCCTATCTCTGCGGTATACATTCCAATCAGAGTTTAGGATTTCATTACTGTTTACGTCTGGTTTCAGCCAACTTTCTGTTCCTAGTACTATATGGGCGTTGTGACCGTTTATTAATGAGAGCAGTTCTGGGACCTTTCTATAGACGCTCCTGCAGTTTACTATTAGCACATTAATATTGTTATTCCTTGTTGCATTTTGCCTACTCCTGCCTTGCCGCGTCTCAGGAGGCGTCTTGTCGGGCCTAGGGAGGGAATTATCTAACCTAAAAAAAAACCATGTGCACTCCACACGTACTCCGCTACCCTCGTAGCCGCTTCCGGCGTGTAGTGCACGCCTGACCTATTCAGGGGGACCCTACATTTCTCCACCCGATAGCGGAGGTCGAGAAATTTGCACCCCAGCTCTCCGCAGAATCGTCTGAGCCTCTGGTTTAAGCCTTCCACTCGGCTCCAAACCAGAGGACCGCGATCGGTTCTCGGAACGATACTACAAATAGTTAGCTCTGATTCCACCCCGCGAGCGAGGCTTTCCACCTTCACCAACTCCGCCAACCGCCTGTACGAACTGAGGATGACCTCTGAACCCAGACGGCAAGAGTCATTGGTGCCGACATGAGCAACAATTTGCAGTCGGGTGCACCCAGTGCTCTCTATCGCCGCCGGTAGGGCCTCCTCCACATCTCGGATGAGACCCCCCGGCAAGCAGACAGAGTGAACACTGGCCTTCTTCCCCAACCTTTCCGCTATTTCCCTAAGAGGCTCCATCACCCGCCTAACGTTGGAGCTCCCAATAACTAATAAACCCCTCCCCCCGTGTGCCTGCTCGGACCTTGCTGAAGGAGCAGCCACATGTCCACTCACAGGCAGAGCGGGCGATGCCACACGGCCAGCCTCCACATTGACCCTCCGCCTCGTGCGCCACGAACGCCGCTGAACCCGCCACTCCCCTTGGGGAGAGGGTGGCCCAACCGCGCCCGGTACCCGCGAAGATGTCTCGACAGCAGGGACAGTGGGTGAAGCATCTAACACCTGGGGTGCACCATGCGACGCACCAGACTCCCCACTGCCGCTACACTCCGAGGCAGCAACCTGAAGACGGCTGCAGGGGTGGCTATGGTCCCAAAGGATAGATGCGTATTCGTGTTGCTTCATAGAGCAGAATGACGAGATCACCGAGGATATGCCGTGAAAACATTAGATTAGATTAGATTCGTTTTTCGTTCCATAGATACCTGCTGAGGAGATCCTCGTGGATGTAGAACATGTCATTTTTTTAAAAAATCTGAAATAACAATACTAATAGTATAAGTATATACAATACATCATTTGTTTCTATTAAAAAATTCGTCAATGGAGTAGAAGGAGTTGACCACTAGTAAGTCTTTCAGGCTCCAAAAACTGATCTATATTTGTGCCTAAATTTCTTACGTTTGCTGGCAAATTATTGAAGAAGAGTGTTTCTGAGTAGTGGACCCCTTTTTGAACTAAAGTAAGCGCTTTTGAGTCCTTGTGCAGATCATTTTTGTTCCTAGTATTGTATGTATGAGCTGAGCTGTTTGTTAGAAAAAGAGATATATTATTTAGGACAAATTTCATTAAGGAGTAAATATACTGAGAGGCGGTAGTTAGTATACCCATTTCTTTGAAGAGGTTTCTACAGGACGTCAGTGAATTTACTCCACAAATAATACGTACTACACGCTTTTGGACTCTGAAAACTTTTGTTTGACTTGAACAGTTACCCCAAAATATTATGCCATATGACATTACGGAATGAAAGTAGGCAAAGTATGTAAGCTTTTTCATTTTTATGTCGCCTATGTCGGCTAACACACGAATTGCAAATACAGATTTGTTAAGGCGTTTCTGCAGTTCTGTAGTGTGCTCCTCCCAACTGAATTTATTATCAAGTTGTAATCACGGGAATTTAAGACTGTCAACCTCTTCTATCTGCTCTGCTTCATACTTTATGCATATGCTGGGTGAAAACCTCTTACAGGTTCTGAATTGCATATAGTGAGTCTTTTCTGAGTTTAATGTCAGTGAGTTGGCTTTAAACCATTTATTAATATCCATGAAAATATCATTAGCAGATCTTTCTAGAACTACACTCGTCATACTATTTATTGCAATACTTGTGTCATCTGCAAACAAAACGAACTCTGCTTCTGGCAGTGTAACTGATGACAGATCATTAATGCACACAAGAAAAAGCAATGGTCCTGAGATGAATCCTTGTGGGACACCACATGTAACTTCTTCCCATTCTGATGATGACTGATGACTTAATTCACTCGTCTGTTGCACTGACACCCTTTGTTTCCTGTTAGCGAGGAATGGCTTGAACCATTTTGCAGCACTGCCCGCGACACCATAGAATTCTAACTTATTTAAAAGGATGTTGTGGTTCACGCAATCAAATGCCTTTGACAAATCACAGAAAATACCTGCTGCTTGTAATTTGTTATTTAATGAATTAAGTACATTTTCACTGTAGGTGTAAATAGCCTTCTCGATATCAGAACCCTTCAGAAATCCAAACTGTGTTCTTGATAATGTGTTATTTGTGGTCAGATGGTTGAGAAGCTGCCTGTACATTACTTTTTCTAAAATTTTTGAGCATGCTGGCAATTCTCCAGAGCATAACGCTCGCTCCTACGGCTTAGAACATTGCGACGATTATTGAGGGGCCGTACACGCCAACGGCCGTTTGTCCGATGGAGCATAAAACGTGATTCATATAAAAGGCCACCTGTCGCCAATCGATGGACGTCCAGTAGTGGAAGGGTGGATTAATCAGGCGCCTGCTGCGCAGGCCCAAATGCAGCAACGTTCGCTGAACGGTCGTTGAGGAGACACCGTAGGTAGCCCCTTGATTCATCTGGGAGGTCAGTTGCTCAACAGTAGCACGTCTACTCGCCTGTACACATTTTCGCAACCGTCATTCACCCCCGTCATCTATGGCGTGTAGTGCACCGTATTTTGCTATTCTCAGTACATACAGGATGGTCGGAAATTCCCGTTACAAACTTCTAGAACATGTAGAGGGTAGTGAGTACATAACATTTTGAATAGGAACCCATGTCCGGAAATGTATCATTTCCGTTCCACGACAGTTTCAATGCAGATGATTATCTCATCCACACCCACGTGAGGAATGTACTTAGGCGTGACCCAGTACAATTGTTGCAATCCATCTGAAAAGGATACTGACTTGTTCCGTTATTACTTATGCGTCTGCATTAAAACTTTCACCTTATGGTTGGTTTTTTTTTTTTAATTTATTCGATCATTATCATGATACAATTTAACCTACTACCTAAATACATTAGTAGGTCCTATTTTTAACTATCACAATATTCAATCTGCAGCTATTGTTATGTTTAACACTACAGGTTTCTACTGTGATCTTTTACCACTATGGGGTTTATTCTACTATAATGTACTATGCTATTGTTTTAGTGTTACCTTGATTTTAGCTACTGTTAATTGGAACACTACTTGTAATTGGTTATTATGACTACTCTACCTGCAGCGTTACAAGTGTGCCAGAATAAGATACAAACCTAATTGTTGGCCATTCCCACTGAGCTAATCCCAGTGGGAGTGCCCCTGGCACTGGGCTGGCCGGTGACATGGTCGCTGCAGTTCTATACTATTTCTATTATCCTAATTTGAACCTGTAACTAACCTTATATCTAATGTCGTAATCGGTGCGTTGTCAAATCCGGTGGTGATGTACTGTCCCCCCCCCCCCCCCCCCCAACCTATTCCGAAGACCTGGCGGGTTCCAGCCGTGAGGCGGCTGGCCAAGTCCAAGTTCCGACGGAACAGGGGGGGGGGGGGGGCTGTACGTGTCAAGTCTGGTATTTATTTATTGATTATTTCTTAGATATTCTTTGAGGACTTTGCCTGAGATTGAGCTTGTTAGGTGATTCAAGACGTTACAGGTGTTTCTGTGCATGAGCAAGTGGTGCGTATCGTTATTCGGCAGTTGTTCCCTAAATTGTTGTGCAACATCGTCGAAGAGGGGACACTCATACACCACATGATCTCGAGTGCCCTGCACTGCTCCACAGTCACACGCTGATGTTGCCCTTTTCCCGAACCGACACAGGTATGTCGGGTAGGGTCCGTGCCCAGTAGGGAAGTGCAGAAAGCCTCTAGTGGGTTTGATGTAAGTGAGTTTTAGGTGTCCCTGTACATTTGGAAGTAGCTCATGTGTTCTTCGGCCTGACCCGTCATTATCCCAACTTCCTGCCATAATTCAATTCCACTTCTTTTAATACTTTGTTTATCCCCTAGATATACCTCCATGATTTCTTCAATTTATTTCTCTTCTCTTCTTCTTTATCCAATACCAGTTTGCCTGTTCCCAAATTTTTATGTCCAGTGGACATAACCCCATCAGTACTAAATGTGCCCCTCCTGGAGTTGTTCTATATGCGCCTACTGACCGTAGGAGCATATTTCGCTGCACTCTTCTTACGGCCATGGCAGGCATAACCCTCGTGAGCCTGTGTGCCCAGACCGCTGACCCGTAGCCTACTATGGATGTAAGGATGCTGTTATGATGCAATTTGATTAGATCAGGTGGGAGATGGAATCTTTTGTGTCCTATTCCGATTAAGTTGTTTAGTACTGTTAGTGATCTTTGTGTTACCGTGCAATGTGTGATGCATAGTTCCACCTCTCGTCGACGATGACACCAAGATACGGGGCTTCTCGGCGCCTGAGGACCGGTAGGCCATTTACTGTGACTGTGGGATTTCTTATAAGTTGACCTTTGAGCAACCGGTAGGTTGACTTGTTAGGTGCGATGGTCATTTTTGTTTTGTGACACCATGTGGTCAATATTGTAATGGCTCTTTCTACTTTCGTTTCTAAATCTGCGCGGCTACGGCCGCCGACCAGCAGGAGGAGGTCGTCTGTGTAGGCTATGACCTCTAGCACATCTTCACTGCTCTTCTTCTAAGAGTGGTTCCATGTTTATGTCCCAAAAGAGTGCCCCAGGACGGGTCCCTGAGGACGCCCCTTGGTGTTTTTCGTGCTAACTTTGCCGCTAGGGGCCGATAGCCTGACCTCTCTTTCTTCACAATAGCTCCTGAGACAGCCATACAGTGGCCCTGGGCATTCCTTCTCCCGCAAGCAGGAGAAGAGCGAAGGCCACCACAGGTTATCAAAGGCGCCACTGATGTCCACCGTGATGCCGACTATGTACTTGTGTGGGGCAGAGTCACAGACATCCGCAGCCAGGGCGGTTGCGTCAGACGCCGATCGTCCTGTCCGAAAACCGAATTCTCTGTCACTCATCCCGCGCAGGACTCGGTGTGCAGCCACTCACCTTATGGTTTACATTAGTCGACGACGACAACAAGAACCCAGCATCTACGGCACCAGCCACAGCGTACCGATGCATTACAACAGCGGCTCGATGTGGCGACCACCAATGTTGTTACACACATTGTACCTCCGAACCATGTTCTGGTACACTCTCTCCATCCCACCTAGTGTCTCTTCAATGTCTCGTGCAGTGGCCAGAACTCTTGCAGCAGATCTTCCTCTGTCTCCACATGTGTCTCATATATTAGGCTCTTCATACGACCTCATAAGAAGTAGTCCATATGTGTTAAATCCGGCGATCGTGGCGGCCACGCGGTTGGACCACCACGGCCTATCCATCTTTCACCATACCGTCTGTTGAGACAGCCAATGAAAAGTGAGGTGGTGCTCCATCACGCTGCAACCACATTCCCTGACAGACATTCGATGACACAGCTTCCAAGAACGGGTTTAGTAAGTGTCGTAGGAAGACTAAGTATGCAGGACCCGTGAGCTTGGATGGAATGAGGTATGGTCCAATCACATGACCGTCCAGAATACGTGCCCACACGTTAATTCCAAACCTGTCTTGAAATCCATGAACATGCGTGGCATGTTTTCGTCCGCCCAGACATGGCTATTTCGCGCATTCAGAACACAATCCCTCGTGAACCTACATTCATCTGTGAAGAGAACTCGACGTGGAAACAGGGGCGCGTCGATGTAACGGTACAGGAACCATGTGCAGAGGGCGACGCGTTGTGGAAAGTCTGCTGGACCCATAGCGTGTACCCTTTGTAAGTAATACGGATGTAATTGTTGCTCTTGCAGCACGTCCAAGACGGTATTGTGACTAACAGCCATTGCACACGCAATTGTTCGCGAACTCGTTGACGGGCTATCTTCAGTGCGACGCAGTACAATTTTTCAAATTCGGCGTCGCCGTGGAGCACCACAGTACTGCCTTCTCACGCTGCAGGCACCCGTTTCTCGTAGCCAATGTTTAACTTGGGCAAACAGGTCGTGATACAGCGACTAGCAGCTCTCCGTTACCTCCAGCTTCGCCATACACAAGGAGCATGTCTGTGTAATCCGCAAACGTGTACTGACCATGTTTCCTCCACCGGTGATGCACAGGTATTCACTCGGTCTCACAGCAAAGCGGACAATAAGTGACATCAGGGGATAGTTTGACGTAGTACACGTCATCGTGTCTACCCTGTTGCATACCAGGACAGGGAACTCTGAGACGTTTCTCTTGCCCTAAGCAGACGTTGACGAGGTACACATCTGAACTGAAACTGTCGTAGAATGGAAACGATACGATTCCGGACATGGGTTCCTATTCAAAATGTTCTGTACTCACTATCCTCTGCATTTCCTAGAAGTTTGTAACGGGAGTTTCCGACCACCCTGTATAATTTAGCCACGCCGGCACGCGAACCGTTTACAAACTCAGCCATTTCCAACCCTGTCCCGAAAGTCAATGATTATGCCTTTTATAGGTCAGATAAATGATTGTTTTTGTAACCACTGCACTGTTTTCCGCATCCTCCCCTACAAGCTTCATACACCTCCACCGCTAGCGCTGCCACTTACGGTCTGTGAGTGGTCATTGCACGTTGATATCGATTCTAGGCGGTGGTCACATTACCGAGACGAGACCGCGTACCTGCATATCAGCAACTTATTGAGATGACCAGTTAAATCTTCAGAGAGTGTGAGCAGTATTCTGACATTAAGTTTTCTGTAAAGCTTCTCTTCACATTAATCGCTACACCAACAATACACAGACTGGAAATTAACATGCATTATTTTATTATTTCTCATACAAAACTCAAAACATTCAGAAAGTAAAGTATCCCGCGTTAAAATAGAGCAAACTCGTTAAAATAAATCAACCATCTGAGAAAATGGTTCAAATGGTTCTGAGCACTATGGGACTCAACTGCTGTGGTCATTAGTCCCCTAGAACTTAGAACTAATTAAACCTAACTAACCTAAGGACATCACACACATCCATGCCCGAGGCAGGATTCGAACCTGCGACCGTAGCAGTCGCACGGTTCCGGACTGCGCGCCTAGAACCGCGAGACCACCGCGGCCGGCCATCTGAGAAAAACAGAACATATTTGGACAGGTAAAATATTATGCTGCCGCCTGTTTTTTACTAATTTTTTTGAAATATATTCTTCCTCGTTGCAAAGGATGTCTAGTGACACATCACTAAACTAACATAAGTGCACAAAAAAGGTATATAAACACAGTTTCTGCGTAGATTATTTTATGAATCAAACAGAAGAAGAAATTCCTAATTATATAAAATAAAGCTTGTCGATAATTAGTTGTTTATTATTTGATCCCCACTGATAAGCTGCTAAACAGCAGGGTCCACCCCAAAATGGTGTATTCTAATTCCAGCAGCATGCAAATTCACATCTCTATCCTAGACGACTGTTTTATCTTCAATTAAAATAAATTTTGAGGAGAAAAGAACAGTATATCAATTTAAAGATAAAAAGAGCAGCATAGTAGGTGCCTGACTCTTGCACAAGCATTAGGGGTCCGCAGCTCGTGGTCGTGCGGTAGCGTTCTCGCTTCCCGCGCCCGGGTTCCCGGGTTCGATTCCCGGCGGGGTCAGGGATTTTCTCTGCCTCGTGATGACTGGGTGTTGTGTGATGTCCTTAGGTTAGTTAGGTTTAAGTAGTTCTAAGTTCTAGATGACTAATGACCATAGATGTTAAGTCTCATAGTGCTCAGAGCCATTTGAACAAGCATTAGGTGTTTCACAACGTTCGCTGTACATTACAGCATTCTACTTCTGATCATTTCTTTGAGAAACCACTTTGAAGTGTACGCCATATGATACATCCCACAGTATCATACGTAGGGTCTTCTTCCACTTCCATTCGCTTATGGAGCGCAGGAAGAATGACCACTTAAAGACCTCTGCGCACTGTAAATAATCTAATCTTGCGTCCACAGTCTCTGTGGGCGCTACTCGTAGTGGATTGTAAAATATTCCTTCATTTTCCGCTTAATCATAGTTTGTGGAAATTTGTAAGTTCATTTTCGAGGTATGGTTGGCGTCTTCCTTCAGCCGTCTGCTAGCTCGGGTTTTTCGCTATTTTCCTCATTCTCTTCTGTGTTTCAAACAAATCTTTGACCATACATGCTGTCCTCCTTTCTATACGTTCCATATGTCCTGTGGGTGCAATATGGTATGGGTCTCAAATACTTTGTCAATGTCCAGATAGGCCGCACGAGCGTTTTGTAAGCAATCTCCATTGGAGATTGATAGTGTTTCCCCAGTATCCCATGAACGAACGGAAGCCTGCACCTGCTTCATAGCCCATTCCTTTTCATATCCCTCTAATTGTGGCACTCAGGTTGACTGATTACAATTGTGACTCAACAGTACTATAGCCCTTTTGTTATGGTCTTCAGTCCAAAGACTGGTTTGAAGCAACACTCATGCAAGTATATCACGTGAAAGCCTACTGCAGTCATCATCATGATCATCATTAGTCTTCTGACGAAAGGAGAGATTTTCACATGATAGCTCCTCAAGCACTCGTGTCTACTCCCATCCTCTTCAGGTCCGTGTAATTTCCAGATCCCTCATGTCATCGATCATCTTGTATCTTTTCCTTTCTCTCAAACTCCGAAATCACCGAGGAAATGCCATGAAAACACTCCCCAGACCATAAACCAGTTCTTCCAAAGTCTCTGTTAACAGGCACTCCCTTCCAGTTCTTCTTCCTTTCCCTTACAACTTGCACCAGTCCTCTCTTCTCATTAACCCTTTCCAACACTCTTTAGTTACTTACTCTTTCCATCCAGCTTATCCTCTCCACCCTCCTCCACATCCACAACTTAAATGCTTCTAGCCTTTTCTCATCCTCTCGCCTGTGTCCATCTTTCTGCCCTACAGAGTACCACACTGCAGACAAAACAACTGCCAAGTCTTTTCCTCAGTCTTTTATCTAGTTTGCTACAGCATAATCTCCTCTTTCTATTGAATGCCTCCTTCGTTGTAGCAATGCGAGTTTTCAGCTCCTAATGACGTCTGAGTTCTTCAGTGATGATGCTTCCAAGATATTTAAATGCTTTTATTTTGCTAATAATAACTTGTCCTATCTTAATGTTTGCCAGTATCCTTCTTGTGCTGATAACAACATTCTTTGTTTTTACTGAACGGACTCTCATACTGTATTCCACACAAGTTTCATTCAGAGCTTTCAGCATTTTGTTTACAATTCGTTCAGTTTCTGCCACTAATACCCTAATACCATATGCAACGTATCGACCATATTCGGTCAAAAAATACGCCAGAGAGAAAGTGAGTTGCAAAAGAGGCAGCTGCAGGTAGGCGAGAGTGTTATGCATTGCAAAGTAAAACATGGCCGACTGGTGTTGCTGGGTGCAGTATAGCAACAGCCAATGCTGCATTATGCTAGAGGGAGGATGGAAGCCTTTCTTCACTTGCCACCATGGAAGTGTTAACAGTATGCGCCTTAATCCCTAAAGGTACATAATCTGCAGTGTATAAGTACTCTCGTCTCAGCATCACAGCTTGTGACACACAGAGCGACATCCCAGAACGCAGTATGATGTCCACTGTTTGACCACGAGGCAGGGCAGCCTGCCCTGAGTCACAAGGGAGCCGCCCGTCCACCGGAGGGGGTTCACAGCTAATGTCAGCTGCGCTGCCCCAGTGTCATCGCAGTCGCAGCCAGACACATCGCTGACAGGCATTCAAGCGATGCCACACTCGGGCCTCCTCTTTGTACTGTCAGCAATGCCGAACGTCTATTGTCTCCCACGAGAGGCAACTGGACGCTTCCACCGAGCTGTTCCTGATGTACTACAGCTGACGAAAGCAATTAATTCAACAAATCTACTGTCATCCTGATGTCTCATTTCACTCTCCACTGGTGAGAGTCCAAGGGTCGTTCATACTATACCATCAGCAAATATTACACATTCTAGTCTTTTCCTACCAATACATAAATTCTTTTTCCATCTGAGAGTTTCGCAATACTTCGGTTTCACGTATAATTTGAACAAAAACGAGGAGAGGCAAAAACCTTATCTAGCACCTCTTCCAAACCTGCTTCCTTCCAACATTTCATTTTCAATTATTATCCTTATTTTCTATTGTAAATATAGAGTCTGTACCAGTCATCTCTACTTCCAATCTACTCCTTTCCTCTTGATAATATCCGTCAGCTTGTCCCATTGAACTCTAATCAATAAAAATAGCCTAAATTTCTCTTCCTTTCTCAATATATCTTTCGCCTGTCATTCTCAACAGGCCGATAGAACCTCTTGCCGCTTTTCTTCTTCTAAATCCGAACTGTTCCTCACAAGTCGACCTATTCAACTTGCCATATAGCCTTTTACTCAACATTCGCGGCAATACTTTAACTGTATAAGGCATTAGGCTGATAGTCCTATGCTATTCACAATATCTGGTATTCTATTGCAATCTACGTCCATCTGAATTCGCTTATTATAGTCAAACTTTGACGTGCCTCTACAATGTTACCTCTCACACTTTCCTCCATTACCAAATTTACCTCAGGATATCTCATACCAACCGACTCCTACTGTAGCCAATTTAGGCCATAAAACGCTTTTCTCACCAGTTCTATTCAGTACCTCTTCTTTAGCTATCCGACATACCCATCAGATCAAATTCTTACATAACACCCCATTTCAACATATTTTCTCTTCTTGTCTGAACCATTTATCATCCATGTTTCATTTCAAATGGTTCAAATGGCTCTGAGCACTATGGGATTAACTGCTGTGGTCATCAGTCCCCTAGAACTTAGAAATACTTAAACCTAACTAACCTAAGGACATCACACACATCCATGCCCGAGGCAGGATTCGAACCTGAGACCGTAGCGGTCACGCGGCTCCAGACTGTAGCGCCTAGAACCGCACGGCCACTCCGTCGGCCATGTTTCATTTCTGTATAAGGTTACACTGGAGACAAATAATCTCCAGAAAAGATTTCCTAACCCTTAACTTTATAATCGATATCAACAAATCTCTCTTTTTCAGAAATGCTTTTCTTGCTGCTGCCAATTTGCATTTTATATCCTATTTACTTCGGCCTGTTGCCAGTTATTTTGCTGCCGAAATAGCAAAACTCATCTACTGCTCACAGTCTCGCATTTCCTAATCTTAATGCGTGATCTAATCTGACTACAGTCCGTTACTCCTGTGTTACTGTTCTTTGCGTTCATTTTATAACCTGTTTTCAATATCATGTCAATTCCGTTCAACTGATCTTCCAAATACTTTGTCATCTCTGACATAAGTACAACGTAATCAACAAACCTTTAAGTTTTTTGTAGTCATTGTGTACATTTGTTTTCTTTTTGTGAAGGGAGCAATATTATATTTCTGACAATTTAAAGCAAATTGCATTCTCTGCACCACTCAAATGTAACCAACACCTGGCTGAATATGAGAGCTGAGTTTCTCCTGGTGTATACTATGTTCAAATAACTTATGCGTCGGCAGTCTTCAGCAGTTGTTGACGACATCGCTCAACTGCATTCCCATAAGTCATTTGAACATCTGACTGAATATTTGCCCAGATATCTGTGGTATCGTGCAGCGATAGCATTGCCACACCAAAGTTGGCTACGTGACAATAACACAGTCCTTAGCGAGGGCTTGGTGCAATCCGCATATGGGAGATGCTCCTGCCAACTACACCTCCCCTCTCTGTACAGAAGCGCCACCAAACTGAGGCCAATATAATGTGGAGCTAGAAAGAGCTCTGCCCCAGTTCGTGACCTCGTCTGAAGGAGTCAACATCATAATATAGGACCAGCATGACAGTTTAAGTTTCTGGTGGACTTGTTCATTCAAGGGGCTCTGTTATCAGTTTAAACCCAGAAATTTTCAACCTTTGTTTCTTCACTGATCATAATCTACAGAATTTCCCTTTCCACTGATATATAATAACTACACATTATTGCCTTATTTGTGGTTTATTCATTCATTTAAACAAGAGACTGTGTGGATGTGACTATTTTCCAAGAATCTGAATAGTTGAAGACGATCAGTTTCGTCATTTATTTAGGAGATGGGGATTCAAATGCTTTCAAAGATGTTGTAGAAGAGCAGCCATATGGAGGAAATATAACTATGACGTAGGTCACGTACAAAATTGAACGGGTACAGGGCTGTTTCGACTGAAAACTGCATACAAAGGAAAGAAATTGGAAGATGGCAGAGGATTAGACTTTAATAATTGACTCACAGAGTCTATCATAGATCAAAATTGTTATGGCATAGCCATCAGGGAAGATGTTGGTAATTGTTTTAGCTCTGTTCAACAGACGATAAACTACATAGGTTACTACCCTATGCCCTCTAGGAAGTGATTCCTGGTGCAAATAAAAACAGAGCACAACAAAATGGTGAGAAATATATTCACAAACGAGCTATACCTTTAATGATAGTGGAGGTCTCTAAAGGAACTTTAAGAGATGTAAGTCTATTGCAGCAATGTGTTCATGGCCACATCCAGAGTCCTAACGAACCATCAACAGCGTAATCTGCGCCGGATTTCCCAAGACAATTTTTATATCAATTAGTTCACTGCATTTTGGTGTCTCTGCGGCAGTGGCAAAGTTCAGTGAATGAAATGTTGCAAGGTGTGAAGTCCTGAAAAGACTGCTACAAACTGATGGTCGTTTCACAGTGAAACAAATGTTAAATTTAAATTAAGAAAGACTTGGGACATCAGAGAGAGCTATTAGAGGCCTTGAAACAAGGGAAAGACAACGCAGACGAACAGGAAAAAGGACATTGCAAGATGAGATGGAAGAGGATGCAGACAACCCATCTCATGTAGCTGGAATGAACTGACAATCTTAAAGTCAGTTTCTGTACTTTGTAGTTTTTAAGAATAAAATGTACTTTTTCTCAGCTTCTATTTGCCACAATTTGTTCATCATTGCAGGATTCGCTAATCGGAGTATTGTGCATATTTTAACTCGTTTTTTTTCCTATTCTGCAATCTCAAAGAAGTTAGAGCCTTGTATACACAGAAAAGTTTTTTTTTCCTATTCTGCAATCTCAAAGAAGTTAGAGCCTTGTATACACAGAAAAAATGTAGACAGTTTCTTATTTTGATGTCTACGTTTTATAAGAATAGTTATTATCTTAAAACTAAACTGGTAAGAAATGTGTAATCTATAAGTCATAGCCGCGCGGGATTAGCCGAGCTGCCTTAGGCGCTACAGTCATGGACTGTGCGGTTGGTCCCGGCGGAGGTTCGAGTCCTCCCTAGAGCATGGATATGTGTGTTTGTACTTAGGATAATTTAGGTTAAGTAGTGTGTAAGCTTAGAAACTGATGACCTTAGCATTTAAGTCCCATAAGATTTCACACACATATGATTATTTTTTTTATAAGTCATATATTTTCAAAAATTTTATTCCCAATAGTTTCTGTTAGAAGGTACTTTTCATATGATAGGGTTACCAACCTGT
The DNA here is from genome assembly GCF_023897955.1 of Schistocerca gregaria. Taxonomy (NCBI): domain Eukaryota; kingdom Metazoa; phylum Arthropoda; class Insecta; order Orthoptera; family Acrididae; genus Schistocerca; species Schistocerca gregaria. The sequence goes on from NC_064923.1 coordinate 442,988,896, forward strand.
GCAGACCTCCTCAAATATGGAGTGTACAAGAATAGTTTGTTAATCTGTGGATCAAGAGATGCTTTAATAGTCAACAAGGGCTGTCACTTCTCACACTATCCTGTAGTAAAAAATGTGTCCAAGTTAAGTAAATCTTGTATTCATTTACGTAATAAAGTGAAGTAATAATCCATGTGTTCTAGCATGATGAGCCCTCTTCCAGAGCAGTCAAAGAACCCACAGTTGTGGCCAGACGAAAGTAGTTTCGCCTGGTCTCAACAGTATCTGTACAACTTTTTTGAGAGATTGGGTCATCATACTGCAGCCAACTGCATAATAAGCGTTTACTACTACATTTACCAGAAAAGTTTGTAAGAGGTCCATGATTAAAGAATTTGTTGCTAGCGCACTCGAGCTTATGTAATTTCGATGGATTGCTCACGTGCTGCCTGCGATATGTAAGCTGTAAGAGAATCTGAGACCAAAGAGCAGTGTTGACTGCAGTAGGAACTGTGTGGTAGTACCAGTAAGTAGTTGCTAGCAGTCTGGTGTATCGTGTTGGCTGGGCCGGCCGTGTGCAGCGATGGCGGAGCCTGAGCGTTGTAGTATAAGGTAAAAGCAGCCTCGCGCATATGAAGTATTGTTATATCAAGTCCCATGTAAATGTTTTTAAAAAATCGCTTAATAAGAATCTTTCTCATAAAAAGTAACTTTTGACAATCATTCGTTTCAATTTAAAGAATTTACTAATTTCTCCGATCGTTGGTCATCCCGATTTTTGAAAAGAAAAATCAGTTCTTTCCTTTTATATAAGACAAATCTATTGGCCAGCATTGCACTTAGCTGCGCCAGAAAAATTTCTTATAGGAGCAGATATATACGCGTTATCCGGCGACCTAATTAAGGTAAGATTTTTCAGTTTATTCAGAATGATGTATCAGGGCCATGACGCAGCACTGCTGACGTCCAAAATTTACCAGGTTAAATTGAAAGTCAATTATTGAAAGGTTATAAGTGAGTCGCAATTTTATTGAGAGATTAGTCGCATTGTATTATTGGTAGGTTAAGGAATTAATCTGTGGGAGGTTACGCTGAATGCTATAAATAATTATATTTCTTACTGTTGGGAGGTTACGGAAATTATTTTGTGGGGAGGTTACAAGTTCTAGGACCTTTTTTTATTTCTGAGTTTGCAATATTAAAAAGGAACAAATGTTGTTTTTATGTTAGCTGGTATGTTGCGTTCTTCAAATGACCTTAGCCATGCTTCCACGCAAACTCACTAGATGGCAGAGCTGTGCTTAGCAACATAGGTTTCGGGTTCTTCTAGCATTAGTTGCGGTAACACAATGGATGCTGATTGTGAGCAAAGAGTGAACCTTAAGTTATGCGTTAAGCTCTGACATATCCAGGCGAGGAACTTTCAAGAAGTCGTGTTTGCGAGTGGCACAAAAGGTTTCCTAAAGGCAGAGATTCAGTGCAAGACGATCCCAGGGTTGGTCGCTCGTCTACAGCAAATACCAATGCAAACGTAAAGCGTGTGAGGCAGTTATTGCAAGAAGATCGTCATGTAATTGTGAGCGAGATATCAGAAGAACTTAATTTAAATCGTGTTGTGTGTCATAAGATTTTGTGCAAAGATTTAGGCAAACAGAGACTTAATGCAAAACTGCCCCTCTCACAGTAACAAACAAACAGAAAGAGAAAAGACGGACAATTTCTGCTCTACTACTGGACAGAGCCAAACGTGGTCTCACATTTCTGTCAAAGATTATTGATGGAGATGAAACTTGGTGATACCAGAATGAACCAGACATAAAGTGCTGAATGGCGCAGTCCTGGACCACGAGCCTCGAAGAAAGGCAAATGACAACCTTCGAGAACAAAGACGATGTTGATCGCATTCTTTGACAGCAAGAGATCAGTTCATCTTGAGTATGTTCCTCCAGATCGAACAGTAAACTAAATTCTTTACATCGAAGTCTTGAAACGTTTGCGACAAGCAGTTCGACGTCACCAGTCCGATATGTGGCATTTTCAGGACTGGTTCTCACTGCATGACAATGCAAGACCCCAAACTGCGTTATCCGTTATCGAGTATCTGGCCAGACAGTCTTTTGTTGTCATCCCACATTCGACACAGTCGGCGATCTCTCAATTTGCGATTTTTCCTTGTTTCCGAAACTTAAAAGGCTTCATCAAGATATCGCAGACATCCAGCGAGCTGTGACAAACGAGTTTACAAGAACTGCATTTGAAGATTTCCCTGCTTGCTTCCAAAACCTCCAGAAACGAGAAACGTTGGCAACTGTGTACAGATAGCCAGATACTTCAGTAGGAGCTATGACCATTACTTGTTGAGTGCAATTATCTGTTGTTTTTTTTTTTTTTTTTTTTTTTTTTTTTTTTTTTTTTTTTTTTTAAAGGCTATCCTGGAACTTTTCTGACAAAGAGAGCACTAATATTGTGTGCTAAGTTGATATACAGCAGAAATAGTAAGCGTCCAACACACTTCCTTGGGGCACACCTAAAGTTACTTCTACATCTGTTGATGACCCTCCATCCAAGGAAACATGTTGCGTCCTCCCTACCAAGAAATCATCATTCAGCCACTCATTTCGTTTTATACCTCACATGATCGCACTAAGCTTAATCAAAGGCTTTTCCTAAGTCAAGAAATAGTGCATACACAGCCGAGTTTGCATTTATGCTTTAGCATTGCTACCTTCAATTTCGTTTCCTGTGTCATTTATGAGTGTTGGGCACTAACTACGATGTCAAAAAAATGGTTCAAATGGCTCTGAGCACTATGGGACTTAATGTCTGAGGTCATCAGTCCCGTAGAATTTAGAACTACTTAAACCTAACTAAACTAAGGACATTACACATATCCATGCCCGAGAGAGGATTCGAACCTGCGACCGTAGCGGTCGCGCGGTTCCAGATTGAAACGCCTAGAATCGCTCGGCCACTCCGGCCGGCAACTATGATGTCACTTACAGCCTTAATATATGACCAAAAATTACTTGGGCTTTGTGAGGGGTGGTCTTTCAATAAGATTCTGTTATGGTGGTTGCTGAAGGCGTTACACATTGTCCTGACAACCAAACACGATTTATTTAGTTTTCTCTATCGGTAAGGTGAACCTGGACTCTAGCCACAATGTTTTGGAGGTCATTCAGGGATTTTTCTGACTGTTATTTTGTAGAAGAGTCTTGTGACTTCCTATGTTTAATTTCTTACCTCCATTCATCCTTGTATCTGTAATGTACTTAAGAAATCTGCAAAAAAGCATAAATGTAGGCTGTATGTGTTGTTTGTCTTGTTTGGAAACAAATTTGTTTAACTGACTCCCAGTACTTGTGGCAGACAAAGGTTACGCTCTTCGCCCCCAAGTTTTCATTCAGTAGTGTCAATTCTGTCTTGGGTTTGTTTGACCAGCAATGTTAGTTGTACTTAAGCAGTGATTCACAGCAGTATGGATAAGTTTTACCAGTGGCAGTCGGTTGTCATTTGCTAATATGCTGCAGCACGCTAAGAATATTGCACTAAAATTGTCATTTCTCTTCAAATGTGAGCCGGAAATCACGCTAAAATTACGCCATTTCTCTTTAAATGCATGCTGGTACGCAAATAAATTGGTTAAAAACATATTTTGTACTGCTCTCTCCTGATAGCTAGAAACAAGTGTCGAGTGCTGAAATCATGACCAGCTGCACTATAATCGACTCAGAGAAGAGACACAGTTGTCCCTTTTCGACGGCACATGCTCTAATGTCGCGTCATCCCTTCCGGCACTATGAGTGCTACGTTGCTCATAGCACGAAGTCAGAATCTCTCTTTGAAAATGCGTGTAACGTATTGTATAATCTATTTTTTCCTTGCGCTACTAAATTATTAATTATAAAATTTAAATATATTTAAACAATTCAGTTTATATACGTAAAATTAATATATTCAACTTAGTTACAATTACTACCACTGAAAGTCAAAAGGCTATAAATGGTGATTAAAAAATGTGAGTACACCAGGAAATTTAGTATGAAAGTGTTTTCTGTAGATGATCTGCTAAAGGAGGACCTTTTCCAGTAGATCTCTGGAGGATAAATGGAGATTTAAAGAGTTAGGTAGCTCTACTTCAAATGTATATCCAACAAAAGGAGGGCATGGGAAGAGGCTCAGCGATTTGGCTCACGCCCTCTAAAGATTTCTGTATATAGTATGAAGATTTTCGAGGAGCACTTCGCATATTGGCATGGTAGTTGAATGGTTTCCACCTTACCAACTGGACGAGGCACCTTGGCAAAATTCAGTGATATACGCCTCCCCGCTGTCTGTGCACCTTCAGGTTCTGGCTCACGAGCAGCGAGGGAGATACCGAGTCTGGTTACTGCCTTCGGGTTGCGTGTTGTTATGAGAGGCGACTTCAACAGTGTTTTGCGTCGCACCTGCCAAACGACGAATTTTAACTTCAGTCAGGAGTTGCAAACGTTAACAACAGAACTACAGTTAGCAGACGTGTGGTTCTAAATCCACCCATACAAGGTCGTTTATACCCATTTTACATTGACGTCAGCAACTAGCGTTGATCGAATATATGTGAAAAAAGCTCTCTTAGCAAACGTGTGGAGCTGTGAATATTGGCCTGTCAACTTTATGGATCATATCGCTTACCACATCCATATTAATCACAAAAAATGGTTCAAATGGCTTTGAGCACTATGGGACGTAACATCTGAGGTCATCAGTTCCCTAGAACTTAGAACTACTTAAACCTAACTAACCTAAGCACATCACACACATCCATGCCCGAGGCAGGATTCGAACTTAGGACGGTAGCGGTCGCGCTGATCCATAATGAAGCACCTAGAACCGCTCGGGCACAGCGGCCGGCTATTAACCACATTTCTCAGCAAATTTACAAAGGCTCAAGTCGATGGCACCACAACTGTAGCCTCTGACAGCATGAAATTTTATAACGTGAAATTATATTATTAAGAAGAAATGTTTCCTCGCACGGACCAAAGTATCCCACGGGGGAGGGGGGGGGGGGGTTCAATCGTGAACGCTTTATGCTAAGGGAAACTCATTAACTGCATCAAACATCATGCTAGAGTCCGAGCACATGAGGAGAGAGAAACCAAGGAATTCTACTTCCTCGATTTATGAGAGCTATAAGCTGTTGAATAATGTACTGCAGATACAGCGCACACAAGCCAAAATTACAACCTTGATGGGACAATCTGCTGCTGGCCACCAGATCCACGCATGCGACTTCATTATGCTGCCCCAATAAAAGACCTATATTTTTCACATTGTGAGACAGTTGCATATGTCGCACAGGAAACTTATAGACAGCTTACAAGATGACAATGGAGTTTCTTACATCCAACAACGGGATATTAAACCCTATGTTACCAGTCACTTTGCTGCACTTTACAACAGTGCATATGTGTGGCACGAGAAGGTGTTGGAATGGTATCAAACTGGACCCCGGCCGTGCAAAATCACTGGAGATCAAAATCAGGATCTGCTCGCCCCTTTCATCAACGAAGAACATACAGATGCACTCAAGGCCGCGCCTCACAATAAATCTCCAGGTATGGACAGGTGACCTTTCGAATTTTACATAAAATAGAAGATAGGCTTATAGAGGTGTACAATAAAATGCTTCGTGGGATTTTTCAAGCCCCTGATTTCACCAAGGGGGCCAATGTGTTAATACCTAAAAATCTCAAGACGAAAACTGTCAAAGATTACTGACCGACTACTTTGCTCAATGCAGATTTTAAGCTTCTGACAAGCGCTCTCAACGCACGACTATGGCCACTGTTAATCGAAAACTTACGACACCAGATACGTGTTATCTGAGGCCAGTCTATGTCAAATATTTTGACGCTGAACAGAGATCTCATCACACTTATCTGGATGACAAACGCTCACATCGTCTAGCTTTCGTCGACTTTTAAAAGGTCTACGCTAGAGATGCTATCCAAAATTTTCGACTGGTGCTGCCACGTGTTGAAAACCTTACCTTTGGACTAATGGTCACCATCACCATCGAAGTAGTTCCCATCCACATGCACACACCGATCCCAGCGCGTCTGCCACTGGTCAGACGTTTTCTGGAAGTCATGTTCTTTGAGGGTGTGTATCAACGCCAGTGATGCTTCTTGAATCCTCTATAGAGTGTCGAACCAACGGCCTTTCAACCTGAGTTTCAGTTTAGGGAATAGCACGAAGTCGCAAGGTACCATATCTGGCGAGTACCGTGTGTGGGGTATAACCATGTTGTTTTTTGCCAAAAAGGTCCTGGTGAGCAAGGACGTGTGACAGGGTGCGTTGTCATGATGCAGCAGCTGGTTCACTTGACGGCATAGTTCGGGCCGTCGCCGCCACACGTTTTCACGGAGCCGCCGCAAAACGTCACAGTAGTACATGGAATTCACTGTTTGGTTGGGTGGGACGAATTATTTGTGCACAATTCCCTTGGTATCAAAGAAAACGATGATCATGCTCTTCACTTTGCTCTTCACCTGTCTCGCTTTTTTTGGTCTTGGAGAGCCCAGGCTCTTCCACTGGGACGATTGTTCTTCCTCTCTGTGTCATAACCCGTGACAAGAAGGTTCGATCCTTAGATGCTGTCTGACAAAGGTCCATGCACACTTCAACATGCTTTGGCTTCTCATTGGCAGTCAAGATCCTTGGCACAAATTTTGCGGCGACACGATGCATGCCCAATTCATCAGTCAACATTCGTTGACATGTCCCATAACCAATACCCACTTCATCCGCAAGGTCTTCAATGGTTCGACGTCGATCCGGACGAACCGATTGTTGAAGTTTGGCAACAATGTCTGGCGTTGTGCGGCTAACGGACCTTCCAGTATGAGCATCATCTTCGACGTCTATACGGCCAGCCCTGAACCGAGCATGCCACTCAAACACACAACTCATGCTCTGTCCCCCAAACACTTGTTGAATCATTGCAAGACTCTCTGTAGCACTTTCCATAGAGTCGCACAGAGTTTGATACACATGCGCTGTTCTGTTTGCAGATCCATCATAAAATCACTTCACACCAAACACAGAGAATTACGGAAATCACTGTGGGCACGCAACATGTCCTCCCAGCTGAATGCCTCACCGTACACTGACTCATCAAATATGCAGCTCTCACCACCTAGTGGTGCAAAGATCTGCTACTCCTACTTTCCAGATGACAGCACCAGTCCCAAAAATTTTGGATTCCACCTCGTATGCCTATGTTAGCAAAATAATAGGAACAATGAGCTTCAGATATAACTTTCTGCGTCCTATTAACAACTGCGTACAGGGAACGAGGACACGGTTTGTGATGAATGGAACCCTGACTGGGTACATGCCGCTCTCCAGAGGAATAAAACAAGGTTTCTCTCTCTCAACAACGGTCTACACAGTACTCACAGTCTTTTGTTGTCCAAACTACATCACAGCCTGCCCAGATTCCAGTTTTACTACATGAAATCTGTGATCCAAGCAGGATGTCAGCGTGATCCTCAATAATGTTTGAGATATCGATGAGGTGAAGCTTATTCTAGAAGGTTACCAAAGAGCAGTAGCGCACTTTAAACACCAGTAAATCTGCCATCCTGACAGTTGGTCAAGCTGAATCTATTATAAGAGACGCTTGGTTCCTAGGCGTACTTAAAAAACTTGTTATGTACGAGGTGCATTCAGGTTCTAAGGCCTCCGATTTTTTTTCCGGACTGGAAAGAGATAGAAATGTGCGCACTGTTTTAAAATGAGGCCGCGTTCATTGTCAATACGTCCCAGAGATGGCAGCACCGTATGGCAGATGGAATTTTACCGCCAGCGGCGAAAATGAGAACTGTTTTAAATACTTAAAATGGCGACGTTTTCCTTACTTGAACAGCGTGCAATCATTCGTTTACTGAATTTGCGTGGTGTGAAACCAATTGAAATTCATCGACAGTTGAAGGAGACATGTGTTGATGGAGTTTTGGATGTGTCGAAAGTGCGTTCGTGGATGCAGCAGTTTAATGAAGGCAGAACATCGTGTGACAACAAACCGAAACAACCTCGGGCTCGCGCAAGCTGGTCTGACGACATGATCGAGAAAGTGGAGAGAATTGTTTAGGGGGATCGCCGAATGACTGTTGAACAGCCCGCCACCAGAGTTGCCATTTCTGTGGGTTCTGTGCACACAATCCTGCATGACGACCTGAAAATGCGAAAAGTGTCATCCAGGTGGGTGCCACGAATGCTCACTAACCCTGTGGCATGTTGCTAAGCAATGTTGACGCGCAACGACAGTATGAATGGGAGTTTCTTTTCGTCGGATGTGACAATGGATGAGACGTGGATCAGATTTTTCAATCCAGAAACAAAGCGCCAGTCAACTCAATGGAAGCACACAGCTTCACCGCCACCAAAAAGAGTTCGGGTAACCGCCAGTGCTGAAAAAATGATGGTATCCATGTTCTAGGACAGCGAGGGCGTAATCCTTACCCATTGCGTTCCAAAGGGCACTACGGTAACAGGTGCATCCTACGAAAATGTTTTGAAGAACAAATTCCTTCCTGCACTGCAACAAAAACGCCCGGGAAGGGCTGCGCGTGTGCTGTTTCACCAAGACAACGCACCAGCACATAGAGCTAACGTTACGCAACAGTTTCTTCGTGATAACAACTTTGAAGTGATTCCTCATGTTCCCTACTCAGCTGACCTGGCTCCTAGTGACTTTTGGCTTTTTCCAACAATGAAAGACACTCTCCGTGGCCGCACATTCACCAGCTGTGCTGCTACTGCCTCAGCGATTTCCCAGTGGTCAAAACAGACTCCTAAGGAAGCCTTCGCCGCTGCCATGGAATCATGGCGTCAGCGTTGTGAAAAATGTGTACCTCTGCAGGGCGATTACGTCGAGAAGTAACGGCAGTTTCATCGATTTCGGGTGAGTAGTTAATTAGAAAAAAAATCGGAGGCCTTAGAACTTCACCTCGTAAGTCATGGCACGACCTGAGCATACGTACAATAAAAATTGGCAACGTAAAATTCAGGTAATAAAAGCAATCTTGTATGAATACAATATGAGACACCTATATCGTCTGCAGAGGGCGTCTTCAGTCAGCTCTTATACCCTATCCAGACTTCAATATGTCGCCATTGTCCTGCCAATACCGACCACTGTGGCGCGATCACTGTTAGCAGAGGTTGTCAGGTACATTTGGAAGATGAATATTTTGAATGTACCCTTGAAAACGACAGCGGTGCCACCGGACTTGGGAGCCCTTCACGTGGACATCTCAGGAATCCGTGCTTTGGCTATATATCTGAAGCGAACATGGAAAATGTTCATTGCCAGCGGGAACACCATCATAAAGAGTCTCTATAAGCTATCACACCCACACAACATGACTCTGCCAGTAGATATAGCCAACAGTAGTACATACCTTAAGCATATAGTCCTATGTTTTCCAAACAGCAGTTCCATTGAAGACGAGGTTTTCAAGAAGATGACTGGTCAGCTGTATCAGTGCCTGTTACAGGCAGCACCATCTTGCCAGTTATAGGAAAAATACCTGCCTTGCAATTGGTCGCTAGTGTGGGCTAATATCCATAACAACATGCTACCAACAGTTGCCGAATCCAGATGATGTGATGTACTAACTGGAACTGTCCTCATCCAATAAAAGTGGTACAGAATCAACCTTCCACCGAGACCGCGCTGTGAATTGTTCTACGTGATAGTGACGGTGTGCACATATCTATATGCAAAGATCCAGTGCATATTTGGATTTGGACGTACGAAAAACTGGACGCTCTCAACAGGCCAGTGCCCCACGCCATTCCTAAGACCAGACTTCCGGGTCTTCCGTAAACCAAATTGAGTCGGCGCCGGATACTGTGTTTAATGCGCAGTGACCAGTTTTCATCCAAAGCGCTGGGCGAGTTCATTGGTTTCTTTGGAAGGGGTGGCCAATAAGCATTTGTCACCTTTGGGCCGGTCGACGATGACAGAATCGAGGCGCACAGCCTGTAATCTTTCTTGATTTTACAGAAACTGTTCGGTAAAAACAATCATTTCTGCTTTACTTGTAGCTTTATGCGTCACGTTCATAATGATGTGCCCATGATTTCGTTAATGGTCATAATTAGCGTCATATTTATGTGGAAGTAAGACGCTGCGCGGAATTCGAAAAAGTTTGCAAGGAAAAATATACCGTAGGTTCCTATGATTCTGAGTTTGGTGCATATTATATAATATGTTAGTGGGTATGAAATTTAGCGAAGATATTGAATTTTTCTTTAGCCTTGGGGGAGGTATCTGTCTGGCACCAACCTCGAGAAAATTGATCCGACATAGCTCACTCATTTGCAATCGCACCGTGTCAAGGAGGAAGCCAGAGTGAAATATCCACAACTTTCCTCATATTTCATAAACGATCTGAGATATCGAAATGAGACTTTGGTAAATGATTGCACACAAAGAGGAGAGTATTTTGCCGTATGGTTATTATGCAAAACTTTACTAGCTTTACTAGCTATTCCAGTAACTACAGACTTTTTCGATGGAAGATATGTAATTTTTAAGGGCCATCGATAGCTGATGAAATGAAAAATGGTACGGGATTTGAAACAACACAAGTGAACCAAGGATATGCTTTTTCATAAGACAATACCTTACTGTTCCGCAGTTCCTCAATAAACTCAATAAACCACTGTTGTGAATTCTCTCGCAAATTGCGTCTGTACCACATAATAGTGAGGTGAGACAGTGTAAACTCTGCTGAGTTTCGGCAAAAGAAGCAGATTTTAACATGGCAACAAGAGAGATGTGTTGGTTTTTCTCAAAATTCCCACTTGCGACACTTCCCTGGAAGTTACAAATGGTTAACAACCCAGGCGAAAATAAAACGCTGCATTTTCGGCCAAATTCATTTTAGCTACTAATAATACCAAAGGTGACAGACCTTTCTGAATGGTCACCATGAATGTGTCGGCGTGAAGGGGTCCCACTTAATATTCACAAAAAAAAGTGAGTGTGGGCTAGAACAGCATTTCCGCTACAGAGCCTGCCCGCAGCCCGCACCACTTCCGCTTTCTCCACACGTTCAAATGGTTCAAATGCTCTGAGCACTATGGGACTTAATATCTGAGGTCATCAGCCCCCTAGAACTTAGAACTACTTAAACCTAACTAACCTAACGACAGCACACACATCCATGCTCGAGGGAGGATTCGAACCTGCGACCGTAGCGGTCGCGCGATTCCAGACTGTAGCGCCTAGAACTGCTCGGCCACCCCGGCCGGTTCTCTTGGTGTGATTGACCACAAGTGTCCTGTATCAAACTGTTCCTCTCGACTTCCCCTATGCCACTGTGGTACACTGTAAACAGTTATCGTTTATGTCTTCTATAGTTTTTGTAGAGAAACTTCTAAAGAAACAACTAGTGCTCAAAAGTTGTGAAACAAAACATATGTCTACACAGAATAGACCCGAAACACCCTGACAAAATGTCGAAGATTGTTCAGGGATATTTTCTGAGTATTTTGGTGTAACGGACCTGGGACCTCTGGTGGCTCGTTACAGAGTCATAATGTAATTACGATTTATTCTGTTTATTATCTTAATTACGTTTCTTTGTATGAAAGTACCTTCATAACGATGAAAAGACCTGTAATTTATCACCAAAACGTACAATAAAAAACGCAGAGTAATTCAACAACCCTCAGGAGTAGTTTAAAACTTGGCAGAGTCAAGGAACTTGTCCCTGGTAAATGTGTGATGGAATGTAGTTAGCAACTGGAACGGGTGGTTTCTCCAGGGAGAGAGGTAATGGTTGCACAAGTACTTCAGCATATAAGATGGGGCATGTGTGCCCAGGAGTCGCTATAGGAAGTGCACGTGCCGGATTAGCGGTGAGTTCATTACAGGTGTCAAAAAAACTTTTTACGTGATTCAGCGGAAGGTTTCACAGCAAATGTTAGTCACACTTGAGCGTTTGTTATTGCATAACGGCTGCTTGAGTATGAGCACTTTGCAGGTGTCCCAATCACCAACATTTGACAACCGATAGTCGTATGTAATGGACGAGTGTTGAAATCTAGAAACTTGTGTTTGTGTACGTTATTTAGTACCTGTGCCAATTTGCTCCTGTTTCATTTGTATTGTACTACAGGTAGTGAGAATTAGCGATGGAGGTCACTGCGATTTGTGAAAGGATTTCTGCGAACCCATAGACAGCAGAATTCTCGCATAACCACTGTACGCGAAGCCAAGGATGCCTGCAAACCGCTAGACAACAGGATTCTTGCATAACCACTGCTGGGCTGCGTTCACAGTGAAAACAATACTGGTCGTCAGACGCCGTTTCCAAAAGTTGCCCGATAACATAGACTCACAGCTTGGTCACTGTGCATCCGATCTCATCCAACGGTTTCTGACGGATCGAGGAAGTTAGGTTAGGTTAGAATCTATTCTGTGTATGAAGTAGGTTAGGACAGGATGGATACCACGATGTCTCTGTGCTTAGAGACGAGTGCTGCAGTGCGGCGTTTGTTATTAAAAAGATACCGAATTCATGTTTAAGCTATATCTGTCTCAAAAAGAACTTGGGTACTGTACACTCTGTCATCAGCTATTGGAACTAAGCTACAAGTTTTATGAATATGTGTGATCAGGTGCGATAACTGAAGCACGAAAATAATCCACTTTGTGCAAGGTTTATTGAAATGTGTAACAGCTGACAACTAATGGCAGGCAATGATACAAACAGAATAAACAGCAAAAACCAAAGCATCTAAAAATGGAAAATAACACAAATCCAAGAAAAACAGTGTTGCTTCTTTAAGATAGTATTAACATTGTACCATTAACACCCTCTCCCAATGCCAGTTATCAGTGTTCCAAAAACAAATTACAAGTCTAAGTAAGTCCTAACAAGACTCTAAATTTTTCAAATTTTATTTTACCTAGTAACTTTGTTAGAACATCAGCTTATTGGTCATTTGTGCTAATGTGCTTTAACATGGCTTTCTTGGTAAAAACTATCTCTCTCACAAATAAAATTTTCACATTTATATGCTTTAGTTAATTGATGAAACTATGGGTTCTTACAAAGACTTATTACTGTCATATTGTCTTCATAAAGCCCAACGACTATTTAACTGCAAGAAAGCCTAAGATACAAATTATTGAGCCAACAGTCTTCATTACTTGCCATGCTTAATGCTATAAATTCAAATTCTGTTGATGACAGAGACACTGTGGGTTGCTTCTTAGTTGCCCCAAAACACTACAACACAAAATTTGAAAAGAGAGCCACATTTGGACTGTCTGTCTGCTCTGTCACCAGCTTAATCAGAGTCCACATAAAGAATCATAGGATCAGTATACTTTTCATCACTAGCACATAACAGACTAAGTTTTCGGGTTCACTTAATGTAATGCAAGACACATTTCAAAGCATTCCATAAATTCAGACTTTCACATGATTGGTACCTGCTTAGAATACTTATAGCTATGCAAGTAGCTCGTGTGGAACCTGACATAGCACATGTCAGTAACCCTACTAATTTTCTACACCTTTTCTCAGCGTCTACATTTTCAGGTTTTTCACCGTTTAAGATGTTGTTGTTGTGATCTCCAGTCCTCAGACTGGTTTGATGCAGCTTTCCATGCTACTCTATCCCGTGCAAGCTTCTTCATCTCCCAGTACCTATCGCAACCTACATCCTTCTGAATCTGCTTAGTTTATTCATCTCTTGGCCTCCCTCTACGATTTTTACCCTCCACGGTGCCCTCCATTACTAAATTGGTGTCCCTTGTTGCCTCAGAACATGTCCTACCAACCGATCCCTTCTTATATGCCAACTAGTTTGCAGATGACGAAGAAATTGAAGAAATGTATGATGAAATAAAAGAAATTATTCAGATAGTGAAGGGTGACGAAAGTAAAATAGTCATGGGTGACTGGAATTCGGCAGTAGGAAAAGGGAGAGAAAGAAATGTAGCAGGTGAATATGGACTGGGGCTAAGAAATGAAAGAGGAAGCCGCCTGGTAGAATTTTGCACAGAGCATAGCTTAATCAAGTTGTACCACAAACTTCTCTTCTCCCCAATCCTATACAATACTTCCTCATTAGTTATGTGATCTACCCATCTAATCTTCAGCATTCTTCTGTAGCACCACATTTCAAAAGCTTCTATTCTCTTCTTGTCCAAACTATTCATCGTCAATGTTTCACTTCCATACATGGCTACACTCCATACAAATATTTTTCAAAAATGACTTCCTTGCGCTTAAATCTATACTCGATGTTAACAAATTCCTCTTCTTCAGAAACGCTTTCCTTGCCATTGCCAGTCTACATTTAATATCCTCTCTACTTCGACCATCATCAGTTATTTTGCTCCCCAAATAGCAAAACTCCTTTACTACTTTAAGTGTCTCATTTCCTAATCTAATTCCCTCAGCATCACCCGACTTAATTCGACTACATTCTATTATCCTCGTTTTGATTTTGTTGATGTTCATCTTATACCCTCCTTTCAAGACACTATCCATTCCGCTCAACTGCTCTTCCATGTCCCTTGCTGTCTCTGACAGAACTACAATGTCATCGGCGAACCTCAAAGTTTTTATTTCTTCTCCATGGATTTTAATACCTACTCCGAATTTTTCTTTTGTTTCCTTCACTGCTTGCTCAATATACAGACTGAATAACATCGGGGAGAGACTACAAACCTGTCTTACTCCCTTCCCAACCGCTGCTTCCCTTTCATGCCCCTCGACTCTTATAACTGCCATCTGGTTTCTGCACAAATTGTAAATAGCCTTTCGCTCTCTGTATTTTACCCCTGCCACCTTCAGAATTTGAAAGAGAGTATTCCAGTCAACATTGTCAAAAGCTTTCTCTAAGTCTACAAATGCTAGAAACGTAGGTTTGCCCTTCCTTAATCTAGCTTCTAAGATAAGTCGTAGGGTCAGTATTGCCTCACGTGTTCCAACATTTCAACGGAATCCAAACTGATCTTCCCCGAGGTCGGCTTCTACTAGTTTTTCCATTCGTCTGTAAAAAATTCGCGTTAGTATTTTGCAGCTGTGGCTTATTAGACTGATTGTTCGATAATTTTCACATCTGTCAACACCTGCTTTCTTTAGGATTGGAATTATTATATTCTTCTTGAAGTCTGAGGGTATTTCACCTGTCCCATACATCTTGCTCACCAGATGATAGAGGTTTGTCAGGACTGGCTCTCCCAAGGCTGTCAGTAGTTCTAATGGAATGTTGTCTACTCTGGGGGCCTTGTTTCGACTCAGGTCTTTCAGTGCTCTGTCAAACTCTTCACGCAGTATCGTATCTCCCATTTCATCTTCATCTACATCCTCTTCCATTTCCATAATATTGTCCTCAAGTATTACGCCCTTGTATAGACCCTCTATATACTCCTTCCACCTTTCTGCTTTCCCTTCTTTGCTTAGAACTCGGTTTCCATCTCAGCTCTTGATATTCATGCAAGTGGTACTCTTTTCGCCAAAGGCCTCTCTAATTTTCCTGTAGGCGTTATCTATCTTACCCTTAGTGATATGTGCCTCTACATCCTTATATTTGTCCTCTGACCATCCCTGCTTAGCCATTTTGCACTTCCTGTCGATCTCATTTTTGAGACATTTGCATTCCTTTTTGCCTGCTTCATTTACAGCATTTTTATGTTTTCTCCTTTCATCAATTAAATTACCTTTTAGTATCTCGAGGATTCTTCCATGTATACAACCTTCTTTTATGATTCTTGAAGCAAGTGTTAGCTATGATTAAGTTATGCTCTGTGCAAAATTCTACCAGGCGGCTTCCTCTTTCATTTCTTAGCCCCAATCCATATTCACCTACTACATTTCCCTCTCTCCCTTTTCCTACTACCGAATTCCAGTCACCCATGACTATTTAATTTTCGTCACCCTTCATTATCTGAATAATTTCTTTCATTTCGTCATACATTTCTTCAATTTCTTCGTCATCTGCAGAACTAGTTGGCATATAAACTTTTACTACTGTAGTAGGCGTGGGCTTCGTATCTATCTTTGCCATAATAATGCGTTCACTATACTGTTTGTAGTAGCTTACCCGCATTCGTATTTTCCTATTCATTATTAAACCTACTCCTGCATTACCCCTATTTGATTTTGTGTTTATAACCCTGTAGTCACCTGACCAGAAGTCTTGTTCCTCCTGCCACCGAACTTCACTAATTCCCACTATATCTAACTGTAACCTATCCGTTTCCCTTTTTAAATTTTCTAACCTACCTGCCTCATTAAGGGATCTGACATTCCACGCTCCGATCCGTAGAATGCCAGTTTTCTTTCTCCTGATAACGACATTCTCTTGAGTAGTCCCCGCCCGGAGATCCGAATGGGGGACTATTTTACCTCCGGAATATTTTACCCAAGAAGTAGCCATCATCATTTAACTATACACTAAAGCTGCATGCCCTCGGGAAAAATTACGGCCGTAGTTTCCCCTTGCTTTCAGCCGTTCACAGTACCAGCACAGCAAGGCCGTTTTGGTTAGTGTTACAAGGCCAGATCAGTCAATCATCCAGACTGTTGCCCTTGCAACTACTGAAAAGGCTGCTGCCCCTCTTCAGGAACCATACGTTTGTCTGGCCTCTCAACAGATACCCCTCCGTTGTGGTTGCACCTACGGTACGGCTATCTGTATCGCTGAGGCACGCAAACCTCCCCACCAACGGCAAGGTCCATGGTTCATGGGAGAGGGGGGGGGGGTCCGTTTAAGATACTGCAATCAAAATCTTCCTCTTTGCGGGTTGAAACAGAACTACATTTAAATACATCAAAAACTTTCAACACTTTTTCAAGATAGGTACTTTGACAAATAGTAATAGTACCCTTCCTTAAATTTTGAACAATACCCCTAGTCATACCCAAATCTTTCATTTTATAGTTATCACTCAACAACAGCTTTAAGTTGTCAGTTTCACTCTGGGAAGTTGAAGCTATCAGTATATCATCATTGTAAACAAGTATGTATGCTTTATGGCTATTTTATGTCTTTACATACAGGTAATACTCAAAATTATATCTTACAAGTCATAAGCCAGTTATCACTGTGATAAACTTAGCATTCCAATTTTTGGGTGAGCCTTTCTAAGTTTACAAACTTTACCATTCATTACTGCAACGTTCTGTGGGTAATTTAACTAAAAAGTCTCCAACTATCTCTCCACAGAGAAAGGCACTACAGTCATCCAGTTGATAGATGGTAAAGATATTCTCATTAAAAAAAAAAGTCTCATTGAAGTTAGCTTTGTTACTGGGGCGTATATCTCTGAATAAGACAAACTTTGTTGGAAACCTTTGGCTACAAGATGAGCTTTATAAGAAACAACAGTACCTTTTTCATCTATTTTTCGCCTAAAAACCAACTTTGTGTCAATAACGTCACAGTCATTTGGCTCACATACAGAATCCCATATGTTGTTTTCTTCCAGGGCTTGCAACTCTCTTGCTATGGCATCTGTCCAATTTTTAGCTTCACTACAGGACATTGCTTCAGCGTAAGCGCTGGGGTCATCATCAGTCACTGCTGTCAACAGGCCGAACTCATAACCCTCCAAGTAATTCGAATATTGAATTTTCCTCCTGGATCTAAGATTGTATGTCTTCTTATCATCAAAAAGTACATCTTCTTCTGTATCCTCAAAAGAAATGTCTCTGTTTTCACTGATACCTTCTTCTTCTCTAAGCTGACCTCTTCCACAACCTTAGTACTAATTTCTTCTTTCTGTTCCTCTGGATTTCAAGCTTTATCTATGATGAACACCAGTTTTCGTATCCCTTGGTGACAAGAAAATTACATCTCGATGCACTTCGGTTCTCTCTGTGGAAGGTATAAATAATCTGTATCCCTTAACATCATTATCATAATCCATAAATAAACCTTTCTTGTTTTTGGGGTCTAGTTTCAGTCTCTTTCTTTGGGTACAAGGACAAACACACGGGTTCCAAATACTTTCAAATCTGCTAAAGGAAAGTCTCTGCCGTAAAAAGCTTCAAAAGGAATTTTACCTTTTACCGGACTTGGACGATTTAGAACACAATCCGCCGTGTTAACCTCTTCCGTCCAGAAACATTTGGGCATTCATAAAATCATTGAACGAGCTACTTCAACCAAGGTGCAAACTTTCGTTTCAGCTCTTCCATTTTGCTGTGGTGTGTACACAACGCTTCTTTCATGGCTTATGTTATTTTTAATCAAAAAAGTACCTAAGTCAGTATTCACAAACTCCTGTTCTTTATCACTCTTTAGAACTTTAATTTTAAGATCATTTTCTCTCTGTTTTTTGGAATAAAATTCCAAAAACACACCTTTAACTTAATTCTTCTGTTTCATAAAGAATACTTTGCGATAACCAGAGCAGTCATCCTTCAAAAGCAAAAAAATATCTTGCTCCTTCAAGTGAATCGGCTCCATGGGTCCACAGATGTCTGCATGAACCAGTTCAAGTGGGGCATTAGCTCTTGAACTGACATGGAAAGGCAAGTGATGTTGTTTACCTCCCAAACATTCTTCCCAAGTGACAAAGTCGTGAATGAAACTCACACCTTTACGTGAAAAAACTTTTTTACATGCGGAATGCTCAGATATCCAAGTTTTCAAGACGTTTAGGCAAACTGATCAGGCTACTATCAATATTGGTAGATGACAGCTCACTAGTCATTACTGTCAACCACAGTGTGTGTTTTATCCGCAAGCGTCAAAGTAACCACTGACAGTTCTGATTTTGTTCCGTTTAGTGGAAACATCATACTATACATTTTGTTTAAACGTTTGGTAATGCACAAACTTCACGTTTACTGTTCAAGAATTCTCATTGTTCCTTGTTTGACACCAAACGCGTATCTTTGCCTAGCACAGTTTCTACAGAAAACAGACTAATTTCAGTTCCGGCATAAAAAGCACTCAGATAAGTACTGTCTTGATAAATTTTACTCTGTTCCATGCATACACTTCCACACTACCACGCCCAGTCACATCAAGAAGTTTACCGCCAGCCACAGTAACTTTCATTGAGCTTTGCACACTGTTCAGTTTCGTAAACATTTCTCTTTTGTTGCACATATGCTCGCTAGCACCTGTATCCGTGATCCAATAATCTTCTAGGTCATCTCCTTGATTCATACACATAAATACATTTGCATCCTGAGCCTTTTTGCCTTCCTTCGATTTCCTGCAATCTGACTTCAAATGACTTCTTTTCTTACCATAATTGCAACTTGTCGTTTCTCTCTTCGCTTTACTTTTACGGTCGTTTGCATACTGGCCCTCCTCACCACAAGCAAAACAGGTAATCTTTTGCTGTCTGCTTACACTGGTCAAAAGTACCTCCATGTGATGGGACTGATGACTTCTCTCTTCCTCAATGAGCAATCTTGAAGTTAACTCATTAAGCATTTGCTTCTCAAAGGGGACGAACACTCATGTTGAATGGAAATGTTTATATCGCTCTGGCAATGACATTAACACTTTTATTATTATCATTTTATCTGAAAGTGGTTCAACCGCTTACTTCAATTTTGAGCTGGTTACTTTTTTTTCAACATAACTATAACCAGCGAGTCATCACCACACTGAAACGAAAATAGCTTTTGCCGAAGTAGGTGAATACTCACTGCGGACTCAGTTTCGTCCACGTTTTGCTTTTTTGGCCTCCGCTACTAGTAGCATCCTATTCTTCAGTTGTTACTAGTACTAGCAAAGGTGAAAATCCCGAAATACGTAAAATTTGCGTCCCATAATTCAGTTGACATATATAGGTCAACTAAAGAATAGGATACTAACGCCAGCGAAGACGAAAAAATCAACGGGCGTAACATTGGCATCCTGTACCTCAGTTAATCTACACGAAGTCGAAAAAAAAGGGACATACATAAAATTTATATCCCATACTAGTATCGACTTAAAATTATCATAGCAGAACTAGCGACGGCGAAATATAACAATATACGTAAGATTTGTCTCTCATACTCCAGGTCAGTTGAGAACAGCACACTACCTTCGTAGTTCAACCGAGGTACAGGATGCCAATTTTACGTATGTCGCTTTTTTCGTCTTTGGTAGCACTAATATCCTGTTGTTCAGATGATCTGTTTAGGTAAATTGAAATATGGCATACAAACTTTTCGTAATCAGTCTCTTCGCCTTCGATAGTACTAGTATCGACTGAAAAATATAGTAGTAATAGTAGTGCTAGACAAGGCGACAAGTAAAATTTTTATTCCGTACTGCAGTTGACGAACTAGAAAAAGCCATACCTACAAACAAAGGTCAAAAAGCAAAAACAGTCCAGAATGAAAAACAGCTCTTTCAAAATATCTCAAAATCACTAAGAATGAAAATACAGTAAGCACCGAATGAATCGGAACTGACAAATGGTTTAATACAAGCGATAAAAAATCGTACACAATGTCTAGGACCGACTTTTAAAAACACATTCATTTATTTCAGTTTACGGTGATGACGCTACGCCACACAAGATAATCGATTTATTATCTACTGCTCGAAAGTAAAGAAAACATCTATGAGTAAGCTATGACGTATCCCATCCTTGATTTGACCCCTTTTGCATCCTTTTCCAGCCGTGTTTATACTTCATCTTCTTTCTCCTGTGGTGGCTTAATAACAATGCCGTTGGCAATATCTAAAAGGCCTTTTCCTCTGAATATCACTTCCGTTTGGAATTTCTACTCCTTCTCATTGTCCCCTCTAGACAAATTTAAACGCTGAAACTGATAGGTAGATTGTTCCATTGCGCCACGCCAACACTACGAAGGCAACGTCCATGACACTACCAAAAAAATCTCTGAGCCCCCCCCCCCCCCCCCACCCACCCCTTTCCAGTCGGAGGTTCGAGTCCTTCCTGGGGCGTGTGTGTGTGTGTGTGTGTGTGTGTGTGTGTGTGTGTGTGTGTATGTGTGTATGTGTGTGTGTGTGTGTGTGTGTGTGTGTGTGTGTGTGTGTGTTTGTTATTCTTGGCGTAAGTTAGTTTAAGTTAGATTAAGTAGTGCGTAAGTCTAGGGACCGATGACCTCAACGGTGTGAGTATGGTTTATTATGCAACAGTGGTAGGATCTGCGACTCATGGATATAAAGGTTTTGCCAATGAGGTCATGAGCACATAATGGTTAAGTTACGTGGTGAAAGTAGACGCTGTTTCTGTCATATGATACACGGATAAAATTTGTGTGCAATAGAGATCCTGGAGTTGAGCTCGACGTTACATGGCAAGGTAAGAAGATAAAGCACTGTCCAACACTTAAATACCTTGGGGTTGTAGTTGACAGAACGATTTCCTTCAAGCAGCATTGCCAAAACACCAAGGCTAAAGTCTGCTCCAGGAATAACATCATCAGCAGGCTGACAAACTATGAATGGGGAGCTCAACCATCAATACTGAGAACATCAGCACTTGCTCTGTATATTTCTGCAGCAGACTCTGCAGCGCCAGTATGGAAAGCACCTGCACAGGCTAAACAGGTTGATGTAAGTGTAAATGAGGCAATTGTTACAGGCTGTCTCAGACCCACACCATTTGTACCTACTTGCTGGAATTGCCCCATCCAGGATCAGAAGGCAAGTGGCAGCAGACGCTGAGAGAACAAAGGAAGAAACAGATTCTTGACACCCACTGAATGGGCACGTCACTCAGGCTCAGAGACTTAAGTCTAGAAATAGCTTTATTGCAAGAACCAAGGTCCTTGACGGTTCACAGGAAGAAAATAGAGTCCGTAAATGGGAGAATGAACAAACCGCACTGCAGATAATACCAAAAGAGCAAATGGCACCTGGAAACAAACTTCCTTATACAGTGTGGAGAACACTAAATAGGCTGAGGGCTGGTGTACGCAGACGCGGAGAGGCACAAGACGAGGCACATCTGCTCATGTGCCGACTACTGCTGGAGCCCTGCAGTTTTAGTGACTTGCTACAAGCCAACTACAAAGCCGTAGCGGTGGCTAACTATTGGAAAAATAAAATTTGATCTGGACACGGAAAAGTAAAAGTAAAGTAAGGAAGAACTATTTAGTTAATGAAAGAGAGATCTGTGGTTTCACAGCAGTCCACCTACCCTAAAAATGGTGAAAATTAATGCAATGGTGGCAGGGTATTCAGATAATCAGATTCTAGTATGAGAAACTTCAATGCTCTTGGAACATTTGCTCAATGCTCTTTAAACACTTGCTCAGTGGATTTGAGAAAGGAAGGTTTCTGGTGGCAGAATAATTTTAGATTGAGTGTAGTTTTTAATAAAGGAGATCATCTATAACTTATGATAGTGTCTTTTTAGAGCATTTGCACAAAGCGTAGCTTCAAAATTCGGTATAGAATAAATTTAACATTTTGTAGTATTTTGGATGCAAGAGAAAAGATATTACCTTTCAAATTAGTCTTTAGGGCATCGTAAATGGCGTCCAACATATCAAACAAAAACTTTGAAATTGTACTTTTCAGAACGTGGTATGGGCTCGAATGTTGGAAAGATGTAATCGGCACATATCAAATACCGAAGTTTCACGTCATTACTTGTGCCAAAACTGCATCTTTAATGTGAGTATAGAATTTTTAACTGAGCTTTAATCACGCCTCTACAAGTACTCGAAATTAGCTTTCGTTATCCGAAAGTGTTTCACGTATGACTCTTCGGCTTTACATACTCAAGATGATTAGTGATGGCCCTGAAAAGCAAGATTGCAAACACTCTGTTTTGATGAATTTATTTGAAGTTGTATGGGCATATGTTAATAACCTTCAATGACTATCATAGCATACGAGTGAAAGATAAACAATGCGTAGAATAAGATAATTCTGAACACGTAAAGCACTGAAAAGTGGACGCGCGTAACACCACATCTGCAAACCACTTCACGCAACAGAATCGTTGTCAGAACACAGTAATAATCATTTGTAGACAGCCAATGTCCACCAACCACAACACAAGAAAGATGCACTACAGTAACTTTAAGCATAAAAGCAAGCACTCCGTCTTCAGGCCACAAGTGGCCCATCGGGACCGTCCGACCGCCGTGTCATCCTCAGATGAGGATGCGGATAGGAGGGGCGTGTGGTCAGCACACCGCTCTCCCAGTCGTATGGTGGTTTTCTTTGACCGCAACTTTAAGCATAAGTTAGGCCTTAATTCTCATTTGAATAAATTATTTTTTGAGGCTATAATTCACACCTAAAATGCCCAATAAAGATATTGCCTGCTTGGGTGGTTTCCAATAAACCTGCGATTTCAGTAGACAGATTTCGAAATATACCCCTATTATGATATTTTTAACCTCAGGATGTCACAAACTCATTCCTGCTTGGATTAAACTTCATTTTCTCACGGCTCATATGTGAGAACATCGATCGATTTGACCGAAGAAAACAAACTTATTTGAATTTCACCTATTGTCGTTGGAAGTCTGTATGTTCGGGCGATGCGATTGGCTACAGTGCGTGGCGTACTTATTTGAAAAGATCGATCGTCTTCGGCCGATGTTAGTCGTCTGCCGGCCTTGGTGGCCGAGCGGTTCTAGGCGCTACAGTCTGGAACCGCGCGACCGCTACGCTCGCAGGTTCGAATCCTGCCTCGGGCATGGATGTGTGCGGTTAGTTAGGTTTAAGTAGTTCTACGTTCTAGGGGACTGATGACCTTAGAAGTTAAGTCCCATGGTGTTCAGAGACATTTGAACCATTTTTTGTTGGTCGTCTGCAGAATTCACCGATATCGGTGTCACTATGACCACAGCCTAAAGACGGATTCACACTTGCCGGAAAGTCGCCGTCGCGTAACCGTGCCGTTCTTTTCACGTCGACGGTAGAGGACTTCCTGAGCACTCAGGCTATACGGCACGACAACGTCGAAAGAATTTAATGACATTACAGCTGGTTCATAAAATACTCACCAGAGACACTATTCCGTAGTCCATGATATATCGTCATAAAATGCCGAAATTGAGATTAAAGCAGTTTGCAGTGATTGCTATTGCACTTGATGATGAAGAACAGAGAGCAAAAAGAGTCTAGGTCAGAAAAATGTTAAAAAATCGAGTCTGTGAGAGAGAGTGCCATACTTTTTACAAGAAGCTGGAAGAGGAGGA
This sequence comes from Schistocerca gregaria, assembly GCF_023897955.1. Classification (NCBI taxonomy): domain Eukaryota; kingdom Metazoa; phylum Arthropoda; class Insecta; order Orthoptera; family Acrididae; genus Schistocerca; species Schistocerca gregaria. The sequence goes on from NC_064923.1 coordinate 443,013,048, forward strand.
GTCTTCGCTTGGTAAATATTTCAGCATGTCTAAACAAGTTTTTTTACATGTTAAGCAAGAAACAAATAAAAATTACGAAGAGAAATCCACAATTAAGGTGTCCAATACCACCTCGACAGAAGCTGATGGTTTGCCTACGGTATATCTAGATGGGCCGTTTCGTGTACTTGAACTAAGTTTATATACAGTCCCACAAGAAAGTGTACGTCGTTATCTGCATGACATTAAAGACCCTATTATAAATATATGTTTACGTGAAAATACTAATTCCACAATTACCTAACAGTTGATCCAATCGCCGCCATTATCGATTATAGCTTGGCATCTTTTTGGCATGCTTTTCACGAGATTTTCTGCATATTCTCTCGGTAACGATCGCCATATCCTTCTAACATGATGTGACAGCTGCTTCAAAGTATATATGGCTTTCCTCTAAGCTTCAACTTAATAAACGACCAAAGATCTTCGATCGGATTTGCATCCAGATTAAATAAAAATGTTTTGGTTGGGGAACTTTAGGTAGCACAAATGGTTCAGATGGCTCTAAGCACAATGGGACTTAACATCTGAGGTCATCAGCCCCCTAGATTTAGAACTACTTAAACCTAACTAACCTAAGGACATCACACACATCCACGCCCGAGGCAGGATTCGAACCAGCGACCGTAGGGGTCGCGCGGTTCCACTGTAGCGCCTAGAACCGCTCGGCCACCGCGGCCGGCGAAATGAGTTAATCTTGTGACTTGTTGAAACATGATGTCTGCAACACTGCATGAAATATAACACAACAAAGGCCTCTATGCGAAGTGCAAGAAGTCGTAGGTAAACTTCACAATACATTTTTTGTTTTGCTGTCGCATACATTAGCTCTCTCTCCGATAAATTATCACGTTTCCAACCTCTAAATATGATTTGATCCACTTCACAACGAATGTCTTTAACTTGGTAAGAATTTTAGCAGCAGCTGCATATGAAAGCATCGGTCCCTTTGGATGACTTACAGGGAACACTGACTTGTGATGCTTCAGATATTTTGCACTCATTTTAAAGTGCACCTTACAAAACAAAACATTCAACTCTCAGACCGTTTACCTATACACTGTGCAAAAGTGCGTTGAGTACCGATTCGAGAACACTGCGGACGTTACATTTAAAATTATGGCTTACACCGTCTTGTAGAACTGACTGTATACACTGTCTTGTAGAACTGACTGTATTTCTGCTACCTGCTGTTCATCGTTAATTTATTACAAATCTTATTTTAATCTTCTGCATGCAGCATCAGTTTTACTTCCGTTTTGGCTTTTTTCGCTATTCCATTGGAAAAACATGAGTAAAACACATTGAACAAGACACGTGCCGCCGGCCGGGTGGCCGAGCGGTTCCTAGGCGCTACAGTCTGGAACCGCGCGACCGCTATGGGCGTAGGTTCGAAACCTGCCTCGGGCATGGATGCGTGTGTTGTCCTTAGGTTAGTTAGGTTTAAGTAGTTCTGAGTTCTAAGGGGACTGATGACCTAAGAAGTTATGTCCCATAGTGCTCAGAGCCATTTGAACCAAGACACGTGCCGTTTACTTGCAGTGTATTTCTTAGCATATAAAATTAAATATTTTAATTTAGTATTATCCCCCAGTACATATGAAGATCTTTTTGCAATAGTAGTCAGTGTTCTTATAATGTAACAGTTGCTCGCTAAGTAGACTTCGGTATGGTCCATCAAAACATTCTCCCCGAGAAACGTTGATGTGACGTGACATGTCGTGTCGATGACGTTCCGTTGACGGCCCATTCCACTCGTTGAACCCGTACACGAAGGCATATAGCGTACCTCTTCTCATCGTCAGTAAAACCCAGTGGCAGCTACTGGAAAAGTGTAACAATGTGCTACAATGTGGTGACCATGGATGGGCACATGACCGTTTATTAATTAAGTTAACTTTAATGAAGTAACATTTAAGTTAATTTTAGAACACTTTTTCGGACTCTTTAAATACCGTTAACTTTCTGGGAACCTGTTATTCGTTAATTGGGTACCTCCCATTTATGACAGGAATGACGCAGGGCCGCCCACAGAAATCATGTTTAGTTTAGTTTAGTTATGTCATGTTCCGTACATCATTTTCGCGATTATTACATCGATATGATGTGGAATAAGTCAGATTACAAGATATATATACACACATGAATAGTGCTAAAATTAATATTACTGAAACTTTTAGTTCTACTCATGCAACTACATTTAGAGGTACAGTCCTTTTTTACCAGTTCTAAAACAGAAACTCGTCCATGGAATAGAAGGAGTTGTCCAAAAGAAGTGATTTTAAGCTAGATTTAAAACTTGATCTGCTACCTGCCAGAAACTTTATGTTGTTGGGCAAATGATCAAAGATTTTTGTTGCTGAATAATGTACTCCTTTTTGAGCAACTCACAGCTTCAATAACGGATAGGAAAGGTCATTTTTCCCTCTAGTGTTGTACGTATGAACGTCACTGTTCTTTGCGATTTGAGATGAATTATTTATAACGAATTTCTTTGGCGAATTTATGTACTCTGATTGTGCAGTTAAATACCTAACTCCTTGAATAGGTGCCTACATGACGCCCTTGGGTGAACACCACTAATTATTCTCACTGCTGTCTTTTGTGCAATCAATTCTTCATGTCTAAGTGGTGAGTTACCCCAGAAACAACCACTAGTTCGGCTCGTGAAGGTGTGTGGCTATTCCAGGGTGCGCGATTGATGTAAACAATCGAGAATAACTAGGGGTTGGCTGTTTATTGCTGTTTGTTTACTGAGTTTGCGTTATGTGCTACTTTTTGTTAGTCGACTGACTGTAGATACTATAACACGGAATCAGATTACCTTTGGGGAAAGACACTTTGTCTCCTAAACGAGCATCGCTCTCGGATGAAAACTTTACAGCCGGCCGATGTGGCCTTGCGGTTCTAGGCGCTTCAGTCTGGAACAGCGCGATCGCTACGGTCGCTGGTTCGAATCCTGCATCGGACATGGATGTGTGTGATGTCCTTAGTTAGGTTTAAGTAGTTCTAAGTTCTAGGGGACTGATGACCTCAGATGTTAAGTCCTATAGTGCTCAGAGCCATTTGACCCATTTGAAAACTTCACATGTTGGTATGCACCTAATGTCAGATACTATCTGATTCTCCTGTATTTTGATTCTGCCACGGTTTAACGTTGACAACTAATAACTATGAAACTAAATGATTACATGATTAAACTGTTGTTTTGTTGATCTTCGATGTGCTACCTAAACTTCCTCAACCAAAACATTTTTTTAAATCCTTAACCACAGTCGTCAGTGCTTCTCATGCAACTACAGTCGTGCGTTCGGGAGATGGGAAAAATACGTAAAAACAACCATGTAGCGCTACTCTTTGCATGTAGTACTACAGATTTGTTTTTCAGTTATACATAAATGGTATTTAACATATGTACAAAATATTTTTTCGCTGCTTTGGGAAAGACACATTCATATTGAACTCAAAATGCTCATCGAAATTTACAGTGATGTCACATATCGAAATATTTTAGTCAGTTTCTTACTTGAAACCTGGTTGTTTCAGGTTAATTTTGAGCAGGTACAATCAGTGCTAAAATTAATGAGTATGCTTGACGATGAATTATACTGAAAAAAACCTCCATTACTGAAAGCGGTCTCATATCGCGTAACCCTACACACACAGTGAACACACCTTGCTTGAGTATTCCAAGTAAATTGGGACCTTGCACATGTGACGCAAATAGCTTCTCCGCCTATTGTTTTTTGGTGGACAAATTCGACGTCTTCCTCCCATCTCTAGGTTGTTTGTCCTCCTTTTCCGGGTTTTCATGGAAATGTACTTCAGCTCCTATAACTCGGCCAATAGAAAATCTCAATCCTAGTGGAAGGTGTTTATTCATTACTCTTTCACGCAATGGGGGTTTGAACAGTTCTTACGCCAAAGCTTTCATGAAGTTTATCCTGGTAAGTACAGTTCTTTCCTTGAATGACAAGTGAACAATATAAGCACTGATAACATTCATATCAAGAATACCGAAAAACACAGCCATGGGCCAGCGTTGTGTACGACGGCTTGAACAATATATAGCACTCTTTTCTTCTACAGTATCAACGCCACCCTTTGTGTTACTATAGTGGGCTACAATTACAGGTTTTTCACGTTCCACATCATGTTCTATGGAGTGATGCATTGTTCGTATAACAAGTTACTGCTCTTCCTTTCTTAGACACAAGGGAAATCGGTATGATGTGTTTGGTAAATGCACAAAGTTGTTCCAACTTTTGAGTCCACGGGAAAGCAAGAAAAATGGAATTTCCTTTCGGTTCTTTCGCATTGTTCCCAGTATGGTCAAACTATTTTTCCGCAGCACGTCTGCAACTTCGATTGACCCATACCAGTTATTAGCGGTAATGTTCAGTTACTATGTGCTATTGGCTCACACAATCTAAGGATATCCTGAATGGAAACGGCGTATTTATTCTCCACTGGGGAAGATCCTGCTCCATTGGTAACTTTTCCACTGTAGAGATAGGTGTAGAAGACATAATTACTCCTGGAATCGAAGGCACTGAGGCTGCAGGCCGTACTTCGCCGATTTAGGTGGAATATATATTTTGAATTTACAGTGTCCTCTAGAGCCGATTAGCATTTATTCAACTGTAGCATTGGCCCCAAGATTGTAGGACCGCTGCGAATTTTCATTGAATTTGTGTAGAATGTTTGTTATAGCAGCTGCTGGATCAGAAATCTTACATAACTTCCTGTCATCAGGGTTGTCAAATCTCAGGCAGTTGAGAATAACAGCAAATCTTTCTGATGACATAATCTTACGGAAAATATCGCGGCAAGCCCCGTCAGTGCAAAAGAGAGAAAGTATGTCTTCGTTATTCGATTTGAACACAGCAGTGTAGATTAGAAGGTCGATAAAACTCTTCATTTCACACATTGTGTGACTTCTGTTCTCTCCTTATTCGTTTATTTTCCCAGAAATTTTTCAATTGTTTTATTTGTCCATGTGAGTATTTCGTTCAGCATATCATCACTGAAAATATAGCTCCAAGCAATGAGTAGGTCGATCTGTGATTGCTGCGATTGCGTCGGAAGTGCTGTTTGTCTTCAGTATATTATGAGCTGGAATTCTGACATTCCTGTTTGGTTCTACTGCCAACCACTTGAAACTACACTCGTGGAAATGGAAAAAAGAACACATTGACACCGGTGTGTCAGACCCACCATACTTGCTCCGGACACTGCGAGAGGGCTGTACAAGCAATGATTACACGCACGGCACAGCGGTGTTGGCCGTCGAATGGCGCTAGCTGCGCAGCATTTGTGCACCGCCGCCGTCAGTGTCAGCCAGTTTGCCGTGGCATACGGAGCTCCATCGCAGTCTTTAACACTGGTAGCATGCCGCGACAGCGTGGACGTGAACCGTATGTGCAGTTGACGGACTTTGAGCGAGGGCGTATAGTGGGCATGCGGGAGGTCGGGTGGACGTACCGCCGAATTGCTCAACACGTGGGGCGTGAGGTCTCCACAGTACATCGATGTTGTCGCCAGTGGTCGGCGGAAGGTGCACGTGCCCGTCGACCTGGGACCGGACCGCAGCGACGCACGGATGCACGCCAACACCGTAGGATCCTACGCAGTGCCGTAGGGGACCGCACCGCCACTTCCCAGCAAATTAGGGACACTGTTGCTCCTGGGGTATCGGCGAGGACCATTCGCAACCGTCTCCATGAAGCTGGGCTACGGTCCCGCACACCGTTAGGCCGTCTTCCGCTGACGCCCCAACATCGTGCAGCCCGCCTCCAGTGGTGTCGCGACAGGCGTGAATGGAGGGACGAATGGAGACGTGTCGTCTTCAGCGATGAGAGTCGCTTCTGCCTTGGTGCCAATGATGGTCGTATGCGTGTTTGGCGCCGTGCAGGTGAGCGCCACAATCAGGACTGCATACGACCGAGGCACACAGGGCCAACACCCGGCATCATGGTGTGGGGAGCGATCTCCTACACTGGCCGTACACCTCTGGTGATCGTCGAGGGGACACTGAATAGTGCACGCTACATCCAAACCGTCATCGAACCCATCGTTCTACCATTCCTAGACCGGCAAGGGAACTTGCTGTTCCAACAGGACAATGCACGTCCGCATGTATCCCGTGCCACCCAACGTGCTCTAGAAAGTGTAAGTCAACTACCCTGGCCAGCAAGATCTCCGGATCTGTCCCCCATTGAGCAAGTTTGGGACTGGATGAAGCGTCGTCTCACGCGGTCTGCACGTCCAGCACGAACGCTTGTCCAACTGAGGCGCCAAGTGGAAATTGCATGGCAAGCCGTTCCACAGGACTACATCCAGCATCTCTACGATCGTCTCCATGGGAGAATAGCAGCCTGCATTGCTGCGAAAGGTGGATATACACTGTACTAGTGCCGACATTGTGCATGCTCTGTTGCCTGTGTCTATGTGCCTGTGGTTCTGTCAGTGTGATGATGTAATGTATCTGACCCCAGGAATGTGTCAATAAAGTTTCCCCTTCCTGGGACAATGAATTCACGGTGTTCTTATTTCAATTTCCAGGAGTGTATTTCCGCCATTGTTGTGTACATAGTTCCGCGTAGTCAGCGCGTACACAACTTTCCCACTAGAGCGCGCCCCACTAAGCACAACAGCGCAGGCGCAGAGCTCGTCTGTCTCCGCACTACGAGATGCGCTGCCTTAGAGACGGACCAAATTCTGCTTCCGCGTGTTAATATGTAACGCAGCCAATGAGATTGCTGCTAACGTAGAGCCTTTTCTCCTCGCGGATCACACTCGCGCAGTGATACCTGAATGCGCGACGTATTATAACGACTGTACAGACCTCCGATTAGTCAGTCTGCATTAGCTGTACCAGTCTATACTCAAGTTTCAGTCTGCGCCTAATAAGATTATCATATTCCTGTACATAGCCATGAAGAGAAATGTATAGACGCTTTGTCAAGTATCAGAGATATGTGAGAATAAGATTAATGTACCAAGACCAAAGGAACTTCAGATTGTCAATTGCAGACAGCATCCAGAATCAAGTTACGTAATATCTATGTTTTTTTTATTTTAATAAATGTGTTTGAAAATTAATCAAGTTCTGTTTAAAGTTGGTCACCGTCAATATGCTACTCTAAGCGTGCAAGTGGCATTGCTATCGTCTGACCTAACGGCAGAAGATGAACACGCCACAATAAGACCACGAGACATATTGCTGACACTCGCCTACTTCGTCAGAGTGACAAGTCAAGTAATATGAGGGTGTGTGTACCGAAGGTCTTACAGTACGCACACCACAGCCATAAAAGTATTTCCTAGCACAGTCCTCATCTTCTTCGCTTCCTGACTCTCCTTCAGCACTTTCCTCGCCACTAACATGCTCGCCAGACGCACTGGATTCCTAATCATGTTCGCTGAGTATAAAATAGCCATCCTCCACGTCAGAAAAGTCGAATATGTCATTTCCCACTTCATCAACAATTCTTGAAAGTTTTTCTTCAAAATATGGATCGTCCGTGCTCACATACGATGGACCAGGGTTACCTTACATATACTCTGTTTATCATAAGAATAAATCTGATGTAAACATTACACCATGCATTCATCCGCATCTGCTTGAATCTCATTGGATTTCGTTTCACGTGGAGCGAAAACCAAGCTGTGTCCAGTACAGTTATAGGGATACGTTTTAAATGCTGTGTTACACGCACATAAACTGAGCGATGAAGCTGGACAACAGCTTTACCGGCGCTTTCAACTTGGACAGCATTGGCCAGCCAGCTGGTCCAACTAACATGCAATGATAAGGGCCGTTGCAGTTCAGACGTAAAAAGAGAAACAGTATATGTCATTTAATTTTTAAAGCAGGGCCGGCGCAAGCCCAAGTGCCGCCCCGTGCGAGCTGCTAAATTGCCGCCCCCCCCCCCCTCTCCCGTTTTTTTTTTTAACAAAACGTTTGTGGAATTTTATTTAAACAAATCTGTAGGAAATGTTAGCAATCAATCGCAATTTTTGTTTTTACTTTTCAGGCCTACCTACGTTTCGGCCACTGAGTGGCCAGTCTCAAAGCTTTTAATGTATTCTTACATCTAAACCGTCATGTTGACAGTTACGTTCAGCATGACGTTATAGTTGTAAACATAGCTCAAAGCATTGAGAATAGCCACACTGTGCCCGAAATCTATGAAGATCTGGAAAATAAAAACAAAAATTGCGACTGATTGGTGACATTCTCTACAGATTTGTACAAAACAGTCGCTGGGCACCAGCTCAAAAATGGAGTCAAACCTGATTGAAGAAATCTATCTAATTTTAATAAGCCTTGTCAATTTACAAAAATGTTCGAATGTGTGTGACATCTTATGGGACTTGACTGCTAAGGTCATCAGTCCCTAAGCTTACACACTGCTTAACCTAAATTATCCTAAGGACAAACACACACATCCACGCCCGAGGGATGACTCGAACCTCCGCCAGGACCAGACGCACAGTCCATGAGTGCAGCGCCTTATACCGCTTGCCTAATCCCGCGCGCCATAAACTTACAGTTAACGTAAAAAAAAAAAATCTGTGGTTGTGAACAGATAATGTATTCAATGGAAAATTTAACGATAATTTGGTTTGAACAATAATATTTAAAATAACTGTTTAATGCTGAATAAAATAAGAACCAACACAGCAAATAACTAAGACACTGATCATAATATAAAAATTTAAAAAATACTAAACAAATCGAACCTTCCTGGCTTTTGCTTGTGCAAACTCTTTCACATGATCTGTGTAATTTAAATCCTCTGCAAGCTTGTGCTCAATCGATATTGTTGCAAGATCATTCAAACGAGTTTGGCTCATCGATGATCGGAGATATGTTTTTATCAATTTCAGTTTTGAGAAACTCCTCTCTCCACTCTCAACTGTCACTGGGAGTGTTAGGAGAATTATCAGAGCAATGTTAACATTAGGGCAAAAATCATGTCTTCCTATAAACTTCAGAGTCTCTTTTGGACCTATTCCAGGTTTCAACAATGTTGAAAGCACTTTTAGTTCTTCCCTCAACTCCAGTGCATCAATGTCGCTTGACTTATGATCTTGCAAATTCGCTGCGAGGGTTCTACACTTTGTGTACAGGCTGTCAGGAAGGGCATTCTTCAGCTCGCCGATGTCGTAGAGAAAATCAAAATAATCACAATGAGATTTCAATTGATTGAATCTCTCATTCAAAGATGTGGTTACTAAATCTAAAAGATAATAGTGGAATTCAATGTTGTTATGTTTGGTTGGGTCATCTATTGTCTCATCCCTTCCTTCATAGTTAAAGTGTATTGGCTTCTTACTTCGTCGCTGGGTAACTCTTATCCGTGGGGGTAACACTAATCCGTGCTAACGTTAGATCTTCTAGCTCTAATTCTGTAGCCAATTATTTGCAATCCGTCCAGAAAGACACAAACTTTTCTTTTGTTCCGCAGGTCTCAAAATATGCTTTCGTTGTTTCAAGCATTTCCACGGCCTCAGAAACATTTTTGTCAATGGTTGGAGGGTCTTACTGACTACACTGATGTGAAGCAGAACGTCGTACCAGATTACCAGAGAAGTGAGAAAGGTGTAATTTTTTATTTGATTCGCAAGTGACGTTGCTCCTTGAGCGGTCATGCCATCGAATTCTTCTGTTATGTGAACCAGTGCATCATAAACGCCTCCAATTTGAAACCTCAGGGGAGTAAGTGCATCGATGCGACTTTCCCACGTAGTATCGCTCAGTGGCTTCAGCGACAGGTTAGGCAGATACTTCTTCAAGACATCCCAACGTCGAACGGAGGACGAGAAGTCATACAAGCATTTCACTGTCAAAAACATGGAAACAGCATATTTAGAAGACATAGCGGCATCGGTTACAACAAGATTCAATGAGTGACTGCTACATGGTACGTAAAATGCTCTCTTGTTCATATCTGAAATTCTTTTCTGGAGACCAGACTTCTTTCCTTTCATGTTTGCTCCATTGTCGTATCCTTACCCTCTCATATTACACAATAGGATTCTTTTTTTTATCTTCCAAGAACCTCAGTACGACCTGCGTCAAAGTGGAGCTTGAAGAATCGGGCACTGGAAGAAATCCCAGGAAATGCTGCCGAATTCTGACATCGTATACCCCGTCGAGTCTTGTCTCCTGGACGAAACGTACCACAACTGCCATCTGCTCAACTTTTGATATATCTGGTGTGCAGTCCAGAATTATACTGTAATACTTTGCAGATTTCATCATTAATAGAATGTTGTTGGTTATAGGCGATCCAATAAGATGAATTATTTCATTCTGTGTTTCTTTTCCAAGATAATAATGACCGTTGTTCTCACCTTGCTTTGTTCTGTGCAGGTGCTCCATCATCACAGTGTCGAACTTTCCGAATAATTCAACGACTTTCAAGAAGTTTCCGCTGTCAGGCTGAAAGAGTGTATCTGTACTTCCTCTCAAAGGCAGACACTGCCGACCCAGGGAATGAATTATTGCTATTAAGCGCTCAAGAACATTTTTCCAATATTCGCTTTCAGTATTCAGAAGCCTTTGATGATGGGCGTCGATAGTTCGTGACTTTTTCAGTCCCTCGGAAAACACGATCCACTTTTTATGTGAATTCAAATGCTCAGTATACTTCCCGTGACTTTCGAGATACGAGTCAAGGTGCCGCCAGTCGCTTATACCGTTGTTTGCAATTTTTATTGTATATTACGAAAAAATTTTGCAACAAAAGCAGAACACAGCATCCTTGCTCTTTGAGCACACCAACCAATGACTACCTGCTTCTTCTAAATTCTTCAAAGAGTAGCTGTAGTGCACAGGGCTGAAACGCCTGTTGTCCGCGCTTCTAGGACATTCTTCAGCTTCCTTAATGCGCTCGGAAGGACCTCGCATGACCAGTCTTTCGAATGCAGTTGCTAATAGTTTCCGGCCACCTTCCGGGATCTGAGTCAATTGTGTCTTCAAGTTTAGGTTCGCCTTCAATCCCTTCCCTGGTGGTGAGTACGTCGGCTGATGTACCTCCGGTATTTTCCGAATCGGGTCGCCTAATTTCAGTTCTGCCCGATTTTTCAGTCTCAGAACATGTTGTGGATGACCCACCGTCACGGTGGTCGCAGTACTGTTCGTCAACTTTCTGGTCATATCCTGACGATAAAGATGTGGCTGCAGTAGCTCCACTAGTTTCTGTACTTTCAGGATCTATTTTTCCACCCTCGCCGCTGCTAGGTCGTTCTCTCTTTGGCTTTAAATATCGTTGTAGTGCACCCTTTTGCTCCTTGTCATCATCTTCATTCAGCGCCCGTCTTTTCCTATATTCACTGCCAGACAATCTTTTTCAACCGTCGTTCATGTTTCGATCCAGCCTGTTAAGAATGATTACGTGACACTAACTGTTGATGTCAGTGTACTAACTTTATTTGCAACACACTTCGCAGACAATTTCCTGATATTCCACTGCACGTAAACGTAAAATTATATTACTGTAGGATACCCTGTTCAGGAGATGAAGTCCTAAGAATTGAGCCGCGTGAAATTGAATTTCATGCCGAATTTCACTACAGACGCAGGTGAAACGGTCAAAGAGTGGGGTGGAAGACAATGGAGAGAGGAAGAACAAGGAGATGTAGTAACATAATAATGCAATAAATACACACCCTGGCATTGATGGGTACTAATTCTAGTCGAAATATATTAACTCACTGAACTGTGGTTGTTCATTTCAAAGAACTAACACTCGACATCTGTCGTAATTTCCATGAGTCACTTCTTTCGTGTCTGATTCTGGAATAAGGGGTGACAAATTAGTCGTCGCCATATCGCTTATCTTTTCTTCGCTTTATTTTCATTCTAGCTTTTGGGACGACGCGTACTTATTTACCGAGTTGCCAATTTTTGAAGTAACATTAGAAAAATAAATTTTCCTATTCTGCAATCTTGAAGGAGAAAAATTCTAACTTATGAGTAACGTGCATGCGCAATACTAATTATACGTTATATGAAGAGCACTTACCCATTACATCCCAAGCTGCAAGAAATTCGGACGCACCAATTCTCCTGTTCTTACGAAACGCAATGAAAGTGCTTCTGACCAATCTTGACTTCCTTGGCCAACTACCAAAACGAATTCTGTAGTTTTCGTTGTAGAGAACGCAACAATACCTATTGCCTGGAAAGGCGAAGTTGTGACGCGGCATTGCCAGGAACTAGGTCACGTGACGAGGTACAGCGAGGCTACGGTTAAACTAGTGCCCAAGAAGAAGAAGAAGCTCACAATAAGTATGTGACCGAGGATATGGATAAATGTATTATCAGGCAGCAATTTCTATGGCATTACGAACAATAAGAATAAATACGAACTTTGCGAAAACTGCTCAATTTTTGTCAAACAGAAACGAACCTCAGAGCTAGCAAGGAAACCCTCAGAAGCAATGTTCTGTCTGTGGATTTTCGTTTTAGAAGGTGCCAAAATTAACGTTTTGTTTTGTGCGGACGAGAGGGTATTATTGCTAAAAGACTATACTTTCTTAGGTTTTCATCAGAATCAAAGCGACCTGTAGTTTACTAAGATGAAACATGGATTCACACACATTATACAGTAAATAAATGTCGGCAAAGTGATAGTGTGCGAGTAGTATTGTCAAACACAAGTGCCGGTCAGAGTTTAATTGTTGTTCATGCAGGCGGAGACAGGTGTTTCATGGCTCAAAAACCAAAAGTCCGACTATCACTCAGAAACGGATAGCAAAAATTTTCAAAAATACGTCGAAACCCAACTTATGCAAGGCTTATTAGCAATGTCTTTATCCCTTGTAATTACTCGCAGCCTATTTACCCATTCGGAATACTTCTAGCCATTGTAGGTGTTGGACATGTTTGACTGTAGTAATGTTCAACCATTTTTTTTTATTTTTTTTTTTTTCCATAATGCGGGAAGAATGAGACACTCGGAAACTGCCATTGAAGGGCTTGACAAAATTGTTTCAGGTTTAACATGTAACCGCAGTATCGAACATTGCATTCGAATTTCCAAATTAGATTTCGTCTTGTGCAAAATTAGTTGTGGGTAAACGCACGTCGCGTAACAGGCTGGCAGCGCTCCACTCACAAGCCAGACTGCTTCCCCCTCTCTGTTCTTCCGGCGTAAAAACGACGGTGCTGCCACAGTGGCGAGGAAGAAATTAGTCCTCTCTCCCCTTGTTCGACCGGCAGGTAGTCGAGGCGCCATGCCACAGTTTCTGAAGCCGCTCACTTCGTGGTTTGGTTTCGAATCGACTCGTGGGCATGAATGTTGAGATTGTCCTAAATAAAATAAAAAAGCAGAGGGGGCGGCAGACTTGCCGCCCCCCGGAAAGTACCGCCCCGTGCGGCCGCACTTTTCGCACGTGCCTTGCGGAGGCCCTGTTTAAAGTGAATGAAATAATTTTCGGCAAAACTCTACCACTGTCGCACACTTCTTAGTTGACCAGACGGAAAGATAAAACGCTCTCGTTCTCACCTAACATAGTATTCTAATCACAAACAAGAGTGGTGAAAATTCCTAACTTGAACATAGGGTAATTTTTTCTGAGCGAACTATGTGAGATGCACAAGCATACAGTAGGGATTTCACCGTGTTGTTGAATACTGAAGCCGCTGTATGAGTCTTCTGATAATCTTTTAACTCCTTCTTTACCCGAATCCGAGATACATCTCAGTTCTGGAACTTTCATCTCCTACATTGATGAGCCGATTAAAAACAGAAGCAACCTAGGCGCTGCATTTTCTCCTTTTATGACGTGCCGTTCTGTATCCCACCAGCGCCCGGCAGTGACGAGTGACAAAGCTACGTGCGTTAGTTCTAGTACGTCTGGCAGCTTAATAGTCTTGTGGTTTGTCCTCACAAATCCCGTAACTTGGCTCCAGATTAGTTCCGTTCGGTTCATACTGTAATGGTACAGCAGCAAATGTAAAAATGCAGCATTTGGTGTGCTAAATGCTGTGAAAATTATTGTTTTTCATGTTTCGACAACATTTATCTATATCTGATAAAAAACAATGACCGCAGTCAAAATAAAGAGTATTTGATTTTTCATTCTTGCCTCAAAAATTAAATTGTTATGTTTTTTTTTTAATTTAAGCAACCTTTATTAACTGTCTTTCATAAAATATCGATAATTAAGAATTTATATTTGAAATGAAAACAGGAATGTCGCATGCATTATGTAATTACAAATTAGAAGACGTGCTTATTCGTAAAAAAATGATGATGAATTTTACAATTAAGATATGTAGGGCCCGTATTTCAAATTGAACGAGAAAAAAAATGACTGAGGCATGACTTCACCCAGCGAACCATGAACTACAACAAATTTTCAATCTACTACGCTACCGACACCGCTATACACATAATTCAAGTTTGTGTCTAAACTGTAACTTATACAGTCCTTCGAAAAACTTCCAATGGCGATTATCGCTGTAAATAAAAAACATTAAGAAAAATCTATTTCTCAACACTTTTTAACCATGTTCCACATGCGGATCAAGAAGCAGCCTCAGCCATTTTCAAACTGCGTATTAACATCGCGACAATCAAAGTATAACAGTACAAATACTGTACGCTTTTTTTAAATAAAAGCTACATAGTGTAATGTCCCCACAGCAAATACCATCTACCACGCATCAATTAATCATTTTCAATCAAACCATCCACATTCATTCACTTTGGAAAAGTTATCTGATCTGATTTTCTCGTAGTATATGCGGCGACAGCTCGTCGACGCCAAAGTATTTTCTAGTGCGTTTATTCTTTGAAATAACAGAGATGCATATATGCATTCTCCATGGTTGTTAGAATGGTAACTAGGACAGCTTCTGGAGTATCTGTTGAGGGGATGACGTGTTTCTGAGAGACACATATTCTGCTTTTCTTCTCGCTAAAGCGAGCCAATTAACATTTGTGCTGTTGGCGGTTTGTTTTGAAGAGAAAGAGATTGTAAAAGGAAAATAATTAAGGCGTGGAATCATCGGAGATCTGGACATGTAATGGAGATGGATTTAATATACGATTTCCTCCATAAATAAGGTTTGTGACTTTTTTGTTCTGGAGGGAATGAACGAATGAGTTTTTTTTCTGAATCTTTTGTTGATCACGTTGGCCCTGTAATTAGTGGGGAAGTTTCAGCTGTGTCGAAGAGATCCTGCAATCACTGAGTCTGTGTTAAATCGTCCAAAAAGGATTCGCGCACATCTGGAATTCGCAATCTTTCGTAAAACGGACAAATTGTCCAAACGATTGATTCTCCCGACTGATTGCAGTGTTTAATAGCAATAATAAATGTAAAGATCTCTTACAGCAAGCCAGCCGCTGATTACCAAGACGAAGGACTCCACCAAAGATTCTGTTTCGCTGATTCTTTTTATCATGTAATGAAATCTTATATTAAAAACTATACATAGATAAAGGAGAGAAATAGAAAGAGCGAATGAAAATGGAGATAATACTAATAATCCTCCAATAGTCTAAGTTTTCGCCTGTCTTATCACGGATCAGCCAAGAACTGGGAGGGCCTTACTTTACTGTATAGACTTATGTGTGAAGGTGAAGGGATCTTAAAGACAACAGATACACGTCTATACAGACAAGACATTACACAGAGATAGCGGCTAGCTACATTGATAATCTATTCTTAGATTAAAGAGACGGCAACTTATTATTCGAACATTTAAAATGTTAAAATAGCTAAAGCCTAGTTAAGAAAATCGTTTATGGCTGTTAATAAATTAGAATATCTTAGTTTTATTTAACGTAAATTAGTGATAATATGTACAATACAATTCTTATGTTGAACGGAGTATAGTAAAAATGTGTGTGAATTCCTAAGGGATCAAACTGCCGAGATCGTCGGTCCCTACACTTACACACCTCTTAAACTAACATACGCTAAGGACAACATACACACCAGAATGAGATTTTCACACTGCAGCGGAGTGTGCGCTGATATGAAACTTCCTGGCAGATTAAAGGCAAAGGTCCCGAGTTCGAGTTGCACACAGTCCGCCACACAGTTTTAATCTGCCCGAGGGAGGACTCGAACCTCCGGTGGGAGGGGCCGCGCAATTCTTGACATGGCACCTCGTACTGCTTGGCGGAGTATAATACCAGAGTTATTGTCACCAACATATGCGTAGAACAAAACAAACACAACGAATAAAAAAATACTCTGTCTGTCACTGGCTTATGCTAATACAATCGTGCGGTTGCCTGGAGGTCGTTTCGACGAAACAAAAGCAAACTTCAACAATGACTACCGTGGCAACAAGCGGCCCAGCTCTCCAAGGTCAATAGCGTTCCTAGAAACGGGTGTGAAAAGCAGCACGGTCCCAGGCACCACAGGACTGTAATTAAGGCTTGAGGGTTGGTAATACGTCTCATTCACTTGCTCATTTCCCTACGGCATAAAGTTTACTATTAGGAGTCAACGTTTAACTTCTGGTAAATTCAAAACAAATGGTTCAAATGGCTCTGAGCACTATGCGACTTAACATCTGAGGTCATCAGTCCCCTAGAACTTTGAACTATTTAAACCTAATTAACCTATGGACATCACACGCATCCATGCCCGAGGCAGGATTCGAGCCTGCGACCGTAGCAGTCACGTGGTTCCGCATTGAAGCGCCTAGAACCGCTCGGCCACCAAGGCTGGCTTGGTAAATCTCCTGTGAAGCATAGCTACAACATTTAAAGACGTTAACTTCATTGATAACGGATTACCGGTAACGATTATATTCTTGATTAACGTTGCCCAGTTGTCATGGTAGCCTGTAGCATTTTGACTTACAAGCAGGGACGCCGACGTATAGAAAACATTGGACCGGGAGTCTTGCCCCGAGAAATTTACTAAATTTTACATGAAAATGGTGAGTTTTAAAGATTTTTAAAGAATTTTAGAGTCATATGATCAACATTAGATCACAAAAACGGGACTCTCGATAACTCGACAGTCTGGGAAACTCAACAAGCCTCACACATGTATTGGCTTTGAAAAAGGAAACAAAACATAAAGACGCACGGTATTTCGTAAAAAAACTAATTTAATTTACAGTAATAATCATGCTTGTAGCCTATCAGAGCAGTGAATATGTAGCTCTGAAGAGTCTAAAATTATATTTAAATAAATCCTAAACTACCGGTACCGTAAAAGAATAAAACATAAAATATTGCTGTCGTGTAGTAATAGCACTTTGATTAATAAGTGAAATATCCAATTTAAGCTTACTTTGAATAAGGTTCCGAGTTCATTAAATAAAAACAATATCTCAAAGTTAATGCTTTAATACAGTTAATAAATTTAATACAGAATGCCTAATATTTTCAGTCAAAACCTATGTAAATAGTGCGTTTTAATTGGGTCTTACACCCTAAAAATATTTAAGTATTTGAAAATATCCTTACAGTACTACAGTGATACAGCACTATACTAGTACTAATATGTCGAAACTGAAAATTTAACATTATGTATGTACTTAATTCTCTATTTTATAAAGATTTTTAATATTGCTCTAAATGCCATTACCGGGGCTAGAATGTCTTTAGAAACGTGCAAATGTCGACCGTCTGACTGGGTTACTGAACATGAAGTCGATGATGACTGGTCGGATATCCAATTCATTCAAAACATCTCGGTGGGTATGAAGAACAGCCAAGTAGTTCAATTGCTTCTGCCCCTTTGTTGATCGGAGATAAGACTTCAAACATCTAAGGGCGCTAAATGACCATTCTGCTGTTGCTGTCGTGAATGGAACTACTTGGAGAAGCTTAATGTACTTCACTACTAAACATTTCTCCAACTACAAGCTCTTGTGTAGTGTACTTACATCAAGCATGTTTTTTAAGACCAGTTGTTTTTTATTAGCTATATCGGTTAACCTATTCAATTGTAAGCGCAGTCTCATGATGTCTAGGTCATTTTTGAAAAACTCAGTTGATTTTTCCAATTTTTTTGTTTCACTTCTGTTTACTAAAAGCAAGACTCTTGTTCAACTGCAATGACCTGTGTGAGTCCAGTTGAATCAAACCGCTCAGATTGCACCATTTTAGAAACTTCAATGTGAATAGTTTTGTAGTATTCCTTGGGGGCTTTGAAAGTGTTGTTTTCATACTTCTTTGGTATACTTCGATTCTGAGGAAGTGAAGGATCAACAACTTGTGAAGATTTTTCTTTTAAACACAAATGTTGAAAACTATCACGCCTTTCATTCAATATACAAATGAAGCCCTCATAATTTTTTTGTTTTACAGATCAGCAACACTTAGATGAGGGCATTGAATTTTTTTTCATTTTTGCACATTCGTAACCTGCCACTGTTTTGTCCTCTGCAGAAAATGCTTCAAAAAACATTAGAAGTTCTTCAAAGTTTTTCAATATTCTCAAGATACTAGAACCTCCCATAGCCCATCAAGTTGGGCAAAGGGGTCATACACCAGCTGCGTCGTTGGTGCTCTCACGGTGTACACTTCTGAGAAGTCCCATCCTTTTGTTGGATTCCCTTACAGTATTTATTAAGTACTTGGCTAAAGCCATAATATCCCTCATAGACATAAGATGGGGAGACTGTCTACAACTGCCAAGTTTAAACTGTGAGCAGTGCAGTGTACATAATATGCTTTTGGTTGTATAATCAAAACTAACTTGTTTAGGCCTTTGAACTTACCTCTCATATTCAAGGCACCATCATAGCACTGTCCTCTTAAGTTACCCATTGACAAATCAAGACAAGCCAAAACATCTTTTAAAATACTAAACAGAGTTTGTGATTCAGTGTTGGGGCTCTCGTATAAGCCAATAAAGTCTTCGTTTATGATTAAGGAATCAAATGACATTTGTTCGTGAATCGAAGAATCAGTTGTTTCATCAACCATAATATAAAAATGTTCAGTCTTCTTGATTGAAACCAATATCCTTCTCAACACAGACTTTCCTAGTTGATCAATGATCTCGTTTTGAATATCGTGGGATGTCCACTTATACCCCAAATGCCCTAACCAATCTTTAAAATCAGGTATATCATTCATTTGGGGTTCCAAAAATTGAAAAAAAATTGGTGTTTACATCTTTGTGCCTTCTAATTGCTAGTCCTTGTTGGCATAGAAATTGCACGGTAGTAAAAACTGTCTCAAGAGCTAAACGGCCTTTCTTCATTCACTATCTAACTGTTCAGTCAATTGGCAGGCCACACTTTGGTTAGCGATAGAATTTAGTTTCAGAACACCTTCCTTATGCGTAAACATATCTTCATGAAGATGGAACTTTCCAAAGTCTTTTTCCAGTTAAGAAAACCCTATGGAAGTAAATGCATCTTCTTTTTTCAAAGAAAATGATAATAGATTTTTAGCATCTGCCTCTTTGTAGGTTTTGCAAAAAACTTTTTCGGTAGATGCTTCATGTTCTAGCCATGTACATTTGATCAACCAAGACTTCTAAAATGATCTTCCCTTACCGAATTGTCCAGCTTTCGGCTGTGAATGGTTCTCGCCTGATGACACAATAATTGACTTGCAGTATCATCAACTTCCAAGCGTGTCTTTTTGGTAACAAATTTATCCATTGCAAACTTAAAACTTCATTCACAATACACTAAGAGACTAAAGTAAACAAATAAAATATAGTCATATACAATAGTCCACTAGACACTAAAATCGTAACACTAAACACTTCTGCAGCGAAACTATCCACACTGAATGACTGCGACAGCAGGGTGGGCTTTATATAGCTGTGGCGTCATAATGTCTCGAAGCGTCAAGGTGACGGGAGGCGGAGGGTTCCAGGCTTTTCTGCTCCAGTGCTTTTAAATGGCCGCAGCGCTGGCCCACCAGCGCCAGACTTTACCCGAAGGTTCGCGCACTGGGACAAATTCTAAGTGTGCCTGCAGCACCGTAACACTATCATGATTCACACCACTCGTTTTCAGTTAACCTGCTTCCTGCCATAATAGCTATTTGCTTTAACTCATTTCTGAATGTATTTTAAAAGGTAACTATCATCAAACAAGGAAAATAAAAAATTCCAATATAATTTTGTGATTTTACAAAGCATAATATAACTATTCATTTCCTTAAATTATTGAGGGGGCTCCGCCCGCCCCCCCTCCCTCCCAAACGATTTTTTGAGGGGTGCTTGGGCCCCCTCAGGCCCCATGGAGTCGGCACCTGTGCTCATTTAATATACTAATTTCACATATATAAATTGAAGTTTGAATACATTTAAATTTTATAATTACTCGTTTAACATTGCAAGGAATAAAATGAAATGAAAACAAAATGGTAGCAGTGGGATCAAATGAGAGCCCACAAATTTTCAGTTGGTGAGTTTGACCACGTTTTTTTTGTGTGTAATGAGAGCTTTCCAAATGAAAGGGTTTGGAGCATGTCCAACACTAAAGGGACTCAAGTAGTGTTTTATGCTTTCCCTCACAATGTAAGTCTCCAGGTGATTTGTTGTCGAAATGCTTTGTAAAAGACGCTGTGAAGTTGCCAATGCTATAATACGCTTCCATCATTTCAGAGAAACTGGTTATGTTAGAGACCCGCATTCAGGACTGCTTAATTTAGCGCCGAAACGAATGCTAAAGAGAGATGCATTGCATTGTGTAATTGTCGTGAAGTAGTACAGCCAGTGATAGCTGACCATATGCAACAGCCATATGACATCCATAAAAGAAGCACAGAGAGATAACTTCCTCCATAGGCTTTATTAGTCTTCCACGCAATTATGTGACGAGTTGGAAAGGAATCCAAAGAACTCTTCTTAGCATCACTAGAACGAACAAAGGCAATAGTAATCCAACCATTCCCCCGTTCCTTGCTTTCACCATGGAAAAAAAGAGTCATCATTAATATACACATACAGATGAAGCTGTTCGTAATGATTCAAACAAAACCAGTTTACAGATTCCATAGCAGCATTCCCCCCTGCGGGTTTGGGGGTTAGAATAGGCCCACGGTATTCCTGCCTGTCGTAAGAGGCGACTAAAAGGAGTCTCAAACTTTTCGGCCTTATATGATGGTCCCCTGTTGGGTTTGACCTCCATCTCTCAAAATTTTCCGAAGAGTGAGCCGATTGGGGAAGGGCGCCTTACTTGGTGCATTGTGTCCATCTTGCGATCAGACCTTTCGCCAGCTTATACACCGTTGAACTGCAGTCCTGTCCGCTCTCCATCTCTTAGGCATGACTCTGTTTCTGCGTGCAGATTATACCTTGCACTGTGCAGTGCCTCTTTCTGCACCGACGGCGACCATGGACCACATGTTACCTAACATCCAGCACGGTAGCCAGTCCGTTGTGGTGGGGCCGCCATGTACCCTGTTGGTTGTAGCCCCCTGATAACACAGGGATCGCTCTACTGATGCCTGCGCCGTTAACTCCCCACGTATGCCAAGGAGTAGATGCCTATCCTCCTGGGGTATCGGGACTCCCGGAAACGGCCATCCTGCCAGGTGGCTCTTGCCGTGGCTGGGTGGCGCCCGTGGGGAGGGCCCTTGGTCAGAGTAGGTGGCATCAGGGTGGATGACCCGCAATGAAGCGTGGTACATCGTCTCTCGCTGGTGGCCAGCCGCCAGCCGTCTCTAAGCGTTCTCGGGCTCAGTTTAACGCTCAGAAGTATGATGCGAAAACATTCCCCTCCCTGGTCACACCATGGGAGGAACGTAAGTCTCAGGATGGCAGTAGCAGTTATTCGCCCCCCTTCTTAGTTTGTACGAGGGCTGATCGGGAGTCTTTTCTCTCCACAAAGCGTCAGTTCTTCGTCGAGCATTTAGAGGACAAGTTTGGGGAGGTGGAGGGCTTGTCAAAAATGCGCTCTGGGTCAGTCCTGATACAAACGGCATCCTCTGCTCAGTCACGACGGTTACTGGCTTGTGACAAGTTGGGGGATGTTGCCGTTACGATCACACCCCATAAGAGTTTAAATATGGTCCAGGGAGTTATTTACCATAGGGATCTTCTTTTGCAGTCTGATGAAGAGCTGTGTGCCAATTTAGAGTGCCGGGGTGTACATTTCGTCCAGCGCGTTCATCGGGGTCCGAAGGAAAATCAGATTGCTACCGGTGCCTTCATCTTGGCCTTCGAAGGAGATACATTACCGGAAAAGGTCAAGGTGATGGTCTACCGATGTGACGTTAAGCCCTATATCCCTCCCCTGATGCGGTGCTTTAAGTGCTGGAAGTTTGGCCATATGTCTTCTCGCTGCACTTCCAGCCTCACATGTCGAGATTGCGGACGCCCATCACATCCCAGTACTCCATGTGCCCCACCTCCCATTTGTGTCAACTGCGGGGAGCACCATTCACCTTGCTCGCCAGACTGCCGAATTTTTCAGAAAGAGCATAAAATCATGGAATACAAGACCCTGGACCGACTAACTTATACTGAGGACAAGAGGAAATACGACCGACTCCATCCTGTGAGAATGACATATTCCTATGCTGCTGCTACAACACCTGTGCTACCCCCGTCTGTTTATCCAATTGTGGCCGGATCGACGAGTAGTAAAACTCCTCCTGCCCCCTCGCCAGTGGGGGGCTCTACCCATCGGGTTGCTCCTGCGCCACCTACCTCAGGAGCAACCCCATCCCACCCATCGGGGACGTCCGTCCCCACTTCTAAGCCAGAGAAGTGTCCAACTTCTTCGGCTTCTCACGCTCGCAAGGGGTCCCTTGGGTCCCTCCCTTCCCAGGCTTCCAACAGCGAGAAGGCTGACGACCGACAGTGGCGTAAGTGCCCGCCATCAGCTGGTCGTAGGGCTTCACGATCCTCCTCCGTCCCGGAGACTGAATCGGTGAAGCCCTCCCAGTTGGTGCGACCCAAGGAATGCCGTGAGAAACCCAAGAAGAGCTCTCAGCCCAAGGAACCCGCAGTGGCAGCCATCCCACCACAATCTTCCGGCTCTGCGTCTGAGGATGCGGTGGAGATTCTGGCGTCCACTGAAGACCTCAATCTCGCCGGTCCATCAGGCGTCATGGAAAGCACTATCACAGGTGCTAAATCGGAGGCAGCCGGTGACCCAGCGGCGTAATCTCCCTTCCCAGTCCTGTCACGCCTTTCTCAGCCATGGACAACACCATCCTCCAGTGGAACTGTAGTGGTTTCTTCCACCATCTAGCTGAGCTCTGCCAACTTATCAGCCTTCACCCTTTCTTCTGCATTGCTCTGCAGGAAATTTGGTTTCTGGCAATGCGAACCCCCGCCGTCCATGGCTACCGGGGTTATTATAAGAACCGGGCAGCTTATGAAAGGGTGTCTGGTGGCGTCTGCATATATGTCCTGAACTCTTTTCACAGCGAGTCTGTACCTCTCCAAACACCTTTAGAGGCTGTCGCTGTTCGGGTGTGGACGCCACAGGCTGTTACCGTCTGCAGTCTTTACCTTCCACCGGACGGTGATATCACGCAGCATGTCCTGGCTACTCTGATAGCCCAGTTGCCGCCACCTTTCTTGTTACTGGGCGACTTCAACGCCCATAACCATCTGTGGGGTGGGTCGGTGGCAACAGGTCGTGGCGCCACCGTTGAGCATTTATTGGTGCAGCTCGATCTCTCGATATTAAATGAGGGTGCCTTCACACACTTCAGTGTGGCGCATGGCACATACTCCGCCATTGACCTTTCAATCTGTAGCCCTAGCCTCTTACCGTCTGTCCAATGGAGAGTGCATGACGACCTTTGTGGTAGTGACCACTTTCCGATCTTTCTGTCACTGCCACAGCGTCAGTCTTCTGGGCGCCCCAGCAGATGGGCTCTGAATAAGGCTGACTGGGACTTGTTCTCCTCCACCGTCGCTATTGAGCCTCTCTCTACCGATGACATTGATGCAGTGGTTCAATCGGTCACCACCGGCATTGTTACTGCTGCCGAATCTGCCATTCCCCGTTCTTCTGGGTCCCCTCGGTGGCGGACTGTGCCTTGGTGGTCGCCTGAGATCGCTGAAGCGATTAAAGCTCGCCGGCAGGTGCTCCAGCGTTACAAGCAACATCCCTCAATCGAACACCTTATCGCCTTCAAACGGCTGCGTGCTCAGGCCCGCCGCATTATCCGCCAACGCAAGCAGGAGTGCTGGGAGCGGTATGTGTCCACCATTGGCCTCCATGTCACTCCATCGCAGGTCTGGGCCAAGATTCGCCGCCTCTATGGCTATCTGACCCCTGTCAGCGTCCCTGCGCTCTCACTGAATGGAGCAGTTTGTACTGACTCCAACGTCATTGCAAACCGCTTGGCAGAGCACTTTGCTCTGAATTCCGCTTCTGCCAACTACCCCTTGGGCTTCCGATCCACTAAAGAGCAGATAGAACGTCGGAGTCTTTCTTTTCGCACCCACCGTCCTGAATTGCACAATGTTCCATTCAGTGAGTGGGAATTCCGCAGTGCCCTCGCCGCTTGTCCTGATACTGCTCCTGGCCCAGATAGCATCCACTCTCAGATGCTGAAACACCTTTCAGTGGACTGCCAGCGACGCCTCCTCGACCTTAACAACCGCATTTGGGTTGAGAGTGAGTTTCCGTCGCAATGGCGGGAAAGTCTTGTTGTCCCCATTCTGAAACCGGGGAAGAACCCTTTGCAGGTGGACAGCTACCGTCCCATTAGCCTCACCAACGTTCTTTGCAAGTTGCTTGAACGGATGGTGATCCGGCGCTTGAATTGGGTCCTGGAGTCTCGGGGCCTTCTGGCTCCGTCTCAGGGTGGGTTCCGTAAAGGCCACTCCGCCGCCGACAATCTGGTGAGCCTGGAGTCGGCCATCCGTACTGCCTTTGCCCGCCGCCAGCATCTGGTCGCTGTCTTTTTCTACATGCGGAAGGCATATGATACGACATGGCGTCATCACATCCTTTCTACGCTTCATGGATGGGGCCTTCGGGGCCCTCTGCCGATCTATATCCGCAATTTTCTGTCGTATCGTACCTTCCGAGTGCACGTCGCGGCCTCATATAGTTCCTCCCAAGTCCAGGAGAACGGTGTGCCACAGGGTTCTGTTCTAAGTGTCTGTCTGTTTTTAATAGCCATTAACGGGCTCGCTGCGGCCGTGGGAAATTCTGTCTCTGCTTCCCTGTATGCTGACGACTTCTGCCTTTACTACAGCTCTATTGGCATTGCAGCTGCTGAACGTCAGCTACAGGGCGCAATCCGCAAGGCGCAGTCTTGGGCTGTAGCGCATGGTTTTCAGTTTTCGGCAGCCAAGACCTGCGTTATGCATTTCTGCCGGCGACGCACTGTTCACCCGGAGCCGCGGCTTTATCTTGACAGCGAGCATCTTACAGTGGTGGAGTTACATAGGTTTTTGGGGGTGGTATTTGATGCCCGGTTGACTTGGCTACCTCATATTCGGCAGCTTAAACACGTGTGTTGGCGGCATCTAAATGCTCTGCGATGCCTGAGCCACACCAGGTGGGGTGCCGACCGATCTACTCTCCTACGGCTTTACCAGGGCTTGATCCAGTCCCGTCTGGACTATGGAAGTCTGACTTGTGGCTCAGCGTCCCCATCTGCGTTGTGGCTGCTGGACCCAATCCTCCACAGAGGGATACGCCTTGCCACTGGTGCCTTCAGGACCAGCCCTATGGACAGCATACTTGTGGAGGCAGGTGTCCCTCCACTGCGGTTACGACGCCAACAATTACTGGCTGCTTATGCTGCCCATGTTTTTAGCTTGCCCGGGCATCCAAATTATCTTGTCCTGTTCCCGCAGTCAGTCGTCCGTCTGCCAGACCGTCGGCCCCGGTCGGGTTGTCTGATCGCCGTACGCATCAAACAGCTTCTCTGCGGGCTTGGGTGTTTCCCTGTACCACCTCCTTTCCGGGCCCCTCTGCGTACACCCCCATGGTGTGTGCCTCGCCCTTGCCTTCGGCTGGTCTCGGCACAGGGCCCGAAGGACTCAGTCCCTCCGGTGGCCTTCCGACGCCACTTTTATTCCATCCTGGCCACGTATCAGGGCTCTGGCGTTGTCTATACCGACGGTTCGATGGTTGCTGGTCGTGTCGGTTATGCACTAACTCTAGGGGACCATTCTGAACAACGTTCGTTGCCGGCTGGCTGCAGTGTTCACACTGCTGAGCTGGTCGCCATCTTTCGTGCCCTAGAGTATATCCGCTCCTGCTCAGGTGAGTCCTTCGTTATCTGTAGCGATTCCCTGAGCGGTTTATGAGCTCTCGACCAGTGTTTCCCTCGTTCTCGTCTGGTGATGGCTATCCAGGAGTCCCTGCATACTCTTGCCCGTTGTGGCAGATCTGTGGTCTTTGTTTGGACCCCGGGCCATGTTGGGATACCCGGAAATGAAACTGTTGACCGCCTGGCGAAAGAGGCCACTAGTGCACCATCTCTGGAGATTGGCCTCCCGGCGACTGATTTGCGGGCACTATTACGCCACAAAGTTTTCGATTTATGGGACACTGATTGGCGCAACCTGTCCGTGCCAAACAAACGACTACTGTGTGGCAGTCATCCATGCGAGCCAACCGCAGGGAATCAGTCGTCCTTTGTCGGCTCCGCATTGACTACACCCTACTCATGCACAGGTATTTACTGTGTCGCGAGGATCCCCCTCTTTGTCGTTGTGGGGCGTCCTTGACGGTGGTTCATATTTTGTTGGAGTGCACCCTTTTAACTGTTATCAGGCAGACTTTTGCGCTGCCTGATACGCTCTCTGCGCTTTTATCTGACGACTCTTCCATAGCGGACATAATTCTGCGTTTTATTCGGGCAGGGGGATTTTATCGCTTAATGTAAGTGTGAGTTTTTGTGTTGATTCTGGCCTCTGGCCTACGATTTGTCTGATTTTTAATGTGTTTCTCGGTGGCTGGCTTTTCCCTTTTTGTTTGTATGGTCGGCCAACCACCGTCACACTCTGTGTGATTTTAGTTCGTCTTGTCTGGTCTTTGTCTACGTTTCTCTTGTTCTGTGTCGTCTGTCGATCGTTTTTATTCTCTGTGGGTGTTCTTAGTATTTGGAAAATGGGACCGATGACCGTAGCAGTCTGGTCCCTTTAACCCCCACAAACCAACCAACCATAGCAGCATTACAAAGGAGATGTACACATCCAAAAAAACATGTGCATGAAATTGCAAACATGTAATAGATATACAAAGTCAGTTGTCATCAAGAAAATGATGTCTGCGCAATGAAGTAAGTGATTAAAAATGCAGTTGTCTCTTGTGAAATTGTCTACTGAGCAACATATTTTCACCGAATCAGATCAGAAGTTTGTATAGGAATGAAAAAGTGTTTGGCGGGCCAAAAAGGAGATTTGTAAGTCGATTACTTTGCGAGCCAGTTCACAGAAAATGTACAATTTTCTGAGGGAAAAACTTGGATATCCTCTAAATGCAGTGTCAACATTGCTTTCTTAGATATACTGCAGTTTCAGTTGCCAGCCAAGTATTTTGAAGCATGTTTCAGTGAGGCTAGCTAATTCACACACTTTCTACAAATAAAACGACAATATGTGCCTATTAGTTGAAGTTCTTTGAGACTTGTGATGGATACAAAATGAAAATTAGCTATATATTCGAGGGGTGCTCAAAAAGTCATGCAACACATTTTTTCTGAAAGTAGGTTTGTTTTATTCAGGATTCCAATACACCATATTATTCCCCGTTCTTTTGGCTACAAAAACCTGTTTTTCAACAAAATCTCCATTCAACAGGACCCCCTTAGTGGAAGGGCGTCTATGCCCATATGGTCTCTCTCTACTGGTCGCCGTCGGAGCCAACGCATTGCTGCATCAATAACCTCCGTAGCAACTAATACTGTTTCCTGCAGAGTGCATCCTTCATTGGGCCAAACAGAGGGAGTCAGGAGATGCCAAGATCTAGGCTGTAGAGTAGCTGAGGAGGAATCGTCCAACTGAGATGTTCGTTTGCATTTTTGTGGCGACGAACACGTGAAGTCATTTTTTCAGTTTCCTGAAGGTAGCACAGTACACTTCAAAGTCAATTGTTCACCATAAGGGAGAACACATATTACAGCACTGCCAACAGAGAAGACCAGTTGAGCAGCATGCTGTTAATTATTATCCACTTATCACTTCAAATGAGAGTGTAAGCACACTCCAACAATGCAGGAGACACAATCGTGTGCGGCAGGCCGGCACACATATCAGGCAGGTTTCTGTGACCTAAACTGATTGCTTGATGCTAGGGTAAAGATAAATGCATTACATTTGTAATAAAAGTAATATGCACTGTTTGCAAAAACCAAAGAGTAATTAAAAGGTCATCTCTTAATATAGCTAGCTGCACTTTTGTACCAGTCTCCAAATATTTGATTGTACAGTGGACAAGAGCTGTTCGAAACTAGTGTACTGCTTAGTCAGATAGTTTTTAATCTGACTGAAGTCCTCCAATTTTATTTCATTCAATAATGTTTCTTGATAACTGAAATATGAATGCTTCTGTATCCATTTCTTTGCCCAGACATTTATTTTTTCCTTAATTTTGTTTTTTGTAATGATTTTTCCTCAACAACAATAATAATAATAACAACATTAATAATAATGCAACAATGGAATGGAAACAAATCTAGAAGTACTTGCAGGAAGCTGACTTGCTGAAGCAACTTCTAGAAGAACAGTTTCAGAAGGTTTTTTTTTTTTTTTTTCCTAAGGCAAACACCTGAGCAAGTGTTTGCACAAGTTAGTTGTAGAAGTTACTTGCTAATGGATACGTCTTAAAGTGTCATGGTTATGTGAATGATGCCTGCTTTGATATGCTTGGGAAGTGCTGCACAACAGAACCCATGAATAAATAAACGAATCTAATTTCACCAGTTCGCCATCTACTCTTTTAATCATATTTTGCACTTCAATCACAGCTTCTTGCACTCACTCATCTTTCAGTGCTTCTTTGGGAATGTCTGTAAATACCAGCATGACAAAACACTATTGCTTTAGTTCTAGATGTTGTGCAGTTGTTTCTCACCATATTCCCAGAGGTATTTGGCTACCTGGAGTTTTGTTGCTTGTTGAGAAATAAATGTTTTGAACAACAATGCCCCCTTCCTCAATTGCTTTATATACATTAAGGTGCTTCATCACTTTTGAATGCAGACAGGTGAAATCATCTTAAAGCTGCCTTCTTTTCTTTTAATTAACACAATCTGTCTAGCAGAATGTGTTTTGTTGCTACAAACCGAAGCTCTCTGAATAATCCTGTGGCAGGAGAACTGGCTACATGAATCATCTTGTTGAACTGGGTGTCAATACCCACCAGCAGTACACCCATTGTGCTGGGAGTTGATTGGTTAAATTTGAACAGTTCCATCCCAGTCCCATGAACAGCTATCAAAATAACCAGAAAGCGCTCTGCTCGCCTCGGTAAGCCTTATACAACTGAGGTTGCACAAGTGTTCTACCTCAATACCCATGCATCTCATTGGTATGCGCAGTTTGAGACTGAGAGGTGATCTGGGTACTAAATGAGATATCCCCATTCTGTGTGAAACACAACAATCCACTGGCATGCCACATGGTGTTTGGTGAAGCAAGCCCAGGGCTTATGGTTACAGAGGGCTTGCGGCATTTACCAGTTCTCAAGCCTGCACCCAGCAAATGAATGCTCAGTTCCCTGAGGGGCTTGCCATAAAGAATGACCTGGACGGGAGTGTGCAAGTGTGGCTTTATTGAAAATACCGCAGATGTGATGGCCCTCACCCCCTTATTACGAAACACTTGCCTCCTTCTATATTATATTCTAATGCCATCAGTTATCCAAATCACTTGATTATTGGTACTCTGTGTGCAGCTGTGCTTTTTCAGTGCAAAAGAGCTGCTAAAAATAGTGATAAAAGGCCAAGTTTAGCCCTTCAAGATTGGATTACAAGTGGGCTCATATTTCTAAATCTTTGGTTTATTACTTTGGAGTATGGCTTTGTCTCGATTTCTTTTAGTGTTGTTATCTGTGCATCATGCTCTGACAAGCTGTCAGAGATTTTCTCACAATGTGCCCATAAACTAGAGGACCATCTACATAGATATTGTCTACAATCATGCTGGTGTTACCCTGAAGACTAGTTGGAAAACATACTGTCTGTACCATGAACAACATTCAAGTAAATCCAGCAACATCCTTTTCTATGGAGAATCTGTCAGAAAGTTTATCTTGAAATCCTACACAAAATCAGCCTCAAAGAACCAAGCCTAGCACAGCAACAGGACTGGAGAGTAAAGCACTGTAGTCTGAACTGGGGAATCTATAGAGGCCAATAACGATAATTTTTCTCCCAAACATTCAAATTTCCCTGCACAACTTTCAAATATTTGGTCTTTACGGTGTTTTGATTTGCCATTTCTCTTGAATGTCACTGAAATTATTCAACCATATGTGCATTCTTTATTCAACAAGTAATTTACTGACTGTATGGCATTATTTGATTCTAGATTACATATAATCAAGCAGCTGCTACATTCAGCAGTTAGGAAAAATTGTTGACTATATGAAGTGCTGAAACAGCACATTTGTGTAATGCAGGATCAAACACCAGGAACAAATCAACATGAAGCATTTCATGCTTTAGACAGCAAATGAACAATCACTGTTAAGAGTGCTCAACATGGCCTTGACAGCTAGAATACAAACTGCAGCATCACATGTCACAAATGTATGGCTAAGAGTGCAAAAGTAGAACTACGTGACAGGTTCAACCCGCAGTCTGTCAAGGGTTTTTTTTTTCTGTCACATCCCTTTTTTCCATCTCTTGCAATGCTTTATATGTATAAAACCTGTCAACTTGTGCCTTGCTTCAGAGTCCACATTAATCTATAGGTTAACCTATAACTCAGTCAGTGCACAGCCTAGAGGAAGGCAAGGGCATACCATATCTAAAAGTACCAAGCCTAGAAATGTGCTGTGGTGTTCAAAGCAACTTCTGAATGAACAGCAGCTTAACTTTATCTTTACTTTTACGTTTATGTTCAAATAAATGTCAAGAAACTATCAGCATTCCTAATATTTGTAAATTTGCTTACCTGTATCACATTAAAAGGATGTTTAAATCTTCACATACAGTGCTGTAATACTGAAGTGTCAGACAACCTGACCCTTCAAAGTATTACCCTCACATTACTGACACCATAAAGCATTAATAAATCAATATTGTTCCAACATTAATATTCATGCAGACATGTAAGTGAACACATTTCTAAATAA
Source organism: Schistocerca gregaria (assembly GCF_023897955.1). Taxonomy (NCBI): domain Eukaryota; kingdom Metazoa; phylum Arthropoda; class Insecta; order Orthoptera; family Acrididae; genus Schistocerca; species Schistocerca gregaria. The sequence goes on from NC_064923.1 coordinate 443,044,279, forward strand.
ATTGTGGGTTATATACACTGTTTTGTGATATGAAACGGCTCCTGGGAAATCTATTTCCCCAGAGGGCAATACAGATTTTCAGAAGTTCCTATCATTGTTCTAGCCATAAGTTTTATTGAAAGTCTTTCATTATGTGATTAATTATGAGTCCTGGTATTTGCAGTCCATTTTCTGGCTATCTTGATGAAACTTTCTCCCTGCACATCACACACAGTAGTTGAAATGTAAATGGAGAAAGTGTACTTTTGAAAATCACTGGTTTGTCTCTATGCATACTAGAAGTTTCTGAAACATTTCCGTACAACTTCTTTGATAGCTATCTGTGCTTTCTGAACTGTTTCAATGTTTGTTACTAACTCCGCACCTCAAAAAAGTTTCTAAAGTATGGATATCTGCTTCTGACAGTTTCAAAAATTTCCATTATTTTAAATTTTTTTATTTGCTGAAGGTTAGCAAAACTTTGTCAAAATGTTTCATTTATCCCAGCTTCATGTGAAATTGAGGTGGTAGAACTTTCTTTGGATCACCCAAACTGTTGGGAACAATATGTTTATTCCCAGTCTCTAAGTACATTCTTGAAAGTCATTCCTTTTGATCTAGAGCTGACCTATAATATGGCCGTTCCTCTCACATAAAAAGCAAAGATGTTTTATTACTTCCCTGTAGCTTCCAAATCTATTCAGGGAGTCCTCCCAGCAAGTCAGATAGGATGTTTTCAGTTCTCTTTATCCCTCCTTTTTCCAAATGCACAAATGTAATTTTCAAAATGTGCACATTTTGCTCACCTGAAATGCAGGATAAATGCACAGTGCTGTAGCAAAATGTCAAATGACTGGCACACAAGGTATTTATGAGGAATGGGAAATGTGATATTTCAGTATACATATGAAAAAGTCAACATTGAGCATATACTCATAATTGTTGCAGTAAATAACTGAAAATCTTTTTATTTACAAAAAGAAATATGCAAAAATTATCACAGTATCAAAAAAATCCAAAAAATCTCTTTTCTACCCAATCTTATTTTTCATTGTCATCTTGATGATAAAGTTCACTGAGGAGGCGATAAATATAGGATGGTGAATGTCCTCCCCTATAACAAACATTAACAAATAGCAAATTAGATCATGTATGCAAAGCCATTTATTTACTTGTGACAGAGGCAATGCCACACAAATACAGTACTTGTAGTGAAAATATTTAATATAAAACAGTCCAACACGGGTGATTATGAAAAGAAAAATTATAAAAAATGTATTTATACAAATAATAAAACCATGGCACATTTTACAACAATAATTACTTAAAATCATAAATCAAATACGTAAGTAACTGAATGTAAACACTTAACAGCAAAAGCAACTGGAACAAGGTTAACAGACACAAAATGAAAGGAGGACTGTAAAATGACACCGTGACACAGATGCTGAAAGCCTGTACTTTAAAATTTTGAGCATATTTTTGAGTCAAAGAAGAGCCACACACAAAAAGCAAATACAATAAGGGAAAGACATATAAATGAAGAAAAAGATATCCTAAGCTCTGTTACTGAAAGAGACACAAGGTGGCAAGAAGATGATGTCCATAATAATGGTCTAAAAGCAAAGATTGATTTTCCACAGACTTACTAATAAACAATAAATACTGGTTTCAGCTCTCCGAGACTACAGATGCGTATGTGTGTGTGTGTGTGTGTGTGTGTGTGTGTGTGTGTGCGCGCATTGCTCTCGTCTACTGCTGCCAAAGGCCTCAATGGCCGAAAGCTATAATTTTGTGAATCTTTTTGTTATGCCTATCGCGACTTAGCATCTCCACTATATGGTGAGTAGCAACTTTCCTTCTCCGGTGTTGTTACATTCCATCCCAGATTTTCCATTGTTTGATAAATACTTGATACGTCATATAAGATTTAGATTTGCTGATAGAGGGCAAGTAACACATCCGTATTTAAGCAACTGTCAGAGTTAAAAAGCTGTGCATGTGTGTGACATACTTGTTGAAAATACAGTTAATATTTTGGAGTTGTTATCTGTAAAAATAAGGGCATGATTGGACCACCTGTAAGTCTGCCACCTGTAATTTTTCCGACGCATTTTTCAGTGTTTCCCTTTGATACTGTACAAGTTTTTAAGGTCCGCACACAACTGGATGTCTCAGTAGCTTACTAGGTGGTCCAATGCTTTAGGGGTATGTATATTTCTTTCTTTTTGTGTGGCTTTGCAATGGCATGTTTCAGCCATACCTAGTTAACAGCATCAACATGTCAAGAGACAATATGACCAAAGATAAAACTGAACATGTGTTATCTTCCAACTTTGCCTATATTGACACTAATTTTTCAGAAGATGATGTTGCACATAACTGAGGATGGCATGTACTATGTTCAAGAAGGAATATCCATGGATTTCAATAAGAAATATTTGGAGTGAAATATTCAGTTTAACGTTCTTTCAGTAGATAATTCCTAAGGGGTTTTAATTTCAAAGACTTTTTCCAGTAGAATCAAAAGAGGAAAGCTATCATCGAGAAACTTCAAGGGTAATTAGCGATGTTATTTCTTTGGATGTCAAGGTTGACGAGCAAGGAAAACCACGGACGAGGGCAAGAATTTCACACCATGCACACTACACGGAAAGTTGAACTAATACTGATCATGTTACTGATACCGCTGTATTTTCATGAGAATCTGTACAATCGAACACGTTTATATTAAAATGATACATATCAAGAGTGTTTTTTGCTTCTTCTTCTTCTTCTTCTTCTTCTTCACACTTTCTTGCAGATTCTATGCTTCATACTTCCTTGCAGATTCTATGATGGACAACAAGAAGGAAAAAAACAATTCAGTATGCCCAACAGAGCACAAGGAAGTAATAAAGCAGGAGTTCCCTTTCTACTGCTTATACATTGTCAAAATAGAAGACAGTTTCCCCCATTGAAATAATAAAAAAAACTTTTCCAATAATCATGTTTCATATGTGTAACAGTAGAAGACCTTGTACAGAAAAACATTAGTCCCTAAATCTCATTGTAACACATGGTCATGGGTTCGATTCCCGGCCTGGTTGGGAATTTCCTCTGCCCAGGGACTGGGTGTTTGTGTTGTCCTCATCATTTCATTATCACCATCATTTGTGATAGTGGGTAGATTGGACTGAATAAAAAATTGGGACTTTGTACGGGCACTGATGACCACGCAGTTGAGTGCTCCACAAACCAATCATCATCATCATCATCGTAACATGTAATTTCTATTCCTGAAGTTATTAGCCATGACAGGATCTGTCTATTCTCGAAAATTTTCATATAAAGAATAATTTACTAGGCGAGAAGAAAAGCAGAAACTGGCTACAACCCACTGCACAAGATAAAATCTCTCCTGAACTGTGTATGCTAAGTTCCAGCATCTCAGAACAGCACTATAGATGATAGTATGTGTAAATTCATGGCCCTGTGTATTTCAAGCAATATACGCCACAAAGCCAAACAAATAAGGTATAACATTACACAAGTTATCAGACACAGGTCATGTATTCAATTTCTGTGTTCAAGTGGGTAAGATATGTAACTCAGTCAATTTGAAGGCAACATTGCTTAAGAATCAAAGCATTTCACTGAGTTAACAGACAGATTTCACAACAGTATCACCCTTGCTTCAGAGCTGGAACCTGAAAAAACTGCTCTTGTGGGAGCTAAAAGAAATCCAAATTGGCATTACATCATGCAATAAAATATCCAAAACAGTAGTAGTAGTAGTTGTTGTTGTTGTTGTGGTCTTCAGTCCTGCGACTGGTTTGATGCAGCTCTCCATGCTACTCTAGCTCTCCATGCTACTCTATCCTGTGCAAGCTTCTTCATCTCCCAGTACCTACTGCAGCCTACCATATTTACTCGAATCTAAGCCGCACTTTTTTTCCGGTTTTTGTAATCCAAAAAAACCGCCTGCGGCTTAGAATAGAGTGCGAAGCAAGCGGAAGTTCTGAATAATGCTGGTAGGTGCCGCCCACAACTAACTTCTGACGTCGAATATATGTACCGCTACACAGGCATGCTTTGCAGGCACAAAGATAAATACTGGCACCAAAACCTCTGCATCAGTAAAAAAATTAAAAAAAAAAAAGAAGGTGGAAGATGAGCTTTTTCCTCCACCTCATTTTTCGACCACTCCATTTTCATACATTAGCCAACGAAGTAAATACAAATTCCGTATTGTTAATCTTCGAATGCAGCAGCATTTCAATGTACTACAAAAATCTGACTGGCAAGACTGTTTGGGATGTTTGTCAATATGGCCAACTCTATGTTCTGAATTTTTTCCTACCTATGAGAAGAGATGGTTGCTTATATGAACTTTTACGAATTGTGAATCACACTAAGTATTCCCTTCACTATAAGTATAATACAAATATAAACATTTTGCCGTGTATTCTTCCGTGTTTGCTGCTATCTCATTTAATTCCTGTCTGCCTAATAAACTACGAAACTAGAGTGAGACAACAGTAATCATGGAGGAATATACATATCATGTTATGTTTATATTCATATTATTCTTATACCTAATAGTGATACAGTCAGAAATGAAGCACGACAATTGACTAGATTTTTAAATCTAAGATGACTTATTTCTGTGCAGAATGTAATTTACTAAAGAGGCGTTGCAAAGATTTTCAAACGGAGAAAAATTTTTGCTGAACTCTCATTCAGAACATCATCTATCATACCCAGTCTATTATTTGGTTCTTGTTGATCATTATCAAAGAAAGCAGCAGTGTAAGTAACAACAAATAGCAGTCTCTTGCCATTGTTTCGCTCTCTCTCTCTCTCTCTCCCCCCCCCCCTTTTTTTTTTAATTGTCTGCGGCGGTAGCGTGCACAAAAGCAAGCCATGCCACGGGCGGCAACAGGCTGTAAACACTCATTATCAGAATGCGACAAACAATGCATGACACAGTACAGTAATGCATTTTCAGCTTAGAGTGACGTAAACACCTATAACTAAGAGAACGGCACTTATCAGATCAAAGAAAAATAAGCAATCAATTAAAACCAGATGAAACAAGTGAAAAAGGAAGGGTACCCGTATAAATACGGACGGAGTGCCTGACGCATAGCAATGGCTACCTGGTAAAGCTTACGACTCAAACCAAACTACTGTAGCTGTATAGTCATTCATTCAAACTAAATTGTGTCTCATATTACAATAGACCAACTTTGTTTCAATTTGTAGGTGCAGTCTAAAACTTTTCTCTCGCCTTGAATCTCGAGTCTCAAATTTCAGGTGCGGCTTACATTTGGGAAAATTTTTTTTCCTTGATTTCGAGTCTCATTTTTCAGGTGGGGCTTAGATTCAAGTAAATACGGTACATCCTTCTCAATCTGTTTAGTGTACTCTTCTCTTGGTCTCCCTCTACGATTTTTACTCTCCACGCTGCCCTCCAGTGCTAAATTGGTGATCCCTTGATGCCTCAGAACATGTCCTACCAACCGATCCCTTCTTCTAATGAAGTTGTGGCACAAACTCCTCTTCTCTCCAATTCTATTCAATACTTCATCATTAGTTATGTGATCCCCATCTACTCTACAGCATTCGTCCATAGCACCACATTTTGCAAGCTTCTATTCTCTTCTTGTCTAAACTATTTATCGTCCACGTTTCACTTCCATACAAATACCTTCAGAAACAACTTCCGAACACTTAAATCAATACTTGATGTTAACAAATTTCTCTTCTTCAGAAACGCATTCCTTGCCATTGCCAGTCTACATTTTTGTTTCCTCTCCATTTCGACCATCATCAGTTATTTTGCTCCCCAAATAGCAAAACTCCTTTACTACTTTAAGTGTCTCATTTCCTAATCTAATTCCCTCAGCATCACCCGACTTAATTCGACTACATTCCATTATGTTCATCTTATACCCTTCTTTCAAGAATCTGTCCATTCCGTTCAACTGCTCTTCCAAGTCCATTGCTGTTTCTGATAGAATTACAATGTCATCGGCAAACCTCAAAGTTTTTATTTCTTCTCCATGGATTTTAATACCTACTCTGAACTTTTCTTTTGTTTCCTTTACTGCTTGCTCAATACACAGATTGAATAACATCGGGGACAGGCTACAACCCTGTCTCAGTCCCTTCCCAACAACCTCTTCCCTTTCATGTCCCTTGACTCTTATAACTGCCATCTGGTTTCTGTACAAATAGTAAACAGCCTTTTGCTCTCTGTATTTTACCCCTGCCACCTTCAGAATTTGAAGGAGAGTATTCCAATCAACATTGTCAAAAGCTTTCTCTAAGTCTACAAATGCTAGAAACGTAGGTTTGCCCTTCCTTAATCTAGCTTCTAAGATAAGTCGTAGGGTCAGTATTGCCTCACGTGTTCCAACATTTCTACGGAATCCAAACTGATCTTCCCCGAGGTCGGCTTCTACTAGTTTTTCCATTCGTCTGTAAAGAATTCGCGTTAGTATTTTGCAGCTGTGACTTATTAAACTGATAATTCGGTAATTTTCGCATCTGTCAACACCTGCTTTCTTTGGGATTGGAATTATTATATTCTTCTTGAAGTCTGAGGGTATTTCGCCTGTCTCATACATCTTGCTCACCAGATGATAGAGTTTTGTCAGGACTGACTCTCCCAAGGCCATCAGTAGTTCCAATGGAATGTTGTCTACTCCGGGGCCTTGTTTCGACTCAGGTCTTTCGGTGCTCTGTCAAACTCTTCACGCAGTATCGTATCTCCCATTTCATCTTCATCTACATCCTCTTCCATTTCCATAATATTGTCCTCAAGTACATCGCCCTTGTATAGACCCTCTATATACTCCTTCCACCTTTCTGCTTTCCCTTCTTTGCTTAGAACTCGGTTCCATCTGAGCTCTTGATGTTCATGCAAGTGGTTCTCTTGTCTCCAAAGGTCTCTTTAATTTTCCTGTAGGCATTATCTATCTTACCCCTAGTGATACTCGCTTCTACATCCTTACATTTGTCCTCTAGCCATCCCTGCTTAGCTATTTTGCTCTTCCTGTTGATCTCATTTTGGAGATGTTTGTATTCCTTTTTGTCTGCTTCATTTACTGCATTTTTATATTTTCTCCTTTCATCAATTAAATTCAGTATTTCTTCTGTTAGCCAAGGATTTCTACTAGCCCTCATCTTTTTACCTTCTTGATCCTCTGCTGCCTTCACTACTTCATCCCTCGAAGCTACCCATTCTTCTTCTACTGTATTTCTGTCCCCCATTCCTGTCAATTGTTCCCTTATGCTCTCCCTGAAACTCTGTACAACCTCTGGTTTAGTCAGTTTATCCAGGTCCCATCTCCTTAAATTCCTACCTTTTTGCAGTTTCTTCAGTTTTAATCTACAGTTCATAACCAATAGATTGTGGTCAGAGTCCACATCTGCCCCTGGGAATGTCTTATAATTTAAAACCTGGTTCTTAAATCTCTGTCTTACCTTTATATAATCTATCTGAAACCTTTTAGTATCTCCAGGGTTCTTCCATGTATACAACCTTCTTTCATGATTCTTCAACCAAGTGTTAGTTATGATTAAGTTATGATCTGTGCAAAATTCTACCAGGCGGCTTCCTCTTTCATTTCTTAGCCGCAATCCATATTCACCTACTACGTTTCCTCCTTTCCTTTTCCTACTGTCAGATTCCAGTCACCCATGACTATTAAATTTTCGTCGCCCTTCACTATCTGAATAATTTCTTTTATTTGATCATCAATTTCTTCGTCATCGGCAGAGCTAGTTGCCATATAAACTTGTACTACTGCAGTACGTGTGGGCTTCGTGTCTATCTTGGCCACAACAATGTGTTCACTATGCTGTTTGTAATTTTTTTTATTCATTATTAAACCTACTCCTGCATTACCCCTATTTGATTTTGTATTTATAATCCTGTATTCACCTGACCAAAAGTCTTGTTCCTCCTGCCACCGAACTTCACTAATTCCCACTATATCTAACTTTAACTTTTAGTTGTAAAGGTAATATTTAGCATTGTGTTGGAAGAATAAATGAAATGTAAACACAATTAGCACATAGCATACTGATGAGATGCTCCCTTTTACTGATAAGAAAGCTAGGGAGAAGTGAAAGTCAGCATGTGTGGTTGATTACAACAAAAACAAATAGGGTATTGATTTTTCTGAGCAGAAGCTGTCCTACATTGCATCTGAACACTACACTTTGAAATGGCATGACAACTTCATTTTCCATGTGATTCTAATGGTGACAGTAAAGTACTACATATTATTAAAAAATTTAACGGGAAAGGGCTAGCAACTTCCCGCTTCCAGTTTATGGCAAAATCTTGCTGAGAGCCAAGCTATCGCATGACAACCTGGTACCTTAGGACTCATCCGACAGGAAGTAATTTTCAGTGGCGAGAAGTTGACTGGAAAAGTATAGTGCAAAGACAAAAGCTACCAGTGTAGTGAATGCAGGGCCACTCTGTGTAAATCAGACTGCTTCAAAATACATCATACAAAGTAGAAAACTGTATTATAAAAGATCCCCGACTATGATTGCTGCATATAAGACAAGCTGGATACTTCATTATTAAATATTTTTGCATAAAAAAATCATGCTGACATCTCAAAAGTTCTGTACGTGTAACCTTACTCATTTTTCCTTAAAAAAATATTTTTTTAAAATAAAAATGTACATGAAGTATTTTACAAAAGAACATATTAATTCAAGAGCAAAGTATTGCACATTAAATTTGATTAGGAAGTCTAAAATTTTCATTAATGTAGATTCAATTATTACACTATACATTTTCTAACAGTTGTTATTGCCTAAAATATGCTAAATACACCCAGGTTTTTCAAAACAGTTTGCATGTCACAGTATAAGATTTAAGATATTAAATAAAATCTTATTTAAGTGTCAGTGAGACAGAGACTTTATAATAAAAGCCAATGTGCTTCTGGCTATCTGCATTATTTCAGACAAATTCAACAATATCTCTGTTTTAATAACTTCACTGCTAACTTAGAAAATAAAATTACATGTAAGTGTTCACATGGTACTGAGATGAAACACTGAAGCTGTAGCTGCTGCACAGTATTTGTAGGACGCTATTACTTGTCACATTCAAGTGCTAACTTGACTGTACAGAGCTGTTGCAGTGACCTAGTTTATACAGATACCTTGCTAGAAGATTGTAGTAATTTTGAGAAAGAGAGAAGCTGCAATGTCATCACAGGTGAAGTTAGCATCCAGAGGTTATTCTCGAAGAAACAAACAAAGAGCACCATGTTATGTGATATGAGGAGCTTGACTGCAAGCCACAAATTATAAGATACATGCTCGAGCAAATTGTGACTGCCCAGCTTAAATTCAAGCCTCAATTTTTCACACTGATAATGAATATTGCATACTTATAGCCTTGTTAGATTGGTATTATCTTTGATGACACCAAGTAACATCTGCATTTGTGCCAGAGGACGGAAAACACACGTGGTTTGAGACAAATTCTTGTACTGATGTATGAAGCCTTCTAAAATTTGCAAGCTACATTTAATAACATATGACAGAGCTTTAATGTGATATCTCTTTTCACACAATTGTCTTTACTGGAAACTGTGCAATTCATATGAGCTAAGCTCTTAAATTATCTCATACATTTATTTAAACATATATTCACCCTGATTTACTTTTTATTCAACAACCAATATTTTGGACAATTGATGGTGTTGCTATGAGTTGTTCTTTTTCAGCTATTGTGACTAACATTTTTATGGAAGACCTTGAGAATACAGCACTTCAATCAGAGATTTCAATATTCCTTGAGTGTCGTTGTGGCCATTTGACTGACTGTATCATTATTCACTTTTTTCAATGTATAGTCACCATCTGCTAAACTTTAAGTCATTAGTTCAGTTTCACAACAGTGTCACAGGACAGTAACTAGACAGCTTTGAGGTGATAAGAATATCTGTATCTATTTTCTTGACTTTGTCTTTAGGTACAATTTAGCATTTTCATGGACATTATTAATGAAGTACCTCCACTGAATTCTGAGTAATGCCATCCTTCTCCCACCACCCCATATATAAGCAAAGTGTGGAGATAGTCCAACATGATACCCTCATGGAGGATACAATCAATGATCTTTAGGTAAGTAGGTCTTACTGCTGTATATATTGTGTACCCAAAATCCAACCAGAATAACACAAAGGTTTTATAAAAATTGGAGTAAGCAGATCCTGTCTACCTTCCAAGATTTATGGTTACAGCACTTAAAGGTCTTCAGTGCCTCGCCTTCAGATCTCAGAGGTGTGCCAACCATGGTAGCTTTGCATCAAATATAAGGCCCAGAAACCTCACTGAATCTTTAAATTGTAAAATGTTGTCCCCCATTCTCAAGTCACGTAAATTACAAACATAATGTACAGTATTACAAGCTCCTGACAGTGCTGAATCCAGCGTCAACATATAAAAGGGGCAGTTATACGAGTTCAAACTGTTAGATTTGATGTCAAAAACATCCCTCTCTGTGATCACTTGGTGTTGGTGTGGATGCTGGCTCCCGACTGGCAACAGCCATAGCAAAGTGCTCCAATACTGTGTGAGCAGTGGCTCTAGGTCTTTTGCAGTGATATAATGAAAAAATGGTAATCTATCAGAATGCTGCTATAATTGTTAATTGCTAAACATTTCACATTAGCAATAGGCCTATTTTGGCATTATTACTAACTTCAGGCTATCTATATTCCAAAACACTCTGTTAAAAGTGTTGTTTGGAGGTATTCCTGCTTCCGCACAGCTGCTTTAGGTAGCTGACTGTGTTTATAAAAGGCTGAACACCACACTTGTGTGGGACAAGAGGGATGGTTTATGCAAGTGCAAAAACACTCGCCACGACCTCCTTTATTTCTCTCTCATTATATACTGAGCTTTGGTCCTGCATTCTGAAGGGCTAGGAAGTTTTTTAGTCAATATTTAAACTGTCACAGAGCCACATCATGGCACAAGTGACCCCTAAGATGATATGAGGACTGACCATGAGTCAGAAATGTGGGAGCTGTTATAGGGTAGAGTAGAGAGATTTGTTGCCAATCTTGTCTTGTAGGAAATATTTTCACTGCAGGGGGGGGGGGGGGGGGGGGGGTGAATCTTAGGAGAACAGAAGAGGCTCTCTGGTGGAACTGCAGAGTATGCAGTACAAACATTTTGATTTGATTTGGGGAACAGGAAAGGAGAATCTGTGCCCTTCAGGCAGTTGGAGGAAGCAAGGAAGGAACTGATAAGGATCAAGGGAGATAGGGATGAGGAGGATGGTTGGGAACTGGCATCTGGTAGGATGATATGAAGACAGAGAATGCGATCTGACAGTTTTATCAACGACACCAAAAACAGGTATCTACGACTGCCGGAGTTAAGTAAAGAAGAGCCTCAGGTAGAATGAGAAGCAGGAAATGAGGAGCACTCTTCAACCGAGGCCAAGAAGCCTAGGAATGCACAAAGTGTTAGGAAGAAGAAAGTGCTGCTGCTATGCTCAGTAGTAGCCATGGGCGAGGTGTAGGCCCCCAGTTACAGTAAAGTTAAGGGGCAGTGTACCAGGCCACCAGTATCTTCAAATCAAATTCAGGGCTAAGTTATATGATAGAGGACTTACGGTCTTTATGTAAGGCCTTTACAAAAGAGGAAATTGTAGTGATAAAGGGTGGGGTGGGAAACAGTTTGGACAGGGATGGGGCATATGACTTAGGTGGTGACCTGGACAAGATAGCTTTCCTGACTCATGGCACCAATGTACACTTTGTTGAGCTGTTCCAGTGTCCTGATCAACCACACCTTGCTGGAGCTGTGTGGCAAATCAATGTGGGGTTAGGGATGGCTCTGAGGGCAGCCAACTTTGCTCATGTTTCTCTGGTGCCCATCGGGACTACCAACAGATGGGCTTTCACTATGCATAGCCTACACCTAAACAGGACTGGGAAGGGAAGATTGGTACAGCTGATTCATGAAAGTTTAGGGGGTGGATCTCGGGCCACACATGGTCAAATATGTGTAGTCATGGGTAGGAAAAGTAAGTCATTTTTATGATAAATCCAGACAACAGATCCCCCTGTGTGAAGAGTGTCTTCAGCACTTTAAAAAATACTGAAACACAAGACAGATTTTAATACTCCAAATATCACACATGCCAGTGTCACAAAGAGAAACAAACCATTGGATAGAGTAACATGGGGCATTTCATTTCACAGACTTAACAATCCTCCATCAAAACATGCAATCAATAAAAATTAAAATACAACTAGTAGAAGTTACACTCCAATCTTTGAACTGCACAGTAGTTTGTGTTATTGAGCACTGGTCGAGAGACACAGAAATCCAACATGTAGTATTATCTATGCATGAAAGGGCAAATTCTTACTGTAGAACTGCTTCAAGGGGTGGAGGATCATGCATTTATATCAGAAAAGGAACATAGTTCAAATCAAGACATGACCTCAGTACAGTAAATGAAGAAAAACACTCAGAAATATCAGCTATTGAATTAACAGGGCTTGATATCACCATGAAATTAATCATTTTGTGTGTGTATAGATCTCCCAATGGTAGAGCGGGCACTATTTTAAGAACTTATAGATAAAGTCTTAAGTACAAAGGTCAACATAATTCAGTGTGGGAACATTAACATCAACACTAATATCATACATGAATCCAGCAGCACCCTCATAAATCTCCTTCAAAGTTTTGGTATGTCTCTATTGGTTAATAGTGCAACAAAGGTCACTACAATGACTGTATCAGTAATTGACCATGCGGTCACAAATATGGACAGGGAAAAATGTGATGTAGCTGTAAAAGATCTAGGGCTATCGGACCATCTCTGTCAAATAACAACAGTAAAATCAGGCATCGAATCATTCCCTAAACTACACGCCTACAAACGACATCTATCAGAAATCAAAGTAAAAGATTTTCAAAATAACTAGCAAAACAAAGATGGGATGAAGTGTAGAAGGAAACCAATATGAATATGAAATTCTCTAAATTATCCACATTATTTGAATTGAACTTTGAAAAGGTATTTCCAAAAGTATGCATGTCTGTACCAACAGCTCACAAAAACAGATTGATAACACTTAAATACCTCAGTTGCATGAAAGAGTCGCAATCATCTAGAATTCTTAAATTTCTATAATAGAGACAAAAAGATCTAAAGGAAGGTGCTGATTGCTGCAAAAAAGTCATTTAATGACAAAATAATATATAATGCAGAGAATAAATCAAAGCAGTCTGGGATGTTATAAAAAAGGAAACAGGGAGAGGCAAACAAATGAAGAATAACATACTGCTAACCGAGGGGGATAAGCTAATAAATGATCCTCAACACTTAGAAAACAATGTTAACAAGCATTTTTCAGGTATTGCAGATAAGTTACAGCAAAAATTCCCCAAAACAAATATAACACCTGTAAATAATGTTGTACTAAATACAATGATGTTACTTCCAACCACAGAGAATAAAGTCAATAAAACTGTTCAAAAACAAAAAGCAAAAAGTCAGTACGCTTAGATCAAGTACCAATCTGTGTACTGAAACAATGCATAGAGCTTATACAAGGTCCATTAACAAATATAATAAATGAATCCTTCACATCAGGGACATTTTCAGAGGAGTTAAAACAGACAAGAGTTGTACCTTTGCTTAAGAAAGGTAATGCAGAAAAATTACCGGCCCATTTCCCTGCTGTCACCATTCTCAAAAATAATACAAGCAATTATGAAAGACAGATTAATGAATTACCTGAATAAATACGATCTTTTAAGCAAATCACAGTTTGGTTTCCGAAGTTGCAAAAATTGGTCAGCCACAGCAGAATTCACAAAAAGTTGTATTTGATGCTCGTGACAAAGATGAGTGTCTCACAGGTATATTTTTGGATATTTCTAAGGCCTTTGATACAGTTGACCACAAGATTCTATTAAATAAATTGCAAGCATTAGGAATAAGAGTGGTAACTAATGACTGGTTTCGATCATACCTAGCAGACAGGGTACAAAGAGTAGAGATAACACACACTTCAAATAGATCTAAACATTTAGTAAAACACTTATCAGAATCAAAATACATTAATATTGGGGTTCTGTAAGGTAGCATATTAGGACCAATACTATTCCGGATATACACGAATGACTTTCCCAGTAGTGTTACTCATAGTGAAAGAATTCTCTTCGCTGATGACAGCAATATTATAGTTACTGGGAAAGCAAGAGAACTCCTTGCAGAGAATGCAAATGAAACTCTCAAGGAAGTTAAGATTGGTCAATAAGCAATAAAGTGACACTGAACATAAAGAAAACTAAGGCCATGAATTTCTGTTTGAAGAGGGAAAATGACAATGTTAAATTACATGTAGATGGCACCTCTGTAGGCTGTGTAACAAATGCAAAATTTCTCGGAATGAATATTGATTCTCAGTTGACATGGTGTGAACAATTGCCTTTAAATATGTCTGCTTGTGTCTGTGTATGTGCGGATGGATATGTGTGTGTGTGTGTGTGCGAGTGTACACCTGTCCTTTTTTCCCCCTAAGGGAAGTCTTTCCGCTCCCGGGATTGGAATGACTCCTTACCCTCTCCCTTAAAACCCACATCCTTTCATTTTCCCTCTCCTTCCCTCTTTCCTGACGAAGCAACTGCCAGTTGCGAAAGCTCGTAATTCTGTGTGTGTGTTTGTGTGTTTTGTTCATGTGCCTGTCTGCCGGCGCTTTCCCGCTTGGTAAGTCTTGGAATCTTTGTTTTTAATATATTTTTCCCATGTGGAAGTTTCTTTCTATTTTATAAACTTGTAAATACTTTGACATGTCCTATATCCTTGTAAAGAGAGATCTACAGGGGAATAAAGTTCCTGTTGCTACTGCTACTGCTACTGCTACTACTACTACTGAGATGGATGAATCAGCCACATGGTGCATGTGATCCACCCAGTGATGGACAATGTTTCAATCCTCAAACCAAGCCTATGGGCTATACACAATCAGTCTGCTCTGCTGATTACCAATCTCAGCAGCTTTCTTTCTGGGATTTCTCCACCTGGTGGATGGATCCAGAGCAGGATCTTGTCACTGGAATGAAAGTCATTAGCAAACTGTCCACTTATTGAACTCTGTCTGGGCTGGTCAGGTGTGAAAGAGGTTTATAGCTGAGGGTGAACCTGTAGCTGTACTTTCATGTATGTGGCTTCAGAGCTGAGAATATATGGCTCCTCAGGCATCATAAGGCTCTTTAAAACTCTATACTTGTGACTGACAGACTGTGCTTCCCATAACACACCATTGCACGTGTTACTCTCAGAGAAGAGACTGTCAGGGCAGTTGCATCAGACTAGGAGACTCATAGAGGCCTAATAATAGTTCTTTCGGTGTTAAATACATCTCTATCATGAATTTCAATAATTGTTTGAAGGTCTGTAAACCAGACAGACAGCATACAGATGGTATACAAGGTTATTTATAAACACACCCACCCATCCTTTGGCCCTCTCCTAAATATGAGCATCCTTGTGGTGAAGCTTGTAGCCCCCATTCCAAGGTATCAGTGAACTTAAAAAGTTTCCTGTAAACGTAAGCACAGGTGCTTTCTATTTGTCAGGTTGGTTGGTTTAAATGGGGGGAAAGAGACCAAGCTGCGAGGTCATCGGTCCCTTGTTCCCAGTAGAACAATTACCTAAACAATGGGCAAAACAGGACAAGAAAACCACAGAGAGACACAAGAAACAGGGAGAAGAGATTAAAAACAAGAGAGCACCGACCATGAAAATAAAAAAGGAGAAGCCAGCCACTCTGCACCATATTAAAGCCTCCACTCTAAAAGTCCTAGGGCGGAGGACACAGAGGGACAAAGGACATGTGCTAAAACCCAGATCAAATGATAAAACCCACCCTCACGAATAAAACGTAAAACTAAAGCTGCTGTTGGGGCACTGTCATGTTGGAGCCACAGTGACAATGAGGTGGGTCCCTGCGAAGGGGGAGGTAACCATGTGCGAGTCACATAAGGCCAATGCAGACCCGACAAAGGACAACGGATTCCCTGCGAGAAGACTGCAGGGAAGATTTCCACACATTCACAGTCTCCTTAATGACACGCAGTTGGTTGTGCATACTGTTATGCCACTTTGTCTCCCAAAGCTGAAAAACCTTGCGGCGTAAGAAAGAACGCACGTCAGTTTTAAAGATGCCCATCTCCAGGAGCAGTTTCCACATAGCCTGTTTGGCCAGTCTGTCAGCAAATTCGTTACCTGGGATTCCGACGTGTCCTGGGGTCCACAAAAACACCACTGAATGACGGGACCTTTCCAGGGCATAGATGGACTCCTGAATGGATGCTACAAAAGGATGGCAAGGGTAGCACTGGTCAATAGCTTGTAGGCTGCTCAAGAAGTCAGTACACAGGAGAAATGACTCGCCTGGGCATGAGGTGATGTGCTCAAGAGCACGAGATATGGCCGCCAGCTCTGCAGTGAAAACACTGCAGCAATCTGGCAAGGAGTGCTGTCCAATATGTCCTCTATGAACATATGCAGAGCCTATGTGACCATCAGCCATCAGGAAGTCAGTGTACACAACTTCAGAGCCCCAGAACACGTCAAGAATCGAGAGGAAGTGACAGCAGAGAGTGGCAGGGCTAACGGAGTCCTTAGGGTCATGCAAAAGGTCCAGACGAAGCTTCGGCCAAGGTGTACAACATGGAGGTGTACGTGAATAGACCTCAAGTAGAGGTGGTAAAGGGAAGGAGTCCAATTTGAAGAAAAGGGATCACATGCGAACTGCAATTACGAGCCCTGATCTGGGCTGCCAATGCGGGAGATGAACTGCTGGGTGGAAAAAGGAGATGGTAATTCAGATGCTCAGGAGACTACAAATGTGTGGCGAGCAGTTGTGCAAGTTGGATTTGCAATTGAGGGACTCCGGCTTCCACCAGGTCACTGGTCACTGGCTTGTTCTAAAAGCTCCCATCACCAGGCAAATGCCACAGTGTTGCACTGGGTCGAGTAACCGCAGCTGAGGGCGCCCCGCCGAACTGTAAACCACGTTCCCATAGTCAAGGGGAGATTGAACAAGGGCTCCGTAGAGCTGCAGCAGCGTAGAGCGATCTGCACCCTGTTGGTGTTGCTCAGGCAGCAGAGGGCACTGAGGTGCTGCCAGCACTTCCGCTTAAGGTGACGAAGGTGAAGTAGCCAAGTCAATTGGGCAATGAAAAACAGTCCTAAAAATCAATATGTCTCCACTACAGTGAGTGGATCGTCATTAAGATAAAGTCCTGGTCCCGGATTAATGGTGCGATGCCAACAGAAGTACACAACACACAACTTCGCGGCTGAAAATTGGAATCTGTGGGCTACAGCCCATCACCGCGCCTTCTGAATGGCGCGCTGTAGGCGCTGCTCAGCAACACCAGAACTGGAGGAGCAATACGAAATGCAGAAGTTATCCGCATACAGAGAAGGGGAGACTGACAGCCCTACAGCTGATGCTAGGCTGTTAATGGCCACTGAAAATAGATATGCACTCAATAAGGAGCCCTGCAGAACACCATTCTCCTGAATACGGGGAAACTATGGGAGGCACCAACTCGGAGATGGAAAGTATGGAGCGACAGGAAGTTTTGGATAAAACTCGGGTATGGGCCCCAGAGACTCCACTCATACAATGTTGCAAGGATATGATGATGTCACCAGGTCGTGTCATATGCTTTATATAAGTCAAAACAGACAGCAACCAGGTGTTGGCATGTGGAAAAGGCTGTTCAGATGGCAGACTCAAGGGACACAAGTGTATCAGTGGTAGAGTGATCCTGGTGGAAGCTGCCCTCACCTGGAGCCAGTAGGCCATTTAACTCCAGAGCCCAACCCAACCCCTGACACACCATACGTTCCAGCAGCTTGCAGAGAACGTTTGTGAGGCTGATGGGCCGAGAGTTATCCACATCAAGTGAATTTTTACTGGGTTTTAGCATGGGAATGATGGTGCTCTCCCACCATTGTGATGGAAAGTCACCATTGCACCAGATCTGTTTGAAGATGATGAGGAGATATCGTTTGTAGTCAGACAAGAGATGTTTAGTCATCTAACTGTGGATCCGATCTGGCCCAGGAACTGTGTCGGGGCAATGTGCAAGGGTGCTGAGGAGATCCCACTCTGTAAAGGGGGCGTTATAGGGTTCACTGTGGTGTGTAGTGAACGACAGGACTTTTCAAGGCTGGGGGGTAGTTCTCCGAAGCAGAGGCTCCGAGCATAGTGCTCGGCAAAGTGTTCGACAATCGCGTCTGCGTCGATAGAGAGCACACCACTGATGTTAAGGCCAGGGACACCTGTTGGGGTCTGGTACCCAAAAAGATGTCTGATCTTCATTCAGACTTGGGAAGGTGACTATGGCACACAATGGTTGACACGTACCTCTCCCATCACTCCTGTTTCCGTCATTCTATAAGCAGGTGAACACGGGCACGGAGCCGCTTAAAGGCTACTAGGTGCTCTGGGGAAGGGTGCTGTTTATGTCGCTGCGCTGTTTATGTCGCCGACACTCTTTAATTGCCTCAGCGACTTCCAGCGACCACCAACGGACTATCTTTCGCTGGGGGCCACCATAGAGAACGAGGAACCGCGTTTTCTGCTGCAAAAGCGATGTGGGGGAGATTCAATGGTGACAGCAGAGGTGAAGGCTGCCCAGTCTGCCTTGTTTAAAGCCCATCTGAGTATGTGTCTGTGGGCATCATGCCAGGGGAAGATGGGGAAGCGTTTGCTACCACACAGGTCATCATGTGCCCTCCAGTGGATAGATAAGTCCTAGGCTACAAATTGATAAATCAATGACCGAGTAACTACCATGAAACCTTTCTAAGGTGTTTCAGTTTTATCTACATGTGTTTTAAATCCATAAATGTTCACTGAAATAGGAAGACGTCTTAATAGCAAAGTTTATCTTTACCTTCTCCTTTATCATTCTGCTACAGGTCAGCATCTTACCATTATACATCAGTTTTCCACTGTAGCCATAAATGATGTGCATAGGAAGGAGGCGGTTGTGACCTTTTCAACCTCACTACATGGAACTTTTTTATTAATTTTAATTTCCTGGACCACCACCACCACCACCACCACCAAGTAAGCACGACAATCTTGGCTCTAGACACCATGGCTCACAGTTAAACATGAGGGCAGAGACACCATGGCTCACAGTTACACATGAGGGCAGAGACACACAGGCAGCACCACCTTTGTGGGCGGCTTTGCAATAATTTCTTCATGTTGCCTGAAACACGACAGTGTAGTATGTTTGAACTACTGACATTTAAAATACCTTACATGACTTGTTATGTAAGCTCCATCTTCTGAAGAGATAAACTTTGCTTTGATATGTTCAGGAAGAACAGGTGTTGAGGTATTACACCTACGGCAGCTACAACTTAAATTAATCCATTTAGTCATGAGTTTCACAGTTGTGTATGTTAGCCTATTTGCAGCCTACTTGGAAAAGTTTCATAAAAGGACAACTGTATGGACATTTTAACTTACCTACATTACTTCCATGACATCTAAACTGCTTCAACAAGTTACAATAAATTCAGCATGAAGTGCAGTGGTAAAAACATACTCACAGAGTATTAAATATCAAACTAAATGCAGCTGTTTCTTGCAGTTCCCCAAAGACATTTTTCTTGATGCTACACATGACAGTCACACCATCAACTTCCCATTTTCCCTTTGATCCACTTGCTTCTAGGTCTATTAGGTGACAACCCATTTGCTAAAATTTATGGTGTTGTGCAGTTCTGCCACAACTGGGTAACCACCATGTCGTTTTGCATCTTGCAGCTTGACATGAAGTATGCAGAAAAGTAATAACTTCTTTAATGTGCTTTCTTCTCTTTTTATGATTAGAAACACATTCTGGCAGTTGATCTGTGTTTTGGTCTCATATTAATTTGTGTGTTCTCAGTATGGCAGAACTCAGGACATCTCTTGAGAGATGGGTGTTAGCACCAGCAAACAGCTCAGCTGAACCACTAGGTGAATGTTAGTTGAATGTTATAGGCTACATGAACACAAGATGTGCAACTAGGGATATAGATGTCCAGTAGCAGAGTTCTTTGTTTTTACAGACATTGATTCAGCCAATTAAGCTGAGATACCTGTTCACTGACTGGGTGTTTGTGTCGTCTTCATCATCATCATCAATCATCCCCATTACGGTCGGAGGAAGGCAATGGCAAACCACCTCCACTAGGACCTTGCCTAGTATGGCGGCGCGGGTCTCCCGCGTCGCTCCCCTACGCTCGGTAAACGGAGTATGGGACTCATCATCATCATCATCATCATCACCTGTTCACTACGATACAATTTCCTCCACCTCATGCCATCGTGTATGCCAAAGCAAGCAAAAATTTTACAGTTATAGAGGTACCAGCTAGCTCCCAGCCCAGCAAATCTCAGGTCTGCCAAACCTGAACTCATCCATCTAATACTAAGCTACTTATGAGCTAACCATTTAGCACAAACTAAAAGGCACAGATTGCTACAAACACAACAAGCATAAACCCACTTAGAAGGACAGTTCCCAGCTCTGCAGTTTAAGAGACTTGGTGCTACTGCTGAAGGGCCAGATGGCATGGATTATAGAACAGCACTATAAACAAGTACAGAATTTTGTGTGTCTGCATCCTGCTCTGTTGCTGGATAATGAAACTTGCCCTTTGTCATAGTTTAGTGGTGGCCATTTGTACTTGTGGACAGGTGGATGAAGATCACAGCCACAAAAAAGCTATGCAGTACTTGCAGTGAAGTTGATAAAAAGTGTTTCACTGATAAAAAGTGTTTCATAGGTGGCATCACCTCTGATGTTATAGGATATAGTGATCAAAGATGTGAAACGAAAAATACTAGGTGCATTTGTGGAAATTGTTTAGACCTAAGTGTTTCATTTGGATATAAACCAGCTGACAAGAGGTTGTAAACAGACATAACATTCAAAATGCATCAGGATAGGAGCTATCAGGATGGGTGCTGCTGTAGTGAACGTGCTGTTGTTGATTAGCTGCTTCTACAGAGCCATACTGGCATAGATGATGAAAGACTCAGAGGGGTAATCCCTTTTGAAAATTTTAAAAAAATCAATTTTTTCCCTTAACATTTTCTCTGGGATGTCTACTTTATTGTAGTGTTCATCCCAGGTCTGCCAGAAACTCCATTCTCGAGTTACGTGGTGATTTGTGTGAAAGTGTGCCTGAAAACTATTCACAGTGAGAAAAAATTAGTCAACATCGCTGCCAATGTGGCAGAAATTAATTTCAGTTATGGCCAAAGAGGCATTATGGAAATTATGAATGTGCTTGAACTTGAGATCAGACCAGCCTATTACAACTTCAGCACAAAAGTTGACAGAAAGTGTATTGAGTGAGCAGAGCAGCAGATGATAGAAGCTGCCAAAGAAGCCTGCAAGACACCATGGCCACACAGCACATGGAGGAGAACCTGCTTTTGGATCTGGAAGAATTGCTGTATGGTCCAGGAATTGCTGACTTGAAGTATGTTTAACTTAATTTCAAAAAGTGTAACCCAAAACTTAAACAGTTTTTCTGGAACCTGTATTTTTAAAATTGGCAGGAAACATAACTTGGGAACACTACATATGATACTGAGTGGAAATTGATGCCAGCATTGAATTCTCCATCAGCGTATGTAGCTTTTTGTGGTATCTTCAAAAGCCTATTTCTGGTGCACATGTATGTCTCAATACTTTGGACAAAGAAAATGACATTTGTTTCAATATGTCATCATTTTGTTAGAACTTAATACTTTTAAATTATCATTTGTATTCTGAAAAACATATTGAAAATGACTTGTAAAAAATTAATTTGTTACAGGTCTAATAGGAGGGCTTTGGGAATGCCTGCCAATGACCAATGTTCTGGTTGCAAATTGTCCTTCAACCTGATACAGTGGTTACAGCAAGCATCATAGGTGAACACAAAAATGATTTCTTAAAAACAAAAGTGTAAGGAATAAAACTATTCCATCAGATTTACCATTACTTTTTACTTGACTTGGAAAAAAGGCTGTTTTTCATGTGTTAAAAGAGTGTTATTCCCTTAATCAATAAACACACTTAAGCTGTACCAGACACTGACATGAAATTGAGGAAGAAATTTCTGAAACTTTATGAGTCTAGACTGCAGTGTTCATAAAAAAAAATGAATCTGAACCATGCAGGGGATAAAAGACTTGGGATTCCTTCAAAGCTTGATACAGAGATACCAAATATGAAATAAACATATGAATTACAAACTGAAGAGGTATTATAAATATTGTGTGAGGTAAGCAGCCTCAAAAAATAAATAAATAAAATAAAAAAAGACATGACGGCATTTAACAAAGCTAACTGGACACATAACAAAACAGCAGACAGATCAGTATGTAGGAACAGCTGACAATAACAATTTGTAAAATATATAATGAAGACGATGTAATAGAAATCAAGACATTAGATGTAATAGATGTACAAAAATGGAAAGATTAGCACACAACAGGACAAGATGAAAGATGTCACCAAACTAACTAGCCCAAGAATTGATACATGCAAATTTTCATTCCTAAAAATTTGTTGCAATGCATTAAAATGAGCAACAATATCTCAGATTGAAAGATTTACTCCAGCTGTGTCATCTATAGTTCCCTCCATATCTCTAACTTCTTTCTGAATTCTGTGTGAATTTACAAACCACAATCTTCCACTCACCTATTACTATTCATAGCTCATTAAATTACATTGTTAGTAACTTTACACATTCAGATCTAAACATTATTTTTTTAACACACAACTACTAATTACAGATGTTGAGATTCCCTGTCACACAACAGTCACTCATTCGTATTTAATTTGTAGGAATACTACATATGTGGAACAAAATATTAGCCACATTGAAAAACTTACGTGTTTGAAATGAAAAGTGTAACCAAGTCCGGAGGTACGTAATCAAACACAGGATTGAAAACATGTGTTTTGGAGAGTATTGCACCATCTGCATAACTGAGAACTCCTTCTGGTGAGACAAAACTATTAAATGCATCTTGATCATAGGAACACAGGTACTTAGGACTCAGCTTGTACATTGGTGCCAAAACAATCACCTGCAAAAATCATTAATACATAAATATTCAATACAGACTTCTAGCTTAGTAACAGTTAGACTGGTTAAGAATCACAGATTTTAAGAAGTGTAGTGACTCTATAATTACAAGAACTACTTGTTAGTTCTAACATATGATTTTGAGCCTTAATGACACAAAAAAGTGTATAAAGTTATCTAAACAAAAATTTCTACTACACTTTCATAACTTATCAAACTGTATTTTAATCCTCTGGCAACTCTACGTGATACTCTGCAGAATACACAACACTGCTAAAATAGCAATAAATGATGAATTCCAACAGTCTTTAGCTGCTTCCCACATAAGTTAACTTTCATTGTAAGCCCTGTGCCCTCATTTCAGTTCAGTGTTAGTCAATTAAGGCAAATCCTATGTTCTTGTATCAACTGATTTTACAAGACTGGTTGATTTTGTTTGGGCTAAATATTTGTCTTTGTTTCAAGATTTTGTAAGTCTTATGTGACCACAAAATTGAAATTCTGACATAACTGAAAAAGAGAAATTAACTTGTTAGGAATGTGATTCAAATATCAAACATCAATGTTATACTTTTTTGTACACAGTATACTGGTGTATTTAGTATCATATGTACCTCATCTCTGTAAACATTTATTTAATAAGTTCTTAAATTACAGATGAAAAATCTACAAGTACTTCATTTTGTGAAACAAACTTTCAAGGAAGTAAGTGTATCCAAGAAAGCATGAAACCAGAAATAAGAGAGCAAATTTACATAATTATATTCAAGGTCTCTTAACCTCTCTAGGAAAAACTGAGGAGAAATTTACAGTGTCATTTGGTGCTGGCAGGAATCTTTTTACAGACATACCAATAATATTTCTTTACTTTTGTGGAATATGTATATTTAAAGTAAAAACACAAATCAGTTAAGGGTTTCAGTACATCAGTAAAGAAAAGATCTTGCTAATTGAACTTCAATTTTTATTTTTATTTTTGTGGTCTATATTTCAATTTGCAGTCTGCTATGTATCCCACAATAATTCCTTAATTTACCTTCCACACATTCTGATTTTTGCTATGGGCTGATGTTGCTTTTTTATTTATTTTAACAATATCCTTTAGAATGATAAGGGAATGGGAAGAGTTCTGATTACTATGTAATTCTGGGATCCAGTCACACCAGTGTTGGGAGACTTTGCAATTTTCCCTTCCTCCTCCTATCTCCAGATTGTGTATACATGATTTTTAAATGGCATCTGTTTTCACCAAGATTTTCATTATTTGTTTGTATGTTTTGTTATGTTTACAAAAATCCAATAATGGAAACTCCAGGTAGGAATATCAACAATGTAGGAAAAGGTAGACTGACACTTACAATAAAGAAGACACGTCATGTTGCAGACAGGCATAATTAAAAAACCAATTACAGAAAGCTTTCATCAGTAACACACACACACACACACACACACACACACACACGACTGCCAACTCCAGCATCTTTGGCCAGTATGCAGCTATCACGTGGGATGCAAGCAGCAATCTAGAGGGAGCAGGGAAGTCTCTTTCCCTTCACCAGCCCCTCCAGATTACTGCTTGCATCCTGCACCAACAAGCTGGAGTTGGCAGTTTTGTTTGTGTGTGTGTGTGTGTGTGTGTGTGTGTGTGTGTGAGAGAGAGAGAGAGAGAGAGAGAGAGAGAGAGAGAGAGAGATGAAAGCTTTGTGTAAGTTTCTTAATTGTGCCTTTCTGCAACTTGACATGCCGTCTTTACAGTAAGTAGCAATCTGTCTTTTCCTACAGTGTTGATATGTTTACAGAAATTAAGAGAAGAAGATGCTCTCCAGATTTCCCATTTAAATATACATGACAATTTATGTAAGAAAACTGTAAGTACTTCCTCTGTGAATTCCAACCATACAATTCTGTATTTAACAAAAACAAAATTTTATTGCCACAAGATAGGATCTTCTTCATAAATATTTTGAAAAATTCGAAATTTAGTAAGTAGTGTATGCTGCAATGTTTTGAAAGTGTGTCTTTTTTGTTCTGACCTCCTGTTATTCACATTACTATAAGACTAGCAAGGAGCTGAATTGTGAATTTAAATCCAAACATACAACCCTGTACATTTATAAATCATCTGGTTATGATGTAACAGAAACAACACACCATGTCCTGTGCATTTTATTACTTTACAGTTATTGTTTATTTCCCACTGTCAACTACAAGGGGCATTCCTAACTGATTTACACTTTTTTTCTATCATTCATGGTGCACCATTTGACTCATCATTAGAGATGTACATATGTAGTAATTTTGTGTAACCGTAGGTGGTAGGACAATCACTAGAAGTGTAATCCCTGCACAGAACAGTTAATTTTCCGAACAGCTGTCATTCCGTGAGCAGACAATGTGGAGTGTGATCATCAAGGACAGTACTGGAAGGTGTGGTTTCTGTGGGAGGTGTGTGTAAGCACTGTGGATATTCACAGGCGACTGGTAGCAAAATGTGACTTGGCTCCTGACTTCTGAACGCCGTCTTCAAACCACTTTCTGGATCTTGTCACACCCACTGCAGGAAAGCTGCTCACAGATTTTACAAGACTGCGAAATGCTGTTTGCACAGAGGTTTCCTCATAGTCCCAAGTAAGTGGTATCAGAAGAGGCCAAGTCAAGAGAACATGGTGGGTATGGCAATGCCAGGAATCTCATTTCAGTGATTACAGCTGTCACTTTCCAACTCGTAGGAGTGTTGTCATATTGCAACTGCACTTTCCATGAAGGTGCACACTCTCCACACACTGCCACCAATCACCTGTGAATATCCACAATGTTTAGGCCCTCCTTCCCCAAAAATTATGTCACCCAGTGCTGTCCTTAATGACCACGCGTCATGTTGTCCACTCATGCAGTGCTAGCAGTTGGGGAAATGGGTTGTACAGTGCAGGGATTTACACTTGTAGTGATTGTCCTCCCACCTACAATTAGACCAAATTAATAGATACTTGTAGCTGTAATAATGAGTCAACTGACACACCTTCAATTACGGAGAAAAAAGTTAAGTTTAAATCAATACGGAATATTGCTCATAATCCACATGCAGCAACACATTAGATGTGGAAAGTGTTTATCATGAGAGGATGTGTCTTCTGCAAACGTTAAACTCCCATTTCTCCCAGTAATTAGCAATTCACAGGATAAATATTTATGTTAGTTTCTTCACCGCAATGAACATTTTTTTTAGTTTTTATGAATGATACAAAACACACGAATGACTTTCTGTCTTCTTTTCTATTACAAAACTGCTGCACTACTAGTTCAGCTCTTCTATTGCAAAACAGATACGAGAACTTACCACACTTAAATGAATCACTAGCCACAGAGAAGTGAATCTTCTCACAGATGGAGAGACTTCACTAAAGTGTTAAAACCAATGTTAATGGTTTCTTTTGTCACTGCTTGGAGAACAATTTCATATTTATCAATTTTTATTTTTGTGGTACAATCATTAGTGATGCAACAAACTGCAAAATCCACAATAGTGTGAGCCTGACAAAATGGTTTTCCACATTTTCAGTTACAGTAAAAATAGGAAGCAGTATTCATGTGAACAGCAGAAAAAGAAATCATATACTAGTATATGTGATCCAGAAACAGGTTTATCAAACAACAACTGCCGAAAGAAGTACATAGTTACTTACAGGAACTGAGAAATGTTTAGCTGCAAGGGCGACTGTGTGGCTGCCACAAAGAGCCCTTAGCCCACCATTTGCCATTACTGTATGAGTGCCAATAATAACTTTATTCACCCTGGACATTATAGCAAATATGGCAGAATCAGTTATAACCGTTGTTTGGATTTTACTTTTTCCTAAGCTCAAGGCTAACTCGTGACCCTGGAAGAAATGGACAGCAATACTTTAGAAAAATGAAGCATATATAATGAAATAGACGGCAGTCACTATAGCTCTTAATTTATGGATTAAAACCAGCAAACTCTCCTCAACATAATTATTAAGGCTTTCACGGTCACATTGCCTGTTGGGTTCCATCTCTGTTTCTTCTGCTGATATTTAATAATTTTCCTGATGTTTTGTCAGCACAAGTGGATGGCACTGTCAAAAGTTCATGCTCCATTGCTGGTGGTGGACTGTCTAGTCATCATGTCAACACATTTCATAGCTATGTACAGAATGGTTCAACAATAATACATATATATTACAGCGCATTTTGAATTTAATAACAGAGTGACCAAATCTAATGAACTGCTCATTGAAAACTTCTAATCTTCTCTGTAATGTCAGAAAGCACTACAGCTTTCACCTGCTCCTGGTTCCGTTCTGCATACAAGTTGATCAAATATATACAGTTTGACTGCCTAACGTACACAATACAAATGACACAAACATATATAATCTGAAGGACATGATTTATCCTAATGAACTGACTTATCGGATGTTACAGAACGAGAAAAGTGCAGCAGACAGTTGCAGTTTCTCACTTGCAGCTGCATGGAATAGAAATCAGCCTGTAAGGTCAAACAAATGATATCTGATTTCCTATAATCTATGAAGTACACTATATATAAAAAATCTAAAAGGAAATGAATTATCCTACTAAACTTGCATATCAGGTATTTCAGAAGGTGAGCAGTGTAGCAAAATAAATGCAGTTGCTCAACAACACTTGTGACTGCACGGAACACAAAATAGCACACAAGGCCAAGCAACTGTAATTTGATTTCATAATCTATAATGTACACATGATGCAAACATATATAATATAAAAGGGGATAAATTATCCTGCAGAAATAATGCATCAGATGTTGCAAAAGGTGGTCAGTGCAGCAACAGTTTCTCAGCAACACTTGCTGCCATGCAGCACTCACAATGGTGTGAGTTTTAGGTATCTACTCTAACAAATGTTCACTTAAAACTTTATGTCTTTAAAATTCATTTGTCCTAAATTAATGAGGTTTTTATAGGTTATAGGCATGCAAATTGGTAGTGTAAATCTCAAGTTGCAGGATTTTTCAATTACAAATAAAGAAGTCCTTTTCATTTTTATAAAGTACCTTTTTCTCAGCTCAGGATGAACTTATAACAGAAAGCTTGGATTAGTTCTGAAGTTTTCTTTTGCAGTTATCAAAAACTGCAATCACTGTGAATGTACAGTATGTTACTGATTTTATAAAGAATGTTACTGAAGAGTGGTTCTATGCACGCTGGAATGTGCGATTAGCCAACAGTGCACATACTCTGCAGTGGTTGTAGCACTGAGTCACTTGCCCACCTGCAAAAGAGCCCCTTTAGCTGGTAGAGTAGGCAGGATGCTAAGCTTCCACAACAATGAAAGGCTTAAGAACATCTACAGAGTAGTGGTGAAAGTCAGATTAGCATCCAACAACCGACTTCTCCTCTTCAGGTACACTTCTAAAAACCACTTTTGCCCAAAATGTTGCCCTCTGTCTTCCAAAGTTATTAACATGTACTGCAGCGATTTAACACTACAAAATCAAAATGCTGTAGTGGTTACTGAAGGTGAGAAAAAAAATTGATGTTCATCATCATATGAAAGCTGTCATCAGACAAATGCATAATCTTTCAGGGCTCCAAAATGTGACTCTTTGCAGTAAGGAACAAACTAATACTTTTGATTAATAAAATATCCCAAACAGATGAGTTACAGCAATAATTTGCCCCTACTAAACCACTATGTGTGTCAGAGCTGCCATAGTGGATTAACTCTCCTCATTGCACAAGCACTAGAAGATAAAGCTTGCAACCCAACAATGACTGCATACAGGCACGGTACAACTAAATGCCTCATCCTGCACATCATCATCATCAACAACAACAACAACAATAACAACAACAAAGAGGTCCACCATCCCATGAGCCTTCAATACAATGTTTTATGAGCCGCACCGTCTCATTAGTGGAACTTTCATCATTTGAATACCACCATGCCCTCTTCTTTGACTTTCCAGAGATGTGGAGGGATGAAGTAGCGTTAAGTAGTACACAGACACAGTGATGGAAGTTCACCTGAGTGGCAACTGATCCAAGAGGTATGACTGTCAAAGACTGCCACTGTCGCTCTGCGATTGCCAGGACAAAAAACTCCTAACTTGAGCATTTCTACAATGTTGCCTCATGACACAAAAGTTAACAACAAGCCAACTATAATTGGAAACTAGGCCGATTATTTTGCACATCTGATCTTCGCAACAACTATGTAGAATACCCCTGTTAATTACTGACCAGTGCTATTATACCAAACTTCACACACTGAGTGAGGCAGTGCAGTGGTTAGCACACTGGACTCGCATTTGGGAGGACGCCAGTTCAAATCCGTCTCCAGCCATCCTGATTTAGGTTTTCTGTGATTTACCTACATTGTTTCAGGCAAATGGTGGGATGGTTCCTTTGAAAGGACATGGCCGATTTACTTCCTCATCCTTTCCCAATCCGAGCTTGTGCTCCATCTCTAATGACCTCATTGTCGACGGGATGCTGAACTCTAATCTCCATCTCCTCCTCCTCCTCCTCCTCCTCCTCCTCCTCCTCCTCCTCCAGACTCCACTATTATGAATTTAAGCATATAATGTGTGTGGCATCATTATACTATATAGCACTCATTGTATTTCTCTCATTGTGTACCCTCATTTGACAGGAAGTGTTATTTCTTGTATATTCTTTCGACTGCGGCTTTTCAATTATGCTTTGGTTACTCTAGGCCCAGTTTGTGCTCTTTACAGCAAACCACAACTGTTTCAATACATGATGCTCCAGGATAGAACACAATATC
This sequence comes from Schistocerca gregaria, assembly GCF_023897955.1. NCBI lineage: Eukaryota > Metazoa > Arthropoda > Insecta > Orthoptera > Acrididae > Schistocerca > Schistocerca gregaria. The sequence goes on from NC_064923.1 coordinate 443,074,226, forward strand.
ACCCCAAATAGATAACATTTAAATCAAGTCTCTAAATCAATCCTTAATTTGTGAACACTTTTACTTAACTACAAGTAACACCCATTGTTTATCAGATATCAAGTTATCTCATTTCACATTTCAATAACAGATATAACAGTCAGCTGTTCACATGAACAGACAACATTTATATTCTCTACAAAAAAAAAAACACTACTAACTTGATGAATAACAAACTAATTTACTCACATGGCAAAATGGTGCACATTCTGCGACTATGACTTCAAATTTTCTGTAAGCAGCAGCTTTCTTCAGGAAAGCTTGAACTGCATTAGATTTCCCTATAGTCATTATTATTTCATTCGAATGGATATGTTCACTTGCTTGTTGGGCAATGTTATCTGCACTGGTAAAAAAGGAAGAATGAATAAGTTAAAACTAAATTTTTTTCAATAAAATAACACTGTCAATGCAGAAACTTGGAATACAAAAACTGAAGGGATTATCAGTCAAGCTCTGATCAAAGAATTGCAACAACAGTTTTTTTCAATTTTGGAGCAATATGAGGGACGCAAAATGCTCAGAAAATGCTCAGAATGAACACCAGTTTCAAAAATATATCAAATGTTCTTATACTGTGATCTCAAAGGAGTTATTTTCATCTTGCCTTAAAACATTGTTCTTATGATAGAAATAACAAAAGCTCTACTTTTCTGCAATGTAATTTTGTAGGGGTAAATTCATCATTGTTACTTTTCTAACAGTTTCTTGCACTTCCGCAACAGTATGTCGCAACAGCATTATGTATACGTGACAATGGCAAACATTATTAGGCAACAAATGAAGATTGTCAATACAACCATTACCAATACCTCCTTGCAGTAATTAGAGAAAAAAAAGAAAAAAATAACATACAGCAATAATGTGATGTTCATTACACAGTTCTCTAATCAATGATCCAAGCAACAGTTCCTAATGGGAGGGAACCTCCATGGTATACAGTCACTGTAAAGAAATATATAAAGAGACAGAGTACTGCATAATAAGTTTAAAACAAAGCATAGGGTTCTAGATAGAGATATGCTGAATGAAACGTGTTCTGTTGTCAAGAGAGCAATGCATGATGCCTTTAGTGGAAAGTGTAGCGGAATATTATCAAATGATATTTCATAAGACCCAAAGAAATTCTAGACGTATGTAAAGGCTGTTCATGGCACCAAAGTTAATGTTCGGTCTCTAATGAATGACACAGGAACTGAAATTGAGGATAGCAAAGCCAAAACTGAAATGCTCTTTCAGGGCTCCAAAATGTGACTCTTTGCAGTAAGGAACAAACTAATACTTTTGATTAATAAAATATCCCAAACAGATGAGTTACAGCAATAATTTGCCCCTACTAAACCACTATGTGTGTCAGAGCTGCCATAGTGGATTAACTCTCCTCATTGCACAAGCACTAGAAGATAAAGCTTGCAACCCAACAATGACTGCATACAGGCACGGTACAACTAAATGCCTCATCCTGCACATCATCATCATCATCATCATCATCATCATCAACAACAACAACAACAACAACAAAGAGGTCCACCATCTCATGGGCCTTCAATACAATGTTGTATGAGCCACACCGTCTCATTAGCGGAACTTCCATCATTTGAATACCACCATGCCCTCTTCTTTGGCTTTCCAGAAACGTGGAGGGATGAAGTAGGGTTAAGTAGTACACAGACACAGTGATGGAAGTTCAACTGAGTGGCAACTGATCCAAGAGGTATGACTGTCAAAGACTGCCACTGTCGCTCTGCGATTGCCACTGTGATTGCCAGGACAAAAAACTCCTAACTTGAGCTTTTCTACAATGTTGCCTCATGACACATTTCCAAGCGCTGCTTTACCAAGGAAAATCCAGGGGAATTGCCCTCATTTAATCCTTGTTTCACGGAAAAGATGAATGAAATGAGTATTAATATCAGTGGTGTTGGGAAACAGCTGAAATTTTTCAAATTGAATGAAGCTCCTGGGCCAGATTGACTCCCTGTAAGATTATATACTGAATTTGCAGCTGAATTAGCTCCTCTTCTGACTATAATCTATTGTAGATCCCTTGAACAAAAAACTGTGCCCAGTTCTTGGAAAAATGCACAGGTCACACCTGTCTACAAGAAGGGTAATAAAAGTGATCCAATCCACAAACTACTGTTCAATATCCCTGACATCGATTTTTGTAGAATCTTAGAACATATTATGAGCCCACAGGTAATGAGGTATCTTGTACAGAATGACCTCCTCAGTACCAACCTGCAAGGATTCTGAAAACATTGATCATGTAAAATTCTACTCACACTTTTGTCATGAGGCACACTGAAAGCTTTGGATCAAGGTAACTAGGTAGATGCAGAATTTATTGATTTCCAATAAGCATCGAACACAGTACCACACCAACGCTTACTATCAAACACACGAACATATGGGGTGTCAAGTAAAATTTGTGACTGGACAGAGGACCTTTTGGTAGGGAGTACGCAGCTTGTTATCTTGGATGGGGATCATCAAGTAGCTTCAGATGTGCCCCAGGGAAGTATGTTGCAATCCTGTTGTTCATGTTGTGTATTAATGATCTTGCAGACAATATTAATAGTAACCTCAGACTTTTTGCAGGTGATGCAATTATCTATAATGAAGTGCTGTCTGAAAGAAGTTGCACAAATATTCAGTCAGATCCTAATAAAGTTTCAGAGGGGTGCAGAGTTTGGCAACTTGCTTTAAATGTTCAGAAATGTAAAACTGCACACTTCACAAAATGAAAAAAAACATGTAGTAGACTACGACTATAATATCAATAAGTCATAGTTGGAATCATTTAACTCATAAAAATATCTGGGTGTAGCACTTTGTGGGGATATGAAATGGCATGCTCACATAGCTCAGTCATGGTTACAGGAGGTGGTAGTCTTTGGCTTATTTGTAGACTGCTGGGGAAGCAAAATCAGTCTACAAAAGAGACTGCTTACAAATCACTCATGCGACCTGTTCTAGAATATTGCTCAAGTGTGTGGGAAGCATAGGACTAACAGGGGATATTGAAAATGTACAGAAAAGTGCAGGTTGGATGGTCACAGATTTGTTTGACCTGTGGGAGAGTGTCACAGAGATACTGAAGGAACTAAAATGGAAGACTCTTGAAGATAAACACAAACTATCCCAAGAGAGTGTGGTCTGTTAACAAAGTTTCAAAAGACGGCTTTAAATTATGATTCTAGGGATATACTACAAACCCCTACAATCGCTCACACATGGATCATGAGGACAAGATTAGAGTAATTACTGCATGCACACAGACATTCAAACAATCATTCATCCTGTTGCTTCATATGCGAATGGAACAGAAAGAAACCCTGATAACTGGTACAGTGGAACATACCCTATGCCATGCAGCTCATGGTGGTTTCCAGAGTATAGATGTAGATAGCTGAAAATCATCGGTACCTGAGTTTATCACACTAATATTTCCTCATTATTGTGCCACTAATAAAAAGGGTATAATAAATGAGCCATGAATACTTTTTGTAACAAATGCTAACTGGACTAAACAAGGTTACAAGAGGAAGTGTCCTTTGTTACATTAAGTAAACATCCTATCTTTCTTTCTTTTCATTGTGCAGTTTTAAAACTAACAGAACTAATCCCAAATTATTTAATTTTTAATGACTCTTACAGGATCTTAACTGCATAGTTTAATGACACACAAATGTCTCCTCCTGCTATCACCACCCAGTAACAGCAAAAGCATCATTAACTACCAGATAGGGTTGCAGTGTGTTTCCGCAACTATTCATCAGAGTGTTGAGCCAGCACTGCTGTGCAAACGGACTGGTGGACTCACACAACATTGCAACAAAACAGCTTGCATATGACCCCCAAACAGTACAAGGTGATTAAAAATACCCAACAAAATGTAATTTACACTGGAATTCTCCTCAGTGAAATGGCTCTTATTTTTATCATAGCTTCTGCTATCAAATATTTCAAAGAATGTGGGCTTGAAATTTTCCTAGTGGATAGAATACATTCCCATTTTCTGATGTGCACCCAGGACATCATTATCTCCTCTCCCCAGAAAAGGAAATAATGATTGCCCAGATGCTGGGCCAAAACATTGTTTGATATTTTACAATAATGTCAACAAGAAATTAAAAATCTACCTAAAAAGGTGCATTTCACTGTAATTGCTGCATCTGCTGTGACACTTCTTTTTCAGAGGTTCGTATAAAAGTGTAGTACAGTCACATCTTCCTCTGTCTTAGATGTGTAAGGCAAGCAGATTATGAAGGAATAGTATTGGTCACCTATTCTTAATGTCCTGTACCTGAATACTTTCATGAGTTGCAGTTACCCACTGATAGTGTAATATGTTGACCCTTTCAAATTATTTCCATTTTAAGCAAACATTGCTTGTTTCATATAATTTTGTCTCTTTAAAGACTATTACTTGATTTGGTCATCAATTATGTTCAGTTCAGCCTTCCGATCCCTTAAAGGTCAAGTGGGGTAGTTATTCGCATGGCAATTTTCCTATTTTGCTATAGTACACTGACATAATCAGTATATCCCAAGGCATTGTGGCAGCCCATCATTTGTTTCTAGTATCAGTCATAATTCTCCTCCTTTAAAACAAGCTTCGAAAGAGCTGGAGAAAATCTGTCACTCTGATGATTGACCAAGTCTCAAAAGGGGCCAAAATATCATTTCATACTTTCATTCAACTGGGTAATCCAGGAACATATTTTTGTGCCATCCAGATTAGTTTTTCTGGCATCCTCCAATCCTTCATAACATTGCACATTTTGTGATAGATAACATTGGACAACTCTTTTACATGAAAAAAGACATTGTGATAATACGCACCCAGGTCTTCATTTGTCACTTTATCCACTCTAATCAGCAACACACAGACAAGATTACATTTTTAGATTTACCGATCACTATAATCTACACTAAACAAGTACATTTAAGATGCACAACACTCACACAGGAATAATCACTTTTTGTTACCAAATCAACAATGCTATGTGTTTCTTTTTCTCAGATACAAGAATGAGGTTTAGGTGATGTGTAGTAAAAAGACCCCTCAGTATGTCTTGCTATCTAGTATGTTTAATTTTTTGAGGTTGTGCCATTTCACAATCACTTTCCTCTACTCTGGCATCTCTTAATTTATTGGTCTTGATTTCAAATCCACGTTGATTCTCATTTAGTCCATTACCACAAGGTTGAGAGTTCACTAAGGGTATCAATGATACCTGCTGCCTCCTTAGTCTTGGTCAATTAACCTCTGTCTTTTCTTCTCAAAAGACAGATTTTTTTTCCAATTTAGGGCTCTACCATTTGTCTTGCTTTCTCAGTGCTGCTTTTGCAAGCATAGTGAGCCTGTTTCACTCCTGCTTCTTCTTGAGGATCAAGGGTTATCATGTTATCTCTCCCAAATGTTCTTCACTATTCTACCATATTCAATTTGCATGACAGCATTCCAGAATTCTCATGTCATACTATGGTTTGCATAACAGTCTCTCAGCCTCTGCACTACTGTGTCATTTCCTCTCTTACTGGAAGAGATTGGACCGAAAATGAAGTGAAGCATAACATGTTCAGGTTAACAAAAAATATATAGACTTTTAAAACAGACTTCATTATAAATAGGAGAAATTTTGTCTGCACATCAATATTTTGAGTCATGTTTTATTCACACAGTTGTAACATTTTTTATCTAGTACATTAACCCTTTAGTGCTGACATGGTGTGCTGTGGGAACCTCACACGTTAAAAGAGTGCTTGCAGAACTATTTTAAATTTTCACGAATATCTCAACTCCTGTTAGCTTTATATCTAACAGTTATGTATGTTTTCAAATCTTATCCAGTGCAGTCCCCAACAATCAGTCTTTCCTTCTCGTCCTGCCTGGTAAGTCTTCCTTTACCCAGGCTTCTGGGTGGCCTTTCTGAACTGTATTCCTTTCCCTAAACCTCTCTAGTCCTTTTCCCTCATCTTCATCCTTCGCCTTCCACCTTTCCATCAGAAGAAGGAGCCACTGGTTCCGAAAGCTTGTAAAAGTTAGTTATGTAAGTGACTGAATTAGAACACACTAAATTTCAGTTATCATAGTTGTTCAGTAGACAAAAATATACACTGTGGTGTTTAGGAGATCCCGCATCAGTTCTAGTGTAACAAAAATCAAAATAATACCAAGTAGCAATTTTTTTAAAAATTTTACAGCAGTTTCATTGTTCTCGCATTCCATTTTACATTAAGTGTATCCACTGTCATCTAGTACTGCTATTCTAACTGCTTTCTATGTGAAATAAAAGTCTTGGAATCAGTTTGCTTTTTGTCATTGTACAGTAACAACTTGACATACAGTATATCTGTATGCATGAAGAAAACAAAAGATGAATAGAGAGGTTACTAGAAGAAGTTGAAGCAGAAATAACATATGATTAATTAGATTCAGAGTCATCTGAGAAGTGTGAACAACAGGAACATATAGTATGGATGGTGATGATAATGAAGTAAGTTTTGAAAATAACAGTGTTATGAAAAGAATAGTTTCCACTCACCATATAGCAGAGATGCTGAGTCACTGACAGCACAACAAGGACTGTCAGAAAGTGAGCTTTCGGTCAAAAAGGCCTTCGTGGAAAATAGACCGACCCCCCCCCCCCCCACCCCCACACACATGGCCATAGTCTCTGGCTTCTGGGGCCAGACTGTGAGCAGCAGCGCATGTTGGGAGAGGCAACCAGGTGGTGGGTGTAAGGAGGAGGCTTGGGCAGGAAGAGGCAAGTATAGCAGAGTAGGGGTGGGTGACGGTAAAGTGTTGCTTGTGGGATTGTACTCGGACAAGGTGGAGAGTGGGTAGAGCAGCTAGTTGCAGGTTAGATGGCGAGCAGGGGGGGCAGGGGCACAAAAAGAGAGAATTAAAAAGAATGAGGGTGCATTGATGGAGTAAAGGACGGTGTACTGCTAGTTCTCATTCCAGCACTACACAGCCCTCTATTCCATCAATGCGCCCTCAGTCTTTTTACTAATCTCCTATTCCACTGCATCCCCCCGCCCCCGCCCTCTGTCTAACCTCCCAATTGCATCTAGCTTCCCTACCCTCTCTCCGCCTTGTCCCAGTATGCTCCCACAAGCAGCACTTTACCATCCCCGGCCACTACTCCACTCTCCCTCTCCGTCCCAGCCTCCTCCTTACCCTCCTTGCCTCCATCATCATAAGGCCTTGTTGGCTGAAAGTTCACTTTCTGAAAGTCTTTTTGTGCCTGCGTGGGACTCAGCATCTCTGCTATAGTGAGCAGCAACTATCCTTTTCATAATGGTGTTACAGTCCATCCCAGATTTTCCATTGTTTAAGTTTTGAATATAACAATTTGTATTTCGAAAGAGACAAATTAATGAAATGGATGAAGAACCCTCCACGAAAAAATGTAAGGGCACAACCTCAAAATACTGTTAGTCAACTACCAGGTGTGAGTCATGTAATCAGAATAGTGAAGTCAATTTTAGACTGCTTCCTTTATTATTTGATGAAACAAAACACCAAACAAAAGATATGGCTGGCTAGTTTTCACTGCTTTGATCATATGAACCAACAGGACCTTTGGGGCAGAAATGGTTTTGGAATCAACAAATTTCCCGTTCCAATGCATACTATGGTGTCACCCTCAGAAACCACACTTGCTAGGTGGTAGCCTTAAATCGGCCGCGGTCCGTTAGTATACGTCGGACCCGCGTGTCGCCACTTTCAGTGATTGCAGACCGAGCACCGCCACACGGCAGGTCTAGTCTAGAGAGACTCCCTAGCACTCGCCCCAGTTGTACAGCCGACTTTTCTAGCGATGGTTCACTGACTACAGACGCTCTCATTTGCTGAGATGACAGTTTAGCATAGCCTTCAGCTACGTCATTTGATACGACCTAGCAAGGCGCCATATTCAGTTACTATGAATGTATTCTGAACAGATAATATTGTGAATCATCAAGAGTGACGTTCATCATTAATGGATTAAAGTTAAGTATCAAACTAATTACGCCTGCTTTCTGAATTCTCATTCCTTGCCATGTTCCATATCTCACGTCAGTATAGTTCTTCCCTCCTCACGCCAGCCTGCGTGAGCTAAAATGCATGCATTTAGGCCTCCTCTCGTAACACGGTGTTGGCTCTTCTGCCAATCCAACACATATGTTTTGAAGACATTTAAAGCACACAAGAGAGAATGAAAATGGTTAACCTTACAGCTACTAAGGAAGTACGTGAAATGTTCCAGGCAAACTGTAACAAGAACTACAGTGTCAGAATATACTACAGTGGATGAACAGTTGGTCACCTTCAGAGGAAAGCGTAGTTTTTGCCAGTATGCACCAAGCAAGACTTAAAAATGTGATCTGAAAATTATAACCACCTGTGATGCCAGGACTTAGTGCATTCTTGCCATGAAGATACTGATCAAAAGAGAGAGAGAGACTGGTCACGCAACATTACAAGCTTGCCACAAGGCCTTATTGCACTAATCAAGGCAACTGTGGGGACTGGCTACAATGTAACAACAGACAATTGGTGTACTAATTGCAGCTTGTCTAAAGAGCGGCTGAGAAAGAACTTACTTTGGTTGGAACTGTTAGTAAAAATAAAACCGAATTTCCTCCTGAATTTGTGAATGTGAAGCAGTGCAAAATAAACAGATGCTTATTTGAATTCCAAAGGTTTTGACAATCACTTCATATGTGATGAACAAGAACTTCATACTTCCTTTACCTAAACATTTCAATAACAAGGTAGATGACAGTACCTGAGAGAAATAGAATTCTGAAAACATCATAATGTACAATTCCACAAAAGCAAGGGTCAATACATTGGATGAAATGTGTGCCACCTACTCCACATCAAGAAGAACAAGGCACTGGTCATGTGAAATATTTTTCTGTATCCTGCGTATTTCTGGAATATATACTTAAATAATATTTATCAGAAATAATGAGACCATTAATATTATCAGAAGAGTGTTCCTACAAGAATGAAAAGATCAGCTGGAAGATCCCATTACACACAAGAAATCAGAATTTTCAAATCCAACAAACAGTAAAAGGCCAAAATGACAACATAAGAAGATGAAAAGCAAGAACCTCCAGCAGAAAGACCAGGGCTAGCTAACAGAAATGTGAACAATAGATAAAACAAGAAGGGAAGATGTACAAAGTGCCCCTGAAGTAAAGACATGAAAAAAAGTTTCTATATGAAGTGTATAAAAATGTGCAAGTCATATAGTTACAATGTGTAATGATGTTCTTTATATAAAGAGCATGTTTCTGATTTGGAATGAAACATAAAATAATGCTGATGGAAGCGATAGATACTTACCACCTGAACATAGAAAGAAAGAAATATTACTATTTTTATTGCTATCTAGTGCTAATCTTTATTACCAATGCATTTACAGGGTGTTTCAAAAATGACCGGTATATTTGAAATGGCAATAAAAACTAAACGAGTAGCGATAGAAATACACCGTTTGTTTGCAATATGCTTGGGACAACAGTACATTTTCAGGCGGACAAACTTCCGAAATTACAGTAGTTACAATTTTCAATAACAGATGGCGCTGCAAGTGATATGAAAGATATAGAAGACAACGCAGTCTGTGGGTGTGCCATTCTGTACGTCATCTTTCTGGTGTAAGCGTGTGCTGTTCACAACGTGCAAGTGTGCTGTGGACAACATGGTTTATTCCTTAGAAAAGAGGATTTTTCTGGTGTTGGAATTCCACCGCTTAGAACACAGTATTGTTGCAACAAGACGAAGTTTTCAACGGAGGTTTAATGTAACCGAAGGACCGAAAAGCGATACAATAAAGGATCTGTTTGAAAAATTTCAACGGACTGGGAACGTGTCGGATGAACGTGCTGGTAAGGTAGGGCGACCGCCTACAGCAACCACAGAGGGCAACGCGCAGCTAGTGCAGCAGGTGATCCAACACCGACCTCGGGTTTCCATTCGCCGTGTTGCAGCTGCGGTCCAAATGACGCCAACGTCCACTTATCGTCTCATGCGCCAGAGTTTACACCTCTATCCATACAAAATTCAAACGTGGCAACCCCTCAGCGCCACTACCATTGCTGCACGAGAGACATTCGTTAACGATATAGTGCACAGGATTGATGACGGCGATATGCATGTGGGCAGCAGTTGGCTTACTGACGAAGCTTATTTTTACCTGGACGGCTTCGTCAATAAACAGAACTGGCGCATATGGGGAACCAAAAAGCCCCATGTTGCAGACCCATCGTCCCTGCATCCTCAAAAAGTACTGGTCTGGGCCGCCATTTCTTTCAAAGGAATCATTGGCCCATTTTTCAGATCCGAAACGATTACTGCATCACACTATCGGGACATTCTTCGTGAATTTGTGGCGGTACAAACTGCCTTAGAACACCTGCGAACACCTCATGGTTTATGCAAGATGGTACCCGGCCACATCGCACGGCCGACGTCTTTAATTTCCTGAATGAATATTTCGATGATCGTGTGATTGCTTTGGGCTATCCGAAACATACAGGAGGCGGCGTGGATTGGCCTCCCTATTGGCCAGACCAGGTGTACTGCGCCAGATCCAGAAACAATTGAACAGCTGAAGCAGTACATCTCATCTGCATGTGAAGCCATTCCGCCAGACACGTTGTCAAAGGTTTCGGGTAATTTCATTCAGAGACTACGTCATATTATTGCTACGCATGGTGGATATGTGGAAAATATCGTACTATAGAGTTTCCCAGACCGCAGTACCATCTGTTGTTGACAATTGTAACTACTGTAATTTCGAAAGTTTGTCTGCCTGAAAATATACTGTTGTCCCAAGCATATTGCAACAAACGGTGTATTTCTATCGCTGCTCGTTTAGTTTGTATTGCCGTTTTAAATATACCGGTCATTTTTGAAACACCCTGTACATTGTATACACATGTTGAAGAGTCTAAGACTTCATTACAATAATATTACAAGGATAGATTGCCACTCAGTATATAGAGGAGACGCTGAACCACAGACAGGCAGAACAAAATGACTTCTACACATTTAAGCTTACTGCTGAAAGGTCTTCTTCTGAAAAGATAGATTGCTACTTATAAAGATGATGTATTAAGTTCCAGACAGGCATAAAACACACTTAAACGTATTTAATTGTCCCTGGTTGCAACTTAATGTGTCATCTATATTGTAAGTAACAATCTATCTTTTCTTACATTGTTGAAATTCCAACCTGGAGTTTCCATTGTTTGAAAACACACACATTTGCACAAGCACAGCTAAGCTGCTGAGATTGGACTGTGGGCTGCACTTGTGCTTGATGAGAAGAGCAGTCTCGTGTAAGTGGTGGGGGCAAGGAGAAGGCTGGGACGGGGAGGGATAGGACAGTAGGAATTGGGGAAGGTGTAGTGCTGCTTGTGGGACCAGCAGGAATGTGGTGGGGACAGGATAGGTGCAGTCGGGAGGTTTGATTTTTGTGTGTGTGTGTGTGTGTGGAGGGGGGGGGGGGGGAGGGGTGATTCTCTCTTTCAGAAGAAGGTCTTTCAGCTGATGAAAGCTTAAATGTACAGCAGCCTTTTTGTTGTGTGTGTCCGAGGCTCGGTGTCTCCTCTCTATATAGTGAGTAGCAATCTTTCCTTTTATAACATTGTCATTATTCAATCCTGGACATTTCATTGTTCAATAATACTGCAACACAGAAGTTCTGCAGAGTAACCTCTTTAGTCTCTTAAAGCTTGAGGTGTTTCCAACAGCCCATCTCAGTACTAACATAATAATACAACGCACCAGTCCATAAGGATTAACATGAGAATTTTGGCTTGGGGTCAAAATTATGGGTGCAAATACTTACCTAGTTTCAAGTTCAACTTGAAACTCACTGATATGTTCAAGAATTGCGGATTTTAGCTGTGGAATATGTTTGCTGTAATCATCATCATCACCCTCTGATGTAACTATCTTATGAAGAGATTCTTGGGGATCAACCTCCTCTTGTTTGTTCTGGAAACATGACATAAAGCATTCTTGAACGCAGCATAATCTCTATTACAAAAAAAAATGTTGCACAGTAAATGCACCTGGTTCAATATTAACAAAGAAAAAAGTCAGTCTCCAGCTTCATAAAAATCTTATTGGATTCATTTAGCTGGTTTCAACACATTAATCTGTCAACTTCAACAGTTCAAAATAATTTATCATTAGAACCACAATATGTCTACATTAAAGAATCAATAAATCAAGTCACATCACAAAAGAATACATAATATATGTGATGACGAGCAAGCAACAGATTTTCAAATTACAAATCATACACAATATATGCAACCAAACCAATGTCTACTAACATACTTACAACTTGAAGAGAATTTATAATGTCTACATACGAAGTATGAGTGCTAGTGTTCATAAAATCTTAATAACAGTATGCTTAGTGGGAGCACTAGTATTCAATGAACTTTATAATATCATATAAAATATTTAACATAAGCATATAAAAGACAATTAAACCTTGGATTAAGTGTAGTACAATCACAGAAGTATTAAAACAGCATTACTTGTAAAGGGAGCTGAACAAAGGAAACTAAAACATTCTACTTTATTATCAGCCAATATTGGTGCCAAGGACAAATGGAGAAGCACTGACTTTTCAGTATCTTGGGCACAAGACCGGCTGCTGGATACGAGTTCTCAGAAGTGGAAGTATGTGAGCTAAACGCATGTTACAATGCCATGGTGTGGAGATTGCTGACTGAAGATTGAGAGTGATGTGTAGAACCAATGCCTGTACCTCATATAAATGCTGGCTAGAACCTAGTACATGAAACTTAGTACAACTTGGTAGGCATTTCAACCAATTAGCATCTTGCAGCCACACATTAAACAAAGTTGTAGTCCATGGCTACGACAAGAAATCAAATCAAAAACAAAAAAACCCATGTTACATTAAAAACCACTGGTACACACTGACTTCAGGCAATAAAATCATCACACAGATTTACTTGAAAAAATGTGAACAAGCCAGTTCATAATGTGTAACTAACACAACAACAGTCTGACATTAAGTAAGTTACTTTAAATCATTTACCAGAGGATGCCATATAATGGGCAAATACTGCAAATTGAATCTTTTACAAGGATTTGAAATTTGTAAACATTCCCAACTTAACTCTAAGGATTGGCTGACTGATCAGCCCACACTGAAGAACAGATTGTTCTTTGATTCTACAACTTTTCTGCTATGCCTCCAATTATATATTAATGGTTTGCAGCAAAGCATCACATGCTGAACAATGTAAAATCACATAATGTGCATTGTTCAGTTCATACATTTTAGACAGAGAGAGCAGAAATTTTCAAATACATTGGCCAATAAGAAGATGATGATGTTGTGGGCTTCAGTCCAGAGACTGATTTGATGCAGCTCTCCATGCTACTCTATCCTGTGCAAGCTTCTTCATCTCCCAGTACCTATTGCAACCTAAATCCTTCTGAATCTGCTTAGTGTATTCATCTCTTGCTCCCTCTACGACTTTTACCCTCCACGCTGCCCTCCAATACCAAATTGGTGATCCCTTGATGCCTCAGAATATGCCCTACCAACCGATCCCTTCTTCTAGTCAAGTTGTGCAAAAAATTTCTCTTCTCTCCAATTCTATTCAGTACCTCCTCATTAGTTATGCGATTTACCCATCTAATCTTCACCATTCTTCTGTAGCACCACATTTCGAAAGCTTCTATTCTCTTCTTGTCTAAACTATTTATTGTCCACGTTTCACTTCCATACATGGCTACACTCCATACAAATACTTTCAGAAACAACTTCCTGACACTTAAATTTATACTCGATGTTAACAAATTTCTCTTCTTCAGACATGCTTTCCTTGCCATTGCCAGTCTACATTTTAAATCCTCTCTACTTCGACCACCATCAGTTATTTTGATCCCCAAACAGAAAAACTCAATTACTACTTTAAGGGTCTCATTTCCTAATCTAATTCCCACAGCATCACCCAAATTAATTCACCTACATTCCATTATCCTCGTTTTGCTTTTGTTGATGTTCATCTTATATCCTCCTTTCAAGACATTGTCCATTCCATTCAACTGCTCTTCTAGGTCCTTTGCAGTCTGACAGTTATAATTTCATCAGCAAACCTCAAAGTTTTTATTTATTCTCCATGGATTTTAATTCCTACTCTGAATTTTTCTTTTGTTTCCTTTACTGCTTGCTCAATATACAGATTGAATAACATCGGGGATAGGCTACAACCCTGTCTCATTCCCTTCCCAACCACTGCTTCCCTTTCATGCCCCTCGACTCTTATAACTGCCATCTGGTTTCTGTACAAACTGTAAATAGCCTTTTGCTTCCTGTATTTGACCCCTACCACCTTCAGAATCTGAAAGAGAGTATTCCAATCAACATTGTCAAAAGCTACAAAAGTCTACAAATGCTAGGAACATAGGTTTGCTTTTCCTTAATCTATTTTGTAAGATAAGTCATAGGGTGAGTATTGCCTCACGTGTTCCAACATTTCTACAGAATCCAAACTGATCTTCCCTGAGGTCAGCTTCTACCAGTTTTACCATTCATCTGTAAAGAATTCCATTTAGTATTTTGCAGACGTGGCTTATTAAGCTGATAGTTCAGTAATTTTCACATCTGTTAACACCTGCTTTCTTTGGGATTGAAATTATTATATTCTTCTTGAAGTCTGAGGGAATTTCACCTGTCTCATACATCTTGCTCACTAGATGGTAGAGTTTTGTTAGGTCTGGCTCTCCCAAGGCTTTCGGCAGTTCTAATGGAATGTTGTCTACTCCTGGGGCCTTGTTTCAACTTAGGTCTTTCAGTGCTCTGTCAAACTCTTCATGCAGTATCATATCTCCTATTTCATCTTCATCTACATCCTCTTCCATTTCCATAATATTGTCCTCAAGTATGACGCCCTTGTATAGACCCTCTATATACTCCTTCCACCTTTCTGCTTTCCCTTCTTTGCTTAGAACTCGGTTTCCATCTCAGCTTTTGATATTCATGCAAGTGGTTCTCTTTTCGCCAAAGGCCTCTATAATTTTCCTGTAGGCATTATCTACCTTACCCTTAGTGATATGTGCCTCTACATCCTTAGATTTGTCCTCTGACCATCCCTGCTTAGCCATTTTGCACTTCCTGTCGATCTCATTTCTGAGACATTTGTATTCCTTTTTGCCTGCTTCATTTACTGCATTTTTGTATTTTCTCCTTTCATCAATTAAATTCAGTATATCTTCTGTTACACAATGATTTCTATTAGCCCTCCTCTTTTTACCTTCTTGATCCTCTGCTGCCTTCACTATTTCATCTCTCAAAGCTACCCGTTCTTCTTCTATTGTATTTATTTCCCCCTTTCTTATCAGTCGTTCCCTAATGCTCTCTCTGAAACTCTCTACAACCTTTGGTTCTTTCAGTTTATCCATGTCCCATCTCCTCAAATTCCCACCTCTTTGCAGTCTCTTCAGTTTTAATCTACAGTTCATAACTAACAGATTATGGTCAGAGTCCACATCTGCCCCTGGAAATGTCTTACAACTTAAAACCGGTTTCCTGAATCTCTGTCTTACCATTGTATAATCTATCTGAGATCTTCCAGTATCTCCAGGCTTCTTCCACATATACAACCTTCTTTCATGATTCTTGAACCACGTGTTAGCTATGATTAAGTTATGTTCTGTGCACAATTCTACCACGCGGCTTCCTCTTTCTTTCCTTACTCCCATTCCATATTCACCTACGTTTCCTTCTCATCCTTTTCCTAGTATCGAGTTCCAGTCACTCATGACTATTAAATTTTTGTCTCCCTTCACTATCTGAATAATTTCTTTTATCTCATCATACATTTCATCAATCTCTTCATCATCTGCAGAGGTAGTTGGCATATAAACTTGAACTACTGTGGTAGGCATGGGCTTCGTATCTATCTTGGCCACAATAATGTGTACACTATGCTATTTGTAGTAGTTTACCTGCATTCCTATTTTCCTATTCATTATTAAACCTACTCCTGCATCACTCCTATTTGATTTTGTGTTTATAACCCTGTATTCAGCTGACCGGAAGTCTTGTTTCTCCTGACACCTAACTGCTCTAATTCCCACTATATCTAACTTTAATCTATCCATTTCCTTTTTTAAATTTTATAACCTACCTGCCCGAATAATGGATCTGACATTCCACACTCCGATCTGTAGAACGTCAGTTTTCTTTCTCCTGATAACAACGTCCTCCTGAGCAGAACTTGCCCGGAGATCCGAATGGGGGACTATTTTACCCAAGAGGACGCCATCATCATTTAACCATACAGTAAAGTGCATGCCCTTGGGAAAAATTAAGCTGCAGTTTCCCCTTGCTTTCAGCTGTTCACAGTACCAGCAGAGCAACGTGTTTTGGATAGTGTTACAAGGCCAAATCAGTCTATCATCCATACTGTTGCCCCTGAAACTACTCAAAAGGCTAGGGAACCACACGTTTGTCTGGCTTCTCAACAGATACCCCTCCGTTGCGGTTGCACTTACGTTATCGCTATCTGTATCACTGAGGCACGCAAGCCTCCCCTCCAATGGCAAGATCCATGGCTCATAGATGGGAAGAAGATATTGGTTTCAAAATATATGTCAGAGTAATATTGTAATGTCTTACATTCAAATAAACACCTCACTTTGCATGTTCTTTAGTATTCATATTCTCTGATATATACTTCAATAAGCGACAACTCTTTATGAGGCAAAACACAATCATCAGTTACATACTCATATAGAAACATTTACTGTCTTATTATTCAACTTAAATCTTTCACTGTTTGGGAATACTTTCATGTTATTATCGACTCATTTTCCTAGTAAGCACGCCAAAATGTTGAAAGAATCTATAAATCAAAATGTTATGTCACAGTGATGTTTCACTGCAATAGTTTTAGTAAATGTATTATACATTTCCATGCTTGCTGCAATCACTGAAAATGTTGTGGATTTTTTAATTATTTTATTATGCTCACTTTCTTCCATCTGCTCACTTAGGTTCATTCATTTCATTTTCCACCACCAGCTTAAACTTCAACAAATAATCATCACTCCCCAAAGTTCATCTTCAATAGATGTTATTTCATTATCATGTGGAGTCTTTTTTGTTGTTTTCACTCATACATCTACACTCATACTCTGCAAATCATTGTGCAATGCATAGCAGTGTGTGGCAGAGGGTACTTTCAATACCATCATCTGATCCCTCCAACCCTGTTCCACTCGAGAATAGTGCATCATTAGGGCTTCTTCCTGTTCCATTCACGTACTGAGAAGAGAGAGAGAGAGGGGAAAAAAAGTACCATTGTGTTTGTGTGTTGTGTTTTTGTTGAATCCTATTGTTTCTCCATGGGAGGGGGAAGGGGGAGCTTCTACACGTAGTGTTTTATGCGAGACAGACATGGATATCAAAGAACGTCTAAATAAATTCTCAGATGAAGACTTTGATGACAGGGATAATGACCCTGATTTCAAGATATTTAGTGATCACAACACTAATTTGGAGCAGGGAACTGAAAGCAAAGATGATGTTACAGCTGATGACAGTGGAGCAGGTTAGTTCCTCAGTAATAACCTGTTTTCAATAGAGAAAATAGCAGTCACCAGTTAACATAAGAATAAGACAGCAAAACATCATCTTGCAGCTTCCTGAACTGCATAGACTTTGGAAAGCCTCTAAGAAAACACTGCTGTTTTAGAGGTATGGCATCTGTCTGTTCTTTACCCAAGATATTTTAGATGAAATCATTTTATGGACAAATATGAAAATATCTTAACTTAGATCCCAGTACACTAATGATCACTTATGTTATCTACAAGATGTTGATGTCACTGAATTGAAGGTACTAATTTGTCTTAATTTGTCTATTAGTGTATTCGGCCATTGACAAATCCAGGAACGAATCAGTTTACAGCTGGTCTGCAACCGACTGAACAGGCAGAGATGTTTTCTGATGCACTGTTAGCAAAGAAAGATTTCTCTTTTTATTGTCTGCACTGTGATTGACAACAAGATGACCATGAGGAAAGAAAGAAAGTAAACAAGTCAGCAGCAATTTCACAAATATTTCTACATTACATCCAAAACAGTCAACTTTACTACTTTACTAGGTGCAACTGTGTGTGTCGATGGAATGCATATACCTTTCTGTGGAAGATGAGGGTTTAGAACCCATATGCCAAACAATCCGGCAAAACACGGCTTCAAAATTCAGCGCTTGATTGATGCTCATACAAATTACTTGTATAACACATATATTTATTCCGGAAAAGGCAGCAATGGTCACACCCTTCTAGTGTTCCCATACACTCTGTTCTTTGACTATGAAACCTACTGAAAATATGCAGAGAAATATTTCATGTGACAACTGGTACTTGTCAGTAAAACTAGACAATGAACTTTTTTATTTAAAAAGTGAATTCCACGCTCTCTGCAGTAAATAATTACCTTAACTCTGAAAAACCTGAGATCATCATGTTTTATAACACGACAAAAAGTGGCATTGACTGTCTCAACCAAAAGTGTGCAGCTTATTCATCAAGTTGCTGGGCAAGAAAATGGTCTTTGGTCATTTTCTTCACAGTGGTGGATGTTGCTTTTGGTGTGAATTCTTACGTTGCACACGAAACTTATCCAAAGGTAGAAGTAAAGGCCAGATGGATCTTCTTGAAGACTGCAGCAAGAGGCATTACTGAGCCTCATACGAAGCATAGACTTTCTATTTGATGCTTGCCATGAAAGTTAAGTGACACCATCAGAAGAATATTTGACATAAGGGAGGAACACCAGACACTGACAGAAGAATTTGAAAAACAAAAAAACATGTTCCCTTTACCTCTGCATTATGAAGAAGACAACAAGATATATGTGTCAACTGTGTGGTGTTCCAATTTGTTAGGAGTCCGTCAAAGCAGGTTGTGTGAAATGCACGAAGTTGAAAGTGATTAAAATATGATTCAGAACCTCATGACAATACAAAATTACTTGTTCATTTAAAATTAAAATGGCTAAAGTTTCTCCCTTTGTAGAATTATGGAACACAATAGTCAATCTACTTTGAAAAAAGTCAGATCTAACTTTTCACATGATTTCTCACAAAAGAAATGTGTTTGTCCACATAGTTATGTTGTGAGGTGAGTGAATAGAGAGATAGCTATCTACTGTTATTTTTAGAACACAGTAATAAAAATATACTATACATTTTGCTGTGCTTTAATTGTCCAGGTATTTTAAATTCTGATTTGTTAAAAAAAAAATCACAAAGCTTACTCCCAAGAAGTGTTATGAACAGGAAGTGATGTAAACATACAGTCAGCAGACCACTGGTTCTGTATAAACAGAATGGAAAGGTGGCCCAACAGATCCCTCCATAGTAATTATGTTCCTGTCAACATGCATAGTAGCCAAGGGTTAAAAGGAGTTTCCCACATATTAAAGATATGCACCAAATGTATACATTGATGCAATTTGAATAAAACTGCACTCAGATATAAGAAAAAATCAAATTTGATGAAAGTTTTTTGATAGCTCCACCAATGTGCACAGAGACTTCACACCAAGAGGCTATAATAAATCATGCATTTGAATGTATAGTTACTGACTTTTAATCTGCGCACACAGCTAGACCATACGCACGTGACTCCTCTCCCCTCTCGCACCTCAAGCAAGACAATGCCCCATTAATTATGCGGTTACCAGAACCTACCTAAAAAGTAAGTAATATCATTTCATCTAACCTGTAGCTATATTTGTGTGCTTCAAATTATTTTATCTTTTCAAAAGTGAAGCTACAATTTAAGACTGCATTTCCCAACATTAAGTTACAGCCATGTATACTAATTCAGTGTGTTAATATTAAACAAAGTGATGGATACTTACATACCTGTTGTGCTGAGATATATTCTTCTCGGATGATTTTTAAAATTCTTCTCACCATGTTATCAACAGAAGCATGAAGGGGCAAAGAGTTTGATAAACTTCGACCACCTTCTTTGATAATGCTCAGTAACTCCCTGAGATCAATGAAAACCAATAAAAACACGGGAAACAAATAATATAACAAAATGTCAAAAATGTTTCACGAATTCAGTGTCATTAACACTAACTTTTGCAGAAATCTATATCTATCTATCCATCTGTATCAACAAATTATAAATAAAGTCCCCAGCCACAATTTTTGTCTGTACATTCAGGCTAATCTTGTGAGCTACTGTTGGGATATTGGCATGATTTTCACAAACAGAACAGACTGGCCCACAAGGAAGGATTATGTATATCACTCCATATTATAAAAGAAACAAAGTCTTCTTGCTGCGGATTCTTACAAGGAGAGGTCGCCAGCTGGAGGATCGACTTTTTGAAACCAAATACATGGTGATGTATGTTAAGACCCCAGGTATCATAGCTTGTAGCCATCCACCCTGGTGGGCCCTCATTTGCAACTGACAAAAATAATAATAATAATAATAATAATAATAATAATAATAATTCGGAATTTTTTGTGATGCTCAATAACTTTAAAAAAGTCAAAGTACATAGTCTGGTTGCATGGTGCAATGGACAGGATGATAGCTACACAGGTAAGAGGTTGTGGCTTTGAACCTTGTCAGCTGCAGTATTTTTTTTTTTTAATATTTATCGAAAAGACTGATCATTATTTTTATTCAATTAATTGGTTTGAATGTTATTTTTATTTCTATTCTTTTGACGCATTATTTTAACTTCCATATGAACTTTCTTTCATTTTTTGTTATATTATTCTTTTTCCAACTGAAATTTTTGTGACTATGAATCAAATTATATTTATCTGTTCTAACACCCAATTATTTGAAAATTCTGATCTATCAGTTAAAGAAACACAAGACCAAGCAACCTATTTATAATGATTGTACAGTGGTGTGAAAAATGCTTTTTATGTTACCAGATGTGCAATTTTTTTGCATGGTAACCATCATACAAACATTTAAAACAAAACTGCACTACGGACAAAATAACATACATGTTAAGTGAAGTATAACACAATTCAAACAAAGTGAGATATAGATATAATTAACACAATAATGTGGACAAATAAGCAGGATGTTAAAACAAAATCAATTAAATCAAAATTAATACATATAATTAATTAAAAACAGACGAACAAATATTTCAAATGGAAAAAAAAGAATGATAGGAAGAAAAAGGAGAGCACATGAAGAAGTTGATATTATGATTAAAATGATGTGACAAAGGAATGGAAATAAAAAATTACATTTAAATCAATCAGTTGAATAAAAATGACAATCAAAGTAATTTCAATAAAGATTTAAAAATAAAAGAAATTAGTGCACTACAACCTTCTGCATGTGAAGATAAAATCCTATCCATTACATCACACAACCAGACTATTTGCTGCAACTTTTTTTAATGCTATTGAGTCCCACACTGGATTTTCTGGATTGAACGTTATGGCTGCAGCATATGATACCTGGGATCTTAACCAACATAAAATGTATAGATTATTTCAAAAAGTCGATCCCACTGCTGGGGACCTCTCCCTGTTAGTACTATCTGTGTGAACATGGTACAGGCTGCTAGTTAATGACAAGATACAAAATGTTAACAAAAACTAAACTTTAGATGCAAAAAAAACAAAACCGCACAATTCATTAATTTTATTATAAGTGATCAGAAGATGGAGAAGCTGACGGATCCACAGTGCATCCTCTTGCCTTGGGAGTGGAAAACTGTCCGCAAAAACAGAATTACTAACAATCAAAAACTTTGGAATGCAGAGGCCATTAGAAATCATACAGGCTCATACACTGAACTTCTGTTACTAAAAAAATAAAAATAAAAAAAAAAATATGAGGATTCAGTCTTAAAGTGGAGATAACTTAGGGGATGAACTGTACCCAAACAAGTCAGCAAAAGTCAATGAACTACTCCATAATAATTTGATTTGGAGTGTTCAATACACGAAAGTATACATCAAAAAACTGAAGTGTAAGAAAATCTGGCAGAACAATAAGTGCAAAGAATGCAAATATTATGCGAACATTCACAAACATTGTTGAATCCCCAGCCAAAAGTACGAAAGACTTAAAGAGAAACAGTGAATGGCCCCCTCAAGAGCACATTTCCTTTTCTCTGAAAATAATTATAACAGTCTAGATCGCATGGCACATTTATTGAAAGGCGAATGGTTTTGATCATCACATAATTTTCTTCTGCCCTACAGCCATTTTGATGAACAATGGTTGCCAATGAAGCAGAATTGCTGCATGGCAATAGTAAACTGATCCTCCTCTTGACTATCATCATTTAGTGGTTCCTGCTCCATACACAATTCCTATCCTTCAGAATAGGTGTAAGTCTCAAGATGACCATGTGGTGGTCAAAACTGGTCATTTTTAAATAGATGTGCTTTATGATCTAAACTGTTATAATTTTTTTTAAGGATTGTATTTGGATCACTGATATCTCTAGTAACATTTTCAGAAGTAATTAATAGAGTTAATGTTGTGTAGGGAATTTGGACCCACACAAAAGTAGATCATTTTATGGGATGAAAGGGATAAGTACTCCTCCTTGTGTTATCCAATTCACATGAAAATACGTGTCGCATGGGACAACTAGGATGAAATGAAAGCATTCACCCAAGCCAAGTTGTGACCTGATCCAAGGGGTGCGTGGCACATGGGAAGTTTCCTGAATGGAGCCTCAGGGATACTAGGCACCCTCATTAATTGTACATTGGTATGGGGATCATGGGCATGGGCTAATGTACCCCCAAGTCTCATGGGACAAAAACGTACAACACAGTAACTAATCTAAAAACTAAGAGACTTGATGATACCTACAATATCCAAACACTGGGCACTGAACCAATGTAAACAGTTTCCACAACTGGGTTGGGAAGCAGACTGTTCACAGAAGTGGAAAATATCACTGAGATGCTGGACCAGATTTAAGATCAAAGCCCTGTCTAGGGCACAAAGGAGGGAACTTCAATAAAACAAAGAGAAAAAGAACACAAAGAATTGCTTCCTAGGAACATATGGAGAGTATTAAAATGTCTTGAACCTACGACCTCAAAGAAAAGACTGCCTCAGAGTGAAGCGGCTAAACAGACCCCTCCCACTTCCAAGACAAGGAGTAAGAGAATGACGAAGGAGTTTGTTATTCCTACATCCCAAGATAACCAGATCCAGCAAAAGTTTAGGCAGAAAAAAATGGCAGCAGACAAGGTGCATTCAAGTTGTAACAGTTCCAATTTTTTTTCCTTGCAAAGCAATCACATGAAAATTGTAACACTTTTTGACAAAATCTCACTGTACCTGTACATATTTTTCACAACAGCGATGCCATCATTTCATGAAGACTGGGCATGCTTCTCTACGAATTTGGTTTGATCGCTGGAAAACTGCTTATGCAATATCGACATGGCTACTGAATGTGCGACCTCAGAGAGTCTCTTTCATTGTTCAAAACAGCCAAAAGTCACTAGAAGCCATGTCAGCGGAATAGGGAGCACAAGAAATCACTATCGTTGTCCCAAAGAAACTGCAAATATCACATTTGTTTGATGCACTGGTGTATTGTCTTTTGGTGAAACAGCAAACGTGCAGCCTTTTCCAGCTAATTTTCTTGCAATGCTGGAAGGAGCTTGTTCTTCAAAACATCTTAGTAGGACACACCTGTCACTGTAGTGCCCTTTGGAATGCAATGAGTAAGAATCCCAGAACATGGCCACCATCATTATCTCAGCACTGGCACTTACTCAAAAATTTTTGGAATTGATGAGTGTGTGCACTTCCACTGAGCTGACTGGTACTTTGTCTCAGGATCGATTCAGTGCCTGGCAACATGCCAAGCAAGCAAACTTGTGGTCTTCTTGTCAGCACTCATGGCACCCACCTGGAGGACATTTTTCACATTTTAGGTCTTCATGCTGGTTTGTGTGCACAGGTCCCACAGAAACGCCAACTTCAAAGCCGATGTGTTCCACAGACATTTGGTATTCCTCCATAACAACTTTTTCCACTCGTGGCATCATGTCATCAGACTGACTAGTGCGAGGCCAAGATTGTCTTGGTTTGTTGTCACATTATGTGCTGCCTTTTTTGAACTGTCAGACCTGTGAATGCACAGTAGACACAGTCATGACACCATTATGCCTCACTCAAGAGGCAATGAATTTCTATTGGTGTCACACCACACAAATGGAGAAAAGGAATGATTACACACTGTTCTTAATATGAAAACATCACCATTTTAACTATAAAAAGACAGTCCACACTTTTGCAGCTAGAGTACTGTGTGGCATCTATGTTACACATTCACCATGAGTGCACACATATTTTAAAACAAACTACATGTTCGTATCAGTTTCCAGTCCTGAAAAAAGAAATCAGGGGTATTACAACTTGAATGTAACCTTTACCGTCATCAAAGTTCTAAGGATGGCAGGGATAACTGTTTCTTGATAATAGCTTGCAGCACGAGGAGTTAGTCCAGATGGTTCTTTTTGAAAATATTTGGGAAGATGCAGGTTACCATTCCAATTCCAGGAGCAGTAGGGTCTATCAAGACAAAAATGCTCTAATTTCTGTCTGTGAAGGGATGGGAAGAGTAAGTGGGCTGAAGGAAAGGGTTCCCACAATATCTCCATGGGAGGAGGTGAAGCTGCTGGTCAAAACAGCAGACGAGCTATTCAAGAATTTGTGTACATGAATTTGTGTACCTTACTACTTAATGAAGTTCCCCAAAGACCTTATTCGAAAATGTACAAGTTCAGCGCTAGAAAATCTCAACAGATGACTGGAGGATAATCAACCAGAAGGCTGTATCTTGTGGTGGAAGTTGGTGAGAAATCCGTGTAGCCAATGTGAAGCAGGGTCTACACTGTACTTAGGGTTGCCACAGATTACTATCAAGGTGATTATGGGTGTCAGAAGCAGCAATGGTAACAAGCTAGTGGCTATATGTGTTGTAGACAAACCTGCAGCACAGTAAGGGGGAAACTGTCATCTTGAGTCACCTTCTGATAAAACCTAAGTTGGTCACGGCCCTGATCCATGACACCTATTTATATAAAGGGAGGGCTATCAGACCTAAGAGGAACTGGAAGTGAGTTGATTTACACTAGGAATCTAAAAAATTCCCCAGTAAATTTATTTACACTAAATATGGAATTTCATTCATGTAAATGGCAAAATTCTGATCCAGAGAATAAATGACCACAGACATAAAACAGCATGAGAAAAAGAGCATGAGGGAATCTGTACTGGCCTCCACTTACCTTCCTTGAGAGAACAGTGCTCCTTCCCAGACATATGGGAACTTGTTGACAGCTGCTTGCAGCTGAATGAACTATTGCCAGTTGGCTATGATGCCAATACAAACAACCCAGTGAGGGGAAGCAACGACACTAATAACAATGGTGATTAACTACTTCAGTACCTACTAGAGAGCAATGTAGGGATCTACAATGGAGGTAAGGAACCTGCCTTCAGGAACAGAAAGCAATAAGTAATTGACATAACTTTTGGGTCTATCTTAATGTGTAGTTATGTCAAACAATGGCATGTGGTGATGGAGTCGTCCTTGTCTGACTGTACATGTATTAAGGTTACGGTTGAAATAGAAGTTAAACAGACCAAGGCCTACAAGAACCCTAGGAAAACAGATTAGGATACATATAGGGAACATCTAAACTCACACTTATTCGAAATTAAAACCCAATAAATTCAGAGGAAATGGCAGATAATATGGCATCTGGTGTCAAGACCCTTACTCAGAGAACTGTCCAATCACATAGAAACACACAAACAGGTATGTACCTTGGTATAACAATGATCTCGAATTACACAAAAACAAGCACAATATGTGAAATATCAGGCCTTTGTGAAATACACTCACGCTATTAACCAACAAAACAATCATCTTGGGAGGTGTTCTATGAGGAGGAAGAGGAGGAGGAGGAGGAGGAAGATCAGAGCCAGACTTTGCAAAATCTTCCCAAGAATTCCAACACAATCAGGAGGTACACTAAGGATGGGAGGTGATGAGTATACAAGGACACTGCACAAGAGGTTGGACATGCTCCTCAAAACCCACTTTCCTCAGTGCACTCTGTCAGAGAGATTCAATCCTTGTGATGTACTTCTTACAGGTAACCAGTGGGACAACTGGGAACTTCAAGCATATCCAGTGATTGGTGGGAACATTTCAACTGTTCAAGTCACCTGGTCCAGATGGCATTTTTCTGGCTCTACTTCAAAAATCAGAAGGGAGGTAAATCAGACTACTATGCAGACTGCATAAAGCCAATCTAGCAGCAGGAGTCATTCTAATGCTTGGAGGAGAGTGAAGGTTGTTTTCATTCCAGATGGCATTTTTCTGGCTTTACTTAAAAAAGCAGAAGGAAAATAAACTAGATTCTTATGCAGACTGCATAGAGCCAGTGTAGCAGTGTGAATCATTCTAATGATTGAAGGTCAGTGAAGGTTGTTGTTAGGCCAAAAGTGATTATCACCTGTCTGGACCACGGTACATCGGCTGGACGAAATGTAAACTGCATGGACCTGGCCCATGACGTGTCAGTCAGGCCAAATGTAAACATCACGGGCTTGGCTTATGGTACAACGATTGCAACTTGTGATGCCCCCACTACATACAGCACAGGCCAGGCTCATGATAGATTCTTATTATCTCTCTGTATCATATTCAGTTACATTTTATACTTGGTCACATTCACACACTGAAAAATATGTTCTTATGTATCAGGGTTGTATCCCCACAAAATGTTTTTAAAATGTAATTTTTGTGAAGAGAACAGTGGGGTTATGTTAATACTTCAGCTACCAACTCTAACTGTAGTGACATCCTATGTCCTGTATGACAAAAATGCGGGCGATTAATTATTGAGGATGACTACCAGAGCCTCGGATTTGGAAAGAAATAGAAAATCAGTCAAAAAATCTGAAACTACACAATGATTCCTGGCATGAAAGAGGCAATCTTACATCATGTAAGAGTAAATAAAAGAGAACTAAATATATTTGATATAATATCTGATAATATGTTTTGTGAGAATATTGTAGCCGAGACTAACTGGTATGTAGAACAGACCTGATCCAATCCAATCAATATACGAAGAATCAACAACTGTTTTCCTGTGGATTGCAATGAAATTAAAAAATATATTGCATTGTCCATAATAATGGCACAGGTATAAAAACCAAGAATTGAACAGAACTGGTCAAAGAAGGTTGTTATAGAGACACCCTTATTTAGAAAAACAATGCCTCTAAAAAAATACCTTCACATTGAAAGATGTTTACACTTTGCAAATAATGATATGGTTGCCAATGTAGACAAACTGAGTGAATTAAGACCTGTGACCAAGTATTTGGATCAAAAATTTAAAGAAGTGTATACAGTGAAACAGGACATTACTATCGATGAATCGCTCCTGAAATTTAAGGGACAGATATCTCACAAACAATTCAATCCATAAAAAAGGGACAAGTTGGTATGAAATGTCACAAATTATGCAAGTCATATTAAGGTTATTGCTATGACTTCAAAATATACGCTGGTCATGATAAGCTAAATTGTGATAATAAGGCATCCAAAATTTTGTCAAAGAGCTATCATAGTCAGTGTTACACATATTTTATACACAGATAATTGGTACTCTTCATCAAAATTATTTATGTCATTATCATGAAATTATAAAACAAATGTCACTGAAACACGCGACTAGAAAGAATATGCCAAAAGACTTCTGTAAAGAAGAATTAAACAAGAGGGCAATACAGAACGAGAAGCTACAATCCTATACTCTTGGTAAAATGGAAAGCTAAGCAAGATGTTCATATTACGACCACAAAACAGTTGAAATGATTACACAAGGTGATAATTGGTCTTTGAAACCGAGTTGTGTTACTGAGAACAAGGAAATGGTCAGAATTGATTGGCATGACCAAATACTAGCATGCTTCCCAATCATCCTGTTTCAATATGTACATCCTCGGCCTCAGACAGACAGTGGGGCTACAGCTGGTTAGTCTATGAGAGATAATGATTACACCATCAGCAATATGTCTGTATCTATACATATGGCCAATGGTGCTACTGTTACTTCTGATACTTAGATCCTGTTTCTTACACCATTTCTGCAAACTGTTCAGAGTGCATTTTGCCATGGTACTTGCAAATTTTCCAAGTGTTACTATGACTAAATTGTCTGTATATCCTTGGCAAAGTAGCCTCCAGCATTTAGCTCTTTAATGAGTTCATTCACCACTAAATTCCTAAGTAGAGGGATCAAAACCCCACCTTGTGAACTCCCTCTGATGGTATTGATCACCATTCTCACATCCAACAAGGTGGCTTCTACTTTTTGTCTACTCAGCACTGTCTTAATCCACCTAAATACTGTGGTATTAATACCATGATCTGCTGCAGCTCTAACCATGGATTCAGAGGTTGTATAGGTAAAAGTCCCCTCAATATCCAAAAAGAAACAGAGAGCAGTTTGCTGACAGTGTAGAGATTTCTTTTTACCTTTCCATTTGCACAATTTACCCATTTGATACTTTATTGGTTCTCATGTAGAGAAACTTCAGTTAACCTCCTTTCCTTAACATGCACATTAACCAGTTTTTCTAATGTCTTTAATCCCTTAACCCATGATTTAAGTTCCAACAGACTGGACCCAAAATGTAAACACAATTGCCTCACCTTCAAGCCATTCCATTGTTGGACAAATCAGCCCGACATTGTACCAATCGTGCATGACTTACAGAATATAAATACATGTGTATGATCCAACTGGTATAATTTTGTGAAATATTTGATAAGAAATTGCAACCTCACGTAATAAAATACCACAAAAGATTTTTTTTTATGTATTAGCTGACCAGCCATAGTCCAACTATCTAAGGGAAAGTCCCAAGAAATCTGTTGTTGTACTATTCGCAAGGAAGCAGATCCAGGTCTCAGACTGGAAACTTAAGCTGTTTGACAAAATTTTAGCCACAGAGGGGGGTAAAGAGGTAACTATGATTAACCCTGGATGTGAAACTAATCTGGACCCCTAGCATAAAAAATATAAGCTTCAAGCAAAAGGTGTTCTTATGTGCTTTAGAATGGCTTGTGGAAAACACTGTGATGTAAGTCCTAGGAGCAAGTACAGTTTGTACACAAATTGAACAGAAGACGGCTGCTAAGGAGTGCCAGGAAGTGTAGAGACTGGAGTGCCTCAGCATAACAGGCAGAATTAGCACAACACCCATTGTGGAAACCTTGCTGAACGTACCCCCAATACATCTTTGTGTTACAACTGAGGCAGCAGTAGGAGCATACAGGTTAACAACTGAAAGTATTTACCATATCCAGAATCCCACACTAAGATAATGCATATGGTGAATATAGGAATAGTCAGCGAAATGTCATCTGATTCAATAAACCTTCCGACAAAACAATTGGAGTAGGGAGCAGTGGAAGAATGAATCACGACACTGTTCAGGTAACAGTTTGTTTTATTGATGGTGCTGGGGCAGGGGTATATAGGGGTGGCCTACACTAGAGTGTGCAGTTCTTCTAGGGAAGCTGGCTATGATAATCCAAATGGAGATATTATCTATCATAGTGTGTGCAGAGGAAAATTTACAAGCTGTACAGATCATAGCATCTACATAAATATACACAGCCAAACAGCTCTGAATCTCTGTTATCCACTGCAATGAGATGAAAGACGATCACAGAATGCCATGAATCCCTTGTAAGGCTAGGGGAAAGCACCAGAGTTAACCTGTTGTTGCTAGTCCCTGGTCACTCAGTTATTGCTGGTAGTGAAGAAGCTGATAGGTTAGCCAGGATATGGGCAAGAGCCTCTATGTATTGGATCAAAAGGGAGCACACACAGAACTCTGGAGTAAGAGCAAAGAACAAAACTGGCAAACTAATGATGCTGAAATGATGTTTAAAGAGAAGCTCTTCAATCCTGGGCTTGAACGAGAGATGGAATAAACTCACAGCAAGTTTAATGACTCATCAATGGAACTTCAAGAAAAATTTAAACATGATGAGAATAGAGAAAAAAGCCCTTAAGTGTAGACCATGTGATGTAGGGGATGAACTGCACCACAGTCTTCCAGTGTGAAGCACTGGCCAACAGTAAATAAATATTTGTATCACTAATTCCTAAAGAGTGTGTCTAATGAAGGCCTAGTAAAAGTACTCCTACTAGTCTTCAAGGGCACTGGCTGGACCTCCTGAAATGACAGGAAGAGATAACTTACTTCTGGTAAGGGCAACAGGGTGCTAAGACCACTGTTGTTTTGTCTTCCTGATTAAATCAAATCAACCAGTGAACAGGAAGGGCAAGCTGCCTATTACACAATTCAGTTTGAGGTTTGGTAAAATGCAAAATAGAGAGGCTATACAAACTGGGCTAAAACCCAAAACTGACAGCAGTGAAATTTTTGAGCTTAGTCTATGTATATACTACAATGGAAGGCTACTGGAAAATGGAAATGGCGTATTCATCATAGTAGACAAGAAACTGGTATTCACTGACACAAAGATCGAAGCTGCATGTGATACTGTTTGGCCAATACTCAGTACCAAGGGTAGGCACGAAAGTATAATTGGCTCCTTCTATCGACCACCAGACTCCTCCCCAGATGCAACTGAGAACTTGAGAAAATCCCTGATCTTGCAAATACAGATATTCTCCAACTACTGTTGATGGAAGAGATGTTAAATCATTCAACAATCAACCGGGAAAATACTACAAGGTGTACAACTTTGCTTCTGCTGTTTTCTCCCTAACATTTGAGGCTTTAATGAAACAAATGTGAAATTACACATGTATCATTCAACGTATTTTCCAGAGCATCCCAATACTTTCTCCCATCTTTCAGGCAGTGTACGAATACTGTGTCAAAAAAATTTTTCATCTTTTGAAGTGATCCAAGAATTGATCAAATTTGTGACTTCTTCATGAGATCAGAAGTGTTGGTCAGCCAGGCCATGCACCACTGATCAAAACAGGTGATAGTCAGGGGGAGCAAAGCGGCGGGTGTGGTAGGGCTTCCCATTTTAACTTTTACAGGTACTTCTTGACTTCTTTTGCAACATGGGGTTGAGCGTTGTCGTGCTGCAAAATCACTTTATCATGCCTCTCTCCGTATTGTGGCTGTTTGTCTTTTAATCCTCTGCTCAAACGCATTAATTGTGTTCAATAACAAGCACCTGTGATTATGTCACTTGGTTTTAACACCTCACAGTACACCACACCGAGCTGGTCCCACCAAATGCAGAGCATGATCTTGGAGCTGTGAATATTCGGTTTGGCCATTGACGTGGAAGCATGGCCGGGATATCTCCATGATTTTTTGCGTTTAGGGTTATCGTAATGAACCCATTTTTAGTCCCCAGTCACAATGCGATACAGATATCCCTTTTGCTTTTGCCTCTGAAGCAACTGTTAACATACACACAGACGACGTTCAACGTCTCGGTTTCAGCTCACACAGGACCCAAGTTCCTTCTTTCTGAATCATGCACATAGCCTTGAGACATTTTGAAATGGCTTGCTGTGTCACTCCCACTAATCGAGCCAATTCTTCTTGAGTTTCACGCGAGTCTTCACTCAGCAACGTCTCCAATGCTGCACATTCGAAAACATTCTCTCTTCCACCACTATGCCAGTCTACGATGTTAAAATCACCGTTCTTGAGCGTTGAAACCACTTGCGACACTTTCTTCCACTAATAGCGTCCTTACCATATGTACTTGAAAGCATTCGATGAGACTCAGCCGCCGTTTTCTTCTTATTGAAACAAAACAGTAACACCTCCCACAAATGATGAGAATTAAGCTCGTAAACTGACATTTTCAATCAAGAACAACTTTATGATGCAGACACAAATCGACTAATGTTTGAATGAGGTTATGTTGGCCTAGGACCAAGCTAACTGCCTGACGTCTGATCTGTTTCTTTCAACTGCTCCTTACCGTTGTCACCACCAATCGGCAAACAGCGGAAGCAAAGCTGTACACCATGTAATATCAAACAATTTCTCTGAAAACTGCTTGGATCAAACAGCTTGGACATTTATGCGAATATATCTCATCTAATACCAACAAATATACCTGATCTCTCTGAGAATGTCTATACTCACACTGATATCAGTGGGTATGAAGCAACTGCTGTAACAATTACTACTAAAAATACAATGGGCAACTGAAATAAGTAGGGAGATTAAGGGGTTCTGTAAGCTGTAGATGGATAAAAAAATCAGTCATGCTGTATCTCACAGAGGAATTTAGACATTTAGTTCTTGGCAGGAGCAGGTGTAGGAACTGAGGCCCAATTTGACCATGCACTGGGTAGATATGGAACTGAGGCCCAATTTGACCATGCACTGGGTAGATATGTACCAAGTAGAACAATTCATGGTGAGAGAGACGCTCCATGGCATACGGTTTATGTAAATAAACTTCTAAAGAAACAGGAAGTACTGCATAATAGGGGTAAAATAAAGCATAAGTCTATAGAGCGAGAGAGATGATGAATCAAATGTATATGGCTATCACACGATTTCTTGGTCATATGTAATGGCTGTCAGTGGCAGCAAAATTTATGTCCAGACATTATGGGTGACAGAGAAACTGGAAATTACGGTATAAAAGCCAAAGCAAAAACTTTCAGCTCCATTTTCAAATTTCCTTTGCTATCGGGCTGGGCTAGCACTTGGATGGGTGATTATCCGGCCTGCCAAGTGCTGTTGGCACGCAGGGTACACTCAGTTCTTGTGAGGCAAACTGAGGAGCTATTTGATTGAGAAGTATTGGCTCTGGTCTCGGAAACTGACATACGGCTGGGAGAGCAGTGTGCTGACCACATGCCCCTCCATATCCACATCCAGTGATGATGCCTATGAGCTGAGGATGAGAATGCACCCAATCAGTGCCCTTTGGCCTTCATGGCCTGTTCAGGGTAGAGTTTAGTTTAATTAATTAGTTAGTTAACGAAGATACAGAAGTACTGCCCCAGTTTGACTCTTCCACTATTGCCAAGATTTATGGCTCTGATGATGAGAAACAACTACAACCATAAAAAACATAACTGTGTCAGGGCACAATGAAATCCTTGTCAGATTCTATACAGAATTTGCAGCCAATCTAGCTGCTATTTTAATCATAACATATCATTGATGCCCTGAACAAAAACATGTGTCCAGTGATTAGAAGGAAGCATGTCACACCTGTCTACAAGAAAGATAAAGTAAGTAATTGTTAAAGCTATTGTCCAATCTCTCCAGTGCTCCAATGTCCACCTGTTGTGGAATTGTACAGCATAGTCTGACTTCAAATAATCAGGGTCTCAAACAGAATAACGTCTTCAATGCCAACCAGCATGGACTTCAAAGACATTGCTCTTACAAATCTCAGCTTGTACATTTCTCAAAGGAGATCTTTCAACCGTGGCTCAAAGAAATCAGTTAAGTGTAGTATTTCTTTGTTTTCAAAAATAATTTGACTGGGTACCAGATAAATAAAACAAAAGTATGATCATATAGGGTACAAAATAAAATTTGTGACTGGACTGAAGATTTCTTGATAGGTAGGACACAGTATATTATCTTGGATGGACAGTCACCAACATATATAAAAATACTTTCAGGAATGCTGCAGTGAAGTGTGTGAGACACTTGCTGTTCATTGTGTGTGTTAATGACCAGGCACACAACACTAACATTACCCCAAACTTTTTGCAGGTAACGGAGTTACCTACAAATAAGCTGCACAAATATCTAGTCAGATATCAAATAGAGCATCACCACTACCGTCACCTTCTACAGTCTCTTGTCCCTGGTTGGGTTCCTTTGGATCGCATACCTTTCCTTCTTTTCCTCTCCTCCCACTATGTTTCCAACTCCACTCTGTCCCAGTCTTCTGCACAGATTCCTACACTCCAAAGATCCTATCCTTTTGACTCTCAGTCATCCACTACATCTCTTGCTTCCTGTTGTCTTTTCATAACCCTGTCTATGTATTCTGCCAACTCCCTTTCTCTTAACATGCCCCTACAATCTTAGTCTTTTCCTTTCTACAGTCTTTTGCATGGTCTTCTATTTCACAGTTTCTCTCCCTATCTCATTTCTCAACCTATCCATTCTAGTAAGTCTTATTCTGCTGTTTTTAAATTTATCTCTCACGCCTGTATCTTATTCTTATTCCCCTGCCTTTTCCTCAGTATCAACATTTCTGATGCTTATGCATTTATTGCCCTTATTGCCCCCCCCCCCCCCCAAATGAACAATGGACCTTGCTGTTGCTGGAGAGGCTTCCATACCTCATCCACACAGATAGCTGTACCGTAGGTGCAACCACAACGGAGCGGTGTCTGTTGAGAGGCAAGACAAATGTGTGGTTCCTGAAGAGGGGCAGCAGCCTTTTCAGCAGTTGCAGGGGCAACAGTCTGGATGATTGACTGATCTGGCCCTGTAACATTAACAAAAACGGACTTGCTGTGCTGGTACTGTGAAAGGCTGAAAGCAAGGGGAAACTACAGCCGTAATTTTTCCCAAGGGCATGCAGCATTACTGTGTGGTTAAATGATGGTGTCGTTTTGGGTAAAATATTCCAGAGGTAAAATAGTCCCCCCATTCGGATATCTGGGTGGGGATTACTCAGGACGATGCCATTATCAGCAGACAGAAAACTGGCATTCTACGGATTGGAGCGTGGAATGTCCGATCCCTTAATCGGGCAGGTAGGTTAGAAAATTTAAAAAGGGAAATGGATAGGTTAAAGTTAGAAATAGTGGGAATTAGTTAAGTTCAGGGGCAGGACGAACAAGACTTCTGGTCAGGAGAAGACAGGGTTATCAATAAAAAAAATAACTGTAATCCAGGAGAGGGTTCAATAATGAATAATAAAAATAAAAAAAAAACAGGAACACAGATAAGCTACTATAAACAGCATAGTGAATGCATTACTGTAGTGAAGACAGACACGAAGCCCAGGCCTACCACAGTAATACAAGTTTATATGCAAACTAGCTCAGCAGCTGAAGAGATTGAGGAAATGTATGCTGCAGTAAAAGAAATTATTTAGATTGTTAAGGGAGACAAAAATTTTTTAGTCATGGGGGATTGGAGTGCAATTGCAGCAACAGGGAGAGAAGGAAATGCAGTAGGTGAATATGGACTGGGGTAAGGAATGAAATGGGGAGCCACTTGGTAGAATTTTGCTCAGAGCACAACTAAATCATAGTTAACACTTGGTTTAAGAATCATGAAAGAAGGTTGTGAAAACAAAATAGGCCTGGAGACACTCAAAAGTTTCAGACAGATTATATAATGGTAAAACAGAGATTCAGGAACCAGGTTTTAAATTGTAAGACATTTCCAGGAGCAGATGTGGTCTCTGACCACAATTTATTGGTTATAAACTGTAGATTAAAACTGAAGAAACTGCAAAAAGTAGAAATTTAAGGAGATGGGATCTGGATAAACTGAAAGCACCAAAGGTTGTAGAGAGTTTCAGAGAGAGCATTATGGAACAATCAACAAGAAAGAGGGAAAGAAACACCGAAGATGAAAAATGGGTAGCTTTGAGAGATAAAATAGTGAAGGCAGCAGAAGACAAAGTAGGTAAAAAGACGAGGGCCAGTAGAAATCCTTGGGTAACAGAAGAGATACTGAATTTAATTGATGGAAGAAGAAAATACAAAAATGCAGTAAATGAAGCAGGCAAAAAGGAATACCAATGTCTCAAAAATGAGATCGACAGGAAGTGCAAAATGGCCTAGCAGGGATGGCTAGAAAACAAATGTAAGGATGTAGAGGCATATATCACTAAGGGTAAGATAGATAATGCCTACAGGGAAATTAGAGAGACCTTTGGCGAAAAGAGAATCACTTGCATGAATATCAAGAGTTCAGATGGAAACCGAGTTCTAAGCAAAGAAGGGAAGGAGGAGGAGGAGGAGGAGGAGGAGGAGGAGGAGATTAGTGTTTATCGTCCCGTCGACATCGAGGTCATTAGAGACGGAGCACAAGCTCGGATTAGGGAAGGATGGGGAAGGAAATCGGCTGTGCCCTTTCGAAGGAACCATCCCGGCATTTGCCTGAAGTGATCTACGGAAATCACGGAAAACCTAAATCAGGATGGCCGGACGTGGGATTGAACCGTTGTCCTCCCCCCGTTATCCTCCCGAATGCGAGTCCAGTGTGCTAACCACAAGAAGGCAAAGCAGAAAGGTGGAAGGAGTATATAGAGGGTCTATACAAGGGCGATGTTCTTGAGGACAGTATTATGGAAATGGAAGAGGATGTAGATGAAGATGAAATAGGAGGTATTCCAGAGGTAAAATAGTCCCCCATTCGGATCTCCGGCAAGGACTACTCAGGAGGACGTTGTTAGCAGGAGAAAGAAAACTGACATTCTACAGATCGGAGAGTAGAATGTCAGATCCATTATTCAGGCAGATAGGATAGAAAATTTTAAAAAGGAAATGGATAGATTAAAGTTAGATATAGTGGGAATTAGCGCAGTTAGGTGCCAGGAGAAACAAGACTTCTGGTCTGGTGAATACAGGGTTATAAACACAAAATGAAATAGGGGTAATGCAGGAGTGAGTTTAATAATGAATAGGAAAATAGGAATGCAGGTAAACTACTACAAACAGCATAGTGAACACATATTGTGGCCAAGATAGATACGAAGCCCATGCCTACCACAGTAGTACAAGTTTATATGCCAACTACCTCTGCAGACGATGAAGAGATTGATGAAATGTATGATGAGATAAAAGAAATTATTCAGATAGTGAAGGGCGAGAAAAATTTAATAGTCATGAGTTACTGGAACGATGAAGAGATTGATGAAATGTATGATGAGATAAAAGAAATTATTCAGATAGTGAAGGGCGACAAAAATTTAATAGTCATGAGTTACTGGAACTCGACACTAGGAAAAGGATGAGAAGGAAACATAGTAGGTGAATATGGAATGGGAGTAAGGAAAGAAAGCGGAAGCCGCCTTGTAGAATTTTGCACAGAGCGTAACTTAATCATAGCTAGTACGTGGTTCAAGAATCATGAAAGAAGGTTGTATATGTGGAAGAAGCCTAGAGGTAATGGAAGGTCTCCGATAGATTATATAATGGTAAGACAGAGATTCAGAAACCTGGTTTTAAGTTGTAAGGCATTTCCAGGGGCAGATGTGGACTCTGACCACAATCTATTGGTTATGAACTGTAGATTAAAACTGAAGAGACTGCAAAAAGGTGGGAATTTGAGGAGATTGGACCTGGATAAACTGAAAGAACCAAAGGTTGTAGAGAGTTTCAGAGAGAGCATTAGGGAACGACTGACAAGAATGGGGGAAATAAATACAGTAGAAGAAGAATGGGTAGCTTTGAGAGATGAAATAGTGAAGGCAGCAGAGGATCAAGTAGGTAAAAAGAGGAGGGCTAATACAAATCCTTGGGTAACAGAAGAGATACTGAATTTAATTGATGAAAGGAGAAAATACAAAAATGCAGTAAATGAAGCAGGCAAAAAGGAATACAAATGTCTCAAAAATGAGATCAACAGGAAGTGCAAAATGGCTAAGCAGGGATGGTCAGAGGACAATTCTAAGAATGTAGAGGCACATATCACTAAGAGTAAGATAGATAATGCCTACAAGAAAATTATAGAGGCCTTTGGCGAAAAGAGAACCACTTGCATGAATATCAAGAGCTGAGATGGAAACAGAGTTCTAAGCAAAGAAGGGAAATCAGAAAGGTGGAACGAGTATATAGAGGTCTATGCAAGGGCAATTTACTTGAGGGCAATATTATAGAAATGGAAGAGGACATAGATGAGGATGAAATGAGAGATATGACATCGTGTGATGAATTTGATAGAGCACTGTAGAACCAAGTTGAAACAAGGCCTCATGAGTAGACAACATTTCATTAGAACTACTGATACCCTTGGGACAGCCAGTCAAGACAAAACTCTACCATTTGGTGAGCAAGATGTACAAGACAGGTGAAATACTCTCAGACTTCAAGAATAATATAATAATTCCAATCACAGAGAAAACAGGTGTTGACTGCTGTGAAAATTACCAAACTATGAGTTCAATAAGCCAAGGCTGCAGAATAGACTGGCAATGGCAAGGAAAGCATTTTTGAATAAGAGAAATTGGTTAACTATAGATTTAAGAGTGAGGAAGTCCATTCTGAAAGTATCTGTATGGAGTGTAGCCGTGTATGGAAGTGAAATATGGACGATAAACAGTTTAGACAAGAAGAGATACGAAGCTCTTGAAATGGGGTGCTATAGATGAATGCTGAACATTAGATGGGAAGATCACGTTAACTAATGAGAAGGTACTGAATAGAATTGTGGCAGAACTTGACTAGAAGATGGGATCAGTTGGCGGGACACATTCTGAGGCATCAAGGGATCACCAATTTAGTACTGAAGGGATACACAGACGGCAAAAATTGTAGAGGGAGTTTAAGACGCGAATACACTACCCAGATTCAGAGGGATGCAGACTGCAGTAGTTATATAGGGATGAAGAGGCTTGCACAGCTTAGAGTAGCTTCGAGAGCTGCAACAAACCAGTGTCTGGACTGAAGACCACAACAACATCAACACACTTGTATTGGAGAAAAATATGCTCAATATGACAATAATTTGCTTTTTGACTATAATACTTGCATCATACCAGGCTTCTCATACTCTGTAGTAATCCATGGGCTTTCCATCTCTTTTTACCAACCTCCTTATCATTCCGCCAACTATCTTCTCTTATGCTCCCCACATACTTAAAACTTACAACTTCCCTTGGTACTTGCAATGTAAAGCTGTGCACTACTTCCCACTTTCCTTGGTACTTGCAATGTAAAACTGTGCACTTCGCAAAATGCAGAACAGTAGTAGTAGAATTTCTTACGACTACAGTATCAGACAGCATTGGAATCAGTCAATGCATATAAAACAACAGTATGACATGGAATGGAATAATCACAGAGCCTCAGACACAGGTAAGGCAGGTGGCAAATTCATTCCATTTGAAAGGTATTGGGATAATGCTGTCTACAATGGAGATTGCTTACAAATCGTTTATGTGTGCCACCTTAGAGTACTGCGCAAGTTTGTGGAACCCACTCAAGGACTATCAGGGGATACTGAATGTGTACAAAGAAGGGTGGAACAAATGGTCACAGCTTTGTCTGACTCATGGAAAAGCTTCATGGAAATGCTGAAAAATATGAATCGGCAGCTGTTTGAAGACAGACACCAATTATCCTTTGAAAGCCTATGTACACAGTTCCAGGAACCAGTTTTGAGTGATTAATCTAGATATACTTTTCAGTCATCTATGAAATGTTCCTGTAGGAACCACCTATACAAGATTAGGCTGACTAAAGATGCACAGAGGCCCTGAAGCAGTCATTCTTTTCATGTTCCATTTGCGACTGGACTAGAAATAAACCTTAACATTCAGTACAGAGCTCAGTAATCCACCTAATATACTTCACTATGGTTTGCATGAAATGGATATAGGACTAGAGTAGATGAACATGGTGACAATTATTGAAGACCATAAAAATGATTTACTTAACACGAAAACCAGGGAAGACAAAGTAGTAGTGGTAGTGGTGGTGGTGGTAGTAGTAGTAACAGTTGTAGTAAACAATTAACTTGGCACTTTAAGCAGAAAAAGAAAGCAAAAATTTTTCCAACAAGTATGTATTACATGTAAAACGTAATGCTGATGACAAATAACTTAGTACCCAGATACATAAAAATAAAACAATTACCAAATGATACAAAGAAATAAAAAATGGCATCAAACCTCTTAAAAAAAAGAAACCGCCAAACAATAAAGCAGCAAATGATTTTCAGTCTATTCCAATGTAAAGTAATCTTTAATAAGAGTATTCCATATCTATCCAGTGCTTAACACACTAAGCTACTGTAACCACTTTTGGCCATGCAGAAATATCTAGATGTTAGCTAAACAGGCAACTACATTTAAACATAATTTAAGTGACTTAGGATTGGTGGTAGGCTAATGGAGATAGTTAACCAACTATCAAACTAAAACGAATTACTGGCACGAAACAAGATTACAGGTGATACCCATTTTCAAACATTTTGTGGGGGATTGGCGATGAAGTACTTTATACAGATGAATAAAAATGTAATGGAAATAACAGAGGAAAGGTCCCCAAGATGTGACGAACGGGAGTTGCTGGTTTGGGGATGTTATATGTTGCTACAGCTTAGTGTACAGAAACACTTCTAGAGGTAGTGTCTTCCGAGGAAATGGGTCTTAAATGATAAGGGTTTTAATTTCGTTAGTGACAGAAAACAATACTTACTTTGCTGTTTTCCACTCTGCGTGCGTGATAATATTTTTCAATAATTCAACAGTGGCTGTGGCTATGGTATATGAATCAAGCATTTTTCTGAAACAAATATTTATTTACTCCACATATGTCAACTCTTAGTTCTTTCATGTTGATAATTCTCAAACTGCGTACCCACCCTTGTTTGATGTCACTCACAAATCTGTCAATCAACTGATAATGCCCGTTGGCATCTCGCATTTTCGCTTATGGATCTTGCTCGTTCCAATATTTATTTATGTAGCCTAGAAGCCTACTATCCTCCCACGCGTCACAGTTTTTCTCTCAAAGCACACCTCTGTGATCACCTCAATCCTTACAAGTTGTGTCTCTGGCCTCACCGCCTGCGCAACGCTTTCGGCGCAAGAACTGTTTTAAAAGAGTAGGGTAGGAGCGTAGGTCGGAGAACAGAATGAATTAATTCAACATGAAGAAAATTTCTTCAGTCGGAAAGCTATTCAGTTTGGAAAAATGAGTAAGTTTTCGTATATGAATGTTCACAGTATAGCCATCATGGGGCAGTGCATTTTGAAATTCCTCCTTTTTGTATGATTGGAAAATACACTCTTTTTGTTCTTTAAATCCGAAAAAAAGGTTGCGAAATGCACTATTCCGTTAGTGTGCACCTAGAGATCACCAGTGTGAACACATATTCCGAACAGTAATTAGCGGATAGAAGGGAGGACAAGCTGTCATTACCGATTAGCGTTTCAAAAACATTTCCAGTTATTCAACAGAACGTTGATTATTATCGGTCAAAGTTTTCTAAACGCGTCCGCGGAATAGCAATGGAAATTGATGCTTTGATGATGTAGGAATTAAGTACGATATTACAATTTCAGGTGAAAACTATTGGGTTCATCTTCGTTTTAAGGGTTACGTTATTGCCTCACAACCAAATTGTTTTTGTAAAATTATTGTTTTTAAATATTTACAAAATATTATACCGTTTTGTGTGTGAAATGCGAACACACAAAAATTAGACTATTGTTAAGAGTGTTTTCAGGCATTGAGGAAAGCAACAGAGACGTACATAAATCTTGTAACAATGCAATCGATGAAAAATGTTTAGTCTCTACAGTACCAATACCAAAGGCAGAACATTTTTTAAAAATTTCTTGAACTTTACAGACGCCATCTGGTTGGTTTGAAAAACAATCACAGCGAAAATATCTACACATACTTCGCCTATAAGGGTGGACGTTGCAGAGCACGACGAAGCGCTACCGTACAGGCTTACTAGGAAGAAACTTCGCCGTGGCAACTCTGTTGCGTTGCTGCATCATTCTGGGGAACGATGAGTAATGTTTATTTCTATAGTCGGAAGAAATTTAAAACGAATC
The DNA here is from genome assembly GCF_023897955.1 of Schistocerca gregaria. Taxonomy (NCBI): domain Eukaryota; kingdom Metazoa; phylum Arthropoda; class Insecta; order Orthoptera; family Acrididae; genus Schistocerca; species Schistocerca gregaria. Next base: position 443,116,108 of record NC_064923.1, read on the forward strand.
CATCAGCAGAGATTTACAACGATTATAATGAAATAAGGTTCGTGAGAAGAGTAAAAAATGCGAGCTGTAAAATTTTATTTCTGGATGCTATAGATCATTAAAGAGTTGTTAGGTAAGTCGAAACTGTAGCTGATAGTGTTTGGTCTGCAAACGGAATTTGACGGAATGTGCTAAGCGAAGTGAGGAGACCGTGAATGCGCAAGAGCGATTTAAGTTCCAGTTGGGTTACACTAAAAAGAGATCGTCTGATTTCCTTGTAACTGGCTCTTGATTAGTATTCCACTCAGTGTATTATTTGGATTTCATGGAAGACAAGAAAATGTCTCTTATCACTCCTGAACACCTGCATCTTTGCGCATGAGAAATGTGGCATCAATAATTGCAGCATTGACTAAAGGTTTATCCAATTTGCAGTGGTGTGTCAAAAAATACTTATAGCATAAGAAAAAAATAAAACCGTTTCAACATGTGCGATTTGTGGCTCAAGCGTAGATAAAAATTTCGCAGTAAACAGGCGCACCAGACGCATTTTCTCTCGGTGGACTGCCCCTATAACTTTTGAGATTCTTGACATTTAAAACGTCACCTGACTCGCAAACTTTTTAATGGGGAAAGAGAAGTAGTCTTATTGTCTTGTGCTGCCGCCTACGTTGACGAAATGAACTAATGGCTTTGGATTTCAGCGAGTCTTTGCCTCAAACGAAGTTTACCGGAGAAAATAATAGCAGCAATTTGTTTCGCCATGATGTTGATGTGAATTAGTTTGTCAAAGCCACTTCCCGATGTTGTACTTAGGCCCATATCAATGTAGAAAATACGCATTCCTCAGGAAGGGAAACGGGGGCAGCATTTCGTGGATACCAAAGAAAGCTTCAAACGTGTTTGAAGCTTTCGAGGCCGTATTCATGGAACTATGAACCTGGACTCGTTGTCTTTTGCCTTGTCACAAATATGTTATTTGGTTACAAATTTAACAAAGAAAAATTATAAGCAAAGTGTTCAGGATATATATCATGTAAGTAATAGGAATGTAATTGAAGAATATTAATATCGTCTTGAATACGGTTTGTTGTGTGCTTGCATATGGTGGATAGTTGAAAGGAAAGCGCTGGATCATATGTTATCTGTGCAAAATTTTCGAAAAACTGAAAATATAGACTTATGAAGTAAAGTTCTTCAGAGTACGCCAAGTGACACCAGTGAACGGATTCGTAAACAAACATAAAGGAACAGAGACGCAACCCTTAAGGGTCTTGGTTTGCAAGCTATAGTAGGGTTTCTGGCCCTGTTGCATCAAATTATGAAAAAAATGTTAGAGTGTTAAGTGCTTCTGTGTTCATTATTGCCGAAATTCTTGACTGAAGATTGACATGTTGAATTCAGTTCGTCGAGAGCGTACTAACTTTTTAGTGAAATGCCAGATTTGTGATACACAAAATCGGTGCGTAGTTGCAGGAAGCTCATGTTTTTGCTATTTTGAATTGATTTTTGGCAATTCCGCCTAAGCTGTGACTCTATCGAAATTATAAGAAACTTTGAATTTTATTTCTGTTACATTTCACTAATTTTGAAATAGTTTTATGTAATTGTAGGTTCCGAAAAAAAAGGTGGGGGTATTATCGTTGTGGAGCGTTTGAGAAGTATCGTGTGTACCAGATTTGTTTGCAGAGAGTTATTAAATATAAAAACAATGATATGCCTACTCAGTTTAATCATAGATTCGGCAAAATAAAGAAGCTTCGTTTTATAGTTGTTAAGGGTGCGAAGGAGATTTGTCAGTAACATTCATTGAGGACTACTGGTGGTATCAAGAAATCATGATTTGTTTTTGGTGAAATTGAGCAATTTTCTTAAAATTACCTTTGTTGTATAACGCAAATTCGGGTGTAATAGGGATGCTATGTTTGGTTAGGATGTTGTAGTGACCCTACACAAAAGAATCAAAATAGAATTGAATTCTGAAAACACAAACAAATAAAATCCCCGACGAATATTTTGGTTCGTACTGACGGTCGCCCTTGTAGCATCGAATTAAAATCCATGAAGAAATAACCAGAACACAAACATTGTCAATAAAGTAGTTGAAACTTAAGAGTTAACTAATTTATCCTAGCTAATTAGTTTTTTCAGGCGTTATACACAACATGAGGAAAGGGAAAGGCTGATGGTTAAATAAATTTTTAAAAAACAACCTTGCTCCAAATAGCATAAGAAGAAATTGTTAAAAATATTTAGTCATTGGAGTCTTTTACACAGTTGTAGCTGTTTGTGAAATGCAAGTAACAATACATGTGAGAAATGTTTGGCTGAACAATTTCATTAAAGAACTATTTCCGATGTGTTTTTGATTGGTCATCAATATAACACTGAAATTTAGGTAAAATATTGTCGTATCAGAAATACTGAGTGTAACTATCTAATTACAGTTGGTGTCAGCATACGGGCTTGAAGCAGAAAGGCACTTGCTGCGTTGTCTCTTCTCGCACATTGATTTCAGTGCTGAGGGGACTAAAACTAGCAGCAGTAAAGACTTCCACCAAATTTTGCTTCTTAGCCAGGAGTGCACATCACTGCTGACAAAGCCCACATTTATATCTAGTATTTGCTACGCCACTGATAATCCTTTACACCATCAGAAGGTATGTTCACTTCTCTAAATCAAGTTAATAATTAACCCGTTACTTCTGTTGTTATCATGTTAAGGTTTTGATATGTTTCAGACTTTAAAACCATCATCACAACTTTTACCACAAGTGAGCAAAGTTTTGAAGCTAACTCCAGTCCAGGAAGTAGCATTCGGCTTGGCGTTACTACATTCATTAAACCAAGAAACCCAAAATTTCGCTGCCCAGTTTTTGAAAGCTCGGCTCCCAGACCTTATAGTATCTTACATAAATACAGGTGAGTGTTACTTCATATAGAAATTAAAAAAGGGAATGTATTTACAATATTTTTTTGATTGGTCTAAATGCATTAGAAAGTATGTGATCAGACCACGTACAGGACATGAAAAGGAATTGGTTTGTGGAGGTTACAGATATTAGTTCCTGCATTTTTTGGATCTATAGAACAGGAACTGAATCCAATCTAATTTAATAGATACATCTTGCTGCAGTTACATTACTTGGTGACAGTTCATTACTAGTAGTTGGATGGTCAGCCACAAGTTTTTTTGTCTGTGTCGTACTGCACTTACTATGCTCCCTTTTTACCCCTTATTGTAATATGCAAGTGAAGACTGTCTGTTAAGTACACAAAAGTTTAATGAAGAGGCCATAAGTTAAGCTGTAATTGAAGATGATTTGGTATAACTTTTAAGTTAATGACATCAGGGTAGAACTGTATTTACATCTGTTACCTAATGTGTGGAGATTCATCTTAGTATAGCCCTAGATCAAGAGGCATAATCCGTATCACTTCAGGCAGGGGGGTTACCTTCATACTCTCAGATGTTATTGAATTTAGCATATATAAAAATTCATGAGTAAGTAAGAAACACCTTGTTTTTGTTTTCTCCAAAAAAGGTCCTGCACTGAGATGCAGGCCTCCAAAGATATCACTGTGAACACGTTTTTGAAGATGTGAATTTCGGATTTTTTTTTTTTTTAAATGCTGTGTATCTGTAAAGTTCTAGATACTTTTAGTTTTTTTTAAGGTAATTGTTTTATGATTACAATGATATCTTCCGTTTGGATGCATCTGTCAGTTTTTTTACTGTCACCTTGTGAATTTATTTATTTTTTGTAATTTATAGAAATTCTTTTAACAAATGCCAATCCACAAAAAGCTAGATTTTTTTCTGTTGATTAGTATCATGTATTACTATATTCTCTGTAAAGGAGAGCTTCCACTTTAAAGTTGGACAGGTTTTATTTTTAAAAATATTTTTTTAAATTTTCAAGGATAATATATGTCTTCACTGAAGTTGTTTCTTACTAATTTCTTTGTTACAATGTATTTCTATTGTAAATAGTCTTCATGGGTTTGCCACTATATCACGTTGAGCAAATTCCACAATATTTCCTCTGAGCAACTGTCTGGCATCTTGCTCTGAGGAAATATTGTGGAATTTGCACATGATCCGGGGGCAAACCCGTGAAGACTATTTACAACACATTCACGGGAAAGCTTGAAGAGTCACAACTGGTACCTTTATTTCTATTGTGTGTTGCATTTATTTATTATCACTTCCTTTGTTGCTGTTATTTATTATTACTTTCTTTGTTGCTGTTATGTATCATCTCTTATTTCGTTGCAGCTATTTTTTGTCACTTGCTTTGTTGCAGCTATTTGTCACTTTCATTGTTGAAATTATTTCTTAAACTTTATTCTAGTTTCTTGTCAGTTTCTTTGTCATGGTTGTTCATTGCAAGTTTCTGTATTGTAGTTGTTCAGTGTGAATTTGTTGACTGAAGAGGCTTCTAAGAAATATGAGACCATCCAGTGAGTTCTATGTTCCGTGAGGAATTTGCCAGTTGACACAGCTACAGCGTGTATTGTGAAAAGGATTGTTTCAAATGTCTTCTGACTGGGGACACAGGAGAGTGAAGTGTGCTATTTACATATCTAAAAGAGTTTTATATAAGACAACTAAAAGGGAAAAAAAACCACACAGACTTTGGTTAGGTTTGGAATAAGTGCTCTCATTTGAAGACTGTTTCAAAGAGAAGATGTATCCAGTGACTAGTTTTTGTGTTTTAAATGTTTTGACTGAATAACAATAATAATAGTATCTGAACAAAGTGAAGCCTCCCATGGTGCAAATGATGAAGATTTTGCGCCAATAGGAGGATTATTAAATACGCTGAATCATTCAGTCAACCACAGAGGTAGGTGTTGATCCTGTTAAGAAACTGTGATCAGTGAAGTAGTCATAAGTTCTATGCATCAAGAAAGAGCAGAGAAATTACTAAAGCTATGGATGAATAAGCTACAGCAAAAATGACCACACTCTTAAAAGTAGAAATTCCATATTCATAAGAAAATGAACCAAAGCACTTTTGCATCTCTTGCCAGGAATTTTTCACAAATATCAATTCAGCTCTTGAATATTGTGTATGCTACAGTAAAAAGGTGCAAGTTTTGACTTTTTCAAAGAAAACAATTTTGAACCACGTTCCTTCAGTATGTAAGTACATGGTAGAAAAATCAAGAAACGTGAGGTCTGTAAAGTGAGTCTTTGGAAAACCAGACCCCTATTATGGTCATCCTGTAGAAGCAGCTCAAGTTCAAATAGTTCATTTTATCTGGAAGATATATGGGACTGTTCTCACCAGAGTGCCAACAAAAAACACCCTATAACTGTAACAGTTGAAGGTCAAAAAGTTGTGAAAGTGAAGAAGTACATGACTCTCAGTATTAGAGAAACCTTTGAAATTTATAAGAGCAACTATACAACTTCAGCTATTGGAAGGTCAAAATTTGATGCACTATGACCTAAGTGAGTTGTTCCACACCCACCTAGATGTGTTTGTTTGTGTGTACTGCACGAATTTTGTACTTTGTGTGATAACTTTGAAGAACTTACTGAGCATGTGACATATGACACCATTGTTGGACATGTGAAGTCATTAGTAGTCTGTGATGTAAAGCAGGGACTTGTTTGTTTCAAGAATGTGGCGACTGCCCTGGAAAGAGAGGACTGTCTTTACAGACACTTGGTCTGGAAGATGTAGCAGATAACAGTGCAGAAATTACATATGTGACATGGGAGGAAAATAAACTAATTAAGAAAACTGTTGCCTTTGACAGTTTCATTGATGAACTTGGTGAATGCTCAGTGAAAGCTGTAACACGTGAGCATCTGAAGAAATTGCAACAACACATTGCAGAAGTGAAAGGGTGTGTACAGGCTGAAGAACTATGTTCAGTGCTTTTCTGTGATTTTGCTGAGAACTGGTCTGTAATTTTACCACAAGAAGTACAAGGGTATCATTAGAGTAATTACTAGCTTTCAGTTTTTACAGGAGTGGTGTATTTTCAAAACAAGACCACAAGTGTTCCAGTTATAAGTGATGGCACCAGACATAACTCACCACATGCTTTGCTAGCTATGCGCAAAATTCTTCAACTGCAAACAAGGACAGAGAAGATCATTATTGTTTCTGATGGTGCTCCTAGTCATTTTAAAAATCGTTACCAGTTGTATGAATTCAGGAAGTCACTTGTGCCAACTGACTGCGTATACAGTACTAGTGGTCATGGGAAGCAGCCTTGTTATGCTGTAGGAGGCCTGCTGAAGGACCATGCAACAAAACAGAATCTTTCCAGACCAGATATTGCTGCAATTCAGAATGCTGAAGATTTTAAGAGAGTCATGAAATCTTATACATCCACAGCTCTCATTCTTTTGTCCAAAGAGTAAATCGAAGAATTCCACAAACAGAAAAACGGAGAATGGTCCAAACTAACTACCTTGTGAAAGGAATTCTGAAGACACATTATTGGACTCGGTGGTGGATGAACTCATATTGCATGCACTTTCGTAGAGCAAGGAAGAAGAAATTCTGTTCATTTGGCCAATCCCTCAGAAATAGCAGGATAACATTCAGATTCACAACCTGAGAAGTGGGATGTTTGTGGCATGTGTGTATGACTGTGACTGGTGGATTGCAGAGATTATAGGCACCAGTTATGAGTTAAATGAAATCGTAGTGAACTTTATGCTACCACATGGACCAGCTGCTGGATATAGGTTTTCAGCTGAAGGACAGCAACAATGCCATCAGTGCTCTCACTTCCTGTTCATAATGTTTTGAAGATTGTAAGTGCTCCAGTTCCTATTGGTTCAACAGGAAAGTATCACTCTATATCAAAGGAAGATACTGAAGCTGTGAACACATTTTTAGTTCACTGACTGGCTAATTTCAGTACAAAACAGAGTGCACAGTAGTTGTATAAATTGAAACCTTTAAGTCTTTGGACCTTTCGTATATATTTTGGCAACATTTAAAATGCTTGAAAGGTGAGTCTCTTACTCATCCTTCAAAACTAAAATTATGTTAAATAGGACTAGGTTGTGATTTTTATGAGCCTGTTATGTGATAATAAAACAGATGTTTTGTTATGGCAAAAATTTCAATTGTTTATAAAACCTGTTCAGTGTAAAAGTGGAAGCTCTTCCTTTCAGGGAATGTAGAATTATATGGTACTAATCAACAGAAAACAATAAAAACTTTATGGATCGGCATATTTGAAAAAAAAAAATTCCATAAACTATAAAAATTTCAGAACACTATAGTAAAAGAATTTTGAGTTAAGTCCAAATGGAGGATTTTCTTTGTAATCATTAAACAACTTTTTTTAAAAAAAAAGAAAAGGCAGCAAAATATCTAGAACTTTTCCAGAGATACAGCATTTTAAATTTTTTTCCAAAATTGGCATCTTAAAAATGGTATGCGCAGTGTCATCTTTGGAGGGCTGTATTTCAGAACAGAATTTTTTTTGGAGGAAACAAAAAATACATGTTCCTTACTTAGTCCTTCATTTTAACATGTGCTAAATTCAATAACATCAGAGACTATGAAGGTAAGATTTTTTTTCTTAGCCTGCCTGAATTGATATGGACTATGCCAGATTACGTTGTAAGGTGATAATTTAGAGGGGACGTGGTGAAGCCAATGAATGTGAATGCCAAATAAAGCTTGAGGTAGCACATTGACATGCAGTGTAGCTTATTATTTACATTAATTGGCATAAAACACATTTTACACTCTTTTCATTATAAAAACCAATGCAGCAAGTTAAATTTAGACAACTTATATTGGGTAATGGCCAAGTTTCTGATATTGTGATCGACTTTATGCTCATACGCATAAACTGTGTAAAATGCTAGTGTGTTCCACTTTGTAATTTTTACCTTCTATTTGAAGTTATTTTTTTAAAAACATGGTACAAGTATGTAGAACTATATCTTCCAGTAGGCAGTATGTTCTTATCTCTATCTCAGTATGATGCCAGAAAATAATTGGCCAGAGAATGGTACATGGTATCCGTGGCAAGAATTTGCAATGTTAATTTGAGTTAGCCTTTTATAGTGAGTAAAGTTTTTTTCTATTAGTCATTGTTATCTTATAGCTATTTTCCTTTTAACCATAATTTATATGAACACTAATTTTTTTAGAAACAGCTAGCAACCAGCAAGAACTCTGTCTGCGTGACATTCCTTCTGAGGTTCTCCACTTGATAGTTGTCAGTTTACTCCAGGGATTCAAAGATCAATTTGGTGAGTAATGATAAAAATATTTCAGTTAATTCTGTGTTCTATATGTCATTGAAATAGGAAATGCAGCTTATTTTTGGCATGTAGAATACAAATGCTAATCTAACAAACTGGAAGATAAAATCAACAAAGGAAAGTCCGTAATGTAATGTTAACAACATGATGAGGAGGATGGATTGCTACTCACCACATAGTGGAGATGGTGAGTCGCAAATAGGCACAACAAAAGACTGCTAAACAAGTGAGCTTTCCGTCATTCTCTCTCTCTCTCTCTCTCTCTCTCTCTCTCTCTCTCTCTCTCTATCTCTATCTCTATCTCATTATCTTTTCCCGCCTGCGACTCAACTCCACTGTATGGTGAGCAGCAATCTTATCCTTTTGATAATATTGTCAAATCGGAAGATAAGTAATATACCGTAACAGAAAGTTCCTTCAACTGTAGAATGTACGTATACTGTCACTTCTGTGACATCATGTGCATATCATTTCATTTAATGTTCCTTAATGTCAACTTGGGTAGAGTAAGTATGATTGTAATGCTGCTAACCATATTGGCAGCAGAACAATCATGATGAACATTCAAGGGATCTTTGGTTAAATGCCAGATTATTACATTTCACCTTGGGTGCTTTTGTGAACCATGGAAAGTGTTGTTTGTAAGGTGCCAAGTCTATTCAAAGTACCATAAGGGTTATAAAATTGGATCAGAATAAGATATCACTACACTGTCAGCTCATAAAGTTGGATAACATCAGTCAAATCAACCAACTTAGGTTAATTTCTGGACAGTGATGTCACAGATTCCTTTTTCTTTCTTATATTTGACAATATATTGTAATTGTAACAGTTTTTTGTTGAGTGTACCAGTTTCATGTTTAAAAAATTTAAAATGGGTAATGGATAGGTTAAAGTTAGAAATAGTGGGAATTATTGACGTTTGGTGGCAACATGACTTTTTGTCAGGTGAATACAGGGCTATAAATACAAAATCAAATAACGGTAATGCAGGAGTTAAGTAATGAATAAAAAAATAGGAACACGGGTAAGCTATGGTATAAATGGAATAGCATAAGAGTGGTTTAAGTCATATGTACAGAACAGTAAGCAAAAAGTTTCCTTATGTGGGTCAAGTGAGTTAAATAAGTTTGCCTCAGTAGTACAAGTTTATATGCCAACTAGCATCACAGATGACAAAGAGATTGCAGAAATGTATGATGAATAAGAGAAATTATTGATATAGTGAAGGGAGATGAAAATTTAATAGTTACGCGTGACTGGAACTCTATTTTTGATAGTAGGAAAAGGAAGAGAAGGAAACGTAGTAGGTGAATATGGAATGGGCGTAAGAAATGAAAGAGGAAGCCGTCTGGTAGAATTTGCACAGAGCATAACTTAATAATAGCTAACACTTCGTTCAAGAATCATGAAAGAAGGTTGCATATGTGGAAGAGGCCTGGAGAATACAAACGTTCCGAAAATGAGATCGATAGGAAGTGCAAAATGGCTAAGCAGGGATGGATAGAGGACAAATGTAAGGATGTAGAGGTTTATCTCACTAGGGGGTAAGACACACACTGTCTCCAGATATACACGCAAAATTCAAGCTTTCATAACCAACGGTTGCTTCTTCAGGAAAGAGGGAAGGAGAGGGAATGTGTGTGTGTGTGTGTGTGTGTGTGTGTGTGTGTGTGTGTGTGTACCTGCCCTTTTTTCCCCTTAAGGTAAGACTTTCCGCTCCCGGGATTGGAATGACTCCTTACCCTCTCCCTTAAAACCCATATCCTTTCGTCTTTCCCTCTCCTTCCCTCTTTCCTGAAGAAGCAACCGCAGGTTGCGAAAGCTTCAATTTTGTGTGTATATTTGTGTTTGTTTGTGTGTCTATCGACCTGCCAGTGCTTCTGTTTGGTAAGTCACATCATCTTTGTTTTTAGATATCTTTCCCTCGTGGAATGTTTCCCTTACCAAGCGGGAAAGTGCCGGTAGACAGGCACAATAAAAAACACACAAAATTTCGAGCTTTCGCAACCGGCGGTTGCTTTGTCAGGAAAGAGGGAAGGAGAAGGAAAGATGAAAAGATGTGGGTTTTAAGGGAGAGGGTAAGGAGTCATTCCAATCCCGGGAGCGGAAAGACTTACCTTAGGGGGAAAAAAGGGTAGGTATATATATACACACACACACACACACACACACACACACACACACACACACACACACACACACACACACACACACACACACACACATATCCATCCGCACATACACAGACACAAGCAGACATTTGTAAGTGAATTTCATATTTGATGTGAGCAATTGACACTCTGGTCCGACGCATGAAGGCGATTATGAAGTTTTCGGGTGCAGATGGTAGCAGATGCATGTTAGTATGTCTTATTTATGATGATGAAAAAGTGTTTCCGCCCGGGATCGAACTGGGGACCTTCTGCGTGTTAGGCAGACGTGATAACCGCTACAACACGGAAACTACTTGTGTGCACCTTACTTTACAGACAACTTGTAGTGATGTGGTCATCGTAAATAAAAAATTCAATAAATAGGGCACTTGCATAACAAAAGTACATGCAGCAGATCCACACATGTGGCTCACTGGAGTACAATATGACATAGGCAGGAAAATACTGTTCCCGCCCGGGATCGAACCAACGACATTCTGTGTGAAACAGACATGATAACCGCTACACTACGGAAACGGCGGACATGAGGAGTCCACCTCTGTTCACTCGAACTTACCTCACTCTCTCTCTCTCTTGTCCGCGAACGCACACGCGACAGTTCTTTTGACAGCCTGGAAATCATCACAGCCGAGGGCTCAAGAAGTCTTCAGGGTGCTCGAGAGGGTGTCTGCCGTAGCACCCCTAACGAGATAGCGGCGCTTCACACAGTCGTTATTGCAAGTCATATCAGCAAAAGCAATCACTTTCTTAGCAGCAGGCAGTGGGAGCCCAGCGGCCTTTACAAATGTCTGCTTGTGTGTGTGTGTGTGTGTGTGTGTGTGTGTGTGTGTGTGTGTGTGTGGGGGGGGGGGGGGGGGGGCGCTCGAGAGAGTGTGTGTACACCTGTCTTTTTTCTTCCCCCTAAGGTAACTCTTTCCGTTTCCGGGATTGGAGTGACTCCTTACCCTCTCCCTTAAAACCCACATCCTTTCGTCTTCTTACCTTCTCAACCACTGCTTCGCTTTTGTGTCCCTAAACTCACAAAGCTGCCATCTGGTTTCTGTACAAACTTTAAATAGCCTATCACTCCCTGTATTTGACGCCTGCCACCTTCACAATCTGAAAGAGAGTATTCCACTCAACATTGTCAAAAGCTTTCTCTAAGTCTACTAATGGTAGAAACATAGGTTTGCCTTCCCTTAATCTATCTTCTAAGATAAATTATAGGGTCAGTATTGCCTTACATTTTCCAAAATTTCTACGGAATCCAAACTGATCTTCCCCGAGGTCGGCATCTACCAGCTTTTTCATTCGTCTGTAAAGAATACGTGTTAGTATTTTGCAGCTGTGGCTTATTAAACTCTTAGTTTATTTTCTCTGTGATTGGAATTATCGTATTCTTCTTGAAGTCTGAGGGTATTTCACCTGTCTCATGCATGTTGCTCACCAGATGGTAGAGTTTTGTCTTGAGTGGCTCTCCCAAGGCTATCGGCAGTTCTGATGAAATGTTGTCTACTCCTGGGCCTTGTTTCAACTTAGGTCTTTCAGTGCTCTGTCAAATTCATGACACAGTGTCATATCTCCCATTTCATCCTCATCTATGTCGTCTTCCACTTCTATAATATTGCCCTCAAGTACATTGCCCTTGCATAGGTTATATATCTTAGCTAGAAATTCTGTGTGTGTGTGTGTGTGTGTGTGTGTGTGTGTGTGTGTGTTTAAAATATATTATTGATTTCAGATTTTATTTTATTTCCACCCTTCAGACAGTTCAGCATTAATCACCTTGCAGAACAATGAAGGTATTTTTTTTCTTTTTTTTCCAAAGAAATTTGGCTTTTGTTAATCTTTTCTGCTGCGGCAGTCAATTTCATTGAAAGTAAGTGATTCCACACTTCGCTACATTTCAATTGTTCGCTACTTTTCAAGTGCACGTTTTTATCTTCTACCACATATGACATTATGCCATAATAAAGAACCAAACATGATGTAATACTGTTCTGGTACTCCCAGAAAATTTACATCTGAATCTGGACATACGAATGTGCACTATAAGCCGAAGTATGCATTTTAGTACGGTTCACGAAATTCTTGTGCTCTTGAAGTATCATCTGACGTGTTGTTTCTTTCATGACAGTATGTAAGATCTTTTAATGTTTTACACATATAAACAAATGGGCTTCCTGCGTCATTGTAGTTGCTCTAGGGCAATGACTCCCATTCTCTGGCACCCTGTGCCAGCTGCTGAAATGAACCTATTTCTAACAGGTTGCGGGAAAATATTGCAAATGATAATTTGAAAAGCTTTACATTCAAAGTAAATTTCCTTTTACGAAAGATGAAATATGTGCTAGAATGTACGATGAATTCCTTAAATTACAGACTGTTTGACTCTCATTTGAAAATCAACTCTTTGAGGAGGACCAGTTAGAATAATTTCAAGCCCCGAAGACCAAACATTTATGTTGTTACTAAAAATTTTGCCAGCACAATTATGCGATGTATCTTAAAGTGTAACATGCGCATAAAAGATCAACATTATGTGTGGAAGCTTAGCTTCTCTTGCAGCTATTAATCTTAGAGACCAATATTATATGTGAAAGCTTTTCATTTCACGTAGCAACACTATGTATATTAATTTAATTTTTCTTATTTGTGTGTTTGCGCTACTTAACAGCGATCTTGCTATTGGCTGACCACATCACGTGCCCTATGCTGTCAGCGGCTGACGAGACCATGCGACATGAGCTGTGACTGGTTTACAAAAGCGCATCACAATCTCAATTTCAATGCATCGTAAAGTAACATTGGAATTCGAATTTACACCTTCGTAATACAAAAATATGCAGCTTATATGTTGGTGCACATCAAAGATATTTCCAAAACTTGTTTTTTTCCCCTGAGTTTCATTTTATAAAGCAGTGGGAAAGTCTATGCACACAGTGTATAAAACTATAACCATTCAAAGGATTGATAAGTTTTACAGTACCATGGACAAGTATACTGTCACTCAACACGGAAAAAGTGTATTTTCACTCGGGAGAAAGTGTATTTTTAACCGGGAATCCGGGAAAAATCCAGGAATTACAAAAGACTTGACACCATATCTACAAACAGTCACAAATGTAAACATCCACTTCAAGAATACACCTCCTCTTACTTCAACATGCACCCTTCAAATACACCGAGCATGCACATCATTACACAGCACAACATGTTTACTTAAAGATAGAATGCCAGGAATTGGAATACCAGGATACGATGTGGGAGGGAATTAGAAATGTTGCACATCTACAAATTAATTTGTGATGTGAATGTAAAATTACTTGTTACATCATTATGATTTATTGTACATAATGATCCATGGTCCCCTGGACATGAATCTAAGTATCCTCAAATATTTCACTTGACCTATACAGTTAAAATGAAGATAGGGATAACCAGACATAACCCCACAAAATAATTTAAGGGGAAAATTAAAAAAAAAAAAAAAACACACATGCAATCCTCCAGAAAATACATAAAGATACTGGACTCCACTACATACAGAATTTAACAGGTCAGAAATCAAAAAAAAATAAATAACCAACAAATACCAAAGACTCTATCCCATTCAACCAAAACATTACTACAAACCACAAAGCAAGCATTCACTGTAAAAGTGAGCCACCAGTAACAATGTGAACCTTATAAGAACAATGGATTTCATACACACAGCCCATCAGTGATATCATGTTTGGGGGGAAAAAAACTGTCCAAATATTTGTAAAAAAGCAAAATTATTTAATACAACAATTTGTTTCACTCACGGCCATTTGAGCCATGCATAGGTCACAGACATCATAGATTTCACTAATAACTAAGACAACCATGGTTACCACTTAATAGTATGTCTCTCAGTGGTTTCTAGTTATTTGTTGATTTGTGTATATTGTTTTGGTACTTTGTTTTTGGCAACAGTAATTTCATTCAAAACACGCGATGAATCTTACTATGAAATCTGAGTAAAACATTTGTCTGGTTGGTTATTTAGTTTGTTTATATGTTGCACAATGTATTGTAATGATGTCAAAAGCGTCAATTACACGCTATTTGAAAATGCCTTCCTATTTTGGGATGCATCCTATGCATTTACTGACAGGTCAGTGTTGCGATGAAAAATATTTTAGCGAATCACAGCTCTGTAAGTTGTCCCTTACTGTGAGGTATGCTACAGCAGAAAATCATAATTAGTATGCATTACCAAGAAGCATTTTCAGTTGGTTTTGAAGCTGATATTGCTCAATGTTGGGCAATTTACATTATTTGGTACATCATGCAAATTTATCCACATAATTCACCCATTTTTGGAGCCAGAATCACCTTCATGAAAAGCAAATAATTCTTTTTTCATACATATAGCTGTAATTGTGTGTGTGTGATTGTTTCTTTTGAAAGGATTCATCAGAGAAGAGATATACTTTAAGCCCTTGAGTTGTTTTATATGTTTTTAAACCCTGTTGCAATGTGTTCAAGGAATTGTGTGCAAGAAGATTGTGAATGAACTTTTCCTAATGTTGTTAAAGGAATGTTTTAAGACACAATTGTTCTGTACAGTCATGAAACATGATCCCATATAGTGGACGAATCTCCAGTATAAATTTCTTACTCTATATACTGTCATTTACATATGTACTTATGTGGGCAAACTGAAATTTTCTGAATATGACAGTGAAAGAATTAACATTGTAGACCCATAAGACACTTTAAAATGAATGCACCTTTTCACTGCTTTTCCAGAATGTGGGTTAGATCCTTGAACACTTATTCTGAAAGGCATGCAAAATACCCATCTGTAGCTGACATACCATGTTCAGTGAATTCAAAACTTTTTTCTAACAAATATGTAATCAGTGTTGCAGTAGATAGGAATTAGAGGTTACTGAATCTAATGATTAGGATGTAGTTTCAAAATTTTGTTGTTTTCAATTCCTGACTTTTCTGTTGCTATGCAGCTTAAATTTTTCTGGAGAAATGTGATCTCTCTTTCACGTCCAGGCCTCTTCTCACATATTTTCTCATACACTTGCTTCAGAAGGCTTTTAAATTTCTGATAGTTGTTTCATCATTTTCAAGACAAAGAATCATTGTCACATCCAGAAAACACAAAAAGGCGATGCAAACTTTGCCCTTAATGTCAAAGGGCCACAGATGCCTCTGTTCCTGTGAGAACTGTGGAATTCCTGTCGTAAAGTCTCGTCAGGAGCACAAAACAACAGACAAATTAGCTAGATTCTGTTTAAAAGTGACAAAATATTGTTATAAATAGTATTTTGTTTGCAGGGCCATCATCTGCAGCAAGCACAGAAATATTTGTTTCGTAAATAAATACACCCATCTTTTGCTGCAATGTATTTTGTTTGTTCCGGGCATGTTTCACCTTCTGCCTCAGGAAATGTTCGGTGGATTCCATAATGACAGTTTTATTTTTATATGTTATATTTGTAAGTTCTAAAACAGTTCACAACTTATGTATATAGTTATTAGAGCTTCTGGCTGGCATCTGCATTTCCTCTTGTCTGGTCCCATGTTGGAGGTTGCCCTAGAACTTCACTTACAAAATATACACACATTGTCATGCCATGAAGATTTTTCTTCGCAATTTTCTGTGCCTGTGCCCTAATTGGAGCACTATTATTCTTCTGTCACTAGCTGTAGATGCTGATTTACTGTCTTAACTATTGTGTGTTCACTTTCTCTCTTTTTATTTTGTTTGTTTATGTAGATAGGGAGAGGGGGGGGGGGGGGGGGGAGGATAGTCAGGGGTGGCTTATATAAACTTGAATGTGAATATAATACCTGTCAAAAAGTAGTTGACAGATTGTGTTGAGTATGTGGAGCATTTGTCAAATACTGCTTGCTTTTGTGTGTGCATGTGGTTTGAAGATTAGGTGTTGGTGGTGATTAGTGTAAACCCTGTTAATCACCGAGTGAGCAAAAAGGGATTGTGTGGTATTATTATGATGATCATCATCTGTTGGAGTATTACTCTACTGTTATATCTAATAGTTAGTTAGTTAGTTAGTTAGTTATATTACTTGTTCCATGGATCATGAACACGATTCTTTCGTAATGATGTGGAACGTGTCAAAGTACAAAAGATTCATTTATCCCAAATAATCTTTGTTAGTCTTATATACGGTACAATTGTTAATACTTACTGTATTTCTTTAGCCTATGTCTAAAAATTCATCTATGGAGTAGAAGGAGTTGTCATTCAGGAATTCCCTTAACTTACTTTTGAATGCCGATTGGTTGTCTGTCACACAATGATTTGTTTGTTGTTTGTATTTGATCATTTAACAGGGTTTTCTTTTCTGCTTTGGTTTTTGTATGTGGTAACTTCCTTGTGGGATCAGGTGTTGTTTTTTATTGTTTATTCTAGTTATTTTCATGTCGTCTTCTCTGGAGGTTGGCTTGTACTTGTGTTCTCTTAGGTGTTCTATAAATGTAGAGTGGTTTGTCCCAAATTTATAGGCTCTCAAGTGTTCTTTCTATGTGATGTCAAACATTCTGCCCATTTGTCCTACATATCTGCCATCACAACTGTTGTTCTGTAATTGATATATACCTGCTTTCTAGTATATGTCTTTCTTTTGTTGGTTTTGGGGTGTATGTTTTAGGATAGAATTGTCTGTTGTGTATGCCATGTTTAAGCCCTGTCTTTTGAAAATGCGGTTAGTTTGTGTGTCATTGTGTACCATCTCACTTCTCTTGTATTTTCCTGGTTATTCCTTGTTGTTGCTATGATACTGAGTATTTGTGATTCTCTGGTTCTGTCGTGGTTTTGTGTATTGGTTTTTTTTTTTTTTTTTTTTTTTTTTTTTTTTTATATAAGCTTTGTGGCTGTTACCATTGTAACCATTGTTTTTGGCTTTCCACATTATTATATCAAGCTCTTTTTGGTAGTTTTGAGTGCCACTGTGTTGAGTCGGTGGAGCATCAGTCAAAAAACTGCTTGCTTTGTGTTTGTAGATGGTTAGATGATTGGATGACGATGATTATTGTTAGTGTTAATGCAAAACAACTGACAACAATAACAAAAGTAAAACAGAAAAAAACAATACCAGACAAGAACAAAACAACAGAACCAAAGAAAATCAGAAACACTCATTGCTATAACAACTACATAGAATAACCAGGAATAGCATACACAACAGACAGTTCTATCCAAAAATACGCTCTAAAACTAAGAAGACATAAACAGTTCCAGAAAGCAGGTCAGTGTGTGTGTGTGTGTGTGTGTGTGTGTGTGTGTGTGTGTGTGTGACTACGGTGTAACACTTGTGGTGACAGATATGTAAGACAACCTGTAAGTTTGGCACAAACCACTCTATATTTATGGGACACCTAAGAGAACACAATCAAAACCCAACTGCTAGAGAAGAGGACATGAAAATAATTACAATAAATGATGAAAAATATCTTCTGACCCTGCAAGAAAATTACCACATACAAAAAACCAAAGCAGAAAGGAGAACCCTGGTGAATGATCGAATATACACAACAATCAATTTATTGTTTACATTAATAGATAAAATAGTAGATCAACACTCCAAAAGATGGTTATCATAATAATACCACCCAGTCCCTTTCCGCTCAGTCTTCAATTAACCACTCCATAAAACATTTAAACCAAACATCAAATCAGGTGAACAACCAATCTGTCAGCCTCTCTTTGATAGCTATTAAATTCACATTCAAGTTCATAAAACTCGCCTTGACCCCCACCCCTCCATTTACTTAAACCCAATAGAAAGAGACATAAAGTGAACACGCAGTAGTTAAAACTGAAAATCAGTATCTGCAGCTAGTGGCAGAATAATAATCAGGGTTGCCACAAGTTCTCGAAATCAGGGAATTTCAAACACATTAGAGAAATATTGGGGAGATTTGAAAAGAGCGCTGGAAAAATCTCATTTTTGCCTCAGTAAATGAAATGGTTTGTCTGCTGAGGTGTCATGTGTCGTTGTCTGGATGCAGTTGAGTATGTACGTCACTTCTCTACTCCCTCATTAATACTGCTTCTCTCCTTCCTACCACTCCTCTCAGCTTGTGGTCAGTGCTGCCACTGCTTTTTGTTGTAAGCCTAGCAGCTGCCGATAAGACAGGGAGGCCTGAGCAGTGGTTTGTTTGGATCTAATTCTCAGAGACTGTAGGCACAGCACCCAGAGTCGGTGGTCATATGTGTGTAAGTTGTGTCTGAGTGATTGTGTGAATGTGCGTGCAGCACCCAGAGTCGGTGGTCATATGTGTGTAAGTTGTGTCTGAGTGATTGTGTGGATGTACGTGTGCTCTCATTTTCTGACAAAAGCTACAGCTGAAAATTTGGTTGTGTGTGTCTGTCTTTTCTATATGTCTGTGTGTGGCTTAGCAGTCATCTTGAGGTGCTAGCTATCCCCATTAGTATTGACTCTCAGAATATTTGAGCAAGTTATCTGTTGCATGGATTGATCGCCGTGAGTCTCATTTCATCAAGTGGCTCATGAAAGACTGTCCACATGAGTGAATTTCCACAACAGGCCAAAACCACTGGCTGTTTCAGTGGGTATATGTAATGGATCATGCCTGCTGATAGGAAGCCATTCAGTTACTGCTAATATGCAGACCCTGCCCATTGGATCTAGTCTCAAAAATCTCCCTGCAGGTGTGGTATGTTTGTGTGAGGTGTAAAACAGCACATTTTCACAGTTTATCCATGGACCTAGCATTGCAGTGCCCATCAGCAGGCCAGAGGCCATGGGTGATGGATTTCAGGAAGTGCAACTATCTCAAGTCTGTTGTACAGTGTGCCATTCTATAGACATTTTATTTGTTCCAGTGTATTTTGACACTTCAAAAGTAGTTTATATGTTGGAAAGAAAAAACGATAAGAAGAAGAAAATATGTGAGTCGCCGGCGGTCTGTACTCTATGTACTCATAGATTTCTCGAAAGAAAGATCTCATAAACCTGAAAAAAAAAATTAGATATAACACAGTTAGTAATAACTGACAATAACGAACATAGTAGAACCAACATTTTACTGCCGTCACCTACAGTGTTGGTTTACACAATTCTTCCCCACCTTATAAATGTCTTTCAAGGGGCCTACTTTTTTCTGAGGCTATTTCTGTAATCAGTGAAGGTATTTTAAATCTGCCTTGCGACTTCAAGGAAATGCATATTTTTGTCACCAAATGTGTTTCGTTTTATTGAAATAAAATAACATCTGTAGTCTAAATGAAAACAGTACTATTTGGCACACTTTCTCCATCTGAAGTTCATTACAAAAGATATTTACGTTAGTCCTCAATGTTTCTGCTCATATCAGGAAACATCATCTGCTCGCAGTTTTTTGATAGATTTCCTCGTTTGCACTATTGTTTCTTGTACCATAGCTACAAAGACAGTGTGTCAACTTACGTCTTAACTTACCCTTGAGATGTCAAAATTTGTCAGGGAAAAATGCTAAAACTTGTCTGGAAATCAGGGAAATATCAGGGAACTTCACTTGGGAAAACTTTGGGCAACCCTGATAATATTGTTCCACAGCATTTACGGCACAGAACTTGAAAATTGGAAAAAAAGTTTGAGAGGTGAAAAGGTGCTTATGTTTTGTAAATGAAGTTACAGTGTGACATCCAACATGTGACCAGATAAGAGGAAATGCTGATTCCAGCCAAAAAACTCAATAACTGTAAGTAATCACTTACTCGTGTAAAATATAAGCCGTGAATTATTTTATAATCTACAAATATAACATATCAAAACAAAACTGTATTGTTCTGGAATCCACTGAAGATACCTTCAAGTAAAAGGCAAAACAGTTGGAACAAATAAAATACATTGCTTAAATAAAACTGTTTTTTGCAAAAGGAATAGTTTTTATAGTTGTTTTTAGTCAGTATTGTAAAAAATTTTAAACTTGTGATCCACATATTTAAATATTCATATAAGATGTACCATTTTCTTCCAGTATGTCTGTTGTATCAATCATCTCGTACATCTTTAATCACAGGTTATCCATTACTATATTATGTCCTTTCGTGGTTTTTTCCATGTGTAGTTGCAATTTTAGGACTCTCTTCACGACTTCACTAAATTTCTTTTGTTATTAAAGAGTGAACCATTCACAGCTGTCATCTGGTAAGTGCTGCGTCAGAGACAGTGACAGAAACTGTATCCCAGTGGTCCTGTTCTTATTCTAAGCATCACAGTAATAGCCTGAGATGGTGCTGCTGGCAGAGTTGCCTACTGGGTATAAAGGGCCTGCCATTTGCACATCTTCCTACTATTTCACCAAAATGACAGTGGTAAAAAGTCTTTTTGGTCTGGTGAGAGCACAGTGTGTGCTCATTGTCATTAGGGTGAAAGTGTGCAGTCTCACTGTTTGGTTGGGTCAAAGGCTCAAACTCATTGAGGCATGAGGTGATGTCATACAGCCTGTCTCGCTTATGTTTTGTAATGTCTTGGTGCAGCACAGTTACCTCAGTTTTCGTCTGTGATCTCCACCATCTTATTAAAGTTCACTAAGGTGTCACCAAGAGCAGGGTTCTATAAATCTCTGGCAAATGAGATATCCATACAAGTGCGAGAATGTATCTGGGACACACTGTTTGCCCATGGTGTGGAGGTGGCTTTGTCTCCAGTTTCCTCTTAGTGCAACAATTGTTTGAAGTGTTGCATTTAGAGAGGGAAAGCTACCAAATGAGCTGACCTATTAATAGGTCATACTTTCCTGAGGTAGGGAGTGTAGTGGTTGGTAATGTTACTATCCTTGTTGGTAGGACAGCTGTTCAGTCACCACATGTGCATATTTGGTGCAGTCTTGCATTATTCTAGCATTGAGGAAATTTCTGTAGATATGTGTGAACTGTAGTGACTGACAGTCTGTGCAGCAATCTGGTGCTTTAAATGCTACATGGTTCACTTGCACTGCTGAGTCAGTCCCACAGGTTGGAAGTAGGTAATAACTCTTCAGACCTTCAGCTGCAGACAAATAACAGAGAGTCACATCTGGGGAGCAGCAAAGGCTGGTGTTGGCCTCTGACAGGTGGCTGGCTGACAATTCCAGGGTGACATGGCTACACTACTTCTGCAACTCTTGCAGCTACACTGTAGGTGCTCCATCTAGAGGTGATGATGGTCTGTGTCACACACAATGTTGCAAATGGTTTTCACAATTTAAACTTATTCGTCTGCCACTTGAAGATGTTGCTAGAGTGGGGAGGCCTTCCACATCAAGTGATGAATCGCGTGTTAAAAAAAACATCAACAATCTGGTCTGTACAAATAGTTGATTGACTGTTTTGCAGTGGTTAATGAAAAAAAATCTGCAAAAAGAGAGTTATGGCAACACAACACACAGTTCTTCTGCCATGACAATGCGTACGCACACTTGGCCTTGTCAATTCGTCAGTTTTGTGCCAAAAATTTAATGACTGTCCTCATGGAGAGTATTGATGACATCAAAACAAATTTGTCATAGGACTTAATGGCCATCTCAGATGAAGTTATCAAAGACTGCTTTGCAAAATGGAAACACTGCTGGGAAAAAGTGTGTGAATAGGGGAGGGGAGTACTCTGAAGGGATCAAGGATCAGTAATCTGTTAAATTAAAGTTTAGAAAAATAAAGTTTGCTTACTTTCTGAACAGATCTAGTAATGGAGTGATTTGTGAGATGAGGCAACTGCAGATTGGCATTAAAAAGATCAGAACAAAGGATACTGTGATGGCATGGCATTCCAGTTAATCCATGTGAGTGAAACACAGTGCACATCTTTTTGATACAGTCTTATATACATTAGGACCGCAGTAATCCGGCATGCAGTAGTCCGACAGACCTGAAGTCCAGCATGCATCAAAAATTTTTCTGCAGCTTTTGCCCAGCTTTGTTGGCAGTACAATCTGATGCTTTTCAGAAACATCAGAACAGTTCAGCACACCTTGTTAGTGACAATTATCTTCCACACTGAGGCAAATTATAATCTCGCCAAGATAATTCAGGTGTGTTGCTAGCTTTGTGCTGATATCAGTGACTCTTCGTTCACGAGACCTAAATTTACAGTAATTAAAATTGCCTCAGTGCTGTCTTCTTCTTTCTTCTTTAGTGTTCAACCCTGAGGTTGGTTTGCAGCAGAGCGCCATTCCTCTCTTCTGTCTGCTTTCCTCTTCATTTCCACATATGTGTTACATCCAACGTCATTCATGATCTGTTGCATGTATGATATCCTTGGTCGCCCCCGCCGATTCCTTCCCTCAATAACTCCTTCTGCTATTGTTCCAATGATATTGTTGTGTCGTAGGATGTGCCCTACAAGTTTGTCTCTTCTTGTTTGGATGTGCCTCCACAGAGATCTGGTTTCCTGCACCTCTTCATTTGTTACTTTGTCTGTCCAGCTGATCTTCACCATCCTTCTATAGCACCACATCTCCAGGGCCTCTAGCCGTCTTCTCTCTGCTCTTCCAACTGTCCAAGTTTCACATCCATATAGGGCCACACTCCAAACGAAACCTTTCATGATGCGTTTCCTTATTTTCAGACTGATGTTGTTGCTGGTGAGTAAGTTCCTTCTCCGATTAAATGCAATTTTGGCCTTTTGTATTCTGGTCGCAATTTCTTTCCGGCTTCTACCATCCCTTGTGATTTTGCTTCCCAGATAAGTAAATTCCTGTATCACTTCCAGCTCCTCTCTTCCAATTCTAATTCTCGGAGGTTCATATTCTGCTCCTGTACTGCATACCATCACTTTAGTCTTTTTCTTGTTTATTCTCATTCCATACTGATTGTATAGAATTTTTTCCGTTGTTCTGAGGACTTCCTCTAGATCTTCTTCTGTCTCCGTGACTATAGCAATATCATCTGCATGTCTATCTTCTGCCCATTAATTTTGATCCCCACCTCAGTAGTTTCTCGAACTTGGTCTATAGCTTCCTGGATGTAAGCATTGAATATAAGAGGAGAGAGAGCACATCCTTGTCTTACCCCTTTTCTAATATTTGCTTGTTGTTCCTGGTGACAGTTCCTAATCACTGCCACCTCATTCTTATAGAAACTGAGTATCACGCGGATGTCTTTGTACTTTATTCCAATTTTCCTCAGCACTCTGAACATCTCTTGCCAGATAACGTTATCAAATGCCTTTTCCATGTCTCAGTGCTGTGTGGTTTTATTTTGTGGATATTTAAGAAAGTCATTGTACTGTACCAGTATTCAGCTACTTTTGTGACTGTCAAATAGACTAGCACAGTGAACTATTTTCAGTATTCAGCTACTTCTGTGGCTATCAAATAGACTAGCACAGTAAACAGTTTGTATATACAGTGAATGTTTTCTAAACAGAGCCTAAAATGGCAAAATGCAAACGTGTTGTGTTGACAATCAACCAAAACCTGGACATCATAAGAAGAATGGAAAAAGAGGAGAACCCAACATAATATGATAATTTAATATCACATCTTCAAATACACACAATATTAGAAAGCAAAAACAGCAGCTAGAAAACTTTGTCACAATCTGCTTCAACTAAAAGCCTAGACCTTAAGCAGACTCAAAAAATTCTAAGTTGGGAACTGTAGAAGTAGTATTGTTAAAGTGGCTCATGCTAAGAGAGCAGAGGGAAAACCAATAACAGGGCCTGTGTTAATTGAAAAGGAATATCAACAATGTAGGAAAAGGTAGATTGCTACTTACCATAAAGAAGATATGTTAAGTTGGAGACAGGCACAAATAAAACACTTGCCTAAAGGTTTCGGCCACAGCCTTCATCAGCAGAAGAGAAACACATACCATTCATACACATAAGCAAGCACACCTAATGCACACATTACTCCCCATCTCGGGCTAGACTGCAACTATCATGTGGGATGCAAGCAGCAGTTTGGTGGAGGGGGGGGGGGATAGTAGTGTACAGATGAAGAGAGAGAGACAAAGGCTGCCTGGTGGATTGTGCAGGGACTAGAATTCTAGAATGCCAAAAGGCACAGCTTCAGGAGGTTATTGGGCAGGGATGTGGGGGAAAAAGGAGAGGGGAAAGATTGGCAGAGGGTGGGTGAGAAAATGGGGAGAAGACAATAGCAAAGAGGGGGTGGAAACTATTGGGTAGGGGGTGTAGGGGCAGTATGTTACCGTAAATTGAGGCTGGGATAATTATGGGAGCAGAGAATAAGCTGCAAGGATAACTCCTATGTGCGCAGTTTAAAAAAGCTGATGCTGGAGGGGAGGATCCAGATGGCTCGGGTAGTGAAACTACCATTGAAATAAAGCAAGTTCTGTTCAGTTGCATGTTGTGCCACAGTGTGATCTACTTTGCCCTTGGTCACAGTTTGGCAGTGGCCATTCATCCTTGAGGACAGCTGTCCAATGTTTGCACTAGAGCTGGTAAATGACATGGCTGCTATCACGGGTGGCCCAGCCCTTGATGGGGTAGAATAAACCTCTGACTCGTCTAGAATAGGAAGTGCTGAGTGGGTGGATTGGCCAGGTCTTGCACTTAGGTCATCCACAGGGATAGGATCTTTGTGGCAAGAGATTGGGATTGGGAGTGGCGTAGGGACAGACTAGGATGGTGTGGAGGGTTGGGTTGGGGATGAGAGACCACTGTAGGAGAGATGGGAAGTATCTTGGGTAGGCTGTCCCTCGATTCAGGGCATGATGATAGGTAATCAAAGGCTAGCAAAGGATATGGTCCAGTTGTTTCAGTCTGGGTCAGTTGTGGGTGGAGGAGGAGACACTCCTTTGTGGCTGGTTCTTGGGATTGAGGGTGTGTTTGCAGACTGTCTGGTGGGTAGTGGTTGTCTGTGATCTGGACTCGGGGCCAAGATATCCTGTATTCGTTCCTTCATAACCTCAACACCTCTCCCATCCACTTCACATAGTCCTCCTCAATCCAACATGCCACCTCCTTTCTGATGGTTCCACCCATACCTCTGTCCACATTAAACCCAACAAGCGCCAACAGTACACGCCTTTTGACGCTGTCATCCGTTTCACAAAAAAAAATCCTTCCCATACAGCCACTGTATTTGCAGTAACAAGAACTCCTTTGCTCAGTATGCTGAGGGTGTCACTGAGACCTTCAGAGGGAACAACCTAGTTCATCCCCCCCCCCCCCCCCCCCACGTCCCAACCAATTGCTCCAAGGATCACATTCCTGTGTAAGACCCAGGTGCAAGGCCTGCCCAATCCACCCACCCAGCACTTCCTATTCCAGTCAAGTCACAGGCTGACCCTACCCTGTCAGGAGCTGGGCCACCTGTGAAAGCAACCATGTCATTTACCAGCTTTGCTGCAATCATTGCGTAGCTGTCTATATTGGTATGACTACCAACTAGCTGTCCACCAGGATGAACTGCCACCGCCAAACTGTGGCCAAGAGCAAAGTAGACACCCTGTGGCATGACAGGCAGCTGAACATAAATAGCATGCTTTATTTTAATGTCAGTTTCACTACTCGGTCCATTTGGATCCTCCCATTCACCACTAACTCTTCTGAACTGCGCAGATGGGAGTTATCCCTGCAGCACATTCTCCGCTCTCGTAATCATCCCGTCCTCAGCTTATGATAACATACTGTCCTTACACCCTCTACCCCAACAGTTTCCACCCTCTCTGCCTGACTATGTCCTCTCCATTCTTGTCTTTCACCCTCTGTTAATGCACCCACCCATCTTTCTCCATTCCTCTCCTTTCTTGTTCCTTATTTCCCCACCACCCGGCCCCACAACCTCCTGATGCTACTCCTGTTGGCTGTCTAGTTCTTGCACACTCTGCCAGATTCCCTCACTAACTCCCTCAATCACTCACTCACTTCTCTTTTGCTGATGAAGGCTGTGGCTGAAAGCTTTATGTAAGTAATTGTGCCTGTCTGCAACTTAACATGTCTTTATGGTAAGTAGCAAGCTATCTTTTACTCCATTGTTGATATTCCTACCTGGAGTTTAGATCATTTTATTGGAAAGGAATTAAACCTGCCCACAGATAATTTTTTTTCTTCTTCTTTTAATGCCTCTATAAATTCAAAATATGTCATGGCATTCGTAAACAAGAAGTTTCTTGTGAAATAAAATATGCTGATGGTGCTGCTGCAGATTGATACAAAAAATATCTCAAAAACCTCTTGATAAGCTTAAGTTGCCTCCACACCACATCTACAACACTGATGAGACTGGCCTGTTATGGCGGTGTTTGCCAAATTCAATCCTATTGGGAGCTGAGAAGTCCTGTGCAAAGGGTTTTGAAAAGAGGAAAGACATGATAACTCCCTTAGTGTGTGGAAATGCTTCAGGCAATTATAAACCATATTTCTTATTTGGAAAATAAAAAGCATAGACCTCTAAAAAAATTTGATACATATGCTGGTTAATTATGGTGTACAAACTAATGCCAGGATATAGCCAAATTGTTCAAAGACTGCTTCTTGTACCATTTCATTCTAACTGTCAAAGTAAGTTTTGAAAGATGGTAAGGCAGTTCTCATCCTTGATGGTTGTTGAGCTTACCCTCCAGAATCTGAGTTTGTGACAGGTAATATCTTCCTGCCAATGTTGGTCACTAATTCAACCCATCCATCAAGACAGTGTAAAAAATTTCAAGTGTTGGTACTGAGGAATGTTTGCTGCTAAGCTTACATTGCAACATCAAAGAGTTCCATCACAATTTTAACTCTAAAGACTCTGCTTTCATGCATGCAATTGTTTGAACCTCTGTGAAAAATACAGCCTATGCACATGGCCTGGAGAAAACTATGGCCTAATCTGGCTGAAGAAGCTGAGATGGAAAGCATTGCAAATGATGAGTCAGTAGCTCATTGCTCTGGAATTGTGAGTGTGATAAACTCTACGTACATGAACAAACTGCATCCACTAATGAACTGAGTGCATTTTAAGCAGAAGATGTTGACTAGTATATCAACATTGGCGAATTTAGCTATCGGTGAAGAGCTTACTGACGATATGATCTGGTGAGCTGAGGTTTGAGAAGACTTATACATTTTTGGTGAAGTTCGCAGATAGTAGCCAATGATACAACACTTCTGAAGTTATGAATCAGCACATCATACAGAATAATTTTTGTTGAAAAAGAGCTCAATCTGGAAACAAGTTAGCACTTCAGCAATGTTCCAAGGTCTTTATATTCCCATTTTTAAATCATGACTTTGATAGTATGGAATATTTGATAATCTGCCACTGACAGATCCCCATGCATGCCAGATTTTTGAGGTCCTACTATATAAATTTATTCCAAAGTTATTTGTAAAATCTATCAAAAGTTTTATGATATCAGTGCCATTTCTGTTCCCAGCCAAGAACCTTCCATAATGTTGTCATAATTAATTCTGCTTATAGAGACATTGGTATTGGTGCAATGTGTTTTCATTACTGAATCTTTTTTTCCCAAACATTTCCATCTGATTTACGTGTAATACATCTTTCCTCTTAGGCAATTTTGAGAAACAGGTAAATTTTTAATGCTTGCTTTTTAGTTTAGATATTAAATAATTGTCCCAAAACATGATTCATGGTTTACCTAGGGCTTGCTTGAATGCATTTTTTGTAATTTGTTTTTTCATGACTTAACAGTGCATCAATACTTCTCCTTTATTTGAATATATGACTTGCAAAATTGAAGTTTCTACAATGCCTGATATGTACAATAACTTCAGCAGATAGTAATTATCACTACTAGTGCTGCTGCAGCAACAACTATGGCTACATTATTATTATTATTATTATTATTATTATTATTATTATTATTATTATTATTATTATTATTATTATTATTATTATTTTCACATGTGATCAAATGTTCAATAAGGGCATTTCAGGATTTGCTTTTAGCCTTTCCTTGTGTCCATATGACTTGTCATTCTTGAGAATAGAAAGTTGCAGATTTTCTATTAAATTCTTTTCTGTCTAGTTTCTATTGTAGTGTAACTTCTTCTTTTAATATCACAATAAAAACCTTTTTTTTCCCTTCATATGAAAAATTCCGTATAGTTCTGAATTTCTTATTTCCTGTAATGTGTGTGTACATTCTTTGGCATATTTTGGACCCATCATGACACACTGTTCTAATATTGCTTTTTCCTAATTTGGTTTGTTGGTCAATTTTAAGTTCTAGTTTTAGTTTGTGCCAGTCGTACTTTTCCTATGCCCTGGATTGTTTGCAAAGATTTGAAAAATTTCTCCACGAGTTTTACCTTGGGTTTTATACCGTACAGCATTTCCTAATGATTGTAGCAGTTTAAAGATCAAGAATGTATTCTTTTTCTAATATGAAAGAGAAATATAGTGTCCACTGAGTGGTCATTTTTTTTTATGATGCAGATAAGTACTAACTGCTTTCCTATTTCACATTTTTTGATATCTGAAAATTAGTTTTAGAATTAATGATTGTTTTGAGAAAGATCTATTTGGTCCGAAATGTGAGTGGTATCTGCCAATTTTGGATTCATGTTGTTGAGATAGAATTTTGTATGTGACACGAGAAATGGAAATTTGTCTAGGGTAATTAACATAAATTCTGCCTCAGTGCAGTTTTAGACAATTTTTGAAATATCTATAAAATTCTCTGCAATTTTCTTTGTGGTGAAGAGCCTTTTGTTCTTTTTCTCTTAAAGCATGGTTTTTTGGTTGTGATATCCACAAGGCCACATTAAAAAAAAAAATTGTAATTTCCTGTTTTTTAAATTTATGGAAGTTGACTATTCTCATAATGTTTTTCTTTCAGGGTTAATGGTTTTACAACTTCTCCAATTTCCTGGATGTGTGATTTGTATTTTCAGATTTATTACTATTCTGTGTTTTCTGTGCTTCTTGTCAGGATTTTGCTGCTTTTCCACAATATCCGAACTGCTAGTGGTATTTCTTCCTCTCTATTGAATAAAAGAATTTGCTTTTGGGCCATGAGCAAAACTTGTTACTTCAAATTTTGTGTTTGTGCTTAGTCTACTTCATCTTCTACTAGTAATAAATTTTGGGATTAATTACAACTTTCTGCTAATTTTTCCTGGCATTAAATCCAGTTTCAGTTAGGTTAAGTAGTGTCCTGTG
Organism: Schistocerca gregaria; assembly: GCF_023897955.1. Taxonomy (NCBI): domain Eukaryota; kingdom Metazoa; phylum Arthropoda; class Insecta; order Orthoptera; family Acrididae; genus Schistocerca; species Schistocerca gregaria. The sequence goes on from NC_064923.1 coordinate 443,145,574, forward strand.
TCAGTTTTTGCTCTTTTGCAAGCTTAAATCGGGAAAATCTCCTTGGGATCCGCGTAAAAGGATGGCATGGGATGTGATTTGACAGTTTGTAAATAGCTTATATTCTTGTTAAGTGATCACAATGTCGATTTTTCTTAATGTGAGTTGACATGATATTGAGATTGACCATTAATTGAAGACTTTTGCAACTCTGTCTTCTAGGAATAAGCACTGAAACAAGGGAAGCTTTTCTTCAGGCCTTAAGAAAAGAGTTTACTGAAGAATCGGTGCCAGTCATCTTAGCACCACTGTTATATCCTGTAAAGGCTACTTTTCCTATGGATAAAGGAAACCAGGAGAATCTTTCAATTACAACCATGGTAATTATGACACTTTATGTATTATTTGTCTTTTGCCACAAATATTCCATCACCTTGTGCTGTATTGTTTAAAATATTGGGTTTTAGATGTGAAATCAATGAAAAGTACATACTGCTATAGCCTGGCATAGATATTACTGAAAACAGTTTTTAACCCAAGTGCAATACTCAGCGTAATCAAGATTACATGGAAATAAACTAAATTTGCATGATAATATACAAATACAAATTTTAAAGTTTCTTTTTCAGTTAATATGCATAATCATTTAATGCCTGTGAAACGAGCAGTTGGTATTGATAGTTCAGGCGAACAGATTGCAGTGTTGCCAAACATGGTTTACAGCACTACTTGCCTCTCTGCTCCTACTCACATGCACTAGAGACAGAAACAAAAACAACAACAACATTCAGGCCATATTTGTGCAAGTGAATTTATTCACAGTCACTACTTGTAACGTATAAACTCAAAAAATTTAAAAGAACTATTTAGTATCCAACATACTGAAGTATCGTTAAGTTACCTGTCCTATTTCACAATAGGAATGAAAACTATTTTTGCAAACAGTTGAATTTTCACAGTATTTGTATGTAGTTACATATTGGTATCATTAATCTGATCTACAAAGAGTGACAGAATAATTTATCAGTATATTATATATTAACGATTTACCACAATATGATGATAGGTTGATAACAGGCTACCTTCATAAATTTATGTGTGTTGCACTTACGCTAATTGATAAACGCCAGTCACGTCACTGTCAGAATTTGATTTAGTGTGTTCTTCTTCTGAACTGCTCGAACTATCACAGCTCCTTCCCAAATGTATAATTAAATTTTTGGTGCATTCTTCCACAAACTATTCATATTTGGCTGCCTCTTTGAAGATTGTTGCATTTGTTCAAAATGTCAGATTTGTCATAAACAATACTTAAAACACTTTTTCAAAAACTACATTGTACATCTATTCACCGTAATTACCTAAATTTTCAAATGAAATGTGAACAGGCAGTTTGGCACGCAACTGTCTGGTATACCTGTGTAGAGAACAATAATTCAGCTTCCTTTTCAAAAAGCCATTGCCATGGTCCCCTTGGACATTCCATCACTTCAGGCATTATATAATGAGTGGTTGGCATTCATCCAGGTTTGATTTAGCCACATTATACTGAAAAATCTCACACCCATGATCCTGTGCAGAAATCTGCACCACCATGCAACAGTATTTGTCCTTTCCATTGATATTTGGCATCTGTTAAACACTGAACTCCTGAAGCCTTCGCGTTTCAACATCGTGGACAATGAAACATCGCTTCGTTCAAAAAGATACTGAAGCCACACAAATAATTCAGATAGAGTGGAATTTTCTCTTCTCTTAATTTAACTATGTATTCGATGATAAGTGTCTTTCTGAAAATCGACCAAAGCTTGTTGGTTGCTTCTCCCTTGCCTACTTCTTTCCTGGTATGCACTGCCTTGTTAAGCCACTTGCACCACAGGCTATACTGTACTGTTCTTTCCCTATCAATACAACAATGTTCTTGCTTACTTTCAGAACTGTTTCCTTTTCTTTGTCCAAATGATTTTCACAAAACACACACATTCATGGGCCTTTCTACTATACATGTTGGGCTGGTACTACTAATGACATTGAACATTATTTGAAGGAAAACACTAAAAGGATCAAAAGCGAAATAAACTTGCAAACTGCACTTCTGGGATGAAGTAGTGACAAAATTAAGAATATGATAGATTGCTGCTCACCGTGTAGTGGAGGTATTGCATCACAGACAGGCACAACAAAATGACAGCTTAACTAGTGAACTTTCGATCAGAAGTGCTTCTCCTGAAGCACGCAAAACTCAAGTGGTCTCACGCGTGCTTGTGTGTGTGTGTGTGTGTGTGTGTGTGTGTGTGTGTGTGTGTGTGTGTGTGTGTGTGTGTGTGTTACCCACTTCAGGAGGAGGCCGTTGTCAAAAGTGTAATTGTATGGAAGTCATTTTATTGTGGATTTATGTGACCCAGCATTTCCACTATATTTTTCATAATATTGTCAAAAGAATTTGGAACACTAAATTTTTTTTGTGCTTGAGTAAAGTGAAGCAGTATCCTATTCGCAAACTATATTGAAATACTTAATCTTCAGATTTTAGAGGCAGCCACCAATTATTTTGTGCAATACGAGGCCCTTTTTCTTGATGTTATGGGGTTAGGGGCTGATTTTTTTTAGTAGTAAATTTTATTCCATCATTCATTGCACAAATTAAAGAAAACGGCTGCAGGAGTAGTCATTGATTGCCAAAAGCAGTTGTCAAAAGTGCAGCCTCTCATTGACTTGAAAAATTGTAAATGTATGTAGTAGTAGTAATAATATCAAAAAGGATAGATAACTATACACCACATGGAAGAGGCATTGAATCACAGATATTAATTAATGAAAGCATTTCTGAAAATTTATAGCACACGAAACAGCATGGTTTAGAAACCGTATTTGTACATAATTTTATTTGCTTGAAACCTTGGGTATAATGTACACACATTTTGGGCTGTAAGTGATGTTTGTATAAACAGCATTTAGAGTTATTGAGCCTTGACATAGATTCAAATAAGAATTGTCTTGCTATTTTGTAATGTGTTACTAGTTCAGGGACTTAATACAATATTATACTTGTAAGTACACCACTGTAATTGAAATGGATAGCACAGGGTGTTGATTTGAATTTCTGTAGGATGCTGTTTGATAGCCTTTCACTTACAAGGGGAGGCCACGACATTTGGAATGCGGATTTACCGCAAACTTCGCACACTCGTAGTACTCCATGAGGACAACAAAATGTGTAAGCAGTAGCGCGTACTTCCCAAACATTATTGAGAATATCGTAAGGTAATTTCAGTCGTCAGATATATACCTGTGCGTGGCTGTTTTAACCATGAAGTGGCGGCAGCCAAGTAGTTAGCGTTCAAGCCCCGTAATCGCTGGATCGATGAATCGACTCTCATTTGTCAGGGGTTTGTTTTTTATTTCTCCTCTTCACTGTATAATTTTCCAAACATACTTAATTCTTCTTCTTCATCCTCCTCCTCCTCCTCCTCCTCCTCCTCCTCCTCCTCCTCCTCCTCCGCTTCTCATCCTCATCAGTGTAGGCAACGGAATTTTTATTAACATGAATCTCCATATCTGTAGAGGGAAGTTTCAGTAACATGCTAAAGATGTCTTTAAGTGACAAAGCCTTTTTTGGAAATTATCTGTGGTAGTGAATGTTCATAATACCTGTATGGGTTTATAAGAACAGCTAATTGCAGAATGATATTCCATAGACAGCAGTATACTTAAAACAGAAAAATGAATACTGTTATCCAAACAGCTTGAACATAATTGACCAAGTGGGCTGCACAGCACTTCCAGACTGTAGAAAATGAACTGTTATCTGTGTAAACTGTTCATTTTCAATGTAACTGCATAGATTTTGTGCACCTATTGTTATTTCTGTAAGGTTATATACACAGCTTTATCTTATTGGCCATTTAATGATGTCAAAAATTGTGAACAGCGGTAGTCATTCCCTGTTACACTATGTTGATGTATCTATGCATTACTACCAGCAATTTTGTTTATTGAATGTACTGATAATACAATACTTATGCTGAAAGAGATGTTTGAAACAAAACTAAGTATTGGAAGAACTTTCTTATTATATCAGCAGTGTAGTAGGGTTGATAGCATTAAAGCCCCTGTTTCAAAAATATTTTAAAGTAGAATTTGAGTTTATTTGTTAATTCAGCTGTCGTGTGTGTGTGTGGGGGGGGGGGGGGGGGGTGGAATAATTATTTTCTGTTTGTTTCATTATTTAGTCGAAATTGACAAATGTAAGGTGTTACTTTAGGGATAGACATTTGTCAGGGTTTTCACAAAGTTTTGTGCACTGTTTCTAGTGTATCTTCATGACTATTTGCAGAGTCACTCTTTAGTCCACTGGAACTGTGCTGTACAGCCTTAATATGCACTTAATAAGTTGTCCAGTCTTAGTTTTGTGTGTACTTACAATAATATGGAATCTGGAAAACATTCCCACGCCTAGTTTTGCTGGAGACATCACATTAAATTTCAGAGTAAAGTCCTAGGAGTGAACTCTTAAATCTTGTTGATTTTATGATTCGTAAGTGACTGATTCAACTGCGCACGTACTACTGTTACATGATCATTGTAATTTCCACCTTTTTATCTTTTTTCAGATGGACGGTTCTCTAGCTGATCTAATAATGGAGATGGGTTATGGATTCTGTTCTTCTGTTGAAGAATGTCGGAACAATCTTATCAGTTTGGGTGCAAGGGAAATGACTCCAGCAATGACAGCACGTGTTCTCAGCATGATGGTGCGGACTCATACTGGTCTTGATGAACAAGTGGGCTTACAGAATTTACAGAATCCAGCCAATTACTGGGGAAACAGCAATGATTCTGGTTCAAAAGAGAAAGGTTCTTCTGACAGCAGTCATCCAAACACATGGAACGTTGAAATTTTTGCGCAAGCTCTGAAAGAACTTGTGAGTAATTCTTTAATGACTGCCACAAAATGTATGTTGCAGTTGCATGGAAATGAGTAGATAATGTAGATAGATATTGTATATTAAATTGGATTTCTATTGTTGTTTAGGTCCCTAACTTACAGTGGAATGATGTTATAATGGAATTGGATCACAGTGAATTTATGGTCAAGGAACGACAAGGATTGAATTTGTTAATGACTGCTCTTAGACTGGGACTTCAAAACCAAGGTTATCATCCAGATGTCTTTCCTGTTGATCTGATATACCGACACTGGAAAAATGTGGATGGGCAGGTATTTTAATTAATTTTGTCAATTTTCTTTGAAAGATGTGTACAACAAATTTTATACCAATTGCAAATAGACCACCGTAACTTGATAGTCAAAACAGTCACAAACTCTGAACTAATAATGATTAAAATTGTTTCTTTAATTCACTGAGCCATACTTTCATACAAAAGATATTGCCTTTCATGTTTTTTACTTTGGAGAGTAGTATGTTACACAGACATTCCTGTTGCAGTTTTCACTGATTCAGCAAATACTGAAGAATCCAGATCTTTTCTGTTTTGCTGATTATCCTTACCACTCAGTGCCAGTGGATCTCCTGAAAGCTCCTCCTGACAGTGACAACAAAGACATTGCTACTTGGAGATCAATGGACTTGGTAGATGTTTTGCTTTATTTAGCTGAGAGAGGATTGTATGCTCAAGTTCAGGAGCTGTTTAAAATTCCTGTTCAACATTGCCCAGATGTGTTGATGCTGTCATTACTGCAGTTCAGTGCTCCAGTTACTGTTCTGAGACAAGAACTCCTGACAAGTCTCATTCCAATATTTTTAGGGAATCATCCAAATTCGGTTATCATACTTCATCAGGCATGGCATTCACAGGTGAGCAAAAATGTTTTGAATCTCTAACTTATAAAACATATCTGTATTAAATATTAAAATATAAGAAGAATGAAAAGTGTGCAATAAGGCAATGGACTGTCCTGGAACTATGCTGGAACCATCTGTATCCAACATTACAGAAATGAAGCTTTGGGAACTATCCTTGAAATGAAATTTTAATCTTGTATGTTTCTTGATGTTAGTAATTACTGCACTAATTCATATGCTTTCCTTTTTTGTTTAGAATGTTTCAATCAGGCCTATTATTATGCATGCAATGGCTGAATGGTATCTCAGAGGAGAAAATGACCAAAGCAGGCTTTCGCGAATTCTTGATGTTGCCCAAGACCTTAAGGTAAGGAGTAAAACCTGAAATTATCAGAATTATTACACTCTCTAAATCAGCTTTATTTAATGTTAACCATGTTTTCACAGGCACTTTCAATGCTGCTCAATGCTTCATCATTCCCATTTGTAATAGACTTGGCTTGCCTAGCATCAAGAAGAGAATATTTGAAACTAGAAAAATGGCTAACAGATAAAATACGAGAACATGGCGAACCTTTCATATCTGCTTGTGTGAAATTTCTGCAAGTGAGTTGTTTCCTAAAACCCATCATTGTATATACTTTTGGTTCTTGCTAATGATTGAGAATAACGTATTTCAGTTCTGATTTTTCTTTGACATTATAGTGATGTGGACTAATTTTGTTTCCTCATTAGTTATTTTATGTATTTCGTATTGTCCATTTCACTTTTTTAATTTTTGCAGCGCCGGTGTCCACAGATCATGGGTAACAAGGATGGTGAAAGCCAACCCAAGTCGGCACAACTGCCTCATGAGACACTGACAACAATGTTGGCATGTCTACAAGTCTGCGCAGGGTATGTTTTTGGAGAAAAACAAATAGTAGTAGTGTACTTGAGCTGACAAATTGTGACATGAGGAAATATATTGCAGTGAATAAGATACATTCAAATTTCTTGGATTTGCATGACTCAAAATTTATGTATTCGTAAAGCATTCATAATATTACAGTATAAAAGTAGAAGAGGAAAAATCGAATTGTCTGTTATAGTCTGTAATGAATGAAAGTAGTAAATTTTGCTGATAATGACAGTGAGCTGTCTTGGAAGTGTACCAGTGAATTAATTTTGTAAATCAAAATTAACTTGAGGATTATAACTTTAATTATTTCCTCAGTTGTATGAAGGAAATCATTGTTACACACCTGCTTCAAGTTCATCGAAAACAGTTATTCGTAAGTACCATCAGGGGTACAGAGGAGGACTGTATGGAAACTGCAAGACATACAAAAGGTGACATATTTCAGTAGTTACAGCATCTGTCAAAGTGCAGCTTCATAATACTTGTCATGACATAGTTCCAATGTCAGAGCATGACACATAATAGAATAATACATACATTTTATGTTCTTCAGTTTGCTAAATGTCAGTCTGTCATGGCAGCTCAGCAATGCTTTTACACCATAAATCAGGTAAAATCTCCAGCAGACAAAATAGTCCATCAGTGGTGAAACACATTCCATGCGACTGATTGTGTCTGTGGCGCAAAGAACACAGTCTAGCCAGAACCATCAGCTGAGAAAGTTGAACGTGTATGCAAATCATTTGTCAGGAGCCCAAAGAAATTTACATGTGGGGCAGAGGACTGGAGATGCACACCGGCCAGCAGTGTTCTACATTCCCCATGCAAAATGAGGATTTCAGATAGACTCGATGTATAAATTGAAGACTGCCTTTAACACTGACAATGAAAGTGAGACGGTGATCCAGCTTTTGATAGAGCTATAATATGTTTTGAAGCATGGTAGTTAAGCAGATGTTAAGATGCTGTAGGTATGATTAGCAGAATCTGTGTCTGTTGTCTAGTAAAAACAACGTATTCTGTGCACAATTTAGTAAATTTTGCACTATACATTTTTGGAAATAATATTCATACACACTTTTTTTTAACAAGGATGATAAGTGGGAAGACCAATTAGACAAAAGTAACTACATTATAGACACCTTGTATTGTGCTATTCTTCCTGTGCCAAAGAACCTGAAGAAGGTGCCATATGTGTGAGTGAAAATGCAAATTTGTGTTCACTACAGGAAAATGTTTCTTTGGATGGCAGTGTGGGAGGGAGGGGGGCAAATTTTGAAGCTTTTGAATCCACATCTTCACTTCGCAAACCACCATGAGGTGCATGGCAGAGGGTACACCCTCTTGTACCAGTTACTAGGGTTTCTTTCCGCTCCATTCATCTATGGAGTGTGGGAAGAATGATTGTTTGAATGCTTCTGTGCATGTAGTAATTATTCTAATCTTCTCCTCAGGATATCTATGTGAGTGATGGAGGGTTCTGTAGTATATTTCTATTGTAATCATTTAAAGCCGGTTTTTGAAACTTTGTTAATAGACTTCCTTGGGATAGTTTACGTCTGTCTTAGTCTGCCAGTTCAGTTACTTCAGTATCTATAAGACACTTATCCATGGGTTAAACAACCCTGTGACTATTTGTGCTGCTCTTCTCTTCATATGTTCAGTATCCCCTGTTAGTCCTATTTGATACGGGTGTCTCACACTTGAGCAATTTTCTAGAACAAGTTGCATGAGTGATTTGTAAGCAATCTCCTTTATAGGCTAATTGCACTTCCCCAGTATTCTACCAGTAAACCAAAATCTATCACCTGTGTTACCCACGACTGAACCTATTTGATCATTCCATTTCATATCCCTACAAAGTGTTAAACCCAGGTATTTGTGAGTTGGCCGATTCCATCAGTGATTCATTAATTTATATTCCCAGGATACTAGGTTTTTTGTCTTGTGAAGTGCAAAATTGTACATTAAGTTGCCAATCTCTGCAGCAAGTAGAAATCTTATGAAGATCTGACTGTATATTTATGCAGCTTCTTTCAAGTAGTACTTCATTATAGATAACTGTATCACCTTCAAAAAGCCTGATTTTACTATTAATATTGTCTGCAAGGTTAATATAAAATATGAACATCAAGGGTCCCAACACATTTCATTGGGCACACCTGAAGTTACTTGTACATCTGACAATGACTCTCCATCCAAGATAACATGCTGTGTCCTCCCTACCAAAAAGCCCTCAATCCAGTCCCAAATTTCACTTAATACCCTATATGATCCTACTTTCGACCATGATCGTACTTTCGACAATAATCTTAGGTGTGGTATTGAGTCAAATGCTTTTGAAAATCAAGAAATTTCAGTATGTCATGTGAGAAAAGTGTGAGTTGGGTTGGGTTTCACATGATCAATGTTTTCAAAATCCATGATGGTGGGCATTGAGATTGTTTTGTCTGAGCTCATAATATGTTCTAAGATTCTAAAAGAAAACAATCTCAAGCATATTGGACGATAGTTTGTGGATCACTTCTATTACCCTTCTTCTAGACGTGTGTTACTGTTCCTTTTTTTTTTTTTTTTATTTTTTTTTTTTTTTTTTCAAGAACTGGGCATGGTATTAATACTTATTTCATTCATCTTTTCAGTGATACAAGGATTAAATGGAGGCAATTCACCTGGATTTTCCTTTGTAAAGGAACCTTCGAAAACTGAGTTAAGCATTTCAGCTCTTGCTTTGCTATCCTCAATTTCAGTTCCTGTCTCATTCACTAGAGACTGGACACACAACTTTGGTGCCACTAACAGCCATTACATACGACCAGAATTTGTTTGGATTCTGTGAAAGATCACTTGACAGTGTTCTGCTACGGTAGTCATTGAAAGCATCACGCATTGCTCTCATGACAGCCAATCGTGTTTCATTCAGTGTATCTTTATCTGTAGCCCTATGCTTTGTTTTACACTTGTTATGCAGTAATCTCCGTTTCTTTAGAATAGAGTAGGTTCACAGTTGTTGACATTGGAGCTTAAGTTCATAGGGAATGATATATGCTTGAGGAGTAGTGTTCTGGGAGAAAGTTTTAACTATTGACAAATGAAGGACATGATAATCATATTGTCAATAAAGTGAGCAAGCAAGCTATTATGGGAAATGATAGTTTGCGTTATTCATTGTCAGGAACTCTAATAATATGAGAATAAAGGTACAGTGTTTCTCAGTAGTATGTTCAGAGACTGGCAATATTGGCGTTAGTTAATACCTCACATGGCAAGCTTCATAAAGTGTGGTACCCTCCACAAGTGTTAAAGCTCTGACAAAATGAATGTTTTCTGACAGCAGGTAATGTTTTTATTTGTAGTACAAGGTCCACCTTTGAAGTGGATGTAGCAAAATTTTAATAGTGCCTATCTGCAACTTGACGTGTCTTCTTTACAGTAAGAGGGATGAGAATGAAATATGACGTTGTATAGGATTTGTAGATTGAGAAAGTGTGGCTCATTTTCAACCAAATCTACAGGTTAGGATGACTAAGGTTTCATCAGATAGAAGAATAAAACGTGGCCTAAAGCACTTTGGATAAACTTATTTTACAAAATGATTCTAGCATATGAAATGAAAAGATTATGAGCAATATGTATTACCAATTTTAACTAGCAGTGATGTCCTTCTGAAGTAAAAATCATTCAGAAACTGAATGTCACTCAACAGTGATAATTGCCAGGAACTGCAGGAAAACAAACCAATGAACCAGAACAGACAGGAATGAAAGACATAATTATAAACACACATAAAATGGATCTGACAAGACACTCGGGTAGTGTGAGTGTATGGTGGGTAGTCAGTGGAAGGTCTTTGCTGGATTGTGAATGATGGTAGCAACCTGTAAAAGGTGCCTAAATAGCATTATAAAAATTGCAGTAGTATTATGGACGCATAAGCTGAACAGGTTAATGCTTGAAGAAATCTAAGAGGAGGCTTATACCCAGCAGTGCATGTCACACACTGCGTATTATTAAATTTTGTTGTATTACTTAGAACCATCATGTCCTTAAATTATGACATACAGACTTTTTCCCTCTTTTTGTGTAATGCTTTTTCCACCATAGATAACAAGACAATGCTGATAAAAAAGAAAAAAAAATTGTTAGAAGTCTGAAGCCTTTTACTGCAATTTGCTCTCCTGGTGGCAAAGCAGTAATTTTGTAGTGACCAGAAATTAAATACCTTACATACTTAACTGGTATAAGCTTCTATGTTTCATTGAATAATTGATCTTATATTCAGTACAAGAGAAAGAAAGTTGCTACTCACCATATAGCGGAGATGCTGAATCGGGGGATAGGCACAATAAAAAGATTCACACAATTTTTTATTGTGCCTATCGCGACTCAGCATCTGCGCTATATGGTGAGTAGCAACTTTCCTTCTCTTGTATTGTTACATTCCATCCTGGATTTTCCATTGTTTGACCTTACATTAATTAATTAATTATTTTCTCTTTTAAGGAATGTTTCTCAAGAACTCTCGGAAGCAATATTAACAATGATTGCTAACTGTAGTATTTTGATGAGCAAACCCAGGCAACCACCACCTGGAGTCTTGAGAACCCACAGAGGTATTGAACCTGCATTTAGTACATCTCTTGGGGGACAGGTGAGTAACATTTCTGATTGTGTTTATCCATTCTTCTGAAAAAAAAAAGGCATGTTATTTTCTTGTTAACACTATTTTAAGAAATGGAGCATTGGGTATAATTATTGTTATTGTTTTTGTTGTTGTTACCCAAAGCAGATATTTCAGTTTGAAACAATGTACATAAAAGTTAACAATATGAATTAGGATATATATATATATATATATATATATATATATATATATATATATATATATATTCTTACCACATAAAGGTGGTGTTGAGTGGCAGACAGACTCATTTAACAGTAGACTGATATACATTATTTAGCTTTTGAACAAAGTCCTTCATGAGATGAAGGAACACATGTTGCGATTGACTGACTGACGTGAAAGTATTGCAAGGTGTTTAAAATTCCGTGTGTGAATTTGGAATATTAGTTAAAGCGTGCAAAACAGATTTTATGCAACTTTGATAAATCTGTTAAAACAATGAAACTTCATACATTTCACTTAACACACAGGTAAATTTTAGGATGGATAAATTTAAGACTGTAATTGTGTCCAATAAACAACCATGCCATTAACTTTCTCATGTTATGTTTAGTGTAGAAGTAATACACACTAATCGAACATCTAGTAGTGCAGGTGTTAACTGCAACAGAGTAAACAAAAATCCTCTGTGAATTAATTTCCTGTTTCCAGTTTCATTGGGTGTTGCTTAAAAGAGATTAAGAAATATGTAATTTGAATAAGTCACTTTAAGCATATTACTAAGTATTTGTTAAGTTGAGTTTTGGTGAAGCATGTTTTCACTGTTCCTTTGTTTCCTTAGTATTGATAACTTTTAGGGCCATTGCAAAACCATCTGTAACTCAGTTCTGTAAAAGCTTATTTATTTAATGTGCTATGTATGCTTGCACAAAACCTTTGTAACTGAAAATTGAAGGTATATTGAAATCAGCTAATAGAATAGACATTGCCAAATTCATTATGTTGGTAGCAAATGTCAGTGTAAAACTTCTTGGCTTCACAATGATAACTCCGGAAACATATTGTTCTTTCCCTCGTTTCATTATGTTGTAGGCGGCATGTGATGTCTCTCTTTTTACTTTTATTTTCTTGAGGAACACACAACTTACCTGCTGTTCATAGCACTTAGTTCTCTTTATGTCATGTTGTTTTATATTGAGGCACCTCAGATATTAACTAGATATTTTTGTTTCTAGCAGCTTTTCACTGCATCACAAGTCGACACGATCGGTGGTATCAACACCAGTCTTGCAAGTATAAACATTGCTGGAGCCCCTGGTGGTCTCGGTCCTCCCAGTTCACAAGCTTTCAACCTACCAGGGGCATTGGGACAACTTGTTACAAATCCAGGTTCTCCATCTCGTTTAATGGGAGGAGCTGTATCAGGTCCAGGACCAGGTCCTGGACCTTCACAAAGCCCATTTCCACTTCTACCACAACAGCTGCAGCAGTCTGGACCTGTCGGCAGCCAAGTAGGTCCTGGTCCAGGCAGCAACCCAGCTTCACTAGTACCAAGTGTTGGCCTGGGGGTTGGTGCCATAGGTGCCCTCAGCCGCTCTCTTGGACCACAATCTGGGATGGATAAAGCAAGGATAGGTAAGGATGATAATTGCATTGTATTTCATTTTCAACCTTATGTTTGTTACTGATATTTGAAGGTACCTGCATATGGCTGCCAGAATAATGGCCCAAGTGCAGATGGTTAATTCAAAGGTCTGGGGACCTATCTACAAATGGACTGGTTTCGTATAACAGTCAAAGTGCCATTCTCCCAAACGAAGCTGTGCATGGAAGAATAATACAAGACTAGTTCTTCTTGTAACATGAAAAGTGAGATGGTTGTTAGGGTAGAAGTAGAAGAATGATAATACTAACCATTCAGTCGATGGTTTTATTTAAGTTTACAGTTTTGTCTTTTTATTTAGTACACTACACGCAGTGATGTAGATGAGGGTCAAATCGAGTAAAGTGCCAGTCAGCAGATGCACCATTGTTAATGGTATGACAGACAAAAGTTCTTAATCTAAGGAAATTTTAACATAAATTTTTGTATTTTTATTGTATGATTATTGTTCTTTAATCTTCAGATATCTAATGCTGTTGGTAATCCACTGAAGAAACTAAAAGTTCCATCTCTCTTAAGAGACACCTTTATGAAAGACTTGTTTATGAGTCTAAATAATGGATTTATTGTGAGACTAAATTTGATGGATGCTGTCCTGTTGCCATTCTGCTAGAGTAGTTCCTGATAGTCAAAGAAAATTATCAACATGGCATCGACATTTGACCTGACCTTATGAGCTTTTCTTGGCATTGGAGATCCTTTCCTGACCATTGTGTGGACTGAACCATGGTCTCATCACCAGTTATGATTCTCTTAAGGAACATCTTGTTCTCATTTGGATGATCCAAAAGCCCTTCACAGATTGCAGGGCGAAGTTCTTTCTGGTCTTGACTCATTAGCCATGGGATGAACTCGGTGGCAACATGATTCATACCAAGATGCTGTGTTGTCAGGATTTCATGATATGATCCAACTAAAATTTAACATTCTTCTGCAATCTTTCGACAGTCAGTCTTTGATTGGCAAGCATAATTTTGTTGGTGTTCCTGACAGGAGCATCATTGGTAGACATCAAATGGTGTTCTGAATGAGGGAGATCCTTAACTTTTGTCCAGCCATTTTTAAACTGTGTGAACCATTCATAACACCGTAGGCTCCCTGCATCATTTGGTGTCTCTGTAAAGGTTTTTCTTGAGTTTCATGCAAAATTTAATGCAGAAGTGTTGCTCCTTCAACTCTGCCACCTCGAAATCCACAGACTGTGTGACATGACGCTCCACTCAATACAGCACTGAACAGTGACTAATAGATATACAACAATGAAGCTTCCAGCAGTTACACATTAAACATGGAATTGTATAGGGATGCCAACTGCATTTCGCTCCAACACATCATTGGTATGAAATTACAAATGTTCTGAAATTTTTGGAACAGACCTCGTGTGGAACACAGAATCAAAGGCTTCAGAATCTGGCAAGTTCTGAGCAACACATTTCTAGTGAATGACATGTTTGTGGTGTGGCCACATGGAATGAAAAAAATGTGAATAGTTTCTGTAACATTCAAACACTCTCCATTGTAGTATAAAACTTTTGATGGAACTTTATAAATGCCACTTACTTTTCCTTGGCATGTTGGAACAAGACTCGACAGATCCCTGAGTCAGTGTATTCTGGAAAACTGTGCTCTGTTACCTCTATCTCCATGGCTTGAACCATCACTATCTGTCACAAAGAAATTTGGTGCTAAAGACTCTGGACCAGCAGTCATCAAACTGTGGCCTGTGTGTTGCAAGCAGACTGAATAAAGTATTCTTGCGACCTGTGGTTCTATGACTTATTTAGAATATTATGCATGTAGCGACTAACAGTCACAATAAAAAATGTCAGTTAACGTTAAGAGCTGATTAAAAATGTAGTTTTCCTGCTCAGTAAGAAACAAAAATAGTTGCCGAGTCAGTGACATTCTAACATGTGCTTAATATCAACTGACAGTGGGGAAAGTAAAGTAAAGTTGGTCACTTATATCAGGGGCAGAGGAGTAGGTAGCGCACCAACTGCGGGATTAGAGGATGTAAGGGTGAAGGGAATGTTTGGTTTGTCTTTCAGTTGTTAAAACTCACTTGTGCGTCTGATTCATACCTGTCAGGTACTACAGTATAAATTTTGACACGGAAGTAAGATGTTGCAAAGGTGGTCGTCTTCAAATGTGGTAATTTTGGTAGCAAGCAATTTGAAATTGAATTAAGGCTTTTGTAACACAAGGCAATGAGTAGAAGTAAAATAACATTCAGAACATTTAGTAAATATCTGTGTTCGGGCCTCATGTTGGGTAATGCAATTAAACATGAACACAGTTAATTTATTCTAATCAGTTACTGATCTGTTCACACAGGCAACAAAACAGTACTTTGCCAGGCAATTACAAGTGTCACAACTTTGGGCTCGCTGAGGGTAGCAGCAACATGAAACAGGAAATAGTTAACAACCAGTACTTGGGGTCCAGAATCAAACTTACCGCATCCTTACTATAGCTAGCCTATTGGAGGCTCATAACACACCTGTTTATGAAGGTTACCATTTCAATTAAAAAGAAGACTGGTACATAAGAGGCCCAAGATGCTGCCCTACAATGACCTTTTTGGCTCTTTGAACCAAAAAGTTTGACCTCCACTGCTGTGATCCATAAAGCTTGAACATTTTTGGACAAGGAAGCCTTACTGAAGAATTAAAATACCTATGAGTAGGGCTCCGAACGATTCTCAGATTGAGCAGATGTTTCAGTCAAAATAAAGAATGGCTTGAGAAAGAGGGTGGCACTGACACAGAGAAGTCTTCCTTATGCTGACCCACTATCTGAAAAGATCAGTAGACTCCTACCGAAACAAGACATCCATTGTATTTCACTTTAATCAATGAAAATAAGTTGTCTTATTAGTGTTAAGAATGAATTATGTCTCCGAACGCCGGACGTGTATCGCATTCCGTGTGAATGTGGTATGTGTTACGTGAGGCAGACTATTAGGCCAGGAGAGATGCAAGGTAAATCAGTGACATTTTGAACTGAAACAACCAATGAGGTCAGCTGCCACAGAGTACCATCTTGAGTATAATCACGAAATGAAATGTGGGGAAACTATTGTCATGGTGCATACACAGTGTTTCGGGGACAACATAATTAAGGATAATTAAGGAGGCTGTCAAAACAAATAAAACATTATAATTGAAGCTATTTCAAAGATTTACTGTAGCCCTGTGATTTCATATACTTTCAAAGGGCCTTTTTTTTTACATATTAAAAGTGCTGCTTATGTGCTCCCCACTGATTCTGCAGGTAACAAGTTGATGATAAATTTCTTCCTGTGTTCACTGCAGTATGTCCCTGTCAATCTGTTCAAAAACACTGTTGATGCGAGCTCACAGTTTCTTTAGGTTTGTTGGTAGAGGAGGTGTAAACACCGAATCTTTCACATAACCCTACACAACAAAGTCGCAGGGGGTTACATTGGGAGAGTTTGGAGGCCATTACATAAATTGGTGATCATCATCCCACCACGTCCAGTCCACCAGTTTATCAATTTCCTGTTTAATAATTCAGGAACAACACAATGAAAGTGGGGTGGATTAAGTCCACTCTGTCGTTGTTCAGTTATGGCATGAGCTAATTTTCCAGCATGTCCAGATACACATGTCCTGCAATGCTCTTTTCACAGGTGAAAAAGGGTCATAAACTTGAAATTGATTGACAGAACACATTAACTTTTGGTGAATCTCAAATGTGTTGCACAATAGCATAGTGTTACTCTGTCACCCAGATTAACACATTGTACCTGTTCGCTGTGCCGTTCACAAAAAAATGTTGCTTTGTCACTGAAGATGAATTTGTTCCAAATCCCGTCCTCTTCTAGAAACTTTTACAACTTTGCTAAAAATTCAGTGTGTCTAGCTTTGTCATCGTGAGCCAGGGCTTGGAGCAGTTGCAAGTGGTGAGGCTTCAGCTTCACTCATTTCCTTAAGATCTTCCAAATGGTGGGTTGTAGTATGTTCATCTCTCTGCTTTTTATGTTCATCAACTTTCATGGGCTACGTGTGAAATTTGCCTGCGTGTGGTCAACCATTTCTTCACACTCTGCAGGCCAACCCATTGATTTCCATTTGCGGATGAGTCCTGAAGCTTTTTCAACTGTGCATACCGTCGCTGAGTTGAGTTGGTGGTTGGTAGATCTCTGTTAAACGTTTTTGCATTGTTGTGGCAGACTGAGGTGAAAGTATTTAAAACCACAACATACGCTTTCTTGGCATGCATTGCCATCTTACTCATTGCTGCACTCTTGTTGTAGAAATCTTATGTGCAGCTGCTACAATAAAAAACTTCTTGCCTTTTTCTGTGTGAGTGTTGAGACTTTGTCAGTTAATATAGCTACAGTGAATTTATGAAATGACTTCAGTCATTTGTAATAACCTTGTATGTTACAAAAAATTACTAAATGGAATCAGAGATTTTTCAAGATCTTGCCAGCTATTGCGTCCACCAGAGCAGAGAAACACTGTGTGGATGTGCATTTCGCAGAAATGAAAGAGCATTGAAGGGTGTAGTGTATATTGGGAGTTGAACTCTCACTTATATCCAAATAGTGATGTGAGACAAACAATAGTGTAGTCTGGCTGGAGTCTGGGCAATGAGTGTACATTGCAGTGCAACTTGGCACTTGTGAAGAAGATAAAAGGTTGGTCATTGAAATACTGTCCATAAAACCGTAACGACGACTCGGCTGAACACCTCCAAGTGCACCATTAATCAATTGTGCCAAGAAAACTCTAGAGATAAAAATTTTCTTCCTACATAATATGTTGAATGGGAAAGGAATGCGAGGAGGGGGCGGGGGAGGGGCGAGACTGGTAGGCTATGTACCATCCATCACATACCACATAATGGCTAGTGGAGTGTCGAAGTTAATGAGATTATCTGAGATTTAAGATTATGTATCCACTGCTAGAAATTTATTTCCATTTAGTTTGTGTGTGTGTGTGTGTGTGTGTTTTAAAAATTCATTTGATATGCAGCTTATTAGTTTTAAATTTTTATGTTTTATTCTCTCTTATTGCAGTAGAGAAATAGTGAGCTTCATAAATATTATCTCTTTTAAGTAGGAGCTGAAACAGCAAGTATATTTCCTGATATGGCAGGAACAGTGTCAAAAGAAATTGAAGATGAAGCTAACAGCTACTTCCAGAGGATCTACAATCATCCCCCTCATCCGACTCTGTCAATTGATGAAGTTTTGGAAATGCTTAAAAAGTTTCAGGACTCACCAAGTAAACGAGAGAGGGTATGTTAAATGCAACTATTATATTACTTTTTTTTTTCAGGGTGTAAGATATCTACTTCTAGAAACAGTATTCATAAGCAGACAAGTGTTTCTGTGAATTTAAAATCTTAAATGTACCAAATTTTCAGGACAGACTAAGTATAATTAGTTGATATACAGTTAAAATAATAGCATATGAAGAGCCAAATATGTGACAACTAGCTTAATATTTGTATGGTTTAATAGTGAATTATTATGTACCATGCCAACCAAGTAGCATTGTTAGATTGATAGCAAATTAACTTATGGTGTCCAGGAAAAAAGTTCCGTATGTTAGAAAATGATTCTGTGCTATAAACACCATATCATTGTTATCTTGAAATTATATTAAAAACAAAGATTCCAAGACTTACCAAGCGGGAAAGCGCCGGTAGATAGGCACAATGAATAAAACACACAAACACACACACAGAATTTCGAGCTTTCGCAACCGGCGGCTGCTGCTTCGTCAGGAAAGAGGGAGGGAAAAGGAAAGATGAAAGGATGTGGGTTTTAAGGAAGAGGGTAAGGAGTCATTCCAATCCCGGGAGCGGAAAGACTTACCTTAGGGGGAAAAAAGGATATGCCCCCCCCCCCCCCACCCCACCCCACACACACACACACACACACACACACACACACACACACACACACACACACGAAAATATGTCTGCTTGTGTCTGTATATGGATGGATGGGTGTGTGTGTGTGTGTGTGTGTGTGTGTTATTCATTGTGCCTATCTACCGGCGCTTTCTCGCTTGGTAAGTCTTGGAATCTTTGTTTTTAATATATTTTTCCCATGTGGAAGTTTCTTTCTATTTTATTTACATTATCTTGAAATTATTTATTTTAGTCACATAGCATTGACTAGACTAGGTCAGAAAGATCATCTGTGATTCAACAGTATGTTGTTCGTAGATTAATTTAGTGAAATTCATTTTATGAAGGTACAAACAGATCATTTGCAACACCGCTGTAAACCTCTTTCTTTCTTTCTTCTTTAAACATGTATATTACTTACATAATGTTTTGTGATAGCCAAATATTATTCAGTGTCAATCAATTTGTGCAGAGACTATAGACATTTCTTTCATTATAGAATCTGGGTGAATTGCAGCAGTTCTGTTAACACACACATTTTGAACCATTTACCAACTTCCCTATTTTTATTTAAGTTTTTTAAGAATTTGATTGTTGATCATTTACTGCAGACTTTTTAATGCCTCTTGTTAACAGCCTTAAAATCTTGAGCACTTACAGAATTTTTTATGATTGTAGGAAGTTTTCAACTGCATGCTCCGGAATCTGTTTGAAGAATACAGATTTTTTCCTCAATACCCAGACAAAGAACTCCATATAACAGCACAGCTCTTTGGTGGCATAATTGAACGGAGATTGGTCAGGTAGTAAATTATCTAATATATGAATGCTGATCTTTTTAATTCTTTATGTATGTTAGTAGACAAAGGTAGCACCTCATATATGGATTTATATTCCATTTTATTAGTTTAAAGTTTACTAAGTTTGCTTTTATTTGTTTCATTTTTTCTTTCTAGCAGCTATATGGCATTAGGACTAGCCCTCAGATTTGTGTTGGATGCTCTTCGAAAACCTACCACCAGTAAGATGTACTTCTTTGGAATTGCTGCACTAGATAGATTTAAAACAAGGTTAAAAGAATACCATAAGTATTGTGAACACGTTGCAGCCATTCCGCATTTCCACGAATTTCCTCCCCACTTAATAGAGGTAAATGATACACAAACTTCTAAGCCTTAGAAAAGCACTGATCTTTACATAATTTACATATCTATTTTTTTTTTTTTTTTTTTTTTTCCCCCAGTATGTAGAATACGGGTTACAGTCACAAGAGCCACCTAACAGGCCAACAGGGCCAGTGTTACCTGTTAGTCTGGCTTCTATTCTCTCTCCAATGCCTACGGTTACAACAGGGTATAAGACTTTGACATCGACTACTGTCACAACAACCACTTCCAGTGCTAAATCAACAACCACAACCCCAGCCATTGCAGCAAGAGTAAGTTTAATCTTCCTTTAGATTTGTTTATATTACATATGTAGTGATTCATATAGTTAATGATATTGGGTAAGCATTGTACAATTAATTGGCATTAACTGTTAAAGTAATGTTTGAAAAAAAAAATATATATATATTCATTAAAAACAAAGATTCCATGACTTACCAAGCGTGAAAACGCCGGTAGATAGGCACAATAAAAAACACACACACACACACACACACACACACACACACACACAATTTCGAGCTTTCGCAACCGGCGGTTGCTTCGTCAGGAAAGAGGGAAGGAGAGGAAAGATGAAAGGATGTGGGTTTTAAGGGAGAGGGTAAGGAGTCATTCCAATTGGAAAGCTCGAAATTTTGTGTGTGTGTTTGTGTGTCTTTTTATTGTGTCTATCTATTGTGCCTATCTACCGGCACTTTCACACTTGGTAAGTCATGGAATCTTTGTTTTTAATATATTTTTCCCATGTGGAATGATTCTTTCTATTTTATTTTTATATATATATTCATATTTTTTCCAGCCATCGATAGCAAATGCTACCAATATTGACACTTTACTTGTTGCTACTGAAAAAGAAGAGAAAATGACAGCACCTCCTGAGGCCTTGCAAGATAAAATTGGATTTGTTTTCAATAATTTGAGCCAGCTAAACCTTCAGAGTAAGGTAATAATATGGACAGTTGCAGCTTTTGTAAAAGAACATTACAGTTTAAGGAATTATTTGTGTGTTTAAAAATCTCGTTTTCTTGTTTGTGAATACTGATTGGAAAATTAAATTGTTTAATTACAGTGTGATGAACTGAGAGAGATAGTTACAGAAGAATATTATCCATGGATGGCACAGTATCTTGTAATGAAGAGAGCGAGCATTGAACTAAATTTCCACTCTCTGTATTCTAATTGTCTTGATGTTCTGAAAATACCAGAACTGAATCAGATGGTCTTGAGAGAGACCTTTCGAAATATAAAGGTAGGTTACTGTCCTTTAGTATTTCAGGTGTTTTATCTGGTCACTGTCTGATTTGTGTAAGTTTAATATCTTTCATTCATAAAAATATAATTTGTGGTAACTCTTGTTTCAACAGGTCCTCCTCCGAAGTGATAAAGGAATTGCCAATTTTTCAGACCGCTCTCTCCTAAAAAATCTTGGACATTGGCTTGGAATGCTAACACTTGCCAGAAATAGGCCGATCCTGCAGGAAGATATTGACCTGAAAGCTCTTCTAGCCGAAGCTTACCACAAAGGGCAACAGGAACTACTGTACGTTGTTCCATTTGTAGCCAAAGTCTTGGAATCTTGTGCAAAAAGCAAGGTTAGTGTGATTCATTCCATTCAGTAGAAAATTTGTGGTTTGCCATTGTTTGAAATAAAAATTTTGTTTGCAATACTCTCTTCAACATTTGTAGAAATAATATTTTAATTTCATAATATGTACTTGTTTCTAGGTGTTTAAGCCACCAAATCCTTGGACAATGGGAATAATGAATGTGTTAGCAGAGCTGCACCAAGAACCAGACCTAAAATTAAATCTGAAGTTTGAGATAGAGGTGTTGTGTAAAAATCTGAATATAGATGTTTCTGTAAGTAACACATATATAGTTTTGAAATTTATAAGTGTCTGTAGAATAAACCATGTTTTTGGATCATTTTATCTAAACAAAGTATCTTGTTAAATAAACATATCTATTTTGCAGGAATTGAAGCCCTCTTTATATTTGAAGGATCAAGAGAAATTACGGAATTTGGAATACCAGCTCTCTCATCCAAGTAAAAAGCAAGAAGCTATTGTACAGCCAACGATGTCGCAGTCACCAGCACAGAGTCAAACAGGTAATACCACAGCTAGTGGCTTGGCAGAATTTCATCCTCCTCCTCCTGTTCCACCATAACCACCACCACCACCACTACCACCACTACTTCCGTAAATTTGCTCATCGAAACCTGGTTCTCAGTACTCAGTATAACAGAATGAAAACATTTGCAAGATTTATGAGGATCACTTCAAAAAATTAATTGGAAAGTGCAGAGATAATGCTTATTATGTAATGGAGTATGGGGGCTTATATACCGGGTGATCAAAAAGTCGATATAAATTTGAAAACTGAATAAATCGCGGAATAATGTAGATAGAGGGGTACAAATTGACACACATGCTTGGAATGACATAGGGGTTATTAGAACCAAAAAGATACAAAAGTTCAAAAAATTACCGACAGATGGCGCTTCATCTGAACAGAATAGCAATAATTAGCATAACAAAGTAAGACAAAGCAAAGATGATGTTCTTTACAGGAAATGCTCAATATGTCCACCATCATTTCTCAACAATAGCTGTAGTCGAGGAATAATGTTGTAAACAGCACCGTAAAGCGTGTCCGGAGTTATGGTGAGGCATTGGTGTTGAATGTTGTTTTCAAGCATCCCTAGAGATGTCGGTCGATCATGATACATTTGCGACTTCAGGTAACCCCAAAGCCAATAATCGCACGGACTGAGGTCTGGGGACCTGGGAGGCCCAGCATGACGAAAGTGGCGACTGAGCACACGATCATTACCAAACGACATGCGCAAGAGATCTTTCACGTGTCTAGCAATATGGAGTGGAGTGCCATCCTGCATAAACATTGTACGTTCCAGCAGGTGTTTATCAGCCAGGCTGGTGATGGCGTGATTCTGTAACGTATCGGTATACCTCTCACCTGTCATGGTAGCAGTTACAAAACCAGCATTTCCTCGAAGAAAAGAGGCCCGATAACGGTAGATGTGGTAAATCCAACCCATACCATGACTTTCTCATCGTGAAATGGAGTTTACACGACAGTTCTAGGATTTTTGGTAGCCCAAACTCTGCAGTTTTTGACGTTGACAGACCCTCGGAGCATGAAATGAGCTTCATCGGTCCACAACACTTTACTCAACCAATCGTCATCTTCCGCCATCTTTTGAACCGCCCACACCACAAATGCCTTCCACTTCACTAAGTCGCCAGGTAACAGTTCATGATGCCGATGGATTTTGTCCGGATAGCATCGGAGGGTACGCCTCAGTGCCAACCAAACAGTAGTGTATGGAAGACTGGTGTGAAGTGCGACTGCACGAGTGCTGACTTCCCTGTGCATAGACGAACCCGCTACAGTCTCCATTTCTTCCTGAACTGTCTCAGCAGCATTACGCCTTGTGCTCGGTCGGTCACTACGGGGTCTGTTTTCTAAAAAGCCCGTGGCTTCAAACTTCAAAATCATTCTCGCCACAGCTGCATTTGTCAGCGGATCTTTACCCATTCAAATACCCTTCCTATGGCCATAGGATTGTAAAGCTGAACTAGTTCATTCCCCATTCTGATAATACAGCTTCACTAAAAGTGCCTTTTCAGGTAATGTCAACATACTGCAACTGCTGGCGCATCTGATTCTCTCTCTCATTACAGCTCCTTTTATATACAATTGTCATGTGCAATCACTGATGTTTTGCTGTGCAACACCATCTGTTGGACAATTTGTGAACTTGGTGTTCTCTCCCTCCCCCCCCCCCCCCCCCCTCTTCTAATTAAGCCCCCATGTCATTCCAAGCATGTGTGTCAATTTTTACCTCTCTATCTACATTATTCCGTGGTTTATTAAGTTTTCAAATTTATACTGACTTTTTGATCACCCGGTATATTCTGCTTTAATAAAAAATATTGATAAAATCAGGTACGTATCAGTGTGATGGCAAAAGTCACACATGAATGCACATATTATTTCTTTTTAACTTCCTCCTATTTTACCAGTACACTTTTAACTCACTGGAGAGAGAGAACATTTTTATGCTTCATAATTTGTTTTGTTCCTGAATGAAGTTATTTTGTTGGAACATAGATTATTTTAAGATTACTGTTACTATTATTAGTTGTTTTAAGTAGTTGGCATGATGTGTTTTGGAGTTTTCCGAAAATTACGCCCATTGCAAGTGTTTCTGCATTAGAAATACTTTCCACCTGAGTGTAGAATAGCTCCAGTGTGTGTTTTAGTATGATTTTTATGTCTTTGTCATTGAAATCAACAGTCTGTTTCAGCTATACTTTCCAGTTCAGATTCTTTTCTGATTGTCAATTTTTTTATTGCAAAACATGAAATGATGACAGAAGGTAATGTTTTAGAAGACATGTACCACAGAATGGATCTTAACAAAAGCTAATGTAGTAAAAATATTCAAATGTCAAAAAAAATTAAGAAATCAATGGAGCAGTTTTAGACATTTTTATTGTGTTTGTTACCCAAAAACAAGAAAGTTCTTTATTTTGTAGTTGGCAAATCTCTCTCCTCTTTAATTTACATAATTTTGAAAACAATGTTGCCTGGCTCTAAAAATCAAACATTCTTTAGCTACCAGTACAGCTCCTTCTGCAGCACCTGTGGAGGAAATGGCACAAATAACAATATCGTCTGCTGCAACACCACCAACTTCTGTTGCTCCCACCAACACGACACCTACTTCAAGTCTTCCAACAGGACCACCAGAACCTCGTTTTGGTTATATGGACATCTGTATAAGTACAGTGAACAGTTTGGCTCCTCATATAACAATCAATTCCCAGGTAAATATGTGCTCCAGTTTATGCCAATTAACAAAAATTACCAGTTGATTTGTTCTCAAATTTTATTTTCTTAAACATTATTTTATATTATTTTTTTATTTATTTTTCCCAGCTTGCACTGTTCCAAACTCATCCGCAGCTGAAACAGTTTGTACGACCAGCTGTCGAACGTGCAATTCAAGAGTGGATTCATCCAGTCGTTGACCGTTCCATCAAAATAGCTCTTACCACATGTGAACAGATAATCAAAAAGGTACAACAGGAGAGCGTGAAAATAGAAATGCCTATGTACTTTTTGTATACATATTCAATATGTTGCGATACTTGTATTGATTGTTGTGGTTTTTTTTTTTTAGGACTTTGCCTTGGATCCAGACGAATCTCGAATGCGTGCTGCAGCCCACCATATGGTGCGAAACTTGACAGCAGGAATGGCCATGATAACCTGTAGAGATCAGTTGCTGGTCTCAATAAGCACAAATCTGAAGACAGCATTTGTTTCTGTTTTAACGGTGTGTAATTTTAAGTATTTTTCATTGTGTGACAATCGCTTCCTCCTCCTCACACGCTGTGATACTTTTAAGCATATCTCTCTACTCAGTTGGTTGAATGTTATGCCAGTAATGCTGAAAGTGTAAGATTCAGTTTTCAGTTGGTCCTGGAATACTTAGTGTCAAATTACAGTATATTCATGTTAAGGAAGAATTATATAAAAATTGTCACTTCCTCATTGGTTGAATGAATTTACTCTCAGATCGGACAAAATATCCTACTTCTTTCAATGTGCCATCCCTTGAAAGTCCTGCAGTGTCTGGACCGACTTCTAAGTTAGTTATTAATTCACTCATATCAGACAATTATGTAGCTGTGTGTCTCAAGCAATTCTAATCCAGAGTTTCATTCTGTAGTAGGTAGTTCCAGTATTTTCTTTTTCATCCTGTCCAATAATTTCCCCCTTACCTGGGGTTCTGGGTGGCTTTTCTATAACTCCCTATTTCCTGAACCTTGCCAGTTCTTTTCCTTCATCCCACTGTCTTCCCCTTCAAACTTTTTGCTAGGAGGAGGAGCCTTTGGCTCCAAAAGCTTGCATATTTCCATAATTTTTTTCTTTGTCCTGCCGCTACTTGGTGAGTAGATTTTTTTTATCTATCCAATTAAATTATATTTTCAAAATTTCTTTATCTTAATCAGTGAAATTTTGAGACAAATACAATCACAAATCAGAAGTATTAAAAATCAGCCAAGTATTACTACTACATTCAAATTGGTTGCATGTATGTGTGATGTCATTCTGGGTTGTTGTATATTGCTACAGCACTGAACTATATATGTATAGGTGTAATTATCATAACCATGTGTAATTACTAGAACATCAGTCAATTTTTGTCAACAACGTAATCTTCATTTCTGTTTGTCGACTGCTACTTCACACTCCATTTGTGCATCTGCTAGCTAACACTCTTGTGGGTAGAATGGCTGCAGCTGAGAAACACACACAGTCCTACAATAATAAACATACCATTGGTGTGAAGCATCAGATGGGAAACTAGTTGCAGTGAATTCCTTGGGAAAGTGTTGACCAATTTTGATAAACTACCAGTCAAAAGTTTATTATGCATGATAAATACTATAAATATTATTTCAGTGTACAGAGACATCATACAAACTAAATAAAGCAACAAAATAAATATTCTCTGTCTCTGTCATTAAGTGCAATACACTATCGTTCACAATTTAGCCCCTTCAAAGCACCTGCCATTTGCTCTCAGGACAGGTGCACAAACACTCAGTGTTCTGGAGATAAGATTTTGTAATAATTTTGCAGATTTCTATTGACATACCCACTGTATGATTTAGAAGCATGTTCAGTGTCCCTGTTGCAGCATAAACCCACACCACTGTCTCTTGTACCACATGGAATGGCATTGTTGATCAGTATCCTGTATATCCTTCCTTCTTTAATGTTTCATTAATTCTCACTAGATCACAGTGCGTATCACCCACAAAACATCTTTGTACCATTACCAACTCTCCACTACGCTTCACCATTGGCATCACATACTGACACTTCTTATGTTCTCCATGAACTTGATGAACAAACAATAGATGACAACGGCTTCCAAATATTTGAAACTTAAATTTGTCCCTGAATAACACCTTGGACCATTGTCGCATGCCCCAGTTTTTATGTTGCTGTGCCCTGTGCAGTCTTTTTCACCTTATTTTGTTTTCGAATAAAAGTTTTCGGCTGCTATGCTCCCCTTTAAATTTTGTTTACGCAGACAGTGTTGCACTGTTGAACTGAGATGGGAGAGGCTCACAGTACTGTTTACTTCCTTGCAAATTGCAGGTGCTGTATGAGTCGTTCTGAATTTACTCTGTACATATATGAGCTTACCTTCCTTGTGTGATTGCGAAACACTTGCATTGCCACTAGTTTGCTTGAACAGCTGCAATGTGAACACCACTGTAGATTGTGGCCCACCAACTTTTGTTGCTATTGTCCTCCGGGGACAGCCTTTCTGATGATAGAGGTCGATAGTTACAGCACAGTTTCCAATTCTAGTCGCCTGCTTTCATCCCATTGGGACTTAACATACTCCCATCCAACTCCCCAAGACACTATCCAAATTGAACCCTGCCTGGAACAGTTCCGTCCTCCATCACAGCGGGACCCACCTTCCTCTTCCTCAAAATCACTCTCTCCAAACCTTCCAGGAATTTCTCACTTCCAGCCTTGCCTCTCAGTCTTTCTTAAAAAACCTTAATCCTACTCCTAACATAACCACAGCTGAAGCCCAGGCTATATGTGATCTGAAAGCTGACCGATCCATCATCATTCTTCCGGCTGACAAGGGTTCCACGACGGTGGTACTTGGTTGTCGGGAGTATGTGGCTGAAGGACTGCGTCAGCTTTCAGGCAATACTACATACAAAGTTTGCCAAGGTAATCTCATTCCTGATGTCCAGGCGGAGCTTCAAGGAATCCTCAGAACCTTAGGCCCCCTACAAAACCTTTCACCTGACTCCATTCTCCTCCTGACCTCCCGACACCTCGCACCCCTACCTACTTCCTAACCCAAACCATCCCGGCTGCCCCATTGTAGCTAGTTACCAAGCCCCCACAGAACGTATCTCTGCCTACGTAGATCAACACCTTGAACCCATTACATGCAGTCTCCCATCCTTCATCAAAGACACCAACCACTTTCTCGAACGCCTGGAATCCTTACCCAGTCTGTTACCCCCGGAAACCATCCTTGTAACCATTGATGCCACTTCCCTATACACAAATATCCCGCACGTCCAGGGCCTTGCTGCGATGGAGCACTTCCTTTCACACAGATCACCTGCCACCCTACCTAAAACCTCTTACCTCGTTACCGTAGCCAGCTTCATCCTAACTCGCAACTTCTTCACTTTTGCAGGTCAGACATACCAACAACTAAAGGGAGCAGCCATGGGTACCAGGATGGCCCCCTCGTATGCCAATCTGTTTGTGTGTCGCTTAGAGGAAGCCTTCTTGGTTACCCAGCCCTGCCAACCCAAAGTTTGGTACGGATTTATTGATGAAATCTTCATGATCTGGACTCACAGTGAAGAACAACTCCAGAATTTCCTCTCCAACCTCATCTCCTTTGGTTCCCTGATTCACCTGGCCTTACTCCAAATCCCATGCCACTTTCATCGACATTGACCTCCATCTGTCCAATGGCCAGCTTCATACATCTGTCCAAATCAAACCCACCAACAAGCAACAGTACCTCCCATTATGACAGTCGCCACCCATTCCATATCAAACGGTCCCTTCCCTACAGCTTAGGTCTTCGTGGCAAACGAATCTGCTCCAGTCCTGAATCCCTGAACCATTACACCAACAAACTGAAAACAGCTTTTTGCATCCTGCAACTACCCTCCCGGCCTGGTACAAAAGCAAATAACCAGCACCACTTCATCATCCCCTCAAACCCAGAACCTCCCACAGAAGAACCCCAAAAGAGCCCCACTTGTGACAGGATACTTTCCGGGACTGGATCAGACTCTGAATGTGGCTCTCCAGCAGGGATACAACTTCCTCAAATCCTGCCTTGAAATGAGATCCAACGTTCATGAAATCCTCCCCACTCCACCAAGAGTGTCTTTCCGCCGTCCACCTAACCTTCGTAACCTCTTGGTTCATCCCTATGAAATCCACAAACCACCGTCCCTACCCTTTGGCTCCTACCCTTGTAACCACCCCCGGTGTAAAACCTGTCCCATGCACCCTCCCACCATCACCTACTCCAGTCCTGTAACCAGGAAAGTGTACACGATCAAAGGCAGAGCTGCTTGATTTACCAACTGACCTGCCTACACTGTGAAGCCTTCTATGTGGGAATGACCAGCAACAAACTGTCCATTCACATGAACGGACACAGGCAGACAGTGTTTGTTGGTAATGAGGATCACCTGTGGCTAAACATGCCTTGGTGCACGGCCAGCACATCTTGGCACAGTGTTAAACCGTCTTGAGTTTTCTGGATACTTCCCACTGACACCAACCTATCAGAACTCCGGAGATGGGAACTTGCCCTTCAATATATCCTTTCTTATATATGTATATAACACACCACTAGATGCAAATGATATAATGTGAACTGATTGCTACACAGACAGCTGAAGGGATGAGGGCAATTTGAATTAACAGTCTTATGTAAAGGGCCATCAGTGCTGTTTCATGTACTGATCAGCAACCCTCTATGCTAACAACTAATCAGATACACAACATACGCACTTAGTCTTTACATGTTTATATTTGATTTATTATTAGAATGGGGATATGATAGAAATCCAAAACAAAATCCCTGTTTCAATCACAAATTGATAGTGGTGACAGATGATTGAAAACTTTTGACTGTTGCTGCACAATATTATATTGCAACTGGGGAAATGGTCACCACATGTGATAGAAAGGTAGACAAACATCAAATACTGGAATGGTCTGTTCAGAAAACCTTCAGTTACTAGTGCCTGTGATAAAATGTTCCAGTACACACTAGTGGTCCACTTCTAATGATGTTGCAGTATTTGCAATTCATTTTTCAACATTGATATATTTATTTCATTTTTTTCTTGGCCAGAAGTGATCCACATGTCAAAAAAATCTTGTTTGTCAGAGCCTGAAACCATTACATTTATAGCCTGACATTTATCCACTGTACCTTCAGACAAACAATAAGTACATATTGCACACAGAAACAGAGAATGTACTGTAAAATGCCTTTCTTCCAGAAGCAACTTTTGAAACTTGGTGCAATTTTTTTGAAAACAAAAATGTTTTAATAATGATAATTCCAAGTGGCTCAACAGCATGGTCACTTTGGTAACTTAGGTATCCCTAACCTACTCCAGTAATCCTCCTGGAGGAAGAAGAGCTAATGTTTAACATGGAACCCAAACTGTTCATCGTCCCTAGCAAATCTTCACACCATTGAGGGTGAAGATGGACTGAAATATTCCTTGGTCTGACTGGGATTTGATCTTGTGTCCTTGGCACTTTACCGCTAGATCACAATGGCCAACATTTTAAGAATCAAGTTGCACTTTTAGTTTAGAGAGAGCAGTTTCTGCATAAAATTGTGTCTGTTTAGTAAGGTAATAATGAAAGTTCTGCTGTCTCATTTTACAGATTGTGGAACACTTTCAAAGCACATAAACTGTCAGTATTGCATGCCAAATACCTTAAGCATTTTATTAATGTTAATTATTATTGATAGAAGGAATGTTTTTGTCAGTTGCGCAAACTGGACTGACCTAACTATGAATCCTTTTATTTTTGTCAGGGTGCTACACCTCAGCAGAAGGAAATGATTGAACAGGCAGCTCAAGTTGCAGCTCAAGATAATATGGAATTAGCATGTGCATTTATACAGAAAACAGCTATTGAAAAGGCTGTTCCAGAAATCGACAAAAGATTACTGAACGTGAGTTTCTTTGACTGGAAATTAATGCAGTAGATTGTGTGTGTGTGTGTGTGTGTGTGTGTGTGTGTGTGTGTGTGTGTGTGTGGAGATGGCTTATAAATTATAAAGCTATAAATGCTTCTGATTTCAAATATCAAAGTCTCTTGTGTTCTTTAGAAATATTGATGAAAGACTGTATTGATGAGCATAACAAGAAAATAAGGCTACTGAATTTCCAAGCAACCATTACATCTTTGAGGGATGAAGTAGTGAACGCAGCAGAGGATAAAGTAGGTAAAAAGATGAGGGCTGGTAGAGATCCTTGGGTAACAGAAGAAATATTGAATTTAATTGATGAAAGGAGAAAGTATAAAAATGCAGTAAATGAAGCAGGCAAAAAGGAATACAAATGTCTCAAAAATGCGATCAACAGGAAGTGCAAAATGGCTAAGCAGGGATGGATAGAGGACAAATGTAAGGATGTAGAGGCTTATCTCACTAGGGATAAGATAGGTACTGCCTACAGGAAAATTAAAGAGACCTTTGGAGAAAAGAGAACACCTTGTATGAATACCAAGAGGTCAGATGGAAACCCAGTTCTAAGCAAAGAAGGGAAAGCAGAAAGGTGGAAGGAGTATATAGGGGGTCTATACAAGGGCGATGTACTTGAGGACAATATTATGGAAATGGAAGAGGATGTAGATGAAGATGAAATGGGAGATACGATACTGCGTGAAGAGTTTGACAGAGCACTGAAAGACCTGAATCGAAACAAGGCCCAAGGAGTAGACAACATTCCATTGGAACTACTGATGGCCTTGGGAGAGTCAGTCCTGACAAAACTCCACTGTCTGGTGAGCAAGGTGTATGAAACAGGTGAAATACCCTCAGACTTCAAGAAGAACATAATAATTCCAATCCCAAAGAACACGAATTCTTTACAGACGAATGGAAAAACTAGTAGAAACCGACCTCGGGAAAGATCAGTTTCTGTAGAAATACTGGAACACGTGAGGCAATACTGACCTTACGACTTATCTTAGAAGAAAGATTAAGTAAAGGCAAACCTATGTTCCTAGCATTTGTAGACTTAGAGAAAGCTTTTGATAATGTTGACTGGAATACTCTTTCAAATTCTAAAGGTGCCAGGAGTAAAATACAGAGAGCGAAAGGTTATTTACAGTTCGTACAGAAACCAGACGGCAGTTATAAGGGTCGAGGGAGATGAAAGGGAAGCAGTTGTTGGGAAGGGAGTAAGACAGGGTTGTAGCCTCTCCCCGATGTTATTCAATCTGTATATTGAGCAAGCAGTAAAGGAAACAAAAGAAAAATTCGGAGTAGATTTTAAAATCCATGGAGAAGAAATAAAAACTTTGAGGTTCGCCGATGACATTCTAATTCTGTCAGAGACAGCAAAGGAATTGGAAGAGAAGTTGAACGGAATGGATAGTGTCTTGAAAGGAGTATATAAGATGAACATCAACAAAAACAAAACGAGGATAATGGAATGTAGTGGAATTAAGTCGGGTGATGCTGAGGGAATTAGATTAGGAAATGAGACACTTAAAGTAGTAAAGGAGTTTTGCTATTTGGGGAGCAAAATAACTGATGATGGTCGAAGTAGAGAGGATATAAAATGTAGACTGGCAATGGCAAGGAAAGCGTTTCTGAAGAAGAGAAATTTGTTAACATCGAATATAGATTTAAGTGTCAGGAAGTCATTTCTGAAAGTATTTGAATGGATTGTAGCTATGTATGGAATGTATGGAAGTGAAACATGGACGGTAAATAGTTTGGACAAGAAGAGAATAGAAGCTTTCGAAATGTGGTGCTACAGAAGAATGCTGAAGATAAGATGTGTAGATCACATAACTAATGTGGAGGTATTGAATAGAATTGGAGAGAAGAGGAGTTTGTGGCACAAATTGACTAGAAGAAGGGATCGGTTGGTAGGACAAGTTCTGAGGCATCAAAGGATCACCAATTTGGTATTGGAGTGCAGCGTGGAGGGTAAAAATCGTAGAGGGAGACCAAGACATGAATACACTAAGCAGATTCAGAAGGATGTAGGTTGCAGTAGGTACTGGGAGATGAAGCAGCTTGCACAGGATAGAGTAGCATGGTGAGCTGCATCAAACCAGTCTCAGGACTGAAGACCGCAACAACAACAACATCAAATATACATGGCAACAGACCATGTGAATTTAGAGAAGCTGCTACTTGGTAAGTCAGATGGAAACTTTGAAAATGTTATTAAATATAGACATTTCACGCCATTGTTCTGGAAGTTGGCAGCACTGCTACCATTGATGTAAGGTATGTCCTCCAAGCAGCAGCAATTACGTGGCCGCCCACTTGCAACAAGGATGAATAGTGTTCTGTCATACTGTTTTCTGAACAGTGAAGATATGAAACCTGTTGAAATCCATAAGCGAGTGAAGGTCCAGTGTGACGATGCTTGTCACTGTAAAAAGTGTAAAAGTGGAATAGGAATTTCAGAAATGGGTGTCACTTTTGTGACAAGATGCTCAGCATCCAGGTCAAGCACATCTCGTTGTCACACCAGAGTCTATCGTGACCATTGAAGCCATTGTGATGGAGAATCATCGTGTGATGGTAGATGAAATACCTGTAGATCTTATCATTAGTCATGGCTCAGCACATCACATCATTCATGAAATGCTTAAGTTGCGTGAAGTGTATGCAAGATGGATGCAATGGCAATTTACTCCAGAACTTAAAGAGCGACACATTGATGTCTGTGAAGAACTTTTTTGGCACTTTGAAGCAAAAGGTGATGGCTTGTTCGTGAAAAGTCATTACAAGAGACAAGTCCTTGGTACATCACCACCAACCCAAAACGAAGAGAACAAGCACCACCAAAACCCAAGATGTTTCAGATGTAGGTATCTGCAGAGAAAATTGTGATGACATCCTTTTGGGATGAATGAGGTGTTCTCTTGGAACACTACACAACTAGGGGAAACCCCAACACCAGTGCATCATATTCCATAATAAAAAAATCAGCTTCAGCATGTAATAAGAACAAAGTGGCAAGGGCTTCTCATTACAGGTGTGATTTTGAAACATGGCAGTGCTTGTCCACATACTGCCAGTGCAGCACTTGCAACCATCGAAGACCTGCACTTTGATACTCTTGAGACACCTTCTGTATTCATCTGACCTCACACTGAGTGATTACCTTAAGTTTGAACTATTCAAAGAAGTGATGGAAAAGCTGCAACAGGTGGTGCACGAGTGGCTGCACACTCACCCAAATTTTAGTTTTTTTTCCTCATGAGAGTAGACTGTTGAACATTGATACACTTGCATTCCACTTTTCCTCAATTAAAAAAAAAAGTTTGTTTTAATTTGATTCCTCCTTGCAGTATCGACAGGGTGCAGTAGTTCTAAGAAAAGTGTGACTGAGGGATTTGGAGAACTTGAAATGGAGATCCTTGGATGAGACGTGACATTATCATGAAACCCTATTGAATAAATTTAGAAAAGTTATATCTTAGGGAGACTTCTTGACAGCATTGGTGGTGGTGGTGTTGTGGGCAGGCAGTAAAGAGTACATTGTTTTGTGCTGTTCTAAAGATGGTTGTGGAAATGTTGGGAGTAATACATAATATCATACATGCATCATGGAAGAGAGAATTCCATGCAGGATAAGACATTTGCGTAATAATTTTTAAATCATTGTCAGGTGCGTGAAATTTGACTTAACCTTATATGTATACTTTCGCTAAAAATGTCTGCACTAAAAAAAATTACTGCAATATGTATGACAAATGGACTTCCTTAATTGTACCAAAGTTTCTACTTGCTCAATTCAGAGATGAGTTTGGGTGAAATGACTGCTTAATGCCCCTTCAAAAGTTTGAAAAGTTTTTATTCGCCTTACAGGAGTAATATGTTGGAGGCTTCAGCAATGAATTATAAGCTAGTAATTGTAGGCAATTATTTGTCTTTGTTGCTTTGACAAGTTTCTTAACACATGTCAGATAATCATTCTTTTACTATGTATATGGGACATCAGATAACAAATATTTATTACCCATGCAGATCATTACAGTTTTTTATAGTATTTCATGTTTTTCTTTCGTACACTATTCATTCTTAGGACCATCAGCCCAGTAGCCATGTAGTCAAATCGCCCATATTTCATCTATTCATGTACATTTATTCCAGAACTCTGGCTTCTCTAACAATGGTCATAAAACTTTTGGTAATCACTTGACGAGTGATACACCTCGGGCATGAAAAGTAAAGAGAGAACAGAGATTCCTCTAGGAGGACCATTTAAGACACTATAAAACTTGCAGAGCTATACTGGTATAGTTTCTTGTTTAGCTGTTACAGGGAACACCATATTCATTGTTATGAGGCCAGTTTCCTCGTCAATCACAGTCAGCATTCATAAACTGCCACTGAACCAGAGATGGTATTGAACCGTTAACAAGTATTTGTTGTTCAGCATTCTGTAATCAGGTTCCTGTCTTTCCAAACCTGGAATGTAGCATACTTAACTCAGACAGCTTTCTCTTTATTATGTCACCTTTGAATTAGCATTTGGAACAGATTAACAAACATGTGTAAATTCATCTACTTTCTGTCTTACTTAGTCGTCAAATATGGGGTGCCTTACAAAGCTGCTTCTCTGATCACTAGACAACAATTCAAGCAAATCAGATTAATGAGTTTTATTTCAGAAAATTAAATGATGATACTTAACTTTCAAAATTTACAATGATGTGTCACAAGCAAATGGGGACAGACAAGTAAGAGGTCCCTTCATAATACAAGAGAGGTGATGCAGTTCCTAAGTCGCTGCTATACAAGTGCCTAATCTTGATGCCCCTGTGGAAGTTGTAGAACTGCTGGTCTACAACTGGGCTGCAGTCGAGCTGCACGGCATGTATGTCGTCTTCATGTCGAGGGTGCTGCCATAGGGTTGTCGTCCTGCAGAGGCTTCGGCCTGTGTGCACTTGGCTGATGACTCGAAGCTCTCTCTGCTCTAACGTTCCCACTTGACTTTACACAGGAAAACTTTGCTGCTTTGAAGAAACCTGAAAACTAATTATATCAACTTACATAGTAGCTGTCAAGATACACTTCCTTCCACAGAAAGATTATCCGTACACAATCATTTAATTATCTACAGTGATAACATCTCTATTATAGGTCATTCTTTTCGCCTATGTCCACCTGTACTTTCCATCCCAGCACCCACACATACATGCACACATACCTACAGGGTGTCACATAAAGAATGCATCAATTTCAAAATAGTATAATTGGCTCTGTTTTGATAACATGCAAAATGTACTCACATAACTGCATTTGGCAATGTATCCAATTATGAATTGTCACATTTTTCACGTTTTAAATTTGTCAGGCAGATAGCGGCATTCTTTGTGAATACGTATTAAGTCTTTCTTTGAAGTTTGCCATCATGTTTGTCGACATGTCATGGGAAACAGCGGTAGTTTCTTGCTGTATTGCAACTTTCAGGTCATTAAGTGTATAAGATTTGTTCCATTACACTTTACTTTTTGGATAACCCCCTAAGAAGAAGTCATAAACAGATGAATGTGGCAAACATGTTGGCTAGAGGACATCGCCAAAATGAGAAAGCATGTGTTGGGGAAACATTTCTCGAACTTCTACCATTGAATCATTAGCCATGTGAACTGTGGCTCCACCTTGTTGGAACCACATGTCTGCCATGTTTATCCACATAGTGTCCAGTTGTGGCTGTACTAAATTGCATAGCATTGCAATATAACGTTCAGCATTCACTCTTACACCAGCACCATCTTCTTCTTAAAAATAAGGCCCATTGATACCCACTTTGGACACTCCACATCACACTGTCACTTTTGCACTGTGCAGTGGTTTGTGATGCATTTCTTGTGGGTTGCCTTCCACCCAATAGACAGTTTTGTTTGTTTAAGTGACTAAGTGAAAGTGTGCTTTATCGCTCATCATCAACAAATCAGCAGCAGCAAGAACATCAAGCATTCTCTCATAAAACTGTGTCTGTTCACCGTAATCAGGGTAGTGGAGCTTCTGCATGATCATAATTTTGTAATGATTAAAACGTAATTCATCCTTCAGGAAGCACTGCAGCGAGCGAAGAGACAAGTCCAGAGTTGGAGCACGCCAAGTGGAGCAGTGAAGACTTTGAAGAACAGATGTTCTTACCCTATTGACATTTTCCTGTGTTTGCACCTTGCGAGAATGACCAGGCGATGTGTGCTTCATGACTGACCCACTTGGGCAAAAAGAGCAACCCAGTGCAATATTGTGTTACGATTGGTTATTTAACCATTTTGAGGATCACTGAAGCGTGTACAGAAAAACAGTTGGACTGTGATCAGTCATTACTTTTGAAGAAATGTTAAACAGCAAAAATGCGATGGTGCATGATCCATTGTGACTGAAACTGAACGATCACCTACAAAATGTGTTCCTCAGCCAACGATTTGACTCCCACCACTATGCAAGTCGGATCCGTGTGTTCTTTTTGCACCACCCTCTACATACATATGGTTGGGGTACAATATCCTGTTAATAGCATTTACCTGATCAACCTTCTGCTTTTATACATGCATTTCAATGTTTTTAAGTTATCTTACTCTTCTGT
The DNA here is from genome assembly GCF_023897955.1 of Schistocerca gregaria. Lineage (NCBI taxonomy): Eukaryota > Metazoa > Arthropoda > Insecta > Orthoptera > Acrididae > Schistocerca > Schistocerca gregaria. The sequence goes on from NC_064923.1 coordinate 443,183,053, forward strand.
ACATACACACCACTACTGTATGTTTCAGTGAATGCCCTTCTATTATATGATGCAACACTCATACCTAGATGTTAGCCAACCATGTTCACACTTCGTAGCTAAAGGTATATTCTCCTCGATACCCCACCCCTCTTTCCCCCCATCAAAAGTGACCGAACAAACCTCCAGCTCCACTTACAAAAAGAAAAATAATTCATCTACGTTCTGCGGTGTATTTATTGGCTAAATTTTGTTAATTTGTTGTTTGCAATGTGCTAATGTAAAACTATTTTACAGTTGTTGCTGTTGTGGTCTTCAGTCCTGATAATGGTTTCACACAGCTCTCCATGCTACCCTATCCTGTGCAAGCTTCCTCATCTCAGAGTACCTACTGCAACCTACATCCTTCTGAATCTGCTTAGTGTATTCATGTCTTGGTCTCCCTCTACGATTTTTACCCTCCACGCTGCACTCCAATACCAAATTGGTGATCCCTTGATGCCTCAGAACATGTCCTACCAACCGATTCCTTCTTCTCGTCAAGTTGTGCCACAAACTTCTCTTCTCCCCAATCCTATTCAATACCCCCTCGTTAGTTATGTGATCTATCCATCTAATCTTCAGCATTCTTTTGTAGCACCACATTTCGAAAGCTTCTATTCTCTTCGTGTCCAAACTATTTATTATCCATATTTTACTTCCGTACATGGCTACACTCCATATAAATACTTTCAGAAACGACTTCCTGACACTTAAATCTATACTCGATGTTAACAAATTTCTCTTCTTCAGAAACGCTTCCTTGCCATTGCCAGTCTACATTTTATGTCCTCTCTACTTCGACCATCATCCGTTACTTTGCTCCCCAAATAGCAAAATTCCTTTACTACTTTAAGTGTCTCAATTACTAATCTAATTCCCTCAGCAACACCCGACTTAATTCGACTACATTCCATTATCCTCGTTTTCCATTTGTTGATGTTCATCTTATATCCTCCTTTCAAGACACTATCCATTGCGTTCAACTGCTCTTCCAAGTCCTTTGCTGTCTCTGACAGAATTACAATGTCATCAACGAACCTCAAAGTTTTTATTTCTTCTCCAGTGATTTTAATTCCTACTCCAAATTTTTCTTTTGTTTGCTCAATATGAGATTGAATAATGTCGGGGGGTAGGCTACAACCCTGTGTCACTCCGTTCCCAACCACTGCTCCCCTTTCATGCCCCTCGACTCTTATAACTGCCATCTGGTTTCTGTACAAATTGTAAATAACCTTTCGCTCCCTGTATTTTACCCCTGCCACCTCCAGAATTTGAAAAAGAGTATTCCAGGCAACATTGTCAAAAGCTTTCTCTAAGTCTACAAATGCTATAAACGTAGGTTTGCCCTTCCTTAATCTAGCTTCTAAGATAAGTCGTAGGGTCAGTATTGCCTCACGTGTTCCAACATTTCTACGGAATCCAAACTGATCTTCCCCGAGGTCGGCATCTATCAGTTTTTCCATTCGTCTGTAAAGAATTCGCGTTAGTATTTTGCAGATGTGGCTTATTAAACTAATAGTTTGGTAATTGTCACATCTGTCAACACATGCTTTCTTTGGGATTGGAATTATTATATTCTTCTTGAAGTCTGAGGGTATTTCGCCTGTTTCATACACCTTACTCACCAGACGGTAGAGTTTTGTCAGGACTGGCTCTCCCAAGGCCGTCAGTAGTTCCAGTGGAATGTTGTGTACTCCGTGGGCCTTGTTTCGACTCAGGTCTTTCAATGCTCTGTCAAACTCTTCACGCAATATCGCATCTCCCATCTCATCCTCATCCAAATCCTCCTCCATTTCCATAATATTGTCCTCAAGTACATCGCCCTTGTATAGACCCTCTATATACACCTTCCACCTTTCTGCTTTCCCTTCTTTGCTTAGAACTGGGTTTCCATCTGAGCTCTTGATGTTCATACAAGTGGTTCTCTTATCTCCAAAGGTCTCTTTAATTTTCCTGTAGGCATTATCTATCTTACCCCTAGTGAGGTAAGTCTCTACATCCTTACATTTGTCCTCTAGCCATCCCTGCTTAGCCATTTTGCACTTCCTGTCGATCTCATTTTTGAGACGTTTGTATTCCTTTTTGCCTGCTTCATTTACTGCATTTTTATATTTTCTCCTTTCATCAATTAAATTCAATATTTCTTCTGTTACCCAAGGATTTCTACTAGCCCTCGTCTTTCTACCTACTTGATCCTCCACTGCCTTCACTACTTCATCTCTCAGAGCTACCCATTCTACTGTATTTCTTTCCCCCATTCCTGCCATTTGTTCCCTTATGCTCTCCCTGAAACTCTGTACAACCTCTTGTTCTTTCAGTTTATCCAGGTCCCATCTCCTTAAATTCCCACCTTTTTACAGTTTCTTCAGTTTTAATCTACAGGTCATAACTAATAGATTGTGGTCAGAGTCCACAATTGCCCCTGGAAATGTCTTACAATTTAAAACTTGGTTCCTAAATCTTTGTCTTACCATTATATAATCTATCTGATACCTTTTAGTATCTCCAGGGTTCTTCCGTGTATACAACCTTCTTTCATGATTCTTAAACCAAGTGTTAGCTATGATTAAGTAGTGCTCTGTGCAAAATTCTACCAGACGGCTTCCTCTTTCATTTCTCTCCCTCAATCCATATTCACCTACTATGTTTCCTTCTCTCCCTTTTCCTACACTCGAATTCCAGTCACCCATTACTATTAAATTTTCGTCACCCTTCACTATCTGAATAATTTCTTTTATTTCATCATACATTTCTTCAATTTCTTCCTCATCTGCAGAGCTAGTTGGCATATAAACTTGTACTACTGTAGTAGGTGTGGGCTTCGTATCTATCTTGGCTACAATAATGCGTTCACTATGCTGTTTGTAGTATCTTACCCGCATTCCTATTTTCCTATTCATTATTAAACCTACTCCTGCATTACCCCTATTTGATACTGTATTTATAACCCTGTAGTCACCTGACCAGAAGTCTTGTTCCTCCTGCCACCGAACTTCACTAATTCCCACTATATCTAACTTTAACCTATCCATTTCCCTTTTTAAATTTTCTAACCTATCTGCCCCCCCATGAACCATGGACCTTGCCGTTGGTGGGGAGGCTTGCGTGCCTCAGCGATACAGATGGCCGTACCGTAGGTGCAACCACAACGGAGGGGTATCTGTTGAGAGGCCAGACAAACGTGTGGTTTCTGAAGAGGGGCAGCAGCCTTTTCAGTAGTTGCAGGGGCAACAGTCTGGCTGATTGACTGATCTGGCCTTGCAACATTAACCAAAACGGCCTTGCTGTGCTGGTACTGCGAACGGCTGAAAGCAAGGGGAAACTACAGCCGTAATTTTTCCCGAGGACATGCAGCTTTACTGTATGATTAAATGATGATGGCATCCTCTTGGGTAAAATATTCCGGAGGTAAAATAGTCCCCCATTCGGATCTCCGGGCGGGGACTACTCAGGAGGATGTCGTTATCAGGAGAAAGAAAACTGGCGTTCTACGGATCGGAGCGTGGAATGTCAGATCCCTTAATCGGGTAGGTAGGTTAGAAAATTTAAAAAGGGAAATGGATAGGTTAAAGTTAGATATAGTGGGAATTAGTGAAGTTCGGTGGCAGGAGGAACAAGACTTCTGGTCAGGTGACTACAGGGTTATAAACACAAAATCAAATAGGGGTAATGCAGGAGTAGGTTTAATAATGAATAGGAAAATAGGAATGCGGGTAAGCTACTACAAACAGCATAGTGAACGCATTATTGTGGCCAAGATAGATACGAAGCCCACACCTACTACAGTAGTACAAGTTTATATGCCAACTAGCTCTGGAGACGATGAAGAAATTGAAGAAATGTAAGATGAAATAAAAGAAATTATTCAGATAGTGAAGGGAGACGAAAATTTAATGGTAATGGGTGACTGGAATTCGAGTGTAGGAAAAGGGAGAGAAGGAAACATAGTAGGTGAATATGGATTGGGGCTAAGAAATGAAAGAGGGAGCCGCCTAGTAGAATTTTGCACAGAGCACAACTTAATCATAGCTAACACTTGGTTTAAGAATCATGAAAGAAGGTTGTATACGTGGAAGAACCCTGGAGATACTAAAAGGTATCAGATAGATTATATAATGGTAAGACAGAGATTTAGGAACCAGGTTTTAAGTTGTAAGACATTTCCAGGGGCAGATGTGGACTCTGACCACAATCTATTGGTTATGACCTGTAGATTAAAACTGAAGAAACTTCAGAAATGTGGGAAATTAAGGAGATGGGACCTGGATAAACTGAAAGAACCAGAGGTTGTACAGAGTTTCAGGGAGAGCATAAGGGAACAATTGACAGGAATAGGGGAAAGAAATACAGTAGAAGAAGAATGGGTAGCTCTGAGGGATGTAGTAGTGAAGGCAGTAGAGGATAAAGTAGGTACAAAGACGAGGGCTGCTAGAAATCCTTGGGTAACAGAAGAAATATTGAATTTAATAGATGAAAGGAGAAAATATAAAAATGCAGTAAATGAAGCAGGCAAAAAGGAATACAAACGTCTCAAAAATGAGATCGACAGGAAGTGCAAAATGGCTAAACAGGGATGGCTAGAGGACAAATGTAAGGATGTAGAAGCTTATCTCACTAGGGGTAAGATAGATACTGCCTACAGGAAAATTAAAGAGACCTTTGGAGAGAATAGAACCACGTGTATGAATATCAAGAGCTCAGATGGCAGCCCAGTTCTAAGCAAAGAAGGGAAGGCAGAAAGGTGGAAGGAGTATATAGAAGGAGTATATAGAAGGTTTATACAAGGGCGATGTACTTGAGGACAATATTATGGAAATGGAAGAGGATGTAGATGAAGACGAAATGGGTGATACGATACTGCGTGAAGAGTTTGACCGAGCACTGAAAGACCTGAGTCGAAACAAGGCCCCCGGAGTAGACAACATTCCATTAGAAATACTGACGGCCTTGGGACAACCAGTCCTGACAAAACTCTACCAGCTGGTGAGCAAGATGTATAAGACAGGCGAAATACCCTCAGACTTCAAGAAGAATATAATAATTCCAATCCCAAAGAAAGCAGGTGCTGACAGATGTGAAAATTACCGAACTATCAGTTTAATAAGCCACGGCTGCAAAATACTAACGCGAATTCTTTACAGACGAATGGAAAAACTGGTAGATGCAGACCTCGGGGAGGATCAGTTTGGATTCCGTCGAAATGTTGGAACACGTGAGGCAATACTGACCTTACGACTTATCTTAGAAGAAAGATTAAGAAAAGGCAAACCTACGTTTCTAGCATTTGTAGACTTAGAGAAAGCTTTTGACAATGTTGACTGGAATACTCTTTTTCAAATTCTAAAGGTGGCAGGGGTAAAATACAGGGAGCGAAAGGCTATTCATAATTTGTACAGAAACCAGATGGCAGTCATAAGTCGAGGGGCATGAAAGGGAAGCAGTGGTTGGGAAAGGAGTGACACAGGGTTGTAGCCTCTCCCCGATGTTATTCAATCTGTATATTGAGCAAGCAGTAAAGGAAACAAAAGAAAAATTTGGAGTAGGTATTAAAATTCATGGAGACGAAGTAAAAACTTTGAGGTTTGCCGATGACATTGTAATTCTGTCAGAGACAGGAAAAGACTTGGAAGAGCAGTTGAACGGAATGGACAGTGTCTTGAAAGGAGGATATAAGATGAACATTAACAAAAGCAAAACGAGGATAATGGAATGTAGTCAAATTAAATCGGGTGATGCTGAGGGAATTAGATTAGGAAATGAGACACTTAAAGTAGTAAAGGAGTTTTGCTATTTAGGAAGTAAAATAACTGATGATGGTCGAAGTAGAGAGGATATAAAATGTAGACTGTCAATGGCAAGGAAAGCGTTTCTGAAGAAGAGAAATTTGTTAACATCGAATATAGATTTATGTATCAGGAAGTCGTTTCTGAAAGTATTTGTTTGGAGTGTAGCCATGTATGGAAGTGAAACATGGACGATAACTAGTTTGGACAAGAAGAGAATAGAAGCTTTCGAAATGTGGTGCTACAGAAGAATACTGAAGATAAGGTGGATAGATCACGTAACTAATGAGGAGGTATTGAATAGGATTGGGGAGAAGAGAAGTTTGTGGCACAACTTGACTAGAAGAAGGGATCGGTTGGTAGGACATGTTTTGAGGCATCAAGGGATCACAAATTTAGCATTGGAGGGCAGTGTGGAGGGTAAAAATCGTAGAGGGAGACCGAGAGATGAGTACACTAAGCAGATTCAGAAGGATGTAGGTTGCAGTAGGTACTGGGAGATGAAGCAGCTTGCACAGGATAGAGTAGCATGGAGAGCTGCATCAAACCAGTCTCAGGACTGAAGACAACAACAACAACAACAACACCTATCTGCCCGATTGAGTGATCTGACATTCCACGCTCCGATCCGTAGAACGCCAGTTTTCTTTCTCCTGATAACGACATCCTCTTGAGTAGTCCCTGCCCGGAATATTTTACCCAAGAGGACGCCATCATCTTTTAATCATACAGTAAAGCTGCATGCCCTCGGGAAAAATTACGGCCGTAGTTTCCCCTTGCTTTCAGCCGTTCGCAGTACCAGCACAGCAAGGCTGTTTTGGTTAGTGTTACAAGGCCAGATCAGTCAATCATCCAGACTGTTGCCCTTGCAACTACTGAAAAGGCTGCTGCCCCTCTTCAGAAACCACACGTTTGTCTGGCCTCTCAACAGATACCCCTCCGTTGTGGTTGCACCTACGGTACTGCTATCTGTATCGCTGAGGCACGTAAGCCTCCCCTCCAACGGTAAGGTCCATGGTTCATGGACAGTAGTGTGCAAATTAATTGGGACAAGACAATTAAACTTTCTGTGCAAATTTATTACTATGTGTATAATATAGGTAGTAGCTTATTGAATATTGATAACTAATGAGCTTCGGAATATGTTGTGGCATAGATAATTTGTCATGAAACCACACTTTCACCACATTTGCTAACATGCATTCTTTTGTTGAACAGTCCATTTTACCAAGATATGTTTCCACAGTATTCCACAAATTCTCAATGGGATTTAGGTCTAGTGAATTATCAGACCATTGAAGTACATTAATATTGTTTTTCTTCCGTGAACATGTTGACTGCATTAGAAGTGACATGGGGCCAGATCATGGTAAATAACTGTGTAGAAAAGGCTATTTCCTCAGATAATCGGATAAGAGTAAATAAAATTGTAAAAATCTTAACTAGCATCATAAATTAAATGAAAATGCTTTCAATTCAAATATTTCTTTTTGAGAGGTAGACTACACCAGATGTGACCTATGATGTCCTCAACATAAAATAATTGAACCACTTCCAGGATTTGGGCAATAAACACATCTTAAATATAGGCTCCCGGCTTTCGCTGAACAGTACGCTTGTTGTTATCCAGCATCAAGCACCTACATAATGTAGCATACTTAATTTTGGCAGCTCACACTACTAATAAACCTTACTGCATCCACATATAATAAAATGCATAATATGTTACGTAAAACACTTTCATAAATGTAAAACGAATAATGCACCATTCAGATACACAGCCTTTTTTAAATACTTCATACAAAAACAATAAAGATCACAATATGCTTTGTATATGTCCACTATCCCACTTCCCCTGACAGAGACTGTGCTTGAGTCTTAAATCATCAGCAGCATCGTTTCAGTTTGTGTACCTATCAAACGTAGGTTTTGAAGCATGATGCACCTTAGTGCGCTCCCACCGACATGTGAAAATTTGCAAATTTGCTTCAGATCTATTTCTGTAGTTTTAGTTTATTCATCACTTTTTTTCACTCCATTCTATTTATTTTCATGGTAGAGTGAGATGAACACACAGATAATTGAATCTTTTGTTGTAATTCGTTATCTACTAAATAAACTACATCCTCCTCCAAACCAGTAATTGTAGAGATTGAGACAGTGGCTTCATCCATTCTTGGCTTTGTTCTAACTCTTTCAACTGTACAAGTGCTAGAGATTTCATCATGAATTGTTAAATTCCTGCTCAGTTAATTCTTGTTTCCAGTCCTTATTTACATCTCTAAATTGGTCGTTCGCTTTGTTTGGAAGTAAATTGCACTGTTTCAACATTTCCGCATTTATTTCCTCTGGTAAGGTGGAAAGTTTCGTCTGTAACTGCGATAAACTATTCTGTAGTTCTTGGATTTCCCAATGTGACTAACTGATAGGCTGTTCTAGTGTGAATGTTTGTCCTCTTTATTCCATTTTTAAAAATTTGGTTTTAATATTCTATGGTGTCCAGTTTTTTGTTTTGTTTCGTTCTTTAATTTGTTGTAGTATTCTTTAGTGTCATGTTTGTTTGTCAGAGTGCCGTGTTTGGTGTTTTTATACTAGCAGTCATCTCCTGTAGGTCCTTACTTAGTCATGTACTAAATGTCCTAAACCAAACTGGGATAACTGCATCCATTTTTCTTGTCATCATGGGCATACAGCATCCATAACAAATTTTTTTAATTGGTCTCAACTTAATATTGTAACAAGGCTACCTATAATGCTATAGTACACTCACAAATTGTGGCTGCAAAACTACTTACAGTTTCCGTACAACACAAACAACAGCAGAAAAGAGCTGTTGGAAAATAGTAGACTCTGACTTTATAAAGCTCACTAGAATCTCACTGTGCATAGATGCTGACAGGAAACTGGATCAGTGTGTAGGTCAGTTGCATCGCACAAAATGAGTGTGCATTAGATACTGCCTCTAATGCAGGTTGGCATTCTGCAGCTGTCATCTGTGACTGCTGTTGTAGGCTGTTGTGGGATTAATACAATCGAAGCCCTCTGTGGTTGTAGTTGAAATCTTTAGACTCATGGACTAGTTATTTTCTTCTCCATCATGATTGTAGTAAAAAAATTTAGAAATAGATACTGACTATCAAAATTTATTCAGAATGCTTGATATGTCATGTTACCAATTGATTTATGGACTGCTGTGTAATTTTGGCTATTGCACTTCATTACTATTGACAATAGATACCAAACTACTCAAATCTGCATACTCAAAATTCACCAGTTCTCTTTGAAATTTCAAATTTCTGGTTACAGCTCTTGTTCTTTGTAAATTTTATTGCCTCCCAGCAATATTTTTTTTATGTTGTTGCCTATGGTCACCACATATGGTATTTCGCTAGTTCTTTACTGTGATATTGGGCCGTTAAGTAAAGTCTGAATAGAACCAAGACTTTCTATTATTGACTCTTGCTCACATTATTATTTCAACACATTCGCCAATTTCTTATGGTTGAACTTCGTTTCTCGAAGTGCTGCAGTTACTCCCGGGAGTTAAAGATTACAAAGTCCAACATCCAGTTTTCAAAATCAGTATGATGCCTCTGTTAAACAACATTTATTATATTGTACTCTTGTTCACAATTATATTGATATAGACTAAGTCCAAAAACGGTGTGTCATATTTAACAGATTCCAGTAGAGTCTGTATGTAACAAGTTTTCCTTTGTCCTTATGGAGGCGTAAGAATTGTCTAAGCTGCTCTTCCTCTATGACTTGCACCACATTTGCCAGGCAGGAACCAATGATGTGGAATAGCCTGCCCAACCAACAGGTACCAAGAACATGGTAATATGACTGTCATTGTCCCACCTTATGGTTGCGCTGTATCCATCTGTTTTGTGATATGTACACGGAGATAAAAGATACATCCAAACAGTAGATTATGTAATTAATGATGAAAATAAGCTTTTTATAGTGGCATCATAATTCATTGGTTCTAAAAACGCTTGTGCAACATACCACTTCACCAAAGTGATATGTTACACTACAGAATTTTATAATATTGAAATCTAGGACAATACTTAGTGAACAATGATTCACTATGAGATATTATATTCTTGTTTAAAAGTACAAATTTGAATACTGGAAAGTTTGTCTACTATGCGGTAGGATGCAATATACGTCTTGAATTTAAAAAAAAAAAAAAGTGTGTGTGTGTGTGTGTGTGAGAGAGAGAGAGAGAGAGAGAGAGAGAGAGAGAGAGAGAGAGAGAGAGAGAGAGAGATGGATGGATGCTGTGTAATCTGGCTTATAATTTGTTTCTTGTTGCATTTAAATGGATGCTGCAGTAGTACATATTAATTCTTGCAGGAATTCGAACTAAGGAAGCATGCAAGGAATGAAGGCCGTCGCTACTGTGATCCTCTGGTGTTGACATACCAAGCAGAACGTATGCCTGAACAAATTCGCCTCAAAGTTGGTGGAGTCACTCCCCCGCAAATGGCTGTGTATGAGGAATTTGCTCGTAATATTCCTGGTTTCCTGCCAATTACAGAAAGGGACACTGCTCTGTTTATCCCTAAGCCTGTCACTGTAAGTGTGTTTGCTTGATTTTGTGAATTTAATTCTTTAATACTTTTGTAGAAAATTGCATGTATCAAAAGAAAACTGAAAAAATTGCAATAAAATTATTTAACCTTTTTTGTTATTAGTTTTGCTTTGACACTACAGTTGTGTAATTTTTTAACAGCAAGAAGCTGCAAACCTCACCTTCCAAAGCGCAGGTCCATCACATTTGGTAAGCATGCTTCACTTTTCACTGATGTTTTCGACACGTGTTATAATCTATTCACAAAAGAGTTAATGGAACGAAGTATGGATTGTATGCCCTGTATTTGGCAGATTACTGGATGAAGCAAAATCACTCCATCAGTTGCACAGCTGTGTGGCAGCAGACTCACTTATCCAGCAGTCTTTTTCCACACATTGTAAACATTTTTATTTTTATCAACAAATGCATCATTTTAATAATTGTACATTCATCTTTCCAGTTAATTCATACACATACTTCGTCAAAACATTACTTATGATACATTTAGCAATACCCTTGATGTTAAAAGCAGATACATTAGTGAGTAACATAGACAGTTGAAAATTTTCAATTAGCTCACAGCAAATTGTAGAGATCCTTCACAGCTTATCATTATCAAAGAAAATATAATGTATTTTTCTGGTTTTTCAGTTGCCATGCAATATATAGTACACACTATCAATGTCATTCGTGTATAAGTAATTTTTCCGAAAACTTGCAGCAAGTGTATGGTGCAGCAGAAGATATTGTGATAATTTATGATAAACTGGGGAATGAAGTGGATCACTGCCTTCAGACAATAATAGGCTCACAGCCAGTGATGTCATCCAGCAATTGTCAAGTTGGTGGCCTACATAGTCTACTTGAAAGCATCCTTGTTGCCAAAAGACAAAGAGATGTTACCTCTGCTGTACAGCTTCTTCAAAAGGTGTGTTGGGCAAACATCAAGCTTCCTTCAGTCCTGAAAAAGTGCACCTAATTTTTTTTTTTTTTTTTTTTTTTTTTTTTTTTTTTTTTTTTTTTTTTTTGCAGTTTTATGTAGCACCTAATTGTCCATGATAAACAGTAATACTTTAGAATTCATTTATAAACTCAAAACACTTCATCAGTAACATTACATTTACAATTACCATCTTCCCTTAGGCTGTAGAAGGTTTGCTGGATGGGATGACACAAGTACCACTAGATCCAGAGACAGTATTGAGGTACAGAGACATTCATTTACGTGTGCTAAAAGCTTTGCAAGATCAACGAGCCTATGGTATTCAATGGACAAACAAGCAGGTGACTCGGTATGCAAATCTTTCTCTTTTGTGAAACGCTTGCTCTAAATAATAAAATAAAAAGTTGATAGTGACTATATTTCAGTAGTGTGATTTTATGTTAGTCTTCTAGAATTTTATGCAACTCAGTCTGCAACTTAATATAGCTTTTGTATTAAGGCATACAAATGAAGTGGGTATTGAAATTATGTAAAATGTAAGTTATAGAAACAATTAGAAATCAATGAAATATTGAAAATACTAAATGGTAACAGACTGCACATACTGTGAGAAGAAAAAGTGAAATATGAAGGAAACTTAATTTATATGGATGCCACTGAAAGATAAGATGGAAGACAAAGGAAATAATAAATAGAACTGAGACAAAATTCCAAGCTTTTAACAGCATATTACTTTGATAGTCTTGAAAGGAACTGTGGGTGAGGGAAAGTCGTATACTGTGCAGTTGAACATCTTCCTTGAACTTTCCAAGGTACTTAAGAAAAGTATAATTTTGGAGAAGATGTAAATTGTTGGGAATTACTTTTTTAAAGCACATACTTCATAAAAATCAAAATGATATGCTATTTATTCCACTGACCTTTAATTTGGAGCTCCAGTCTTACTATTTTTGTGGTAACATTGATGGTTTCTAACTTTTTACAAAATAATTTAGAGCTGTAGTTTGAGTTTGTTTTTTTAGATCTTCAGGCATATTTTTTTCTATAGGTTTTTTAGTGCATAGATGTATTCAAGTTTTGATGTCTACTTCTGCAGCACAGTTATATTTCTGTATTGTATTAATTGTTGCAGTGGGTAAAACTGTTTGATATGCCAGGGTAAAGTGAAATATAATTCTGTAGAAAATTATATAGAGCAAAATGTGCATTTTTAATTTTAGCATTGAGTTTTTAGCATTTCCATCAGGTCTAACCTGACAAACACCTTAGAAAGCATTCTGAAAGCAAAGCAAAGAGGACGTGGTTGTAGTGATTGTAAATATTGTTGTTGAGATCCCAACCTAACCCCTGCCTCAGAAGTTACAAAATATTTAAAACTGAAAAGTAGTAGTTACCTCGCACATCATTTTTTATTTGTAGTTCGCTGTTGCCATTTGAGTGTACATATTGCAATATCTGAGTTTACATATGGTAATTTTGTCATTTAAAGGTAGTGTGTGGAGCCTGGGCACTGGAAAATGGAGTGTCGAATGGAGAAATCGGAACGTTTCCGATATCCTTCTGTTTCGAGTTCGATAGAGGGGTAACAGCAGTGGAGGCAGCCAGAAACGTTTGTGTCGTGTATGGGGATAATGCCATTGGGCATAGCACAGCAAGAAAATGGTTCTCTCATTTTAAGGAAGATCATTTTGACATTAGTGACTGTACACGTTCAGGAAGACTTTCTGGCTTTGATGAAGATTGTTGAAAAGCATTGATTGACAATGAGCCACATCAGTGTACTCTGGAACTGGCAAATGTAATGAACTGTGATCATGAGGAAGGTTCAGAAATCAGATGTATGGGTACCACATGCTCTAAGCCAAAATCATGAAAATCCATAGGTGGCCATAAGAGCATATCTGCATGCTCATTGTCAATTGGCTCATGAACAACTGACCATTCCTATCCTGTATCATTACTGGTGACGAGCAATGGTGTCTTGATGCTAATTTATGTAAAAGAAAGGAATGACCGAGGCCAAACAAATAAGCAGCTCCCCATACGAAGACCTGCGCACATACCCAAAAGTAATGTGCATTAGGTGAACTCGATGGTGTGTGTATTAAGAATTGCTTTTTTGCGAGGTGTATAACCATCACTGCTGCCATCTATCATCAACATCTGAGGCATCTTGCAGATGCAATCCAATAACAACGGCCAGCAAGACTGCATGAAGGGATGCTATTCCATGATAATGCCCAACCACATTATGCCTGACTGCCAACAAACATTATACAGGTGTTGCTTTAGGAAGTCATTCCGCACTCACCTTACTCTCCTGCACCCTCAGATTTTTACCTTTTCCACACACACACACACACACACACACACACACACACACACACACACACACACTGTCAAACACCCTTCAAGAAACTTCCTTTCCAGATGAAAACGCACTCCGAACATGACTAGGGTTCTTTAACTTGAAACTACATGATTTCTACAGTTGCAGAATCAAAAAGTTGCCCCAGCATTGGCAGGCTGTTGTAAACAGTGAAGGAAAATATATTATTGATGACTAAAGTCTCTTATGTTTATTTAACTTACGGAGAAACACAGCACTCTTTTTGCACCAACCAAACTATTCGGTTGCTACCCATAGCTCATGTTTACTGGTCCCAACTTTCCTTCCCTTTGAACTAAACTAAAATTTACTTTAACACAACATTACACCCATTATAGTTACTAGCAGGTGGGCAGTGTGAAGAGAGTAAGCACTAATGGTACAAATTATTTTGACTTGTCACAACTAGTAGATTCATTGTAGGGAGCCCAAAGCTAAAAGTTCCACATAATGTTTGTAAACACTACTTACCAACGCCATGCCTACACATTTTATATCAATTTCACAATATAGAGGTCTGTACAAGGGGGATGACAGTATTCTAGAAATTCAAGTGGACGTTGGTGGAGAGGAGATAGGAGACATGATACTGAGAAAAGAATTTGACCGGGCACTGAAAGGCGTAGGTCAAAACAAGGCCCCGGGAGTAGACAAGATTCTGTCAGAACTACTGATAGCCTTGGGAGAGCCAGCCATGACAAAACTCTTCAGTCTGGTGTGGAAGATATACGAGACAGGCAAAACACTAACTTCACTAATCCCCACTATATCTCTCTTTAACTTAGCCATACCCATTTTCAAAAAATTTCTGACCTGCCTTCCAACTAAGGGATGTGATATTTCACACTCCAATCCATTTAACGCCAGTTTCGTTTCTCCTGATAACGACGTCCTCCTGAGTAGTCCTTGCCCGGAGATCCAAAAAGAGGACCATTTTACCTCCGGAATATTTTACCCAGGAGGATGCCATCATCATTTAACCATACAGTAAAGCTGCATACCCTTGGGAAAAATTACAGCTGTAGTTTCCCACTAGCTATCAGCCATTCACAGTTCCAGCACTGCAAGGGAGTTTTGGTTAATGTTACAAGGCGAGATCAGTCGATCATCCAGACTACTGCCCCTGCAACTACTGAAAAGGCCGCTGCCCCTCTTCAGGAACCACACATTTGTCTGGCTTGTCAGCAGACACTCCTCTGATGTGGTTGCACCTACGGTACAGCTATATGTATCGCTTCCTCCCCATCACCGGCAAGGTCCTTGGTTCATGAGAAGGTACTGAATAGAATTTGGAGAAAAGTTTGTGACATAACCTAATTAGATGAAGGGATCGATCAGTCATTAAGGCGCATTGTGAGGCATCAAATGATCACCAATTTAGTATTGAAGGTAAGTGTAGAGTGGGAAGGGGGGGGGGGGGGGTGAAAATCAGAGAGACAAGATCAAGAGACAAATACAGTAAAGAGATCCAGACGGATGTAGGTTGCAGTAGTTTGTCGGAGAAGAAGGGCCTGCACAAGACAGAGCAGAACAGAGAGCTGCAAAGAACGTCTTCAGACTGAAGAAGAAGAAGAAGAAGAAGAAGAAGAAGAAGAATATTATGATGATGATGATGATGATCCCCGTGATCATTTCCATTAAATGTAAATGGTGCGAAATTTATAATTATTCTAACACAGATGTGGGTGTGAATTGACATTATGAACGTATCAAATTTGAAAGGACCAATAAGAATGTTGTAACTGTCGGAAAAACATTAATTCCAGAAACCTTGAAATGAAATGGGAGCTAGATGGTATCTAACGACGCCAAGATCTTTGACATCAGATGTGACAGATATCTCGTCCTTTATTGTCTTGTCGTTCGTGGGTCTACTGAAAAGGATTGTAATAGCTAGATAAATGATGATAAAAGGTAAATTGATAAATAAAAAATCAACACACAGAGTTGTGGCAGGGTAATACACATTCAAAAAGGTTTAACTTTTACAAGCTTTTGGAGCCAATGTCTCCTTCTGGCAGAAGAGTTGAAGGGGAAGGAAGAGGGGCTGGAGAGGTTTAGGGAAAGCAATAGTTCAAAAAAGTCATCCAGAACCATTCTTTAAGGGACACTTACCAGCCAGGATGAGAAGGAAAGATCCCTGCGAGATTTTTGAAAGAGTGGAAGAAAATGAATATAGGAATTGAAAAGTGGGGAATTCAGGTAATGATTTTCTTTTTCTTTTAAATGTTTACTTGACGGGAAGACTTTCAAAAATTCACAGTGGGAACTGCATACTGTTGATGTACTATTGCAAGACACAGTATTTGTCTTAAATCAATAGGTTTGGGAGTTAGTACGTGGCTCAAACCATTGTTTAATTTGTCTTCTTAGTGCACCAGATGAAAGTATGTTAGTAAGATATGGGGAAATACAAATTGTGTGCATTGAATGCACTTAAGTCTTGTAAAAATTTAACATAGGGAAAAAGTGCTAACTAGACCACAAACATAATTTAATATATTAAAAATAAATATCACCACCACTTGTAAAGGAAGTCTCCAGAGAGGGAAATATTTGGAAGCATCTGCCTCTTCAGATTCACAAATTAAGTATGAGAAAAGGAAGAACATGGTGTTGGATGGTTTGCCGTTATTAAGTGCTTGAAAAACTTTTCAGATTGTGGTACTTAATGGGGAGGGGGCAGACAAATATTCTGGTGTCAGAAACATTGTGACATCTAACTGCTTAATATACTATGAAATCTCCTGCTGGTAGGAGTGTTGCTGTGATTGTGATGTGCTGAGGCTTGGCGGTGGAAACTATCTTAATGCAGCAAATTGCTAATTACAGCATTTGAAAAAGCTCTGTGATCTCAAGTCTGTATTGAATGCAAATGAGGGCATTTCTCATTAGTCATTTGTTATACAATTTAATTAAATTTCCTGCTACACATATACTGTTCTGTGTAGAGCACCTGCTCCACAACAGAAAGCCATCATAGTAAGAACACAATTCAGTCATGCGTAACAGATCGGTTATATTTATATTTATGGGTCATTTATCCTAATTTGTTTTAGGTTTAAAGAAAAATGAGGAAACAAATTCTTTAAAACACTTGATTTATTTTCTCTGAATTCCTTCGTGGTAGAATGGATGTTTTCTCAAATTTAATCTGGGCAATTATTCATTTGATGCCCAAACAAAAGGCAAATTGTGTCTGCAAAAATCTAACACATCAATTTCCTCAGTGGAATGCATGTGTATGTATTTAGAAGTACTATAAATGATCCTTTGAGGAAGCTTATTTGGGACAGATTATCCTGTTAACAGGTTGTGGACACTCCAAAATATGTGCAAGTTGCAGACACAAGTTAAAAACAGGATCCAGGAACCAAATAAGTGAAGACATTGAAAAGCAACACAAGTGGCAGAATCTCCCTTACAAATCATGAGCTGCACCGAGCAAAAGCTGTGCTAGCACTAAAAATGCAACACTTACTTGTAGATTTTCAGTGCAAACTGCATCTGTCTGTGACTAGGTGCCTTTCTCTTTTAATGTGAGCTCTTGGTCGTGTGTTAGCATGCGGACTCCATGACTGATTTCAGGTTCGTCTCCACTCCCAAAAAACTATGGCTTGTAGGGGAGGATTTACAACTTTTGCCACAGTGATGACTAAGAATTCTTCTCAACACACTTAAATGCACGGGAAGCCTGCCAAAAGTTCTCCCCTGTTGCTAAAGTATGCCTATTAACTGCGCAAAGGTTGTTACACTGTATACTCTGTGTCGCCACTCATTGATTCAGACATTTATGCTACAGTGCCTATGCAGAAGGCCTTTCTGATTGGGTGACATCTGAAATTTTCCCACAGTAAGCATGGCACAGTGTCAGTGTTCTGTATTTGCAACCAACGATAGTAAATGCAGAGTCTTCACACCAGAAACGCTCAGGACCTGCGGTCGCCCTCCTACCTTCCCAGATGGTGCCGCTACACGGACAACGGAAACAGGTCAGTATGTGGCCTCAACATTAATGCGAACCAGCAGTCCACCAGGGAAGAGCTTGAACTGTCCCGTATTTATGGTACTGCTACCATGCAGGTTCATCACTGTACCCTCTGAGGCTTGCCACAGTGAAGGAAAATTCCCAACTCTGGAGACATGAGCCATGCGTTAAACAAAGCAGACAGCAACGGTAATAGTGCGCTTACGATAATGAAACAATAATACATTGATTTCGTCTTGAATCTACAAGTTATGTCAATTCGTGGTCATGAATTTCTGTGGAAAAAATGTGTATTAGACTCCTTATTAGAAGTGTCAAGAAATAAAGTATTTTCTTTTTATCTTAATTTTTGTAAATGGTATGGCCCTTTGAAAAATGTATATTTTGCAAATACCTCTTAAAACAGTAGAAAACAAAGATAATGACGAATAAATCAAAAGTACGGGAGACCTGGCAGGTGTTTTGTGTGAAAGCTCCCTCTTAGTGTGTTGAGATTTAGTGGACACCTGCACACTAATGAGCTTCCTTTAACTTACAAATTTAAGATGAAAATACTAAATATAAATTAATTTTTCTGCTTGGATTTTTTTTTTTTTTTTTTTTTTTTTTTTTTTTTTTTTTTTTTTTTTTTCCTAGTTTAGTACGTCACAGAATGCTGTCTTTTCTGTCGTATTACTAGATACAGCTGATGTAATTGTAAACAGTATCTTCTCCGCTCCAGCTATCTGTATTAAACATTTATCACTACGAATGTAAAAAATTGCATTTTTTGCAAGTTTTTTTATGAATTATTTACTTGAAAACCCCCATCCGAAAACTTTCGAGAATTATACAAAATATTGTTTGGTTAATAGGCTAATAGTCAGTGCAAATACAGTGGGCAGTATTTTTTTGTGCAAAGTGTTACAAAAATTTTTCAATATTCTGTGTATTTTGCATAACTGAATTTCAAGTGTAAAATATGTGTGTTGGTAACAATGATCCCAGCTCTCTTATGTTTATAACAAATGAGTGAGAAGTTGCACATCTAGTTTTGTGTTTGATTTGAACTTTTTGTTAAATAAAATATCAATGAGGAAATACAACAGTGAAAGAGTGAGGTTATGTGGACTACGAAAAAAGGCACAAGAAGGTGGTGGATAAGAAAAGTGAAAAACACTTCAGTTGTTGGAAATCTGTCATAGGTATTGCAGAAGTATCTGGATCCTCAAGTAACGGTATTAGCATCACATCCATTGTGCAGGAATTGCTACACTTACTACAAGAAAAATGGATATTTTCAGTAACAGATCATGGAGAAAGTGTGTGTGGTGGGGTAGGTCGTCTCTGTAAACACCTTGTTTAAAGATTTAATCTCCAGCATGAAGCTGTTGATTCTATAAGAGATGATACTGGATTTGTACAATCCCTATCAACAGTAGTAACACATGAAACTCTTTAATTATAAATGAAAGTACATTAATATAATTCTATTTAAAAAAGAGAGAAGAGTGGTCTGCTATGAAGCCCATGGTATAATTCAATCTCAAGACAGTTAGCATCTTGTGACTATTCTTACTTTAAAAACATAATTTTGAAATTTGCAAAAAGTTACAAATTTTCATAGTTTATTTTTCCAAAAAAAAGTGAATAATAGGTCAGAAGAGTGTGTGTCTTAATCATGTCTCATAGTATTGGGAACAAAGTGTTTATTGAAAATAAATTCAGGTCTTTCACTTTTGGTTTCTTTATTAAAATTTTTCATTTTGTTGTGACATTTTCACAAATACTTTCATTTAGAGAAGTCTGTAACGTTTTAACAAATCCTCAGAAAATCAAGATATTGTAGCTCTGGAGAGGCATCATGTGGGACAGCAACCTCTTTTTTTTAACTTTGAAATAATGACTAGATGGAGATCATTATGATAAGATATGACGCTTATTATGCAATATATGGCCGTTGTTTCTGAAATCGCCATCATACTGTAGCGATGGCTAGTTCAGATGCCAGTCCCAATTTTTTCAGCAACGTGAAACTGTTCGTAATAAAAGATCCTAGGTGTGGCCAAGACTAGTTTTAATTAAATAATGGAAATGTAATTAATTCAATTATTGTCTTGCATAGCTGTTACAAATTTTGTTATACAGTGTTGGCATCACTTAGCTTTAGAATTACTTTCAGCTTTAGATATTTGTGTTAGTACTAATAATTGTAGAAAACAGTTTCATAACTTTTGACTATTTGACGTAATACTTTTATTTTTTACAGATTCCTAACAGAGTGTCGTGAAGAGTACAGGTACAACTTGGAAGCTGTGGATTGTCTTATTCGGTCGCATCTTGTGAACCTGCAACAGTATGATTTACATTTGGCACATTCAATGGAAGGAGGACTGAATTACATGGCAGTAGCATTTGCGATGCAGCTAGTTCAACTGTATTTAATAGATGAAAGACTGAATGGTATAGTGTCTGAAGGCGATTTTTGCAATACTGTTGAAATGCTTGCAAGGATTGCAACACACTCTAGACAGCCACCTGAAGGGTAATAAGTGTGCTATTAGTTTGTTTTAACATAGAGCAGTGTAATTGCAAACACATTCTTGATCAGAAGTAACTAGTGTCATTTTGTCTGTATAAGTCTGTTATGTATCTCTTTGTACTGACAAGCTTAATGTTTACAATTTAATTTCACGTTGTGTGTTACACTGAGTTGTTGTAAATGTGGCTCTGTTTGTGACACACGAGACTGCCCTTTTCCATTATTTTGGCTGCAACTGACTTGAAGTCCTTGTCACAAGATCATGATTTATCCACTCACAAACAATTGGATTATGTATTTTTTCCTGTGTAGTACACAATTTCATAGCAATGATAGAGGTCAAGTGTTGTGGCCTGGACCCCATGAGACATTGAAAATGACTGCTCAAATGCTGCCCATACCACAAAAGAGAAATTGCTCAGAGCTCGGTCCAGTGCTTGCACATCTTGTTTGAATGTCTAGGATGTGATCAGTGGGATTGAATTTAAGATGCCTGAGAGGCCAAATGAGCATTCTGATGCCCATGAAATATTCCTCATACTGTTCCAATGTTATTTGTTAGTTATTAGTATGCTGCAATGTATTACAGAAGTTGCTACTCACATGCAGGGTGCTATAGGTGAACAAATGGAAGCACATAGTTCAAGAGAAGGTTCAGTTACTTTATGCTAGTGAAAGATGATAGCAGACAAACCAGAGATGCCATTTCATACTCTGTACTCTAACCCTCATGCAAGACCACTGACACACCTACTGGAATGGTCCCCTGGTTACAGTTGGGATTCATTGTCTCTGAAAGAGAACTTGAGCTAGAAGATTTGGCAAACCTTATGTGAGACCTCCACGAATGGGTCTGATTGTCAGCTTAAATGTAGGGTGGACACAGATGTCCCCGTGCGCGCACGTTAAGAATGATGGACAGAATCAGTGTGCAAATACAGCATAAAGATCATTTACAAACTGACCAAGATACTCAAAAAATATCTCAGATTGACAGAGAACAAAAAGAACTCCTTTGCAATTTTGGAAATGTACTGCAGACCCTGTACATGTGGGAGAAGTCTACGTGGGAATGACTTAACAGTCCATCAACACTAGGATCACTGAACATAAACTGTATAGCAGGCTTGAGAAAGGTGGGGAAAATGACCATGGTGGAGCACACATTGTGCGAGATTGGCCATATAATAAAATTTTCAGACATGGAAGGTATTGCTGTGAAGAACTACCACACCTACTTCTCCAGGAAACCTTAAGAGTTCCAAAACGTGACAATAGCTTCAACAAGAGAGAGGAAAGCCTCAGGCTAAAGGATGCTGGACTCTTGTGTTGCAGTGAATGAGTGTTGCAGTGAATGAGTGTTGCAGTGAATGAGTGTTGCAGTGAATGAGTGTTGCAGTGAATGAGTGTTGCAGTGAATGAGTGTTGCAGTGAATGAGTGTTGCAGTGAATGAGTGTTGCAGTGAATGAGTGTTGCAGTGAATGAGTGTTGCAGTGAATGAGTGTTGCAGTGAATGAGTGTTGCAGTGAATGAGTGTTGCAGTGAATGAGTGTTGCAGTGAATGAGTGTTGCAGTGAATGAGTGTTGCAGGTAGCAAGAGGAGAAACAAGAAATGGCCAGGAAAAGACGTTGGATGTTGGTGCGACAGTTAAACATAATCTTAGGCCACAAGCTCGACAGAAGTCTACCACCAGCAGTAAAGGGTGAAGTTTTGATACTTGGGCTGGCAAAACGTTGGCCGAAGAACCCAAAACGGAAGCCAGCAAGTAATATGTCAACAAGTGGTTCTGAAAGCCACAACACTTTAAAGGCAGTCACTCTGCTTACGAGTAGTACTTTGACAACTTCTTGCTGCACTATCCCTTCATTTTGGAAAAAAACCTAATCTGATTTTAATGTTTTCTTCTTCCTCATACCCACAGAAGCACTGTTTCAGAAAACAGATAGTGAAAGGGGTAAAGCCAACAACTTGCTGTATAGTTCAGACGTTGAACTGTCGATAAATGCGTAAATGAGACAGAGGGCATAAATAGCGATATCTCTCTCTCTCTCTCTCTCTCTCTCTCTCTCTCTCTCTCTCTCTCTCTCTCTGTGTGTGTGTGTGTGTGTGTGTGTGTGTGTGTGTGTGTGTGTGTGTGTGAAAAATGACATTAACAGGTATATTTGATGAAAGAAATATATTCAGTAGTTGTCAAGTGCTTATTTATATTGACAGTTTATTTTGACTAAATTCAAATGATTATTTCCAGACTTACTACCCTAATTGATTTGCTACGGGCAAATCATGACCCAGCCATGCTGGTAGACAGAGCTCAAGGAGGACCTACTGCATACATACATTCAGGAATTCTTCAAGTGAGAGTAAGTTGCTTAAATAGACATTTTACTTAATGATAATCAAATTGAATGGTTCAGTTATTTGGGGATACTATTACTCTCTTCTCATATTTTTCATTTGAAATTACACCTGAATGGCTTTGTTTATCTGTAGTCTCTGTATCATCTAAATAAGTGTATAATGCAGCAACTGCTTAATCATGTTTTCCAACGTTTCTTTGTAATGTGCCTCATTGGATGCATCTACTATGGATAAGATCAGTTTCCAATTTTTGGCAAAATATGTTACTGCTGTTGTGCATTACACTCACTTGTGTGATATAAACAAGTTTTGTGTAATATAAATAAGTTTTTTAACTCTTTATTGTGAGAACAAATAGCAGTAAGTGTAATTGTGTTGCAACACTTCATGACTTTGAAATGAATATGAGATAAAACTGTGTGCATTATAGATGACGAGAACAGAAGTTCGCTAAACAGAATATTTCCAATTATTTCTTTTACACTTAGCTGTGTAGCTGGATGTTGCTAGATTATATTAGGAAGTATTTCATCCTCCCAAAGACCAGAATTCTTTGCTGTATTGAACATTTGTATTATGGCAGTAGCACATAAATGCTGTGCAATTACCAGAAATTTAGTATTTTGATCAGTGCAATTAGAAATAGATGATTTGTTCCTACTTACATTTTGTTTCATGGTAGATCTCTCAAAAATATCAGTGGACACATGTAAGTTCAGTGTTCTCACATGGCTCTTCCAGCTCTGTTTTGAAGAGTACCTGCAGACTGTAATTATTTTTACTTTGCTGTGTCACAATCTGGAAGTCCATGTAGTTGATTATAAAATCTTGATTCATTATTATACTATCCATGAAATAACAAGGGCTATCAGTAAACTGACCTCCATTTAGGCCATAACTAAGATACTAGAATAGTCCAAGCAAATCTATTAGAAAGGCCTTAAAGTACACTTTATATTACTTCTCTACATAATCACCATTCAGATTTAAGGATTTATCATCTCTCTTAATGAGAGTTAACAAATTCCCCCTGCGTACAGTTCTGCCACCTGGTATTGCAGCCCACCTGTGACAGCTTCTTAAGTTTTTTGATTTAGTACTTGGGAGCAGAGCTACTTTTACACAGGCATGAAGAGGTGGAAATCACATGAATAAAAGTCTGAACTGTAGGGTGGATGTTCAAAAATGTCCTAGTTGAACTGAACTGACCAAACAATTTTTGTATTTGTTGGGCAGGTGTAGTCACTTGTTTTGAATGGCTCCATAATTTTCTTAATATATCAAAGCAGACTTCAAACTGTATTATTCTTCAATGTTCCATAAACTCCACAAATAAGATAGATTTAACATTCCAAAGGATGACTACCATTTCATCTCTTGTGCGGTTCTCAGATTGAGTTTGGAGAGCTAGTGAGCTTAGAATTTGGGGTATCCTAACTGTTTGGTTATTATCTCATACAAAACTCAGAAACTGCCTGACAGTTGAGCTATTGTGAAATGCCAGTTTTCACGATCTTCTTGTCAGTTTTTTCCAGTGGTTCATTGCTGACAACAAAGATACCCATAAGGGACAAATTTAAAAGTGAGTGTCAACAGCTTTGAATTTTTCCCCCCTACTTAGAAATGTATTAGACAATGGATTTCACTTTCACTGGGATTTCCAGATGCAGTATTGATCTTGAATATCTACTGTAAGTGAACTAGAAACAATGTGGCTCTCTTTGTATTTCAGCATTAAGCAGACACTCATATTATGTGTGTCAATGTTGCTACTGTTCCACTTGCCACATTGCATCTTATGATGCACGGAACTAGAGGTTATTTTATAGATAGCCCTCATATGTGTGTATAGAGACAGAGATAATAGTAATAACTATAATAATAAGAATCTATGATACTGTGAAATTTCAAAGAAAGCATTACATTTCCAATAGTCTCAACCACTTTTACAGGCGCGGGAATTTGATGACCCTCCGGGGCTCTTGGAGAAAACAGAGTATTTGCTGAGAGACTGGGTCCAAATTTATCACTCTCCAAATGCTGCCAGAGATCCAACACGAGCTTTCAGCATGTTTGTGCAGCAGGTAAGGGAACAAATGAATAAACAGTTTTCACTATAGATTTTGTATTAATAGTTGCAGCACACAATAAAAGAAGAAAGTCATTTTCAGATCAAAATACCAGCATTTAGTAAACAGTGGGAAATCTAAGATGAAATGATGACACTATTGTGATAAGCATAAATTGCTACTCACCTTATAGCAGAGATGTTCAACAGTGACATTCATCTGTTCAGATTTTGCAAGTCTTTAATCCTCACCAACCTAGTCATGCAAAACCATGGTAATCAGGTCCATACCGTGCAGTACCACCTCCTCCATCCTTATAAATCTCTTTCTGTGCAGTCCCAAATTCCTTGATCCCATCTCTCAAATTGATACTCATGCTCTCTAGGAGCTAGAGCACCATGCAACAATGCCACCTCACAAAACTCTCCAACCTGTTCACTTCGTACTCCCATTTCAGACCACCACTATCCACTACCTCTACAACAGCCTCCAAACGTCCCCCACATTACCTCATAGCTGACAAACCCTGCCTTGCAAACCTACTAGATTTACCCCACTCTCAAAATCTTCCTCCCGTCACGTTACAGAAAGAACCCAAGCAGATTCAAAATACACTCATGAACCTTTCCTCCAAAAGCCTGAGCTCTATAAAATATCACTCCCTTCCTTTCCAAAGGCCTTACATTTTGCCCCACTCCACAAATTTTCACGATGAACTTGTTAAAGACCTTCTCTCCTTCGCCCAGTCCCTGCAGTGGAAACACTTTTTTGGCCACCAATCCTACCAGTGAGACCTGACCTAAAACCAATGGTGAACCCTGCCTGACTCAGTTCACTAGTACTTTCAGCTGTGATCCACACCCACTGCTCCCTAGTCACCCCCTGTTAACTTTCTAGAATTTCTTAACCTCAAACCTTGCCTTACCATTACTCCCCAAATCCCTCAACATGCAAACAAACATAACATCTGCAGAAAGAACTACAATACACCACTTAAAGTTTGATCCTGACCTTATAATCCTACCTGCTGGCAAAGGTTATACCTCTGTTGTTTTGAACCGCAAGCACTGCCTGTCAGAAGGACTCGCCAGCTGTCAAATTCGACCACCTCAAAACCCTGCCACACTGACCCATTCCAGAAATCGAGGATCTCCAGCCTCTCATCAAATCCTTAGGCCCATCCCAGAACCTCTCCCCAGAGTCTACCTCTTGCTTCACCCCTACCAGCTCTTACACTCCTACTTTCAACATGCTTCCTAAAGTCCACATACCGAATCACCTATGACACCCCATTGTGGCTAGTTACTGTGCCCTCGCTGAGAGAATCCATGCTCTCGTAGACAAATAGCTTCAGTCTATTAACTGCAACCTACCCTCCTACATAAAGGGTACCAACCATTTCCTCTCCTCAATTCCTGTTCCTTTACCACAAGGTGCCCTGCTTGTTGCAGACGATTCCAACTGAAGATTACTAATGCAGATGGCCTATCTGTTATTGAACACAACCTTTCGCAGCACCTGATGGATTCCAAACCTACAACCTACAACTTACTTCCTGCTCTGCATGACAAAGTACATCCTCACCCACAATTACATCTCCTATGAAGGAATCACCTACAGGTATTTCAGTGGACACTCGCATGACACCATCCTATGCTAGCCTATTCATAGGCCATAAGAGGAATCCCAAACTCTAGAATGAGATTTTTCACTCTGCAGTGGAGTGTGCGCTGATATAAAACTTCCTGGCAGATTAAAACTGTGTGCCCGACCGAGACTCGAACTCAGGACCTTTGCCTTTCGCGGGCAAGTGCTCTACCATCTGAGCTACTGAAGCACGACTCACGCCCAGTACTCACAGCTTTACTTCTGCCAGTATCTCGTCTCCTACCTTCCAAACTTTACAGAAGCTCTCCTGCGAACCAGAGTGAAAATCTCATTCTGGAAACATCCCCCAGGCTGTGGCTAAGCCATGTCTCTGCAGTATCCTTTCTTTCAGGAGTGCTAGTTCTGCCAGGTTCGCAGGAGAGCTTCTGTAAAGTTTAGAAGGTAGGAGACTAGATACTGGCAGAAGTAAAGCTGTGAGTACCGGGCGTGAGTCGTGCTTCGGTAGCTTAGATGGTAGAGCGCTTGCCCACGAAAGGCAAAGGTCCCGAGTTCGAGTCTCGGTTGGGCATACAGTTTCAATCTGCCAGGAAGTTTCGAATCCCAAACTTCTCATCTGGTCTTGTCGCATCTGTAATGCTGAACAGTCCCTCTCAAAGTATAACAAGGGTCTTGCTGAGGCCTTCAGACCATAACAACCCTCCCAATCTTGCACAGAAACAGATCTCCCATGCCTTATTTCTCCAGATACCCACTACCTCTCAAAATCCCACCATCCGGCCACAGAGGAGCATACCCCATGTGACTGTACCTCCAAGGACTGGAGCAACTGAATCATTCGCAACCACTGTTTCAACTACCTCTTTGCATGCCATGAAATGAGGAGTGTCCTGCTCCTTATCCACATCACCCCTCTCTGCTCCTTATCCACATCACCCCTCTCAAAGTGGTATTTCATCACAAACCAAACTTGCACAATATCTTTGTCCATCCCTACACAACTGTGCCCCCAACCCCTTGCCTCCTGTCTCATATCCCTGTAATAGACCTAGATTAAAGACATGTCCTATATATTCTCCCACTACCACATACTCCAGTCCAGGCACAAGTATCACATGCCCCATCAAAGGCAGTGCTACCTGTGAGTAGTCTATTTCAGCAGAAGGCCTTCGGGCCAAAACCTTTCGTGTTTAGTAGTACTTTTGTTGTGCCTGTCTGTGACTTAACATCTACATTATACATTGAGTAGTGGTCTATCCTTTTCTTAATATTGTCGCTGATAATAAAGATTATTTGTACACTTCGTTCCTATTTGTGCAAGATTCTTATGTATACACACCCAGATTTACAATATTTTAATGGATGTATTACATTTCATAACTTAAGTGGAACTTTTAAAGCATATGTAGTCTAAAATTTTCATTCTTCGGTGTTTTTCTAGCATAGTAATTCATCTGTAGACCACCACAAAGGTCAACGTGTGTGGACCTGAACAGTTAAAGGAAATGTATGAAAGTAGTAGGTTTTGTATGCTGTCGTGCAATAAAAGCTTAAGACCATGGAAATCAAGGTGTTTAATATTTATTTGATATAAAGTTGAAACCAGATATGACGACATCTAAGGGACCAGCAGTTAATGGTCGTTGTATCAGATAGTTCCACAAAGCTGGTGTTTGCTTCGTGTTTTTGATAAAAAAAAGATTATCTTTAAATTTTAGGCTGCCAGAGAGTTCAAATGGTAAAAAGAAGCAGAAATGCAGTATACCTACAGTATTTATAACATTGTATTTGAGGAGAAGGTAAGAAGACTTAATTTTTCTTATGCTTATACCATACGTATAGCAGAAACATGCCACAAAATATGAAACAAACCTTTACTAAGTGGAACATATTGTAAAAAGGATAGTTGCTACTCACCATATAAGGAAGATGCTGAGTGGTGTATAGGCACAACAAAGACTGTCGGAAAGTGAACTTTTGGCCAGTAATGCCTTTGTCAAAAATAGAACATACACACAAACACAACTCAAACACACAGGACCACAATCTCTGGCAGCTGAGGCCATACTGTGTGCAGCAGTGCATGATGGGAGAGCGAACTGGATGAGGGGTAAGGAGAAGGTGGGGGTGGTAAAGTGCAGGGACAAAATGAAGAGAGGGTAGGGCAGCTAGGTGCATTCTGGAAGTTCGACACAGGGTGGTGGAGAGGGGGGGCAGTGGCAAAGGAGAGAAGTAAAAAGACTGGCTGTGTTGGTAGACTAGAGGGTTATGTAGTTCGGGAATGGGAACTGGGAAAGGGCTAGATGAGTAAAGACAATGACTAACAAATGTTGAAGCCAGGGAGGGTATGGGAACTTAGAATATATCGTAGCAGGCAGAGCTGCCCCCCCCCCCCCCCCCCCCCCCCCTCCCGCATGCAATTCGGAATAGCTGGTGTCGGTGGGAAGGATCAGACAGCAGAGGCTGTGAAGCAGTGATTGAAATCAAGAACGTCATGTTGAGTGGCGTGCTCAGCAACAGAATGGTCCAGGTGTTTATTGGCCATAGTGTTTCAGTGGTCAGTCATTTGGTCTGACAATTCGTTGGTTGTCATGCCCATGTAGTATGCTGCAGCTTAGTTTGTAGCTCACATGACTGGTTTCACAGGTAGACCTGCCTTTGATGGAATATGTGGTGATTGTCATCAGACTGGAGTAGGTGGTGGTGGGAGGTTGTATGGGACAAATCTTGCATCTAGGTCTACTAAAGAAGTATGAGCCATGAGGCAAGGGGTTGGGAGCAGGGTTTGTGTGGGGATGGACAAAATTATTGTGTAGGTTCGGTGGGCAAAAGAATAAAACTGTGGGAGAGGTAGGAAGGATAGTAAATGGAAATTCCTCATTTCAGGGCACGACGAGAAGTAGTTGAAATCCTGGTGGAGAATGTAATTCAGTTTGTCCAGTCCCGGGTGGTACTGAGTCAGGAGCAGAGTGCTCCTCTGTGGCCAGACATTGGGACTTTGGGAGCTGGTGCGTGAATGGAAAGATAAGGCACGGAAGATCTGTTTTTGTACAAGGTTGAGAGGGTAATTATAGTCTGTGTAGGCCTCGGAGAGACCCTCATCACTACAGATGGGATGGCCGTGGGTAGTTAGGCTGTATGGAAGGGACTTCTTGGTATGGAGTGTGTGGCAGCTGATGAAATGGAGGTATTGCAGTTGATTGGTAGGTTTGATATGAACAGAGGTACCAATGTAGCAATCTTTAAGGTGGAGGTCAACATCTAGAAAGATGGCTTGTTGGGTTGAGTAGGACCAGGTGGAGAGAATGTGGGAGAAGGTGTTGAGGTTCTGGAGGAATGTGGATAGGGTGTCCTCACCCTCGATCCAGATCACTAATATGTCATCAATGAACCTGAACCAGGTGAGGGGTGGATGTTTAGGAATGGTTCTCCCAGGTGGCCTATGAATAGGTTGGCGTAGGATGGTGTCATGTGGGTGCCCATAGCTGTACCCCAGATTTGTTTGTAGGTAATCTCTTAAAAGGAGAACTAATTGTGGGTTATGATATAGTTGGTCATGGTGACAAGGAAGGAACTTGTTGGTTTGGAATCCTTTGGGCTTTGGCAAAGGTAGTGTACAATAGCAGTAAGTCATTTTGTGTTATGGATGTTATTGCAAAGGGAGATGGCATCAATAGTGACAAACAGGGCAACATTTGGTAAAGGAACAGGAACTGTGGAGAGTTGGTGGACTAAATGGTTGTTATCTTTTATATAGGAGGGTGTACTGCAGGTAATAGGCTGAAGGTGTTGGTATACAAGAGCAGTGCGTCTCTCATTGGGGGTACAGAAAGCAGCCACAAAGGGTCGTCCTGGGTGGCTTGGTTTATAGACTTCAGGAAAAACATGGAGGGTAGGAGTGGGGGGAGTGCTAAGGGCGATGAGAGAGCTGGATTCTGGGGAGAGGTTCTTTGTTAGGCCTAAGGATTTGAAGAGAGAGACTGGAGATCCTGCTGATTTCTGGAATGAGGTCATTGTGGCGGGATTTGTAAGTGGAAAAAATGAAAACTTGCAGAGTCCTCCTTCCAGGTAGTCTTTGCGGTTTGGGGACAAAAATAGTGGTGGAGCCTTTGTCGGCAGGTAGGATTGTAAGATCAGGATCAGTTTTTAGGTGGTAGATTGCGGATCTTTATGCAACTGTAAGGTTACTTTGCATGTTGAGGGATTTGGGGAATGATAGTGAAGCAAGGTTAATAAATTCTGGAACATTAAGAGAGGGTGATTTGGGGGTAGTAGGGATGGATCCTGTTTGTGTGGAGGAATGAACTTAGTCAGCAGGAGTCAACATTGATCTTTGGTTGAGTCTAATTGATAGGATTGGTGGCGAAAAAGCGTTTCCACTGTGGGGACTGGGAGAAGGAGAGGTGGTCTGTAACCAACTCCTGCAAATTTGGGGGTGGTACAAAAGGTGAGGTCTTTGGAAAGGACTGATACTTCGTGGGGTAAGGCTTTTGGAGGATAGGTTCATGACTGTTTTCTGGGTCTGTTTACAATCTGGATTCTGTGTGGTGGTGGGAGGTAACTTTGGATGGTGGGGTAAATTAGTAGGTCTGAGAGACAGCATTTGTCAGCTATGGGGCGGCGTCGAAGAGGTGGCTGTGGAGGTGATAAAGTGGTGGTCAAAGGCGGGAGTCTGAAGTGAACAGGAAGGAGTGTTTTTTTAGGTGGTGGTGTGCATGTTCCTAGAGAACAAGAATTTCAGGGTGTGTTATGGGATCCAGGAATTTGGGATTGTATAGCAGGAGAATTTGATGGATGGAGAGAAGGTATTGCATGGTTGGTTGGTTGGTTGGTTGGTTGGTTGGTTGGTTTGGGGAAGGAGACCAGACAGTGTGGTCATCGGTCTCATCGGATTAGGGAAGGAAGTCGGCCGTGCCCTTTCAGAGGAACCATCCCGGCATTTGCCTGGAGTGATTCAGGGAAATCACGGAAAACCTAAATCAGGATGGCCGGACGCGGGATTGAACCATCGTCCTCCCGAATGCGAGTCCAGTGTCTAATATTGCAAGGTGGTTTGAGCTGGATAGATATGGTTTTAAAGTATTATGTTGGTGAGGAATAAGGATTGGTGGTGTCTTAACAGATGGAGGTCATTGTGGAGGGATGGGTGGCACCCAGAGATGGGCAGTTCGATCGTAAGTCTTTTTTTGGGGGGAGGGGGGGGGGGGAGATTTCATGAGCCAAGGTACAAATCAGTAACAGTATGGGAGACTGGGTTCTGGATAGGGATAAGGAAACTTTTCCGTATTGGCACAGATGGAAAGAGCAAGGATTCATCGTGGTGGAAAAAACAGGCAAAAGTATGTAAATAACATAGAATTATGTCTGAAAAAATTTGCAGAAGTACAGCCATACATGTGAGAAAAATCACAAAAATGACGAAACGGTTGAAATAAGGAGAAAAAAAGAACAAATGAGAGGGAGAAGGCTGATAGTGAAAGGTGAAAACCAACTGAAGTTGGCGTGAAGTCACAATGAGATCAAAGAATAAATTCATTATAAAAAATTTTTAATGTGGGTTGCAGGTTTGTGGGTGAATAAGTGTGAAGAAGGGGGATAGCAGATGTGACTAGTTTAGGTGAAATTAGTAGGTGTGAACTGGAATAGAGAGGAGGAGGAGGAGGAATGGAGGGGTGAGGACAGGTTGATAGGATGAAATAAAAGTTAATGTTACACAGGAAAGGTACAGGAAATAACACAAGAAAATACGCGAGAGTGATGCACGGAGAGTGACTAATTAGAAGATACAGGACTAATGATGTCAGGAGTACGGTGGGACATGAGATGCTGCACCATCAATCAGTGTGGTTCTGTAACCGTCTGTTGTGCGCAACCTAGATGGTTGATATACTGTAGCTCGTAAGTGGAGTGTGCAGTGAGGTTTGTAAGGTGACGGGAAGCACAGAAAAGAAGAGAAAAGATGATGGACACTGAGTATAGTAATGCCTTAGAAAATAGTAAGAAAGAAAAGCAGCACTGGGATAAGGATGGAAGAAAAGCCATCAGGCAAAATCAAACTATGGAAAACCCAGACTGGAATGTAACAGTATTATGAAAGGATAGCTGCTACTCACCATATAGCAGAGATGCTGAGTTGCAGATAACCACAACAAAAAGACTGTTGGAAAGTGAGCTTTTGGCCAGTAATGCACTTGAAGAAAGTAGCAACAATGTAAATTGTTTAGTAATGTTGGACACGGTCTTGGCTAATGAATTAAATAAAATATTGGTCATGTTAGAAACTTACTGTAAGTGCTGTGTAGTATAACAGTTGTGAATAACACTGTTTCATCCCATTACTTGGTACACCAAGGCCTATACTTTCTCATATATTTCTCTTTAAAATGTTGTACAGATGTGATTACTGTACTTAACACATTGAAAATATCCAACACACACACAACCACAAAACATCAGTAACAAATGCACTATTATTCCACTTTGATAAATAACACATATTGGAATTTAAATTATGGAAAATCCCGCATGGAATGTACCAATATTATGAAAAGGAAAGTTGCTACTTATCATATAGCAGAGATGCTGAGTCACAGATAGGCACAACAGTCTTTGTGACAGTCTTTTTGTTGTGCCTATCTGCAACTCAGTATGTCCGCTGTATGGTAACAACTTCCCTTTTCATTATATTGTTACATATTGGAATTTAATATTCTAGTTATTTTATAATCACAGCAAAGATGGGGTTGTTCAGTACTTATTCAGTTGCTTTAACTTTAAATTGCAGTACGTAAATGCATACTGCAGTATACTGTCCTACTTAAGTTTATATGTTATCGATGTTTGCTTTTTTTTTTTAAGACGTATGTTGCACTTTTCATCTGACAATGCATTTGTTTTAACACTTTGTTATTGTCATTTTTATTATTTTCTTATTTGAAAATGAGAAATTTTTGTGAAGTTTTCATTGGACTGAAAGCATCATTGAGTGATAGCATCAAAAAATGATTTTGTTAATGTTCATGTCCTTCAGTCATATGTGAGCTTTGGATTTGATTTTAACAAGGAAGCTAAAACATCTTAGGTCTAACCCGCCACTGCCTACACCGTAACTAAGTTTATTGTGCAGTATTGCTCTCTGTATATCTAGTAAAGCCAACCAATGCCCTTAAACAGTGCAAGGAGTCCCTCTATCAGTTTTTTTGTTAGACACAATTTCTTCATATCTAGTTATCCCGAAGATTCTGTATCTTTTACTCTCCAATGCCATGCATTCGAAGATTAGGTGTGATTGAGTTTCTTCACCCTCATCATAGATCCTACATTTAGGGTCCTCTTCAGTTATACCCATTGTGTGTGTGTGTGTGTGTGTGTGTGTGTGTGTGTGTGTGTGTGTGTGTGTGTTTTGAAATTCTCATGGCCAGTCATCAGTCCAGTCATGAGCTTGATCTCTTTCCTGTTCAATCCCAGGATTACAGAGCTTCTTTCTTCTTTTAAAACACGGCTTGGGCATCATTACTAACATGTTTTTGTTTATGGACCTTGGTCCAATATCCTACGTGCTGTTTCCTAAGCCAGTTCCGTAGTTATCATTTGATCATAGCCTTGGTGATCGTCAGGACAAGTTCTGGTCCAATAAGTGGAGTTGTTGCCCCTATCCTAGTCAATCTGTCGGCTTGTTCATTGCCACAGATCCCCGAGTGCCCAGGGACCCACACTAGGTTCACCCTATTGCTTTCCCCTAGCTCCACCAGAGGCCTGTGGCATTCTGCAACAATCTTAGATCTTGTTGCAGGAGCTGCCAATGATTTCAGGGGTGCCTGGCTATCTGAATAGACGTAGCGTGCTACAATCCTTGTAGCTCCTACACATATTCTCCTCTACACTTGCCCTGATTGCAGTAATTTCAGCTTGGAATACAAAGGCCAGTTTTGCTAGAGAGATGATGCCCTCCAGTCTTGGCTGAACCCCTTACACCTCTGCCCCAATGCCTTGGTCTATTTTCAACCAATCAGTGAACCAAACGATGTCCCCCGTGCAGTGTCGAACTGTTTTTTCTCACTGCTCCCTCCTTCTAATTATTATATTGTAAGGATTGTCGAAGCAGTTGCGAATTATTATATAGTCAGCAGGCATTTCCCCAGCCAATCCTATATTTACCTCACTCACTATCTTAGCGTGTGATTCTGAATATCCGAATGAAACCTACTTTTGCCAGTTTTAAGTCTGTGTGCTCCAGCTGCTGCCTCCACCTTGACCCAAAGGTGTAGTGGAGGTGTGTCCAACATGGCTTCCACTTGAGGGGTTGGTGAGCTGCTAATTCTGCCTGTTATCTCTACATCTTAGCAAGCTCCTTAGCTGCAACCTGCTGTTCTCCTTCCTTCCACCACACTATGGCCCGGTAGGAAATCCTAGGTCTGACCACTGTGGTGTAAATGCAGTGCTTACCCTTGGGGCTTAGGCCCCAGTTTTTGCCACAAGCCCTTCTAGTACTCACTAGAGTACTTTTTGCCTTGGAGCAGATGCTCTTAATGTGAGGAGTCAACATTAGATGAGAAGCTAAGGTAACCCCTAGATATTTCACTATCCCCTTCACAAGTTGAGTTCAATCGGAGAGCTTTAGATTCCAACTTGAGTGTTGAATATGTCTCTTCGTAAATGGCACCACAACAGTCTTTTTAGGATTAACCCTCAGATCCTGTTTGATGCACCAATTTTGCACAATGTCCAAACCTCCTTGTGCCATATTTCTAACTGTGTCAGTAAATTTGCCAAGTATTACTATCACAAGGTCATGTGCGTATCCTAGGAAGAACCATTGTCCGGAATTTAATTCCTCAATGAGTTCGTTCGCTACTAGATTCCACAATAGAGAGGACAAAACTCCTTATGGGGAGCCTCTAGTGGTGTTAATTACCATCTTTTCATTCATCATGGTAGCCTCTACCTTCCTTCCGCTAAGCATGGCACTAGTCCACCTGCATATAGTGGTCCCCAGGTCATGCACCTCTGCTGCCCTTACCATGGAATCGAAGGTCGTGTTACTGAAGTCCCCCTCGATATCTAGGAAGGTGCAGAGGGCTATTTCTTGAAAGTGAAGTGCTTTCTCCACCTTCCCGATGAGTTGGTGGAGAGCTGTCTCACATGATTTACCTAGTTGATATGTGTGTTGGTTTGAATGTAGAGGGCCCCTATTTAGCCTCCTCTCCCCAACATATACATTAACCAGTTTTTCCAATGTTTTGAGAATATAGGACGACAGACACATTGGTCTCATATCCTTAACCTTGGTATGATCAATTCTCCCTGGCTTTGGAATCAAAGCAACCTTCACTGCCCTCCAAACATTGGGAATGATTCCTACTGCTAGGCTATCCCTGGACGGCCTGCATATTACTCTTATGAACTTCTCTCTTCCTGTTCCAGGAGAGCTGGAAAAATTCCATCTGGGCCAGGTGACTTGAATGGCTAGAATGTTCCCACTGCCCATTGGATTTTATTAAAGTTCACACACTCATTGGCTGATTCCCAGTGCCTGAGAACCATTGTCTCTCCAGGATCACATTCTGGTCTGTGTTGTCTGGCAGAGCATATTGAGAAAAGTGATTTTTGAGGAGCTGCTCCAGCATCTCATGTGCTGTCTTTGTATATTCCCCATCCCCCTTCCTCAACATTCCTTCTGGATTGGTTGGTACTCTAGTGAAAATCTTGTGAAGTCTGACTTGTGCAGCCGTGCTCTCCACTTCCTCATGGAATGCATTCCGGGATGCCTCCTTTGCTGCTTGTCTGATTGCAAGATTATAGTTGACAACGGCTTCACAATATTTAGCACATATTGTCCTTTATGTCTGGCAATATTGAATAGTCTCTGTACCTGTTTTCTTTGCATTTCCAAGTTGTTATTCCACCAAGGCACATTCCACTTCTTGGTGATTGTACAGTTGTTCTGATAGAGGCCACTATGGTAGAGGTAACAGCCTCTGCTACTTCCTCAAATTCTACTGGATTCCTTATCACGGTTTTAATTTCTGATAAGCCTAAACCGAGGTCCCTCCTATATGTCTCCCAGTCTGTTTTCCTGGGATTCCTATAGGTCATGGTCTGATACCCATTTCAACCTTGAATTTAATGTACATGTGGTCCGATGAGGACGGCTCAGACACCACATGCCATTGTTTGACATAGCTGCCCATCATCATGGAACTGAAGGTTATGTCAATTACTTCTTCTCTTCTGCTATTCCTGAATGTAGGTTCATTGCCCCTATTCAGGACCTTTAAGTTGTTAGCTAAAAGAAATTCAAGAAGGCACTCACCACTACTGTTGGTGTCCTTGCTGCCCCACACTAGGTTGTGGGCATTGGCATCACATTCCACCAGCAGTTAACACCTTGCTGATGGCAAGTCTCTACCAGTCTCCTCACCTCCGAGAGAGGAGGAGAGATGTCTTCGTAAGGAAGTTATGCTGAGGCTAAAACAATTTTCCTCATGATACATTACTGCATTTTAATGGTCACTAAGTCCCTAGAGCAGAAATCTATCATTGGCATGAAGGAAATTCCATTTCTTATATAGATGCATGTTCTGGAGTTTCCTAGATTTCTAGCATAAATCAGTTTACATCCAGTGCCACTGAGGCCCGATACACCCCCTTTATATAAATAGGGTTCTTGTATCAGGGCTATGTCCACTTCCTGCCTTCCCAGGCAGTGACTCAGGGAAGCAGAGGCCCCGTTTACAGTGCTGCTGGTTAATCTGCAGCACCTCTAGTCTCCATCTCCATCTCCGTCTTTGAAGTCTTTGAGAACCCTGACAGTGACCTGCGAGAACCCTAAAAACAATTGCCTTCAGGGACTTCTCTCTGACCTCCACTACCAGGGTTTGTTCTTCTGGTGCAACCTTCTGGTTGATCACTCTCCATTCTTCTGTTGAGACTTTTGGGTTCTGGGCCCCTATTTTCCCTACCAAAGTCTAAGGAGAGACTCCCTTAAGGATTGTGGTACCCCTATTGATATCTTTGCATTCTTAAGGAGCTCCACTGCAGTCTTAACCAGCAGCTTCTCATTTTCCCACAGGGATATCTTTAGGCACCTTGTCCTTGAGCCATTCCACCACGTGCACCCCTTCACAGACAAAAATGAGGGCACCACGAGTTAGATAGACCCTCTTGAAGTTGGGTCCTGGGCCAGTGTCCCCCCCCCCCCCCCCCAATCTTTTCGAAGAAGACCATCTGTACCAGTTCCTCCTGCTGTGAGGTGATGGCCACCACTGAATAGCCTTCCTGGATAACTGCCATCCTAACTATAGGTCTGTTTCCCTATTTCTTGCTTTGGTTTTTTCGGGACTTGTATATCCAGGGAGGAGGGAGTCTTTGATTCCTCCCTTATTCGCTTGCTACCAGTCTTTGATGTATTGGGGGTATCTTTGACGTATTGGGGGTTTGCGTATCCCCTTCAACCTGGACAGTTTCTTTCTGGGGGTCTTAAGTTCAAGTCCCTTTAATTACCTTCCCTTGTCTTTAGGAAACCATTCTTTCCCTTCCTTTTTCGTCTGTTCCCAGAGTACTTTCCTCCTCTGGGCCCCAGACAAACCTTTGATCTTAGTCTGATCTAGCTTCTTGGTTACAATTTCCAATTCTAGCACAGGTTTAGACCCTGATTCGGTAGTTGGAATACCTTCCATTGGTACTGACCCCAATGTTTGGATATCTGAGGTCTGAATTTGCCCCTCAGTTAGTTAGTTTTGTTTTTTTTTTTGTTTTCTTTAGTCGTGTCCATTTTGGTCCCACGAGATTTGGCGATCCACAAGGTCCACACCAAGAATACACCGCGCAGTGTAAGGCTTACTCAGGAAGGTAGCCCAGTATCCCTGAGTCTCCATTTGCAACACATCTTCCCATGTGCCATGCACCTCTCGGCACGGATCGCATCACACCATGGGTGGGGGTCATTGAGTTAGGAAGGACTAGGAGTGGATAGGAAAGATGGGATGTTGTGGGACACTTAGTCTGATCCATCGGCCGAGGTCTTTCCGGCAGTAGATCCTCTACTTTCGGCATAGCCGTCAGCTTCACACAGGTAGGCGTACGCAAGCCTCTCCACCTGCACAAACAGTGCTTCATCAAGGTGGTGTCCCTCCAGAGAGGTCTTCAGTCACTTAGGCATACACGGTAAGACTCTTGTTC
Source organism: Schistocerca gregaria (assembly GCF_023897955.1). Classification (NCBI taxonomy): domain Eukaryota; kingdom Metazoa; phylum Arthropoda; class Insecta; order Orthoptera; family Acrididae; genus Schistocerca; species Schistocerca gregaria. The sequence goes on from NC_064923.1 coordinate 443,221,494, forward strand.
ACCTGGACGAAGTGTAACTCTTTCCCACACTTCAGATATTAAAATTGCATCAATACGGTTGAAAACTGTTTCTTTACCTTCTTAGATTTTTTGTAAAATGTTCATCATTTGGTGTTTCTTGTACTGCATTTTCAGAGTTTTTATAACTCACTGACCTATAGGTTGTTGAACTGAAGTGATGTTTGGAGGTAAACGCACAAGCTGTATGCACTGCAGATTGTCAACTGCTGGATGAGCAGGGCAGATATCTACCAGGAGAATAATTTTTTGTTTCGTTGATATTGGCTGAGAGTCCCGGTTATTCAGCCACTTCACAGAAATGTTAGAAGTCATCCAAGATCTTGCATTGTTTTCATGAACTACAGGTAGGAAGTGATGTATCTAGGGTTTCTTGATTTTCTGATCACCAAGAGCTCTTCTTTAATGATACTGTCATATTCTCTGCAACCATAACTATGATTTTTGTCTTAAGCATTTTCCCTCTTGAACACTGTTCATCATTAAATTTCAATATCCAATCTGGAGTCATGTTGTAAAACAAGCCAATTTCGTTTGCATTGAATATATCTGGCTTTCAGCCCACACACAGAACAGGACACTTCTTAGATAGCCATTCATCTGTTGCGCCATCAGATACACCAGCAGCACTGCCACAGATTATCTCAATAATCATATTATGGCGACCTCGAAAACATTGTACATAAGATGATGAAGAATTTAAGTTCGTTTCTCCCACCAGAGATGCAAATTTGTTGGCTTTTGCTTGAAGAATAGGTCCATTGATTGGCATATAGTTTGCTCTTTGCAGCTTGAACCATGTAAGTAGAGCTTCTTTTAAATATCTTCGCACTCAGATGGTATCACCCACTTGGTTGTTAAAGAATTTTATTTGGAAAGAGACTGTATTCTCTCTCTGCCCTTCAAAATTGTAGAAATCGTTGATTGTCAGACATCCAGTTCCTGTGCAGTGCTGACATTGTTTCTCCATTTTCTAATCACCATATTATTTGTGTATTAAATTATTAAATACTTTCCTCTCTCTCTCTCTCTCTCTCTCTCTCTCTCTCTCTCTCTCTCTCTCTCTCTCTCTCTGACAACTTGCATTGACTGTCTAACACACATACTGACTTGAAACCAATGGTCTACAGAAAGCAAGAGTTTGAAAATAAGCGTTACATTGTCGTTAGTAATACCCATATATGTGAGAAAGAAAAATGGACAGTGGACATTATAGCTGATACATTTCTCTGAAAATTTAATAAAGAATATCTTGTTTTATATGATAAGTCACAGTAAGCAATGTTGTACTTAATGATTTTTTAAATAGTCTTTTACATAGGATTTACACAGAACTGGCAGATTTCATTGTTATAGCCAATACGTCGTTAAGTGATGTCACTATGAACGGTATTGTCGATATGAAAAATTCCATATCATAAATAGATGATTATTTGTTGTTTTTGTTTGACACTGTGTGTGCTGTATTTTCAGTTTTGTATACATCACAAACGAAATACACATCACAGAACTTCAAACCTCAAGTCTGCATATTTGGCTTCATAGTAACTATCTGGAGAGAATCTTCGTAGTTTTGCAGTAGGTGTACAAATATTTTTACACACAATTTGTGTATTTTCTATCTTCACTTTTATGTAGGTTTTGGAGTAGAACTGACAAGGCACAAAATAATTTTTATATGTATTTATTTTTTTAGCTTTTTAGTATTATTTTTATTCTTGTTAGATGCTGTTTCATCTGTTCTGTGCTGATGATTAGTATTTGTACAAATGAAATGACAAAATTTGAGACTTTACTGCCTCATGTAAAATTTATGTATATAGACTGAAGTGGTGAGGAAAATTTGTGCCAAGGCCAGGAATTGAACCTGTGTCATCTCCTTATGAGGCAGGCGCATTAGTCATTAAGCCACCTTGGCACAGCAGTTCACATAACTGCACGGATTATCCAGGCACGCCTCCCTCCTCGATCACAATTTTCACTGAAATTGTGTTATTGTATTTGTGTAAGTCCCTGCACCTGGCTTTCAGGTTGGATCCCCCATTTATGTTTGATGCTGAGTTGTTATTCCAGAACATGGAGAGCCTCGGCAATTGTGTTCATATGTAACGGGGGAATTTAAAGTAGACTTGAGCAGCAGTGAGAATTTGGTTCGAGGAGGAAGGCGTGCCAGGGTAATTTGTGCAGTAGTGTGAACTGCCGTGAGGGGACCCAGGTTCGAGTCTTGACCTTGATACAAATTTTCACTCACCACTTCAGTTTATATACGTAAAAAAAGATTAAGTTAGTTGTAGTATTCTAAGACTCAAAGCAGGATGGTATGCCATACATGGGTGAAAGTTTCGCCATTCATATCTGGTTTCTTGACATTGTTTCTCTGACCGTCTGTGTGTTAGTGTATCTTTCTAGGAGTGCTCATTTGTTATAACATTTAGAAACTGGCTCCCCAAAAATAGCAAAAGATTGCGAAACCTCATGGCAGATCAAAACTGTGTGCCAGATGAAGATTCGAACTCCCGAGATCTTTGCCTCTCGCAGGCCAGTGCTCTTCTGACTGAGTTATCCAAGCACAACTCACAATCCATCCTCACAGCTTGACTTCTGCCAGTACATTTTCTCCTGCCTTCCAAACTTCACAGAAGCTCTCCTGCAAAACTTGCAGTCCTGAAAGTAAGAATATTGTGGAGACGTGGCTTAGCCACAGCCTGGGGGGCTGCCAGGAAGTTTCTTATCAGCACACACTGCACTGCAGAGTTAAAATTTCATTCTTGAAACAAAAGTTGTCATCATAGCAGCTTCACCTGCCAGTGTCTGTTGCATATGTTTCTGGAAGTTCTGTTACCAGGACAGATGGATTCCTGCTATGTTTCTGTTCTGTTTCTGACCTGTGTAAAACTTGAGCATTTAAACTCTTCAGCTGAGAAAACAAACAGCTACTTTTTATACAACTTCATTGACTTTTATATTGGTCTGACTGAGCTTAGCAGCATATCAGTCCAGTCAACTGTTCATATCTACATTGGATAGTGGTTTCTTAATTTTCTGTCCAGCATTCCTGTTGGTCTTTCCTGTCTCAAGCATTTGTGTTGTTACATATGGTCAACATCATCGCTTCTGTTGTGGCAGCTATGAGCCAAGATGGCAAGAGTGGGCAGTCAAAGGTGAGGAGCAGCCCATGAGGCTCAAGAGAAAGGCAGCTGGAAAGTTAACAATCTTTCTGTTGAAACATCTGCACTGTGTAGAACACTGAGGGGTCAGCTGTCTGCTAGATTATGCTGGGCTGGCTGCTTGCATATCCCGTGCTGCTGATGGAGAGTCTGAGCTGTGCACTGGCAGACTCATTATGTAAGCCAACAATGAATCTTATGTGCCAGTGGCACGGCATGTACACTCGATGATGCCATACATACTGCAGCAGCTCCAGGCGGCACCTCAGCTCCTTCACAGTGGAGGAAGTGTGGTGCTTGTCTGCAGTGGTGGAGGGCAGTTGGTGTTCAAGGGGAGCAACCGTTTTTCCCTTAGCAAGAATCGGAGGCACTGCTGGAGTAGACCAGGGGTGGCCTACTGCGCTGTGGCACTAAGTCCAGGAGCTGTTGCCACGCCATGGTCTTCAACGTGTGACATCTACTGACGGGTCCACGTAGTGACCTCAACCGGCACAGTCCCTTAGTTCTTGTAGAGCTGCAAGCCTGAGAATAATTTCGTTACAAAAGTCCAGTACTTATAGTCTGCAGTACATGCTTGTTGTGCATATGGTCCGCTACCAGTTGTGTATCCTAAAATACCAATGCCACTGCCAGTGTGGAAATTTACCTTGCTATTAGCTGCACTAGTTTGTCCAGTATCACTCTTTCAGTAAGCTAACATACCTCACAACATTGTGTTGGCCCTGTTGAATTATTACAATAACAGCATTCTGCACTCTCCTGTTGTTGGCGCATCTGCAGTACGCCGCTCAGGCTCACACTAATACGCCCATATGTGGTTGGTGCACTACACTGCCCCTCTGTGAACAAGACCTGGTTCCTCGGGTTGACTTTAAAAAAAGTTTCATTGTATACTATACACTGAGGTGACAAGAGTCATGGGATGCACATGTACAGATAGAGATTGTGTACACAGGCTATAAAAAGGGCAGTGCATTAGCGGAGCTGTCATTTGCACCCAGGTGATTCATGGGAAAAGGTTTTTAATGTGATTATGGCTGCACGACGAAAATTAACAGACTTTGAAGGTGAAATGAAATGGTAAGTAGGTGGGGCTAGAAGTGAGAGTCATTCCATTTCGGAAATTGTTAGGGAATTGGATATTCAGAGATCCACAGTCTCAAGAGTGTGCCAAGAATATCAAAATTCAGGTATTACCTCTCACCACAGACAGCGCAGCGGCCGACAGCCTTCACTTAATGATCAGCAGCAGCAGCAGTGTTTGTGTAGAGTTGTCAGTGGTGACAGACAAGAAGCACCGCAGAAATCAATGTGGAACATATCCAGTAGGACAGTGTGGCAAAATTTGCCTTTAATGGGCTGTGGCAGCAGATGCCCAACCAGAGTGCCTTGGATAACAGCATGACATCACCTGCAGTGCCTCTCCTTGGCCCTCGAGCATATTGGCTGGGCCCTAGACGACTCAGATGAGGCGCAATTTCAGTTTGTAAGAGCTTATGGTGAGGTTAAGGTATGATGCAGACCCCAGAAAGCTATGGGACCCATTTGTCATCAAGGTACTATGCAAGCTGGTGGTGGTTCCACAATGTTGTGGCTGTGTTTAGATGGAATGATCTGTGTCCACTAGCCCAACTGAACAGATCGTTGACTGTTAATGGTTGATTGGGTACTTTGAAACCATTTGCCACCATTGGTGGACTTCATGTTCTCAAACAATGATGTAATTTTTATGGATGGTAGTGCGCCACGTCAGACAGTTCAAGCGAATGATTTGGCCACCCAGATTGTCCGACACGAATCCTGTCGAAGTGGTAATCAAGAGGCCAGTTTATGCACAAACTCGTGCACTGGTAACACTGTCTCAGTTATGGCGGCTATAGAGGCAGCAACTTGATGAGTCCACGCCACGTTGAGTTGCACTACGCCAGGCAGAAAGATGTCCGACAGGATATTAGGAGATATCCCATGACTTTTATCACCCTCATTGGTTAGATACTGTATCCAATCTTTCTTTGTACACTGATTATTAATAGTTTCCTTAGGAGTCTATTTATCACACTTGTTTTGTTCTTTTGGCAGTTTTGACCTTCGTAATAGTGCTGCTGCCTCATTACCTTGTAACCCTAAATTACACCTTTTTTACATTCACACTAAAATCTCTCTCTCAGCTCAGCAGAGTGATAGCCACTGTGGCACTTTGTATTACAGCATTCAAAATCACTGTCATGCATCGTTAAACTGCTCTATATGCTATAGTAATGCTTGACTGAAATGCATCTTTCGTGTGCAACAATGAATCCATCCATGGAATGGATGAGGTCAGGTTCTAAAGTTTGATTTAGAAATGTTATGTTTGACACTGGCGATAATTCCAAAGGTACTTCTGGCCAATATAACAGTGGTTGTGATACATTCAGTTGCGTGATCCCTATAATTGTGGCGATAGATGGAAGGTTGGCCCCACTATGTTGCATGTATTCTCATTGAATAATAACCTGCTTCTCTTCATTTCAGTCTGTTTGGCTTTTGTAAGCTTTCCCTGTTTTTAACAACTCGTCACTACTACCATGTCATAAGTGGTGTAAACGTAGTGAAAACTTGCTTGTTGGAAATGCAGCTGGGGTCCCATGTTATCCTTTAGTCTTGCCCCTTCCATCTGACTAAGAACAACTGTACCATTTATGTGCTTGGGCTGGTTTCTATCACCCTTGTCAAACGCACCATGACCTTCGCCCTTCGTCAGTGTTGTAGCTCCTCTGTAATTATTGCAGGACTGCTATTGTCTTTCAAAATTAATAATGTACCATAGGTCCTCACATCCGTTAACTTTCCAATAACAGCTCACTACCATAGATATGTGTGAATGGCACGACACTTTAACTGTGCATGTCTTCTTGTTACTGTGAATTGAATTAGAATATTCAGTCAAGCTCACTAAGCTTTGCTTCTACTGATGATACTGTGTGATTGTAGAAAGGCAGGTTTTGTCTACTGGGGTCAACAAACAGGCTTAACTTGGGCAGTACCTCACTTCATGCTTTCTTGGTTATCGAAAAATACTTTTTAAGAAGATAGTCTTTTGCAAAATCGGTTTCTGGTTTTGGATACTCAATATGAAGCTGTGAAATTTTAAAATAATAAAACAATGCATAAATGCTAAATTGCATCTTCCAAAACTGCACTTTTGAGCATCACACGCAGGTGTGAATTATAGATATAGAAAATGAGGAGTGTGAAATTGAAAAACTGAAGTTTCCAGACTACAAGCACTCGTCATTAAATTCTACATCTAATACAATAAACAACCTCCCCCCTTCTCTAACAACTGTCAGTTGTTTGTAACTATCACAAGGTAGTGCCCTTGTGATTGAAAAAAGACACAGTTCATTCCGATTTTAAGTAGGGTCAGTGGACAGCTACACAGAATTACAAACCTCTACCACATTGTCAACAAATTTTTCTGGAATTATGACAATATTTTATGCTTCTACAAGAAGACTTCAGAAACTAAGTTATAGGTCATCCCACGTTCAGGACCATTGTATTACTCGAGTGGCACGCTGTCATAAGAGAGTACATATTCAAGGCATTGTACAGTTGCAGTTCTGTTGTGGTACGGATAACAGATGTATCACAATGTGGGAGTGAAATGGCACAGCAACTGGTAATGTACTCCAAAGTTAAAGCATGTGGGGCAAAACATATAAGCATAAAGAGTCACCATGAATTTCTGGCAGTGTATGGACCAAACACAATTTTGCATCCAGCCGTAATTAAATGAAGTCAAGAGTTTGATGAAGTCCACATAGACATAGATGATGGTGATTGGGAAGGAATGCCATTGACATAGACCACTGATGAAAGTGTCCAGGCAACTGAGTAACTGATTCGCAGCAGTCACAGATTTTCTGATGGTGTGGACATTCACACAATAATTCTCAAATTACTCGGTAACCAAGGAGCTGATTTTTATTGTCGAGGAATAGGATGATTGTTGGAACATTCGGATTGTTTGGAGAGACTTAAATTTTGAAAAATTGTACTATGTATCTGTGTCACTTTGCAACTTAAAGCAGCATTCAGTAATAGTTACTTGTCCTGCCACAGTAATGTGTTACTTACTTTTTGAAGTCCTCTTGTATATGATTACTTGGATACTGGCCAATTGCTCTTGTGGTAGTGAAATAAAAAGGCAAAATTAAGGTCCATTAAATTAGGGATCAGCCTTTTTTCTGTTCCATTTGCTTCAATACTTGGGTTAAACATGTTTTACAAAATTTGTCCCCAGAGCAGCATGTGATGATGATGATTCATTGGCACACAATGCTTACTGAATGTGTACTTTTTCTTATTGTTGCAGATGAATGGCCACGGAATTCTTAAAACAGATGATCTCATTACACGTTTTTTCCGACTGAGTACACAAATGTGTGTGGATGTTTGTTATCGAGCACTTGCTGAACAAAATGGTTCACCGACAATGGTTCGTGCAAAATGTTTTCACACATTAGATGCATTTGTACGTCTCATTGCTCTATTAGTGAAACATTCAGGAGATGCATCAAATACAACAACAAAAATCAACTTGTTAAATAAGGTATGTGGTTTACCTGCAAGAAAGAAAATATTTGCACTAAGGTTATTCTATAACCGACTGAATTGTTAATGATCATGATTATGGTGGTGGTTCAAAGATTTATGAACATGTCATTAATTTTATGTTTCTAGGTGCTAGGAATTGTAGCAGGAGTTCTGCTGCAAGATCATGACAATCGCTTAGCAGATTTTCAGCAATTACCATACCACCGGATATTTATAATGCTGTTTTTGGAACTGAATGCACCAGAACCAATCTTAGAAGCCATAAATTTCCAGGTTTGTGCAATATAACAATGCCTTTTCTTAATGTTGTTTTTGTTATTGTTTGTGAAATCTGTTTTAACAGCGAGCATGACACATTTCTCCTTTTCTATCCAAAATACTGCTGAAGTATATATTTATTGCTCTCATTGTAAGAATGGAATAGTTTTCTATTGTATCATTATATGAATATTGGAAAAAGGTAGTCTAGTTAATCTACTCCTTTATTTTTTGTTATTAGGTGTTGACTGCATTCTGTCATACAATGCACATTCTGCGACCAGCAAAAGCTCCAGGTTTTGCTTATGCTTGGTTGGAACTTATCTCCCATCGTGTGTTTATTGGAAGGATGCTAGCACTTACCCCTCAGCAGAAGGTATGTTCAAGAGTTAGAATCTGGTCTTAAAAGAATTTATATGTAATGTGTTGAAAATCAGTTTGAGTTTTCACCTCTGCTTTTGACCTTTTAAGGTCTCTTGCTTGACCATTGTTGTTGTTATATGAGTTGTATGTTAGGGGGAGATTATTGTGGTTGTTGTTTGGTACTGGAACACGTTTGCGTTTGAATTTTTGTTGTGATGCACGATGTGTTTCTGTTCCTTGTATTTTGAATGGACCTTTCTTATGCATTTGCTCAGTGTATACCTTCAACGATTAGGTCTCGGTTCCCAACTAAAGTATTGCTTATATTGAGATATTTAGTAGTATTTTTTAGTTTGACACTTTAATTATTGGAAGGTGTAAGTTTTATATGTATAGCAAAGTGGTTGTTGGCATCTGCAATTTGTTTTGTAATTGGAAAGTGCGACAAAACTATAATTTTTGACATTGTAAAGAAGAAAAGTAGTTCACCATTGTGAAAGACATACATGGACCATAAACAAAATAATCAGGAACTAGATTGTTGATATGTGTGGGATCTTGTGACTAGCCTCGACATGTTAAGGTACATCGTTATAGAACACTGTGCCATGGACATTTCAACCATGTTTTTGTGTTTCATAATAATGCAGCTGGATACCAATAAGTTTTTTTTTCCTCCTCCAAATTGGCACTAGCTGTGGAAACCTATGAACTTACATACTCTCACTGTTTTCCTTTATAAAAAAAATCTTGTACTCTACCTGGTTTTCTTTATTGGTGTTAAATTTATAATGTTTCTCGGTATTTGTTTCCATTTTTTAGGGATGGGGAATGTACGCCCAGCTTCTCATAGATCTGTTTAAGTTTTTGGCACCCTTCCTCCGTAATGCAGAACTAGCGAAGCCAGTAACACTGCTGTACAAAGGAACACTGAGAGTGTTACTAGTGCTCCTTCACGACTTCCCAGAATTTTTATGTGATTATCATTATGGATTTTGTGATGTAATACCGCCAAATTGCATACAGGTATAACATCTCACAGCAACTACTTATTATTTATTTTAGTAGTTGTGAAATGATAAATATAAATTGTTTTATACCTTTTCAGATGAGAAATTTAATATTGTCTGCATTTCCAAGAAATATGAGACTGCCAGATCCATTCACACCAAATCTGAAAGTGGATATGTTACCAGAAATTATTCATGCCCCAAGAGTAATAACAAATTTTGCTTCCATGATTCAGCCAATGAGTTTCAAGAAAGTAAGCCAAACATTTGCAGCATCACTTGTTGTTTAATGTTCTTTGTTTACTGTAGTGGCTCATTAAACAACATTAATCTGTACATATTGTCTTTGTTCCAGGATTTGGATTCATATCTCAAAGCTAGAGCACCAGTAACATTTCTTTCAGAGCTAAGAAGCAACTTGCAGGTATCCAATGAACCTGGAATGCGGTACAACATACCCTTGATGAATGCTTTGGTGTTATATGTGGGAACGCAAGCCATTGCATACATTCGCAACAAGGGGCTTACACCAAATATGTCTACAATTGCCCATTCATCACACATGGACATATTTCAGAATTTGGCTGTTGATCTTGATACTGAGGGTAAATACCATTTGCTTTTGTTTACTTGAAGAACATAATTTCTTTTAGAACAGTCTTACATTGGAGATGATGATCCTTTTTATAAGAAGTCATATACACTCATGATCATAAATTAAGGATAGTTGCAGAATGTGGTGCCACACAACGTGGCACTACACAAAATTGGCACTAATAGCATAGGCACATAGGAAACACACATGACACAGATCTGTAAGTCCATGGTATTGGTGATAAGTTGAGAAAACCGTCCCAAAACACATGTGCTACAAAACACCACTGTTTCCTGCGCATGTATGCCAACAGGATATGATCACCATGCACACATACACAGGCCGTACAACGGGTTGGCCTACCCTGGATCAGGTGGTTGAGCAGCTGCTGGGGTATAGCCTCCCATTCTTGCACCAGTGTCTGTCAGAGCTCCTGAAGTGTCCTAGCATTTTGAAGACGTGCAGCAATACGTCGACCGAAAGCATTCCAGACGTGCTCAATGGGATTTAGGTCTGGAGAACAGGCAGGCCGCTCCATTCGCCTGATGTCTTCTGTTTCAAGGTACTCCTCCACGATGGCAGCTCGGTGGGGCCGTTCGTTGTTATCTATCAGGAGCAAGGTGGTACCCACTGCACCCCTGAAAGGGCAGACATACTGGTGCAAAATGACATCCCAATACACCTGACCCATTACAATTCCTCTGTCAAAGACCTGCAAGGGTTTACATGCACCAATCATAATCCCACCGCACACCATCAAACCACGACCTCCATACAGGTCCCTTTCAAGGACATTAAGGGGTTGGTATCTGGTTCCTGGTTCACGCCAGGTTAAAACCCAGTGAGAATCACTGTTCAGGCTACACCTGGACTCGTCCGTGAACATAACCTAGGATGATTGTTCCAATGACCATGCACTGTGTTCTTGACACCAGGCTTTATAGGCTCTCCTGTGACTAGGGGTCAGTGGAATTCACCATGCAGGTCTTGAGGCGACTAAACCATGTCTGCTCAGTCATCTGCAGACTGTGTGTCTGGAGACCACTGTTCAAGTGGCTGCGGTAAGGTCCCTGGCAAGGCCACCTGCAGTACTCCATGGCTGTCAGCGGGCACTGATGGTGAGATAGCGATGTTCTTGTGGTGTCGTACACTGTGAACGTTCCATACTGCAGTGCCTGGACATGTTTCCTTTCTGCTGGAATTGTTGTCATAATCTTGAGATCACACTGAGGGCCTGTGCTATGACCTGCTGTGTTTGACCAGCCTCCAGTCACCTTAGTATTCTTCTCCTCATAACGCCGTCAATATGTGTTCTTTGAGCCATTTTCAACACACAGTAACCATTAGCACGTCTGAAAATGTCTGCACTTTTATTTGCTGCTCTCGCTGTACCTCTGCATATGTGGACTGCTGCCAGTGCCACCGTGCGATGACCACAGGTTGGTTGCACCACATGGTCATACCCCGAGGTGATTTAAACTTGCAAACCGCCCACCAGAGCGTTGTTTCACCATGTATCAGCATTATTCTTAATTCATGAGCACGAGTGTATTTCATTTTATTATATCACCTAAACTGGACATCATGACATTCATTTAATTATTGCTGCCCATTATGATGTCACATTGTGTGGATGAATGTAGGTACCTGTGCAGTTATGTGTGTGAAAGATGGTTTTGTTTCCCTCTAATTTAAAGAAACAGTAGGTTGAATGCTGACAATCCCTATACCGTTAAGTTTTTCAGTGTCCCGCGTGTCAAATATTGACTGGTTGCAACATTTACCTTTTTCATTTTTGTTAATAATAAAAAAGTTTTCATCCTACCATCCACAGTGAAAGTTAGTGCTGTCTTTTTGCAACACCCTATTTTCTTGCCTGTCAAGTAAAAAACGTGAACCATATTAAAACCAGTGCAGTTAAATGATAAAAAAAATGAAATCGATTGTAATCTCGTATCCTCTTGTCTAAAAATTTGATCATCCATATGTCACTTCCATGTTATACAGTATTTCAGATTCACAATTTCAGGAGCTTTTCCTTCAGACTCAGTCTTAAAAATGTAGCAGTTTGAGTGTCTCGTAAATTGATACCCAGTCATTCCTTGGATTTGTTCCAACACTTACCATTTTCTAGTAATGGTTTGACACACACACACACACACACACACACACACACACACACACACACACACACACTTACATCTGCAGTTGAACTGTATCCATTCTTAATCAGTTTTAATCATGTGAACAGTTTAATCTTCAATCTGATGTATTCAAATCTTAGTCTTCCAGCTGCAATCATTTATCACTGTGGAGTTTTGAAGAATTGTTGCACAATGCACCCATTGTCTTAAGTGTAGGTAGTTTCCCCAGCAGGGTCCATGTGCAATTTATATCTAAATAGAAATACCATTGATTATACTGTAGAGCATTTAGTGTCAGTCTTGGAAGAGAGAAAAGTAATTGTGTGATGTCTGTAAATATCCTTCTATAGTCATGTAAGTGTACACATGTGGAATTTAATATTTCCTGACACTCTCTTTAAAGAAATAAGATTTTTGGTTCCTACTTTCACTTACTACAGTAGAGAAACGATTTAAGTGAGTCCAAGTGAAATGCCTTGTCAGTTTAGGTAGTCATCATTAGGAATGTAATGTGAGATACTTAGTAGTTTTAGTGTAATATTGACTGTTACAGCAACATTTTATTGATGTTCAGGTATTGATGCCTTCACCAACTTAACAGTGAAGTTTTGTGTTTGTGCTGCTGAAAGTATTTTATTCAGCTAGGCACATGACAATGACGGCCTTTAATTAAAGACGTTACTACAGCCAGCAAAGGGCTTGGAAGAGCAGTTGAACGGAATGGATAGCGTCTTGATAGGAGGATATAAGATGAACATCAACAAAAGCAAAACGAGGATAATGAAATGTAGTCGAATTAAGTCGGGTGATGCTGAGAGAATTAGATTAGGAAATCAGACACTTCAAGTAGTAAAGGAGTTTTGCTATTTGGGGAGCAAAATAACTGATGATGGTGGAAGTAGAGAGGATATAAAATGTAGACTGGCAATGGCAAGGAAAGCGTTTCTGAAAAAGAGAAATTTGTTAACATCGAGTATAGATTTAAGTGTCGGGAAGTCATTTCTGAAAGTATTTGTATGGAGTGTAGCCATGTATGGAACTGAATCATGGACGATAAATAGTTTGTATGGAAGTGAATCATGGACGATAAATAGTTTGTATGGAAGTGAATCATGGACGATAAATAGTTTGTATGGAAGTGAATCATGGACGATAAATAGTTTGGACAAGAAGAGAATAGAAGCTTTCGAAATGTGGTGCTACAGAAGAATGCTGAAGATTAGATGGGTACATCACATAACTAAGGAGGAAGTATTGATTCGGATTGGGGAGAAGAGAAGTTTGTGACACAACTTGACCAGAAGAAGGGATCGGTTGGTAGGACATGTTCTGAGGCATCAAGGGATCACCAATTTAGTATTGGAGGTCAGCGTGGAGAGTAAAAATCGTAGAGGGAGACCAAGAGATGACTACACTAAGCAGATCCAGAAGGATGTAGGTTGCAGTAGGTACTGGGAGATTAAGAAGCTTGCACAGGATAGAGTAGCATTGAGAGCTGCATCAAACCAGTCTCAGGACTGAAGACCACAACAACTACTACTACAGCCATCTTTGTTGGAACCACAGTCTATACTTTTTGCTAAGCAGACGAGTATTGGAGCATACTTGATAGTGGATGAGTCTTTCAGTTCACTGAAAGAGCTCAGTAGATTATTGATTAGTACTGTTTATATTTATAACAAAATAAGATTATGCAAAATGAAGTAACTAATGTTGTTCCCTTATACATCTTGTGAAGTAAAAGAAATGTAAGTATGTGTGAGAGATATTGTTTTCATAGCAGCTTAGAAGTTGCTGAATGGCAAATACACCATATAAAATTCGGTTTGTCAATTCAGTGAATTCATAAACTCTATACATGCAAAGGCTGTTACCTTAACTATTTGTAGCAATAACAGTGTGTCATCTTTTCATGGATATGGTGCAATGTTATGCATTGTTGGCAGTACTTGGTTTTAAAAGGAGCTGCTGTTAATCTATTTGTTCCAGATAATTTGAGTTTGTTTTGCTAAGTTGTTTTACTCTTCATTTCTTTTACAATTTCTGTTTCGTATATTTAGGGCGGTACCTTTTTCTGAATGCTATTGCCAACCAGTTGAGATATCCAAACAGCCAGACACACTACTTCAGCTGTACGTTATTGTACCTTTTTGCTGAGGCCAATACAGAAGCTATCCAGGAACAAATTACAAGGTAAGTTAATTGTAGTACACAGATAAATGTAAATCTTACCAGATTGTTTGCTTCACTGGGTCATAACATATGCTTGAATTGATTTTTTTTTTTAAATGTTTTTCTGCCTTAAATTTCTGAGGATCTCTCTATAAAAATCAGAAAATTGACCTTCCAGCTCTTTGTCGTTACCTACAAAGTAGTCCTCTTATGCTTTTGTGCAATGCTTCCAGTTATTTTCCCATTGTTGGAAACAGTGTTCTATATGGCTACTGGCTGATTTGTATTCAGAATTAGTTGAGATATTGCACAAATGTCTCCTTTGGAGTGAAAATGCTGCGCTCTCATACAGTTGCCATAATGCAGCAGATAGTATTTATTCTCTCATCTCTCAGGCGTCAAATGTCTTCCCTCAATCTCCTCCAAACGTATCAAAAAAATTCCTTGTGGACAATTTGTTGAATGTCAAAAGAAAATCATTAGGATTGATTTGATGTTGCTGTTAACTTTGTCGGCTTGTTTGGACTGTGAGGAGATGGTGTATTCATACTTTTAAGATAGTTTTGTTTTGGGCTCATAACCATAGACCTATTTTTCATCAGCAGTTATTACACTGCACGAAACATTTTGATCAGCTCAAACTGTTGTTTGGCTTTCATTGCCCACCTGAAACCAATAGTCTCATTAGTTAGCATTCAGAAAGATAAGGAACAAACTTGACATATCCGGTATGAGTTCCAACAATTTTGTGAACCTCATGGATTGTCTGCCTTCAGTTCTTGTGGGTCACTTTCTCATACTTTCGCAATCTCCAGAGTTGTGCATGATGACGGTTGGCCCAATAGTTTGCCATCCTCCATAGCCTCCTGGCCATCTTTAAATCGCTCAAATGTTCTTGCTTGGCCCAGAGCTTGCTCACCAAAAGCTAGCCTTAGCATATTTCAATGGCAGTTTTGTGGATCGTAAACAAAAGTTAATAGTGATACTTTGGTCCTTCAAGTTGGCCATTTTTAAATTGAAAGATGCTGAAAAACCTGGAGTAAAAAAAAAATTAAATGTTCACACTGATGCACTCATGGTGGCATCATGTGGCTGACTGGCAGTCAAAAAACGCAAATACAAGAAGTTTACAATGGTGATTGTTTGGGTGCAGTATTCAAATTCTCTAAAGGTTTGGGCAGTAAGTCGTATGTATGTCGGATAATACGTAGCCATAATCGGTGGATATATGCAAAACTAATAGCAGCAATGCGTAAATGTGTTAAGTAGAACTTGATAGTAACTGTAGTTTCTACTTTTGTATATAATACACTGTTGGCCACCAAAATCACAACACCGGGAAGGATAGCAGTAACAAAATTTTAGTAAGTGGTGTATTAGGAACAACACATTATTAAATTTGTAGATTATGTGAGGGGTATACAGTGTGCAAAATTAGTACACAGAACGGCCACCTCTAGAAGCAACAACCTGGCAGGGCATAGTTGAACTGAGTTTGATGACGGATAAGGGTATGTCATTCCCTGGTGCGTCAACACTTACGAAGAATTTATTTGTCACAGTGGTTGGAGAGTGAGAAATTTTCAGTGGGTGAGAGATTAAGAGAACATACTAGTTAAAACAATTGCCTAACACCCTCTGCCTCTGTATCAAGATAGTACGGGGCAACCTGGGCGAAATGTGTTGTTGTGTTACCTTTTTGGAAAGTAATGTCACAGAGACCTTGAAGACAGGATGTCAGAGATGCAACCACTGGTAACCAAGTAACCAGTTATGAGAAGGGATAATCATGTTGTGTACACAATAGTATCTGTTACTGAAAATGTAGTATGATGGTATTCTGTGTCTTTTGTTGCCATTTGGTGCACCAGTGACACCATTCCGCTGTGCTTAATCATAGGAAGTCACAACGGAGGTCACCTTTCTGAGCGTCCGTGGTGCTCCAGACATCGTCACATTGTTAGTTCGTGTGGATAGTTGTCTCGTCTTGATGCAAATGAGCCCATTTCCGTATTCATTATATCGGACATGGCCATATCCTGCAGAGCAAATTGAACAGTGTCTGTCTTCTCAGGCACTAGTCGAGGGAAATGAGGAGGCTGGGGCACATGGTGAGTGGCAACTTTTCCCTTTCATAATATTGTTACATTCCATCCTGGATTTTCCATTGTTTGATTTTTGCCTGAAGCCACTGAGATCCCATACGGTGTTGACTGGGACCTCCTCAACCTATCAGTTGCATATATGTGTGATAGTTGTTGGATCCTGACCAACACAAGTACCATGGAACAATGAACTGCAGTCTTGATAGGTCACAATCCTCCTCCTGTCAAATCCTGACACCTGCTGTTAGATATTTCTCCTTACACGAGACAGAACATGATCTTCTCAAAAACAAATAACACTCTGATGTGATTTGGAAATCAAAAACCTGCTGAATGACCTTTCCTTGTTTACAGAATGTAAATAGCATTGAACATACGTACTTTGTACATTTGCACTGAAGTGCCAATCATTTGCATAACCATGTACACAGTAAACTTCCTGCCAACTTAACATTTGTTGTGTGTAATCTTCATGGTATTGAAATTTTAATGGCCAGCATTATGTATAAATTTTACTTATAGCTGCAACTTACGGCTGTACATATGCGATTTGTTTGTAATGCAGCTGACTGGTTGTACTCCTTAAAAATATTGATTACATAGTGGATGGCATCATAATTTACAGTTACCACTACCTTAATCAGACACAGCAACTGCATAGATTCTTTAATGATTTCCTACATTCAGATAATAATATTATTTTAGTAATGAAGCTTTTTTTTGCTAATAAATGATTCAAACTGTTTGAAATTTCTGTAAATGGAGTCCTTGTGAAACAATGTATTATTGAGAGTCCTGTTAAAGGAAGCAGATATGCTTTAATGAGCTTTAGGGGAGTGAAAAGTGGCAGTTATATATTGTCATCCATTGTACACATGCATGCGCACGAATGCAAATCATCTATTTTTGACAAAGGCCTCCTACTCCTACTCCTTCTTTTTTTGCAACTCAGCATCTCTGCTATATAGTGGGTTGCAACTTTCATAGAACTGTCACATTCCATCCTCGATTTTTCATTACTTCACATATGTTACCAAATACAGAGCTAATGTAGCCCCCCTCCTATTAGCCAAAATAGAACATGGTGTTTCCTGAACAAATATTGAAAGCTAAGTTGTAAGATGCCATGGATGTCTGTCAAGGGATTTCAACTTTCCTCACAAACTGTCTTAGTAGCCATCCATTTATCAAGATGTAATACTCTTGTAGATGGTAATCACTTCATTCAAAACAGCTATCACTTGCCGCTAAGTAATTTTTCAGGTGAAAGTAATGGACATAAAGTGCTTTAGTTTCTACATCAAACTGCTTCAGTGATAAGTTTGTTGAGTCCCTCATAACAATTAGTTAGATCTTGATTTGTGGAATGTGATTATTTTTGGCCATTGACATTTGCCTTCACCAGTCAGTTGCAAGCTCTTCCATTCAAGGGACAATTTCATAGATGGATACACTTACATGAGAAAGAGAAGAGGGTGTCAGTAACTGGAAGTTACTAATTCAGGTGTTGTTCAGCTGAGTAAGACTGAAACATTGTCCTGAATTAAGTGGAAGCCCTATTTAATGATTGAGAGTTAGTGACAGTTTGCTGCACATAATGTTCAGCCATCACATTTTCAGACTAAAAGGGTAAAAGTCAAACAAAGTCAGAGACAGAAAAAAACACACACAGCCTTGAAAAAAATCTCCAAACACAACAGGCTATTCAAGTACCTCCTCAAAAGTCTTGGAAAGCATGAGGAAGATTGCAGTGGGGTAACAGAGGTTGCAGTAACAGCTTAGCTTTAACCAGAATTGTCCAGATTTGGAGAGAAATGTCTGCAACTGTCCATGTGATGTGTCCAATTGATCCCACAGAAAGCAGCATCTATTATTCGACCCTCATTAGGTGTTGAAAAAAGTTGCAGCCTGTCACAGTATGTAGTCCATCTTGATCCCCAATATCAAAGCAGAGATCTTTTGTACATTTGCCAGTAGGTGCTGTACTATTGCCATCACTAACAACAGAAACAAGACAAGAGAAAAAAGGCAGTGCAGCCTGATTTGAAAGAGATAAGAAAAACCTTCATATTTAATAAGGGGTTTCTGAGATACTTGCAACAGTGGCAACATTCATAGTGCCATTTTTTAAAGTGTAATATTGCATCTTTCATGCTGCTGAAGGTGTCTTTACTGTACATACATGATCCCAATGTATTTGTGAGAATCATTACACGCATGCTCTGAATTCAGAGCATTATAGTTACCCCAAGTATCAAGTGTAAACCAATTTCCTGAACGTCCCAGTTTTTCTGGCTCATTTGAGGCATGATTATTACAACTTGAAAGCTTACCAAATCTTACCATCCATGCTAGTTTACAAAACATAAAATAAGGTAATTTGTGAATTATGCTGAGAAACAATAGGAACCTTCACACATTCCTTACTCATTCTCCATTTTGTAGATATCTATTTAATCTCAAAGAAGTAAGATACAACTTGTAAGCATAGGTTTCCCAAATGAACTTTCTTGAACATACTCTCACCTTCTTGCATTTTCTTTTGCATTTCAGGCATTAAGTAGCAGGTGTAATAATTTTTTTTCAGTTGTGACTGCAGTTTGTTTCTCGCCCTCCAGTTCTAAAGCCATATCTTATTGTAACTGGCTATTGTGAAACTCAAAATTATTTTCTTTACAATGGTTGAAGAATCGGATTTCTTCAGAATCGCATCCATGCAAAAGAGCGCTTCGAAGTGTGTGGTTACAGATGAAGTCATTGGTGTTTCTGAACCACCTCCAGTAAAGAGGAGACTCCGTGTTTACCTGTAACAACTACTTCACATAAACAAAGTTTTCTTCTCTTTTACTTAATCCTCATAGAGCAGTAATTATTTTGTACCAAGGTTCTACTTTCATTTCTGTATCGTTCAACATTTCCGTGTACGTCAGACATTGATAGAGTGGGTAAAGTTTCCTTTGGATTACTACATTGAAAGATGGTGGTATAATTTTTTTACATATTTTTATTATTTATGTGACCCAACCCTGGAGAGTACAGTAAAATAATTTTGTAATTTGTTTATATTGTTGTAAGATAAAGAGTTTATAAAGTAATTATATGCTCTTATTAATTCAAGGGTCCTTCTTGAAAGACTGATTGTAAATAGACCACACCCGTGGGGCCTCCTCATTACATTTATAGAACTTATAAAAAATCCGACGTACAAGTTCTGGAATCATGAATTTGTCCATTGTGCTCCAGAAATAGAAAAGTAAGTACAGTTTGTTAAGATCAAATGTTGTGTTTTAGCTCTAGTCAGTGTGATTATTTTGTGTTCTCTAATATTTTACAGGTTGTTTGAATCTGTTGCCAGATCGTGTATGGTCCAAAAACAAGGACAGCCATCTCAGGAAAATGAAATGCCTGAGTAATTTTTTTATGAAGTTCAAGTTTTAGTTTTTGTAAAATAAATGTGATAAAGTCTCATTACTATAAATATTTAAAATAATACATGCACAAATGATACTATTGTAAATGAGTAATCTATCTGTAAAGAAAGAAGTTGAGAGCTCTATATATTTTCGGGATTACATTTCAGTTCCTCAGCTATTTTATGTTGAAAAGTTTTTATACAAAGGCTGTTTACAATTTGGAGAAAACAGGGAAGTGAATGTCTTTCTGTATTTAAGAAAATAGACATTTTAACAGTGTATTTGTCCTTAGTGCAACGAATTGTTGGTACCAACTTTAAGATGTGTTTATTTTTGTGGGAAGAATCACTTTGCTCTGTGTACATTAAAAAAGTGTTTGCAAAGATAAAACAATACACTGGTAGATATCAAGGCAGTTTTATATAATAACAAAACAAAAAACTGTAAACACAAACCCCAATATAAGTATTATTTGATCCTTTGGTACTGGATTCAGAGCAATTCACACTGTGTTGCTTTGTGCTGCCAAATGATATTGTACCTTTCTCAGTGTTTGTTTCAATTTAGATGCTAGACAATGTGATAAAAGCATAATCATAACAAATTCCTAGGCTGTGATGAGATGAAAATATAGTATTAGCCGGAAGGTTTGCCAAAATCACGTCTGATATTTTATAT
Organism: Schistocerca gregaria; assembly: GCF_023897955.1. Classification (NCBI taxonomy): domain Eukaryota; kingdom Metazoa; phylum Arthropoda; class Insecta; order Orthoptera; family Acrididae; genus Schistocerca; species Schistocerca gregaria. The sequence goes on from NC_064923.1 coordinate 443,242,019, forward strand.
TATGTAAAAAGTTAATTTACTGTATCTAAATGTGAATATTACATACCACTGTATGTATAAAAATCGATCGTTGTTTATAAATAGCCCGTCTTTCTCGTAGTAACACATTTCAAGATTATTGTACTACTTTTTGAAATATATTGGTATAAATAAATGTATTGGATTAATGTTCTCCAGCCTTATGCATTACTCTTTAATGTTATGAAATGTTTTTAATGACCTGAGAGTAAAAGTGAAAAGGGAAGGAGAAAAAATAAACCTTGCCACGATTTATGAACAAAACTAAATTCTGTGTGCACTCTGTCTTATTCATTTATTCATTTGTCAGAGTAAGGGAATATGAATGTGATTTATTAAAATATTTACAGAAACAGTTTCAGTAGTCAACTCTCACTTCATTAACCCTTTAGTTCTTCTAAAAGTCAAAACAGTACAGAAAAGTAAGTACAGCACATTATATTTGATTCTACCATACTTGTTATCTTGAGGTGCAGTGTTGGGTCCCTGTGGACTGGGAGATACATTACAGCTGCTGGATCACAGCCTCCTCTACTGAGGAAGTGTCAGACAGGCCAATTGTATGCCTCCAGAATAGTGTCCTGGAAGGTTGTGGTTGTTGTTGTTGTTGTTGTTCTGTGGGTAGATTAGTGGTGCTGTCTCATGAAGTTTACTTACATTCATTTTAAATGGCATTAATTTGGACCCCACTAATAATGTAGATTTCCATATCCACAACTCCTTTTAGTTATTTTGTAATAGTTTATTGTCCGAGGTTGTGGGTCAGCAGCTTCATGTGTGTGTTTGAGGTGATCTTTTAAGTTTATAAATCACTAATAAAAACCAATCTTGGTTTATTATTGCTAAGTACATAAACACAGGATCAATCCAGTAAACATCTTGCAGCCCTGTTGTCCCATCTTCACTCCAGATGAAAACCATGCACCACCATCTTGAAAACATACGCACATCTGTCAGCTGCTAAAGTGTCTGTCAAGGCTGTCTCATCACAACTACTGCTCACCCAAGTGCTACTGCCAAAAAGGTCCTTTTATCTAAGGTTTCTGCTTTTATTGTAAGGTAAGCCCTATGTCAGAATTACGATGTGTCTTGTGACTCAAATTGAATATCGTGTAAATTTTCTGTTGATGGTTGATAATACAGATAGTTCAGTGCATCCAAATGAAATGGAACCCCTCGCAAATTGCCAGTTCTGTTCATCTGCATACTGTGTTCGTAGTGTTTTGGTTGAACTGGGGTGGAAGGGGTGGTATGTCCAAAAAAATCAAATCACTGGGAAAAACACCAAAGTAAACATTAAATTATGTTATGATCTACATCAAACTATTCTGTTTGTTCAAAGGATTACAAAATTGAAATTTGATTTGGTCTAGGAATAGTACTACAAAAGTTATTCATACACCTTTATCAATGTTACAATTAATTAACTGTAATTAAAACTCATAATTGAATTAGTTGTTAGAATCAACGTATCTGGACAACTTGTTCAGATTGAAATACACAAAATTCCATTCGAAACACTTTTCTAAATAAGTGTTACAAATGAGCAATGTTCTTTTATCAGGCCTTGCTGGATTACTTGATCAGGGTTGCCATAGTTTCTGAAAATAAACATATTTCAAATGCTTCAGGGAAATTGGAGAAGTATCCGGCAAATTTGAAACAAAGACGGCAAAAATCTCGTTTTTGTCTCAGTAGATGAATTGATTTGAAATGATTTGTTTTCGGAGATATCACGCATCATCGCTGGCTGGGTGCAGCTAAGTATGTTTGCCGCTTCCCTACTCCCCCACTCCCCCATTACTACACTGCTTTTCCCCCTTTCTGCCACTCCCCTCAGCTTGCAGTCAGTGCTGCCACCACTTCTTGCTGCCAGCCTAGCCGCTGCTGATAAGAAGCAGAGAGGCGTGACAAGTGGCTTGTGTGGTTCTGATTCTCGGAAACTGTATATGTAGCAGCCGGAGTTGTCAGTCGTGTGTGCATTAGTTGTGTCTGAGCGATTGTGTGAATGTATGTCTGCTGTCATTTTGTGACAAAAGGTATGGCTGAAAATTTAATTGTGGGAGTGTGATTCTCTTTTCTACATGTCTGTCTGCGGCTCAGCAATAATCTTTACTGTGAGTTACTACCTATCCTCATTATTATTGATTCTCAGAGTATTTGAACAAGTTAGCTGTTGCAGGGATTGATAACCGTGGTCTCATTACATCAACATGCTGAAACTTTGTATGCCATGTACTGATATATTTCTCAAAAGAAAAATCACACAATACCTGTAAAATAAAGGATATAACACATTGGGTAATAATTGACAATAAAGAACATAGTAGAATCAACATTTTATTGGTGGTCACCTACAGTGTTAGTCTACACAATTTGTCTGTGCCTTATGCACTTCTTTCAAGGGGCCTACTTTTTTCTAACGTTATTTCTGTAATCAGTAAAGGAACTTTAAATCTGTCTTGTGACTCCAAGGAAATGCATATTTTTGTCACCGCGTATGTTCCATTTTATTGAAATAAAATAACATCAGTGGTCTTAATGAAAAACATACCATTTGGCCTGCTTTCTCCATCTGAAAACAGTTTGTTACAAAAGATGTTGGTGATGAAGATATTTGCCCACATGAGGAAATGCCATCTGCTTGCAAGTTTATACAAATATCCTCATTTGCACTATTGTTTCTTGTACTGTAGTTGCAAAGACAAATTGTTGACTAACATCTTAACTTATCCTTGAGATGTCAAAATTTGTCAGGGAAAAATGCTAAAACTTGTCTGGAAATCAGGTAAATATCAGGGAATTTAAGTTAGGGAAACTTGTGGCAACATTGTTGATAGAAGCTATCCCTTCAATTCCTATTGTGTCACTGCAAATAAGAGATAGTTCTGACTTCTAATACATATTAGTAAAGCTAAGGATAATTTCTAAAAGACAAACCAAGTATGAAAACTTGAAACAAATGAAGAATGCTGATAAAGTAAATGCAAGTAAAGTTAGGTGTAGAAAGGGGATGGATAATTTAAAGAAATTTTACGTAGTGGCAGAAAAGAGTCTGTGATGTTACATCAAAGCAATTGAGTGGTAATATATTGGGTGGTTGCAATCAGTCCTGGATTCTGAAAAGTATGCTGAGTTGGATAGAATTATATCACACTGTCCTTTCTGTCTACAGCAGTGCTAAAAACTAAACCTGAAAACATGATTAGGAAAGCCATGCAGATATCGCGCCAAGGTGAAAATGTCACATGTCTGATGATGACACGAGTACATCATCATGAAGGCTGTTCTTTGTTCTAACTGTGAAAGGCTATCACTTCATTTACTTTTTGTAGCTGTTATTTGGCCTTAGCAGCCAGAGACAGTGGTCTTGTGTGTGAGAGCTGTGTTTGCATGACACTGTGTATGGGGGTGTCTATTTCAGAAGATGACCTTCTGGTCGAAAGCTTATGTGCTTAGTAGTTATTTTTATTGTACTTGTTTGCGACTCCACATCTCCACTACATCGTTAGTAGCAGTCTAGCCTTTTCATAATGTGATTATTATTCTATCTTGGATTTTCCATTGTTTTATTTATCTTGTTTATCTATTTCTGGATGATGGGGTAAGTTCATTTCAAGCTATAGTGACACAAACAGAGACGACCCTATGTTGCATACACAATTTAAAATGTAAGCTATAAAACATAAAGCAAAGGAAAAGTGGTTTGAAGCTCAGTGCACAACAGCAACTACAGTTGCATTTTATATCGATGCACCAGAACTGATATTTAGTCACATGTGTTGCTATCACAGGGTTCTGTTTATTTATACTGGTGATTGGAGTGAAAAAGTGGTAGTGTAACCACAAGGAAAATACACGAGACAGGAAAAATGAAAATACAACTGAGTTGTATAGATTACATGAGGCCAATACATAGAGGTGACTAAATTCATGGGGGTACTCCCTAATGTCATGTTGGAGCTTCTTTTGCATGGCATAGTGCAGCAGCTCGACATGGCATGGTCGCTGTAAGTGCCCTGGATATTGAGCCATGCTCTCTTCATAGACGTCCATAATTGCGGAAGTGTTGCTGGTGCAGGATTTTGTTGATGAAATAATCTCCCGATTATGTCCTGTAAGTATTCAGTGAGATTTGTTTTGGGCAATCTGGGTGGCCAAATCATTTGCCCAAATTGTCCAGAATGTATTGACATTACACATTGTTATCCATAAAAATTAATTTGTTACTAAGGACTGTGAAGTCCATGAATGGCTGCAAATGGTCTCGAAGTAACCAAACATAACCATTTTGAGTCAATGATTGGTTCAAGTGTACCAGAGCACCCAGTCCATAACATGTAAACACATCCTACACCATTATGGAATCACCACCAGCTTGCACAGTGCCTTGTTTACAGCTTGGATCCATGGCTTCATGAGGTTTGCACCCCTCGTGAACCATACCATTAACTCTTAAGAGCTGAAATCTGAAGTATTCTAGAGTTTTATTGATATAGTGTCAAGCCCAGAAGCAGCACTGTGAGTGGTGATGTGCTGTTGGCAAGGCATTCGTGTCAGTCATCTACTGCCATAGACCATTAACATCAAATTTTGCCACACTGTTGTAATGGTCATGTTCTTCATATGGTCCACATTGATTTTGGCAGTTATTTTACCCAGTGCTGCTTGTCTGTTACCACTTACAACAGTGTGCAAACCCTAGTGTTCTCTGTCATGCCTGTCAGCCATTGCGTAGTTCATGGTGAGAGGTAATGCCTGAAATCTTGCATTCTCAGCACACACTTGACACCGTGGAGCTCCCTAATGATTTCAGAAATAGAATGTCCTTTGCCTCTAGCTTCAACTACTATTCCGCTTAGAAGTCTTTTAATTCCTGTCATGCGGCCATAATCACGACAGAAACCTTTGCGTATGAATCATCTGAGTACCCCACTCCCTTAAATGGCACAAAATGCATATACTGTATTTATAGATATATTTATTCCTATTCAAGATTTCATCTATGGTATAGAAGGAGTTGTCGAGAAGATATGATTTAAATTTATTGTTGGAGGTATTATTGCTGTCTGCCAGACATTTTGTTTCATCTGGTAATTTGTCAAATTTATATAGCAGCATATTTTACCCCTTTCTGTACCAAAAATAGGACGAGTAAGGGATAGTCTTTCTTTTTCTGCTATTATAATCATGAACGTCACTGTGGTTTTTAAATTGGTCCATGTCGTTGAGAACAAATTTCATTGTTGAGTAAATGTACGGTGAGTCTGTTGAAAGAATTCCCAATCTTCTAAAAAGATGCCTACAAGAAGTGCAACTATGAACCCCACACATTATTCTAACCACTTTCTTTTTGTCTAAATGTTGAATTACCCCCAAAATATTATTCCATATGACATCAGAGTGAGAAGGAAGCAAAGTATGTTAGCTTAGTAATTTCTATATCCTCAAAATTGGCAATTATTCTGATTGCAAAAGTTGCTGAACCTAGTCTCTTTAGAAGATCCAAAATATGAATTTCCCAATTAATATTCTCATCTATATGTACACCCAAAAACTTAGTATGCTCTACCCTGTCTAATGACTTCTGTTGATGTGTGTTATTTATCGAAGGAACTGTACTTTTTGCAGCAGAAAATTGGATGTACTATGTTTTTTCGAAGTTTAGAGCAAGCCCATTTCCAGAAAACCAATTTATGACTTTTTGAAAGACCTTATTTGTATCGTTTCAACTGGAGTTTATTTTGGTGGATTAATAATAATGCTTGTATCATCAGCAAGCAGTGTCAGTTCAGCTTCCTGTTTCAGATAGGGAGGGAGGTTGTTCACATATATCAAGAACAGAAGGGGACCCATGATTGAACCCTGTGGAACACCTAATGTAATTTCACCCCAGTTAGATGAAGTGGCAAACTTATTTAAATCACTTGACCCATATAAGGAAACTTTTTGCTTACTGTTCTGTAGGTATGACTGAAACCACTCTTATACTATTCCATTTATACGATAGAATTGTAATTTCTGTAACATTATGTCATGTTTTACACAATCAAATGCTTTGGACAAGTAACAGAAAATTCCTAATGGTGACATTTTACTATTTAAAAACTCTTATGTGGACAGTGAGTTGTATATTACTGTCTCGGTGGAACAGCATTTTTTAAATCTGAACTGTGGTTTACTAAGTATCCCATTACTGTTGAGATGGCTAACCACTCGTGAGTACATTACTTTCTCGAAGTTTTTTGAAGATGCTGTAAGCAATGATAGTGGCCAGTAATTATTGACATCTGTGGTGTCCCCCTTTTTGTAGAGAGGCCTGACAATGGCATATTTTAACCTGTCTGGGAAAATACCTTGAGTTAGTGATGCATTACATATGTGACTCAGAACATCAGCTGTAATTGCTCCACATTATTTTAATCTCATTAGAGATGTCATCTACTCCAACAAAACATTTATTTTTCAAAGATTTAATAATTTTACTTACTTCACAAGAGGTTGTTAGGTGAAACTTAATCTCACTAATTTTTTTCCAAACAGACTCTTCCATGTACTGCCTGTCTATTTCTTTTTAACGGTTCTCACTGATTGTTCTTTTTTTTTCTCCTACACTTAAGAAATGGTTGTTAAATACATTAGCTACTTGTTCGCTGTTGGTTAGGATGGTCTCATTCTCTTTAGTAGTAATACTACCTACTCCAGTGTTACATTTCCTGTCTCCCTTATAACAACATTCCATATAGATTTGATTTTATTGCTGGAGTTGTTAATTTCTGCTCTAACATACATATTTCTTGATTTCCTTACAACTTTTCTCAGTATGTTACAATAATTTTTGTAGTGTAAAACTACTTTTGTATCTTTAATAGTTCTTGCTGTCTCCTAGTTTTCTTTTTCTTTCTGAAGACACTTTAATACTTGCAGTAATCCAAGGTTTCTTTGAAAAGTGTGTGGTGGTACATTTAGTAATTTTCTTTAGGAAACAATGTTCAAAAAGGGATATAAATGTATCAAGAAATATGTTGCATTTATCATTAGCATTTGGCTCATTATATACATCTCCCCAGTTAACATTTCTTAAGCTTTCTCACAAGGGAACCTCCCCATCGCACCCCCCTCAGATTTATTTATAAGTTGGCACAGTGGATAGACCTTGAAAAACTGAACACAGATCAATCGAGAAAACAGGAAGAAGTTGTGTGGAACTATGAAAAAAATAAGCAAAATATACAAACTGAGTAGTCCATGAGCAAGATAGCAACATCAAGGAGAGTTTGAGGTGAGGAGCGCCGTGGTCCAGTGGTTAGCGTGAGAGCTGCGAAACAAGATGTCCTTGGTTCAAGTCTTCCCTCGAGTGAAAATTTTACTTACTTTATTTTTGCAAAGTTATGATCTGTCCATTCATTTACGTCTCTGTTCACTGTAATAAGTTTAGTGTCTGTGTTTTGCGACCACACCAAAACCGTGCGATCGGTAGACGAAAGGATATGTCTCTCCAATGGGAACCGAAAACATTTGATCGCAAGGTCATAGGTCAACCGATTCCTCCACGGGAAAACACGTCTGATATATTCTATACGACACAGGTGATCTCATGTGCGTCACATGACAGGAATATATTGTCGACCCACCTAACTTGTACACTTGGCGAATGTGTAAAAAGATTCTTCTACTTTGTCCGATTTAGGTTTTCTTGTGGATGTGATAATCACTCCCAAAAAGTGATGAAAACATAAGTCTGTCACATAAACTGCAACAAATGAATGCAACAGTTTCACAGTCGCACAGTTTTCCCTGCGCACTGTCAAAACACGTTTTTAACGTTTTCAAATTTTTCCGTGTGTAGACCGTCAAATCCTGCTTATGTACAAGCAAATCTGAACATGTCCTGGAACTTTGGAGGTCGAAGTTGATTATGTGTGAGTGCCTGAACTTTGATAATTGTCTGAGAATAAAAAAAATAAACTTATCACTCGAGGGAAGAGTTGAACCTAGGACCTCTCATTCCGCAGCTGCTCACGCTAACCACGGGACCATGGCGCTCCGAACCTCAGATCCTCCTTGATATCGCCTATGTTGCGCATGGACTATGCAATTTGTATATTTTGCCCTTTTTTTTTCCCCTCCACACAACTTCTTTCTGTTTTCTCGATTGATCTGTGTTTAGTTTTTCAAGGCCTATCCACTGTACCAACTCATAACTAAATCTGAGGGGGGTTGGGGCGGGCGATGGGGAGGTTCCCTTGCCAGAAGTGCTCTATAGATACCGGGTTGAGTGACCTCACACGTTCACTTAATGATTTACGAACTGTACACCCTGTTAGGTTTTGTAAGTTAATCAGTTGTGCATCATGGTCTGACAATCCATTTACCACAGGGAAAGCATGTGTTTGTTTTACATCCTCTTTCTGTACAAATACATTATCTATTAGTGTGAGCTATGTGTTTGGGAAAATTGATCACTGATTCTAAGTTATATGTTGCTAATAACACTTCTAGTTCACTTTTCCTATCAGAATTACTTAGAAAGTTTACATTGAAATCGCCACAGAGTAATAACTTCTTCTTTTTGTCTGACAGGTGGCATAATTGGGAGTCAAACTTTTTTATGAACAGCTCCCAGTCTCCTAGTGGAGACTGTTGCTAATATCAATACTACTACTTTATCTAGATGACGTTCACATGCATAAACCTCCAAGTGCTGATCAACACAAAATTTGCTTACTTATACAGTTTTGCATTTATACCCTTATTTTATGAAAATGGCAACTCCTCCTTTATCCATCCTAGATCTACAAGTGTAAGATGCTAAATTATATCCCCTTTACTAACACTATCTATGCCCACAGTTACATGGTGTTCAGTGAGAATGATGTTAGTTGTAGGAGATATAAATGTAAAAAAAAAAAGTTGCACTTTCATTCTGTTATGTCATACGGCATCATATTCTGGGGGTAACTCATCAAACTGAACAAAAGTTGGTAGCGAGTAATAAGGATCATTTGTGGTGTAAATTCAAGACCGTCATGTAGAAACCTGTTCAAGGAACTTTGTACTCTAACCACTGCGTCTCAGTATATTTGTTCTTTAATGTAGTTCGTTCCAAGTAATATATCTCTATTTCCAACCAGTTGCTCAATACATAGTATCAATACTAGGAATAAGAACAATCAGATCTAAAATCACTTACGTTGGTCCAAAAAGGGATCCAATATTCAGGAACGCACATTTTCATTAAATTGCCAGCAATCATTAAAACTTGGTTTCAGATAGAGCACAGTTTTTAAACAATGTTTGGAAGACTTTTTGATAGACAACTCCTTCGACGCAATAGATGAATATCTTATCAAGGACTGTTACAGCAGCTTAAGTACTTGATCACAAGTCAAGATTGGGCATTTTGTGTACAATAAATTAAAAGTATGTAACAGTGTATTAATTCTGTAAATATTAGCAGTTCCAATTTACTCCAATGTATTCCCTATTTTGAAAGTCTCCTGATAAATCATTAGGATAATAAATATTGCATTCAAATGTTTTATGTTGTTCTTTCTGACATGTTCCACACCCACGAGAATCATCTCATTTTTGATGTATGGAACAAAAACTGATTCTAATCTAATCACATACACCTCCATTCAATACTTTGTAGCTATACTGCTGAGCTGCGGTAGTCGTTTGATTACAAGTCTAGCAGTATTATTATTATTTATTATTATTATTTTCTAATTTTGATCTGTCCAGTAATGCTGCACTATATCCTGTTTCTTCAATAATACATATTCTACAGCTACAGCTGTTTTCTAATGTTGAACAAAACAATTGCCAGCCAGAAATGTTCATGGAGAATTAGTAATAAGTTAAAAATAAACTGCATGTCATATGATAGACTACAAATGTATAAATGCGAATGTTATATATGACAGCATGTGTTTCACCGAAGTAGATGCTCAAAGCAACATCGCTGCATCACGATGCATTGTTAGATGCTCCCAGCAGATGATGTTTTGTTGGTGCTGCACAATTTTCTTTTCTTTATTTATATACAAAAGCAGCGTTCCAAATCTTCCTTTGTGAAAGATAACATGTGCCATACTAGTGTGCTGATTCGAAATTCTAGATCCAAATACAGGATAATTATAATTAAGACTTTGCTGCGGCTGACGCTTACAAGTGTCTGCGCTCTCTGTTGGATTATTCAGTCTAGTTGCAGCATCTAAGATAGCATCAAAGCATATAAACTTTTGTTTTGTGTGGTCAATTGTCGATCATATATTGTTCGTAATGGTGGCTAATGAACCGATACCTAGACTTCCAATGTGAAAAGGAGCAGGAAAAGTGTTAAATTGACAGAGGAACAGTTACGTAGTGTACTAGACGACAGTGATTTTGTGTGTAGCGAGGGCGAGGCAAACCATGAAGATTGTCATTTAGAGGCTGCAGAAGAATTGCAGAGTGATGATAGTGTGGAAGCATAGTTTTCGAATCTGTTTTGTGACAGTTCCGAATCTGATGATACGGATCATGAAGATTGTGTGGAAATCGACGACAAAAAAGAGCCCAACCTGTCACACGGAGATAATCCAGGTGTCCTGGCATAAAGAACCACATAATATACAGTATCACCCATTTATGAAGGAAGAAGTTTTGCAAATTCATCCTGCTCGCAGTTCTCCTTTGGATTTCTTCTTGTTATTGGTAACAGACGAGTTGTTGCAACTTGTAGTTGATGAAACGAACGATAACGCAGCCAACATATTGCTGAGCGAAAATGCAAAAGAGGATCTAGGATCTGTAAATGGAAACCTCTAATTATAGGCGAATTACTAGTCTTCCTGGGTGTTTCGTTACATATCGGTAACGTTAAATATCCACAATTAAGAGACTACTGGAAGAAAGAACCGCTATTTGAGAATAGAGGAATAGCGACGAGTATAAGCAGAGACCGGTATTTGATCATATTATGCTCTCTGCAATTTTGCAAAAAATCCACTCCCAGACGATCGTTTATATAATATACGACCTATACTGGATTATTTTAACACGAGAATGTATCAAGTGTATTACCCGGGAAGAGATTTATCAATAGATGAATCAATGATTCTTTGGAGGGGAAGATTGTCATTTCGACAATACCTAAAAAGCAAACGTAATAAATATGGCATTAAGATGTATATGCTCAGCAATCCAGACGGTTTCATAAATAAGTGCGCTTGGTACACGGGAAGTAGTGGAGATATGGGGGGAAAGGTCACGCTGAAAAAGTCGTTTTGCATTTGTTGGCAGAAAAGCAGCATGTTGGTCATCACATTTACTTGGACAATTATTATAACAGTTTTCATTACCTACAACTCTGTTGAACCTAAAAACACTTTTCTCAGGTACTCTGAAATTAAATAGGAAATATACCCACGAAGACGCTGTATCGGCAAAACTTGGGAGAGGAAAGACAATTGCGCAGTGTTCTAATGGAGTTATTATTGGAAAACAGTTCAAATGGCTCTGAGCACTATGGGACTTAACTTCTGAGGTCATTAGTCCCCCAGAACTTAGAACTACTTAAACCTAACTAACCTAAGGACATAACACACATCCATGCCCGAGGCAGGATTCGAGCGTGCGACCGTAGCGGTCTCGCGGTTTCAGACTGTAGTGCCTAGAACCGTTTGGCCACTCCAGCCGGCTTGGAAAATGGAAGGATCGACGAGGGGTTTCCTGCATTTCCACAGAACATCTAAAGGCCGGTTCCCACTAGGGGGGCTGCCGCGCGTCAGCGGCGTGGTTGCCATGGAAACGGCGTCAGCGACACGGCGCGGCGGGCTCTGCGTCGCGGTTTGACCATGTCGAACCGCTGCCGCGTGCCGCGCTCAAAGTGCGCGCCGCCAATCACAGAAAGCGCTGAGGGTGACGTCAGGTACGGAACCTCGGCCCACACAAACTTTCGCCGAACCGCTGGCGCGGACGCGGCGGCAGCTATGAAATACTTATCATCCGATTCCAAGGAAACTATTCGGTAGAAAAATTTGATTCTTGGGCATGTTACAGCCTGATATCTTCTCTCGATAAAGAACCGAATTTCTTTTCGTTATTCATCGTGGTTACTTGCTGTATCGCATTTACGTAAACCTTTGCATGAAATTTTAATGAGTGTGCAGAGGTAAAAACGCATTTCGTGAACTTTACGTACAGTTCATTTTAGGTAATACATTATTGCTTATGAAATTTAGTCAACATATCGAAATTGTTTTTAACGCTGAGAGCAGAACGATAGCTATCACCGTTCTCGAGATATTGAATGATATGTCGGTTGACGGGCTGTGCGGTGACCGCGCGCGGGTCGCTCGCGACGCGACCGATACTTTCGTCCTGCTTGTCGTAAACCATGTAGTTGTATCATCTGCAAATTTCGTAAACGGTTCAAGAAATCGAAAAGTGTTTTTTGCAAACGATAACTTGTAAAAAGTCACGTATTTCGCCACATGATAAATATCCTAAACCTGTTTATCCACCGAGATATGAAAGAAACTACAGTTTTTCGGAAGGGGTAGATGAATTTTTTTTAAAACGGCATTTAATAGCATTTGAAATGAGAAGTTAAACCGAGACTAATTTACTGGTATGTCATAAGATGTAATTTGCTAAGTATCTACAGCTATTGATTATTTCCTTTGGAAGTAACAAACGTTTTTTTCTTTATCCAGTGTACTTTATTGGTTCAAGACGCGTTTCGCCTTTTACTTTAAGGCATCTTCGGTTGAATCTAGAATGATTCAGTTTTGTTTTGATATGTGATACTTGCAGATTATAAAACAGTTCACATTTTTTATTACGTGAATAACTGATTACTTACAGTGAATCGAGTTTTTGGCGGACATCCGCGTTTCCCCTCACCTGGTCACATGCTGGAGGTTGAACTAAAACTTAGATTATGGAACATAAGCACATTTTCATGTTCTTTTTTTTCTTCTGTCACTAACTGTAGACATTTTACCGAAAACACTGATTTGAAGTCGTAACTACAGTCTGTTCACCTCATGTCCCTTCCTGTTTGGTTTGTTTATGTACATGTTGCCAACCTAAAGAATTATATGCTGAAAACTAATGTTTGTTTATTTCTGTTCTCCTTATATCTCTTGTGTGTGTGTGTGTGTGTGTGTGTTTGTGTGTGGCTAGCCAGTGATACTTCCTGGCAGATTAAAACTGTGTGCCCGCCCGAGACTCGAACTCGGGACCTTTGCCTTTGGCGGGCAAGTGCTCTAACAACTGAGTTTCATATCAGCGCACACTCCGCTGCAGAGTGAAAATCTCATTCTAGCCAGTGATAGTTGTAGAAAGTTGAAAGTGAATGCAGTAGTTGTCAGACAGTGGTTGAAAGATTTGGTGTTCAGCTGATTTCAGTTTTGGTTTAAATGCTTTGTGGAGGAGTGCATGGAAGAGTAAATTCACGGCTTACATTAATAGATGAAATAGTAGAATAGCATTTCAACAGATGGTTATTATCAGAATACTATCACCCAACCCCTTTGTCCTCACTCTTTGACGCCTCATAATATGTCCTGTCAGCTTACCCCTCTTGTAGTCAAAGTTGTGCCATAATTTCCTCTTCCTCCTCTATTTAATTCCGTACCTCTTCTTTAGTTACACGATCCTCATATCTAATCTTCAGCATTCTTATTGATCACCACGTTTTGAAAGCGTCCATTGTCTTCTTGACAGAAATGTTCATTGCCCACATTTCACTGACATACAAGGCTGCACTCCACGCAAATACCGCACTCCATACAAATACCTTTGTAAAGTAGTACCCTGTCATTAGAATTTATATTCGATGTGAACAAATTTTCTTTTTCAGAACGCTTTTGTTGCTATTCACAATCTTCATTTTATATCCTCTCTACTTCTTCCTTCACAATTACTGCTTCCCTTTCAAGTCATTGAAGTCTTAGAAATGCAGTTTGGTTTCTGTACAAGTTGTAGATAATGTTGTGGCCCTGTGTTTTATCGATGACATCTCCAGAGTTTCAAAGAATGTTTTAATTAAGATTGTCAAAACCTTTCTCTAAACATGCAAATGCTATAAACACAGTTTCGCAGTTCTTCAGTGTGTCTATGTAGCTAAGTGGTAGGATCGGTATTGCCTTGCGTGTTCAGACATCTCACAGGAATCTAACATTGTGCTTATGTTAGTTTGTACAACCCCTCCCCCTCTCCTCTTTACATATTCCTTCCACTTTCTAGCCTTCTCTCATTTGCTTAGTTCTGGTTTTGCCAAATGAGTTCTTGACAGTTGCTTCTCCTTTGAGCAAAGTTTTCTTCGTTCTTTCTCATTTTCATTCCCGTATATTTTCCAAGAGCAAAATCGCATGCAATTTTGTACTTTCTGTTAACGTCATGTTTAGACATTTCTATTTCCGATGGCCTACTTTATTTGCTACATTTTTATATTTTCCCTCGTGTCAAATTTAATATATCACGTTTTATCTAACGATTTCTACTGTACCTTCTTCCCATTCACATACTCTGCTTCATTCACCACTTCTTCTCTCAAAGATATCCATTCGCATTCTAGTGGATTCCTTCCTCTGTTTCTGTCAGTCGTTGCATTACGGTAACTTTAAGGTTATCGAAAAACTGTGGGTCTTGACGTATTCAAGTTCCATTTCCTTAATTTACTACCGTTTACCGTCTATTTAGTTGTAAGCCGCAACCCGTAACCAATAAATTATTGTAGGTTTGCGTCTGCACCAGGAAATGTCTTATAATTTAAAATCTGGTTTCGAAAACTTTGTTCCAAAAATATATTATTCTTTCATGATTCTTAAGCAAGGTGCTGGCGAAGATTACATTATGCTCTGTGCGAAATTCTATCAGGTGGCTTCCACTTTCATCCATTCCCCCAAGCCTTTGTGTTCTTAACTGTTTTCCTGTACATGCTACCGTATCACATTTTAAATTTTTGTCTCGCTTAACAGTCTGAATAATCTCTTTTATTATACATTGTTTCAATGTGTTAGGAGACAGTGAACAATCATGAACGGTAGTCATTAAATCTGTTTATGCTGAAATGAGAAAACATGAATAATTAAATATGTGAAAGAGTACATTGTACAGAAAATGAAAAATTGGTATGTCTTCACCCAACTTCGTCTTTCCTTCATGTAGGTGTAAGATATAGTTATTCAAACACACCGGTCGTTTCGGCGGGTCTCGCCCCGTACGTCAGTGGCTGTCCGTCATTGGCTACCGCTAGCGTCTGCCGCTTCCAGATGGGAAAGCCAATTCCGCGAGCCGCCGCGTCAAAGCGGAAAACGCTTGCCGCTGCCGTTGCCGCACGATGCGCTGCCGCTCTCTAGTGGGAACCGGCATTAAATGTTATAGAGCAAGTGACGAATGCGCACCAGCAAATAATCAAGAAACCTTTGCCTATTATTAGGTACACTGCGTGTATGTCTGGGAATGATAAACAAGATCAGATGTTATCGTATTATTTTAGTAAACGAAAGACTATCCGCTGGCCGTAAAAACTATTCTTTCATGTCACCGACAAGCTAGTTTTTAATTCTCTATATCTGTATAACGAATTCTCAGGAAATAAAATGACGTTGTACGATTACAGAACATTATAAAGGACTTCCTTCCACCAATGGACGTTCCACGAAATGTGAGCAAGAAACATCATAAACAAACACACGTTGTGCTAAAGCGGGAAGCTGCTGCAAGGAAGAAGCAAGTTATGAGGAAGCGGTGTAAGAAGTGCGCGGAACAAGGCAAGCGCACTGATACACCATACGAGTGTACAACCTGCCCAGACAAACCTGGACACTGCTTGAACTGCTGTATAATTCCCCAAAAGTAGCAAAAACGCGATAATATCAGGGAAATTCTGATTATCAAAGACAACTTCTTTTATTTCTTTTGACATTGCATGTTTTCTTTTTATAATGTGAAAGGTTAGAACTTTTTTTCGCGAGTACTCAGAAAATGAGGTTTTCTTTTGTGTTAAGTCGACTCATTTCTTATTGCGTTGTAAAGCGTTCACTTCAGTTTTTTGCGAAAGAATTTGTTGTGCTAAATTTGTTTTAATAGCACCGCAATTGAAGTGATGGGGGACACGAGAGAAGCCTCCACGTAGGGTGTGTTCCGCTTACTAATTTCTACATATCCGGGCGTCTATGATAAATATAGACTGCTAATTCTCTCCTACCAGGAGCAAACATGCTACTAAATTGACGACCTCTATCAGAGTCAATCTTAAAAATGCATATGTGAAGTAAATATAATTTCAGATGAATCCAGTTTCCTTTTTCCTTTTTTTTCCGTTCTTAAGAATTTGCGTTTTGGAATCCAAATTTTTCCTGAATGCAGTGGATTTGTTGCTTGTTTGAATTGTATTTTTTGTTGCATTATCAACAAATCACGAATATTTGAATGACGCCTGCGACCCGTATAGGTGTGAGACAGCAAACAGACTTCAAAACATGACCACAATACAGTCGAATCTTATTTTAAGTAATGCATCTAAGGTGTCATCATTAAGTCAGTATAGAACATGGTCCTACAGATCTTAAAAGGTCTCGACGTCAGCCTGTAGCTCAGGTGTGCTTAGGAGCGTCGGCCCCGGGCGGTACCTGCCACTTCAGTGTGTTACCGGCCCGCACTCGCACGTTGCCGGGCCGCCCTGGAGAGTTGCGCGATTGCGCCTACGCCGCAGCGAAAGTGTTAAACTTTCAAAATGCTGTAGAAATAACACCACTGCTCGAAATAACGTCAAATTGCAGCGGAATTTTATCAGAGAAGGGGGAAAACGTATGGCAGAAGAAAAAAATAGTGTGAAAATTGATCAATAGATGGCGCTGTGTGTGTGTGTCCGAATACGTAAATGAAAACACCCGTCATGCGCACGACTAATGGGAGTTGTTATAAACACGCCAGTTAGACGGCTTTTCCTCCTTTCGCGTCTGCGATGTTCGCCATGACTGTCTCAATGCAGGATCGCGCTCTGCTTGTAAAGCTGTATTACAAGAATGATGACAGTGCATTGGCGGCCGAAGACTTCCGGCATAAGAAGTCAGCCTCATTCTGCCAACGGCCTTGTCAAAGAGGGCGGAGGAGTGGATAGAGGTTCAGGGCACTCTCTTGTCCTAGGGGTGGGAAATTGCCCCTAAAGGCGGAAGAATCAGCAATGATCAACGACATGAGGATGCAGAAGGCAATGGAAACCACTGCATTAAAGACACGTAACATGTATCCACAGGACATGTGGCCTATGTTTCATGGTGATCTCTCCATTGGCAAAAGATTCCGGAATAGTCCCCCATTCGGATCTCCGGGAGGGGACTGCCAAGGGGGAGGTTGCCATGAGAAAAAGATTGAATAATCAACGAAAGGATAACGTTCTACGAGTCGGAACGTGGAATGTCAGAAGCTATAACGTGGTAGGGAAACTAGAAAATCTGAAAAGGGAAATGCAAAGGCTCAATCTAGATATAGTAGGGGTCAGTGAAGTGAAGTCAAGTGGAAGGAAGACAAGGATTTCTGGTCAGATGAGTATCGGGTAATATCAACAGCAGCAGAAAGTGGTATAACAGGTGTAGGATTCGTTATGAATAGGAAGGTAGGGCAGAGGGTGTGTTACTGTGAACAGTTCAGTGACCGGGTTGTTCTAATCAGAATCGACAACAGACCAACACCGACAACAATAGTTCAGGTGTACATGCCGACGTCGCAAGCTGAAGATGAACAGATAGAGAAAGTGTATGAGGATATTGAAAGGGTAATGCAGTATGTAAAGGGGGACGAAAATCTAATAGTCATGAGCGACGGGAATGCAGTTGTAAGGGAAGGAGTAGAAGAAAAGGTTACAGGAGAATATGGGCTTGGGACAAGGAATGAAAGAGGAGAAAGACTAATTGAGTTCTGTAACAAGTTTCAGCTTGTAATAGCGAATACCCTATTCAAGAATCACAAGAGGAGGAGGTATACTTGGAAAAGGCCAGGAGATACGGGAAGATTTCAATTAGATTACATCATAGTCAGACAGAGATTCCGGAATCAGATACTGGATTGTAAGGCGTACCCAGGAGCAGATATAGACTCAGATCACAATATAGTAGTGATGAAGAGTAGGCTGAAGTTCAGGACATTAGTCAGGAAGAACCAATACGCAAAGAAGTGGGATACGGAAGTTCTAAGGAATGATGAGATACGTTTGAAGTTCTCTAACTCTATAGATACAGCAATAAGGAATAGCGCACTAGGCAGTACAGTTGAAGAGGAATTGACATCTCTAAAAAGGGCCATCACAGAAGTTGGGGAGGAAAACATAGGTACAAAGAAGGTAGCTGCGAAGAAACCATGGGTAACGGAAGAAATACTTCAGTTGATTGATGAAAGGAGGAAGTACAAACATATTCCGGGAAAATCAGGAATACAGAAATACAAGTCGCTGAGGAATGAAATAAATAGGAAGTGCAGGGAAGCTAAGACGAAATGGCTGCAGGAAAAATGTGAAGACATCGAAAAAGATATGATTGTCGGAAGGACAGACTCAGCATACAGGAAAGTCAAAACAACCTTTGGTGACATTAAAAGCAACGGCGGTAACATTAAGAGTGCAACGGGAATTCCACTGTTAAATGCAGAGGAGAGAGCAGATAGGTGGAAAGAATACATTGAAAGCCTCTATGAGGGTGAAGATTTGTCTGATGTGATAGAAGAAGAAACAGGAGTCGATTTAGAAGAGATAGGGGATCCAGTATTAGAATCGGAATTTAAAAGAGCTTTGGAGGACTTACGGTCAAATAAGGCAGAAGGGATAGATAACATTCCATCAGAATTTCTAAAATCATTATGGGAAGTGGCAACAAAACGACTATTCACGTTGGTGTGTAGAATATATGAGTCTGGCGACATACCATCTGACTTTCGGAAAAGCATCATCCACACAATTCCGAAGACGGCAAGAGCTGACAAGTGCGAGAATTATCGCACTATTAGCTTAACAGCTCATGCATCGCAGCTGCTTACAAGAATAATATACAGAAGGATGGAAAAGAAAATTGAGAATGCGCTAGGTGACGATCAGTTTGGCTTTAGGAATAATAAAGGCACGAGAGAGGCAATTCTGACGTTACGGCTAATAATGGAAGCAAGGCTAAAGAAAAATTAAGACACGTTCATAGGATTTGTCGACCTGGAAAAAGCGTTCGACAATATAAAATGGTGCAAGCTGTTCCAGATACTGAAAAAAGTAGGGGTAAGCTATAGGGAGAGACGGGTCATATACAATATGTACAACAACCAAGAGGGAATAATAAGAGTGGACGATCAAGAACGAAGTGCTCGTATTAAGAAGGGAATAAGACAAGGCTGTATCCTTTCGCCCCTACTCTTCAATCTGTACATCGAGGAAGCAATGATGGAAATAAAAGAAAGGTTCAGGAGTGGAATTAAAATACAAGGTGAAAGGATATCAATGATACGATTCGCTGATGACATTGCTATCCTGAGTGAAAGTGAAGAAGAATTAAATGATCTGCTGAACGGAATGAACAGTCTAATGAGTACACAGTATGGTTTGAGAGTAAATCGGAGAAAGACGAAGGTAATGAGAAGTAGTAGAAATGAGAACAGCGAGAAACTTAACATCAGGATTGATGGTCACGAAGTCAATGAAGTTAAGGAATTCTGCTACCTAGGCAGTAAAATAACCAATGACGGACGGAGCAAAGAGGACATCAAAAGCAGACTCGCTATGGCAAAAAAGGCATTTCTGGCCAAGAGAAGTTTATTAATATCAAATACCGGCCTTAATTTGAGGAAGAAATTTCTGAGGATGTACGTCTGGAGTACAGCATTGTATGGTAGTGAAACATGGACTGTGGGAAAAGCGGAACAAAAGAGAATCGAAGCATTTGAGATGTGGTGCTATAGACGAATGTTGAAAATTAGGTGGACTGATAAGGTAAGGAATGAGGATCTGCGCAGAATCGGAGAGGAAAGGAATATGTGGAAAACACTGATGAGGAGAAAGGACATCTGCTAAGACATGAGGGAATGACTTCCATGGTACTAGAGGGAACTGTAGAGCGCAAAAACTGTAGAGGAAGGCAGAGACTGGAATACGTCAAGCGAATAATTGAGGACGTGGGTTGCGTAGGTTGCAAGTGCTACTCTGAGATGAAGAGGTTAGCACAGGAAAGGAATTCGTGGCGGGCCGCATCAAACCAGTCAGTAGACTGATGAAAAAAAAAAAAAAAAAAAAAAAAAAAAAAAAAAAAAAAAAAAAAAAAAAAAAACAGTGCACACGTCGCTCTGCAGAAGTACTGGACACTGAAGGGTTTGAAGAAAGTCGTTGGTCCGATGACTGCCGTGGGTCTGGAGAAAATGATTAAAAAAGGCGTTCTTTTGGTGTGCAACCTAGTAGAGGGAGGAAACGAATTGATTCGACGTCAGTGGAAGCAGTGGCCACAGCAATGCAGGAGACGAGTGGTGGTGTGTAAACGTGTAGTATACGGACAATTAATTGCCTGAACATTGGACATACCCGTGAGCACGGTGTGTGAAATCCTACGAAACATCCTTCTTTGCTAACCATTCAAAATTACCCATGTGCACGAGTTGTTACCTGCTCACGTGCCAGCAAGAGAGATCGTTGCTTCAGAATTTCTTGCTCGGATGGAAGTGGACAATGATTGGCCGTGGAAGATTTTGTGGACAGACGAATCCCACTTCCATCTGACAGGATATGTCAATGCACAGAATTGTCGAACACGGGCAACAGAAAATCCACACGTAAATCAACCAGTACAGCTTCATCCTGAAAACGACATTGTGTGGTGCGGGTTGACGGCTTCTTTTATCATAGGGCTATTAAAAAAAGAGAGAGAGAGAGAGAGAGTGGTGGTGGTGGTTAGTGTTTAACGTCCCGGCGACAACGAGGTCATTAGAGACGGAGCGCAAGCTCGGCTTAGGGAAGGATTGGGAAGGAAATCGGCCGTGCCCTTTCAGAGGAACCATCCCGGCATTTGCCTGAAACGATTTAGGGAAATCACGGAAAACCTAAATCAGGATGGCTGGAGACGGGATTGAACCGTCGTCCTCCCGAATGCGAGTCCAGTGTGCTAACCACTGCCCCACCTCGCTCGGTGAGAGAGAGATAGAAAGGTGATTTCCGTCCACTTAACTGTATCATCATAGGTAAGTGCTATGATTGTCTTTTGCGCAACACGTCATTCCAGCTCTCCAGCAGCGTGGATGTGTGGATGGATTCACTTTTTATGCAAGATGGCGCACCTCCGCCCATTGCAAATCCAGTTAAGCAGCTGCTGAAGCGCCGTTTCGGAAATGCTAGAATTTTCAGCCGGCGTTTCCTTATGGCCTGGCCATCCCAATCACTTGATCTTAATCCGTGTAACTTCTGGTTGTGGGACTATCAGAAAGATGATGTAATCAGTGTTCCTATTGCAAACTTAGGCCGGCCGCGGTGGTCTCGCGGTTCTAGGCGCGCAGTCCGGAACCGTGCGACTGCTACGGTCGCAGGTTCGAATCCTGCCTTGGGCATGGATGTGTGTGATGTCCCTAGGTTAGTTAGGTTTAAGTAGTTCTAAGTTCTAGGGGACTAATGACCACAGCAGTTGAGTCCCATAGTGCTCAGAGCCATTTTTTTTGCAAACTTAGCTGCATTGAAGGCACGCATTGCGCAACACATACTGAACGTCACACCGGTAACACTTAAATCAGTTGTGGAACACGTTGTTTCTTGATTTCAACTTGTTGCAGAAAACGGTGGACAGTATATTGAACATGTTTTGCGCCATTTGCATGGACATTAATAACCCGATTTGATTTTGATTGATGCGGTTTTTGGCCTGAGGACAATTAAAAACTGATTTTTCCCATCCGATGTGATGTGATCTTGCCGTGGTGGATGGGCTTACGTAACTAACAGTATCACACCTGCATACCCATGCACACTGAGTAGTACAGTTTGTTTAACGTCAAACATGCACCTTAGGCATTGTTGTATTATACATGTGTCATGCGTAGTCGACCACTATTAAATTATGACGCTTACAGCGCCATCTATTGCTACATTTTGTAACTATTTATTTTTCTCCTGCCACATGTTTTCCCCCCTTCTTCGATAACATTCCATTGCAATTTGACGTCATTCTGACCAGTGGTGTTATTTCTACAGCGGTTTGAAAATTTAATTATAATCACCCCGTATTTAACTGTTCGTGCCGCTTTTGCATCATACTTCACTGACTGTGTCAATATATCGCCAAATTTTGAGCAACTGCGGGTGATGTGATAACCACAACTATTATGATCAATTGTAGCCTAAACTTAAATCGTGCTCTCTTAGAAATTTTTGGCAGTAGTAGGCCTATTCTTGTTCTAAAACAGTAGTTACTTATTTCATTGTACAATTATGTGAGAAATAGGTTTTTTCGGAAATTTTCAGACTTTTCAAAACTATATTTTTGAAAATTTTCTTAGTGGATAGCTTATTTAGTAACAATGAAGACTTCACTCCAATTTTCAGTACATACATCAACGTGAATAAATGTACATTTTTGAGAATTTTTGGAAGATACCATTGCCATCTGCATAAGCTATTCCATAGTAAATCAGTGTTCATGATTTAGCTACTGTATCACATATTATAACTAACATATAGTGTTATATGTAGTTTTCTCTTTCAAGAGGAGTGTATATTATCTACATTTACTGTAAGTGAACACTATTTTCAAGTTTTTTAGCGACTGTAATCTCAAAGTTTTAAGAAACTAGTAATTTTTACTATAGATTTTTTCTGTTGACTCAATAGAAATCTTCTTTTTGCCAATTAATTACTTCAGTTCTTAAAGGGAATTTAATAATTTTAGCACAGCAGATTAAAAGATAATCAGCAGGTTTAGTTTAAAGTTACTTGTTTATTGTTCTATAAAGTATTGCACCAGTCAAAAAGTAGTCCTCTGTTCTCAAACATGGGATGAGTTAGTTGATGCTCATAAGCACTGGAAATCGCCCTGACTGCTGTCAAACGGCTCGCAGCTGCTACGAATTGGTGTGTTCGGAGAGCTCCTGAGAGTCGTGTACCAGAGTAACTGTAGACACCGCGTGTACTGTCCTATCCACTGCATCCTTCTCCTTTGTAGGAAGTATGGGGTCTGTCACTACTCGTCCATTTGACTGTGAGTGGCGTGTCAATTGTAGATGTGGGGGTCCTGTGCAGGGTAGGCAGGTACCAGGGAGGACACAGAGTGTCCATTTAGCCAACAAGTTTGAGGTGCTCTCTTCCACTGAAACTGAAACCTAGCCTGCGGAACTAACTTCACCTGTTGGGCAACCTACTTTGTCCCGTGTCAAGAGGAGGCAAACACAGATGGGTAGGGGTCTATTAATCATTGGAAGTGACGAATAATGGTACACTTCAGGGAAATGACAAGAAGGGACGAAAGAACACTAGGTGCACTGTTTGCGTAAGCCTGGTGTCATCATTCGACATGCTGAGTAGGTTATTCCAGCAGCCATTGAGGAAACAGGGTGCAACCAACCGCATATTATGGCACACATTGGAGCAAGTGATGATTGTCGTCTGGGTTTCAAGTTCATATTGTGATCATTCTAGCGACCGGCAGTGAAGGTTAAGAAGACTAGCCTTATGCGTGGCGTTTCAACGAGAGTCACAATTTGCAGCATTGTCCTCAGAACTGATAGTGGAACGTGCTCAGGCGCCCACTGCAGACACGCTGTTGGACGCTACGCTACACCTTCCCGGTCGAACAGCAGATGGGCGCCCACGCTAGACCGCCCTTGCCTGCGGCGTGCAGCTGACAGGTTGTGCGGGCAAGTGTGCGCAAGACTGCGGCAGAAACAGAAAGACTGAGCTGGTGCGTGCAAATGTACAGGGTGTATCAAAAAGAATTATCAGATTTGGCACGTCTATATGTCTGAAACTAATAAACATATACAATGAATCTTCTTTTCTGATGAACGGGAACTCAAAAAGTTTTTTCTTTTTTTTCCCATACCCTTTGATAGGTGTTCAATATGCCCCCTTGAGATGCACGGCCTATGTCAATGCGGTATTCAAAGCCTAGGGACTGATGACCTCAGCAGTTTGGTCCCATAGAACTTACCACAAATTTCCAAGCATATCGAGATGTGTGCTTCCTGTAACAGTGTTCTCGGCAAAGAAAAATGGACCATACACCTTTTCCCGTGAAACTGCACAGAACACATTAAATTTTGGAGAGTAGTTCCCATGGCAGAGGTGTTGGCCAACTACTGCAGGAAAATCTAGGTCCAGAGTACCAGGTCACAAACTTTTTCAAGCCTAGTGCAGATCTGGATCATCAGTCCCCTAGAATTTAGAACTACTTAAACCTAACTAACCTAAGGACATCACACACATCTCGCAGGTCCGAATAGTTGTTATAAATATATTCTAAGTGTTGTTAAATTAGTGGAAGTGTTAGTGAAGTATAAAATAAGATTAAACGGGGTAAGAAGGTTATTTTTCTTCTCGCGCCTGTAGCACGAATCCTAGGCCTAATTTCAAGCGCGCGAATCGTAAGCAGTGTGTTAAACTTATAGGCAAACGTTTCCAGCTGGTATAAATATAATATAAGTGTTTTTACATTAGTGTAAGTGTTAAAGAGATTAAACGGGGTAAGAAGTTTATTTTCCTTCTCGCGCCTATAGCACGGATTTTAGGCTTAATTATACGTGGGCATATCGTAAGTAAACAGTGACATAAACTTATATGTAAGCACCAGTTTTTTAATTCAGTACTCTCTCAATCTATTTATATCTGGCTGAATAGTTTCTAGGGTCCTTTTTTTACGTTTTAGCCAGAATTTACGTCAATATACATGATTTCCAGGGGCAGATGTGGACTCTGACCACAATCTATTGGTTATGAACTGTAGATTGAAACTGAAGAAACTGCAAAAAGGTGGGAATATAACGAGATGGGACCTGGATAAACTGAAAGAACCAGAGGTTGTAGAGAGTTTCAGGGAGAGTACAAATGGCAGGAATGGGGGAAAGAAATACAGTAGAAGAAGAATGGGTAGCTTTGAGGGATAAATTAGTGAAGGCAGCCGAGGATCAAGTAGGTAAAAAGACGAGGGCTAGTAGAAATCCTTGGGTAACAGAAGAAATACTGAATTTAATTGATGAAAGGAGAAAATATAAGAATGCAGTATTTGAAGCAGGCAAAAAGGAATACAAACGTCTCAAAAATGAGATCGACAGGAAGTGCAAATTCTCTAAGCATGGATGTTGTTGTTGTTGTGGTCTTCAGTCCTGAGACTGGTTTGATGGAGCTCTCCATGCTACTCTGTCCTGTGCAAGCTTCTTCATCTCCCAGTACCTACTGCAACCTACATCCTTCTGAATCTGCTTAGTGTATTCATCTCTTGGTCCCCCTCCACGCTTCCCTTCAATGCTAAATTTGTGATCCCTTGATGCCTCAAAACATGTCCTACCAACCGATCCCTTCTTCTAGTCAAGTTGTGCCACAAACTTCTCTTCTCCCCAATCCTATTCAATACCTCCTCATTAGTTACTTGATCTATCCACCTTATCTTCAGCATTCTTCTGTAGCACCACATTTCGAAAGGTTCTATTCATTTCTTGTCCAAATTAGTTATCATCCATGTTTCACTTCCATTCATGGCTACACTCCATACAAATACTTTCAGAAACGACTTCCTGCTACATAAATCTATACTCGATGTTTACAAATTTCTCTTCTTCAGAAACGCTTTCCTTGCCATTTCCAGTCTACATTTTATATCCTCTCTACTTCGACCATCATCAGTTATTTTACTTCCTAAATACCAAAACTCCTTTACTACTTTAAGTGTCTCATTTCCTAATCTAATTCCCTCAGCATCACCCGATTTAATTTGAATACATTCCATTATCCTCGTTTTGCTTTTGTTGATGTTCATCTTATATCCTCCTTTCAAGACACTGTCCATTCCGTCTAACTGCTCTTCCAGGTCCCTTGCTGTCTCTGACAGAATTACAATGTCATCGGCGAACCTCAAAGTTTTTGCTTCTTCTCCATGAATTTTAATACCTACTCAGAATTTTTATTTTGTTTCCCTTACTGCTTGCTCAATATACAAATTGAATAACATCGGGGAGAGGCTACAACCCTGTCTCACTCCTTTCCCAACCACTGCTTCCCTTTCATGCCGAGCGACTCTTATGACTGCCATCTGGTTTTTGTACAAATTGTAAATAGCCTTTCGCTCCCTGTATTTTACCCCTGCCACCTTCAGAATTTGAAAGAGAGTATTCCATTCAACATTGTCAAAAGTTTTCTCCAAGTCTACAAATGCTAGAAACGTAGGTTTGCCTTTTCTTAATCTTTCTTCTAAGACAAGTCGTAAGATCAGTATTGCCTTACGTGTTCCAACATTTCTACGGAATCCAAACATCCTCCCCGAGGTCGGCATCTACCAGTTCTTCCATTCGTCTGTAAAGAATTCGTGTAAGTATTTTGCAGTCGTGACTTATTAAACTGATAGTTCGATAATTTTCACATCTGTCAACACCTGCTTTCTTTGGAATTGGAATTATTATATTCTTCTTGAAGTCTGAGGGTATTTCGCCTGTCTCTCCCAAGGCCGTCAGTAGTTGTAATGGGTGGCTAGAGGACAAATGTAAGAATGTAGAGGCTTATCTCACTAGGGGTAAGATAGATACTGCTTACAGGAAAATTAAAGAGACCTTTGGAGAAAAGAAAACAACTTGTATGAATATCAAGAGCTCAGATGGAAACCCAGTTCTAAGCAAAGAAGGAAAAGCAGAAAGGTGGAAGGAGTATATAGAGGGTCTATACAAGGGCGATGCACTTGAGGACAATATTATGGAAATAGAAGAGGATGTAGATGAAGATGAAATGGGAGATATGATACTGCGTGAAGAGTTTGACAGAGCACTGAAAGACCCGAATCAAAACAAGGCCCCGGGAGTGGACAACATTCCAATAAAACTACTGACGGCTTTGGGAGAGCCAGTCATGACAAGAGCAAGATGTATGAGACAGGCGAAATACCCTCAGACTTCAAGACCAATATAATAATTCCAATTCCAAAGAAAGCAGGTGTTGACAGATGTGAAAATTATCGAACTATCAGTTTAATAAGTCACGACTGCAAAATACACTCCTGGAAATGGAAGAAAGAACACATTGACACTGGTGTGTCAGACCCACCATACTTTCTCCGGACACTGCGAGAGAGCTGTGCAAGCAATGATCACACGCACGGCACAGCGGACACACCAGGAACCGCGGTGTTGGCCGTCGAATGGCGCTAGCTGCGCAGCATTTGTGCACCGCCGCCGTCAGCGTCAGCCAGTTTGCCGTGGCATACGGAGCTCCATCGCAGTCTTTAACACTGGTAGCATGCCGCGACAGCGTGGACGTGAACCGTATGTGCAGTTGACGGACTTTGAGCAAGGGCGTATAGTGGGCATGCGGGAGGCCGGGTGGACGTACCGCCGAATTGCTCAACACGTGGGGCGTGAGGTCTCCACAGTACATCGATGTTGTCGCCAGTGGTCGGCAGAAGGTGCACGTGCTCGCGGGCCTGGGACCGGACCGCAGCGACGCACGAATGCACGCCAAGACCATAGGATCTTACGCAGTGCCGTAGGGGACCGCACCGCCACTTCCCAGCAAATTAGGGACACTGTTGCTCCAGGGGTATCGGCGAGGACCATTCGCAACCGTCTCCATGAAGCTGGGCTACGGTCCCGCACACCGTTAGGCCGTCTTCCGCTGACGCCCCAACATCGTGCAGCCCGCCTCCAGTGGTGTCGCGACAGGCGTGAATGGAGGGACGAATGGAGACGTGTCGTCTTCAGCGATGAAAGTCGCTTCTGCCTTGGTGCCAATGATGGCCGTATACGTGTTTGGCGCCGTGCAGGTGAGCGCCACAATCAGGACTGCATACGACCGAGGCACACAGGGCCGACACCCGGCATCATGATGCGGGGAGCGATCTCCTACACTGGCCGTACACCTCTGGTGATCGTCGAGGGGACACTGAATAGTGCACGGTACATCCAAACCGTCATCGAACCCATCGTTCTACCATTCCTAGACCGGCAAGGGAACTTGCTGTTCCAACAGGACAATGCACGTCCGCATGTATCCCGTGCCACCCAACGTGCTCTAGAAGGTGTAAGTCAACTACCCTGGCCAGCAAGATCTCCGGATCTGTCCCCCAGTGAGCATGTTTGAGACTGGATGAAGCGTCGTCTCACGCGGTCTGCACGTCCAGCACGAACGCTGGTCCAACTGAGGCGCCAGGTGGAAATGGCATGGCAAGCCGTTCCACAGGACTACATCCAGCATCTCTACGATCATCTCCATGGGAGAATAGCAGCCTGCATTGCTGCGAAAGGTGGATATACACTGTACTAGTGCCGACATTGTGCATGCTCTGTTGCCTGTGTCTATGTGCCTGTGGTTCTGTCAGTGTGATCATGTGTTGTATCTGACCCCAGGAATGTGTCAATGTGTCAATAAAGTTTCCCCTTCCTGGGACAATGAATTCACGGTGTTCTTATTGCAATTTCCAGGAGTGTACTTACACGAATTCTTTACAGACGAATGGAAAAAATAGTAGAAGCCGACTTTGGGGGGGAGGGGGGGGGGTTAGTTTGGATTCCGTAGAAATAGTGGAACACGTGAGGCAATAGTGACCCTATGGCTTATCTTAGAAAATAGATTAAGGAAAGGCAAACCTACGTTTCTAGCATTTGTAGACTTAGAGAAAGCTTTTGACTATGTTGACTGGAATACTCTCTTTCAAATTCTGAAGGTGGCAGGGGTAAAATATAGGGAGCGAAAGGCTATTTACAGAAAGCAGATGGCAGTTATAAGAGTTGAGTGGCATGAAAGGGAAGTAGTGGTTGGGAAGGGAGTGAGACAGGATTGTAGCCTATCCCCGATGTTATTCAATCTGTATGTTGAGGAAGCAGTGAAGGAAACAAAAGAAAAATTTGGAGTAGGTATTAAAATCCATGGAGGTTCGCCGATGACATTTTAATTCTGTCAGAGACAGCAAAGGACTTGGAAGTGCAGTTGAACGTGTAAGGTGTCAGGCAAATCCAATACCTTCCATGAAAACCCTGACATGATAAGCAAATCCAGTAGTATGTCGCATACCTCCGAATAAATCGTGACATTAAATCAACCAACGTAATAGGAGTAACGAGTGAGAAAATTGAATACCACAGACTAACACAAAAATGCCTAAATGAATGTCGTACCTTCCCACCGTGAGACCGACGCAGTTCCGAGGGGAGAAACGAGAACAGAAGCCGAGAGCAGAACCGTGTTAAGCTAGAAGGCCCTACAATAAGGGACGGACTGGACACCCACGTCGCCAGCCTTCCTCTAAGACTACCACCCGCACGTTTTAGCGTGAGACTTTTTCGCGTCTCTGTTACGTCAAGGACCACCCCCCCTCCCCCCAGCCCCTGTTAAAATTTACAGCCCTCCAGAAAACAGTATAGATCTTACGATAACACAAAAAGGGCCACTACCACGCGCAAGTTTTAGCGTGAGACTTTTTGGCGTGTCTGTTACATTAGGACCATCCTCCAGCCCATGTTAAAAGATAGAGCCCTCCAGAAGAACAGTATAGATCTTACGATAACGCTAAAAGGACCACACCAGCTGCAGGTTTTAGCGTGAGAGTTTTTCGCGTCTCTGTTACGTTGCAAACTTTAAAAACACTGCCCCACCACGAAAAGTATAACGTTTCTCACTGGATAGACAGAATTTTTGTAGGCGGAGCTTAAGGTTAACATTGAGACCCTGATTGGTCAGATGAAAACACAGCCAGATAGTTTTTTAAATCAACTTCGGTAAATTGTAGTAAGGAGAAGTTAGGAGAGAGTTAGTTCCTAGACGGCGAGCTGGATGGCTGCTGCGCCGGCCGCTGTCGCCCTGACGCTGCCTAAACACCGACAAGGTAATGAACGCACGCGATGCCACATTTTTGAGCGCATAAGGCTTCACTCATAACTGGAGAAGTCTCGTCTGTTACACCCCCTTTTTGCGTAATACTAGTGTCGATCGTAAATTAAAGCTCATGGTGTTCACATTTGCCACTTGCAGTAAAAATCTGAAACGCGATGATTTCCCTGTTATATAATTATTGAGAAGCCACATCAGCCACTGTAATTTACGACAAGTTAGATAAGTAATTAAAGATAATTGAGGGTCACTGTAGACCATTTTGATAGTTCTCTCTCTTGTGAAACTTAATGTAAACCTAGATTATAGATGTGATATGGCATAGGTTATCCTTCGATCCATTGTAGAACTTGGAAACCCACTCAGGGAATATTCGTTCACATTTTTGTTGAACGCAGTTGGTTTTTACCATCCTTATTAAAACATTTCTTTTTATCAATAGTGCAATTTATAAACGATGTTTTGTGAGTAGAATAAAATTTCCAATGGTAAACGTAACTGCTTTTTCGACATTATTTTACCAGCTAACTAAAAATAGGAAAGCCTTGAACCCCTTCCACTAAATTTAGTTAGTATTAAGATTCTTTTACAGGGAGTGCAGTGGAGCTAACGCTGAGATCATTAAGTATTTGGTTATATCATCGCTAGTCTCACTGAACTCTTCTGAATTCTACATGTCATGTGTGGTCTGGCGTCTCCTTACCAGCAACAGGTTCCAGGTTCAAACTAGTCAATTTCCTAAAAAACACGCTCAGGACGTCGTTGCGCGAAAGTGGTAGGGAGACACGATATAGAACAAACAGACACCACCATGAATGTTTAGAAACGGAATGGATAGTGTCTTGAAAGGAGGATATAAGATGAACATCAACAGAAGCAAAACGAGGATAATGGAACGTAGTTGAATTAAGTCGGGTGATGTTGAGGGTATTAGATTAGGAAATGAGACACTTAAAGTAGTAAAGGAGTTTTGCTATTTGGGGAGCAAAATAACTGATGATGGTCGAAGTGGAGAAGCTATAAAATGTAGACTGGCAATGGGAAGGAAAGCGTTTCTGAAGAAGAGAAATTTGTTAACATCGAGTATCGATTTAAATGTCAGGAAGTCGTTTCTGAAAGTATTTGTATGGAGTGTAGCCATTTATGGAAGTGAAACATGGACGATAAATACACTCCTGGAAATGAAAAAAAGAACACATTGACACCGGTGTGTCAGACCCACCATACTTGCTCCGGACACTGCGAGAGGGCTGTACAAGCAATGATCACACGCACGGCAAAGCGGACACACCAGGAACCGCGGTGTTGGCTATCGAATGGCGCTAGCTGCGCAGCATTTGTGCACCGCCGCCGTCAGTGTCAGCCAGTTTGCCGTGGCATACGGAGCTCCATCGCAGTCTTTAACACTGGTAGCATGCCGCGACAGCGTGGACGTGAACCGTATGTGCAGTTGACGGACTTTGAGCAAGGGCGTATAGTGGGCATGCGGGAGGCCGGGTGGACGTACCGCCGAATTGCTCAACACGTGGGGCGTGAGGTCTCCACAATACATCGATGTTGTCGCCTGTGGACGGCGGAAGGTGCACGTGCCCATCGACCTGGGACCGGACCGCAGCGACGCACGGATGCACGCCAAGACCGTAGGATCCTACGCAGTGCCGTAGGGGACCGCACCGCCACTTCCCAGCAAATTAGGGACACTGTTGCTCCAGGGGTATCGGCGAGGACCATTCGCAACCGTCTCCATGAAGCTGGGCTACGGTCCCGCACACCGTTAGGCCGTCTTCCGCTGACGCCCCAACATCGTGCAGCCCGCCTCCAGTGGTGTCGCGACAGGCGTGAATGGAGGGACAAATGGAGACATGTCGTCTTCAGCGTTGAGAGTCGCTTCTGCCTTGGTGCCAATGATGGCCGTATACGTGTTTGGCGCCGTGCAGGTGAGCGCCACAGTCAGGACTGTATCCGGCCGAGGCACACAGGGCCAACACCCGGCTATCATGGTGTGGGGAGCGATCTCCTACACTGGCCGTACACCTCTGGTGATCGTCGAGGGGACACTGAATAGTGCACGGTACATCCAAACCGTCATCGAACCCATCGTTCTACCATTCCTAGACCGGCAAGGGAACTTGCTGTTCCAACAGGACAATGCACGTCCGCATGTATCCCGTGCCACCCAACGTGCTCTAGAAGGTGTAAGTCAACTACCCTGGCCAGCAAGATCTCCGGATCTGTCCCCCATTGAGCATGTTTGGGACTGGATGAAGCATCGTCTCACGCGGTCTGCACGTCCAGAACGAACGCTGGTCCAACTGAGGCGCTAGGTGGAAATGGCATGGCAAGCCGTTCCACAGGACTACATCCAGCATCTCTACGATCGTCTCCATGGGAGAATAGCAGCCTGCATTGCTGCGAAAGGTGGATATACACTGTACTAGTGCCGACATTGGGCATGCTCTGTTGCCTGTGTCTATGTGCCTGTGGTTCTGTCAGTGTGATCATGTGATGTATCTGACCCCAGGAATGTGTCAATAAAGTATCCCCTTCCTGGGACAATGAATTCACGGTGTTCTTATTTCAATTTCCAGGAGTGTAGTTAGATAAGAAGCTTTCGAAATGTGGTGTTACAGAAGAATGCTGAAGATTAGATGGGTAGATCACATAACTAATGAGGAGGTGTTGAATAGGATTGGGGAGAAGAGAAGCTTGTGGCACAACTTGACTAGAAGAAGGGATCGGTTGGTAGGACATGTTCTGAGGCATCAAGGGATCACCAATTTAGTATTGGAGGGCAGCGTGGAGGGTAAAAATCGTAAAGGGAGACCAAGAGATGAATACACTAAGCAGATTCAGAAGAATGTAGGTTTCAGCAGGTACTGGGAGATGAAGAAGCTTGCATAGGAAAGAGTAGCATGGAGCGCTGCATCAAACCAGTCTCAGGGCTGAAGACCGCAACAACAACAACAACAACATTTGTTAGTAATTAAAGCATCATATAAAATAAAATAGTTTGCATATGGTTTGACTGATATGTGAGGCTGTTTGAACAAAACGGAAGAATCTGTGAGACTCCTCCAGCAAATATCTAGAA
The DNA here is from genome assembly GCF_023897955.1 of Schistocerca gregaria. Classification (NCBI taxonomy): domain Eukaryota; kingdom Metazoa; phylum Arthropoda; class Insecta; order Orthoptera; family Acrididae; genus Schistocerca; species Schistocerca gregaria. The sequence continues at coordinate 443,275,153 of NC_064923.1, forward strand.
TTTATAAAGGGTCGAGGTTCAGCCACAAAGTATCAGAATTGGCCGTGGGCATGTCATTTGGAGTTTCTTTGTCGCCGCGTCATACGTCATCAAATGTTGAAGAGTCAGAGGAACCGTTTCCTGGTGATGCGGACGGAAAGGTAGAAGCATAATTGAATCTGTAATATCAGTTTATCCGGCGAAAAAGCAAAAACGGAAATAAGTAAATAAAGACGTAGCTGTATTCACAAATCAGCAACACATCGGAGGGAGATGCGCGAACTCGACTACGTGGCAACTTATTTTGCCAGCCACTGTGGCCGAGCGATTCTAGGCGCTTCAGTCTGGAACCGCACGACCGCTACGGTCGCAGGTTCGAATCCTGCCTCGGGCCTGGGTGTGTGTGATGTCTTTAGGTTTGTTAGGTTTAAGTAGTTCTAAGTTCTAGGGGACTGATGACCTTAAATGTTAAGGCCCATAGTGCTCAGAGCCATTCGAACCAACTTATTTTTTAGTTATGCACGCTTGAGTTTCCCAGCTCGAACACAGTCATTTAAAAATGCATCTGGCACAGTATTTGGTGAGAATGAACTAGCGATGGTAAACGATGAAACACCACCACATCTAACCCACATTTCTTGCATCACCGAGTTCAGTGGTGTCACAATGTAGTGCTGACACTGTACCATGAAGTCAGCATTGCAATTTTCATACCAGGTGAATCATACCAGTGACTTTTCCAGCGCTGTAGAAATGTATGAGAGGGCAAAAGTTTGTTTCAGTGTAGACTATCGATCTGTGGCACATATGTATTTGTAAATAATGTTGACAATAGTGTTCAGTTTATATACTGGGTGATCAAAAAGTCAGTATAAATTTCAAAACTGAAAAAAATCACGGAATAATGTAGATAGAGAGGTACAAATTGACACACATGCTTGGAATGACATAGGGGTTTATTAGAACCAAAAAGATACAAAAGTTCAAAAAATGTCCAGCACATGACGCTTCATCTGAACAGAATAGCAATAATTAGCATAACAAAGTAAGACAAAGCAAAGATGATGTTCTTTACAGGAGATGCTCAATATGTCCATCATCATTCCTCAACAATAGCTGTAGTCGAGGAATAATGTTGTGAACAGCACTGTAAAGCATGTCCGGAATTATCGTGAGGCATTGACGTCGGATGTTGTCTTTCAGCATCCCTAGAGATGTCGGTCGATCACGATACACTTGCGACTTCAGGTAACCCCAAAGCCAATAATCGCACGGACTGAGGTCTGGGGATCTGGGAGGCCAAGCATGACGAAAGTGGCGGCTGAGCACACGATCATCACCAAACGACGCGCGCAAGAGATATTTCACGCGTCTAGCAATATGTGGTGGAGCGCCATCCTGCATAAACATCGTACGTTCTAGCAGGTGTTCATCAGACAGGCTGGGGATGATGTGATTCTGTAACATATCGGCGTACCTCTCACCCGTCGCGGTAGCAGTTACAAAACCTGAATCACGCATTTCCTCGTAGGAAAAAGGCCCGATAACGGTAGATGTAGTAAATCTAACCCATACCGTGACTTTCTCGTCGTGCAATGGAGTTTCCACGAAAGTTCTAGTATTTTTGGTAGCCCAAATTCAGCAGTTGTGGGCGTTGAAAGACCCTCGGAAATGAGCTTCGTCGGTCCACAACACGTTACCCAACCAATCGTCATCTTAACCTTACTTAAACCTAACTAACCTAAGGACATCACACACACCCATGTCCGAGGCAGGATTAGAACCTACGACCGTAGCGGTCGCGCGGTTTCAGACTGTAGCGCCTAGAACCGCTCAGTTTTCGAAAGTACGTAGTTACAGTAAATAATGAAATAAATGGTTTCCACGATAAGTAATGTTCCATCATAAATAATATGCTTTTATGAAACAAATTGACAAATCTTTCGTTTGAATCGGTGGGTTTGTCTTGCTCCTTTCAGTTTTTGATCTTTTCAGTTAAATGAGCTTGGACAACGTTTTCAACTGTTCGCGAAACATTCGAAAACAACCGAAGACACGGTCTTTACAAGACCACAGTTCATGGTCGTTTAGTGTTAATGGAATTTCCATTTTCTTCGTTTTCTCGATGCGAGTGCAACAGTTGGTCGTCCTGAGAACTGCTCCTCATGTTCACTGCATTACTTGCTCTCAACGAGCAGCATTCGACAACTGGTTCGCTGCGTCCTGCCTGCGCTCTGTTTGAACACAGCAGACCGAGCACGCAACAGGGCATTTTGAACGAAGGGCATTCTTTCGACACAGCCTTTTAACTCCCCATGTGATCACGTATCTCGCATTTGTGTGTTGTTTACTTCTTCATCCACTCATGGTTATGTTGCCGTCGTACACAACCGAACGTTTCACGTGTTTCTCAATTTAAAATTAAGGTATGTAATTCGAGTACTAACTGGTCACAGAGAAGTTGGTTCTGTTGTATTTGATGCACTCAAAGTACAGTGGAATCACGACTATCCAGCCTCCGGACTATCAGACCTTTTTGGTACCATAATAATGCTTCTCCGTAATAAAATGAGGATTAATTTATTGCAAGTACTGTACTTTGCCAAATCTTTAGCAAGCAAGCAGGTGCGGCTACAATGCTGCGAGGCCTTTCAAAATATTTTATACGTCTTTCGTGCTTCTAACACGTCTGGAGTCACAAGTACTGTATCGAATAAGTTGCGGGAACGACGCTTCAAAAAAACTATGCGTAGAAGTGCTCATAAACAACAATGTTCTTTGTTTCTTCAGTTGCATATCAGACGACCAAAGTGCGTGCGTTGTTAAATTTTTATTTTGTACAGCCCCTTGTGTTTTAAGTAAAGGGTCCGAAATGGGTGATAACGGAAAAAACTTAAGTGATTAGGGAAGTCAGAAAATGTTAATGAGATTGGGTTTTGGTATTAAAAAGGGTGTTTTTAATGGGACTGCTGGGGTCGGAAGAGAGAATGTATAAAAGTCTGGCCTATTCCCGGTGTTTTCATTGTCCAGCTTGAGCTTTCGCCACATTAAGCTGGATAGTTGGGGTCTACTGCATGTTCAGTTTCCAACACACTACATCACAGATCTTTTCTGTTCACTTCGTGGCAGCGGTTTGGATGGAAGACCGTAGTTAAGTGGTGCTGCTTATCGAAAGAAAGCTGTAGGTAAAAGACAGAGGGATAGTAAACTTTTACAGAAAATACCATGACTGGACTCATATTTTAGTGGTAAACAACCAGTTAGGCATAATAATTAGATTCATAAATTACACTACTGGCCATTAAAATTGCTACGCCAAGAAGAAATGCAGATGATGTATGGGTATTCATTGGACAAATATATTATACTAGAACTGACATGTGATTACGTATTCACGCAATTTGGGTGCATAGATCCTGAGAAATCAGTACCCAGAACAACCACCTCTGTCCGTAATAACGACCTTGATACGCCTGGACATTGAGTCAGACAGAGCTTGGATGGCGTGTACAGGTGCAGCTGCCCATACAGCTTCAACACGTTACCACAGTTCATCAAGAGTAGTGACTGGCGTATTGTGACGAGCCAGTTGCTCGACCACCATTGACCAGACGTTTTCAATTGGTGAGAGGTCTGGAGAATGTGCTGGCCAGAGCAGCAGTCGAACATTTTCTGTATCCAGAAAGGCCCGTATATGACCTACAACATGCGGCCGTGCATTATCCTGCTGAAATGTAGGGTTTCGCAGGGATCGAATGAAGGGTAAAGCCACGGGTCGTAACACATCTGAAATGTAACGTCCACTGTTCAAAGTGGCGTCAATACGAACAAGAGGTGACCGAGACGTGTAACAAATATATTATACTAGAACTGACATGTGATTACATATACCATCACGCCGGGTGATACACCAGTATGGAGATGACGAATACACGCTTCCAATGTGCGTTCACCGCGATTTCGCTAAACTCGGATGCGACCATCATGATGCTGTAAACAGAACCTGGATTCATCCGAAAAAATGGCGTTGTGCCATTCGTGCACCCAGTTTCGTTGTTGAGTACACCATCGCAGGCGCTCCTGTCTGTGATGCAGCGTCAAGGGTAACCGCAGCCATGGTCTCCGAGCTGATAGTCCATGCTGCTGCAAACGTCGTCGAACTGTTCGTGCAGATGGTTGTTGTCTTGCAAGCGTCCCCATGTGTTGACTCAGGGATCGAGACGTGGCTGCACGATCCGCTACAGCCATGCGGATAAGATGCCTGTCATCTCGACTGCTAGTGATACGAGGCCGTTGGGATCGAGCACGGCGTTCCGTATTATCCTCCTGAACCCACCAATTCCATATTCTGGTAACAGTCATTGGATCTCGACCAACGCGAGCAGCAATGTCGCGATACGATAAACCGCAATCGCGATAGGTTACAATCCAACCTTTATCAAAGTCAAAAACGTGATGGTACTCATTTCTCCCCCTTACACGAGGCATCACAACAACGTTTCACCAGGCAACGCCGTGCCCGGCTGTTTGTGTTTGAGAAATCGGTTGGAAACTTTCCTCTTGTCTGCACGTTGTAGGTGTCGCCAACGTTGCCACTCTTGCGTTAATGCTCTGAAAAGCCAATCATTTGCATATCACAGCATCCTCTTCCTCTCGGTTACATTTCGCGTTTGTAGCACGTTACCTTCGTGGTTTAGCAATTGTAATGGCCAATAGTGTAATATATGATCTCAGTTGAAAGATTCCCGTATTTTATAAAAAATGCAGTTCACACTGGACAGAAGCTTTCCGAAGCAGATTTGAATTCCCTAGAACTACATGGACTGAAATTTGACAACTGTATGGGTCAGTCACACTATAACGCTGCTGGCATGACTAGTGATAACGCAGCAAGACTCAAAGACTTTTCTGCATACCGTGTTCGGCTCACTCGCTGAATCTAGTTGGGTGCACAATGTTTCACAGCTACAATACGCTTATTAGAGTTAGTTAAAGGTGCATACGACTTCGTTGTAGATACTGTAGGCAGGTGGAATAACATGGAAACATTTTTTGTTATTCTGCGACTATGACAATGAAATCGCCGTTTACAACACGATGATGTGCACCTGAGCATGTTTGTAAGAGTTTGAATGCAGACTGGAAACCTGTGTTTTCTGCATTAAGAACACTTTCAGAAAATGAAGGTGTTAAATGTGAAGCTCCGGGTCTTCTTAGAAAATTAAGTAGTGGTGCGGTAGCTTTCATGACACCAGTGAGGTGTTGTATTCTGCAGCAGTACGGCAAAGCAATAAAAAACTGTAAGCTGAGGTACTTCTGTTGAATTTAATAACTCCTGCAATGTTTTTAGCCGAGCTTCAGACATCTTTTTCAATTCACAAGGATTCAACTGAAAAGAAACTTATGGACATCAGGAATTTTGAATGAATTACACTTCCTTCAACTGCTGAGAGTCAGAAAAGGAACCGTCAAGTTTACGCAATAGATTCTTTGATGAATCATCCGACTCAGAAGACGAACACAAATGCCTGACGAAGAAAGAGGGTGTGACTTTGTTGAGATCTGGGAAAGCATGACAGGGTCGAATTCTAAGATCATACGAACTCTTCAGGATGGGTTACAGAAGAAATGTCTACAAAGAATGTAACGAAATATTCATTTCTTTCAAGTTTACCTAACTTGAAGCTGTTCAAATTTATGATTCTGCAGAAAAATTTAGTTATATATAATTGTGAAATAACAACTTTGCTGAAGAATGTATACATTTTAAAAGCTGTCTGTTGTCTATGGAGAAAGAAATTGTGACAAGTTGCCTTCCATTTCTCTGCCGAATGTTGATTAAAAAAAAGAAAAGCTGTTCAATTTAAAGGTTCTTTTCTGTTTTAAAACGGACAGCCGAAAATCTGGAACGACTGGTCAATCTTGAAGTACTGTTCATAGAATCAGCCACGACAGTCAGTCTGGATTTTCAGGAAGTGATAAATGAATTCGTAAATACAAAAGCGAAAAAGAAGTCATTTCCCTAAGTTTGCTATATTTTATAAAACACCAGTTAAATGATATTGTATCATGTATTTTGGACTTATTAAATTTCACTTTTAAGTGAAGTAATTTTGGTACAGGGTATTAAGCTGTAATTATTTTATTTGTATTTTTACCAGATATAGTGTTCAAGTGTGATGCATCTGTGGTATTTTTCCAATAAAACTGGCTATCGAACAGTTATTTTATTATCTTTGAATATTTAATTTTCGCATGCGATTTTTCTTACATATTATTTAAATACTTCAGTATAGTCAGAACTGAAGATAAGTAACAAGGGACGTAAAATAAATTACAGCATACGTGCGTCACATATCCTAAATACGGCTCTGGATGTATGAGACATGGAAGTATTAGTGTGAAATCCAAAGGAATGCCCCCACAGGCGAGAGTATTAAAACCTGTTGAAACATTCGCAACAAAGTGGTAGAGTTTGAAGTGCTCCTGAAAACCAGGGAAGTTCACATAATACTAAGTACAGAATGCTGGTTAAAGCGTGGACTTGACAGCAGTGAGATTTTTGGGGCAAATTTAAGTTTATATTGAAAGGATAAGCTAATAAGAAGTTGAGGTGGTTTATTTGTTGCAGCAGACAAGAAGCTCAAATCCACCGATATAGAAATTGAAGCTACATCAGTATCACGGGTGGGCATAAAATAGTAATTGGATGCTTCTATGAACCATTTGATCCACCTCCTAATGTAACCAAAAACTTTAGAGAAAACCTTAGTTTGCTTGTCCGTAAGTTCCCCCAATTATACGGTAATTTGGTGCGGACTTCAGTTACCCAACAATCAGTTGGGAAAATTAGTTTTGTTAGTGGCGGGCATGATAAGTAATCCTATGAAACATTACTAAATGCCATCCCTAGCAACTACGAGGATAAGTCAATTATTATCCGCAATTTAGTTATATTTTTGTTTATTTTGGTAGCACTGTCGTTTCACGTTGATGAAGCACGCTTTACCTGTTTATTGTTATATCTTCGCAATTTTCAAGCTGCTATGTTAGTTTAGTTATCGCTGCCGTGCTGTTAATCATGGCTGCTCCGCTGTCTATTTGCACCAAAGAAGAGCAACGTTCAGTGATCCGTTTTTTGTGGTCGGAAGGCGTATCAGAAGCCGAAATTCCTCGAAGACTTTCAGTACAGTACGGGAACAGTGTTTTGCCACAACGGAGTGTCTACGAATGGATTGAAAATTCCGAAATGGCTGCACAAGTGTTACGGACGACCGTTTACCGGCACAAATGAAGAAACCATCGAAACTGGTCTCAGTGACAACGAGGCAGTTGTGAAAACAATGATAACCAAAATACATGGGGCAACGAAAATAAGCAAAAGAGATATAAATGTTCAATAAACTAGATAAAAAAGGCAGTAGTGTCATATCTCAGTGAAGAACTTGAACCTTTCAACACAGAACAGGAGCATGGAGAGGAAATATGGATCAAATTTGAAAGAATAGTTGACCATGCACTGGACAGATACGCATCCAGTAGAACAGTTCATTATGAGAGGGATACTCCAAGGTATTCAGTCGCTGTAGAGAAATTTCTAGAGAAACATAGACTACTGCATAATAGCTGTGAAACAAAGCATAGTGCTATAGGTTGGTAAAATAGAAACGCCGTGTGGGTAGGGCTTCCCGTCGGGTAGACCGTTCGCCTGGTGCAAGTCTTTCGAGTTGATGCCACTTCGGTGACTTGCACGTCGATGGGAATGAAATGATGGTGATAAGGACAACACAACACCCAATTCCTGAGCGGAGAAAATCTCCATCCCAACCGGGAGTCGAACCCAGGCCGTTAGGTATGATATTCCGTCGCGCTGACCACTCAGCTACCAGGAGCGGACTATAGGTTGATACTAAATGAAACTAGTTTAACTGTCATGAGAGTAATGCATGAAGTCTTCGATGACTACCATAGCAGAATATTGTCAAATGATCTTCCACAAAACTCTGGTTGTATGTAAAGGCTTTAAGTGGCACCCAAGTTAACGTTTAATATGAGACAGTAACTGAAATGAGGTTAGTAAATCAAAAGCAGAAATGCTCAACTACGCTTACAAATATTGCTTTACAAAGGAAAACCCACGAGAACGGCCGTAAATTAATCCTCGTCCCACTGAAAAGACGAGTGAAATAAATGTTGCTGTCAGTAGCGTTGAGAAACGGCTGAAATTGTTAAAAATGAACAAATCTCCAGGGCTCGATGGAATCCTTATCAGATTCTAGACTGAATATTGCAGCCGAGTTAAAATTTCTTTTAACTATAATCTATCCTAGATTCTCAGACAAAAAGACATCCCCAGTAGCGGAAGAAAGTAAAGGTCACGCCCATTTACAAGAAGGGTGGAAGTGATCAGCAAAACTACTTTCCAACATCCTTGACATCAATTTGTTGTATATTCTGAGTTCAAACCTAATATATGTTAAGCACAATGACCTCCTCCATGCCAACCAGCATGGATTCCGAAAACACAGATCATGTGAAATCCAGCTCACACTTTTCTCACATAACGTTCAAGGCTTTCAGGTAGATGCAGTATTTCTTGATTCCCGAAAAGCATTTGACTCTGTACCACATCTGTGCTTATCGTCAAAAGTACGATGAAGCGAAATTTGTGACTGTATTGAGGTTTTTGTGTGTGTGTGTGTGTGTGTGTGTGTGTGTGTGTGTGTGTGTGTGTCTGTGTGTCTGGAGAATGCAGCTAGTTATCTCGGATGGAGAGTCATCGTCAAATGTCGAAGTAACTGCGGGTGTGCCCCAGAGAAGCATGTTTGTACCCTTGCAGTTCATGTTGTACATTAAGTGAGCTGGCAGACACTGTTAATAGTAACCTCGGACTTTTTGCAGATGATTCAGTTATCTATAATGAAGTACTGTCTGAAAGAAGCTGCATAAATAATCAGTCAGGTCCGACAAGATTTCAAAGTGGTGCAGGTATTGGTAACTTTCTTTGAATGTTCATCAATGTAAAATTGTACACTTCACAAAACGAAAAATACGCACTATTCCGTGACTATAATATAACGGCTGGAACAGCTCAACTCATACAAATACATGGGTGTAACATTTGGTAGGGATAGTAAACGGAATGATCACGTGTGCTCAGTCATAATTAAAATAGGTGACAGACCTCGGTTTGTAGGTAGAATACTGGGGAAATGCAATTGTTGTACAAGGGAGATATTTACACATCACTCGTGCAACCCCATCATAGCCTTGTGCTAAAAAGTGTAGAGGGCCCATATCAAACAGGACTAAGAGGGGATACTGAATGTGTACGGAGAAGGGCAAAACGAATGGCCACAGGTTTGTTTAATATGTGGGAGAGTGTCACAGAGATGCTAAAGAAACTGAGCTGATAAGACTCTTGAGGACAGACGTCAACTGTCCCAAGAAAGCATACTTATAAAGTTTGGAGAACAGATTTTAAAGATGACTCTAGGGACATACTGCAACCAACTACATATTGCTCCCATAGGGATCATGAGGACAAGTTAATTACGGCATGCACAGAGGCATGTAAATAATCATTCTTCTCATGCCCCATATCTGAATGAAACGAGAAAAATGTATAATAACTACTACAATGGGAGGTATCCTCCGCTGCGCACATCACAGTGGTTTGCAGGTTATAGATGCAGATGCAGATCCTCAAATATTTAGCAGCTCACTGGATCTTGTTTCTGAACTCCTCACAACATAGCTACTTCCACAATTACAAGAGAAGCATGGAAGTGAACTACAATATCTTCCACATACATGTAAGAATGTCAAGTGACCGCATTGGAAGAAATCCAGAGCACTAAAGTCATGTAAAGGCTTTAAAATGGAACTTCCACCAGTGATCCATTTCCTAAGAAAGGCCCTGCTTAAATGCTATCTCACATTTCTGCCAAAGTGTGCAGATGCATTGGTGCAGGTTAACTTCACGCCAATGATATGCACATATTGAAGGCACCCTTGTTTGAAAAAGTAATTAGTCCTTAATTGATGATAAAAATAATAGAATTTAGTAATTACCAGTAAAGTGGTTTGCCAGCCCTTCTGATAACATAATGTCCTGAAGAAATGTAATGGATGTGGAAGTGATAAGCATGATGGTTGGTGCTAATCACTAGAATCAATACCAGAAGTGGTGTTTGTATTTAGCTGAGGAAGTACTGTGGAACAATACATGATGTGATGTGTGATTTGCATGGTTGTGCTGGAACTGCCCAGGATAAAAGAAGCATTGGTAGACCAAGGAAGGAAGGGTGGAGTTGTTTTTTTTGGGGGGGCATAACAAGAAATGGGAAGCAATATTGACATTGGAGGACCGAAAAGCACTATGCACTTGGCAGTCAATCTTTAAGAAGCCAGACATATCATGCGGACTAAAATTACAAAACAACAAAGAAAATATCTGGAAGGAATCACGTGGCATTCAGGTGCATGAATTTTTATACAACTTTTATGGAGATATATAATTTTATGGAAAATAGTTTCCATGAAAAGTTTGGCATTGATAATTCTACGCTGTCGATGATAATTAAAGAGAAATCAAACTATAGCGATGTTTGACTGCAATGTGTCCGCACCAGAAGGAAAATGTACGAGAACAGCAGAAATGTGTGTGGATATATCCCGTGGACTGCAAAACCGCCGAACAGGAAGAGGTTGCTACTCCATTGCTTCTTTGGTTCAAACAACTATCAGAATGCTTTTATATCAAGATCATTGTTGCTGGAAAGAACTAATGAACCTACAAGACAAACAGCAAATGGTGGAGCGACCGAGGAGAGCTGGAGGTACTACACTCACCCCCCCCCCCCCCCCATCCAATTACTTCAAGGTGCTACAGTATCTCTCACTGAAACTGCATCACTGAGCATATTTATCGTGTTCGGAAGCCCTGCATGTCCTCTGCCAGGGGGAGACAATGAGCAAACGGAGAAGGGGTCCATATTGTAGGCAATTATTGAATAATGATACCCCTTGGGGGAATGGCAACAAGGGATGGGAACGATCACCTTGTGCATTCAGCAGCGCGGGATTAGCCGAGCTGTCTCAGGCGCTGCAGTCGTGGACTGCGCGGCTGGTCCCGGCGGACGTTCGAGTCCTTCCTCGGGCATGGATGTTTGTGTTTGTCCTTAAGATAATTTAGGTTATGTAGTGTGTAAGCTTAGGGACTGATGACCTTAGCGGTTACGTCCCATAAGATTTCACACACATTTGAACATTTTTTGTGCATTCAGTATGTATACAGAGAAGTCTCATTTAACATGTTGAAGCGGCTGTTTCAGAGAAAGCTAGGTGTAGCCAACATTGTGGCACACTTTGGAACAAACGGTGCGTGTCGACTCGGTTCTGCGGACATAACTGGGCCATTCCAGCGACTGACTGATACCCTTTTAGTTGGCTAAAACACCAAATTAAATCCAGCGAGATTTTTGGTATGAATCAAAGTGCATATCAAAAGATAAGCTCGTGGGAATAAACTATTGAGCAACCAGCTGTAGTCGTTTTTACTCCTGGTACAGGCAGTACCTTTGGAATTACTCTGCCGGCCGCGGTGGCCGAGAGGTTCTAGGCGCTTCAGTCCGGAACTGCGCGACGGCTACGGTCGCAGGTTCGAATACTGCCTCGGGCATGGATGTGTGTGATGTCCTTAGGTTAGTTAGGATTAAGTAGTTCTAAGTTCTAGGGGACTGATGACCTCAGATGTTAAGTCCCATAGTGCTCAGAGCCATTTGACCATTTTTTGGAATTACTCTGTGACAAGTGATTTTTGTTCATTTACGGATGTCTATTTGTGTTGCTAGAAATGAACAGTACTTCTGTACACTTCAATTCTGTGTGCGTTATTTTATGTGGTGTGTAATCCTTACTCATGTACAACATGTGTGCACAGTTAAGTACGGCGCCATGCAGTGATATCCAGGATTTGGAGCTTTCCCTTCTTGCAAGCAAAGTGCAGTGCAACATAAGAGTGCAAAACCTCGTATCGGTTCAGTGAACGTAGACAATAATGCCACCTACACACTGCCGTGCATTTGATCTTTCCGCTATGTAAGGAGGTGATGTTAAGCCAGATTTCAAAATACTAACACTGGTAATTAATTACGCGTCGCAACCACTGTAAGGAGACATGAACTGTCCGTCCACTGGCTAAAGCAGTTCTGCGCAGCATTTGAAGTTTAAGACCTCGTCATTTATATCCAACCTACCACAAATATAGTTCATCATCGTGGAAAATATTTTCATACACCAAGTTATGCTAGTGAGCAGTAAGTCAGACCAGCGGACAACATTGTTTTCAGACATTATTGTGCACCCGCCATGTCATCAGATTACCTTGCTTTAAAACCTGAATTAATTGCTCGCTGCATCAAATCGCCAGACCAAAGGATCAGAAAAGTACTTTATCAATAGAATTGGGCAACAAACTCTTTCAGAATTAGGGCGGCACCTGTGGCGTAAGATACAAAATTACTGCTTTAGACGATTAGTTGTTACGTATTTGGCAACAGCAACTACAATTGCAAGTGGGAGTAGCATTAATAGTGCACAATGGTCAACCAGTTGACAAGTTGCTAAAGGTGGGACATCATCGGCAGATAAAAAGCCAGCCAACACCACCCATCAGTCGGCGATGTTGCTTAAAGATAAAGACACCGGGCTGAGCCATCATCATATCCCACCACATGCTGACTGTTTCTGAAGAGTTTTGGAGCTTACGCGGTTGAGACTGGCCAGACAGCATCGAGCGCAGCGACAACGGGGAGGATCTGGTAAACAACTGATATCCTGAATGAGATTTTCACTCTGCAGCGGAGTGTGCGCTGATATGAAACTTCCTGGTAGATTAAAACTGTGTGCCCAACCGAGACTCGAACTCGGGACATTTGCCTTTCGCGGGCAAGTGCTCTACCATCTGAGCTACGGAAGCACGACTCACGTCCGGTACTCACAGCTCTACTTCTGCCAGTATCCGTCTCCTACCTTCCAAACTTTACAGAAGCTCTCCTGCGAATCTTGCAGAACTAGCACTCCTGAAAGAAAGGATATTGCGGAGACATGGCTTAGCCACAGCCTGGGGGATGTTTCCAGAATGAGATTTTCACTCTGCAGCGGAGTGTGCGCTGATATGAAACTTCCTGGCAGATTAAAACTGTGTGCCCGACCGAGACTCGAACTCGGGACCTTTGCCTTTCGCGGGCAAGTGCTCTACCATGTGAGCTACCGAAGCACGACTCACTCCCTGTACTCACAGCTCTACTTCTGCCAGTATCCGTCTCCTACCTTCCAAACTTTACAGAAGCTCTCCTGCGAACCTTGCAGAACTAGCACTCCTGAAAGAAAGGGTATTGCGGAGACATGGCTTAGCCACAGCCTGGGGGATGTTTCCAGAATGAGATTTTCACTCTGCAGCGGAGTGTGCGCTGATATGAAACTTCCTGGCAGATTAAAACTGTGTGCCCGACCGAGACTCGAACTCGGGACCTTTGCCTTTCGCGGGCAAGTGCTCTTGCCCGCGAAAGGCAAAGGTCCCGAGTTCGAGTCTCGGTCGGGCACACAGTTTTAATCTGCCAGGAAGTTTCAACTGATACCCTGACACAGTACACTGCTGAACCGCCAAGATTACTGACAGCCTGGGGAAAACTGTATTAGCGTCCGCTGGTACCACAGGCATTTTGATCAACAAGCGTTGAAATGTACGAAACCATACGCCCGCCCAAACGACGGTGCGAAAGATCGCAAGTCGAACATGGACGCTAGCCATGGACGCAAGATAAACAGGCGGATCATCGTCATACAGTAGTAAACAAACTGCACCACAAGAGCCGATAGGTCAACAGAAACAACAAAACGTCTACACAAACTGTAGTAACGTGCCACTTTGAGGAAAGTGTTATGTTAGCCAACGTCTAACTAACCGACGAATGATGATTGTAATAGTTAAAAGTATTTTTATTAGTTAAGTAACGTAAGATCATAAACTGTTTGTAATCTTTTATTATTGTTTGTGCATGTAAGCTGGTACACATGCTCGCAGCATGTCAAGATGGGACCATGCTGGCAGTATCACTACATACTGCGGTACTTGCTTTCTCGGCTGTTTTTCCGTGATACAGGTTCCGGCTTAAAGAAGCGGGGTGTACTATCGAGTAAACTGAGCCGCGATATGGAAGAAGGCCTCACGGAAAGCAAAAAGCAATCGCTTGATCTATTAAATATGTATTCTTTCGCTTATTGTATCTCAGGCTGTCCTTTGCAAGATGGCGTCAGTTGCGGAAGTTTTGAATGTAAAAGTTGTCGAAAATAATGTTATACAGTGTCAATCTTGCAAAAAGTGCGTGAAACCTGTTAAAAGTGGCTTCGTGTGTGTCCAGTGTAACTATAAATTTCATTTTCGTTGCGGAAAGGTTGATCCTTCCCTGAGAAGCGACGATAACTGTGCGACTACGTGGAACTGTGCGGGTTGTAAACAAAAGGCTGCATCTCTTAATGATCAAGAAACGTGTACTTGTGATGTAGCAAGGAAGACCGACAGTATAAAAAAGGAAAACCTATCACATCTTAAAATCATTGGACTCTTGCAGGATGAATTAAAAAAACTGTACGAGAAAGATGAAGTAAATCCACACAAGTCAGAGCAATGGCGTGGTAAAACAATGACCAAAGATGTGAAAATCGGTGCTTCATCTTCCGAAAATGATCTGTTGTTAATTATTGCTGAGCTACGAGAGGAAACAAAAATTCTGAGTGATGAAAACAGAAGACTCAAGCTTAAATTGGAAGAGAGTGATCATCGGCTATGTCTTAATATCTCCAAACCCATGGAAGGATTGCCAGAAAGTGAAGCTACGACTAAAGCGGCTCTCAACAGGCCTAGCAGTAAATGGGTTACTGTAAAATCGAAGAGGAGCTCTTACAAACATATTAACAATAAACATAGGCAGGACATTCTGTTACCATTAAATAACAAATATAATTCGCTTCAAAACACAGATGACATAGAAACTGTATCAGCATACTCATCTGATAATGTGGTGCAGGACACTCAAAACTTAGCGAACAGCGAAGTAAGGTACAAGAAAAAACGTAAAATTAAGATTTATTCAGACAGTTACGCCAGAGGATTAGCAGCTATGTTAACGGAACGCGGACCTCGTGTGATTAACGAGTTTGAAATACAAGGTACTGTTAAGTCAGGAGCTGGTCTACGAGACGTTGCAACATCAATCAAGAAAGAAAGCACAGCCCTCGCGGACAGAGACTTTGTAGTGGTAATGGCCGGAGCAAACGACGTCAGCAGAAATGAAAGGAAGATAGCTACTTCGACACTGAAGAAGACTCTCGAAGTGTTAACCCACACCAACGTGATTGTTGTTAATGTTCCTCATCGACACGATTTGCCCCAGTGGTCGTGCGTGAATAAGGAAGTGGAGCAGACCAACAAGGAGTACAAAGCTATCTGTAAGCACTTTAAGAATGTTTCCTTAATTAACCATTAGTTGTAGCAGAGAATGGCATACCAAGCATGGGCAACATTTCAATAAGCTAGGTAAATGTGTTTTAAGTGATACAATTCTCGGAATAGTATTGGATAAGCTAGAGAAGGAAAAAAGACCAGTAATGTGTTTGGATTATGTTTCAACTGAGATGACAAAAAACTTGTATGCATAGACCAGGCTGGGTGTTCTAGTAATGGAAGGACACAACCTGGTCAACTTTCATGCGGTAACACTAGGTCATGTCAACTAAGAGAATATACAAAAGAAGAAATGCCTAAAGTAGGGTTCAAAATATGCTACCTCAATATTCAGGGTATGACAGATAAAAACGTAATAGTCAACGAATTTTCAAATGAAAACGTGGTAGATGTTCTCTGTTTAAGTGAACATTGGTGCAAAGAGGATGAGCTCGGGTACAAAGTATTGGAGGATTACACACTACTAAGTTACTATTGTAGAAAACAGCACTTACGTGGTGGGGTAGCAATATATACAAAAACACCTCTTGCACCAAACTGTGGCAGGATGGATCTCAATACCCTTTGTGATGAAATGCATTTTGAAATATCAGGTCTAGTAATTGAGAGCCTTAAGCTAATGGTAGTAGTAGTGTACAGGCCACCTAGTGGTGACCCACATATCTTTCTGGAGAAACTTGAGGAACTCTTAATGTACATATGTATACCAAAATGGAAAAAATACAATATTGTCATTGGAGGGGATATCAACTCAAGTTTTGATGTCCTGCGGGACAGAAAAACTGTGACAGAGCTCCAAAATGTGCTTCGACAATTTAACCTGTACTATGTTAACTGCAAACCCACCAGAGGCTCATCCTGTCTAGACAATATATTTACAAATATTAAGAGAACTTGTATGTCCACTGATGTAATTGGTTTCCCTTTCTCAGACCATGATGCAGTATATCTTAGTCTTAATAATGTAACTTCAGATTGCACTAAACGAGAATCTAAAATTGTGATTACTAGACCAGTGAGCAAAGAGAGGGCGGATAGGTTTAGACATGCCCTCACTTATTTCAGTTGGGACACACGTTTTAATAGGTTTCAACACTGTTCAGGTGATATTGTTTTCACCAAGTTTTTCTCCGTATTCTTAAATATATTTGAAAATAACATCCCTCTGAAAAAATGTACAGTGAATATTAGTAGTAATTACAGGAAAAGGAAAACGAAGGAATGGTATACTCCACAGTTAGGGCAACTGAAAAATACTGTCATGCTGTATTCTAGTCTGTACAAATCCAGTAAATCAGAACTGCATAAAGAACTCTATGCTAAAGCTAAATACAAGTATAGGAAGGCAATAAATGAAGCAAAGAAACTGCATAACATAGTAAACATTGAAAAATCTAACAATAAATGCAAAAAGGTGTGGAGTGTAATAAACTCCATTGCACACACTAAATACAAAGAGGAAATCGCCATTACCCCAGAAGAATTTAATAAATATTGCATCCAGTCCATTGAAGAAATTAGTAATTCAATAAACAAACCCCCTAAAAATGCTCTTAGCATTATGGACAGCTGTTTTGAAAAGCTTCTCCCGAGCACCTTCACTTTCACGGAAGTGAGCCCAAATAATATCCTAAAAATTGTAAAAAATTTCAAACCTTCAGTTAGTGTTGATTACTATGATATGTCAGTTAATTTGTTGAAAGATGTTATTGATTGTGTGATTTATCCTTTAACCTTTTGTGTTAACAAATGCCTAGTTGAAAGTAAGTTCCCTGACATACTAAAAATTTCTAGAGTTGTGCCCATATATAAAAAAGGGGAAAAGAACTGTCCCGCTAGTTACAGACCTATATCCATAACCCAAGTTTTTTCAAAAATTTTAGAAACAATTATGTATGAGCAAGTTAGTGTCTACTTGGGTAAACTAAATATAATTAGTGATAAACAGTTTGGATTTAGAAAAGGTAAATCCACAACGGATGCAATGGACTCCCTCGTAAAATTAGTCCTAGATGTGTTCGAGGCTAGAGACTATGCTCAGGCTACATTTTGTGACCTGAGCAGAGCCTTTGACTGTGTAGACCATGACACTGTGCTGAAAAAGCTAGTTTACTATGGTTTTGATGACAACAGTATAAATATGTTCAGGTCTTTTCTAGAGAACCGTCAACAAGTTGTGTGCATTGGTAGGGAGAAATCAAATTTGGTTAATGTTAGGTACGGAGTGCCTCAAGGGTCGGTGCTTGGACCTTTACTATTTATACTAATGATTAATGACCTGCCCTTATTCATAAATTCTCACACAATATTGTATGCTGATGACACAACTTTTCTACATAAAAGCTCTGATCTAGGTACACTAAAAACACTGACTGAAAATACCCTTGCTCAGTCCTCATTATGGTTCAAAGCTAACGGCTTCCTACTAAATGACAACAAAACCCAGACACTTTACTTTAGCCTCAAAGAGATTCCCAATTACCAAGAATTAGAAACTGTTAAATTTTTAGGTGTTACTATTGACAATAAATTAACATGGGAACCACACATTAAAAATATATTGGCTAAGCTTTCAAGAGTCATTTATATAATTAGAAATTTAAAAAGACATGTCCCCAATGACTATGTGAGATCAGCATATTTTGCCTTCTTCCAAAGCATCATCTCTTATGGAATCTTACTGTGGGGTAGTAGCTGTCATGTAAATGACATTTTACTTTTACAGAAGAAAGTGATCAGAATAATAACGGATTCTGATAAAACAGAACATTATAAACCTCTGTTTATTAAATTGCAGTGTCTTACAGTAATAAACTTATTCATCTACAATGTTTTATCGTACATTAGAAACAATGTCTCTAATTTTGTGTTGAGAAATGATATTCATAGCCATAATACTAGAAAAAGAACATCTGTAGACGTACCATATCGTAGATTATCAAAATCGCAGAACTCCTACCTAGTTATCGGACTAAGGATGTTTAATAGACTAAGTGCTGACTTTAAAGAACTGCCTGTAAATATTTTTAAAGCTAAATTATACAAGCTACTAGTGAACAATCCGTTTTACACCATTGATGAATTTTTTAAAGATGAAAATACCGTATTATAATGTGTACCTATTTTATGTTTAAACCAATTTACATCGATATAGTAGTTTATGTAGAAATATAAGCTCTTGACTTTGTCTATTGCTGTAACCAGCTGAATGACAATAAAATTATTATTATTATTATTATTATTATCTGACCTCAAGAGACTATTGTAGTGTTCCTGATAAAGAAATATTAATAGGGGAATTTATTGTAGGAAACGTTATTTTAAATGTCAAGAATATCACATTAGGTGAAGTGGTGTCTTATTCACATATGAAATTATAGATTACGTTAAGGGAGATACTTCCAGCGACTAGTGATAAATTTTGATTAAGTCAGAACTTTTTTATTATTTATTTATTTATTATTATTAAGATTGGCAGTCGTGAAGAAACAGCAAAGTGAGTGGATCAATAGTCTGAAGTTAATAGCTCGCGAATATCATAGCCACCTACAACCAACAAAACGCGGCATTCTGGCTATCTTGTGACAAGTATCCAGAACAAATATTGACGGAAGTGAAGGAACCTGGTGAAAAAAAAAATATTAATAACCAGAAAATTATGTTGAATGCCTCGAGGCCGGTGGCGGCGCAGCTGAGTTTTCTGCTGTGGCCGCCAGCAATTACACGGCAGTTCATGAGTTAAAGAAGGTTGGTGGTTTAAAATCAGAGATCTACTACAAAATTATCATTGCTGTTATTGACAACGGAGTCAACAGCGATATTATTACGGCGAAGTGCACGCCTAATTACAAGCATTATAGACATGAACTTTATTTCTCTGTTGATTCCTTTGTCAATGTTAGCAACGACATTTTTACAGTAAGTGTATATATGGTGACTGTCGTTTTAGTAGAGAGAAATGTTAGTTTAAATTGAATATTAATTTTTTTGTGTGCTCATAGTGACAAGAAGGATGGAGGAGCGCTTATAAGAACTGTTTATAAGTTTTTGCGCTCATTTCATGGAAGACTTAAAGACCCAAGGGGTAGACCTGAATGCTAGATCAGATACTGCATTAGCAAGTATTAAAGCTCAAGGCGATGACCTGGTTGATAGACTGTATACTACTAACACGAAAATAATTACTGAGGGAGTTAGTCAACGCCGTTGCTGAAACCAAAATGAATTTAGACATAACAAATAACAACCTTGAGAAACATAACAGTTTAATATCAAAAGAGAGAAGAAATAAATAACAAAATTTCAGAACTACAAGTGTAAAAGCTGATTAAGAAGACAAATCACATCCTGAGGGGAATGGGCAATGTGACTTAGTAAGAAATGAAATTAATGAACAGCTTAGAGATGTAAATAACAATTTAAAATAGATTAAAAATTTAACTGAAAAGGAATTTACAAAGGTTCATAAACAAATCGCAGACACGAAAATAAGGTTAAATGATTTAGAACAAAGTAGAGATTCTGACGTTACTACCAGCTCAGGTTCTACCCTCACAACTTTGGAGGACTGTGTTTGTGAAATTATTGAACAAAAGGTGTAGGGAAAAATTTAATCATCTACAAATGTACCTCATTCCAGAGAGGAGACAGATACGAGCGAGGCTGACTTTAAAGAGCTTGAGATGAACTAGCCAAAGCGAAGAATTCTGATAAAAAGATTCTTAATCAAAGTGGTGGGTTCCTCGTGAATTTAGTAGAGGAATTGCATCTTGGAAGTCGGTCTAACTTGCCCAAACAGTTTTTAAAATTGAATCCGGAAAGTGATGTCCTTCACACTTATTTTGTGAGAATATTCTTTAAATCCTTGCCTAAGCGTTGGGGTGACTCGAAAATCGATTTTGCCCTAGGTTGAAAGTTCCTGGCAGTTAAAAACTCTGTACCAGACTAAGACTCTATCTCGGAACCTTTGCCTTTTGCGGGCATGTGCTCCACCAACTGCGCTACCCAAGTTTGACTCGTGAGCCATCCTCACAGATTTACTTCTGCCGGTACCTTATCTCCTACTTTCCAAACTTCGCAGGAGATCTCCTGCGAAACTTACAAGACTAACACTCCTGGAAGAAAGACTTTTGCAGATACATGACTCAGCATTGGACTGCGCATTGATTAATCCTCTCAGATGAAAACAGTTTTCCTTTCCAATTCACATTTTGAGTGAAAACAACCGAAGTTTCTGAGTCATTTTGTCAGAATGAAGGGTGTACAACCTGATCCAGCTATAAAAAAGTCTTTCCTGAAATAAATAATGTAATACAATTGTTTTCACTTTTAGGTTTGGCTGGGTTTTGTAGAAGACTTATAAGGCGCCAGGCAATGAAATCTCCTTGTTTATTGAAGTTATTAAGACAAAGAGCTACATTGATCTTGATTATACAGCTGAACCATTGAGTAATATTACGGAAGCCCATATGGAAGCTTCATTATTTTCAATGGAATGAAGTGTTTGAAATGTCTATTGGTGCATCAGAATGTGAGGTGGGTTATGAACTGTTTCAAGGAGAACTTGATCCACAAAATAGAGAAGGTTAAACTATAGCCTACACCAGACGTAATTTTAATAAGCATGAGCTCACGTTGACTGTTGTGTTCGCACACGTTAGTTCCGTTCGTGCCATCCATAAATACAGTTGTGTCGCAAGTTCAGTGACTGCACGGCAGCATATGAATGGCGTAAACCGCCAAGTTTGAATCCGCCGCTTGGAGTACTGAATACTCCTTGGAAATATAACTTTTGTTTTTATGTTTATTCTGTTCCTTGGTTGCTGTTTTTTGTTGTTTACAAGTTACCTATGGCAAACTGTGCTTCTTTTCCTGTAATACCAAGTAATAAGTGCGTGTTTGAATATTTATTAAGTACAGGTAGCTCTACACAACGAAAATATATCCGTAAAGCTGAATTACTCAGCTGCTGAAAAAGATTTGTTATCCGATATTAGGAGTCTACAGAAATTCCAGACTCTAATATGGGTTCAAAAATAGTAGTGTATACAGACCATCGAGCTTTGCCTTTCCTGATAGATAGCTGACTCATACAGTAGCTTAATGAGATGGCTATTATTTTTACAACAACACAAGTCAGAGATTAATTATATCAAGGGCTCATGTAATATAGCGCCTGACACCCTTTATAGATTGCCATCAAGTATGAACAATGAAAGCAGAACTGCAGGACCTGGAACCATATTTAGAATAAATTTATTTCAATAAGTTATCATAATATTGGTGTGAGATTGTCAGCATGAAAAATAAGATATGGCTTAAGATCTGACGAGTACTTTGGTTCTATTGTAAAGTCCTGTAGTCAAGGGCTATTAACTGAAAGTGATAAATATAAATGGTTGTTGTATAACAGTACTTTATTTTGGAGGACTGATGAATCATCAAAGTAGTGGAAAATAAGCATACCAGCTATAGCTATTCATGACGTTTTATGATATTTACACAAAATATATGAACACTTAAAAATATGAAAGTGCATTGAACATATATGTAAGTTATACTAAAATAGAAATTTAAGTAGAAAAGTAAAAGAAATTTTACATACATGTGACCTATGCGAGAGGGTTAAAGAGAACAAAAACGTCATAATTTCCTAAATGTGTTCACTAATGCCGAGGGATTTTCATAATTGGACAGCTGCAGATGTGTTTGGACGTTTATCAAAGAGTAGAGGGAGAATACCATGAATCTTCGTAGCAACTGAATGTTAGTCGAAATAGATCAAGTTGCGTCCTTATGTTAAAATAGAAAATGCAGTCACTATACGTAAATATGAGGTCTACAACTTTGCTTCCGCCGTTTTTCAATAGACGGCAGTAGCGGCAACTGGGGTTCAGGTGGTTGGTCATAGGTGTAATACAATAAGCTTAGGCATCTGTAAACATAGTGCCATAAAAATATTAGTCGATTTGTGATTGCATCAAAAGATTAATCTCGATTATGTACTTCAACTTACGTACCTATTTCTCGCCATTTGCTGGAAGTTTTAATTTTCTCCTTTAACATGAAGAAATGTGCGGCTGTGGCTCTTAAAATGCTGGGTAAGACCAATGGTGAGGGAATTATTAGTGGAAGAACGTACAGGGAATGTTTTCAACGCCTTAAGAACGGTGGTTTTGATGTCTAAGACTGGCATGGCGGTGGAAGACAACGTTTTCGTAGGTACTGAAACAGACGAAGACAGTCACAGGACATCATTATCGAACGCAATTGATGCGTTCCTGCCCAGCACTGAAACACAAACGGCCACGATGCAGCGATAGATACGTAAAGGTAATTTTGCAGCAGGTCAGTGCTCGACCCCGTGTCGCAAAACCCATCAAAATATACTGAAAACGTTGAAATGAAAAGTCCTACGCCTCCCGCCGTATTCTCCATACGTTGCTCTCTCTGACTACCACCTTTTTCAATAAGTGGCATATAGTCTGGTTGACCAGCACTTCCGATCATATCACATGTTTATGACACAGTCATAACCGGTTTCGTCCATACAGTAACCATCTTCAGATTCTAAAGGCGCCATACACTGTACACAGATTCCTGCGTTGACAATACATGAACCTGTGTTCAGTGTATGCCGCCTTTAGAATCTGAAGATGGTCACTGTATGGACGAAACCAGTTATGACTATGTCATAAGCATGTGACTGCGTATATAAATAAACAAAAAATTTAAAAATGAATCAACCACGCACTCCACAAAATGTCGTTTTTTCCAAAATCTTCCGATCATATGAACAAGTCTAAAATTGAGTCGATTCATGGATCCCCACAAAAGATGCCTAGTTCTTCCGCCACGAGATTCGTATGCTACCAGAAAGATGGGAGAATGCTGTGGCCAGCAATGGGCAATACCATGAATCATAAGTTTTTTGTAAGTTCTTCACAATAAAGCACCGAACTTTGAGAAAAAAGGGCGGAAGCAAAGTTTTAGAACTAGTATTAATGAGGGCATTTCGTAGATATTGGACAACCGAGTGAGTTGCTGTTGTGGTCTTCAGTCCTGAAACTGGTTTGATGCAGCTCTCCATGCTACTCTATCCTGTGCAAGCTTCTTCATCTCCCAGTACCTACTGCAACCTACGTCCTTCTGAATCTGCTTAGTGTAGTCATCTCTTGGTCTCCCTCTCCGATTTTTACCCTCCACGCTGCCCTCCAATGCTAAATTGGTGATCCCTTTATGCCTCAGAACATGTCCTACCAACCGATCCCTTCTTTTGGTCAAGTTGTGCCACAAACTTCTCTTCTCCCCAATCCGATTCAATACTTCCTCATTAGTTATGTGATCTACCCATCTAATCTTCAGCATTCTTCTGTAGCACCACATATTCTCTTCTTGTCCAAACTATTTATCGTCCATGATTCACTTCCATACATGGCTACACTCCATACAAATATTTTCAGAAATGACTTCCTGATACTTAAATCTATACTCGATGTTAACAAACTTCTCTTCTTCAGAAACGCTTTTCTTGCCATTGCCAGTCTACATTTTATATCCTCTCTACTTCATACTCGATGTTAACAAACTTCTCTTCTTCAGAAACGCTTTTCTTGCCATTGCCAGTCTACATTTTATATCCTCTCTACTTCGACCATCATCAGTTATTTTGCTCCCCAAATAGCAAAACTCCTTTACTACTTTAAGTGTCTCACTTCCTAATCTAATTCCCTCAGCATCACCCGACTTAATTCGACTACATTCCATTATCCTCGTTTTGCTTTTGTTGATGGTCATCTTATATCCTCCTTTCAAGACACTATCCATTCCGTTCAACTGATCTTCCAAGTCCTTTGCTGTCTCTGATAGAATTACGATGTCATCGGCGAACCTCAAAGTTTTTATTTCTTCTCCATGGATTTTAATACCTACTCCGAATTTTTCTTTTGTTTCCTTTACTGCTTGCTCAATATACAGATTGAATAACATCGGGGATAGGCTACAACCCTGTCTTACTCCCTTCCCCACCACTGCTTCCCTTTCATGCCCCTCGACTCTTATGACTGCCATCTGGTTTCTGTACAAATTGTAAATAGCCTTTCGCTCCCTGTATTTTACCCCTGCCACCTTCAGAATTTGAAAGAGAGTATTCCAGTCAACATTGTCAAAAGCTTTCTCTAAGTCTACAAATGCTAGAAACGTAGGTTTGCCTTTTCTTACTCTAGCTTCTAAGATAAGCCGTAGGGTCAGTATTGCCTCACGTGTTCCAACATATCTACGGAATCCAAACTGATCTTCCCCGAGGTCGGCTTCTACCAGTTCTTCCATTCGTCTGTAAAGAACTCGCGTTAGTATTTTACAGCTGTGACTTATTAAACTGATAGTTCGGTAATTTTCACATCTGTCAACACCTGTTTTCTTTGGGATTGGAATTGTTACATTCTTCCTGAAGTCTGAGGGTATTTCGCCTGTCTCATACATCTTGCTCACCAGATGGTAGAGTTTTGTCAGGACTGGCTCCCCCAATGCCGTCAGTAGTTCCAATGGAATGTTGTCGACTCCGGGGGCCTTGTTTCGACTCAGGTCTTTCAGTGCTCTGTCAAACTCTTCACGCAGTATCGTATCTCCCATTTCATCTTTATCTACATCCTCTTCCATTTCCATAATATTGTCCTCAAGTACATCACCCTTGTATAGACCCTCTATATACTCCTTCCACCTTTCTGCTTTCCCTTCTTTGGTTAGAACTGGGTTTCCATCTAAGCTCTTAATATTCGTACAAGTGGTCCTCTTTTCTGCAAAGGTCTCTTTAATTTTCCTGTAGGCAGTATCTATCTTACCTCTAGTGAGATAAGCCTCTACATCCTTACATTTGTCCTCTAGCCATCCCTGCTTAGCCATTTTGCACTTCCTGTCGATCTCATTTTTGAGACGTTTGTATTCCTTTTTGCCTGCTTCATTTACTGCATTTTTATATTTTCTCCTTTCATCAATTAAATTCAATATTTCTTCTGTTACCCAAGGATTTCTACTAGCCCTAGTCTTTTTACCTACTTGATCCTCTGCTGCCTTCACTACTTCATCCCTCAAAGCTACCCATTCTTCTTCTATTGTATTTCTTTCCCCCATTCCTGTCAATTGCTCCCTTATGCTCTCTTTGAAACTCCGTACAACCACTGGTTCTTTTAGTTTATCCAGGTCCCATCTCCTTAAATTTCCACCTTTTTGCAGTTTCTTCAGTTTTAATCTACAGGTCATAACCAATAGATTGTGGTCAGAGTCCACATCTGCCCGTGGAAATGTCTTACAATTTAAAACCTGGTTCCTAAATCTCTGTCGTACCATTATATAATCTATCTGAAACCTGTCAGTATCTCCAGGCTTCTTCCATGTATACAGCCTTCTTTTATGATTCTTGAACCAAGTGTTACCTATGATTAAGTTGTGCTCTGTGCAAAATTCTACCAGGCGGCTTCCTCTTTCATTTCTTTGCCCCAGTCCATATTCACCTACTACGTTTCCTTCTCTCCCTTTTCCTACTACCGAATTCCAGTCACCCATGACTATTAAATTTTCGTCACCCTTCACTATCTGAATAATTTCTTTTATTTGATCATACATTTCTTCAATTTCTTCGTCATCTGCAGAGCTAGTTGGCATATAAACTTGTACTACTGTAGTAGGTGTGGGCTTCGTATCTATCTTGGCCACAATAATGCGTTCACTATGCTGTTTGTAGTAGCTTACCCGCATTCCTATTTTCCTATTCATTATTAAACCTACTCCTGCATTACCCCTATTTGATTTTGTGTTTATAACCCTGTAGTCACCTGACCAGAAGTCTTGTTCCTCTTGCCACCGAACTTCACTAATTCCCACTATATCTAAGTTTAACCTATCCATTTCCCTTTTTAAATTTTCTAACCTACCTGCCCGATTAAGGGATCTGACATTCCACGCTCCGACCCGTAGAACGCCAGTTTTCTTTCTCCTGATAACGACATCCTCTTGAGTAGTCCCCGCCCGGAGATCCGAATGGGGGACTATTTTCCCTCCGGAATATTTTACCCAAGAGGGGACTGCACGAAGGTATCATGCAGTGCTCTTAAACTATGTGCCTGATGCGCTGGAAGATGTTCCACTACATGTTCGGCAGAGGATATGGCTCCAACATGATGGTGCTCCTCCACACTCTGGAATTAATGTGCGACAGTATTTGGACAGAACATTTACAGGGAAATGGCTCGGACGTGGAGGTCCAGTTGTATGGGCACCGCGTTCACCTGACCTAAATCCCCTGGATTTCTTCCTGTGGGCGGCACCTGAAAGAGCACGTGTACTCTGCTCGGCCGACAAGTGTGGGCGAATTGGTAGGGCGTGTTCCTGCTGCTCTTGATACCGTGGACGCAGATTTGCTGCGAAGGGTTCAGAGCTGTATGATCCGGATGCGGATTGCGCAATGTTTGGACGTGCAGAGATGTCGCTTTGATCGTCTGTTGTTCTGAAGGCAGCGTATTCTGCTGTGAAGATTACGCGGTCATTAACATGGAAATTATTATTGTCACTGGTTGCTAATATGAGACATCTGAGGGCTCATATTACATGTAGTATTTATCACAAGTAGATATTGTGTTATTCAAAAATGGCTCTGAGCACTATGGGACTTAACAGCGGAGGTCATCAGTCCCTTAGAACTTAGAACTACTGAAACCTAACTAACCTAAGAACATAACACACATCCAAGCCCGAGACAGGATTCGAACCTGCGACCGTAGCGATCGCGCGGTTCCACACTGAAGCGCCTAGAACCGCTCGGCCACTTCGGCCGGCTAATATTGTGTTATTGTGCGGTGTCATCATCATAAGCATCTCTAAACTGATATTGTTTTTGTAGTTATTCTGTCCTATGACAGGTCTAGCGTTACAAAATATTGTAAATTTCGGATACATGTCACCTAAGAAACGGTATAAATTGCAGTATGAAATGTGAGAATGAAATTACCAAATAAAAGGTGCGCCCCAACCCAGGATCGAACCCTTGACCTCCTGCAAGCTAACCCAAAAGTTTATCCACTGCACCAAATGCATAGTACAAGTTAACTGTCCTAAGAGAGGTTGTTACCATGCATGTGGTTACAGTGTTGCCAGATTGCCGCTCTTTAACGTCCTTTATCTGTCGGATGTACTCGCCGGACGAAATTTTGTGACAGAGTTTTTTTTTATCGCTGCCATGTGAGGAGTCGCGCAGCGAAGCCAGTATGGGCGAATTTCGCTTCATTCTGTACGTAAGGGGTTCGCTGGCCCGAGTGGGAGACACGAAGTTTGGGGATTGGCGGTAGCGTCGCGGCAAGAGGTGGTCACGAGGTCCGAGAGGCCGAGCTCCGCTAGGAAGGCCTGCGCAGAGCGAAGATACCGGAGTACTTCACCGGGCCAGCAGCAGGCCGACATCCCGTCAGTTGGTTGGCAACATTCGT
Source organism: Schistocerca gregaria (assembly GCF_023897955.1). Lineage (NCBI taxonomy): Eukaryota > Metazoa > Arthropoda > Insecta > Orthoptera > Acrididae > Schistocerca > Schistocerca gregaria. Next base: position 443,303,134 of record NC_064923.1, read on the forward strand.
GTCGGACGACATCTCGTGGCCTGGCTGCCCTCTTCTACCTGGCTTTCATCGGCAACACTCTGTAACCACTGGGACGCACTATGGATCCATGGAACTGCTTGCTGATAAAGGGGAGTAGCATTCAGTAAACCTCGTGGTGATCTGTGTCACTATCTACCCGCCCTTATTATTTTCGACTTGTACCCGACCCTCAAAGTTTTACTCGGCCCGCTCTTTGGTCGTAAATATAGGCCGCAGTACTGTGCTAAGACACTAGTTGTCGTTTGAAAATTTGTCCCGCTATCATACTGCCTTTCATTTCTGGTTTGTACTAGATCATTAATGCTCTAATTAATCAGTTTTTGGGCGTAAATACAGCAGGAACAATTGTACTAAGGCACATATTACCGTTAAACCAAAGAGGGACCTGTGGTTAGATTTTGCTATTAACTGGTTCAATTCTTTGATTGTAATTGCATTTCTCAGTCATTAGTTATAATCTGAACAATCTGTTGTACTAAGCTGTTCGTTGCTGTGTTTGATAGACCGGGTCATTATTAGTGTATTTTATTAGCTGGATCTTGTGGTTTCTCCGAGTGAGTCTCTTTCAGTAAGTGTTCCTTCAGAGCGGTCTTAGTAACTGACAATCGATTTAACTTTGAAAATATTAACAGCCAACTGTCACCAGGGCTTCAGTCAAAATAAAATTGTCTGAAGCGACGGGTTGGGATTCAGTCGCACTTTGGTTGCCGATTGAAACTAAGAGGTTAGTTGCTTTGAAGTACGACTTATCATTGTCATATTGTTTCCTAATCTGTTTAACCTTTGAGCACAGATGCGCATCTTAACCCCGAACCTTTCGGCATACAGCTTTCAAATTAAAAGTTACGTCATCTGTTTTGAATAACTGAATCAGTCTTGTCATCAATGGTGCTAATATAGTTTTCATGTGTTGCAGAAGGGCATTTAATAAGACAGACTGTGTCCAGCGCGGTAGTAAACACCGCTGTTTCACTCGATAACTTTCGGGCTGCAGGTCCGACCGTCTTGTAATCATTGTCATATTGTCTGCTGTTTTGCAATACAGTACTTTAAATTTCTTTTGGAAAAGCTTATTCAACTTAAGGTTTAAGGTCAAAAATATTTTGCAAATTTGTTCATTTTGTTAAAGAAAATTTTCTCGTTATATATTATTAAATAAATAGGTTGTCTGAAAAGAAAGTTCTATTGGTGAGTCCTCCCTTCCACGTTTTCCTTAGAGGCACTGCACCTAGACCCAGAGTTATGTTCTGGGATGCGATTTCATATGACTGCAGGAGCTCTCTCGTGGTTATCCTACGCATCCTGACTGCAAATTTGTACGTCAGTCTGGTGACTAGAACTGTTGTGTTGCCACTCTTGTACACCATTTCAGGCGGTATTTTTCAACAGAATAACGGCCGGCCACATACCGCTGTTGTAACCCAGACTGCCGGCATGTTCAACCACCGTATCTTATCGATAGTTCTCTCACAAAGCTAAAATAAGTACTGGTTGTATGTAACGGCTGTCAGTGGCACCGAAGTTAAGAGCCAGACACTCGTGGATGGAACAGGAGCCGGCCGCGGTGGTCTGGCGGTTCTAGGCGCTCAGTCCGGAACCGCGCGACTGCTACGGCCCCAGGTTCGAATCCTGCCTCGGGCATGGATGTGTGTGATGTCCATAGGTTAGGTAGGTTTAAGTAGTTCTAAGTTCTAGGGGACTTATGACCACAGATGTTAAGTCCCATAGTGCTCAGAGCCATTTGAACCATTTTTTGAAACAGGAACTGAAATTGATTGAGCAAAACAAAACCAGAAATCCTGAATTCCATTTCCAAGTGTTCTACTACAGTGGAAGATACAACAGCGCTGCCAGAGTTTAATTCTCACACCATTCCAAAGGAGACTAATATACCTAGTGTCGTGATTCGAGCCGGCGTCGTGTTGTTATTAGACTGAATGAAGAGCGAGAGTGAGTGATCCTGTGGGGCGCTGGTGTGCTTATGAAAAATTATACAATTAATAATCATTTACTGGCGAGAGTTTTACAGTCACTCCGTCTTTTTCCCGGCACCGCATAGGAACGATCGCACTAATTTCGCGATGCTTGGAAGTGCGAGGTGACACGTCATTGCCCGGCCAGGAACTTTCTGAGCCCAGTTCTTGGCCAATGACTGTGGTCAGTGCCGCGGCTCGTAGGAAGATGCGGCAGCCGTGCTTATCCGCGTCCCAGTGTGGCTGTGGAGTTGTGTTCGAGCCTCAGCACTGTCAATGCGGTGAAGATGCAATTACGCTCGGTCCCAGAATACTGCGTACCCATACAGTCGGTTTTCGAGAAGGCAGAAGATTAGAAGCCACATGAAGGATAGCCAAAATGGCGGTCCCAGCATACGGCCAGTAAGGCGGTACTTCTTCTGCCACAGTATTGGCGACACAGGCGCCCAGTCCCCAACTTAAACGGGTTACAGAGGGCAGATCGGTTCTTCATGCATGGAGATCGGTCCAGCAGCCGTCCTAAGTCATCATACTGGTCGACAGGACTGCGGCCTGCAGATCAGAAGTCTCCTCCACAACCAGACGGCTGTGGACTTACAGCAGTAGACTCCAAGAGCGACGGCGGCTTTGAGACACTTGCTGAATTTACCAGAGCATCCTGCAACTTAAAAGAGCTGGTCTTCCATTGATGTCTGTCATGCACATGGAATGGCCTCACTCTGAGAGTGACTTGAGAAGGGCAGAGATTTCATAGCAAGGATGACATGATAGCCTTGTATGGGTGACCGAGTGTGCTTTCGTTTCCTGAGTCTGTCAGCGCTCTCAGCTACAATATTGTTTAACCTCAAGATTTCAATACATCCCTTTCTCTTCATTCTGCATCCTGAAACGCGTTCTTATGATATCTCTAGGTGAAGTTACTGCCTTTAGCCTCCTTACAGGAGAGCGACCTTTCTGCTCTGTACTGTTGTCAAAGTGCTGAAACTGTTGCTCTTGGCTTCCCTTTCACATATTCTAATGTAACTAACTCCCAGCTTGCTTGTACTTTGGGCCTCCTGTGATGACATTCAGTTACGACACCACTGCGTAGCCGGCAGACAGTAGATAGTGTCAGTGGCATCGACAAGCATATATACAGATGGCGGTAATATCCTGTACACAAAATATAAAAGGGCAGAGCTTTGGTGGATCCGCCATTCATGTCTGAGTATGAAAGATTCATGTGAAAAGTTTTTCGACGTGATTATGGCCTCTCGAATGGAATTAACAGATTTTGAACATGTCATGGTAGTTGAAGCTAGATCCATCTACATCTACATGATTACTCTGCAATTCACATTTAAGTTCTTGGCAGAGGGCTCATCGAACCACAATCATACTATCTCTCTACCATTACACTCTCCAACAGCGCGCGGGAAAAACGAACACCTAAACCTTTCTGTTCGAGCTCTGATTTCTCTTATTTTATTTTGATGATCATTCCTACCTATGTAGGTTCGGCTCAATAAAATGTTTTCGCATTCGGAAGAGAAAGTTGGTGACTGAAATTTCGTAAATAGATCTCCCCGCGACGAATAACGTCTTTGCTTTAATGACTTCCATCCCAACTCGCGTATCATATCTGCCACACTCTCTCCCCTATTACGCGATAATACAAAACGAGCTGCCCTTTTTTACACCCTTTCGATGTCCTCCGTCAATCCCACCTAGTAAGGATCGCACACCGCGCAGCAATATTCTAACAGAGGACGAACGAGTGTAGTGTAAGCTGTCTCTTTAGTGGACTTGTTGCATCTTCTAAGTGTCTTGCCAATGAAACACAACCTTTGGCTCACCTTCCCCACAATATTATCTATGTGGTCTTTCCAACTGAAGTTGTTCGTAATTTTAACACCCAGATACTTAGTTGAATTGACAGCGTTGAGAATTGTACTATTTATCGAGTAATCGAATTCCAACGGATTTCTTTCGGAACTCATGTGGATCACCTCACACTTTTCGTTAGTTAGCGTCAACTGCCACCTGCCACACCATACATCAATCTTTTCTAAATCGCTTTGCAACTGATACTGGTCTTCGGATGACCTTACTAGACGGTAAATTACAGCATCATCTGCGAACAACCTAAGAGAACTGCTCAGATTGTCACCCAGGTCATTTATATAGATCAGGAACAGCAGAGGTCTCAGGACGCTTCCCTGGGAAATACCTGATATCACTTCAGTTTTACTTGATGATTTGCCAGCTATTAATACGAACTGCGACCTTCCTGACAGGAAATCACGAATCAAGTCGCACAACTGAGACGATACCCCATAGGTCCGCAGCTTGATTAGAAGTCGCTTGTGAGGAACGGTGTCAAAAGCTTTCCGGAAATCTAGAAATACGGAATCAACTTGAGATCCCCTGTCGATAGCGGCCATTACTTCGTGCAATTAAAGAGCTAGCTGCGTTGCACAAGAACTATGTTTTTTGAAACCATGCTGATTACGTATCAATAGATCGTTCCCTTCGAGGTGATTCATAATGTTTGAATACAGTGCGAGGAGTGACTGCTAGTGAGATACACGCACGGTGCTTGCCGTGTTAGTGAGCGTGCTGTCCGTGTGTAGAATGGGGAAGACGCGCGAGCTTTCGGAGTTTGACTTGAGCAGATTGTGATGAGCCGGAGGCTTGACACGAGCATTTCGGAAACTGCTCGACTTGTCGTGTGTTCGAGGAGTGCAGTGGCGAGTATCTTCAATACGTGGCGAAGCGAACGTGAAACCACATCCAGAGGTCGTGGTCTTGGGCGGCCAACCTTCATTACAGATGTCAGACGTTGTAGGCTGAGCTGACTTGTATAACAGGATAGGCAGCTAACTGTATCGGAACTGACATCACACTTAAATGCTGGGCAGAGTACAAGTGTGTCTGAAAGCACAGGGCGCACGTACAGATCTATCGGTGAGCGAGCGGTTGTATATGATTGCTAAGTAGGGAGCTATTGTACTGCCTAGGAACGATCGCACTAATTTCGCGATGTTCGAGGAGTGCAGTGGCGAGTATCTTCAATACGTGGCGAAGCGAACGTAAAACCACATCCAGAGGTCGTGGTCTTGGGCGGCCAACCTTCATTACAGATGTCAGACGTCGTAGGCTGTGCTGACTTGTAAAACAGGACAGGCAGCTGACTGTATCGGAACTGACATCACACTTAAATGCTGGGCAGAGTACAAGTGTGTCTGAAAGCACAGGGCGCACGTACAGATCTATCGGTGAGCGAGCGGTTGTATATGAGTGCTAAGTAGGGAGCTATTGTATCAGCGTAATATGAAAGGAACCTAATCGGTATACTATCTGGACCTGAAGACTTGCCCGTATCAAGCGATTTGAGTTGCTTCGCAACTCCTAAGGTATCTGCTTCTAAGAAACTCATGCTAGCAGCTGTTCGTGTTTCAAATTCTGGAATATTCCATTCGTCTTCCCTGGTGAAGGAATTTCGGAAAACTGCGTTCAATAACTCCGCTTTAGCGGCACAGTCGTCGGTAACAGTACCCTCGGCACTGCGCAGCGAAGGTATTGACTGCGCCTTGCCGCTTGTGTGTCATAGGACATTCCATTTCGGAAGTCGTTTGGGAACTCAATTCACAGCGTTAAGAGTGCGCCAAACATTACCTCTCACCACGGACAAGGCACTGGGTGATGGCCTTCATTTAAAGACAGAGAGTAACGGCGTTTGCGTGGATAAACTAGTGCTAACAGACAAGCAACACTGCACGAAATAACCGCAGAAATCAATGTCAGACGTACGACGAACGTACCTGTACGACAGTGCGGTGAAATATGGCGTTAACGGGATATGGCAGTAGGCGACCGACGCGAGTGTCTTTGCTAACAGCACGACATCGCTTGCAGCGCCTCACCTGGGCTCGTGACGATGTTGGCTGCATCGTAGGCGACCGTTCAGAGAAGTCGCGGTTTCAGTTGGTAAGAGAGATGGTATGGTTCGAGTGTGGCGCAGACCCCATGAAGCCATGGGCCCAAGTTATCAACAAGGCACTATCCAAACAGTTGGTGGCTTCATAACGGTGTGGACTGGATCTTCTTGTCCATCTGAACGGATCATTGATTGGAAATGGTTATGTGCTGCTACGTTGAGACTATTTGCAGCCATTCGTTGGTTCAATGTTCCCAAACAACGATGGAATTTTAGGGATGACAATGCGCCACGTCACCAGGCCGCAACTGTTCGTGACCGGCTTAAAAAACATTCCAGACAATTCGAGCGAATGGTTTGGTCAACCAGATCGCCAGACATGAATCCCATCGAATGTTTATGGGACATAATCGAGAGATCAGTTCGTGCACAAAACCCTGCATCGACCACATTTTCGCAATTTTTTTAATATTTTCGCAATTATGGACGGCTTTAGAGGCACTGTAGAGATATAATCGCTCAATATTTCTGCCTGGGACTTCCAAAGACTTATTGCACAGAAGAAGAGTAACTGTCTAACATTTTTGACATCCATTTCTTGTGGAAACGTACAACGTATTCGGAGGTCAAACGTAAAGAGGCCTCTCCAATAGATTGAATTCCTCCATAACAATCAGCACGGATCCGAAAATATCAGTCATTTGAAACCCGACTTACGCTCTTCTAGCATGACATCCGAAACTCATGGTACAAGGCTCTCAGATGCACGCAGTATTTTTTGACTTCTGAAAATCATTTGAGTCATTTCTACATCAACACTTATTAACGAAATTCCGATCATACGGAGTTTCTGACGATATTAATGACTGGAGCTGAGATTTCTTGATATGGGGGACACAGCATATTATCTTGTATAATGACCTATGGACAGGTGTAGAAGTAATTTCAGACGTGTCTCAGCGAAGTATATTTGGATCAGTTTGTTCATGTTGTATGTTTATGACCTGGCAGACAATATTAATAGCAGCCTCAGACACTTCGCAATTGAGGCAACTATCTCAAATGAAATGCTAGCTAAAAATATCCAATCGTATGTTGATAAGATTTCAAAATGTTGCAGACATTGGCAATGTGATTTAAAACTTCAGATATTTAAAACTCTGCTCCTTACAAAACGCATAAATGTAGAATCGTATGCCTACAATATCACTGGGTCGCAAATGGAAAAAGTCAACTCATGCAAATTCTTGGGTTTAACAGTTTGTGGGGATATGAAATGGGATGATCACACAGGCTATCTAGTACGTAAAGCAGACGGTAAATGGTTTATTGGTAGGATAGTGGGAAAGTGGCGTCTACAATGGAGATCGTTTGCAATATACTTGTGCGACCCACCACAGAATATTGCTCAATGCATTCCATATAAACTAACTTGGTGTGCTGGGCGGATATAAAGAAGCGCAGCACAACTGGACGGGTACAAAGAAGGGCAGCATAACTGGTTACGGGCGAGCGACACGGGAATGCTGTAAAACCAGACCCGGGCGGCACCAGAAGGTAGAGGCCAACTGTTCCTCGGGAGCCAGCTTACCTTACAAAGGTGCAAGAACTTGAATTGAGCCAGGAATCTGGAATGTCGTACCATAGCTCCCTACATTCGCTCCTGCAGGAGAGGCGATGGTAAGATTACACTAATTACAGCTTTAACAGAGACCGTCAATCACTCACTCTTTCCGTACTCTATACACGAATCAAACGGGATGTAATTATACTGTGTGTTGTATGAGAAGTACCCTCTGCTGATCACTTCACCCTGGCTGGACGTAGTTACAGAAAAAACATATTTGTGATAATTTGTTTCCATTAATGAAAGGTAATGGCAAAATCATTCATTCAGTTAGGAAGACTCTTACGGCAGACGATTTGTTTTGCGACCGAACCGTTAGTACGAGTAGGTTGGCGCACAGAAAATTCGTTGAATCTATGTGCAATGAGGTCGCACACAGCTTCCTGCTAAATAAGGACAAATGAGTCGCGATGCGAAGGTGGGCAGCTTCTGCGTCACTCTCCAGCAGCCATCGGGGACAAACCTACAAATATTAGACACTCGCGCTTCAGATCGATTTCAAGTGAATGTGAACCGTACTTCTTATTCCAGAGCTCATACTTTCCCAATGCAGTACCGTAGTAGAATCCTGTGCTTTAGGCCTCAGTTCACAACATATAGTTCTTATTTTTTAAGATCTTCGCGCCACTACTTTAATCTAATTAAAATTACATTTAACCTTTCGGTCATTAACTCTGTATCAGTTTGTGGGATATATTGAAATAGTGTTATACACTTCACACAATGAATTTACTGATATATAGTAGACTCCAGCAACATTCTGCTAACAAGAACGAAAAGGTCAGAGGTCTAGACAGAGTGTTTTGGCATTGAAATGGAGTGATATCAGAAATGTGAGAGGAGCCTAAATTTGGAGAACAGGACCAGGTCACATACATTTGTCTATGAGTCGAGTATTTTTCCTTACCTTCACTTATTTCTCCGACTAATATCCGTTGTCAACAGTACTAAGCATATAAGATAATTGGAAGGTTGTTTTAAAAACAAAGATTTCGACTTGGACTTTATAATATGCACTGAGTTACTACCGCTCTTTTCATTTTTAGGAAGCAGTTGCGAAGTAGAACTCTCAAAATACACTTAAACAGGTATTTGTGATACATCACACTTTTTTGAAGAGCATTTCAAAATGCTCAGACCATTCATCTAACAAAATACAGAACAAGCCACGCATACGAACATCACGCACAGGCATACTTTCTCTGCCTGATCTGCTATCACTCCGGACAATTCACGATACAGCATTCGCGGTTTTGTGCAGTCGCTGACAGTAGGACACAATTGGGACCTTGAAGAACATATTTGGATGGTGTGCCTACATCAAGTACACGTAAGCAGCCTGTTTCTTGGCCAAGTAAGCGACTTCTTGCTTCTCATTGGATGAACTAAACTGAATCAGAACATTCCATTTTCCTTCCGTGTCGTTACTGCAGTAACGCTGTGCCACATTAAAGGTAAAAAGTGACTTTCAACTGGAAATATGCCTAATGCATGCTGTTTTTTAACTGGTATGTACATATGTATCTTCTATTACTTAATGAAATGTAAAATAAATCGTCTTGTCCTTTTACTATTCAATCCTAAACAAAACGACTTTCAGTTATAAAAGAAGCCTAATGGATGCTGTTTTTAAATGATATTTAGTTTTCACTATGTTCTGGAAAATAAAATAAATCGTCTTGTCCTTTGGCAGTCCAATCTTAAACAAGTATTTTAAAACCGTTAATCTGTCGTTGTTGTTGAAAAAAGTAATTTATTTTCATACAATGCAAGGCATGTTAAATACGTTTCAGAAGAAGTCTGACAGTGACAGTGACATGTAGTCCACCTCGTTTTCTCTGGTATCGATGCCTCACCGTCGAGTATTACAACTCTCTTGGAAATGAAGAGTACGAAACATGCATTGCATATGCGATATTGCATGTGTAATTAAATACAAAGCTAATCACAAACAAGCATCTACAAAGCTAATGACGAGTATTCATCATACTAACTGTTACAAATTACTATGATTTCTTTCGCCATATGAACGAGACTGATAGGGTTGAAGGTACGTGGCAACTGGACCTCTTCTCATTATCGGATACTGCACTAGATACAGTGTACTTGCTACACAAACCTACTGTACAATAATACTTGATAGTAATTAGTAACAGTTTAACGACTTCATACCATGTAACAGACATAATTGTAGACTTCGCCACATATTATGAAGACACTGTCGTTGAATATATGTTCAGAGACACAGATGTGGGATACATTTTTTAATGTTTCTAGCATTCAGCTGAAGCAAGAAGCTGATCAAGTAAGAATTATTCTTTGTACTTGAGGAGATGATTTTACTCTGCGATAAAGTTCCAACATCCTAAACCAATTATAAGAAAGTTGGGGCCAGTACAGGTACAGAATAATACCTGTTAAATCATCAGTGACTTCAGTGCACTGCAGAACAGTAACTCAGTGACGAACCAAGGCCGAAGTCATTCATTTATTTCAACCACATGTAGCAGGGAGCTCTAGTGGCCTAAAAAACGCTATATCTGAAAAAGTTTGAAATTCTTTACGCAAAAAATTAATTTTGGAATTATATACAGTACTCCCTTACTTATAGTCCATATATTACGAAGCATAATTATTATGTCGTAATAACTGTGTCATAGTTTAAATGCAGAGGAGAGAGCAGATAGGTCGAAAGAATACATTGAAAGCCTCTATGAGAGTGAAGATTTGTCTGATGTGATAGAAGAAGAAACAGGAGTCGATTTAGAAGAGATAGGGGATCCAGTATTAGAATCGGAATTTAAAAGAGCTTTGGAGGACTTACGGTCAAATAAGGCAGAAGGGATAGATAACATTCCATCAGAATTTCTAAAAACATTAGGGGAAGTGGCAACAAAACGACTATTCACGTTGGTGTGTAGAATATATGAGTCTGGCGACATACCATCTGACTTTCGGAAAAGCATCATCCACACAATTCCGAAGACGGCAAGAGCTGACAAGTGCGAGAATTATCGCACTATCAGCTTAACAGCTCATGCATCGCAGCTGCTTACAAGAATAATATACAGAAGAATGGAAAAGAAAATTGAGAATGCGCTAGGTGACGATCAGTTTGGCTTTAGGAATAGTAAAGGCACGAGAGAGGCAATTCTGACGTTACGGCTAATAATGGAAGCAAGGCTAAAGAAAAATTAAGACATGTTCATAGGATTTGTCGACCTGGAAAAAGCGTTCGACAATATAAAATGGTGCAAGCTGTTCGAGATACTGAAAAAAGTAGGGGTAAGCTATAGGGAGAGACGGGTCATATACAATATGTACAACAACCAAGAGGGAATAATAAGAGTGGACGATCAAGAACGAAGTGCTCGTATTAAGAAGGGTGTAAGACAAGGCTGTAGCCTTTCGCCCCTACTCTTCAATCTGTACATCGAGGAAGCAATGATGGAAATTAAAGAAAGGTTCAGGAGTGGAATTAAAATACAAGGTGAAAGGATATCAATGATACGATTCGCTGATGACATTGCTATCCTGAGTAAAATGAAGAAGAATTAAATGATCTGCTGAACGGAATGAACAGTCTAATGAGTACACAGTATGGTTTGAGAGTAAATCGGAGAAAGACGAAGGTAATGAGAAGTAGAAGAAATGAGAACAGAGAGAAACTTAACATCAGGATTGATGGTCACGAAGTCAATGAAGTTAAGGAATTCTGCTACCTAGGCAGTAAAATAATCAATGACGGACGGAGCAAGGAGGACATCAAAAGCAGACTCGCTATGGCAAAAAAAGGAATTTCTGGCCAAGAGAAGTCTACTTATATCAAATACCGGCCTTAATTTGAGGAAGAAATTTCTGAGGATGTACGTCTGGAGTACAGTATTGTATGGTAGTGAAACATGGACTGTGGGAAAAGCGGAAGAAAAGAGAATCGAAGCATTTGAGATGTGGTGCTATAGACGAATGTTGAAAATTAGGTGGACTGGTAAGGTAAGGAATGAGGAGGTTCTACGCAGAATCGGAGAGGAAAGGAATATGTGGAAAACACTGATAAGGAGAAGGGACAGGATGATAGGACATCTGCTAAGACATGAGGGAATGACTTCCATGGTACTATAGGGAGCTGTAGAGGGCAAAAACTGTAGAGGAAGACAGAGATTGGAATACGTCACGCAAATAATTGAGGACGTAGGTTGCAAGTGCTACTCTGAGATGAAGAGGTTAGCACAGGAGAGTAATTCGTGGCGGGCCGCTTCAAACCAGTCAGTAGACTGATGACAAAAAAAGTTTAAACAACATTAAAATATATAGTAAGAGCTAATGCATTATATTTGCAGATAAACAGTACTTACCTTGCAAAGTTGGTCTTTGTTCATGTGTAACCTATTGAAAACATTTTGTCCAGGGTCATTTAAGTGACAAATCACTGGAACATTATGTTGATTTTAACCATTTTCTTACTTTATTTACATATTGTTGATACATAATTTGCCCTCACACATTTGGCGCCGAAGATTTGTGTAGATGAAAAGTATCCGGACACCCCCAAAAACATACGTTTTTCATACTAGGTATTAGGTATTGTGCTGCCACCTACTGCCAGGTATTCCATGTTAGCGACCTCAGTAGTCATTAGACATCGTGAGAGAGCAGAATGAGGCGCTCCGCTGAAGTCACGGACTTCGAACGTGGTCAGGTGATTGGGTGTCACTGGGGTCATACGTCTGTACGCGACATTTCCACACTCCTAAACATCTCTAGGTCCACTATTTCCGATGTGATAGTGAAGTGGAAACGTGAAGGGACACTTACAGCACAAAAGCGTACAGATCTACCTCGTCTGTTGACTGACAGTATCTGCCGACAGTTGAAGAGGGTGGTAGTGTGTAATAGGCAGACATCTATCCAGGCCATCACACAGGAATTCCAAACTGCATCGGGATCCACTGCAAGTACTATGACAGTTAGGCGGAAGGTGACAAAACTTGGATTTCGTGGTCGAGCGGCTGCTCATAAGCCACACATCACTCCGGAAAATGCCAAACGACGCTTCTCTTGGCGTAAGGAGCGTAAACACTGGACGACTGAGCAGTGGAAAAACTTTGTGTGGAGTGACGAATCACGGTACACAATGTGGCGATCCGATGGCAGGGTGTGGGTATGGCGAATGCCAAGTGAACTTCATCTGCCAGCGTTTGTAGTGCCAACAGTACAATTCGGAGGCGGTGGTGTTTTTCATGAAGAGGGCTTTCACCCCATGTTGTTTTGCGTGGCATTATCACAGCACAGGCCTACATTGATGTTTTAAGCACCTTCTTGATTCCCACTGTTGAAGAGCAATTCGGGAGTGGCGATTGCGTCTTTCAACACGATCGAGCACCTGTCCATAATGTACAGTCTTTGGCGGAGTGGTTGCACGACAATAACACCCCTATAATGGACTGGCCTGCACAGAGTCGTGACCTGAATCCTACGGATCATTTTTGGGATGTTTTGGAACGCTGACTTCGTGCCAGGCCTCACCGACCGGCATCGATACCTCTCCTCAGTGACGCACTCTGTGAAGAATGGGCAGCCATTCCCCAAGAAACGTTCCAGCACCTGATTGAACGTATTCCTGCGAGAGTGGAAGCTGTCATGAAGGCCAAGGGTGGGCCAACAACTATTGAATTCCAGCATTACCAAATGGAGGGCACCACGAACTTGTAAGTCATTTTCAGCCAGGTGTCGAATATTTTTGATCACATATTTGTAGCCATAATGGTTAATAACGATGGTTTCAAATTCTGGCAGTATGAAAAATAGGCGCTTCCTGTTATTTTGTAAAATCGATTTCATTATCGATAGCAAAATCAGAAAAAATACAAATGAAGACAGAAATTTTGTTTACGTGAAAACTGAAGCATAACAGCATTGTATTTACCATGAATTTGTTTTTTGAACATTTAAATTGGCAGTTTTGATTACTAATTTTCATGATGGATATACAAAATGGATTTAGATGAATAATAGAAATATATTACCAGAAAAATAGTTTTTTGGTGATCAGATATGTTCAGAAATATGTACAGATGAGAAAAATACAATTTAAGTAAGAGAATTTAAAAAAAATGGTTCAAATGGCTCTGAGCGCCATTGGACTCAACATCTAAGGTCATCAGTCCCCTAGAACTTAGGACTACTTAAACCTAACTAACCTAAGGACATCACACACATCCATGCCCGAGGCAGGATTCGAACCTGCGACCGTAGCGGTCACGCGGTTCCAGTCTGAAGCGCATAGAACCGCACGGCCACTCCGGCCGGCAAGAGAATTAACCCAAGTCTGAGCAAAATGTATACAAAATCGAATATTTTGGTTAACACTGAAAACTCCGAGGAGGTTAGGTTCATTACAATTGGTAGCCATCTAAATACTTTTACATCTTGCACATAAATTTTGCCATTTATAGTAATCTAATGTTTATATGTTAATTTTATTTATTCTCTGTCACTTGCAGGATTCAGATATATTTCATCTTAGTTATTCGGCCGGCTTCTGTTTGAAGGCAATGGATTCTCCTTTACAGAAAGTGAATGTTAGAAGTAGTCCGTCTACATTCCTGGCCTGACACAGTATGTACCATGTGTACAATGTCATCAGGAGACGGCCCATTAGGGATTTAACCTGCATTGTGTTCAGGGTGCAGTTCAAGCTACAGGAGGTTCTATAATGTTCTGGGTGTGTTTTTTGTACCATGTCATGCGCTCACTCATTCAGGATACCATGAACATGAATCATGTGTTTGTTTCAGTTTTCGCGATAACCTAATGTTGTTGTTTCTTCTACATCTTCACAATGCGTATGCAACGGACACTCCCGGCTTCCAAGATGACGACAGCTGTGTTCATAGGCCTGCATCCGTACATTTCTGGTCTGTTGAACAGGCAATTACCCAATCGGAACTGCACTGGCCTGCTAAATTCCCCGATCGGAATAACACAGAAATTGTCGGGGATTATTTAGAACAACGGATGAAACTAAGCAATCAGAATCCTCTCTGCTTGGAAGCACTTCGGGATCAAGTCATCGGTGATGGCTCCAGCTGAATATGGCATATCTAAAGAAACTTGTGAACCCCCTCACCATCTCGAGGCCATTTTCAAGACTAAAACTGATGCTTAATCTCGTCAGAACTTTAAGAGTGCCAATGAATCCCTCCTTAAGTACACATCTGATGTCGTTTCGGCGTTTCTGCAATCCCAACAATACTGAACGTAGAAGCGACACCACGTCGTGTTCTCAAACGAGTTCCGATTCTGGCCACAGCATCGCGTTAGGTTTATGGAAGCTTCGAAGAGATTGAATGTTGCCAGATTGCATTCTTCGTTGTCAATACTAGCACATTGAGTGGTGATATGAGGTGCTATTGCACATTCAACAGGTTCCCTGACGTTCGTATATCCAGTAAATTGGACGCACAGCCGTTACATTTCTGTCGCTTTAAGACCGGTGGCTGTGCTCTAGCCTTAAGATTTCCGTGATATTATTTTTCAACAAGATAATGGAAGACCACAGGAACTGAGTTTAGTATTTTCAACATTACGTAACAGGTACTTGTGGAACAAGTTTTTAAATAATACCATCGCAGCATGCTGTGGCAGGAAAAAAAGGAAATTGTACATAGAATGAGATTTTCACTCTGCAGCGGAGTGTGCGCTGATATGAAACTTCTTGGCAGATTAAAACTGTGTGCCGGACTGAGACTCGAACTCGGGACCTTTGCCTTTCGCGGGCAAGTGCTCTACCAGCCCGCGAAAGGCAAAGGTCCCGAGTTCGAGTGTCAGTCCGGCACACAGTTTTAATCTGCTGGTAAGTTTGAAATTGTACGTGTTTTCAACTGTTTCGGAATACAGGGTTCTTTCTAGTTTAGGCTCTACGGCGCCTTTGAGGAGTAAATTGTGATTTGACAATTTTTATCACACCACCGTATACGCCACTGACGGCATTTACTTACATTTAGTCCCTTTCTTTTTACTGATTCTAGCCGGCCGAAGTGGCCGAGCGGTTCTAGGTGCTACAGTCTGGAACCGCGCGACCGCTACGGTCGCAGGTTCGAATCCTGCCTCGGTCATGGATGTGTGTGATGTCCTTAGGTCAGTTAGGTTTACGTAGTTCTAAGTTCTAGGGGACTGATGACCTCAGAAGTTAAGTCCCATAGTGCTCAGAGCCATTTGAACCATTTTTTTCTGATTCAATTAACTGACGTTCAAGTTTTAATGTAGATTGCTCTTCGAGTTGGAAAATGTGGTAATGCTTTCCATATCTTTACCTCTGAAGGGTTTCCGGAAACTTATTTCATTACAGATACTCCGTCATAGCCTCACCCGCAATATTTTTACTTACATTTAGTGCCTTCACTTATAGATTCAATTAATTGATATTCGTGCCCTAAAGCAGATTATTCTTTGACCTCGGTAGAGGTGGTAATGTTAGGCATATCTTTATCTCTGAAGAACTTCCGGAACCATGTTTCATTATTTCCACACAGCGAAAGACTTTCCTTGACTACCTGATTTTAGGAACTCTTCCATTTTATTCTTTTCCATTTTAATTTTTCGTTATTTTTTTCCACGGATGAGTGGTTTCCTTAATTATGCGGCGATTGTTTTCCGCACGTCCTCTTTCTTACAGTAAAGAACAAATAGCGACGCGAAGCAATTCTCAACAATACAGCGTCCCTGCAGCCGCTCACGCCGTTGCTTAGCATCAGTTTGAGACGAGGTTTCTCAGCAACATGAATGTCTCTGCCTAGTCAGCAAACACGAAGCAGTGTAAGAAAGGACACGGAGCAGCAATATCAGCCATAAGGTAAACCATCAATAAACATGTTACTTCTACAAGTTCCTGATACCCACAACACAAGCTTCAAATCCATTGCACCTTCCTAAGCACGCATGAACTAAATTCTCCTCGGGTATATATGGGTAATGAATATGGAGATTTTCGACGCGGCAGTTGTATCCTGGGTAATACGTTCTTGCAAACCGGTCATATAGACTGTGTACCAAGGCTTGTCTGAAGTAATATGGGTTTTCGAAGCCTGACTTTTACAAATATTGTTTTTTCAAGAAAACAACAATACTCTAAATCGAACCTTACCCTACGAAGTATCCGTGCCAAGTACACACATTTTCTCGGGTAGACAGTGTTTTCTAAGTCGAGTAATCATAATTATGTCTTCAAACACACTTTTCCCTATACGTATCATAGAAGTTATATAATTTTATAAGAACTACTAACGCTATATAGACTGATTTTTATACTTTGAGCTGTATTTTTGCCAGAAAACTAGTTTCCCTTTCTAATCATAGGATTCCTAAAACGTTGCGATATTAATGGAATAAAATGAGATTGGAAATTGTTCTTTCTGCTGACGTGTATTTCAATTTATCGTCTTTTGGCCAGTGCAGTTCAATTCGAGTGCAGTGCGCCCATATTTTCTTGGCTCTTCGTCTCTGAAGAGGCGGTCGTCAGGTGTCGGTTAAGCTGTTTAACATACCCCTAAGATGCTTTAAGTCTGATCCCTAGTGACCTACAGAAAAGGGCAGCTCCGCATAAGATCACGTAGACTATTAAGAAAATGATAATGTCGCACAACGAAAACGCCTTATTGAATGATAATTTTAGGGATAACCCAATCAATCATAAAAATATGTGTACCACGCCACACATGGATAGACCAGGTTATAATTAAACTTTCCCTATTTAACGCTTTATAACACGGAAACTAATTACTGTATGAGAACCAAACCAGATAGCATTAACGTCCAGAGTATGGGGTGCATGATTTCCATGCATCATAGCGGCACCGTCCAGTTCCAACTATGGCTACCAGGTGCCGTGATAAGTCGTCATGATTCATAGTATCATACACCTGACAAGTCGCAGTGCACTTGTTGATGTGTCAACATGACCTTGGACAAAAGAAGCAGGGCATTATTGGTGAAGCTCTATTATCAAAACAGCAATAATGTTGCAGCTCCACTTGGAAAATATCGCCTGCTGAAAAGATTTCAGAAGGGTCCTCTTTCACGACCTGCTGTGCGCAGCGTGGTGAAGAAGTTCGAATCAACTGCAGAACTGGGCATCGCTCTTGGAAGAAGCCGAAAACGGGTTGCACCATAGGTGGTTGATGAAATCACTGTTACTATGACAGACAACGCTGCGCGCAGTTCCCGATCATCAGGCAGTCAGCGTTCTGTGTCTTGACAGCTGAATATCCCGTGGTCCACTGTTGGGAAGGCGCTTCGAACCATTCCAAATGGTATCCGTACGAGATCGATATCGTACAGCATACTGCACCACTGGACGCACAATGATGTGTTGGCTCTGCTCTCCACTTTCTTGCAAGGACTGAAGTTGATAAGGGCCGGCCCTGGACCATCTCATGGACAGACGAAGCTCGTTTTTCTCTAATGGGTGAGGTGAACACACAGAATTGTCGAGTGTAGGCATCTTCACCTCCAGTTACTATGCATGAAGTTCCTCTGTATGGTGAATGTGTCACCGTATGATGTGGCTTCACGGCTACGTTTGTCATTGGCCCACTCTTTGTAGAACAGTTTGACGCTCAAAAACCAAATACGTGCATTGTGACTGGCCAGCATTACAGTGATCTGCTTCGCCAGCACGTCATACCTGCCCTACTGGAGATAGAGACGCGTTGAACTCAACAGTTTTCTTGCAAGATGAGGTCCCGGCACACATCGCTCGTGAAGTTCACCTGCTCCTCCGAAACACGTTAGGAAACGAACGATTCAAAATGCTTGGCTGGCATGATCACCTGAACCCACTCCCTGTGATTTCTGGTTGTGGGGCTACCTGAAGGACAGGGTTTACCAGGGGAACATTCACACATGTGCTGATCTGAAGCGCAGCATATCGAGAGAGGTAGCCAGCATACCTACAGACATGCTTCGTTCTGCTGTGCGGAATGCAAACCTGCGCTTTCAAACTCCTGCTCAATATGGCCCTCGGAACACTGATGGGCGCCATACTGAGCCCCTTTTGTAGCAGTAATGGTAGTGGTATGTAATGGTATGATGTACCGTAGCAGCACGTTAAAAGTGTTTCAATTGAACTGATTCTGCATTATTTTTCTTCTCTATGTCCTTGACTTTAATGCTACCAAATCTGGCCCTCAAACGGTAATTAGTTTCCGTGTTATAACGTGTTAAATAGGGAATGTTTAATTATATCCACCTGATATTAATTACAAATGTGATCATATGTCTATAATAGAAACAAGCAGTCGCTGAAAAATTAGATTTTAGGAAACATCAACATATGAATTACCCACTGAGATAAATGTTAGCTTGGTGAATAAGTTCGTAGTGTTCCTGTTTGAATGTTAGTATTCCGACGCCTATGGGTTCATTTATCGATTGTCATTTTTTATTTGTAATCACTGTTGCTATTTGAATTTACATATTGACATTTCGTTATTTGGAAATAACATATGGAGCTTTGGACCTAGAAAATGGAGTGCCAAGTGGGGACATTGGAACATTTCCATCGTATTCTACTGTTTGAGTTCAGTAGGTGTTGAATATTGTACAGTTCCAATATCAGCACCATGCAGGTAGCGCAAAACGGTGCAAACGGCTCTGAGCACTACGGGGCTTAACATCGGACGTCATCAGTCCCCTAGAACCTAGAACTACTTAAACCTAACTAACCTAAGGATATCACACACATCCAATGCCGGGGCAGGATTCGAACCTGCAACCGTAGCTTGCACGAGAAGGGTAGAGTTTGAGTGCGTCTACCACTACTTTTAAGTGGTGTTGTGAAATATTTTCCCAGCAGGACAACACCAATTCTATAGCACCGTCAATTATTGAGCTCTATTGCGATTTTTGGCAGTCCTTGTCTAGCGCTGTGCATATACACACTGACCTAACCTTCCTCTTCCGCGACTGGACTGTTTCCGTGTCTGTGTGTGTGTGTGTGTGTGTGTGTGTGTGTGTGTGTGTCTGTGTGTGTGTGTGTGTGTGTGTGTGTGTGTGTGTATGTGTGTGTGTGAGGGGGGGGGGGGGTGCACTTGGCCTTTCCGTCCGGAAGGACCAGGGTTCGAGTCTCGGAAAGTGCTGAGTTCTCTGTCATCCATCTTATGCACAGAAGAGGCTATCTTCATGAGGGACGGTATCTTCAGCCTTCACAAGACCCCCTGGTTTGGTGGCAGCTGTTCAGCAGCAGCTTTTCCCCAAAAATGCCAGACAACATATTTCATAATACTGTCGGCGCCCAAGGACAATGTAGGCAACCTGTTACACTGCATAATACCTGCAGACAACGTTCAGTAGCAGTAGCGGCTGCCGAGCTAGCTTCTTCCTCTCTCTTCTTCTTTCCATTACGGTGAGGGGCTTGTTACGTTTTGCAGAGCTGATAGCTTCCCAGCTAGCTTGGATGCCATAGACGTTGACATGAAACCAGGAGGGGCTATAAATGTCTCCAGAAATGAGGGTTGCTTCTCAGTGCAGGAATAACTCGCACAATTCGTTTAAGGCCATCTCTGCACTCTGGGGAGTCCAAGTGCCTGAATGTCCGTTGTAAAACTCCACGCCTAAAGGAATCCTTTTGGAAGTGATATTTGCCGTTGCTCTCCAGCCTCAGCACAAAAGAATGTCAGTTTAAAATCCTTGCAAGAGGCTTTCCGATTGGCTCATAATGTTTACTTCCATTTCTCGTGTGTCCTACGTGCAAGGCTTTCGATTCGTGAGTTTCAGAATTACACCATGGAGTGGTTTTCTGTCGCCCTCCCCAGGCTGTATTACCATTGGTAACAAAAGCCACAGGGGTGGGAGTTTGTTCAACTTACCTACAAAGTTATTCCTGCATGGAACTCGCAAAGTCTGCTGCTATTCGCTGCCGAGACTCCCACGCAGGCAGAAAACAGCTATGTTTAGAGCTTTAAGATAGAGAACACTTGCTGCTAGGCCATCAATTGACTAGAGACTGGGGTCGAGGAGATCGATGAGACGAGACTTGCAGCCGTGTAGAAGGATGTCTCCACTTAAGTACTGAGCAGAGAGGGTCAGCTGAAATCAGAATCTCCATCCATTACTGCCGTCGTCTTCCACCCACAAGCTGTATGAATGAGGTAATAATGAGACAGTGGTGGAATTACCAGTTTGGTAGGGACGTGATGTTAGTTAACTTTCATCAGGGGGCAAATGCACAATTTATCGTTAAGAGGCAGCTAGTACTTATTTTCCAGGTTATTTCTAAAAATCACTCTTCATTCATGTAGTCAGTAGGCGTATCTGCGATTTATTCCTATGATTGTATTTTAATTATGCTCACACACGTTTTTGAAGGATAGTTTATTCGAGCTAAAAATACCATTTGCACAAGTTTTCCAGGAGGGCCATCACATTGTCATGCGGTCTCTCAAAGGGCCAACGCGACCACTGCCTGAGAGGCCAGGCATGCTGTTCGTTCGGCCGTGCGGGATCGTTCAGCCACCATACTGATCTTGAGTTATGAAACTGGCTTGTTTGCATCAAGACGGGGACATGAACACCATGAAATATCACGGCGACTACTGTTGCAGCGTCCTTTCACACGGCATAAGAGTGAGCTCAATGAAAGTGGTGTGCCCAACAACTTTGGACATAGGAGTGGCACCTAGTCGTTTTTTAAAACGAGTTCTAGTTGTGTGTATGGCCTGAAACTGGATGTATGTGGCGGCTCCAGAGAGATAGAATGTTGCCAGATTGCACTGCTCATCGTCAGACTACCTGGTGGTATGAGGTGTCGTTCTGTACTAAAAACAAGTTGTCAGCAAGGCACTGTGCAAGCTCGTGGTGGCTCCATAATGCTGTAGGCTGTGGTTACGTGGAATGGACTGAGTCCTCTGGTCCGACTGAACCGATCGTTACCGCAAATACACTACTGGCCATTAAAATTGCTACACCACGAAGATGACGTGCTACAGTCTCGAAATTTAACCGACAGGAAGAAGATGCTGTGATATGCAAATGATTAGCTTTTCAGAGCATTCACACAAGGTTGGCGCCAGTAGCGACACCTACAACGTGTTGACATGAGGAAAGTTTCCAACCGATTTCTCACACACAAACAGCACTTGACCGACGTTGCCTGGTGAAACGTTGTTGTGATGCCTCGTGTAAGGAGGAGAAATGCGTACCATCACGTTTCCGACTTTGATAAAGGTCGGATTGTAGCCTATCGCGATTGCGGTTTATCGTATCGCGACTTTGCTGCTCGCGTTGGTCGAGATCCAGTGACTGTTAGCAGAATATGGAATCGGTGGGTTCAGGAGGGTAATACGGAACGCCGTGCTGGATCCCAACGGCTTCGTATCACTAGCAGTCGAGATGACAGGCATCTTATCCGCATGGCTGTAACGGATCGTGCAGCCAATTCTCGATCTCTGAGTCAACAGATGGGGACGTTTGCAGGACGACAGCCATCTGCACGAACAGTTCGACGACGTTTGCAGCAATATGGACTATCAGCTCGGAGACCATGGCTGCGGTTACCCTTGACGCTGCATCACAGACAGGAGCGCCTGCGATGGTGTACTCGACGACGAACCTGGGTGCACCAATGGCAAAACGTCATTTTTTCGGATGAATCCAGGTTCTGTTTACAGCATCATGATGGCCGCGTCAGTGTTTGGCGAAATCGTGGTGAACGCACATTGGAAGCGTGTATTCGTCACCGCCATACTGGCGTATCACCCGGGGTGATGGTATGGGGTGCCATTGGTTACACGTCTCGATCACCTCTTGTTCGCATTGATGGCTCTTTGAACAGTGGACATTACATTTCAAATGTGTTACGACCCGTTTCTCTACCCTTAATTCGATCCCTGCGAAACCCTACATTTCAGCAGGATAATGCATGTACGCATGTTGTAGCTCCTGTACGGGCCTTTCTGGATACAGAAAATGTTCGACTGCTGCTCTGGCCAGCACATTCTCCAGACCTCTCACCAACTGAAAACGTCTGGTCAATGGTGGCCGAGCAACTGGCTCGTCACAATACGCCACTCACTACTCTTGATGAACTGTGGTAACGTGTTGAAGCTGCATGGCCAGCTGTACCTGTACACGCCATCCAAGCTCTGTTTGACTCAATGTCCAGGCGTATCAGGGTCGTTATTACGGCCAGAGGTGGTTGTTCTGGGTACTGATTTCTCAGGATCTATGCACCCAAATTGCGTGAAAATGTAATCACATGTCAGTTCTAGTATAATATATTTGTCCAATGAATACCCGTTTATCATCTGCATTTCTTCTTGGCGTAGCAACTTTAATGGCCAATAGTGTAGTTATGTTCGGCTACTTGGAGACCATTTTCAACCATTCGTGGAGTTAATGTTCCGACTCCTCTGGTCCCTAGTATGGTGTGTGTTCCTCTTCTCCGTTACGTACCTCCTGGAGTTCACTATCGGCTCTTGCTCCGTCAGCTTAGCTTTTCACTATCTGCAACTTTCCCGGTGGGTGTAAACCCTTTACCAACTTGGCTTCGTGCTTGCAGCCCGTGTTCACCTCAGCTTTTATTCACTTCCTAAGGGCACTATTCCAGCCTCGCTCTGTCCCCGTACGTTTCACGACCTTCGCACGAAACTTCCCGATCGTACCTTCGTGTACACTGATTGCTCTCGGACTGACGGTGGTGTCGGGTGTACCTTCGTCATTGGCACCGACGTTTTTCGATATCAGCATCCGGAACATTGCTCAGTATATACAGCAGAGTTCTTCGTCTGCATCAGGCCACTCAGTACATTCGGTGCCACGGGCTTTTCAGTTGAGCATCTGCTCCGACTCTCTCAGGGTCCTTCAATCCTCTGTGTGCTGTACACCGTCCATCCCTTAGTGCAACGGGTCCAGCAAAGCTGTCACTTGTCAACCCTTGATGGAGCCACTGTGATGTTTATGTGGGTTCCTGGTCAAGTTGGTCTGATAGGAAACGAGGCCGCTGACGCTGCTGCCAAGGCTGCAGTCCTCGTACCTCTGCCCGCTAGTTCTTACATTCCCTCATACGATCTCTGTGTTGCTGTCTGTCAGCAGGTAGTGTCACTTTGTCATCGCCACTTGTCCTCCCTTCATGGGAACAAGCGCCAGGTTATGAAGCCTCTCTCCAGCGGCTTGGACTACCTCCTCTCGGTCGTCTCGCCGTGAGATCATTTAGCTAGGTTGCGTATCGGGCACTGTCTTTTTAACCATCACCATTTGTAAAGTGGCGCTACCCTACTACTTTATACTCCTTGCGCTCAACCTCCGAGGGTCCGTGATTTCTTGACGGAATGCCCTTTTTTTTAACCACTTACGCTCTCGTTTGCCGTCCGAGTTATCGGCCGTTTTAGCGAACGACGAGCGGGCTGTCGAAAGTGTTATACTTTGTATCGCTCGTAGCAATATGGCGAAGACCATTTAATTTTTATTTAATGACCTCCGTTTCTCTACTGCGTATTTTATAGACCTTTCTCCACGTCCCTATTTTTAGCTGTCTTCTCTTCAGTAGATTGGGATTAACGTGTAGTTGTTTTTAAATCCTCTCTTTGTCTTTGTGTTCTACAGTTCTGGACTCGTATTACCCTAGTTGCTTTTGCGCCCTCAAACAAAGCAAACAAACAAACATATTCCCAAATAACGACGGAATATTTATGGACAACGATGCACCATACCACTGGGCCACAGTTGTTTGTGATTGGTTTGAAGAACATTCTGAAGAATTCGAGCAAATGATTTGGCCACAAGATCGCTAGACATGAATCCCGTCGAACATTTATGGGACGTAAATGAGAGGTCAGTTCGTGCACATAATCCTGCACCGGCAACACTTTCGCTGTGATCGACGGCTAAAGCATGGATGAATATTTCTGCAGGGGACTTCCAACGACTTGTTAAGTCCATGACACGTCGAGTTGCTGCGATACACCGGGCAAAAGAAGTTCCGACACGATATTGAGAGGTATCCCATGACTTTTGTTACCTCCGTGTAACCGTGTGCACCTGATATTCGATGATGTTGAAGTAATGATAGAACAATGTGTTCCATACACTGTTCCACCCCACACGGATCCTAGTTACTGCTAGATGCCTGTCCACTGTGAAGCCATACATCATAATAGCTTTCAACAACGCTTGCAGCGACTCACTCTTCATTTGCACGCTTTAAACGAGAATTTATACCCACTTGTAGGAAGCGACGGCACTGTAATATGTCACGCACAGACGTTGCACTCAACGTGAATGCTGATTTTTGTTCCTCGGCTTTTCTACCACCTGGCACGTAGGGAAAAATAAAGTTTAAAAGCCCTTAAACTTTTGATTAAATGGTGACGGAGGCTGCTCCTTTCAGTTTTGTTATCTAACAGTACCCTAATTAGTATGATACCGCGGGACATTAATATGACATCGTGGGACATTAATTCCAAAGTGGGAGGGAAATAAAACAAGTCTTATATATATAAAAAAAAAACTACGCGGATCACCTGCTGCAAAGCCACCTGTTGAAGAAATAATCGCAGTAGCAGCCAATCTCTCATGTGTAATCATTTTAAAACAAATTATCAAACGCCTCCACGTCATTACGTGTCTTTGAATCTTCAAAATGCTACAAACCTGCGGAAAGTGTGGTTGAAAGTACTCTTACAGAGATGTTGCGTTAGCAGAGACCATGAGCGATCGGCATTTTTGGAGGTTAGCCAGTCATGAGAAAAATTAATTACTGAAGAAATATGCTGTTTGATGCACTTTTCTGAGAAGCTGTTGCTGCAATAAGTAAACCTTTATTGTAATTTATTCTTGTACATCTGTCAATCACATGTACTGCCTTACGAGGAAACAGAGGCTGTAACATGTCTGAAGATTGCACACTAATGATGCAATATCGGAGTTTTGTTCCGTGCACAGGAAAATACTGCGACGGTATTATCATTCCCACGTTGTGATAGTTTCTGCTCTCGCTGCGGAAACTTCTGTGCAAAGACCTTTTAGAAATGTTCTAGTACAAAATGTCTTTGTGCTCAGCCTTTCGACTTACTCTTACAGACTGTTGTGAAATTCATCGCTCGCCGCCTACGACTGTTCCGTTCGAAGGTTAACTTCTTCGGCACATGGCGATCTGAGACCCGGCTACAAAATATGTTTACGATTTTTCCAGCAGGAAATCATGCCTCTATTCTAAAGCGCGGTTTTTCGGGTGGACAGATTATCTATTTTCGCCCTTTCCTTATTCTACTTTGAGAGATCCCCCACCTGATGGACTCTTTCATTATAGTGGAGCTAGGGCTAACCTCCTTGGCCGAATGTTCAACAGAGGCAAAGGTAATAAACGTTCAAAAGAAATAAAAGTAACATCAATCGTCCCCAAGAAAGCGTAATAGGATTCTCTAATGTTCACAATACTCTGTCTGAACCATTACTCTGCCGACAAACTTTCAGAGGTTGTTCGGGTATACCTTATGAGAATTTGGTATAAGGCATCCTCATTATAGGAATATAGCTTTTTTCGTCCCCCAATCAGCGGACAGCGGTCCAAATGTCGACGGTACGCGGTGTGTGCTCACGGTACCTAATGTTGACAACCGCAATGCCCTGTGTAACTTGTTCTCAAGTTTGCAATCACTAATGCACGGTTCTGTCTAGGCTTTAGTTTCCCAGCTGTGTCAGTTGTGCGTTAACAGTGATATACAGCAATACAATAGGTTTTTCTGATGAATAGTTGGCCGATGTGGACCTCGTGTACAGGTTCATTGAATGAAATGGAAGAGGGACGCAGAGCTGTGCCCGCAATGACAGCAGCCGCATCACAGCAATCTTGCGTCTGTTCGTAGACGCCTAAGAAAACTTGGGTTCTTCCCCATTAGAATGGAAGACACTGGCTGTGTGAGGTATTCTAGAACAAAAAATGGTTCAAATGGCTCTGAGGACTATGTGACTTAACTTCTGAGATCATCAGTCCCCTAGAACTTAGAACTACTTAAACCTAACTAACCTAAGAACATCACACACATCCATGCCCGAGGCAGGATTCGAACCGCTGGCCGGAGTGGCCGAGCAGTTCTAGGCGCTTCAGTCTGGAGCCGCGCGACCGCTACGGTCCCAGGTTCGAATCCTGCCTCGGGCATGGATGTGTGTGATGTCCTTAGGTTAGTTAGGTTTAAGAAGTTCTAAGTTCTAGGGGACTGATGACCTCAGATGTTAAGTCCCATAGTGCTCAGAGCCATTTTGAGCCAGGATTCGAACCTACGACCGTAGCGTTCGCGCGCTTCCAGACTGTAAATTCTAGAACAACCGACATGGAAGAGAATATGTTACACGCGATTGGTGACAATCCTGCCTCTAGTGGTCGGCTCGTTGCACGATCTCTGAACACAAGCCAGTCGACTGTTTTGAGAGTCTTACATGAACAACGGTTGCACCCGTATCATGCACAGAAGGTGCAATCATTGCCGTCAACGGACTTCCAAATGAGAGCGGCGTTTGGAAATTGGTTCCAACAGCAATCTACAGATAACCCAAATTTCCTGCTTTCTCGTTGTATACAGGTGATGGCAGGTTTACAAGAGAGGGTAACAGTAGGAATAACCGTGTATAGTATGACAAAATCCACACGCACTGGTGTGTGAATCCTATCATCTGCGTTTGCTGTGAATGTATGGGCTGGTATTGTCAACAGTTGTGTTATTGGACAGTAACTACTTCCTGGTACCTGGACGTAGTCGTGTACAAAACGTTCTTTCAACATGGCCTTCGCCGCGCGGGATAGTCGCGCGGTTTAGGGCGTCTTGTCACGGTCCGTGCGGCTCGCCCAGTCGGAGGTTCGAGTCCTCCCTCGGGCATGAGTGTGTGTATCGTCCTTAGCGTAAGTTAGTTTACGTTAGGTTAAGTAGTGTGTAGGCTTAGGGATCGATGACCTCAGCAGTTTGGTCCCATACAACCTTACCACAAATCTCCAGATTTTCAACATTGCCTCCCACAGTTACTAGAAGATGTGTTGCTAATTCCTCGTCAGCCTATGTGGTTTGGACATGACAGGGCGCCGGCACAGTTTATCCTCGATTTCAAGAACCGCGTTGAAATACAGCTTGGACGACATCGGTCGCCGGACGTGGCACGATGGACTTCTTCTTTCGGAAGCACGTGGAAAGCCTAGTTTACAAGACTTCGATCGATACTCGCGTTGGCCTGCATGCTACGATAATTGCAACCACGAAAGAATTACGCCCAACCCCTGGAATTGTTGAGTGCGTAGAATAGTCGATGGTGCGTTGCTGTACACACTGTCGTGATCGCGGTGGTCGACAATTTGAACAGTACGTGTACGAGAACAGCTCTGCATTTGTTGCGTGTTGTACTGTAGGCTGACAGAACAGGTTAAACACACCTTTATATGACAGTTATCATCAGTGTTGCGAAGATATTTCACAGAAAGAAGGGTGATTGTGATAGCAAACCGAACAGATTATAGGTACATTGTTACTCTGTAACGAGACGCAATAGATCGTAGGTTCCTGATACCAAATTACTCAGAGGGTATCCGTAAACAACCTCTGGATGTCTGCTGTAGAGTTCTGGTTTACCTTGTATATAGGATGTGAAAAAAACTACGTTTACAGAATTTTTAGAATTATTAGAGGAGACAAAAAGTGACAAAGGTGTTTCCACGCCACTGATGTTCAGAGTTGATGTTAAAACTACCGTGTGCTGAATACTGTAGAAGAGGTGTTGAAAATGTCGTCTGCTAACATTAATGCACAACTAACATCTGCGTGCCAATGACTGTCTGACACACTCAAAAGAACCAGGAGATTCAGGAATAATTTCTGCTGCTTCGGCCAAACGAGGTGAACAGTTCGCACACTGTGAGGTGTACAAGTTTCCCGTTGGCCTGGTCTATGAGATTCTGTTCTACGAAGACAGGCATCAAAAATTTGAAATTTTACATGATCTGCCGACCTCCTTCCTAGAAATGGCTCCGTATACGGGCACCCTGCCGCTCGACTGTCGCATCGTGCTTGCCCATGACTAAGATGCATATCAGCTAATTCGGAAAGAGTGCAATCGGCTATCAGGAACATGCAAATACGAGGATTGGAACTTTAATAGTGGCAACTATTTATTTACAGCTCGTACAAAATAGATAAGTGTTTCAAAGTTTTACTGACTTTCAAAGTAGTCACCAGCATTGTGTATAACCCGTTGTCAGCGATGTGGAGGTCGTAGGATACTCTTAGCAGTGCCAGTTGTGTTGACAGTTCGAGCGGCGCGGTCTGTTGCCCGACGAATTTGTAGCAGTTCTGAAGCGAATGCCGTGAAGTGTTTCCTTCAGTTTAGAAATCGAGTTGAACTCACGAGGGCTTAAGTCAGGGGAGTTCAGTAGGTGGTATAGCACTTAGCAGCCCCATCAGTCAAACAAATCAGTAATAGCTTGCTTGAGCATTGTCCTACAAAATGATGGTCAAGTCCTACAGAAAGTGACATCATTTCTGTCTCCATGCTGTTCATTTTTGAACACAACCTACGACCAGCTTAGAGACAGAAGTGATGACACTTTCTGCACGACCTGACCATCATTTTGCAGGACAATGCTCAAGCTCTTACAATGCAAGCTGTTATTGATTTGTTTGACTGATGGGGCTGCTAAGTGCTATACCACCTATTGCACTCCCCTGACTTAAGCCCTCGTGAGTTCAACTCGATTTCTAAACTGAAGGAAACACTTCACGGCATTCGCTTCAGAACTGCTACAAATTCGTCGGGCAACAGACCGCGCCGCTCGAACTGTCAACACAACTGGCACTGCTAAGAGTATCCTACGACTTCCACATCGCTGGCAACGGGTTATACACAATGCTGGTGACTACTTTGAAAGTCAGTAAAACTTTGAAACACTTATCTATTTTGTACGAGCTCCAAATAAATAGTTCCAACCCTCGTATGAGAAGAAACTTTCTTATAACCACAACATAACAAAAAGAATAATAATGTATTCGTTTATACAGGGACGTGGATGAGGGCACTTCTAGCAGTAATAAAAACTTACCCTTCATAGCAGTAAGATGTAATTGTGTTGCAAATCGTATTCTGTTGGGAACGTGCTGCATACGAAGCAGCCAAAACGACTATGAACGCTGGCCTAGGGCAAGGCTAGCGTCAGACTCCTCGAGCACCATTAGTGAGGAAACGGTGCTCCCGTTAGATTTGTGACACATAACAAGTGTGTTACTTAGCATCTTCTCAACCCTTCTAATACCCCTAAAAATTTGTATACGTAGATTTTTTTAGACCTGTATAAAGAATTTATCTGACAGGATCAGCGGTATTATTATGATTGTAAGCTGACGATTCTATTGTCCACAGAAAAGTATTGTTGTTGGGTTTTTAGACAATTGTTGGGAAATGCAGAAAGATTCGGACATTACATCCGGCCGTGCGTTGTAGCCACGCGCTCTTAAGCGCCTTGCCACGGTTCGCATCGACTCCTCCGTCGGAGGTTCGAGTCCTCCCTCGGTCATGGGTGTGTGTGTTGTCCTTAGCCTAAGTCATGTTAAGTAGTGTGTAAGCCTAGGGACCGATGACCTCAGCAGTTTGCTCCCACAGGAACTTATCACCACCACATTACTTCCGCTTGGTGTAAATAATGACACCTGTCTTTAATTCTGGACAAATTCAGGATAATGCCTGTAACATAGAAAGAGAACCTGAAGGTAATCTGATTGTAGGATTAGAAGAAAAAAACTGCAGCACGTCACATCGTTCAATTTTTAGGGACAATACTAAGAAGCAGTAAGACATGGAACAAACAAGTAAGGTCAGTATTAGGAAAAAAATGGAAGACATATTTTAGAAAGGTTGTGGGGAGGTACAGCGTATCTATGAAGGAGGTCGGATTCAAGAGGCTAGGGAGCGCAATTTCATTGCACTGTTTGTAATGGAACACCATCCTACAAATGAAATATTGTAATGTAATAGACTATATAAAGTTCAGATACAACTCTGTTAGTAGTTTCCAACCATGGAATTGATTAAAGTAATTGCTGGACACGGTGCCTAGAAGTACTTCCGTAACACTGCCCGTTGAATAAAGTCAGTATTTGAAACAACACTCATATTTCTGTTCAATGCTGTAGTAGTACACTGAAGCGCCAAAGGAACTGGTATAGGCATGCATATTCAAATACAGAGATATGTAAACAGGCATAATGCGGCCCTGCGGTCGCCTGTATAAGACAACAAGAGTCTGGCGCAGTTGTTAGATCGGTTACTGCTGCTACATCGCAGGTTATCAAGAGTTAAGTGAGATTGATCGTGGTGTTATAGTCGGAGCACAAGCGATGGGAGACAGCATCTCCGAGGTAGCGATGAAGTAGGGATTTTCCCGTACGAGAATTTCACAAGTGTACTGTGAATATCAGAAATCCGGTAAAACATCAAATCTCCAACATCGCTGCGGCCGGAAAAAGAGCCTGCACGAATTGAACCAACGACGACTAGAGAGAAGAGACAGAAGTCCAACCCTTCCGCAAATTGCTGCAGATTTCAATGGTGGACCATCAGCAACTGTCAGCGTGCGAACAATTCAACGAAACATCAGCGATATGGGCTTTCGGAGCCAAAGGCCCACTCATCTACCCTTAATGACTGCACGACACAAAGCTTTACACCTTGCCTGGGCCCGTCAACATCGACATTGGGCTATGGATGACTGGAAACATGTTACCTTGTCGGAAGAGTCTCGCTTCAAATTATATCGAGTGGATGGACTTGTACGGGTATGGAAACAACCTCATGAGTCCATGGACCCTGCATGCCTGCAGGGGATTGTTCAAGCTGGTGGAGGCTCTGTAATGGTGTGTGGTGTGTGCAGTTGGAGTGATCCAGGACCCCTACGGGACATCCCACGCTTCCATAATTGCTACAGAGTGGCTCCAGGAACACTCTGCTGAGTTTAAACACTTCCGCTGGCCACCAAACTTCGCAGACAAGAACATTATTGGGCATATCTGGAATGCCTTGCAATGTGCTGTTCAGAAGTGGTCTCCACCCCCCCCCCCCTCTTTCTCTTAGTGATTAGACAGCCCTGCAGGAATCATGGCGTCAGTTCCCTCCGGCACTACTTCAGACATAAGCCAAGTCCATGCCACGTCGTCTTGCGGCACTTTTACGTGCTCGCTTGGACCCTACACGATATTAGGGAGGTGTACCACTTTCATTGGCTCTTCAGTGTAGTGGTAATAGTTGTTGTTGTTGCCCGTTGTCCTGAAAATAAGCGGGATATGATTTCGCCAAGAGATTTCCTGGGTCTTGAAACTGTCTAAGAACAATATGTTAATCTTCTTCTTGCAGTCAGTGTTGCAGCATAATGCCTTCATTCAGTAAAATCACCAATAATGCATATTAGGTGTGCTCTCAAAATGATGTAAACAGGTACTAAATGTAACTCTCTAAAATGAAATACCAGATAAAGTTACCCTGCTATGTTTTCTTCACTTTTCAATGGCCACAAGACACTTTCTTTGCACTTCATGAAATATTAAAGACATAACCCAGTAGGCTACTTCAGAGACGAAGTACTCCATCACAGCTTACATACGAGGGTTGCCCAGAAAGTAATGCACCGCTTTTTTCTTAAACAATTCTTTATTAAACATGATGAGGATTACACACAGGGAAGAACGGTGTTTTGTCTATACATCCCATGTTTCCATGTAATCTCCATCCCGTTCTGTGGCCTTCCCCCAGCGCGAATCAAGGCCGTGTATGCCCTGTCGGTACCAGTCTCTGTCCTCGTGCTGGAGCCAGTGTTTCATTTCCTTTGCTGATTGACAGATGCAGTGCCAACTGCCGAGTAGTACTGAGTCTGACCTCGCGAATGACGACATCAGCTCGCTGCAGCATGTCCGGTGTGACAGCCGTGGATGGTCTCCCAGACCGCTGCAAATCCTCGAGCTCCGCCGGACCGCCTTCTCATGACCCAGCGACTAACTGTATTTTTGTCGACAGCAGATGCTCTATAGACTTTGCACAAGCGTTCGTGAAAATTCCCCACAGTTTCTTTCTCTTCAGTGAGAAATTCAATGACGGCACGTTGCTTGTAACGTACATCACCTACAGACGCCATTTTGAAACTGTCCTGCGACTACGCCATCTGTCGCAAGGGACAGAAACTTGGCCCACTCATTCGGGAGACTTCAAATAATACATATGTAATGTTTTGCATTCGTAGCATTGTTTTCGGCTGAGAAAAAAATACGGTGTATTACTTTCTGGGCAAGCCCCGTACAACTCTCAACTACTACTATCCAGAGAAAACATAAACCAAAAATACATAAGCTTTACATCGTAAACACATACAGTGTAATACATGTGGATTTTTTAAAAAAGGTAATACTTAAGTGGAATATTTTCCATCGTATACTACTTGCGTTTTGTTAACTTTTGAACAATCAATTAATTTTGGATAGTTTTCCATAATAATTGGAGATAAATAAACAAGACATAAAAATTAAGGATCCCTAAACATCGAAATAAACCAGTGAATTCAAGTTGAAAAAATATGCATTCCATATGCTACAAAATATTGAAATAGCAAATGGTGTATCGTGTTCTACGACTGATTACAGCCATACACTATACACTCCAGAATCATATTTTTGTAGTCTAGTTACATGTCCCAGCGTATGAAGTCTTTATCAAGCAAACGTGGCAGTAACTCTAAAACATATTGCTACATATTGCTAATATCCGAACATTATGCCTATTAGCCCTTCCTTATAGATTAAAGGTTGCCTCATCTGAGAATAAACGTGTTTCCAGGAAGCTGGCATCCATATCAATGCGCTGCACCATATCCGCAACAAATTGTTGTCAGCGTGGTTTGTCATTCGGCGTCAGATGTTGCAGAATTTGCACATACGAAGACGCTGGTGAACTACACGATGCAATGTTGCTCGAGGTACATCAATCAAGTTGCCTAGATGCTTGACGAATTGACTTATGTGGGCTTCTGAAAAACGTTAGTCTGATGTCCTCCACTGTCTCTTCTGAAACTCTGTAATGTGCACCGCCAGAATGTTTCAGAACACTTCCTGTTGCCAGAAACTTCCTATACCATTTCCTAATTGTTTTCACATCAGATGGGTCACGTTCATACACACGAAGATAATTTCTTTGCACAGTAATCGGCGATTTTGTTTCTGCAAAGCAAACTACTGCTTGCGCGCGCTCTCTGTGGAGTCGCCATTTTCACTTCATGCGACCATGCTGCACTCTTGCGACGATACTTGGCACTTCTGATG
Organism: Schistocerca gregaria; assembly: GCF_023897955.1. Taxonomy (NCBI): domain Eukaryota; kingdom Metazoa; phylum Arthropoda; class Insecta; order Orthoptera; family Acrididae; genus Schistocerca; species Schistocerca gregaria. The sequence continues at coordinate 443,337,001 of NC_064923.1, forward strand.
TGCGGGAATATAAATTCTTTTAGATATTCTACAATGTGGTGCGTTTTTCACTGTCATATCTACTGTGGTTTTCCTCTCCTGGGTCCTTGAAATCAGGGAGGTTTGAGTGGGACACCCTGTACTTGGGGATAGTGTGCACGGTCCTAGCTACTTACTGTTACACATTACTGGTAAGGCCCTACGGAAATGACATGCTGATGACATTTTCTTTGTTTTATCTTAGTGTGCTCATTCCACTTTAGCTGGCAGTCAGTATTTATCCTTGTTCTGTGACTCTGCTACGCTTGGGTGTTGAGTTTCCGAGGAGAAGATTTGGGCACCAATTCGTCCGCCCGGCAAACAGATTCAGTGCACGACAAGCTCTCCTCCCTGTTTCGTAAGCCTAGTGCTGATCGCGTTCCGCTACATGAGTGCGTCAGATAATTCTGTCTATTACACAGTAATTAAATACAATGAAGATCACAACATTTCTGTCAAATATCCTCTCTGGAGCGTGTGCCTAAATCTACACATATAGAACATTTTGTCAGTATTAATTGTCCATGAATAAATATGGGAGATCATAACATTACAGTCCAGTGTGAAAATTGTTTGTCCTAATATCGAAAATATCATTTCACGTAATACATGACGCCTTTCTTATAGCGCAGTGTCATGCAAATAATTACTCACGTGAAATTAGTGAAAATCGCAAGTTCAGAACAGCACTCAAACACATATTCATCAAAAAAGCGTGGTGAAAAAGGCAGAGTGAGTAAAATGAGCAGACGCGTTGTAATATTGATGCATTAATTTGTTCTGAAAGCGGTGCTGATATTCAAGACAATAAAAGCGGGTTATAAGGTGTGAGCTATCTGGGGAAGTTAACCTTGCATTACTGAGCAACTGTTTCACCAGGTATCCAGTCTAGCTTACCAAATTCCCAACCAGACTAACATTAATTATAATCTATTAATAGTCATCTTACGACAACCGGTGATATATATATATATATATATATATATATATATATATATATATATATATATATATATATATATATAAAATAGAATTTAAAGAAAAGGAAATAAATCAGTTTATATTTGGATATTTGTTTTAACATTGATCATTGTTCCGTTACAATTTCAGCATATTAAACTTGATTCATAACTAAACTGGTGCCTTATTTAGGATTGTGAAAATGTGAGTTTGTAATCTTACGGAACACATCAAATATGGAGCCAAGATTGGGAGAAAAGAATAGGTAAGCGGTACTTTGATATATATGTTTTTGGATAGGGTCCGCCTTTAGCAAAACACAGTTTTGTTTTTTAACCCAAACATGTTTCACTGCAGTTGCAGCATCCTCAGTGGGCTTTTATTTTCCATCTGTTAAAGATAAAGAACGTTCTTTGTTGTTTTGTACACATGTAGCTATTAGTTTTTTTTTTATAAAAAATGTAATTATAGATATTTGAAAAAACACATAAATTATGAAAATCCATACCTTTTTACCACATGGTGTGGTTTTTCTGACGTCTTGTGTTTCTACAATGACCGACAGTTTGTCATCTGCAACCACTTATACCTTAAAGTAGATAAATTGTTTAAGCCAAAATTACGATTTGAAGAACTATGTTATTATTATGCCTGAAATTATTTAATTCTATGTGTTTGTGTGTGTGTGTGTGTGTGTGTGAGTGTCTATTTACATGGTGTTTCACTTACTCTTTTTTCGTCTTCATCTCTGTCAAACAGTGAATATTGAGTTGCCACTGCCACTGTCACTGTCACTGTTACACTGTTTATCAGCTATAAAAACAAAACATGGCTGGCAGTGGAACAGCTGGAGGTGTAAAAACAAGATGGCTGACACAGTGGAACAGTTGAAGGTGTTCCTGGCGGCTGTTTTGAACCTTTCAGAGGTGACTGAGATATTTTTACTTTTTTATTATTTTTTTTTTAGTGTGTGTTTGTGTGTGTGTGTGTGTGTGTAAAAGGGGGAGACAGAGAGAGAAAGAGAGGGAGAGAGAAAGGGAGGGAGAGAGAGATTTTAGGTTTCAGGATTTTTTTTTTTTTTTTTTTTTTTGTTGGTGGTTGGGGGAGGGGGTTAAGATCTCTATAGGTTGGTTTTGTCTGTTAATTCTTTGAGGGCAGAGAACAGAGTGCCATTGCAGAGAGCTGTGTATTCATTTATTATTTGTTTGCCTTCTACTATGGCTTTTTGTATCTGGTAATTTTCTTCGATTATCAGTTTCTGTGAGGGGCTGTTGCTGCATTTGAGAATTTTCAAATCCGTGTTGATGTTTGTTGGGCTATGTTTCTTGTCCATGAGGTGTTCAGCAAATGTGGAATGACAGCTGTTACTTTTTAATGCTCTTTTGTGTTCTGTATATCTGGTATTAAAGTTTCTGGTTGTCTGTCCTATATAAACTGCTTTGCAATCCTGGCATGTTAATTGGTAAATACCAGATGTGTTGTGTTTGTCTGTGCTTGTGTTGGTTGTCCTTAGTTTTTTCTGTGTTGAGTTGTCTGTCCTGTAGGCTATTTTTATCCCTTGTTTTTTGAGTATGTTGCCTATTCTGTGTACTGTTTTGTTGTTATAGGTGAGAGTGAACCATCTGTTTGTCATTGTGGGTGTTTCCTGTTCATGTGTGTTTGTAGGTTGAGGCTTTTGTTTTTGACTTTGTATGTTGGGTGTCCTTTTTAGTTTTGCTTTAATTTTGTGGTTTAGTTTATCTATAGTGTTTGTGTCATATCCGTTCTCCACTGCTATTTGTCTAATTGTCTGCAATTCATTCTTGTAGTTGTTATCAGTGAGTGGGGTTTTGTTTAGTCTGTGTAGCATGTATTGGAAGCTGGCTAGTTTGTGTGTAATCGGATGATTAGAGTCTTTGTGAATGGTTGTGCTAGTGGTGGTCGCTTTCCTGAATATGGAGAATTGGTGTTGATTGTTGTGTCTGTATATTGTGAGGTCAAGGAAATTTAGCCTTTTGTCATGTTCTGTTTCTATGGTGAATTTTATTTTTGGGTGTACTTTGTTTATATCACTGTGGAGTTGTTGGATGCGACTTGGTGTTTCATCTATAAGGCATATGATGTCATCTACATAACGGTACCAATATATTATCCGGTATTGTTTGGGTCTAACTATTGTTTCGAATATTTTATTTTCAATGTGATTGAGAAAGATGTTGGCTAGGACTCCACTGACTGGTGACCCCATTGGAAGCCCATCTTCTTGTGAGTAAAACTGATTGTCAAAGGAAAAGTAGTTTTGTTGTGTGATAAGTTTTAGGATGCTAGCTATTTCTTTTATGTGGGGTTCGGGAATTTTGGCTTGTTCTTCTAATTGTTGTCTGATGATGTTGATGGTTTCAGTGGTGGGGATATTGGTGTACATGGATGTGATGTCAAATGATGTGAGTGTGGCTGTTGTGGGTATGTTGATGTCTTTGATTTGCTGTACCAGCTCTTCGGTGTTGCGTATGCTTCTGTTATTTGTGTATATGTAATGTTTCTGTATGTATGTGTGAATTTCTCTGGCTAAGTGGTATGTGGGTGCACTTCTGAAATTGACTACAGGGCGTATAGGAATGCCATCCTTGTGGAGCTTTAGTAGGCTGTTCAGTGTGGGTGCTTGGGGGTTCATTTGTTTCAACCATTTTGCTTTCTGATTTGTGAATATGTGTGATATATTTTTTAGGATTGTTATTGTGTTTTTCTGGTATCTTTGTGTTGGGTCACTGGTTAGCTTTGTTATGTTGTTGTCTTCCAGGAATTTTAAGGTTTTTTGCTTGTATTCATCCTGTTTAATTATTATCATGGTGTTGCCCTTGTCTGATCTTGTGATGAGTGCCTCATTGTTTTTAAGTTTGTCCTTTATTTTTCCAGAGGTTTTTTCTTCCTCAGTTTTTGTTCCTGTCAATATGTTGTTTTTGTTTTCTTTTATTATGTATCTTATTTCTTCTGTGATTAATTCTCTTGTCAGACCTGCATTGAAGTTTTGATTGTTGTTTCTTTCTTGTTGTTTTATGATGTACTCACTTTCTGTGATAAGATTCTCCACCGTCTTGTGTGTGATGTGTGTGTTGACATTGTATTTTGGGCCTTTTTCTAGAAAACTTATTTCTTGGTTGGTTAGTGGTATGTCAGTAAGGTTTACCAGACGTTTGTGGAATGTGTGGTTTGCTTGCTTTCTATTTTTATGTGCAAAAGCTTTGTTTTGTTTTAAAAGAGTGTTTAGTTTTTGTTGTTGTTTATTCCATTTTGATTTTATTTGTGTTTCTGTGTTTTGTTTGACTGTATTCATGATATCGTTGAATATTTCAGAGACTTTAATGTGGTTTCCTAGTTCCAGGTGAATTTTGAATAGTTCAACATTGAGTTCTTGCTTTTTTGTATGTAGGTTTCTAATTTCTTGCTTCAGCCACTCAATTTCAGCTTTATGTTTGGCATGACGAGCTGCAGGTGACATACTGTTTACATTTACATGTATATAGTTTGGTATTACTTTGATGGTTACACCACATGCTTCACGTGGTCAACTTGGTTTACTCAAAGAGTGTAACTCCACAATAATTTTGTTAATTAAAATAAATTACATCGAAACGCAATTTACATAAGAAAAACCCCGAACTGGTTACTATCGTCTACAAACGAAAGTGACAAGAGAGTCAGCTTCCTATACCAACATGACAAGGGACGGACAGGACCATACTAAGAATAGAAACCTCTTTGCTTTTAGAAAGCGTAGCTACCTGTCCAGACGTTGATCCTACTGTTCTCTAGCAGACAGACTTGTCTGCTACCATCAAGCATGCAACTAGAAATACATTTGCTCATTCATCCTCTCACACAGAAGGGAAGGGGGATGACAGTATCTTATCATATACAGCATATAAAAGAAAGCGGATGTAGGTTCCATATGAGACTGTGGGACATGAATTACATATAAACTGTGTTTTAAAGTGTAGTAGTGTGACAGATCGTTCTTGTTTATGTGTAAAAGTAACACGTTCCACTGCTCAGTCTCCTCCCAGATAGTCAGAAACGCCACAGTAAATTTAGAAGAGGAATTTATGCCGTAAATGACAACAGATGTATGAAATTAACATGAAAGGAATCCAACAGAGACCTTTCATAACCCCAACGCTCCGGGAAAAGACTGTGCAGGGAATTTTCTGGCCATGCTAGGGCATTCCCAAGCAGGCTTCTCACACCCAACTTAAACCGAAATGTGAAGAAAAGGCAAAAGTTCACCAGCTATTTGCTAAAACACAATAATTTTAACACATCTTTAGAATCTGCCAATTTCAAAGAGAAAAAGGAAACAATGTGTGACACCTATTTAAAAGATAGTGTAGACCTAATTCGGTCAGCAAGTAAAAACAATGGTCCCTGTGTCATTAATACGAAAACAATTTCTGGTTGTTTCCCTTATGGAGTTCACCAGTATTTGCTCATTGCAAGAGCTAACTGATCACAGGAAAATTTATAACTATTTATTAACAAGTAAACTTTATGAAAATAGCAAAGGTGCCACAGCAATTAAAAAAAACATGAAAATAAGATCAGTATTATAAAGCAGAACATTACAATGCACAATCCTCAAAAAATGATAATAAGAGAAAAACATGTTTTACAAAGCGATTATCACAAAAACATTCTATATCTTATAAAACTAATAATTTGCGGAATTAAAATAACTTTGTGCCACTAATTTAATCACTCTACTATATTTCAGTTAGTTACCAAACAAGGATCACTGTGTCGTTATACTGAAACTACAATCAATTACGTGATTGTTACCCTTATGGGGTTTCTCACTGCAAATATGCACCATGCAAAGGCTAATCGATCACAGTCCAATGACAATAAATAGCTATCTGACTGATAAACGAAGCAATGCCACAGGAATGAATTTGCAAAACAAAATATCACAAATCTAATACATCACACAAAAACAAACATTGGTAAATAAAACAGCTCTGAAAGAACAATAGTCAACGCCAAAAAAAAAAAAAATCACCAATAAATAAAACACCTGCAAAATACAAGAGTCAATGTCTAAAAAATCAATAAATAGAACACCTGCAAAATAGAAGAGACAGCCTAATAAAAAAGAAACACCAATAAATCGAACCCCTGCAAAACACATGAGTCAAAGTTTCTCTGAATGAAACACATGTATATGCATTGGACTAAGAACCGTATAATCACTGTTCACTGGCACACTCAGTAGTTCCACTCTTCCGAGGCACAATATAAGTGGGGGCTCGTCGCCGCAGCTGTCAGTAGGGATGTTTGTCCATCTGTTGCGTGCATCCCGCCGTCTCTGCCCTCTCATGAAGTGTCTCTTAGTGGCCCGTGTCACGTACATCTCGATTTGGTTCCATGTTTGTGTTGTCAAATTCGTGCGGTATCCTCGTTTGACACGCCAGGTTGATATTCCTGGACAAGGATGACACTTAATGGCTCTTCTTTGTGCCACCCTTAGCGACCAGAGAACATCGAACCATGACTTGCTGTCGCTTGACAGTGGGCATCCGCCAGGAAATGTTGATAGGCGTCGTTGAAGTCTGCCAGTTTCTCTGGAAAGTAAGTGTCAAAAGGCTCCACGCCCCTTGTGTTGTTAAATTCTTGAGTTATCCTCAATTGGCTCGCCGGTTTGATATTCCTGGGCAAGGATGACACTTCGTGGCTCTTTTTTGTGCCACCCTTGGCAACCAGAGAACACCGAAGCATGATTTACTGTCGCTTGATAATGGGCTTCCGCCAAGGAATGTTGATAGCTGTCGTTGACGTCTGCAAGTTTCTCTGGACAGTACCTGTCAAAAGGCTCCACGCCCCTTTATCCTGTGTCTTCTGTCGTTTCACCGCGACCGTCTCGTCACGGTCGCGTGCGTGTGGTGCGTTGCCAGCAGATGGATTTCCGCGCGATGGACCGCTTGGCCATCTCAGGACATCGCCTCCACGAAGGGTTCGCACAGGTGCGACTGTCCATTAGCTCCGGGTGCAAGGGATAGTGTTTGCCCCGCACCCTCCTTTTGTTGTCGAGTGCGCTCCAGAAGTGGCCCGGCTGACAGTGTGTCCTGCTGGGAAACCCGCCTGTTTACAACTAGTCCTCCTCTTCGCTGCTCCCGCTGTCTCGTGCGAATTTAGCCGGTTCGCTTTCACGTTCTTAACTGCATTCACAGAAATTGTTCATCATAGTTATGTGATTACAAAATGTCATACATAATACCAATTTTTAAGAACAAAAGTGAGACTTAATTTTTTTTAAATAAAAAAGGTACATGAATCGACAATATAAAAATAAAAGTTAAATGACTTGACAATATAAAAAAAGTGAAATCACTTGACAGTATAAAAATAAAAATTAAATGAACTGACAATATAATATATAAATCCACATCACTAAAGAGGTACGCTTCAAATTTAAACAATTCAAACACTACCTATTAATTCACTAAAATGAATAGGATTATGCCTTGTGCAAGTATAGGTCAGGACAGCATAGGGTTCACATGTTATTTACACGCGCACATGCACACCTGTTGGCTATTCTACAAACTAACTACCCATAAACATGAATTACTCAAAATTTTACTTCAGTCCACTACTAGTTAATCCAACAAGCTACTTCAATGCTACTTCAACACAGTGTTTATACCACTACAACATTGTTGTAATGCGTCCTCTTCTTGAAGCTCGCAGCATATGTCTTGTCACATGATAAATGTGGAGAAACTTTCCTTAAACATGCGTAGTAAGAAGAACAATGGTTATTTACACGCAAAAACATTTATACCAGTTGACACCTGATAAGAGACTTGCAAGTATACATTTATCATACTCATATGTCAATGCATAAAACAGTAAGATAATTTCATCTAAAATTACGTTACCACAAGAATTAATCACACAGATGACTCTGAGAAGGATAAAAATATTTTCATCATACAGAATATACTACTTTTCTTACCCATTTTGCTCCAGTTTCGTTCCTTCTTTAAGTTACCTTTCGCTTCCAAATCAGTTATTTCGCCTGTGGTGGTTATTCTGGATTCATTTCTCATGAATGGCAAAAGTGTGGTCTCCTCTGTTCTGTAAAACAGTTTCATCTTAACATCCTATTGAACTTACAACTGACACAAAAGATCCGAATAATCCTGTAGTTTAAATGACAAATGTTTTGCTTCATCCTTATTACGTTAAACCAAGCTTTCCTTCGGTCCCATAATCAAAATTATTTAATCTTCCTCTACCTTCAAGAGGGAAATTTCTTCAGTTCAGCTCATATAGGCTGCAGTGCATCCCGCACCAGTGAAAACAGTAAGCTGTGATGCTCACAGCATCAACAAAACACATAAACGTCGCATTTCTAGGACAATTATTAACGCATAATAATTTTCAGGCTCTGGCTCAACATCAATCAAGACTACAGAAAGGATCCATATTTCTGTTCCATTTTCCATTTACTGAAAAACTGCTCGTATTTGACTACCACAATAATATTTCAGGGCCACATAACAACATCAATCAAGACTACAGAAAGGATCCATATTTCTGTTCCATTCTCCATTTTCTGAAAAACTGCTCGTATTTGACTACCACAATAATATTTCAGGGCCACATAAATTACACAAACCACAACTCTTCTTTCACTTTGAAGGGAATCAATCTACTTCCGAAATCCACAGATAGAACTTCACGTACTCAGCTATAAAGAACAAAAAAGACATATATATATTCAATATTAACATATCATCGCATATTGGGAAGCCAATGGTTAAACAATCGTATCATTGCATCCTGTTTTCAAGATTCTAAACTTACTCATTCCTTTCTCAGAGTTCTCCTATCTTAAAATATTCATACAGCACGCATACTATAGTAAGAGATCCTGATTTATACTGACAGATATTGAATAGTAATAGATAGATAGTAGCACTGAAAGCAGAAAATCGGAAACAAGGCTACTAACAGCTGGGAACCTGGGTTTGCCAGACCCATAATACCCACAGATCGGATATTCCCCTGAGTTTTGCATTAATTCAACAAAGATCTTGCTTCTCTCAGGAGCGACTCTTTTCAACTTACACAAAAAAACCATAGACAGTATTTCACTTGCTCACAAAGAAACCTTTTATCTTCACATTTGAACCAACCTAAATCCTAATTGCACAAGGAAAGAAAAAAAACTAAAAACATCACTTCAATCAATCACATAGAAACATCTTTATCATTATTTTTACCAACTTATTATTCAAAATGCGTGTGTCACAAATGTAAACTAATCAATTCATTCTCTTCTCTATACACCCTATGTACTCATTTGCCATGTCGCTCATTTGTTCCGATTGGGCGCCTTCTGCGCTGATCGTTTGTCATTGCCGGTTTTGTTCATTTCCATTTGCTGGATTATGTCTAGGGTTAGCCGTCCGAATTGCAACATCATGTGGTGTTCCGCCTACAGTCCTATTCCCACCGTGTTCACCGTAGTATCGATTCTAGTTACCGTACCTGTTGTGTTCACGATCTTGTCCACGTCCTCGATCATTTCCGTTGTTCCACCTGTATTCGCCACTGTTACCCCAGTTTCTATACGGCCGGTCCCGATTATTGTTCTGTTCGCGTCGCGACGACCAGTCACGCCGTTGATTAGTACTACGGCCACGACTGCGATCGCGCTGCTATTCCCTGTAATAACTTTGTGCCTGACTAGGCGGGCATTCTCCTGTATTATATTCCAGCTCTTGGAGAAGTGTCTTAAACGTTTCCACGTCCTCTTTGCATCGTCCCGCAAGAATGACGTGGCGCAAGTGCATCGGCAATTTGGTGATGCATATCCTAATTAGATCCGCAGGTCCGTATGGATCAAGTAAAAATTGATTCGCCTGCAGCATGTGGTCGAATAGGCGTGCTGGGCTGCCGAAACCAGACTGGTCTAAATTTGGCAGCATAATTATGCCATGTTTGACCCTATCTTGTGTCGCTTCCGACCAATAGGCGGACAGAAAGGCTTGTCGAAACTCCCGAGTGGAGTTGCAGTGACGCGCTGCCGACCTCATGCGAATCGCCGGTTCGCCTTCCAAATAGCCACACATATATTCTATCTTATGTGAACTTCCCCAGTCGGGGGAAGAATTCAAATTTCTCGAGCACGCTCGTGGATGTATGCCTTTTTGCGAATTCCGAAGTATCTAAATTTTCTCACCGTAAGGAAAATTGAAATCAAATCCCCGCATTTCCTCCCGGCGAGGCCCTTGAATGTTTCTATTTTTGTCATGTCTGTCCCTCAACATACATTCTTCCCTGTCGTCAAAATCTCCCTCGTGGCCGGAGTCCCTCTCTGCACTGTTCGTACGGCTATTTTTGGTGCTATTGGCGAGTTCGGAAACACACCCCATGCGGTTTTCCAGATGCGCCACGCGTTCTTGTCTTTCGCCTGTTACAGTTTTGTGCCGCCTGTTCACTTCGAATTGTCCCTTCTGAAATCTAAGAAGCGTACACACTTCTTCGGTCTTTGTGACCGCTACCGGTGTAGTATTGTTATCGCTCTCCGTCAACTTCATCGTGCCTACGATGTCCGCTAGTATTGTTATCGCTCTCCGTCAACTTCATCGTGCCTACGATGTCCGCTAATGCAGCAATCTTATCATGTATCTGTCTGTTGACCTCCGCCCCAGTCTGCTTCAATTGTTCTACTTGCTGTTCGAGGGCGTGAATCGCTTGACTGTTGTCCGCTACTGTGTTGCTAACGGACGCGGAACAATGCGTTTCCGCCTCCTGGACCCTAGAGAGTACCTGCTGGTGTTCCCTTTGGCATTCTTCTCTCAGTGCTTGGAAATTCCTAAGTAGCTGTTCCTCGCTCTCTTTCGATTCTGCATCGCGACTCCGCTTGCCCTGTTCTAAGGCTTGCAGATGATCAAAGAATTGTTCAAAGGTACGGCCTAACTCTTTCATAATATCACTTTTTATTTCACTTGCCAGCTTGTTTATTCTTTGTGAGATATCATCGGCACTCTCTGCATCGTTTTGTCGACTTTATTTGTGTCCTGGATTAGTTTTTCGTCTATTTGTTCGCCTTGCTCGCGGATCGATTATTCATATTTCTGCGTCATTTGTTTGTCTAGCTCTCGGATCGATTTTTCGGATGATTCTTTTTGTTCTTGGAACGATTTTTCTGATTTCTCTGCGTTTTCTTTATTTTGATGCAATAAGACTTTTATGAGTTGTGCCATATCAATTTGGTTAGTTGGAGGCAAATTAATTTCTGGCTCTGCTGTGAGCCCGTTGTCCTGTTTTGCATTTCCTCTTAAGTATTCCCCATTGCATTTTCGGACCCGTCCGATACGTTAATATTCGAAATCAAATTATCCCCTTGGTCCATGTTGCTTAAGTTGTTGGACTGCCTACTATTAGCTTGGTTACGTGTCTGCGTTAGTTCAATTTATATCCGGTACGCAGCACACTTATCACAATAAATGTATCCCCCAAAAATTACGACAGTTACACGGAAGGTACCCAACCTAGTACGCACTTTTTCACACGCAAAACAAATTTTTATCTTTGATCGAAGTCAGTGCAATTTACAAGCGAGAAAAAAACACACACATACATACAAAACACACAAATATAGAAAACAAAACAACAAGACAAACAACACAACGCCGCTCAAAAACACAGTGAATCTTCTGAAAGTCTGCTAAGAAACAACGCAGAAGTTGTTTGAACGCTACAGGGAAAAAAAGTTAAGATTATACAACGCTCGCAATCTAACGTTTCAGAGATTCCAGAGTCTAGCAGGATCACAGAACAGGGTCGTCATGTGTAATATTGATGCATTAATTTGTTCTGAAAGCGGTGCTGATATTCAAGACAGTAAAAGCGGGTTACAAGGTGTGAGCTATCTAGGGAAGTAAACTTTGTATTACTGAGCAACTGTTTCACCAGGTATCCAGTCTATCTTACCAAATTCCCAACCAGACTAACATTAATTATAATCTTTTAATAGACATCTTACGACAACCGGAGAATTTAAATAAAAAGAAATAAATCAGTTTATATTTGGACATTTATTTTAACATTGATCATTGTTACGTTAAAATTTCATCATATTAAACTTGATTCATAACTAAACTAGTGCCTTATTTAGGGTTGTGAAAATGTGAGTTTGTAATCTTACGGAACACATCAAATATGGAGCCAAGATTGGGACACTGCGTACAACAGTGCATTCATAAAATAACACACGAAGAACGTTGAAACATATGCAAGAGGAAATTAACCACAACCAACCGATTCAATTTTCACCCAAAGAAGTTATGTTCGTAGCGCAATCCTGTCCGTCATGAAATTACCACACACTGGGATACTAAATTCATACTAACTCTCTGTTAAATATTCCCGAAAAGAATAGGTAAGCGGTACTTTGATGATTACACCACATGCTTAACGTGGTCAACTTGGTTTACACAAAGAGTGTGACTCCACAATAATTTTGATAATTAAAATAAATTACATCGAAACGCAATGTACAAAAGAAAAACCCTGAACTGGTTACTATCGTCTTGCTATTAACCTGATGTGTCAAACAATTGTATAAGCACGTAGTACTGGTCTCACAAAGTACGCCCCACGTGGGTTAAACATAAAGAAAAGTTGCTATATTGAAAAATAGTGTCAAGACGAGACGTTATAATCTCACGCACATTCGCATTTAAGATTGATGATCTTAGTTAGAGTTACGGATCCTCAACATGTGGTTCCACTTTACTCACAAATAGTGACAAAGCTGCTACTGGAAGATATTCTGAACTTCACACTCGAGTTACACTGTGTTTCAATTTAAGATAACATATTTTAGATCTAAACCTGAAACAAAGGTGATTAAATTTCCAGTTTGCCTGAACTTAAGAAATCCATTGTCCTACGGACTTAGCAGAGACGCGCTTAGCCGGAGATCTTACCACTTCAGACTCTATAGCAGACAGGCTTGTCTGCTACCATCAGGCATGCAACTAGAAATACATTTGCTCATTCATCCTCACACACAGAAGGGAAGGGGAATGACAGTATCTTATCACATACAGTACATAAAAGAAAGCGGATGTAGGTTCCATATGAGACTGTGTGACATGAATTACATATAAACTGTGTTTTAAAGTGTAGTAGTGTAACAGATCGTTCTTGTTTATGCGTAAAAGTAACACGTTCCACTGCTCAGTCTCCTCCCAGATAGTCAGAAACACCATAGTAAATTTAGAAGAGGAGTTTATGCCGTAAATGACAACAGACTTAAGAAATTAACATGAAAGGAATCCAACAAGGACCTTTCAGCATATGCATGGAGCCAGGAACGGAGAAGGACGTGATTTCATCCATTGCCTCATTAAACGCAATCGACCTGGGAACCACGTAAAGAAAGAAGAACGGCTCTCTGCCGAGACAGATTCCTTTAACAGGAGAGTCGCAGTACCATGCAGGACGTGTGGCAGCGCTCAGCGCAGTGATTCAGGCGGCTGCCTTGCGGTCGCGTAGGCGGTGTTTTCCACTTAGCGCCGTCGGCAGCTGAGCTGTCCCTTACGTGGCACGCTGCGCAAATCTGGTGTTCAAGAGTTACGTAAAACGCTCTGAAGATCTTGCTGTTGGTTTTATTCGGATCCGTTGGCACTAAACAGTGCAGTCATCTCAGCCAGTCTAACATTAATGCCTCACACGTGTGACTAAAAGATCATGGGTATGGAGATGGGGATGGAGAGAAAGAATAAGAGGATCTCTTATACAAATTCTATAGCTATCTTAACCGCTGATACCTTAAGAAACTAAAAAAAATTACTTTACTGTGAAATGAAAACAAAACGATATTTATTTTTTATTTTTATTTACTTATTTATTTAACCTGACCTCATTAGGGCCATCAGGCGCTCTCTTACATCGGATAGGGCTCCACATATGCAACATACACACTGAATCGCCAAAGAAACTGTCTTCTCTTCCGTCGATTGGGATTGACGTGTAGTCGTTTTGAACTCCTCTCCTTGTCTTCGTGTTTCACAGTTTTGACACGGGCGCGTGTGAATCTAGTTGTTATTGCGCCCTAAAACAAAACAAAAGAAATAAACGGGACAGATGTGGAACACTTCCGCAGATTCCTGCAGATTTCAATGCTGGGCCATCAAAAAGTGTCAGTGTGCGAACCATTCAACGAAACATAATCGATATGGGCTTTCGGAGCAGAATGCCCACTCGTAATATCCTTGATGACTGCACGAGACAAAGCTTTACGCCTCGCCTATGCCAGTCGACACCGACATTGGACTGTTGATGACTGGAAACATGTTGCCTGGCCGGACGAGTCTCGTTTCATATTTTATCGAGCGGATGGACGTGTACGAGTACGGATACAACCTCATAAATCCGTGGACTCTGCATGTCAGCAAGGGACCGTTCAAGCTGGTGGAGTCTTTGTAATGGTATGAGGTGTGTGCAGTTGGAATGATATGGGACCCCTGATACGTCTACATACGACTCTGACGCATACATAAGCATCCTGTCTGATCAACTGCATCCATTCATGTCCATTGTGCATTCCGAAGGAGTTGGGCGATTCCAACAGGACAATGCGACACCCCACATGTCCGGAATTGCTACAGAGTGGCTCCAGGAACATTCTTCTGAACTTCAACACTTCTGCTGGCCACCAAATTCCCCAGACATGAACAGTATTGAGCGTATCTGGGATGCGTTGCGACGTGGTGTTCAGAAGAGGTCTCCACCCCCTCGTACTCTTACGGATTTACGGACAGCCCTGCAGAATCCATGGTGTCAATTCCCTACAGTACTACTTCAGACATTAGTCGAGTAGTGTTGCGGCAGCTCTGTGTGCCCGCTGGTGCCCTACGCGATATTAGGCAGGTGTACCAGTTTATTTGGCTCTTCAGTGTGTTACATCATAGTTACCTAAGAATATAACAGTTTTAGTTTAGTATTAAGTTGATCTAAGTGTCTACAATGGCAGTGTGAGTAAATTATAATGACTTTGAACTGAATACTGCCATTACTTGTACTACTGCAGCTGCTACCACTATATTATAATAGTAATAACAATAACACTAACAATAATTCCTAACAATAATAAGAATCATATAATTGCGACATTAAAAACAATAATGATAGCTGCAGATAAAAGAAGAATTTACAGGTCTACGCAATAGATATTTTTTGACGTAGCGAGTTCCGAGAAAAGGAAATTTAAGGGGACTACGTCGGCTAGGAATACTAGGAAATCAGGAAGATGAGTTGGAAACAGGGATGCGCAAGGGCAACGAGTGTATGCAGGCACAACGGTAACCTTGCTGTTGCTGTAGTAGATATAGCATTACCTGTCTTCCGTAGCTGGATATGTTATTTACTTCGTTAACATAATGTGGGAGACTGTTTCAGTGTTGTGTTCCCGCTACTGAGAAGGACACCGAGAAGCTGACTGGGCGATGGAGTGAGACAGAAAGGATTTTGCTCTGATAGGAACGGGTGTTTTTTCCTGTTGTTTAGACAAGAGCGTTAAGGTCGAGGAGATATGCGAGGGACACTGTTCATTGATAAGACAGTAGAGAAGACAGAGGATACGGAAATCTCTGCGCTTGACTGTACGCAGCCAGGATAGCTGTACATAGGATGGTGAAATGTGATCAAAGAGTCGATCATCACAGATATAACAAGCGCGGGCAGTAATAACCAGTTCTAGGTGCCGTGAGCTTTCCTGAGAAAGGCCTTGCAGGAGAACATCGTTGTAATCAATAACTGGAACTATAGGTGTTTGTACAAGATTCTTTTTCAGGTCAAGAGGGAAGAGCTTTTCATGTTATTGCAGGTCATGGAGGCATGCTGATCCCTTCTTGCACATTACAGTTACGTGCTCAGCCCAATTTAGATTTTCATCTATTATTACCCATACGCTCTTTGCTGAAGGAGAGAAGTTGATATTTGTCCCATTTAGGGTCAAAGATGGTAGGGATTCCCAATATTTCAGACCAATGAGCCTAGAATGACCCACCAGTACCGCTTGTGTTTCGGATGGGTTGAGCTTTAACGCAAATAACTTGCGCCAATTTTTATAGTACACACAGGTAGGTATTGAGATTCTGGATTGCTGTATTCAGCTTCATAGGTTTTGCACTTGGATGCAACTGGAGGTAATCAATGTACGTGTGGTATTTGCATTAGGACAAGACTGACGACACATCACATACGTACAATGAAAACGTTATAGCACCTAATACCAAACTTCGCATTGCTGGCGAGACATCAGGTATGAGCGAAACCGTTGAAGTGGACTTGACGAAAAATTTAGGCTGCTGAGTTTGGCAAATAAAATGTCATAGTTGACGGTGTCAAAGGTTTTGTTGAAGTCTAAGAAGAACATGATAGTTGCGTCTTGTGCATCCATGGTTAGGTTCAGCTCATCTGTTACCTTTTTAAGTTATATGTTGTGCTGCAATGTTTGCAGAAGTCTGATTGGTATTCGTCTAGTAGGTTGTTTGTAGTTAGGTAGTTTCTTAGCTGGTCGTGGACAACGTGTCCTAAGGCCTCGGAGAGTGGTAGAAGAATGCAAGTAAGTCGGTAATCAGAGGCTACCGTGGCAGCGTTCTTCTTAAGTAGTGGCTTAACTTGTCCCTGTTTCCATGCCTCAGGCAAAACACTTGTGGTTAAGGGATGGTTGAAGATGCCTGCTATAGTGGGCAGCAGTGGATCAGTAATAAGCTTCACCATTGGGGCTGTAGGGCATCGCGACCGGTAGGTGCTGATTTGGTACGCGTGATGGCTTTTTTGGCAGTGCTGCAAGTAAGAAGTTTAATTTTTCATTGCTAAAGTCCTTTACCCGCATGAAGTAATCAATGAGTTTCGGTTGTAGTTCAATTGTCGTTGTAGGTAAGGTGAAATACTGGTTCAGTTCATCAGCTGGGACAATAGGATGGCCTGTAGCTTTTACTGTGCCTACACCAAGATCACGCATGTTTTTCCATAAGACCGGTGTATTTCTGCTGTCGGTTAATGTATGGGCATTCCCGAGTTTTGCATTTCTCACGGCTTGATTGACCCTTTTCCGCCACTGCTTGCTGGTAACATAATTTTCAGAAGTTGGGCGCTGTTTATATGTTCGGTGTACAGCGTCTCTGAGATTCATGAGCTGTTTTAGTTCTTCAGCTTGCAAAGATGCAGGTTTCAATCTTAATTTTCCGGTCTTTAAGGGAGCATATTTGTCATACAATTGAATAAATTTGTTAGTAAACACATGAAGATTTTCGTTTATGTCCCAGAAAGGAATAAAAGGCGTCCCCCAAGCTAACCAAAATAAAGACAATCTGTTCGAAAGTGCACATATTTTCACTGTTTGAAATCAAACTTTGCTGCTGGGTAACGTTCAATACCATGTTGTTCCATTCGTACATCGTAACATGCTTGGACCCTCCTTGGCATGTTGTTCTGAAGGTGTTTGAGATGTTGTTGCTAAAACCCATTGCACTGTTCGGCATCGTGGTCTAGTGCCAAAGCACATGCCTGGAAACTCAAAGACTGCAGGATGGAGCCCCGGTCAAACTTTCAAATCTTTAAGTATACCTTTACGTTAGCCTTCACCTCTCAATGATGTAAGGGCATGTTTGTAATGACACGTGGTTCGGATTCCGAGACAAACTGTAGGTTTCCTTTCCACGGTACAGTTTACTGGGGTAGGTTAGGTACACGCAAGTCGTCAAAGTGGCGCCCAGTTAAATGAGGTAGTTGTGGTGTGCGTCAATGTGGCTAACACCTTCCCACGCTGTCAACCCTTCTTATCGTAAAGTGGCAGTACTCGTTCAACCTAAACTTAAAATGAATCTTGGAGATAGCCATGTCCGCAGACTGAACAATGTTCAAAAGCCACAATGTGCTGTACATGATCGGAAACATAGCGTGCGGTACTGAACTGCAATGAAAATTGAGGTTTACTTTTACCTTTATCCTACGGCCAAAAGAATGGCAGTAGTAGTAATTGTAGTTGTAGTAGCTTTATTCATACGTAGATCTCTTTTTACAGGGATGTAGGACATGTCGAAGTATTTACAAGTTTAGACCAATTTAAAATAAGCTGATTCGTATACACATATGTTTACAAACTTCTAGTTAGACACAATCATTAGATTTTGCTTCTGGTATCCAATCCCTTTTTTACAAATAACTTGTTAAATAACGTAATGCCATACCGTTCACTCATATCTCACTATCAGTCACTGCACGCACTATACAAACATTGTTTTATATAACTTCGCTCACTACACACACACACACACACACACACACACACACACACATATATATATATATATATATATCAACCTCTCTCGTAGAAGATTTTGGGAAGACCGAAAACAAGACTATGAAACTGGGATAAGCGCTTCCGAAGGAGTGGGATGCAAATCCCATGCGGCAAGTTGAAATTTTATTTTTCCTGCTTTTTCTAAACTACTCGCACTTCAAATGAATGCTGTAACGGTTAGCTATAAGACCATGCCCGACTCCTGTCCCCTACCCTGTCTAGTGGGCACAGGGAGACCGTCCCTAATGACATCGATATCGACGGCATGTTATACTCTAATCGTCTTTCCTTTCGGCACACGATAGTCCCTGGAGGTCAAAATGTGAAATCAGTCGGGTCGCTTTTGTTTGGGGAAGCCCACTGCATTTACGTTTAACTATGGAATCACTTATTCTAGTGATTTTTTTCTGTCTCGTATAGTGCAACATGACGATGAAATAATGTATAAAGGAAACAATGATTAAAACAAACGCGGCAGTACAAGAAAGAGAAGCGTATACGCAAGTACCTGATGACACGTACTAGAATAAAGCAAGGGAGGAAAAAAAATTGTTCTACAGACGATGGACTCAATTCAGAAAGAATGATATGTGGCGTTGAACTTTTCATTTCATCCGTAGAAATTCGCCACGGAAGGCTGCAAAGTGTTTCAGCATTCAATGGCAAGGTGTTGAGCAATTCTGATAGTTTTATGTTGACCATTTTATACAATTACTTGCCTATTACACGCGTCTGTGCACGGTACTGAGATTGCTAAGTTTAAAATATAGTAGAGATGAGAATGAAGGTCCGTCGTGAGTTATAGCGACTTTAAGTAGAGAACTGTGAGTCCTACATGAATTACATAATTAATGGTGGTAAAAGACAGTTTCTTTATTACGTGCACGAGAGAAAATATATGCAGTCCGGATAACTTCGCTACACTGACACCAAGGAAGAGTAAAATTCTTTGGTCTATGTGGACGGTAAGGCTAATTTCCAACTTCGATTGTTGTGGAACGATTTATAGGTGTCAAATCAGCTCGTATCATCGGTTATCGGAGCAAGTCAAGTACGATTTCTCAAGATGCTGAGTGAATAGGCCCGACTAGAAACAATGAAAATCATGTGAAGGATATTCACATCTACATCTACATGGCTATTCTGCAATTCACACTTAAGTGTCTGGCAGAGGGCTCATCGAGCCA
The DNA here is from genome assembly GCF_023897955.1 of Schistocerca gregaria. NCBI lineage: Eukaryota > Metazoa > Arthropoda > Insecta > Orthoptera > Acrididae > Schistocerca > Schistocerca gregaria. The sequence goes on from NC_064923.1 coordinate 443,356,531, forward strand.
TTTTCATACTACTTATCTACCATTCCACTCCCGATTGGCGCGTGGGAAAAAGGAACGCGTAAAACTTTCAGTTCGAGCTCTGATTTTTCTTATTTTATTATGATGATCATTTCTCCCTACGTAGGTAGGTGTCAACAAAACATTTTTGCATTCGGAAGAGAAAGTTGCTGATTGAAATTTCGTAAATAGATCTCGTCGCAAAGAAAATCGCCTTTGTTTCAGTGACTGCCACCCCAACTCGTGTATCATATCAGTGACACTCTCACCCCTATTGCGCGATAACACGAAACGAGCTGCCCTTCTTTGCACTTTTTCGATGTCCTCCGTCAATCCTACCTGGTAAGGATTCCACACCGCGCAACAATATTCCAGCAGAGAACGGACAAGTGTAATGTAGACTGTCTCTTCAGTGGGTTTGTCGCATCTTCTAAGTGTTCTGGCAACAAAGCGCAGTCTTTGTTTCGCCTTCCCCACAATATTATCTATGTGGTTTTTCCAATTTAAGTTGCTCGTAATTGTAATTCCTAGATATTTATTCGAATTGACAGCCCTTAAATTTGTGCGCTTTATCGTGTACCAAAAATTTATCGGATTTCTTTTAGTACCCATGTGGATGGCCTCGTACTTTTCTTTGTTTATTGCCAATTGCCACTTTTCGCACCATACAGAAATTCTCTCTAGATAATTTTGTAATTGGAATTGATCGTCTGATGATTTTACTAGACAGTAAATTACAGAGTCATCTGTAAGCAATCTAAGGGTGCTGCTCAGATTATCACCTACATCATTTATGTAAATCTTACCGTCTATCACTACGAATTGTGACATATCTGAGAGGAAATGCCGACCGGAGTGGCCGTGCGGTTCTAGGCGCTACAGTCTGGAGGCGATCGACCGCTACGGTCGCAGGTTCGAATCCTACCTCGGGCATGGATGTGTGTGGTGTCCTTAGGTTAGTTAGGTTTAATTAGTTCTAAGTTCTAGGCGACTGATGACCTCAGAAGTTAAGTCGCATAGTGCTCAGAGCCATTTGACTTTTTTTTTTTTTAATTTCAGAGGAAATCACGAATTCAGTCACACAACTCCATATGCAATTGGATTAATAGTCGCTTGTGAGGAATGGTAGCAAATGCCTTCTGGAAATCTAGGAATATGGAATCGATCTGAGATCCCTTGTCGACAGCACTCATTACTTCATGGGAATAAAGAGCTAGCTGTGTTGCACAAGAACGATATTATCTGAGTCCGTGTTGGTTATGTATCAATAAGTCATTTTCTTCAAGGTGATTCATAATGTTAGAGTACTGTATATGCTCCAAAATCCTACTGCAAATTGAGGTCAGTGATATGGGTCTGTAATTCAATGGGTTACTCCTATTTCCTTTGTTGAATATGGGTGTGACCTGTGCTACTTTCCAGTCTTTAGGAACAGACCTTTCGTCAAGTGAGCGGTTGTATATCATTGCTAAGAAAGGCACTATTATGTTTGCATACTCTGAAAGGAACCTGATTGGTATACCATCTGGACCAGAAGACTTGCCTTTCTTAAGTGATTTGAGTTGTTTCGCAACACCAAAGATACCTACTTTTACCTCACTCATGCTAACAGCTGATCTGGTTTCGAATTGTGGAATATTTATTTCGTCTTCTTTCGTGAAGGAATTACGGAAAACTGTATTTAGTAACTCTGCTTTAGTAGCACCATCATCGGTAACATTTCCATCGCTATCGCGTAGTGACGGTATTGATTGTTTTTTGTTACTGGTGTACTTTACATACGACCAGAAGCTCTTTGGGTTTTCTACCATATTATGAGACAATGTTTCATTGTGGAACCTATTTCCCAGTATTCTTTTTTTTTAAATATGAGAGAGTGAGAGAGATAGACACACACACAAACACACACACATACAGACAGAGAGAGGAGAGAGAGAGAGAGAGAGAGAGAGAGAGAGAAAGAGAGAGAGAGAGAGAGGACTGGTTGGCACGTAATGTACATAAACAGATCGTACCCATGTACCATTTTCTGTCCCCGTAATGTTATTTTTCAGCTGCATGGAAAGTATTTTGTATCATTTGAAGAATATACAAGAAAAGCATTAGGCCAAGGATGTGCAATGGAAGACAGAAAGTCGTTATAGATGTTGGCCATCATGATGAAGCACATATACAGGATTAACTGTCTGGATCGCACTTTATTTATCCGTATGGATTACTGCCGTCATCTGGTCAAAACGCAATGGAAAAAATCAGTCAAACAGGACTTAAACATATTACGAACACTGTGTCTCTCGAAGCACATACTACATACTCTCTCAAAGCAGGTAGTCTATGCCAATAAATTAAGTAAGATCCAAAGGGTTAAATTTGTGCAGGAACATATAATTCCAAGACGATTACTCAGGGAAACACCTCATTAATTTTGAACCTACCTTAATTATTAATCATGCGAAAAATTTATCTTCACTCTGTATTTAGTCGTATTCACCTACGGGGAAATTCAGGTTTATATCTCCTTTCACTTATAGCTACAGTTTTGTAGCATCATGATTAATATTTATAGAATAATTCTGTTGTTCACAGAAATAATAAAACAGGGAGCTTTTTATGTCTTTGCTGAGCTGATACTATGCCGTGAAAAAGATTGCACTAGTTTCAACTGACGCCGGATGGGTTTAGATAAAGTATGTTGCGTCAATAACTATTTTTATAAACTCAAACAAATATTCCTGGTGCAGTTAATTCTACGTCGGTAATTTTGTAGCTTGGAAACCATAGGTCATCAGCTACGAGATCCTTCTATACACTCGAACGTGATATTCTGCGTAGTTCGTGGACTACACCCACGTGTTCTATAGAGAACGTATGACGTTTCCCTGTCCCGGGAGGCGACGCCCTTAATATGGAGTCGCAGCAGCTTACGTAATTCCGTATTGGAACATCTGACCAACTGCTAAGTACACAGCACAGGCTTTCAAGAGAGGAAAAGAAGTTATTGCAATACTGCATATCTACGACTCTACGACTGATGTTTCAATTCTGCTATGCCTATTGGCCTACACTTTCAACTGGTGCGTTTAAATGGAATTGTGTTATGATGCAAATAATAATAATAATAATATTGTGCTTTAACTTAATCTCGTGTCATTTTGGTTTAAAAAAAATTAAAGCTGTCTTTAGCCTCAAGGTTGCCATGAACGGAGAGTATGCTTTGCCTGCCTCCAACATTTGAATTGTCTTGCACAGCAAGTTATAAGGGGAATTACAGTTTAACGTGGATTCCGAACCGACGTCTGGTTTATTATTTTCACACGTCCAAATCTTTGCTGGAGGTGATAGAAGCGGTAATCGACAGAAAAAAGTGTCGTGAAACCAACTGAGAACTGAACTTCAGACCTTGGGTTTGTTAGACTTTACACTTATCCACTTACCCGCGAACCATTTTTACGGTTATTTTTATTTGTGACATCTGTAGAGTCGTTATCGTTATTGTGTTCTTTGGTGACTACATTAAAATATTTGTGATAAGTTTACGTGATTTATTTGTAGAAGATTCATTGCTGATTTAGTTAGTGTGCGAGGCATTGTTAGCGACTCTATGTAGTAAATACCCCACAGAACATTTGATTTTCTTTAAAATATGCTGGAAGAGCACAAAAAGTAGGATAAAACATTGTCAACAATGATCAGGAACAAGATACTTACTGTCTAGTCTTGCCAGCGTAAACAGTTGCAATCGGTGTTGCTATGCTACGTAACTATCCAGTGTTGTACAGCGTAAATGGCAACAAAAAGTGCTAAAAACTGGTATGAGTAAGATAAAAAAGTAATGCTGCTCTGTAATAAGTGTCCTTTTTGCTAAAATTAGAAGTATTACGCACTTCTTTCCATTGAGATTATGCTACATCGTGTCATTGCAAATCTTCCTTGAATATAAGTTATGGCGACGACTGGAGGTTAGATAGACCTAATATTCATACCTGCTGCTTAAGGTTTAGGCTTTTAATAGTGAAACATCAAAACAATTTCCTTAGTAACCTATTTTGACATTAAATGTTTCAACAGACCCTTGCAGCCCGAGAGACAAAGCCCACAAATATATATATATATATATATATATATATATATATATATATATATATATATATATATATATATATGCAGCTTCGAGTAATTGTAGAGAGTGTCTTCAGAAAGAAACTGAGAATAGGAACCCGTGTCTGGAAACTTCAAGCTGTGACGTTCAGAGCTACAGGTCGAAACGCCTGCAGGTAGGCTACCCCTATGGCAGCAAACTAGGTTGTAACCCCTGCTGTCACTGCGGTTAGCGTTATACAGTGTAATTTCGTGATGACGTTACACATTTTCAGGGATAACGGAGAAGGGAAATGTATAAATTTGAGGTAATGGACCATAATCTGGAAACGACTAAGTCGAAAGTTACAAGCGAAATCGTTCTGATACCTCTGAGAGTTGATTACATTTAACGATACTGGTGTTGCAAAGCTTATGAGAGTTCTTGATATCAGTCAACGGATGTGGTTCCAAAATGAAGGAGCCACAACTACTTGATTTCTTCTTGTGGGGCCACGTGAAACGTCTTGTGAACGAGTCGCCTGTTGGGACTGTGGAGGATCTGCTGGCAACAATTCTCGCTGCCTGTGACATGTTCAGACGACGCCTGGGATACAGGAACGGCTACGACAGAACATTGTGGGACGGAGTCATGCCTGCATTGATGCTGGGGGACGCCATATTGAACTACTGTAGTAAAGGTAGCATCTTGTGAAATTTGTGCAGCTAAATGGAATTCACTACAACTGTACCGCAGACTTGGGATTTTCGGTCTCTTTTCGCGTCCACCGCCCGTCATATATTGATTTATTATTTACTACAGAATTTGATTGGTAATGGTAATTGTTGCCGACTTACGAAGTTGACCTTAATCAAAATGATATTTCATTCAATTTTGATTTACAATTAAATGCTTTTGTGAAGTTGTCTCTTTTTTAAATAATATTAATCTTCAGTGGAAATTATTTGTTACGTTAATGACGTAAGACTCACTGCATCTTAAAACATGAGCATATAAAATGAACAACGGAATAATCTTGTCGTATTAATTTCCTCGGCTAGTCAGTTCACTTTAAAGCAAGAAATATTTAGTTATTAATTACAATTGTTGCCCACACACGCGCGAGAGTATTTTTTCTTACCTCCGTTAACCATTGCATTGTAGTCGGAGTCCTGGCTCTGGCTCTCGGCTGTTGTACCGAAAATAGGAACCTTAAGGCTACGTATTTTCTGCATCGTCAGGCGGCTGTGGAGAAAAATGTATATTATGTTAACAGCGGGCGAGTTTTTCGCTTCCGCTAATTTTTATAAGTTAATATCGCCACGTAATGGCGTCGTTGTCTGCATCGGCCGCTGCGATTGTTGCACTATAAATTCAGGTTAATTCAAGGAAGGAAGACATGAAATCGGGATCACCTCTTACAAATTAAAAGTGAACAATAATATTAAATCAATATATTATCTGCTTAATTAGTACAAATATGCTTACATTTGCCAGCACTCGCAAGAAGTCTGTCTACACGCAACCAAGACAAGAGAAGAAGTAAAGACGACTAGCAAATTAACAAAAGAACGTAACTTGTCGCCCCTTACATCATTTTGTTTCGAGTGTTCTTTATTTTTCTTTGCCCTCGAAACTTACACAGAGAAATTATTACAATTTTAAATGTCTCTTCTTTATAAATACTGTCTTAAGTCTTTTCTTAGTATTTCACTGGAGACGGTATACTCTCTGGCATCAAGTTACTTTCCCCGTTTCTAGTCCATCAACAACGGAAATTATTATTTAAGGTTATTGGGGAGTATTCTGCGGGAATTCTGTACGTCATGATGTGGGTTTGTAACTTGGGGCCCTTAGTTTCAGCGCTGCGAGGCTAAGGTGGATCTGGTCCTAAATACGTTCACAATTCTCCACCGTCCATCAATGTTTTGTAACATCATCATACAATCACGCTGCACGCAGTGTTGCGACAGACATGGACCGTTAGCGCCTAGTTACACGTTCATTTTACCACACAAGAGTCCGCAGACTTGCTCAGATTTCCTAAACTCGCTACCCCCTCCTTGCTATCGCATGTTGCACGGAACCGAGGAGGATTCGATATACGCGCATGACAGTGCATACGATGTTACACGAATGCTGCCGATAAGAGCCGAAACATTCAATCACATGTGACATACTCCTACTTTCACGTGACGACGACGTCTGTAGCTGCGCACGTCATAGCTACCCTCGGCGAGCTGGCGAAGTAGATTTCGAGAAGAAAGGGGGCAGAATGTCGTAACTTCCTGTAAAGAACACGTGACTGTTTCAGTGGAACAATATGAACTCAAACCGGTTTCCTTAGGTCAGATGTAAAGATTATCACAACGAGAGCAAATGTGGTACAACATTCAACTAAATATGCTATACGTTAAAAGACTGTCGGCTGAAAATAACAGCAAAGGATGTTAAAAAGAAAATAACAGCTCTGCCTTCCTAGTACTGCCGAGAAAGACATAGTAGACGCGAAGGGGTTACGATGTGCTTGATGCACAATACACCAGTCCACCCTTGTCGTCGTCATACGTGGTCGATTGGAACCTTGACGATGAGTACGCCTGCCCTCACGATCACACACAGTCCAACATCGGGTCACATCTGAACGCCCCAGAAGTCTGGATATTGGAAAATTCGACATGCAGGCCAAATAAAGGTCCACAATGAGGCCAATTTCATACTTCGTCAGGTGCTGATAATGGTGTCTCACACGGACATACATCATCTCTGTGTCCTTGAACACCACCGTCTGAACTTATTCACGAACAATATACGAGGGTCACTCCAAAAGAAATGCACACTATTTTTGCTAAAATACAGTTTTCATTCTGCATGTGTGAAAGTTTTACAGTGTGTAGACACATTCTTCCCGCTTGTTTTCAAACTTAGTTCAATCTGTTCCCGTGAGTGGCGCCGTGACAGCATGTCTCCAAGATGGCTCCTACACATGACGTTCGTCATAAGCAACGTGATGTCATAGAATTCCTGTGCTGTGAAGACAGTGGGAAACATCCACAAGAGGTTGAAAAAGATGCTACTGTCGATCGCAGTACAGTTAGTCGGTGGGCACGGCAATATTGAGCATTGTCCTCGCAGCGGCAGGCCTCGTACTGCACACACCCCAGACAATGTGCAGAGAGTTAACGAACTGGTGACTGCTGACAGACGCTTCACAGTGTTTGCAGAATACTGAAACTGTTGACGTTAAAAAAGGTTTGTGCCAGGTGGGTTCCCAGGATGTTGACAGTGGCTCACAAAGAAACAAGAAAAACGGCATGCAGCGAACTTTTGGAACAGTACGAGAATGGTGGAGATGAATTTCTTGAAAGAATTGTGACGGGTGATGAAACTTGGCTCCATCGTTTTTCACCAGAGATGAAGAGGCAATCACTGGAGTAGCATCATGCAAATTCACCCAAGAAAAAAACAATTCAAAACCACACCTTCTGCTGGAAAAGTTATTGCTACGATGTTTTTCGATTCCGAAGGACTCTTGCTTGTGGACTTCATGCGAAGTGGAACCACCATAAATTCTGACGCATATGTGACGACACTGAAGAAACTTCAAGCTCGACTGAGTCGTGTTCGACCACGTCAGCTATAGCAGGATGTTTTTCTGTTGCACGACAATGCACGGCCACATGTCGGTCAAAAAACCATGGACGCGATCACAAAACTCGGATAAACAACACTGAAACCTCCCCCCCCCCCCCCCCCCCAGTTCTGACCTTGTTCCATGTGACTATCATTTCTTCGGGAAACTAAAAGACTCTCTTCGTGGAACAAGGTTTGAAGATGACTCCCTTGTACGCGATGCCAAACAGTGGCTTCAACAGGTTGGTCCAGAATTTTACCGTGCGGGTATACAGGCGCTGGTTCCAAGATGGCGGAAGGCAATTGAGAGGGATGGAAATTATGTGGCGAAATGAAAATATTGTTCCTAAAGGATGTATCTACACACTGTAAAACTTTCAAACATGTAGAATAAAATATGGATTTGTAAAAAAAATAGTGTGCATTTCTTTTGGAGCGACCCTAGTATAACCTACGAGGCCTAGTAACAACACCAAACGCGAGCAATATTAATGCACTCTGGAGGCCGTTCTCCCTGTAACAGAGAATTGGGATCATTTACATACTCGCCGATGGTGTGTATGTTTACCAAGTTACTTCAACATCCGCCATGAATTCTAGATGCTTCACTTTTTTTTTGTCGAGCAGGGTGTATTAATTAAATGGGTTACATCCTTTTAACTGCCCTCTGGATATGGTTTGTTGTTTCAAATATTATAAGTGCTATAGTCATGTTACTTTATAAAGCACTGTTGACGGTTCTCTGGTTAAAGAGTGTTGGGAAAGCAAGTGCCTGAGATCAAGGTCTTCTGTGAGCTGTCGAAGCTTGGGTGCCGAACACGATTGTTTTGTCACGCTAATGCATCAACGTATTGCTGATGTTCACCATTCTACGCTCGTCTCTTGTATAAACTATCTTACTTGATAATTTCGGCTGCATAATTTCTGCAGCTAACCACTTCCATCTCTGGGCAGATTATTATAGTATTTCATACGACGACGTGCAGAAAAGTAATGTCTTCGAATCTTTTATTCTGTTCTCAATATCGTTTGGGGCATTACATATCATGCATATTAATCGCTCGACTTTGCCACTTCGCTGACGCAAGTTGCAACCCCCTGCTGCTAGAGAGCTACGAATTTCAGCGTGTAACATGGCGGTGTGTAAGGCTGCCTTCACAGTGCCACTGACAACGGTCATGACACCGTCGCCAGAGGTCGCCCGATTCCATTGGCTGACAGGGTGGCCGTAGTGCCTCAGATCTCCTTCGTCAGTTTTTGGCATGATCAAGGAGGTTAGGTTACGTGAGGTTAGAATCTATTCTATGTATGAATTAGGTTAGATTTTAACCTCTTAGGATGGGATGGATACCACAACGCTTCTGTGCTTCGATATGAGTGCTTCATAGCGGCTTCTGCTATTAAAGGCACGGCGTATGCATGTGACTCCCCACCCCCTCCTTCCATCCTGTTTTTCCCCTCCTACCCTCTCTTGGACCTCCTTCTCTCCCCCAAGTCCTTTTGCATTCCCCTCCTCTGCCTTCCCCGCACCTTCTTGCGTCTGCTCTCCCCCTCCCCCCATTTTATGAGTCCTCTCCCTCTACTGGCTCTCCCCCCCCTTTTTGCATTTTCCTCTCCTCCCCTCACCCCTTTTTTTCCCTCATCTGTCCGCCCCCCCCCCCTGCCTTAGGCTGTTGTGTTTCATCTTCGTGTCTACTCTTTAGTGCAAAGTATAAGTGTTGTACGTCTTTTTTTTTTTAGTGGTTCGAACAATATGAGGTATGATTCTTTATTTCTTGCAAACAGAAACCAGACTGTCGCCGTATTTTTGTAACTGTCTGTCTACTATCGTACCTGTCAACTTATTGTGTGTCCTAATCAGCATCACAATCCTTTGTTTTTATATTTTAACTTCCACAACTTTCCGCCAGTTTACAGCTTTAAAAAGTCATCGTTTATATCGCTGTTTTTATTGTTTATTATTTTCTTACTATGTTTTTAAATATTCTGTAGGTTGAAGAGAGGCGTACTAAGCTGCTTCCACCCCCCCCCCCCCCCCCAGCTCCCCCTCTGGGGGGAATCGAAACCAAATAAAGGAAAAATATGCATGTGAATGAGCTTCACTGTCTCGGAAAGAACGCATCAAGTACTATACACTCTGTCCTCAGTTATGAAAATAACCAGACAAGTTTTGCGAATACATGAGATGACGGGAGAAACGTTGTTACATATCCGAGATAACTGAAATTTGAAATTTGTGGTAAGATCTTATGGGACCAAACTGCTTAGGTCATCCGTCCCTAAGCTTACACACCACTTAAACTAACTTACGCTATGGACAGCACACACACCCATGTCCGAGGGAGGACTCGAACCTCTGACGGGGTGAGCCGCGCGGACCGTGGCAAGACGCCTTGGACCGCACGGCTACCCCGCGCGGCGAGATAACTGAATCGTTTATTTCAGAAACCAGTCAAGCACCAAGTCCGTCCATTTTGGGAAAACACAAAAACTGTCTACCATCTTATTACATGTTTCGGTAGTGACTTCGGTATTTTTTCTGGAAGTAGTATATATTGCAAATTATTGTATTAAAGAAAAAATATTTTGGGTTATTTAACATTGCTGTCAATGAAACGAAAAAAATTGTACTTAACTGGTTTCTATAGTAAACGAGTAGAGCAAACGTAGTTTTATGGTATAATTCTCCATACTTTTAGTATTAACAAATAAACTCCTACATCTGGAAAAGGATATAATTTTTAATGACATTGAGACTACATTACTAATACACAGACGAAATAATCAACTACTTCAATCATCACGGTAGGAGCTACTCAATCCTCATGAACAAGTTCCACAACACATTCTGCCTCTGTAGTAGGACACTGTAAAATGCTGTCATAAAGTGTTTCATACCCCACTAGGCAAGGTCTTAGAGCATTTAGGTCCCGCAGCTTCTGGATATTAATAGGAACCTAAAACAGTAACGACGGAATTAGGGCTCAGACCTACACACGAATGGAGAATGGCCAAAAAATATATTATTTCAGACTGCACTACAATTTGTTAGGTAAACGTTTGCACGAAAGAAAATAGTTCCCCCTAACAGTAATTTCTGTTTAAGTTGCCTAATATATTATTTATAAACCGAATTTTTCTGAAGAATAGCCCATATTGGTGGGTAAGTCAGGAGCAGGCTTTGTTTTCAGCAGTGTGAAAGTTGACTCAATAGTGCTATTAATATGTGACTTTACTGCCATTTTTCCGAGTGTTTTACTGTTGTAACAAAATTGTATGTGGATACCGTGAAATTCTCGTTTTGGTCTTTAGGAACAGCTGTACCAGAAGTTTCTTCTGAGGTTGTAAGCTTTTTGTATGCATGAAGCCAGCATGTTTGAAACTTCTAATCTTGGAAGGAAACTATGTGCACAGTAAAACATGCAAAAGAGGGCATGGAACCTCTCAAACTTACGGCTAAATTTCCGATAGAGATTTTGCCTACTTGAGGTTTCCCGTAAACCGGTAATTTTAGTCCACATATTCCGAACTATATCCCGATTACGGTATTTTTCGTTCTCAGGATGTCACAAACTCACTCTTTCTTGTACAAAACTTATCACCTTCTCATTGTCTATATTTCGCGTGTGAGAACATCAGTCGATTTGACCGAAGGAAACAAACTATTTGAATTTCACTGATTGTCGTCCGAAGTCTGTACGTTCGGACGACGAGATCGACTCCATTGTCACCGCCCACGTAGTGGTGTACTGATTTGAAAAGATCTGCCGATTCAGGCCGACGTCGGTCGTCGGCGGACCCCACCGAACTCTGTCTATATATAAGGAACAGCGTGCTGATAATCGAGCTTTTAACTGCAGAAACGCGCTTGCTACTGAAAACCATAGAAAGGTGAAAGTAGTGTACGGTGAAGATTGTATCGACGTCACTAATGTGCGACGTTGGCTTGTTTGTGTCCTTAATGAAGGAAAAGGTGTACTAGCCTCAACGTGTGTGGCAGAGCTCTGAAAGGACGACCGCTTACGCGTATGACAACCGACGAGCCTCATCGGAATCAAGTTGATGAACTCATCAGAGAAAATCGTCGGGTAACAGTGACACAGCTGTCAGGCAAGTATGGTATATCACGACGGTGTGTACAGGCCACCATTGTAGAGCTGCGGTACAGAAAACTGGGTGCACGGTGAGTGCCTCGGACGCTCACTGCTGACATGAAACAGAGGAGACTGGACTTCAGCTTCTTTAACGTTGTGAGAGTGATGGATTACTTAACAACATTGTAACAGGTCATGAAGTTGTGTTCGCGGTTTTGACCCAGGAAACAAGAGAGCATCAATGGAGTTCCACCACTAAGGGTCACCGACGCTAAGAAATTTCAAGACTGTGACATCAGCAGGCAATGTCTTGCTCACAGCGTTCTGGGACGTTCAAGGTGCGGTTCATTTGAAATTCGCCTCTAAAGGGATCATAAACCCTCCAAGGTACTGCGAGACCACCAGAAAAATGAAAATACGAATTCCAAGAGTTAGTTCACACGTGGAGCACCCTCTCCTTGAACGTGACATTACCAGACAACAAACGAGCGCTGCGGTATCAGCAACAATCCGACGCCTTGGATTCACTGTAGGATTTTCATCTGTTTCCAAGACTGAAAAAAACACCTTGGAGGACTTCACTTTGACAGTGATGAAGCACAGCAAGCAGAGATGAGGTTGTGGCTACGTCAACAAAGTCAAACATTCTGCATCTCGGTTTCAGTAACTGGTCTCTCTCTTTGGGAGACAATGCAGAGAAATGTGTAAACACGAGGAATAAAGATTTAGAATAAAAATAAACTTTGTTATATTTAAAAAGATTTGAGAGTTCTCACATAAAAATTCGGAGGGATTACTTTTCAGCACGCCCTCGCATAAGGTTATTACAGCATACATCAGCGAGATCGGAAAACTGATGTTACCCTTGGTTGCCATAGTTACAGCAGGTGCTTGCTGGTGGTGTTAATGTGTTCGCAGAACTTCCGCTGTGTGGTAGTTCTGTTGGTACGTGCCTTCAGTGTTGAAATCACTTACAAGACACCTTAGGTCCTATGTTACTGCACCCTGACCAAAAACGACGCACTACGAAGTGATTAGCCGAATGAGATGGAAATCGGTAGATGTGGTGTACATGTACTGACAAAGATGACTTGTTCAAGAGAAAGAGCTTCACAAGAACTGAGCGAGTCCATAACACGTTGGTCCACCTCTGGCCTTTATGCAAGCAGTTATTCAACTTGGCACTGATTGACGGAATCGTTGGATGTCCTTCTGAGGGCTATGATGCCAAATTCTGTCCAATTGGCACTCTACGTCGTCAAAATCCATAGATAGCTGGACGCCCTTGTCCATAATCCTCGAAATGTTTTCAATTGGAGAGATACCCGGCGACCTTAGTGGCCAATGTTGGGCTTGGCAAGTATGAAGACAAACAGTAGAAAGTGTCAACATGTGCGGGTGGGTTTTACTGAAATGTAAGCCCAAGGTGGCTTACCATGAAGGGCAACAAAATGGTGCGCTGAAAATGGTCGACGTACCGCTGTGCCGAACGGATGACAGGGATGACAACCTAACAGACATGGTATGAAAAGAAATGATATCCCAGATCATAACTCCTGGTATGACAAGCGACAATCAGGTTGGTACCCCACCGATGTCTGAGGCGTCTCCGGACACTTCTTCTGCCTGGAATCTCATTGAGTGGAGTAGAATTGTCTTCAATGATGAGTTCCACTTCGAATTGAGCCCCGATATTACGATAACCAGATCATTTACCAAATTAAGAATTCCTCAATGCCTAAGAATATATTATACCAACTGATCAAGTTGTGCCATAAACTCATTTCTCCCAGATTCGATTCAGTTCCTTTTCATTAGTTACTCTGTCGACAAAAGTAATCTTCAGTATTATCCTGTAACACCACATTACGGAATCATCCACTCTCTTGTCGTCTGTAGTCTCTAGCTTTCACGCTTCACTCCGACATACGGCTGCACTAAAGACAAATACTCTCTTCCCAACACTTAAATTTACAGAACTGTCTGACAGATTACAACTGCTTGCCAGACCGTTACGCGGACCCAGCAACCTTCCATATAGCATGAAATACTTTTACCAAATGAGCTGAAAGACTGTGACTTAGGAGAGAGATACTCGCGGAAAAAAGGTGGACGAGGGGATTGTGAAGCGTGTCTGGCTAGCTCACACGGTAAGAGCATTTCTCGTGAAATGCTGGTTGGAGTTCCGTGTTTAAGACTCCGTCTCGCATACTGTTTTAATCTGTCACGAACTTTCAAAGCAACGTACATTTCGCCGCAGAGTGAATTATTCATTCAGCTGTAAACATTAACTACGTCTAAATCTCAATTTACCCCCCACAAGCCACATTACGACATGTGGTAGGGGTACTTTGTGCACAGCTGTCACTATCTCCTTTTACTGTTCCAGTCGCGAATGGTTCTCGGTGAGTTTTCGTGAGAGCCCGAACCTCTCTAATTTTAACTTCATAAGATTTTTCGCCTAAATATGGGAGGTGATATTTTCCACCGTGTACAAACTCTAAGGGTTGATCGATGAGAGGACACGGAACAAAAAGGTCTAATGAACTTATACCCGGAAACGCATTATTTCCATGCTAGAGACCATATATTCAATCATACGTTGTTACAGAGACTGCAGTCTAATACGCGTTGTACCATGCAGCCACAGTTGCAGTACGTCTTGAAAATGGTTTCCATGTACCTCAACACGTGCCGTAGCATGTTCTGTCTCACACATTCATGTCGGCCAAGCTGAAAAGGCAGCATGAATACGCTGCTCCATTGTCTCCATATCCGGAATGGGCTGTGCATACACGATACTTTTGGGATGGCCTCATAACCAAAAATCGCTGAGGTCCGCTGAACGAGCAGGCCATGCAACTGGACCCCCTCGTCCGATCCATAGACCAGGGAAGACACGCTTGAGATGCGTCCTGACGTTAATGGCGAAGTGGGATGGAGCACCATCATGTAGCTGTCACGTGAGCTTTCGAATCATCAATGGCATTTCTTCCAGCAAGAGGGCCAAAGTCACTCACAAGAACGCCGCTAGTTCCGGCCCGTTAGGCGACGTGGTTGGAAGACTGGTCCCAAAATACGGCCACCAATTGTCCTGGGCGACACATTCCGACTGCACCGATGCTGATGATTCACTGTCACCATACCATGGGGTTTCTGCATACTGGTATGAAGGTGGCCTCATCTGTGAGTAGAGTGGATGACATATATCCCAGAATCGTGGTTGTCTGGTGTAGAAACCACTGACAAAACTGCTTCCGATGTGGAAAGTCTGCCGCTAGTAAGCTCCGCACACGCTGTGAGTGATAAGGATGGTAACAATTGTCATGGAGAATGTGCCACATGGTCGTCTGGCTTACCCTGTACTAACGGGCCAATTGACTGGTACAGACACGGTGGTCGCCTTCCACAGTGTCAATCACATTTTCCTCCAAGTGTTGTGTCCGAACATTTCGGGTATGTCCTTCATGATTTCGTGCATCCTAAAACGACCTTGTCTCAGACAAACGGCGAAATACTATTGCAATTTCTGTGGTTGCCTTTGGCGGAGATAGGTCTCCTGATACAACCTTGCTGCCCACCGCCCGTAGCCATTTGCCTTTCCGTAAGTAAGCACCATGTCGGCAAGCTCTATATTCGAATACAGAACCACTGTGTACAACGCTGTATCACATCCACAAGAAGATGAGTCCGCAAGAGAAGTGAATCGGACACAACGTTATCAGTTACTATAGCAGAAGAGGGCGCTAGCGCATGATGTATAAGGGACAGTACCATCCTCTAGGAGCAAACCATGCATAGTGTAATTGTCACTGCATGGTACAGCGCGTATTAGACCGCAAATCCGTAGCAAAGTATGATTGAATAAATGGTCCCTAGCATGGACCATCTATTTCCTAACATAACTTCATTAGACCTTTCCTGTTCCGTATCCTCTCATCGATCAGTCCTTAGAGTTTGTACACGGTGGAAAAAATTACCCTGATTATTGGTTGATTCTTCTAGGAACGTACGTTCTCGGAGGTTTAACAGTAAACCACAGCGTAATTCACCAAACAATGTGGCACAATGGTTAGCACTGTGAACTCGCATTCCAGAGGACGATGGTTCAAATCCCCGGCCGGTCATTATATCGTCTTTCGGAAGAAAAAGAAATAGAGTAAGTAATACACTAAAGAGCCAAAGAAACTGGTACACCTGCCTAATACCATGTAGGGCCCCCGAGAGCACGCCAAAGTGCCGCCTATGCTAAAAATTAACTCAGATTTATTTATTTACATTGACCTGCCCACATTGGAGCAATAAAGTCAAACATAATACAACAGAGTCTACAATGATTAAGTTTAGTTCTTAGCAGTCGGCAGTTTCCTCGTTTCCCAAAATTTCTTCATTCGCTGTGATATGGCTGCTTGTTCTTCTGCAGATATGACATACGTCTTTCGCTCTGATGGATTGAATGTCAGCCGTGTATATTTGTTCTTCAGAAGCAGTTTCCCTTCTCTGTGTTGAATTTGGTGTGTGGTGGTGTGCAATTCATCCAGATCACTTTGTACTTCTTTAAACCAGATCTTTTTGGTTTTACTGCTCCAGAAGTAGTCAAAAAGTTGTTTCAGGATTCTAGTATTTGGTAGACGAGATATGTGGCCCAAAAATACAATCCTTCTTTTGCACATTGTATCAATAATGAATTCACTTTCTTTATACACTACTGAATTGGGTAAAAGTATCCACTGCCCGTTAACTTAGTGCTTTTTTTACTGATAATTGTCCGGAGTATTCTTCTATCAACTTTCTGCAATTAGTCAGTTGTTGCTTGAGTATTTAGTTTGAATAGTGATTCACTTGCATATGTTGCTTCCGGTTTAATGACGGAGGAGTAATGTCGAAATGTAGCATTTATTGAGAGAGATCTTTTTTTTTGTTGGTTGGCCTTGTGGTTCTCTGCGCTCGCTGTAGTTTTAATGTTTTACTATCTATTGATGCTCTTTCATTAGCATTCCAGGTAATAATCTCACCAAGATATTTATACTTTTTTACTGTTTTAATTATGGAGTATGATATGGGATGTGTCAACTGGGCATTATTTCTGTTTGTTCAAACGAAATTTGCAATCCAGCCTTTGTTCTATCTGAAACTTTGCTCCATCAATACAGTTTTGCTAACAGCGCCAAATCATCTGCAAATGCAAGGCAGTTAAGTCGAATCTTTCTTCCAATCTTAAGAGATGGTCGGCATATCATGCTCCAATCACGCATGATTTTCTCCAGCACACAATTGAACAATAACAGAGACAATCCACGGCCTTGTCGAAGGCCAGTATGAATCTCAAAAGGTTCAGAGAATTCATTTTTGAATCTTAGTCTAGATTTGGTATTTCGAAGGGAAACTGCAACAGCTTCGTCCTGGACGAAAGCCTCCTTGATATTCGCCTAATTCACCATGAAGCTGTTCATGAATTCTGAAATACAGAATCTTGGAAAAACTTTTGTGCGTAATATCCAGCAGGGATATATCCCTATAATTATTTGGATCCAATCTTCCTCCTTTTTGTGTAGCGGATGGATTATTGCAACACTCCATTCCTCTGGTAACTTTTCAGTATTCCAAATGTCAGTAGAACTTTTGTGTAAGTTCAGAATAGTTTGTACATTTGCATATTTCCAAAGTTCTGCCACTAATTGGTTCTCATCTGCTGCTTTATAATTCCGAAGTAAGTTAATCGCTGCTTGTACTTCACCTGGATGTGGTGGTATAACGCATTCTAAATGCGTTTTGTTTCTTGGATAAGGGTCAAATTCCAAATGATTTTCATGTTTCGCGCTATTTAGTAACTGTTGGAAATATTTAGCCAATATCATTGAATTGTCATACTTGTTATGTGCTACCTTTCCGTTTGTATCATTCATCATAAGAGTAGGTGGAGTGTACTGTTTGAATGTCTGATAGTAATCTTTTGTCTCGTAGCGATTGAAAGCACCCTCGTTAGAGTTTAGCTAGTCCTTATGAAATTGCCTTTGGATCCTTCTAATTTCTTTGTCGGTTGATCGTCTAGCATTTGTTAATTCCTCTCTTTTTCTGGTCATTTAACCAGGCCTTACGTCTATATTGAATCGCTACATTGCATTCCTCATTCCACCAAGCATGTTTCCTGCGTTTCCGTACAGGAGCTACTTCTTCAGGCAAGGCTTTTACTCGACTGACAGTGGCTTCTAGATTGTCACTTAAAAGTATTCTTGATCTCTCGCAATACATTGCATTATTGATAATATAACTAGGGTCATATGTTCTATTTGTATCTAACTTTTGAGGTTTGCTTTTTCTTTTAAGTGTAAGTTTGATTTTAATTTTTGAAATGTAGTAGTCTGAATCAATATCGACACCACGCAGCACTTTGAAATTATAGATTTCCTTATGGAATGTCTGATACACGGCCACATGACCGATCTGCAACTCTTCTAGCTTGACGTTAGGGCATTTACATGCCATTAACTTACGTGGTGTTCTCTTAAACCTTGTTGTCTTCAAAATAAATTCATTTGTAGTACAAAATTCAATTAACCGTTCCCCGTTCTTGTTTGTAAGTTCATGCGCTGACCGTCGCCCCTATGTTGTTGTTGTTGTCTTCAGTCCTGAGACTGGTTTGATGCAGCTCTCCATGCTACTCTATCCTGTGCAAGCTGCTTCATCTCCCAGTACCTACTGCAACCTACATCCTTCTGAATCTGCTTAGTGTACTCATCTCTCGGTCTCCCTCTACGATTTTTACCCTCCACACTGCCCTCCAATGCTAAATTTGTGATCCCTTGATGCCTCAAAACATGTCCTACCAACCGATCCCTTCTTCTAGTCAAGTTGTGCCACAAACTTCTCTTCTCCCCAATCCTATTCAATACCTCCTCATTAGTTACGTGATCTATCCACCTTATCTTCAGTATTCTTCTGTAGCACCACATTTCGAAAGCTTCTATTCTCTTCTTGTCCAAACTAGTTATCGTCCATGTTTCACTTCCATACATGGCTACACTCCACACAAATACTTTCAGGAACGACTTCCTGATACATAAATCTATATTCGATGTTAACAAATTTCTCTTCTTCAGAAACGCTTTCCTTGCCATTGCCAGTCTACATTTTATATCCTCTCTACTTCGACCATCATCAGTTATTTTACTTCCTAAATAGCAAAACTCCTTTATTACTTTAAGTGTCTCATTTCCTAATCTAATTCCCTCAGCATCACCCGATTTAATTTGACTACATTCCATTATCCTCGTTTTGCTTTTGTTAATGTTCATCTTATATCCTCCTTTCAAGACACTGTCCATTCCGTTCAACTGCTCTTCCAAGTCCTTTGCCGTCTCTGACAGAATTACAATGTCATCGGCGAACCTCAATGTTTTTACTTCGTCTCCATGAATTTTAATACCTACTCCAAATTTTTCTTTTGTTTCCTTTACTGCTTGCTCAATATACAGATTGAATAACATCGGGGAGAGGCTACAACCCTGTCTCACTCCTTTCCCAACCACTGCTTCCCTTTCATGCCCCTCGACTCTTATTACTGCCATCTGGTTTCTGTACAAATTGTAAATAGCCTTTCGCTCCCTGTATTTTACCCCTGCGACCTTTAGAATTTGAAAAAGAGTATTCCAGTCAACATTGTCAAAAGCTTTCTCTAAGTCTACAAATGCTAGAAACGTAGGTTTGGCTTTTCTTAATCTTTCTTCTAAGATAAGTCGTAAGGTCAGTATTGCCTCACGTGTTCCAACATTTCGACGGAATCCAAACTGATCCTCCCCGAGGTCTGCATCTACCAGTTTTTCCATTCGTCTGTAAAGAATTCGCGTTAGTATTTTGCAGCTGTGACTTATTAAACTGATAGTTCGGTAATTTTCACATCTGTCAGCACCTGCTTTCTTTGGGATTCGAATTATTATATTCTTCTTGAAGTCTGAGGGTATTTCGCCTGTCTCATACATCTTGCTCACCAGCTGGTAGAGTTTTGTCATGACTGGCTCTCCCAAGGCCGTCAGTAGTTCTAATGGAATGTTGTCTACTCCGGGGGCCTTGTTTCGACTCAGGTCTTTCAGTGCTCTGTCAAACTCTTCACGCAGTATCGTATCTCCCATTTCGTCTTCATCTACATCCTCTTCTATTTCCATAATATTGTCCTCAAGTACATCGCCCTTGTATAAACCTTCTATATACTCCTTCCACCTTTCTGCCTTCCCTTCTTTGCTTAGAACTGGGCTGCCATCTGAGCTCTTGATATTCATACACGTGGTTCTCTTCTCTCCAAAGGTCTCTTTAATTTTCCTGTAGGCAGTATCTATCTTACCCCTAGTGAGATAAGCTTCTACATCCTTACATTTGTCCTCTAGCCATCCCTGTTTAGCCATTTTGCACTTCCTGTCGATCTCATTTTTGAGACGTTAGTATTCCTTTTTGCCTGCTTCATTTACTGCATTTTTATATTTTCTCCTTTCATCAATTTCTGAAGAAGAGAAATTTGTTAACATCGAATACAGATTTATGTATCAGGAAGTCGTTTCTGAAAGTATTTGTTTGGAGTGTAGCCATGTATGGAAGTGAAACATGGACGATAACTAGTTTGGACAAGAAGAGAATAGAAGCTTTCGAAATGTGGTGCTACAGAAGAATACTGAAGATAAGGTGGATAGATCACGTAACTAATGAGGAGGTATTGAATAGGATTGGGGAGAAGAGAAGTTTGTGGCACAACTTGACTAGAAGAAGGGATCGGTTGGTAGGACATGTTTTGAGGCATCAAGGGATCACAAATTTAGCATTGGAGGGCAGCGTGGAGGGTAAAAATCGTAGAGGGAGACCGAGAGATGAGTACACTAAGCAGATTCAGAAGGATGTAGGTTGCAGTAGGTACTGGGAGATGAAGCAGCTTGCACAGGATAGAGTAGCATGGAGAGCTGCATCAAACCAGTCTCAGGACTGAAGACAACAACAACAATCAATTAAATTCAATATTTCTTCTGTTACCCAAGGATTTCTAGCAGCCCTCGTCTTTGTACCTACTTTATCCTCTGCTGCCTTCACTACTACATCCCTCAGAGCTACCCATTCTTCTTCTACTGTATTTCTTTCCCCTATTCCTGTCAATTGTTCCCTTATGCTC
This sequence comes from Schistocerca gregaria, assembly GCF_023897955.1. NCBI lineage: Eukaryota > Metazoa > Arthropoda > Insecta > Orthoptera > Acrididae > Schistocerca > Schistocerca gregaria. The sequence continues at coordinate 443,377,484 of NC_064923.1, forward strand.
TCTCTGAAACTCTGTACAACCTCTGGTTCTTTCAGTTTATCCAGGTCCCATCTCCTTAATGTCGCCCCTATAGACCTCGAAATTTCTTGTAAAATAGTACGTGGTTTGGGGATGGGGAAAGAAGCTTCTGACACCAATGTTAATGCATAAAATGGCAGGGAAGGGGGAGGAAGGTTGTTAAATATGCCTCGTGGAGGCAGTGTGCAGGAGGTGGATCGGTCAGGATCTGATAGTGGACATACATAGCTGCCGTTAAATGACAAAACAGACAATTAAGTACAATAAAGAGGATGTCTTTCGATGTACGGAGTACAAAAGGCGCGCCTACGGTCGGAAGTTAGCAGGTGTAGGCCAATCTAGGAAGTCGAGCAATTAAATGAAATGGGTAACGGAAGGTGAAGCGGTTCGTGTTAACGTTGGTGGCCGTTCGCGAAAGCAGAGCCAGAGGCTCTGCCTTCCAAAAAGGCGTCTGTTCTGCTCGAGGTCTGGATAACAAGAGAGCGAAGCATCTGTGTTCTTCACCGCAGACCACTCCAGCGCCCACACACGAGATCGGTATCCCGTGCACGTAGTGGCTAAAACCAATTGCGTGAATTCGCTAGCAGTTTCAGGAGAGGGCTCGGAGCGTCTCCTGTCGGCAGCTCTGACTAGACAGAACTGCCTCGGTTTCGTAAGGCAAGCGACTTGTGTCACGTAGGCACGGCGTAAGTCACTCGGGGAGAGCACTTGTAAAGATTTCACTGCACCTTTGAAATAAATTTTTTTAACAAATTCCCTAAAATATTCCTTGATGGATGCCACATGCTGTACATTTTTTTCTCGTCCTATCTTCGCATTACAGTCTCCAAGCAGAATTTTATTGTTAGTATCCGGTATGGTCCTTACTAGTTGTTCAATTTCACCCCAGAATTTTTCCGTTCCATCCTTGTTGGTTCTATTTTTAACATTAGTTAGAGCAGGAATATTTATCAGTGTGTATCCTTCGTTTTCCGCCTTAACTGTTAATTAACTCAGATGTATAGAATAGATGTGTAGAGACACCTATCCGCGGGTCGCATACGGCCCACTATTGATCTAATGGCGGCCCGCCCCTGACCGTTCGTTCTCGTAATTTTTTTCTTTTTTTACTTACTTTTCATTTCTATCCCGTAACGAAACACACTGCACTTTTTTGAATTTTCTCTATTTCTTCTATTAGTCCTATCAAACAGGGATACCGTACTGACCAGCAGTATATTCGATTTTACGAATTCTCCGAGATCAGAAAAGTTTTTCTCGCTACTGCTAGTCTGTATTTTATATCCTATTTACATCTCCGTCGTTGTCTATATTAATACCCAAATAGCAAACTTCTTCTATCACATTGTGAGTTCCGTTTTAAAATGATTCTGAGAGCATAATCTGATTTAACGTGGCTGACATTGGAGACCGATTAAATAATGTTTCAATAGGAACTCACGCCTGAAAATTTAATTTTCTCGTTGTAAGATGTATACAGTCAGACCTATCGCGAAAGTCATCGACTGTCTCTAATCTGAAAGATATTGACGACGTTTGCAGCTAGAAACCAAAACTTTTAGTTTGTATCAGGGGCGATCCCCCCCCCCCCCCCCCCCCCCCCCCCCAGGAACCATGGACCTTGCCGTTGGTGGGGAGGCTTGCGTGCCTCAGCGATACAGATGGACGTACCGTACGTGCAACCACAACGGAGGGGTATCTGTTGAGAGGCCAGACAAACATGTGGTTCCTGAAGACGGGCAGCAGCCTTTTCAGTAGTTGCAGGGGCAACAGTCTGGATGATTGACTGATCTGACCTTGCAACATTAACCAAAACGGCCTTGCTGTGCTGGTACTGCGAACGGCTGAAAGCAAGGGGAAACTACGGCCGTAATTTTTCCCGAGGACATGCAGCTTTACTGTGTGATTAAATGACGATGGCGTCCTCTTGGGTAAAATATTCCGGAGGTAAAATAGTCCCCCATTCGGATCTCCAGGCGGGGACTACTCAGGAGGACGTCGTTATCAGGAGAAAGAAAACTGGCGTTCTACGGATCGGAGCGTGGAATGTCAGATCCCTTAATCGGGCAGGTAGGTTAGAAAATTTAAAAAGGGAAATGGATAGGTTAAAGTTAGATATAGTGGGAATTAGTGAAGTTCGGTGGCGGAAGGAACAAGACTTTTGGTCAGGTCAATACAGGGTTATAAATACAAAATCAAATAGGGGTAATGCAGGAGTAGGTTTAATAATGAATAAAAAAATAGGAGTGCGGGTAAGCTACTACAAACAGCATAGTGAACGCATTATTGTGGCCAAGATAGACACAAAACCCATACCTACTACAGTAGTACAAGTTTATATGCCAACTAGCTCTGCACCTGAAGAAGAAATTGATGAAATGTATGATGAGATAAAAGAAATTATTCAGGTAGTGAAGGGAGACGAAAATTTAATAGTCATGGGTGACTGGAATTCGTCAGTAGGAAAAGGGAGAGAAGGAAACATAATAGGTGATTATGGATTAGGGCTAAGAAATGAAAGAGGGAGCCGTCTGGTAGAATTTTGCACAGAGCATAACTTAATCATAGCTAACACTTGGTTCAAGAATCATAAAAGAAGGTTGTATACATGGAAGAATCCTGGAGATACTAACAGGTATCAGATAGATTATATAATGGTAAGACAGAGATTTAGGAATCAGGTTTTAAATTGTAGGACATTTCCACGGGCAGATGTGGACTCTGACCACAATCTATTGGCTATGACCTGTAGGTTAAAACTAAAGAAACTGCAAAAAGGTGGGAATTTAAGGACATGGGATCTGGATAAGCTGAAAGAACCAGAGGTTGTACAGAGTTTCAAGGAGAGAATAAGGGAACAATTGACAGGAATGGGGGAAAGAAACACAGTAGAAGAAGAATGGGTAGCTCTGAGGGATGAAGTAGTGAAGGCAGCAGAGGATAAAGTAGGTAAAAAGACGAAGGCTGCTAGAAATTCTTGGGAAACGGAAGAAATATTGAATTTAATTGATGAAAGGAGAAAATATAAAAATGCAGTAAATGAAGCAGGCAAAAAGGAATACAAACGTCTCAAAAATGAGATTGACAGGGAATGCAAAATGGCTAAGCAGGGATGGCTAGAGGACAAATGTAAGGATGTAGAAGCTTATCTCACTAGGGGTAAGATATATACTGCGTACAGGAAAATTAAAGAGACCTTTGGAGAGAAGAGAACCACGTGTATGAATATCAAGAGCTCAGATGGCAACCCACTTCTAAGCAAAGAAGGGAAGGCAGAAAGGTGGAAGGAGTATATAGAAGGTTTATACAAGGACGATGTACTTGAGGACAATATTATGGAAATGGAAGAGGATGTAGATGAAGACGAACTGGGAGATAAGATACTGCGTGAAGAGTTTGACAGAGCACTGAAAGACCTGAGTCGAAACAAGGCCCCAGGAGTAGACAACATTTCATTAGAGCTAACGACGGCCTTGGGAGAGCCACTCCTGACAAAACTCTACCATCTGGTGAGCAAGATGTATGAGACAGGCGAAATACCCTCAGACTTCAAGAAGAATATAATAATTCGAATCCCAAAGAAAGTAGGTGCTGACAGATGTGAAAATTACCGAACTATCAGTTTAATAAGTCACAGCTGCAAAATACTAACGCGAATTCTTTACAGACGAATGGAAAAACTGGTAGTTGCGGACCTCGGGGAGGATCAGTCTGGATTCCGTAGAAATGTTGGAACACGTGAGGCAATATTGACCTTACGACTTATCTTAGAAGAAAGATTAAGAAAAGACAAACGTACGTTTCTAGCATTTGTAGACTTAGAGAAAGCTTTTGACAATGTAGACTGGAATACTCTCTTTCAAATTCTGAAGGTGGCAGGGGTAAAATACAGGGAGCGAAAGTCTATTTACAATTTGTACAGAAACCAGATGGCAGTCATAAGAGTCGAGGGGCACGAAAGGGAAGCAGTGGTTGGGAAAGGAGTGAGACAGGGATGTATCCTCTCCCCGATGTTATTCAATCTGTATATTGAGCAAGCAGTAAAGGAAACAAAAGAAAAATTTGGAGTAGGTATTAAAATTCATGGAGAAGAAGTAAAAACATTGAGGTTCGCCGATGACATTGTAATTCTGTCAGAGACGGCAAAGGACTTGGAAGAGCAGTTGAACGGAATGGACAGTGTCTTGAAAGGAGGATATAAGATGAACATCAACAAAAGCAAAACGAGGATAATGGAATGTAGTCATATTAAATCGGGTGATGCCGAGGGAATTAGATTAGGAAATGAGACACTTAAAGTAGTAAAGGAGTTTTGCTATTTTGGGAGCAAAATAACTGATGATGGTCGAAGTAGAGAGGATATAAAATGTAGGCTGGCAATGGTAAGAAAAGCGTTTCTGAAGAAGAGAAATTTGTTAACATCGAATATAGATTTATGTATCAGGAAGTCGTTCCTGAAAGTATTTGTGTGGAGTGTAGCCATGTATGGAAGTGAAACATGGACGATAACTAGTTTGGACAAGAAGAGAATAGAAGCTTTCGAAATGTGGTGCTACAGAAGAATGCTGAAGATTAGATGGGTAGATCACATAACTAACGAGGAGGTATTGAATAGGATTGTGGAGAAGAGAAGTTTGTGGCACAACTTGACTAGAAGAAGGGATTGGTTGGTAGGACATGTTCTGAGGCATCAAGGGATCACAAATTTAGCATTTGAGGGCAGCGTGGAGGGTAAAAATCGTAGAGGGAGACCAAGAGATGTATACACTAAGCAGATTCAGAAGGATGTAGGTTGCAGTAGGTACTGGGAGATGAAGAGGCTTCCACAGGATAGAGTGGCATGGAGAGCTGCATCAAACCAGTCTCCGGACTGAAGACAACAACAACAAGGGGCGATCCAAAAGTTTCCTTTTGAAGGCCGCACTAATCCCTTGCCTACATGTCGGTGCTTCTACACAACTGTCCATTAAAATTGCTACACCAAGAAGAAATCCAGATGATAAACGGGTATTCATTGGACTAATATATTATACTACAACTGACATGTGATTACGTTTTCACGCAATTTGGGTGCATCGATCCTGAGAAATCAGTACCCAGAACAACCACCTCTGGCCGTAATAACGGCCTTGATATGCCTGGGCATTGAATCAAACACAGCTCGGTTGGCGTGTACAGATACAGCTGCCCATGCAGCTTCAACACGATACCACAGTTCATCAAGAGTAGTGACTGGAGTATTGTGACGAGCTAGTTGCTCGGCCACCATTAACCTGACGTTTTCAATTGGTGAGAGATATAGAGAATGTACTGACCAGGGCAGCAGTCGAACATTTTCTGTATCCACAGAGGCCCGTACAGGACGTGCAACATGCGGTCGTGCGTTATCCTGTTGAAATGAGGCGTTTCGCAGGGATCGAATGAAGGGTGGTCGTAACACAGCTCAAACGTAATGTCCACTGTTCAAAGTACCGTCAGTGCGAACAAGAGGTGACCGAGACGTGTAACCAATGGCACCCCATGCCATCACGCCGGGTGATACGCCAGTATGGCGATGACGAATACACGCTTCGAATGCGCGTTCACCGCCATATCGCCAAACACGGATGCGACCATAATGTTGCTGTAAACAGAACCTGGATTCATCAGAAAACGTGACGTTTAGTCACTCGTGTACCCAGGTTCGTCCTTGAGTACACCATCGCAGGCGCTCCAGTCTGTGATGCAGCGTCAAGGGTAACCGCAGCCATGGTCTCCGAGCTGATAGTCCATGCTGCTACAAACGTCGTCGAACTGTTCGTGCAGATGGTTGTTGTCTTGCAAACGTCCACATCTGTTGATTCAGGGATCGAGACGTGGCTGCACGATCCGTTACAGCCATGCGGATAAGATGCCTGTCATCTCGACTGCTAGTGATACGAGGCCGTTGGGATCCAGCACGGCATTCCGTAATACCCTCCTGAACCCACCGATTCCATATTCTGCTAACAGTCATTGGATCTCGACCAACGCGAGCAGAAATGTCGCGATACGATAAACCGCAATCGCGACAGGCTACAATCCGACCTTTATCAAAGTCGGAAACGTGATGGTACGCATTTCTCCTCCTTACACGAGGCATCACAACAACGTTTCACCAGGCAATGCCAGTCAACTGCTGTTTATGTGTGAGAAATCAGTTGGAAACTTTCCTCATGTCAGCACGTTGTAGGTGTCGTCACCGGCGCCAACCTTGTGTGAATGCTCTGAAAACCTAATCATTTGCATTTCACAGCCTCCTCTTCCTGACGGTTAAATTTCGCATCTGTAGCACGTCATCTTCGTGGTAAAGCGATTTTAATGGCGAGTAGTGTATATCTGCATCGGAGTCGTGCTGGGTTGCACATACGTTGCAGCATGTGTCCGCACGAAGTGAGGTTTCTCCTGCCAGCGACGCTATGAGACGAATGCCGCTTTCGCTGTTACAGTCGTCTAATTTACTGAAGGAGGTAGATTCTTCTTAAGTGTCTCGCCGATGTCGAAGTCTTTGGACACGCAGTGCTAACTGAGTTGAGGAAGGATGGGAATAGCGAGAGGCTGTGACCTGTTTCAGAAATCTGAACTTTTTAGGGATTTAACTGATTTATTTATTAATACATTTATTCTTTCTAATCTAATTTCTATGGAGCGTTACAGATCAAATTAACATTTGTGTAACTCATCATCAAAATCATGTTAGTGTTTTTTTCTCATTGTGCATCTTAATCTAAGTCACATTATTTACCACATTACCTTATTTTATCTTCGCGTCAACCAACTAGGATCATGAAAAATTTCATCTTCTTTCTTTGTTATTTCCTATTTTCACAGTGTCCATTTACGCTCAAGCGCCAAAGACACTGGTATAGGCATGCGCAGTCAAATACAGAGCTATGTAAACAGGCAGAATACGGCGATGCGGTCGGCAAGACCTATATAAGACAACAAGTATCTGGCGCAGTTGTTAGATCGGTTACTGTTGCTACAATGGCAAGTTATCAAGATTTACGTGAGTTTGAACATTGTGTTATAGTCGGCGCACGAGCGATGGGACACAGCATCTCCGAGGTAGCGATGTAGTGGGGATTTTCCCGTTCGACCATTTCACGAGTGTATCTTGAATATCAGGAATCCGGTAAAACATCAAATCTTCGACATCGCTGCGGCCGGGAAAAGATCCTGCAAGAACGGAACCGACGACTACTGAAGAGAGTCGTTCAATGTGACAGAAGTGCAACCCTTCCGCAAATTGCTGCAGATTTCAAAGCTGGGCCATCAACAAGTGTCAGCGTACGAACCATTAACGAAACGTCACCGATATGGGCTTTCGGAGCCGATGGCCCACTCGTGTACCCTCGATGACTGCACGACATAAAGCTTATGCCTCGCCTGGGCACGTCAACACCGACATTGGACTGTTGATGACTGGAAATATGTTGCCTGGTGGGACGAGTCTCGTTTCAAATTGTATCGAGCGAATGGACGTGTACAGGTATGGAGACAGCTTCATGAATCTATGGAACCTCGATGTCAGCAGGGGACTGTTAATGTTGGTGGAGGCTCTGCATTGGTGTGGATCGTGTGCAGTTGGAGTGATATGGGATCCCTGATACGTCTAGATACGATTATGACAGGTGACACGTACGTAAGAATCCTGTCGGATCACCTGCATCCATCCATGTCCATTGTGCACTCCGACGGACTTGGGCAATTCCAGTAGGACAATGCGACACTCCACACGTCCAAAATTGCTACAGAGTGGCTCCAGGAACACTCTTTTGAGTTTAAACACTTCCGATGGCCACCAGACTCACCAGACCTGAACATTATATAGCATATCTGGGATATATTGCAAAGTGCTGTTCAGAAGACATCTCCACCCTTTCGTACTATTACAGATTTATGGACAGCCCTGCAGGAATCATGGTGTCAGTCCCCTCCAGCACTACTTCAGACATTAGTCGAGTCCAAGCCACGTCGTGCTGTGGCACTTCTGCACTCTCATGGGGCCCTACACGGTATTGGACAGGCATACAAGTTTCTTTGGTTCTTCAGTGCATCTTCCCCCGTATTGTCTGTTCTTTTGTTGTTTCTTCTGCTTTGACAGCCTCATAAGTTTAGTATTTCATTTTTAAAAGGTTTCTTTCTGTGTTTTATGATGCTTTGATGTTTTCTTACTAGTTCTTTCTTTATTTCTGTAACCCGTGATACTGTAGATATCTTTTTACAGAAATACAGTAGTATTTGATTCATTAGTCTGTTCATATCCATTCAGTAGAGGAGACCAAAGAAGATTAATCTTCGCTTTGCCATTATTTCTGAAATTTTTGATACGTTTTTATAGATCTAATCGCCACCTCTCATTTTCCAAACATTTGTAGTTTTTGTTGTACCCAATATTTTTAGTAATCGGTGTTTGAGATAGCTCTGAGATAGCTCTGATCTGTCCATTTTATGGTTCATCTTTAAACATTCACATGCGCATTAACCGTTCTATTCGTACAACTGCGGTGTAATATTTTTTTTCCGTAAGCTCTTTCCATTTCATTCTGGAAACTCTTATATGTATGACAAATTTTGCTAGTCGATTATTCTATATAGTTTCTCGTATATATTTACACGGAATAACGTGCTCTGCTTTACTTAGTTATGTTTGTATATATTTTTGTATATTTCTCATTTTAGTTGTGAAATTTTTTTTAAACTGATATTTACTAACTTGCTCTGTTACCTAGTTGTGTTTGTATTATTTGGCTGTATGTTTTATATTTGTCATGATGATGATGAGGCCAGTTATGTTCTCCATTTTTTCAAGAAGATTTATTTGAGTAAGTGTTCTGAAAAATTAACCATTGTGGTCGTACCACTGTGAAGTCGTATTTCTTCCACGAGCTCTTTCTATTTTATTAACTCTTACATCTATTACAAAAATTTTCTGGTTTGATGTTTTTTATTTTTGTCGTGAATTTCTTTAAATTGGTATTTACTAACTCACTCTTTATTACTTAGTTATGTTTGTATGTTTTTGCTGTTTTTTATACTTGTCTTGAATTTTGTTCTTCTCAGCTGAAATTTTGAGGCCAGTTGTGTTCGCCATGAGGCCAGACAAGCGTGTGGTTCGTGAAGAGGGGCAGCAGCCTTTCCAGTAGTTGCAGGGGCAACAGTCTGGTTGATTGACTGATCTGGCCTTGTAACATTTACCAAAACGCCCTTGCTGTGCTGGTACTGCAAATGGCTGAAAGCCAGGGGAAACTACAGCTGTAATTTTTCCCGAGGGTAGGTAACTTTACTGTATGGTTAAATAAATAAAAAATATTCCGGAGGTAAAATACTCCTCCATTCGGGTCACAGAACGGGGACTATTCAGGAGGACGTCGTTATCAGGAGAAACAAAACTGACGTTCTACGGATTGGAGCGTGCAATATCAGATCCCTTAATTGGCAGGTAGGTTAGAAAATTTAAAAAGGGAAATTGATAGGTTAAAGTAAGATACAGTGGGAACGGGGACTATTCAGGAGGACGTCGTTATCAGGAGAAACAAAACTGACGTTCTACGGATTGGAGCGTGCAATATCAGATCCCTTAATTGGCAGGTAGGTTAGAAAATTTAAAAAGGGAAATTGATAGGTTAAAGTAAGATACAGTGGGTATTAGTGTAGTTCGGTGGCAGGAGGAACAAGACTTTTAGTCAAGAGAATACAGAGTTAAATATGCGAAACGAATAACAGTAATGCAGGAGTGGGTTAAATAATAAAAAAAAGAACACGGATAAGCTACTACGAACAGCATAGTGAACACATTATTGTAGCGAAGATAGACATGAAGCCCACATATACCACAGCAGTATAAGTTTATATGCCAATTAGCTCCGCAAATGAAGAGAGTGAAGAAATGTAAGATGCATAAAAGAAATTATTCAGATAGTGAAGGGAGACGAAAATTTGGTAGTCACGGGGAACTATAATGCAATTGTAGGAACACAAAGAGAAGGAAAAGTAGTAGGCGAATATGGACTGGTGGTTAGGAATGAAAAGGGAAGCCGCTTGGTAGAAGTCAGCACAGAGCATAACTATATCATAGCTAACACTTGCTTTAAGAATCATAAAAGAAGGTTGTATACGTGGAAGAGGGCTGGAGACACTGGAAGGTTTCAGATAGAGTATATAGCGGTAAGTCAGAGATTTAGGAACCAAGTTTTAAATTGTAAGACATTCCCAGGAGCAGATGTGGATTCTGACCACTATCTATTGGTTATCAACCGTAGACTAAAACTGAAGAAACTGCAAAAACGTGGGAATTTATGGATTTGGGACCTGGATAAACTGAAAGAACCAGAGGTTGCAGAGAGTTTCAGAGAGAGCATTAGGGAATGATTGACAAGAACGGGGGAAAGAAATACAGTAGATGAAGAATGGGTAGCTTTGAGAGATGAAATAGTGAAGGCAGCAGAGGATCAAGTAGGTAGAAAGAAGAGGGTTAAGTAGAAACCCTTGGGTAACATAAGAAATATTGAATTTCATTAATGAAAGGAGAAAAAATAAAAATGTAGCAAACGAAGCAGGCAAAAAAGAATACAAACGTCTCAAAAATGAGATCGAGACGAAGTGCAAAATGGCTAAGCAGGGATGGATAGAGGACAAATGTAAAGATGCAGAGGCATATCTTACTAGGGGTAAGATAGATACTGCCTAAAGGAAAATAAAGAGACCTTTAGAGAAAAGAGAACAGCTTGTATGAATATCAAGAGCTCAGATGGAAAACCAGTTCTAAGCAAAGAAGGAAAGGCAGAAAGGTGGAAGGAGTATATAGAGGATCTATGCAAGGGCGATGTGCCTGAGGACAATATTATGGAAATGGAAGAGCACGTAGATGAAGATGAAATGGGAGATACGATACTGTGTGAAGAGTTTGAAGGAGCACTGTAAGATCTAAGCCGAAACGCGGCCCCGGGAGTAGAAAACATTCCATTACAACTACTAGTAGCCTTGGGAGACCCAGTCCTGACAAAACTCTACCATCTGGTGAGCAAGATGTATGAGACAGCCGAAATACTTTCAGACTTCAAGAAGAATATAATAATTCCAGATGTTGACAGCTGTGAAAATTACCGAACTATCAGTTTCATAAGCCACAGCTACAAAATACTGGCACGAATTATTTACAGAAGAATGGAAAAACTGATAGAAACCGACCTCAGGGAAGATCAGTTTGGATTCCGCAGAAATGGTGGAACACGTGAGGCAATACTGACCCTACGACTTACCTTGGAGGATGGATTAAGGAAAGGCAAATCTACGTTTCTAGCATTTGTAGACTTACAGAAAGCTTTTCATAATGTTGACTGGAATACTGAAGGAGGCAGGGGTAAAATACAGGGAGCGAAACGCTATTTACAATTTGTACAGAAACCAGATGTCAGTTAAAAGAGTCAAGGGGCATGACAGGGAAGCAGTGGTGGAGAAGGGAGTGAGACAGGGTTGTAGCCCACCCCCGATGGTATTCAATCTGTATATTCAGCAAGCAGCAAAGGAAACAAAAGAAAAATTCGAAGTAGGAATTAAAATCCATGGCGAGGACATAGAAACTTACAGGATTGCCGAAGACATTGTAATTCTGTCAGAGACAGCAAAGGACATGGAAGAGCAGTTGAACGGAATGGACAGTGTCTTGAAAGGAGGATATAAGATGAACATCAACAGAAGCAAAACGAGGATAGTGGAACGTAGTCAAATTAAGTCGGGTGATGTTGAGGGTATTAGATTAGGAAATGAGACACTTAAAGTAGTAAAGGAGTTTTGCTATTTGGGGAGCAAAATAACTGATGATGGTCGAAGTAAAGAGGATATAAAATGTAGTTTGGCAATGGCAAGAAATCATTTATGAAGAAGAGAAGTTTATTAACAATGGTTCAAATGGCTCTAAGCGCTATGGGACTTAAAATATGAGGTCATCAGTCCCCTAGACTTAGAACTACTTAAACCTAACTAACCTAAGGACATCACACGCATCCATACCCGAGGCAGGATTCGAACCTGCGACCGTAGAAGTCGCGTGGTTCCGGACTGAAGAGTCTAGAACCGCTCGGCCACCGCGGCCGGCTATTAACAATGAGTATAGGTTTAAGCGTAAGGAACTCTTTTCTGAAAGTCTTTGTGTGGAGTGTAGCCATGTACGAAAGTGAAACATGGGCGATGAATAGTTTAGACAAGAAGAGAATAGAAGCTTTCTAAATGTGGTGCTACAGAAGAATGCTGAAGCTTAGATGGGTAGGTCACGTAACGAATGAGGAGGTACTGATTACATTTGGGGAGAAGAAGAATTTGTAGCACAACCTGACTAGAAGAAGGGTTCGGTTTGTAGGACATGTTATGAGGCATCAAGGGATCACCAATGTACTATTGGAGGGCAGCGTGCAGCGTAAAAATTGCAGAGGGAGACCAAGAGATGATTACACTAAGCAGATTGAAAATGATGTACGTTGCAGTAGGTACTTGGAGATGAAGAAACTTGCACATAATAAAGTAGCATGGACAGCTGCATCAAACCAGCCTCTGGACTGAAGACCACAACAACAACAACAGCTTAATGCCCAGCAGAGAAGTGTCATTTTGGTGCTGTGTGCTAGATGTGGCATCGATTAGATGTGTACTTAACATGCATCTGAAGATGTGAATGGAATTTTCGAAATCGATAATGTAATAAAAACGTAAAACCCGCCTTCACCCGATGGCTGTTGTATTTATAACTGATAATTCATACGAGTATATGGCTACGTTCCCACAATCGACTAAGGGCGGTAGTCAAAATAATAGTACCATCTGATTTCCTTCACAGAATTATTGGTTTAATTTTGTGGTATTTTAAGCTCCAATGTCAACATTTTTCTTTCTAAATCGCGGTTAAATAGTGACTGTGGTAAGCCGTCAGCTTGTCTAACATCAATTTCCTTATTATTGTATATTCCAAATAAAACTTGGGGAGTTTATCTTTAAACACAGACTGGACTCCTGGAATAAAAGCAACAATCTATTTCCTCGAAATCATCGATTACTTTAGAACATTCAGTCGTCGAAGGGACCGTTGACTGAGCCGTTTGACCCCGTCAAATAACAGTCATCATCATCATCATCGAGATGGAAGAGTCCACAGCATATTCATTATGAAGATGTAGAAGATAGGGCAACACTTGGTCACCGAGAGTGTTGAAATGAACATCCTAGTTCATGTTTGCTGTAGCCTGAATGAGTGGGCTCAAGTCATGGTAAGGAAAGTACCTCAAAATCATCACAAACTCGCCTCTGGCCTGAGCTATACCCTCCACACACCGCTGGAATCCGGTGATCGTCCGAATGCTTGGCGAATTGCGTCGAATTGAGTCCCAGGGTGACGTCCATCGTTGTCATGGTCTTCAGAATTGCTGCATGCCCTTCGTTGAAGCTGCTCACTGCCAGGAAATTCGGAATCTCCACACCAGGATGCAAATGCTTGGGGGCTAACCTCCAAACACACGCGTTCAAACTTTCATTTGAATTTTGTGTGTCTCCTGCCAAGCACCTGTACAATAACACGTCCTCCGAAAGGGCCTCGTAGATCACATGAATCACTTTTTGAACTTCTTTGGAGAGCGGCTGGTCGTGTTGATATTCGTCCAGATGTCCGGTAGCCTCTGCAGTGCGCCAGTTGCACCAACTAATTACTCCAGCCGGATGATTTTGGTGTTGTGGGTGGTTATCCGTCGAACACTTGTGGAAATTCGTTGCCTGAATTGCCTTCTTCATCTGCTCCACCGAATTGGAATGCCGTCGGATTGCCAAGCCGTAGTACATCGTAAGCTCCTTGATCACTTTATTAGTTTTAGTCATGGGCAAGCACTTTATTAGTTTTAGTCATGGGCAAGCACATAGAATAAAAAGTCGAAATTCCCGAACCAAACTGGCGCGTGAAAAAGGCCGATTTCGGGCAGGTGCATTTTTTTGTTCAACCTCGAATAACAAACATTTCCGTTCCGTATTCGGAAAAAAAGTTTCAGGGATGGATTCTAAACACTTTTATGTATCCAAAAATGCAATTAAAAAAATCGATTTTTGAACTAAAAGATAGTAAACCTCTCCTTAAGTTTTGGACGTCAGTGTAGCTTCAGATATTCTGTCACATAACTTACACACGCTGCACAGAGAAACAGAGTGAATCGCACAAATTTAAGGTATACAGCTAACTCTGGTAATGGTACGAGTCGAAAGCGATATGCCAGTCACTAATTGAACCGACACGGTAGTTACCGCATTGGCTGTTGCTACGGCAGCTGCTCTGTAAACAACTATTTGTAAATCACCTCGTTATTCCGATCTATGTATAGTACTATCTGTCATAGTGAATTAATATCGACGACACAAGAGACTGCGTTTATGCGAATCTCTGAGGCCTATCGTAGAAGTAGCGCAGAAACACTTACGAAATGAGGTCGTGAAATACAGCGATCTCTTTGGCGAAGTAGTGCGTCAGAATGCCGTCCAACAATAAATATAATAACTGCCTAGGGTAATTGCAGCTATCTGCATATCTTTGCATACGAGGTCAATCGGGCCTACGGCCCCTGTCAAGCTGACCTCTCTGTTACTGATGGGTACCACTCGGGCGTACAGCGAGTCTCGGAGAAGTCGGCGGCGGAAATGCTTCTCCCGCACTTCGTGGAAGTTGGCGGCAGTCGCAGTGGGTCAGGGATGTCAAACCCCTCCCCGTCGCCCCTGGTTTAATCATTCATTAGAGGCCGCGCGGTGGCGCTGCTAAATACGGCGTGTCGCGTTCCCGTTCCTCTTACGGGGCGCCGGCGTTCACTTCGTTTCTAGGAAAAAAGTGCATCAACTGTCTGTCCTGTCGTTTGACGTCTGAATCGTGTATTAGTCACCACAAAACCCTAGCTTCAATTTTAATTAACTGCTGGTTGCCTTGTCACTATCTGTCGATACCTACATCGATCACTTCGTAGGATTTAAGTACGACTTCTTTGCTTATCCTCCCCTCAGCTCTTCTGACGTCTACTACTTTCGCTACACTTCGTGGATCAGGCTAGAAGCTCGGGGTTGGGTTGGGTTGTTTGGGGAAGGAGACTAGACAGCAAGGTCATTGGTCTCATCGTATTAGGGAAGGACGGGGAAGGAAGTCGGCCGTGCCCTTTCAAAGGAACCATCCCAGCATTTGCCTGGAGCGATTTAGGGAAATCACGGAAAACCTAAATCAGAATGGCCGGACGCGGGATTGAACCGTCGTCCTCCCGAATCTAGAAGCTCGATCCGCTTCCATATATTATCTTTTCATCTCTTCTTTGATGTTTTTCACATTCCCTCATCGGTTTTTACTTATATAGCTTTCATAGAAGCCGCAATCTTTTGTCTCTTTGAGTGATATATTTCATTCTCGTCAATGAGCTAAGCAATGTAAGTTCGAGTTTACATATTAAAATGAAAAAGCCGACATTCGTTAGGACCACTTTCCTATTTTATCCTCTAGTTTTGAATGTTATAATTTCTTGTTCTCATTAATGGCTACGTCCACCTACGTTAACAGTCACCACTGAAGTATTAATCTAATGTTTTACATTCTTAGGAATCTGTTGCCTCTGGGCTTGAAGATGGTGGCACATATAACAAATCAATCAAGCAAGCTAATCAATCTCACGCTGAAAAACGAGCATGGCAAAAATAAAAACAGGACATTATTACCGGGACGCTTGATGAACTGCCTTATGTCGAAGCTGGGGAAGGGGGAGGGGCGATCGAGATACTAAAACTTCATGTCTTAACTCTCTTCTTCGGTTTTGTTCATAACATAACATCAGTCTCGGAAACCTTGTGATATCCATCATGTGTACATGATCAAGCGACCTGTCGCTTTTTATTGCTATCAGTTTTAGCTCTTGATGCATAGTTTCGTTTTTTATAAGATTTCTTCTAGACTAGTATCTTGTTCTCAAGAATTTTACTTTTGGAATCCAACTATCGCTGCAATCGGAAACCTTAAAATTGGTACTACATGCTGGCCCTGACGGAATACCGGTACGATTCTGTGTATATTATGCGAAACAACTCACCCGCCTTTTCGCAGCAGTGCATCGTAGGTGTGTACAAGAACGAGGCGTTCCTAACCATAAGCGAAAAGGCACAGGTCAGACCTGTTTTCGAAAAAGGTCGTCCAACAGAAGCACAAAGATACAGGTCTCCACTGACAAGACAAAGTCATGGAATGGCGATGTGAACATATACAGATGGCGGTAGTGTCGCGTACACAAGTTACGAAAGTGCAACGCATTGGCGGAGCTGTCATGGCTGCACGACGGGGATTAACAGACCTAGGACGCGGAATTGTAGTTGGAGCTACATTCGATATGGAAAATCATTAGGGAATTCGATATACCGAGATCCACAGCGTCAATAGTGTGCCGAGAATACAAAATTTCAGGCATTACGTCTTACCACGGACAACGCAGCGACCGACGGTCTTCACTTAACGGCGTGTGCACACGGAGCACGTCCGTATCTCACCACTGACTTCTAGTATCAGCCGCACGCAGTTGACGACAACAAGTGTATGGGCCTGAAGATGGCGTTGTTACAACGTTGAAAGTAGTTGCCAAAATAAATTTGACACCTTAAATATAGCTGGAGGAATTTCTTCATTTTTAATATAAATTTATACCAGCTGACGTCCCATTGTCCTCCATTTCAACTATGAATATACGAAAATTTCTAGTTGGTGTGATAAATGGCTGCTAGCTCTAAGGCCGGCCGGAGTGACCGAGTGGTTCTAGGCGCTACAGTCTGGAACCGGCGACCGCTACGGTCGCAGGTTCGAATCCTGCCTCGGGCATGGATGTGTGTGATGTCCTTAGGGTGGTTAGGTTTAAGCAGTTCTAAGTTCTAGGGGACTGTTGACCTCAGAAGTTATGTCCCATAGTGCTCAGAGCCAATTGAAACAGGTTTTTTTTTTTTTTTTTTTTTTTTTTTTTTTTTTTTTTTTTTTGCTAGCTCTTAATGTGAGAAAATATAAGTTAATGCGGATGGGTAGATGTAGATAGATAGTATACAGGAAAGTAGCAACTATAAAATATGAAATGTATTCGCATTTGCAAATACGAACAACCATCAGCTGTATAAGAGAATAACGACAGAGGAAATTTGTGCTAGGCCGAGATTCGAACCCGCATTTCTCGCTTTACGCGAACGGTCGCCTGAACCGCTTTGGCTGTCAGTGCACGATCTACGGCCAGTCAAAGACTTCCATAAATGTCGTCGATGCTGCGTCATAACCTGTACTCGTACAAACATTATGTAATTACCGTGCAGGGGAGGACATTTTTGTTGCACGTCGATGCCCGCTATCGGAGTATAAATACAATATTGCAGTGCCTCTGTCGGCACAGCGTCATGAAATACATGAAGGGTATTCGGAATTGTGAATACGGACAACTATCAGGTGTTTAATCGAATGACGACAGAGAAAATTTGTGTTGGACCACCGCGCCTGATTAGCCGAGCGGTCTCAGGCACTGCTGTCATGGATTGTGCGGCTGATCCCGGCGGAGGTTCGAATACTCCCTCGGGCATGGGTGTGTGTGTTTGTCCTTAGGATAATTTAGGTTAAGTAGTGTGTAAGCTTAGGGACTGATTGCCTTAGCAGTTAAGTCCCATAAGATTTAACATACTTTTTTTGTGTTGGACTGGGATTCGAAACCGGATGACCGGATTTACGTAAGTGGTCGCCTTAACCGCTTCGGCTAACCGTAAATGACTCACGGCTATATCCAGACTTCCATATGACGTAGTTCCTGCACCACAACATGTAGGCGGACACACATTATGTAATAGCCAGACGGGAAAGAACATTATAACTGAATATCGCTGCCTAGTATCGGTGCATAAATATGATATAGAGGAGCCTGTGTTGTTAAGAAGAAGGATGCAATTTTCCTACTGACGTGCTTGCATGTCCAAAGGAACAGGTACAGCAGCGAGTGCAGCTACTATGAAATACGTGAAATGTATTCTCAGTTGCGAATACGAAAAACCATCTGGGGTATAACGTAATGACGACAATGGCACAATTCATGTATTTCATAAGGTTGCAGTTGACGCAGTGCTTGCATCCTACTTCTTAACAACAGAGGCACTGCAATATCGTATTATCCGCAGATACGAGGGAGCGACTTTCAATTAAAATGCCTCCCTCCCTCTTGTACAGGAATTACAGGAAGTGTACGGATGCTAGCAGTGACGCAGCAACGACGACATATGGACGTTTCGGTCTGGAGGCGAGTCGTGTATGGATAACCAGAGCGGTTAATGCGACCGCTCGCATAACGCAGGGAATCCGGGTTCGCATTCCGGTCCAGCACAAGTTTTCATTGTCTTCGTTACATTGTACGTTTGCTGATTGTCCGTATTCGCAACATGTAAGACTGGCAGTGTCGTCAAAACGTTCAGAAAACTGTCCTTGTAATTGATGATGAAGTCTTCTCCGGTTATCAGCCGAGACAAGACGTCGTCTGCTGCAACGTTTCAACAAGTTTCCTACTTCTCATCTTCAAGCGACTTACCGTGAGGACTTCATTATCGAGATTCGCCTAGAAAGTCTAAATTCGCATATCCTTTTAATTTTGTCAACGCCACAATGACTTCTTCAGACCTCACATTTTCTTTAACACCTGTGAGTTTAGCGAAAAGAAAAGTATTTTCTGGCAGAATTTTTACCTTCGACAAAATGATTTTCTGCTTAAACGCGTCCCCATCAAATCAGAAATAAGTTGTTTCTCACCTTGCAGTCAAGACCACTTGAAACAAGAGGTCTTCAGTCAATTCCGGATGTCCTAATTTTCGTTCCTTCTCTTCTATTTCCTTCATTAATTCAACAGTAGCGGGTTTTAAACCGACAAATCGTCCCAGGCATGCCCCTCGACTTAACCAACCTACTTTGCAGTAATATACTGTATAATTTCGCCATGCTGTTCATTAAATTCCATCGTAAACTGTTCCAACTGACAATTGAATAATGTGCACTACTTCAGAAAATACACTACTGGACATTAAAATTGCTACACCACGAAGATGACGTGCTACAGATGCGAAATTTAACCGACAGGAAGAAGATGCTGTGATACGCAAATAATTAGCTTTTCACAGCCTTCACACATGGTTGGCGCCGGTGGCGACACCTACAACGTGCTGACATGAGGAAAGTTTTCAACCGATTTCTCATACACAAACAGCAGTTGACCGGCGTTGCCTGGTGAAACGTTGTTGTGATGCCTCGTGTAAGGAGGAGAAATGCGTACCGTCACGTTTCCGACTTTGATAAAGGTCGGATTGTAGCCTGTCGCGATTGCGGTTTATCGTATCGCGACATTTCTGCTCGCGTTGGTCGAGATCCAATGACTGTTAGCAGAATATGGAATCGGTGGGTTCAGGAGGGTATTACGGAATGCCGTGCTGGATCCCAACGGCCTCGTATCACTAGCAGTCGAGATGACAGGCATCTTATCCGCATGGCTGTAACGGATCGTGCAGCCACGTCTCAATCCCTGAGTCAACAGATGGGGACGTTTGCAAGACAGCAATCATCTGCACGATCAGTTTAACGACGTTTGCAGCAGCATGGACTATCAGCTCGGAGACCATGGCTGCGGTTACCCTTGACGCTGTATCACAGACAGGAGCGCCTGCGATGGTGTACCTGGGCGCATGAATGGCAAAACGTCATTTTTTTCGGATGAATCCAGATTCTGTTTACAGCATCATGATGATCGCATCCGTGTTTGGCGACATCGCGGTGAACGCACATTGGAAGCGTGTATTCGTTATCGCCATACTGGCGAATCACCCGGCGTGATGGTATGGGGTGCCATTGGTTACACGTCTCGGTCACCTCTTGTTCGCATTGACGGCAGTTTGAACAGTGGACGTTACATTTCAGATGTGTTACGACCCGTGGGTTTCCCCTTCATTCGACCCCTGCGAAACCGCTCATTTCAGCAGGATAATGCACGACCGCATGTTGCAGGTCCTGTACGGGCCTTTCTGGACACAGAAAATGTTCGACTGCTGCCCTGGCCAACACATTCTCCAGATCTCTCACCAGCTGAACGTTTGGTCAATGGTGGCCGAGCAACTGGCTCATCACAATACTCCAGTCACTACTCTTGATGAACTGTGGTATCGTGTTGAAGCTGCATGGGCAGCTGTATCTGTACACGCCAACCGAGCTGTGTTTGACTTAATGCCCAGGCGTATCAAGGCCGTTATTACGGCCAGAGGTGGTTGTTCTGGGTACTGATTTCTCAGGATCTATGCACCCAGATTGCATGAAAATGTAATCACATGTCAGTTCTAGCATAATATATTTGTCCAATTAATACCTGTTTATCATCTGCATTTCTTCTTGGTGTAACAATTTTAATGGCCAGTACTGTATACTATCGTACCGCCAATTTTATCACTTGCGCCGTGCCTGCAAATTCCTTGATGTCTGTCGACTGTTGTAATTTTTCCCTTCGTCATCAACTAAATCTTTAATTTCTTTCTGCCAACGGGTGTTGTAATGACATTTGATAGCAAATTTCTGGTACCCGTCGATTATGTGACTGTATATCATATAATTGATACTAAGAATTCTTATCCTTTTTTTCTCTCATTCCCATTCATTTTTAAAGGCTTATAACGATAGATCGCTACAATGCCTCTTTTGTGCAAACAGCCATTGGAGCTGTGACGTTCTTTTATGTCACGATCAAATAGCGAAGGATAAGCAGGGCTGAGACTATGATTCTGTCAAATTGAAGAAATTCGCGCCGGCTGAAAAATGCTGCGAAAAATTCCGCACCGCAGAGCTAAATGAAATATCGCGCTATACCGAGTACTTCCAGAAATGCCGAGAGATGCAGACACACCGTTGCCGATGCCGCGGTGCACCATACCAGCTTATGTTGTCTGTACTCTTTTTTTGTAGTAATCTGTGGCGACACTCGGGCTGTAATCTCTGTCCCCATTCAGCTGTTGTCATCCATTTATCGAAGCCAATGGAACGAATCTACAGTGTTTTCTTGGTGTTGCCCTTCTGGAAGAGCTTATGCCTCCTCTTGTTGCCACGTTGATGTACTGAGTCATTCTCGTCGCACTTCGCTATGCAGTCGTTGCATTACAGCCAACTGACTGTTAGATTCATAGTGTGATGCTATCGTCGCAATGATTCGACCATTCTCAAAATCAGATGGTGATAAACTGCATGTGCACGTCCTCTGGGCCACTGTGTTGCGAGTTTCACCTGCAAAGTTTCTTTCTGAACTGAAAATACTGAAATTACACTGAAGCGCCGCACGGTTAAAGGCGACATGTCACTGGTTGTGCGGTCGCTCCCGCCGGAGGTTCGAGTCCTCCCTCGGGCATGAGTGTGTGTGTTGTTCGTAGCATAAGTTAGTTTAAGTAGTGTGTAAGTCTAGAGACCGATGACCTCAGCAGTTTGGTCCCATAGATATTCACACACATTTGAACACTGGAGCGCAATGAAACTGGTATAGGCATGCGCTGCGTTCGGCAGTTGGCCTGTATAAGACGACAAGTGTGTGGTGATGTTGGATCGGTTACTGCTGCTACAATCGCAGGTTATCAAAATTTAACTGAGTTTGAACGTGGTGTTATAGAAGGCGCACGAGCGATGGGACACAGCATCTCCGAGGTAGGAATTAAGTAGGGATTTTCCCGTAGGACCATTTCAAGAGTGCACCGTGAATATCAGGAATCCGGTAAAACATCAAATCTCCGACATAGCTACGGCCGGAAAAAAACTTTACAAGAACTGGACCAACGACGCATGAAAAGAATCGTTCAGCGTGACAGAAGTGCAACCCTTCCGCAAATTGCTGGAGATTTCAATGCTGGGCATCAACAAGTGTCATCGTGCCAACTATTCAGGGAAACATCATCGATATGCGATTTCGGAGCCGAAGGCCCACTCGTCTACCCTTGGTGATTGCACGACACAAAGCTTATGCCTTGCCTGGGACCGCCAACACCGACACTGGACCGTTGATGACTGAAAACATATTGCCTGGTCGGACGAGTCTCGTTTCAAATTGTATCGAGCGGATGGACGTGTGCGGGGGTGGAGACAACTCCCTGAATCATAGGCCTGCATGTCAGCTGGTGGAGACTCTGTAATGGTGTGGGGCGTGTGCAGTTGGAGTGAGGTGGCACCCCTGATACGTCTAGATACGACTCTGACAGGTGACACGTATTTAAGTATCCTGCCTGATCACCTGCATCCATTCATGTCCATTGTGCATTCCGACGATTGGGCAATTCCAGCACTACAATGCGACACCCCACACGTGTATAATTGCTACAGAGTGGTTCCAGGAACATTGTTCCGAGTTTAAACGCTTCCGATGGCCACCAAACTCCCAAGACACGAATATTTTTGAACGTATCTGGGATGCCTTGCAACGTGCTATCCAGAAGAGACCTTTACTCCCTCGTACTCTTACGGATTTATGGACAGCCCTGCAGGATTGTGTCAGTTCCCTCCAGTACTACTTCAGGCATTAGTCGAGTCCATGCCAGTCGTGTAGTGTCATATCTGCTTGCTCGCGGGGGCCCTACACGATATTAGGCAGGTGTACCCGTTTCTTCAGTGTATAGTCGCATAAGAATGAAATGTTGACGAAAATATCTCATACGTATGAAAATACTGGGGAATAAGTTCTTAAGCATTTGGTCAAGGTGTTCGAGGTTTAACATTTTTCATTTCCGTCAACGTACAGGGTTTCAACAAAAATATGTAAATATCATGAGAAATGCATGCTTGAACATAAAGGCAAGCCTGCACATTGCGCTGTTGCATTTGACCACGAACGGCACCTGTACAATACTGTGTAAGTGCCAGTTGTGATTAGAATGGTGTTCTGTATAGTTGTGAGTGCATTGTATCTGAGGTGTGTGAATTGTAAGCCTCAGTAACCAAGTATAACAGAAAGTAAAATCATGTATGTCAGTAATTTCTTTACATTTAATGTTTTGTGTAAATATAGCCTTTGACTGCGAGTGTAACAACTAAGAGACGGTTATCTTTGGTCATGGGGAAGGAGGTGGAGCTTGGAAGGGGGTGGTTGAGGGTCTTTGGATCGGGAGCGTGGGTTGGAGGAGGTGACGATACAGATGTGGTGTAAAACAATGTCTTATTTCATATTATTGTAGAAGTGTTAAATGTGAATAAATGAATTAAATAGTGATGTGCAAAAATAATGTAACGTTTGCTCTCTAAAAACAAAAATACCACGTCGCCCTACAAACCAGTTAGTCTCATCCAAACACAAAGAAAACCGCGGGAACATCGCAGTGGCATCACCTCTAGACTTCACGAAGACAACAACGCAGCCATCGATATGAGTAATTGTGCTTCGTTTGACGAACATTATAAATTTTGTAATTCGTAAAACATTAGTAACATTGTACACGTTTCCTGGACCAGAAAAAGTAGTGTGAGAACCAAGAAAGTGCTGGCTTATCGGAGATGTGGACCTGTGATCGACGTCGTGGTGTAAAAATATAAGTACAATTCTGCTTTGTTTTAAACTTTTCGTCAAAACTGTGTCCAAACACGTGGTGCCATCATGACTCTATCAGAAGAAATTAAAAAGGAAATGGGAGAAACGTTAGACTCGAACGTGTGAGGTGTAAGTGACGATCCAGATGACTCACAAAATGAAAGAAAACCGGATCAACAGGACTGGGTAAGTTTACTCTTTGCCAGAATGGGACAAATGCAGTCCGAATTAACAATGGCAATGAATTCAAATAGTGAATTCCTAGAATCAAAAATAAATGCATCCAGTGAGTCGCTAGAAGCGAAATTAAACTTAACTAGTGAATCGCTGGAAGCAAAAATGAAAAGCAACGGTAATGTACTGAAAGAAGAGATCTCAAATTTAAAACTTCAATTAGGAGAAAGTTTGAAGGGCGTGAACTCCAAAATTGAGGCTATACAAAATAAGTTTGTGACATTAGAAAATAAATTGGCCACAGTTAGCTCAAGTCAAGGAAAAGAGATTGAAAGGTTAACTGCAGCTCAAAGAACTGTGGAGGAGAGAGTAGACAAATTAAGTCTAGATACAGAATCAAAAGTTAACGCCTTAGATGATGAATTAAATAAGATACAAGAGTCTGTAACATGTAATTTAAGTGTAATAGACAAGAGATTCACTGAAATGCAAGATGATTTTGTGTCTAGAAATTTATGTATGAATGGTGGGAGTGTGTGGAGTAATTTACCTGTAAAAAGTTTTCCTTGTGATAATTTGCACCCTGTAGACTTTTTACAACACTGCTCTGACAACCTTGTTCCTGGCGTGTCTGATAATCTAAAGATTAAGTTTGTAAAAATTTTCCTTGAGGGAGAAGCTTTGTCTTGGGCAAACCAACATTTTGATGAGTGGAAAACATTTGATGATTTTAAGAAGAGTTTCTTAAATAAGTTTTGGTCTGAGACTGAACAGGGTAGAATAAAAAGTGAATTTTTAAATGGGCCTAGTTTCAGGGGCAGAAACCACTCAATGAAAGACTTTTGCAGGGATCAACTTAGGAAATTGGTGCATCTAGATAAACCTTTCGACGAAATGACGCAAATTGATGCCCTTAAAATGAGGTTACCTGAAAGAATACAGTGGGAATTAGTGCATGGACCTGATGACTGTTTAGACCAGTTTCTAAAATACACTCCTGGAAATGGAAAAAAGAACACATTGAGACCGGTGTGTCAGACCCACCATACTTGCTCCAGACACTGCGAGAGGGCTGTACAAGCAATGATCACACGCACGGCACAGCGGACACACCAGGAACCGCGGTGTTGGCCGTCGAATGGCGCTAGCTGCGCAGCATTTGTGCACCGCCGCCGTCAGTGTCAGACAGTTTGCCGTGGCATACGGAGCTCCATCGCAGTCTTTAACACTGGTAGCATGTCGCGACAGCGTGGACGTGAACCGTATGTGCAGTTGACGGACTTTGAGCGAGGGCGTATAGTGCTCATGCGGGAGGCCGGGTGGACGTACCGCCGAATTGCTCAACACGTGGGGCGTGAGGTCTCCACAGTACATCGATGTTGTCGCCAGTGGTCGGCGGAAGGTGCACGTGCCCGTCGACCTGGGACCGGACCGCAGCGACGTACGGATGCACGCCAAGACCGTAGGATCCTACGCAGTGCCGTAGGGGACCGCACCGCCACTTCCCAGCAAATTAGGGACACTGTTGCTCCTGGGGTATCGGCGAGGACCATTCGCAACCGTCTCCATGAAGCTGGGCTACGGTCCCGCACACCGTTAGGCCGTCTTCCGCTCACGCCCCAACATCGTGCAGCCCGCCTCCAGTGGTGTCGCGACAGGCCTGAATGGAGGGACGAATGGAGACGTGTCGTCTTCAGCGATGAGAGTCGCTTGTGCCTTGGTGCCAATGATGGTCGTATGCGTGTTTGGCGCCGTGCAGGTGAGCGCCACAATCAGGACTGCATACGACTGAGGCACACAGAGCCAACACCCGGCATCATGGTGTGGGGAGCGATCTCCGACACTGGCCGTACACCTCTGGTGATCGTCGAGGGGACACTGAATAGTGCACGGTACATCCAAACCGTCATCGAACCCATCGTTCTACCATTCCTAGACCGGCAAGGGAACTTGCTGTTCCAACAGGACAATGCACGCCCGCATGTATCCCGTGCCACCCAACGTGCTCTAGAAGGTGTAAGTCAACTACCCTGGCCAGCAAGATCTCCGGATCTGTCCCCCATTGAGCATGTTTGGGACTGGATGAAGCGTCGTCTCACGCGGTCTGCACGTCCAGCAGGAACGCTGGTCCAGCTGAGGCGCCAGGTGGAAATGGCATGGCAAGCCGTTCCACAGGACTACATCCAGCATCTCTACGATCGTCTCCATGGGAGAATAGCAGCCTGCATTGCTACGAAAGGTGGATATACACTGTACTAGTGCCGACATTGTGCATGCTCTGTTGCCTGTGTCTATGTGCCTGTGGTTCTGTCAGTGTGATCATGTGATATATCTGACCCCAGGAATGTGTCAATAAAGTTTCCCCTTCCTGGGACAATGAATTCACGGTGTTCTTATTTCAATTTCCAGGGGTGTATATAGACAAATTAGACAGGGCAATGGAGAGAAATGTGCAACAATTTAGTAATGGAAACCATTACAGTGGGAGGTGGAACTCTGATTACCGTGGGGAGAACACTAGAAGGGACGATAGAGATTTTCGGAATGAACACCAATATGATAGAACAAGAGAGTACAATGCTAATGGGAGAGGGAGTAACTGGGAAAACAGTGGTGTAACTAGGAACAACAGATGGGAAGGTAACAACAGAATGAATACAAATTGGAGGAGTGACAATAGTGGTAGACATCCGGAAAACTCCAGTCCGCCTCAATCAAGGTCCACAGCTTTTGGGCGAACAGATTTAAACATAATAGGACCACTAACGTTCACACAAAACCCAATAGTGTAAATAACTGTACCATTAACAGACAGATAAAAACCAGGAATATCAAGTGAATTATATAAATTTTGATAACAAATTTTGGGATGCTATGTGGCACAGTAGACCACCACAAAATAAACATAGGATAGATCAAAGTTCTGACTCAATTCTGGATGAGGAGGTGTTAAATGATTTTTACAGCTGGGCAAAAAGGGGAGAGCACGCTACTGATGAAGAGAGTAATAAATGTTTTAGTTTAGAATTGGGGGGGGGGGGGGTTGTTCACACAAGAAGGTAATAGTGAATCAGCTGATGATATACCTAAGCAACAGGAAAAAGAATCAACCATAGGAAGTGAGAAACAGAGAGAAATAGATGAAACTAGCAGTAAAGTATACAATAGTAGTGATGATGATAGTATTATTGATGTGAAAAGTATGGTAAGCAAACCAGAAGGTGAGTACAATGTTTTTATTGAAATAAATAATGAAGTGTTGAAACTTGATGATAGTTGTGGTGATGAATCAAAGGAATATGACAAGAATAATGAAGTGACAGCTGAAAATCAATTGCTACATGTCTGTCCTGATGATTTCATGGTTAATCAAATTGGTGATAACAAAAGTGAAAATATTGTGAAAGAATTAGATTTGTGTGATATTGAAAGTAAAGGAAGCCAATTTTTAGAAATCCTGTGGAACCAGTATAATGAGAGTGGTAGTAGCAAAGTGTTTTGGTATCATCTAAGTATAATTAGTAGAGTTTTATGCCCACACTGGTGGGAGAGTAAAAGAAAGAGTCTGAGTGAAAGGTACATAAACAGTAGGGAGATATTTTGTGTGAAGCCAAAGTGTGAACTTGACACTTGTAACTTAGAATCTGAAACTCAGGTAAACCTGATGAAGACTGAAAGGGAGGAAGTAGATGAAAATTATAAAGAAATTGAAAAAGATTTATTATATGAAGGCCCTGAGGGGAAGGTAGATGAAAAGGAATTAGGCTGTCCATATATTAAAATAAGAGTCAATCAATGGGGAGGACACTGTCTTATTGATACAGGAAGCCCCATATGTGCAATATCATAAAAATTTAGAGATAAAACTACAGATGGTAAGAACTTTGTAGAAATGTCGGTTGTAGGGGTAAAAATCAGAGGTGCCACTGGTAGGCAAAGTAAGGTAGTTAAGAGTCAAGTATTGTTAACATTTGAAATGGAAAATGTGGAGTTTGAGCAGGGTTGCCTTGTGGTCCCAAGGTTAGAAGAAAATATCATTTTTGGCATGGATTGGGTCTTAAAAGTGAGTGTAAGCTTCTCTTGGGAAGATGAGAGTGTTATAATTACTGAACCTGAGAAAAATAGTATTCTGAAAACAGAAATGTTCATCCTTAACTGTAGTAATTCTTGCAACCTTATCAAAGCTGTTGTAAGCGGAGTAGATAATCAACCTATAAGTGATAACACACCCTTTGGCCTTATAAATGAACAAAACTTTGAAGAATTAGTCGAAGTCAAATTGAAGGAAGCTGTAAATCTAAGTGAAAGTCAGAAAAATCAGTTAAGAGAAGTGTTATGGGAATTTCAGGATACATTTAGTGAGGGACCAGGGAAGGTAAAAGACTATCAGTGCAGACTTCAACTCAGAGATCATAATCCTTTCTTCTTAAAACCATATGGCATTCCATTCTCCAGGAAAAAAGATGTAGAAAGGGAAATCAAAAAATGGAAACTTGGGGGATTATAGAAAGAAGTAGAAGTGCTTACAACAACCCATTAGTAGTTGTGTCTAAGAAAAATGGTGGGGTTAGACTTGTGCTTGACTCTAGGCACCTTAATAAGTTCTTGATTAGAGAAAATGACCATCCTGACAATATGGATGAACTTCTGCACAAATTTGATAATGTAAAATTTATGAGTAGCCTAGACTTGACATCTGGTTTTCACCAAATACCACTTGAACTTGATTCTAGGAAGTATTCTGCCTTTTTGTATGGTGGCAAAAGTTAGCAATATTATGTTGTCCCTTTTGGATTGAATGTATCTGTGAATTAATTTATCAGAGCACTGGATTTTGTATTAGGTGATGAATTGTCTTCAAAATTAATAGTATATGTAGATGACATTCTTGTAACTGGAAAAACCTGGGAAGATCATCTAAACCTTATGAGACAAGTCTGTTCAAAATTGAGGGAAGGGGGAATGACTGTAAAATTGTAAAAATGTTGTTTTGGAGTTAATGAACTGAAATTTTTGGGACATAATATTTCAGAAAAGGGAATCTTACCTGATAAGAACAAACTTGAGGCCATTGTAAACTTCCCTACCCCCAAGAACAAAAAACAACTCAAGTCCTTTTTTGGTCTCACTGGATTCTATAGAAAATTTCTTAGTACCCAAGCTTTAAATGCAAACTGCTTATGTAACTTACTAAAAAAGAATACTGTTTGGGATTGGACACAAGAATATCAAGATGCATTCGTGCAAATAAAACAACAACTGTCACAGAGTCAGATGTTGTATAGACCAGTTATGTCGTTACCATTCTGTATAATGACAGATAGTAGTGAGACAGGTTTAGGGGCACACTTGTTTCAAAACATAAAAGTATAAGGAAAATTAGAACAGCATTCTATTGCTTTTGCTAGCCGTGTTTTACAAAAGTATGAAAAATCATATACAGTCACAGAGAAGGAACTACTTGCCATCCACTGGGCATTTAATAAGTTTAAAAGTTATCTGTTAGGGCACAAGGTAATTGTTTTCTCTGACCATAAAGCTCTATCTTACATTCAGGAGTGCAGACTCTATCATGACCGTATAACAAGGTGGGTTTTATTCCTTCAACAGTTTGACTATGAGATCAAATTTATTCAGGGTAAACATAATGTCATTGCAGATGCCCTTTCCAGACTACCGGTAGGTGCAGATGTTGAAAATACTTATGGAAAAGAGGAGAAAGTGTTCAAACTTATGTACTTAAAGGGTGTAAAAGATGAAGCTGGAATACTGAAAATCTGTAATGATATTCGTAGAAACCAAAACCATGATGAAAATTGGAAGTTGGTTAAAAGTTATTTAGGGAAAAAGGAAGGAGAAAAGGTAGATCAGTATTATAAAGTGCAGAAAGGGATTTTGTTTAGGAGACCTAGACCTGACTTAGACAATTGGAAACTATGCTGGCCTGAGCAATGTATTGACATGTTAATCAGGTACATACATGAAAGCTTTGCACACTGCGTAGCAACAAAATGTATACAGAAGATACAGGAAAATGTATACTTCTATAATATCAGTAGGAGAGTGAAGAAAAAATTTGAAACCTGTGATGGTTGTCAGAGGGTAAAAGTGAGTAACCAGACTTCTAAAGGATTGATGCAAAACATTTTACCAAATAAAAATCTTGAATTGACAGCTATTGATCTATATGGACCACTACCAAGATCAAGGGGAGGGTACAGTTACATCTTTGTTATAGTTGATGTTTTCTCTAAATTTATAAAATTGTATACATTAAAGAGAGCAACCAGTAAACAAATTATCATCAAGCCGAAGAATTATTATTTCACAAATGTTGGTATATTCCAGGCCATCATGTCTGATAATGGGTCACAGTTTACATCTAAATTATGGAAAAATTTTATTGAAGATACAGGAATAAAACATATTTTTATTTCGGTTTGTCACCCATCAAGTAACCCAGCAGAAAGGTACATGAGGGAAATTGGAAGGCTCTGCAGAACATACTGTAGTAAAAATCATGTTAATTGGATTGAAAATGTTACTGACTTCAAGGATATAATGAACAGCCTACAGCATTCATCCACTGCTTTTTCACCTTATGAAGTAATGTTTAATAGACAACCTGCAAATTTGATTTCTGAGAATGTTGATTTCCCACCTTGTCAAACTATGACACCCCAGGAAAGAGAGACAGCTGTTAGGAACACTATGAAAAGGCAGGGAGAGGTAAGAAAATGGAGACATGATGCAAGAAGTAAAGGAGTACAGTTCAGGACGGGAGATCTGGTTTTAGTAAAACCACAGGAAAAATCTAAATTGATGAGTTCTGAACTAAAGAAATTTTTCGACATCTATATAGGTCCCTTTGAAATCAAGGAAAACCCGCACCCTAATGCCTATATGCTAATCTGCCCAAAATCCAAGAAGTTATTTGGACTGCGCAATGTTACAGAGTTAAAAGTCTACAAACATGACCCATAAAATAGTCATTAATAAGTAAAATACTGCTCGGAAAGAACTAGTTGACTGGCCCAACTATATCACTTTATTGCTTTATCATTCAAGGAAAACTTCATGCCAAAGTGTGGCACTATGTCAACTGAAAGTATGAAGTAGATTTTGTGTATGTGAATTATGTCTGTATTAATGTCTCTTTGTTCTCTAATATACCCATTCATTAGATTTGGTATGAGATTAGTGTGTCAGACTACGAACCAGTCTTCAGTGTCATAGTAATGTCTCTTAACAAAAACCAAAGTTAATGATGTGGACACTTTTAAAGTAATAAGATATGAATAATGATTGTGTGTAAGAAGACAAAACCTTGTCATTTGTAAGCTATGTCAGATGGAACATTATTTAATGGATAAAGCAAACTGGAGGTACTTGTCAGATTATGAGAGTGTGCATTGAAAGACCAGGCATATTATAGTGTGTTAAAAATATAGTGGATAGTCATGAAATTTAATTATGCAAATTAAGAATATATTGAGGTTTAGAGCATTATGGAGTATGGAGACAGATGTTGGTGTGTTACATTTGAAACCCCTGTGATGGATTGAAGATTATGTGATACTAATTTTGAAGTTTGTATTGTGGGAGAATATTTTGTAATAGTTTAGATAATTTAATGCTAAAGTGAATGAAGAGCTGTTAGGAATTTATCCCATACCCTGTTACACAATTTGAAATAATTTCTATTCATGGCAATATGCTATTTGAGCACAAGAGAGCGAATAAAAATGAAACACTGTTTAATAATGATGTAAAGTTAAGGTATAAATACTAACAATCTTACACAATTCAAGTGTAGAGTTTGTCATAGTTTGACCTATAAAGCTGACATAAATGTACAATGTGAGGATACTGCAATGATAGTCACAATCATATATGGAACATGTCAGCTACCTCATTGTAAAGGAACATTAAATCATAAATATGTAAACCAATCTGACTCTGAAAATACAGTGCTGATCACACATAACTGAATTTGCACTGGATCCACCATGTGATTATATTCATCACATATACATGAATTTTCCCTAAGAGTCAACCATTTAACATTGTGTATAAGTATTACAATATTTTGAACTATTTCTATTTTATGTACATGGTTAAAAGAACCTGTTCATTTTAGAATAATGATTTCTTTAGATTTAATGGTTGTTTTGGGCACAAGCTATGCCATAAGGTATTTTATTGAAGCACTAATGTTAAAAGATTGTGAGAGATGCATCATTTCACAGTTCACTTAATACATTCTAAAGAAACCACTGATAATGTTAACCAAGATGCATTAAGTCAGTATTGAAGTAAACTTGAGTGTATACATATATTATATAATTATGTACCCATCTTAACACGGTACTGCAGCTACCATGATCAATTAAATTTAAGGTGTCATATTTTATTGTTAGTTATAAACTCATTACACTTATTACTCAATACAGCCAATGTAACCTTCAAATTGTATATCTTGGAAAGTATATATATATAACTAAGATCACTTGGGAAACCAATTTTATTACTAACTTTCGGAACTGGAAATTTTATCATGATGTGTGTATTAGATTATTTTATTCCATAGTGACACACAATCCCATGCATGCCATGCATGGACTTGTGTATGTGTGTGTGTGTGTGGGGGGGGGGGGGGGGGTATTATAACAGAACGTAAAATCATGTATGTCAGTAATTTCTTTACATGTAATGTTTTATGTAAATATAGCCTTTGACTGCGAGTGTAACAACTAAGAGACGGTTATCTTTGGTCATGGGGGAAGGAGGTGGAGCTTTGAAGGGGGTGGTTGAGGGTCTTTGGATCGGGAGCGTGGGTTGGAGGAGGTGACGATACAGATGTGGTGTAAAACAATGTCTTATTTCATATTATTGTAGAAGTGTTAAATGTGAATAAATGAATTAAATAGTGATGTGCAAAAATAATGTAACGTTTTCTCTCTAAAAACAAAAATACCACATCGCCCTACAAACCAGTTAGTCTCATCCAAACACAAAGAAAACCGCGGGAACATCGCAATGGAATCACCTCTAGACTTCACGAAGACAACAACGCAGCCATCGATACGAGTTAAGTACCAAACTGTTCGTACTTGTTAACGACCTCGGCCTATAAATTTGAATCTCCTGTAATGCCTGAAGTTACCATGTGGACAAAGGAGTAGGACAACTTATAGACTGTGGAAATCCTAGGAAGAGGTCCGTTAAACAAGGTACTCGAAGTGTTTGGTGTTTCAAAAGACACCATATGAAAGATTTATATCGCAGACAGGAAAAGCCGAAAAAAATCACCCGCCGAGTCACAGTTCGGACCAAATTGTGTTTTGTGTGACAGCGACAGATGGTACTTGAAGAGGATTGTCATAAAAGGACAACAGCTGAAAAAGTCACTGCAGCATTGAATGTCGCAGACGCAAACCCAGTCAACATCAAAACAACGCGAAGGGAGCTCCAGAACCAGGGAATTTCGGGACGAGGTGGAATCCCAAAACCACTCATTAGCGATGGAATTGTCCTTACCAGAAGACCGTGGTGGCGAAGCCATAAAACCTGGACTACGGACCAACGGAAGAGTCATTTCGTCGGATGAGTCCTGCTTCGTTCGGTTTCCAACTTCTGGCCGAGTTTACGTCTGGCGTACGCCCGTCCCAAGCTACGATGCAGACTGCTTGCTGCCAAGAGTGAAATGTGGCATGGGTTCTGTGATGATTTGGGCAGGCATATAGTGGTATTCCATGGGCCCCATGGTTACTCTACAAAATCACATTACCTCCAAGGATTACGTGACCATTTTGGGTGATCAGGTCCATTCCATGGTACAAAACTTTTCCCCAATGATGATGCTGTTTTCTAAGACGACACCTCTCGTCGTCCAGGTCTGGTTTTGCGAGCACGAGGATGAATTGCCACATCTCTTCTGGCCAATAAACACCAGATCTCAGCATTATTGAGCCTTTACGGTCTACTTTGCATAGAAGTGTGTCTGATTGCTATTCACCTCCGTCGTCGTTTCCTGAACTTTCCACTATTATTCAGGAAAAATTGTATTTGATTTCCTTGAAAACCAAACAGGATTTGTATTTATCCATTCCAAGATGACTGGAAGCTATTTTGACTGCCAACTGGTTTCGTACACCCTTACTAAACACAGTAATGTGTTGTGTTTTTGGTGTATCCAAATTTTTGTCCACCTGCTGCAGATGACTATAGCGAGCATCGTTGTGCTGGACAAATGATGATCAATAGGTGGACAGATTCACGACGTTAAATATCTAGGAGTATACCTTCGGAGCGACTTAAAACGGAACAACATAACACCACTTTCAGAAAAATCAGGTGCGAGGCTGAGATTCATTGGAAGAAACCTAGGGAAATGTAATTCAGCCACGAAATAAGAGCCTTATAAAACACTTAACCTTTCCAGGTAGGATTAATAGAGGAGCTAAATATGACTCAAAGAAGAGCGGTAAATTTCGGCAGGACGTCGTTCAGCTAGCCAGTGTGTGTTCGGGAGATGAGCTTCAAACTCGGTGACATGCACTACAAGACAAGGATTATGCGAACATAAATCAGAGATGTCACACAACATATCACTTCCTCTTACATGAAGCATAATTATGAAGAAATTCGAGCTCATGTGGTGTCTTCCATCGTGCACTGCTTGCGAATGGAACAGCAAAGAAGTGAATTGTATCCTCTGCTACGCACTGAAAGGTGGCTTTCTGAATTTAGATGTACCAAAACAATTTGATATGTTGAATAAAATATTATAGGAAGTAGTTACACCTACATAGATTGCCAGACGTTAATACTGTTAAAAGAATTGTCATAATCTACGAGTGTGTATGATTATTTTGCATGCGGAAGTAAATACAGTTTTAGATGGTATTCATTTGTGCCGGGGATTCTAGTTATATCTATGAGAGTGGAACACGATGTAAAATATAAACGATCAGGGGATTCGGTTACATTTTCGGTGTTTAGGTCACTGGTTTTATTCTCAAAACATTTCCACTACGAGTCGACTTTTTACTTGCAACTTTTGCCTTGCATTTTAGTTGCTGACTTCCATAGCTCGACGGCTCTTCACCTTCTGGAAGCATATAGGATTTGTCTGTTACTCGCAATATTTCCGTCGCGTGCAACACGATGTTTTGAACTTTCAAAGCAGGCTTTTTTACTTTCGCAAACAACTGCAAATCTTGCTGAGCAATATCTGGTGACTAAGAAGCTCATAAGTAGAAGCTCGTATCTGGCCACAAGTAAAAGCAAGAACCACACCAAATGAGTAGTTCATTGTCAAAACGGATGATTCGACACGATGACAAGGACCTTTACGGTTACACTTGTCGGAAATTTTTCAGTGATTTACAAATGTAAACGACAAACTAACGAAAGCATCTCCGTGATTTCAAGTTTTCCACGAATAGCCTCTCGAGAGCTTTCCCTAAATTCGTCTACTGCGACTGTGTGCTATTGGTATTTCCTGAGTAAAATCGTGCCCCACTTCCAGTCATTATAGTTTCTATGTACCAGAAAGGACCTTGCTGGTGTACAAAATACACTGTATGGCTTGTAAGCAGATGTACTCTTAGTGCCCAGTAGCTCTAACTTCTTGCACACTGTAAATGTGTAATTTTGTTGAAATTACACGCTAGTACTACAATGTCTGCAGCACTACCACCTCTTTACGGAATACAGAAATTAGCGCCCAGTGTGTATATTATACCTCTGCTTATCACTCGCCACAGGATATAGTTACTACAAAGAGCACAGTACTTGAAGTGATGCATCCTATTTACCAACAAGGCACCTTCAAGTAGACAGTATGGAGGGTGTTTACAAGAGATGGGAGGGATACCTCTGCCATCGTCTGTCACCCGCGAAAGATGCAGGATCTACTGTCCAGTCATGTACACCCCTTTGCTCGGCTACAAAATTTTGGAAATTTGTGGTAAGTTCCTATGGGACCAAGCTGCGGTCCCTAGGCTTACACACACACACCCATGCCCGAGGGAGGACTCGAACCTCCGACAGAGAGCGGTGGGGAGGGAGGGGGGGAGCTGCCCAAACCCCAGCAAGGCGCCGTAGACCGCACGGCCGCCCCGCGTGGCGCTCAGTTACAGGCGATCAGTACGTTCAGCAGAAAAAATAGTTCCACGCACTTGAGAATGAAAGCATTAACTATTTTAAAGTGAAGCTAAATAAAATTTCAGTTGGCTGAGATACTTTATTCGGTGTAGAAAGATTTATTTATATTATTCAAATAATTTGTGTGCAATTCAACAATTGTGTTATCGTCATTGAGACAGCGACAGCGCAGACTTCACTTGTCAGGAACAGATCCTTCGAGCGGAGAAGCACTCTCACCAGCAGCTGTTATCGTTTTAAATCACCATAGGTTCAGTTCCTAGGTAGAGTATCACCAACACAAATTCACTGAGAGACATAGTAGACATTAAATTTTTGCCTGGGACACACTATTTTCCAACGAAATTAAAGTATGCTCTCTACCTAGAGAATGAAAAGTGTATTAAAATAGGAGTGCATCTAATTCCTGCACTAGACATGTCATTTCAACACTGTGTCAAGTAACACGTTATAAATAATTTTCACTGTTGAAGTAAACAATTCTCAAACAAAACTTAACGAACCTAAATGTTTGTGACGATTTACCTACCGTTCAGGAGTGCAAGCCTAACTTCACACAACAATGGAATATATCAGATACGACTTTAAAGTCTTTCATTATAGTGAAATATCTGCCTACGAGCGCCAGCTAGAAATGTGCTGGTTTAGGTTTCATTTCTGTTTTTGTGTATTCATTATTAATTTTTCACTGAGAGTAGGGCGGGCCGTTGTAGAACTTCGTTCTCTGAGGAGAATATTCCGGTATTCTGGATATGGGGCAAAGGGAATCACAATTTGGGATATCTAGGAAAGTTCTTGGAATCGGCTGATGACAAAAGAAAAGAAAACCTCTCTACTATCTTCGTCGGAAGTAGGTGGTTAGAACTATTTTAATTTATTTCTGGAACAATACTACAAATTGTCCCATCAAAAAATTAAAATTCGCGCGCGTGTGTGTGTGTGATTTTTACGTTGAATATGATCGATTATGTTTTATTTTTTATAGACCGTAGGCTAATTGTGGGAGCGGCAAGTTATCATTTTCAAGTGCCAGTGTACAGTAAGACACGGAATAGAAAAACTTCGTGCTCTGTGGAAATAATGCCTTCGGCATAACAACTAAACATATTCCTTTAGTCTCTATGCGTCTCTTTATCCAATTAATTAAATTTCACTGACGTGTAACGAAAGATCACTGATTTACTAAAGGCAATGTGCATATGCAACGAACAATAACATAACTAGCGTTTGCATATAGAAGGCTCAAGCATAATATACTTTCATTTTACATCAAATCATCTTTACAGAACACGAAGTTACACTATATAACGATGATCTGACGCAAAGTGAAGGCGATCATGCTTGAGTCTATAGAGACACATAGAAGTACAGGAATGTTTAATCACTATACCTTTTTGACATTATTTCCAAAAACATAAACTAAATTACTTGAATTGTGATTGGAAGGAAACTAAGAGTCGTAACAGTAACGCAGATACGTAACAGAGAAGCTGTTGGATTCTTTGCTGTTACCGTGCAGTATTACTCTAGGTTAGTTATTGAAAGTAATATACGTGGTCAATATTTAAGAATAAATTCACAACCGGTGCATAAGTGTGCTAAGGTGCTAGAGTAACTGAAATTAAACTGTCCTGTAATAACACCCACTTTTATCTTACACGTGGTACCATTCATTAGTATTTGTTCTTTTAGCAGTGAAAAGGGTAAATGAATTTGTCATCGCTAGTTATGGGTTGGTGCTACAACCAGGTAAGATAGTAGTGTGTTTTACCGAATATGTGAGTGAGTTCCGTCCTTCAACAATAGAACATAATTATACGGATTTTGCAGGGTTGTAATTAACGATATTTACGTGCTTACTGGTGGGATTTGGTTAGCAGTGATGGCGTGCTCGTAGCCTTAACGTTCGAAATACAGTGCCTAGACACCTATTGCTTAAATAGTACTGATTCATTCGATAGGGAATGTAACCTGTCACACTGACCGATTTGAGCATTCTGTGTTCATAATATTTTCTGTGGCGTCACAGCGGGTTGACTCCTACGCTTATTATCAATAATCATCAGTATCACTCCTCCCCGCCCCCTCCTCTTCTCACTTCCCTGCTTTTCACCTTGTTCTAGACAGTTATATTCGACGTTGCAGAAATTTAAAGTACGTATCTGTCGGTGACAGTTGCAAATCGATGTCCGTTTTTTGGATAAAAGGGCTAAGAAAACAATATCCTCATTATTTTATGAAACGCCGGCCGGTGTGGCCGAGCGGTTCTAGGCACTACAGTCTAGAACCGCGCGAGCACTACGGTCGCAGGTTCGAATCCTGCCTCGGGCATGGATGTGTGTTATGTCCTTAGGTTAGTTAGGTTTAAGTTCTAGAGGACTGATGACTTCAGAAGTTAAGTCCCATAGTGCTCAGAGCCATTTGAACCATTTTTTTTTTATGAAACCATTTCGCTATTCACCTCGGTGACGTAAGATCGCTAATAACTTTGAGGTGTCTGAGGATATCTGAAGTGAGTAATTTGCTTGCTTCATCCTCTATACAGAAATCAATATTCCATGGGCAAATGGAGAAAGACATAAGCCTGCATGTTACTGCGTATTCGGCGTCCTAATGCTACGAAGAAAACTGTTCTTATATAGGGCAATGGTATGAACAAGTTTCACAATTACAGAGAAAAATTAAAGCTTTAAATCTGTATGTGGCCGGTGTGATCAGCGCCAGAAAGAGTGTATGTTTCGATTAGGTGGCAGGAACGCATGTGTTCTGTCACGATAATCCTGTGCAATGACTTCCTGTGGACGTGTTACGAGG
The DNA here is from genome assembly GCF_023897955.1 of Schistocerca gregaria. Classification (NCBI taxonomy): domain Eukaryota; kingdom Metazoa; phylum Arthropoda; class Insecta; order Orthoptera; family Acrididae; genus Schistocerca; species Schistocerca gregaria. The sequence goes on from NC_064923.1 coordinate 443,416,267, forward strand.
CTGTCGATTAAGTCCTGTTATAATGAATCGTGGCTCAAAGAGATTTCGTATATTTCTCAAAGAATTTGCAGATATTAATTTATAAGTGTGTGTTCGCTTTAACTTTCAGTGTGTGATATGTAAGATCAAGGATGGCGACTTAATGAATGAAAAGGACAACTACAACGCACCAAATGAAATACGCTTGCTAATCTGGTTCGTGTGATAAGAAATTTATTTTCAACTACTGGCAGTGAGTTTAATTTTAGGACGAAATGAGATTGCTTAAATTTTTAATGACTCTCTTCGAGTACCTTCTGGATAGCGTATAGGAGTCAAGCAGAAAGCAGAGGGTCGTTTGTTAGGAAACGTGCCGCACGTCACTGGCTGTGTACATGTCAAACACGCGTCCGACGTCGGAGTCCTCCACACAGGACGTTGCCTTCTGTGAAAGCAGTCGCCTCAGCAAGTTTACGACTGCTGAAGCCAGTGCTCGCCAGTGTGTACTAGCCGCCTAATGCAATACAGGACGGGTGCTAAGGAGACGGAACAACATTTGGCGCGTGTCGGGAGCATTCAGGACGTGACGCGGAACATTGTATTCCTACGTAGGCCAGAATTTTACGCTTACGAAGAATAGTTATCAAATTTGCTAATATCTTACTACATGATCCAGAGTCTTTTCGGTATCAAGCAGGTATCCCTCGTGCTGGCGATCTAGCCTCTAAAGCACCTAATGTTGCACACCAATGATTATTTAATGTTAATGCATAGGACTAGCAACACCATTTCTCTACTACTAACTAAACTTTTTTTGTGGCTGGCGGTCAACAGCACGAAGAAACCATTCCGACGTATTCGCAGCCAGTCACAATCAGTGATGGCAATAACAAATCTCTCCTCTATTCTATCATCTTTTTACATTGTTCTTAAAACAACAAAATTTTATTTATATTTCGACCTAAATAATTGTTATTTTAAAAAAATATTATTCTCTGTCAAATGTTGCAGAAAAAACACAAGAAAAAACTACATAAAAGATAAAAACGAAAACTGTAAGAAGTACGACCTGTTGCAAACATCAGGTAATAGGTCTTTAAATTCGCAATAAATAAATCGTAGGCATTAGAGCTGTCATCATTATCCAACAAAACAAGCTTTCTGAGTGTAGTGCACTTTATAAACATTTCCCTTGTTTAACATTTTTATTCCAGTAGGTACCTGATAGAGAAAGCTATGCATTTAAAGAAAAAAATTAACATTACTTTATATTTCATGTGCATAACACTCCACTTATTCATTCTCTGTACTGTCTTACTAAACCAAAATTTTATGCAACAGAAAATTCGATAACAATTGTACTTATTATAAGTTTGTGGAATACTAACATATTTAGATAAAGCGATTAATACCCTTTTTCACAAGACATGCATCTACATACAAAAGAACATTAACTTGTTACAGCCGGCCGCGGTGGCCTCGCGGTTAAAGCGCTCAGTCCGGAACCGCGCGACTGCTACGGTCGCAGGTTCGAATCCTGCCTCGGGCATGGATGTGTGTGATGTCCTTAGGTTAGTTAGGTTTAAGTAGTTCTAAGTTCTAGGGGACTGATGACTACAGATGTTAAGTCCCATAGTGCTCAGAGCCATTTGAACCATTTATAACTTGTTACACTACATTGAATAACATAATACCCACGAAATTATAAGTTACATGGCGCGAAAAATTGCTGTTGCGTACCTTCGATGGCAGTGTTACAGAATAAAAGAAAAATATGCACACTTCTATTTCTCAGAATGGTATCATGTACAAAACGAACTACAATTTTGGGTTGAAATGGCCCTAAGCACTATGAGACTTAACATCTGAGGTCATCAGTCTCCTACAACTTACAAATACTTAAACCTAACTAACCTAAGGACATCTCACACATCCATGCCCGAGGCAGGATTGAAATCTGCGACCGTAGCGGTCGCGCGATTCCAGACTTAACGCCTAGAACCGCTCGGCCAACCCCGGCCGGCCTCAATTTTGGGGGTTCGAAATCAGAAAACAAATATTACATAAAGCTGTTGATCATATAATACACTCAGCTGCTCATTCTCGAAATTATCATCTGGTAACTTGTTCTCAAGTGTGGCTGATGATGCATTACTATCTCTACAAATTTCCAGAATGAAATTTTCACTCTGCAGCGGAGTGTGCGCTGATATGAAACTTCCTGGCAGATTAAAACTGTGTGCCCGACCGAGACTCGAACTCGGGACCTTTGCCTTTCGCGGGCAAGTGCTCTACCAAGTGAGCTACCGAAGCACGACTCACGCCCGGTAGAGCACTTGCCCGCGAAAGGCAAAGGTCCCGAGTTCGAGTCTTGGTCGGGCACACAGTTTTAATCTGCCAGGAAGTTTCATATCAGCGCACACTCCGCTGCAGAGTGAAAATTTCATTCTGGAAACATCCCCCAGGCTGTGGCTAAGCCATGTCTCCGCTATATCCTTTCTTTCAGGAGTGCTAGTTCTGCAAGGTTCGCAGGAGAGCTTCTGTAAAGTTTGGAAGGTAGGAGACGAGATACTGGCAGAAGTAAAGCTGTGAGTACCGGGCCTGAGTCGTGCTTCGGTAGCTCAGCTGGTAGAGCACTTGCCCGCGAAAGGCAAAGGTCCCGAGTTCGAGTCTCGGTCGGGCACACAGTTTTAATCTGCCAGGAAGTTTCATCTCTACAAATTGTTTATCCCCCGATCCGCCTATAGCAATTGAAATGCCATTCTGCTTAAATGAATTAATAACGATTTAAATCTTGATATTATTGGACGATATGTACAACCAGAGACAGACGACGTCCCCAGTACTAGATTACTTCACTCTTCCTGGTGTCCAATTATCGACTAAAGTCGTTACCCATTAGCCCTACCCATCTCCCACGAAGCTTTGCTGGGAGCCGACATTCGGTGGCCAGATGTAGGATGTCGGTCCTCCAGTTATGACCCAAAATATTCTTTTCGATTCTGTGGTAGTCTTCTAAGAGTCCACCCGGATATTCGCGCGCGTTAATGCGCCGGTTCCGGGACAGGGAAGTGCGACAGCCACAAATCGAATCTGCCCGGCAGGTTAAAGGCGAGGGCCGGTGCGTCGGCCAGCCCGGAACTGGTTTATAGATGGTTTCCCCCATCCCCTATCCAACTAGGTGACTAGCGGACTGGTACCCAAGTCCCGCCAATGTTAAACGATTCGGAAACATTTAAAAAACTTTCGGTGATATTCATATGAGTAACACTACATGCAAAAAGTTGAGGTTCACATATTCCGTTCCGGGGAATAACGGGCTGGCGATGCGAAGGATATACGTCCACTCCTTAAACTAACCATGCCGAATCCGTTAGTAGCCATGGCGGCTCTGCGCCGATGCGGGACAAAGGCAGAAAAAAAGCAGTCTTCTCAGCGTTTTTTGCAGAGTGTGCTGTTAATTGATTAAGCATCAGTAAAGTAGATCTGGTCTGCTACAACGAAATTCTCATACCAAATCCTTATCCTGTCCTAATCCACGCGACTTTTATCATGAACATTAATAATCACTTCTTGATAAATGTCTTCCTGTGGCAGTGCTGTGAATTTGAAAAAGAACACAAGAGGCAGTTTGATTACGTCGCCACAACAAGCCAGAAGAACTTGAGACATCCTTCTCGTCCGCCGCTCGGACTTCTGTGGTTCAAAATGGCTCTGAGCACTATGGGACTCAACTGCTGTGGTCATTAGTCCCCTAGAACTTAGAACTACTTAAACCTAACTAACCTAAGGACATCACACACATCCATGCCCGAGGCAGGATTCGAAACTGCGACTGTAGCAGTCGCACGGTTCCGGACTGCGCGCCTTTGGCAGTGCGCGTTGCGAGAAACAAACTACGTGACGTAATGCTTCACAGATGCAATAGGAAACGTTTGTCGGCGTACTCGGTTTAATTCTTTGCTCTGCTTCACTACCAGTCACTACCAGTCGACACGCAAGACACTGTTAAACTTCCCACAACTCCACACTCAGCAGTTATAATCCCTGTAGCTAGCTACTACAACTACTCTCAGTAAAGATTCCGACATCCTGCCAACAGAATGGAACATGGTCACTGCTGACAATTCAGCACACCGTTTGTATCTGGCTACAAGCAATTCCCCGTGGTCATTACCACAACAACAGAACAAGAATACAGTTCAAGGTCAATAGGACAAGAATCACAAAAAAACTCACAAATTTCCACGGAAAACGAAATGAAATGATTGTACGGATTTTGATGGACAAGAGAACCCACTGATTACAATTTCAGAAAAATCGCATGACTTATACATGAGAAAGAGCTTCACTAATTGAGCAAGTCAGTAACGCCTTGCAAGGAGTTATTCGACTTGGCACTGATTGACAGAGATTTTGGACGCCCTGCAGAGGGATATCGTGTCAAGTCCTGTCCAATTGACGCCTTCGATCGACAAAATTCCGAGTTGGTTGGAGTCCTTGCCCACAGTGCTCCAAACGTTCTCACTTGTGGGAAGATCTGGCGACTTGCTGGCCAAGGCAGGGTTTGGCAAGCACCAAGACAAGCAGCAGAATCTCTCGCCGTGTGCGGGCGGGCGTTATCTTGGCTTGCCATGAAGGACAACAAAATGGGCCGTAGAACATCGTCGACGTACCGCTCTGCTGTAAGGGCGCCGCGGATCACAACCAAAGGGGACCTGCTACGGTATGAAATGCCACCCTACACCATGTCGCGGTGTATGGCTGGCGGCATTCAGGTTTGTCTCCCACCGCTGTCCGGGGCGTCCCCACACACACCTTCGCTGGTCATCTGGGGTCATTTCGAAGCGGAGCTCATCAATGACAACAATTCTATTTCAGTCCATGAGATTCCAGGCCGAAGATGTGTTTGGAGACATCCCGGACTCACAGGCGCGATCCTGTTTATGTTGTGACGTAACACCCTTTTTTTCTTACTCACTGAAGTAATGATACCACGTTCAATGGCCTCCAACCCCTTCAACCTCCCAGAACTACTAATTGAAGTTAATTGTTTGACCAGCTTCACTATGGACTGTTCTCCCCGCGAGATAAGTGAATATTCAGGCCCTAGTGGCTTATCATTTCTTGAATATCCGGCACCCGTTCATAGGATTGGCAAACGGCAGGGATATCCACATCAGAAGATAGCCAACAATAAATAAAATTAGATGAACGTTTCGTCCGTTCACTTATATCTACCGCGCACAAAGATTACGGCGCAGTCTAGAACATCGCGATAATACAAAATAACTGAAAACACGTGAAGAAGAAAAGACTAATTTTTAAGAAGTGTACGCCTATCTAAATTAAAAGTGAAGCTCCTTTAGGAATCAACTGTAATTCCTGGTTCCATAACTTCACTCGCATTCAAGTCTCAGTAAAACTCTTAGAAATTCCCAGGCGATCCTGGAAACTACTCGCAGTAATAAAAAACTGCATGTCCCCCAGTCTTCATTAGCATTGCATATCTCATAAATAGTCGTGGATTATTTTCTGTGTTGAAGGAGGACCAAAATTTGTTCAGCTGTACGTTTTCTGTTCACTTCAGCAATCTTGGTTCTTTTCATCTTTTATTTGCTGAGATATTTCCAGACTAACGTAATAAAACGTACCCTAATATACCGCTAAGAAGTACGAAGAGATACGCACAAAAATGTACTGAAAACTCGGAAATGAACGTAAACATTTCACGACTTCGGTATCAGATACATAAAGCTTTTAGAGTCCAAACTTTCGGAAATATACGTGTCTTAGACGGCCGGTGTGGCCGTGCGGTTCTAGGAGCTTCAGTCTAGAACCGCGTGTCGGCTACGGTCGCAGGTTCGTATCCTGTCTCGGGCATGGATGTTTGTGATGTCCTTGTTAGGTTTAAATAGTTCTAAGTTCTAGGGGACTGATGACTACAGATGTTAAGTCCCATAGTGCTCAGAGCCATTTTTCTTATACGTGTCTTCTAGGTGAGGAAATCTCAATACTTGTGTTTCAGGGCGAGAAGTAGAGTTATAAGAAACTATAATTTTTTGAGTTGTTAATGTTAGAAATTGAAGACCACGAGATCTCTGTCATCACAGCCTGAACTGTGTTAATTTAACTTCATAGCAAATTAAAATTCACCAGAAGGAACAATGAAAAGAAGGAATGAGAGAAAATCTCAAAAACGAAGGGTACAATAAGACACAACCAAATCTTCAAAATGGAGGAGGAGGCTGCTCGTTTAAAACCGTGGTGCTAACTAAGCTAGGTACCCTTTCAAAACATTTTGTATGTAAGCTGAGAAGATGAACAAAAATTTACCACTTGCTTGTTATTTAGTGTGTATCACTTGATGTAGAGAGTAAGTTGGACTGTCTTCCCAAAACGATGGTATATCTCACTGTGAGGTACACACAGTGCCAGTGTAAGCGTAAATAATTGGAAAGAGCATTAAATAAGGAATTTAAAATTGTATGTCTTCTCGTTGTCTCTGTAGGCTTGTGCCAAGGGAGCAACACAAACTGCACACATATATTAACTAGGTTATTTATTCATAACGATAGAAAAATATTTAACTCAAGATAGTCATTGTGGTACAAGCTCTTCCGTTCTAGTCCACGTTAGCCTCACTGCTGGTGAAGTACAAGTCCGCTATGTACTCTACTCTGGTCGTTGTGTGCCGCCTGCGACTGTCTGCGACTGCAAGTGACTGGGCTACGTCTGATGTCTCGGTGACTCACTCGATGACAGACTGGAACTCACTCGGTGCGACAGACTCGAATTGGCCCTCTGGTTTTCTTTTTCTTTATTGTCAGTTTCAAACCTTTACAGGTAGGCCGGCAGCGGCAAAACTACGCCGCTCTTCGGCCACAGATAATACAATCAGTACATAAATAGACATAGAAAAACAAAACAAACACGGTGGATAAGAAACAGTAGACAGACAAAGTAAAATACATGGAGCCGTTCACAGGCGCAGTGTCGGAATAAAAAAACGTTCAGCACTTGTACACGAACATAGACAACAGAAATGACACATGTGAACGATGGAGCACAAACGGGGAAACACTAAAGCACTAACTCGAAGGCACTCAAAAACCATTGGCGAAGATCTCCAGCTCACGAATAGTCGCTTTTCACGTACAAAACTGGGAACCTGACAAAGGGGAAAAGGTGGGGATAAGAGGGACAGGGGGAGGGTGTAGATGCCAGTGGCAGAGGAGAGGGGAGGGGAAGGAAAGAAGGTAGGGGGTAGGAGAAGAACAGGGGGAGAAGTGGCAGGGAGGAAGAGAGGAGGGAGAGAAAGGAGAGAGGGTACCCTTGGGAAAACACAGGGGGAGGAAGGGAAGGATCAAAGTTGGAAGGAGGGGTAGATGGAGGGGATGAGGATATCATCAGGAGGGGGAGTTGGTGGAAGCCACCTTGGGCAAAGGTATGGAGGATGGAGAGATGGAGAGCGGGTGGGATGTGGGAATACAGGAGAGGCAGCCGATGGAGGTGGGAAAGGATGGCAGAGACAAACACGTGAGGGAGATCAAGTTTGTGGGAGGTGTAGAGGATCCGTATCTGTTCGAGGAAAAGGAGGAGGTGTGGGAACGGAATTAGGTCATACAGGATCCGCATGGGGGTGGGGAGGCAGATGTGATAGGCGAGGCGGAGCGCATGGCGTTCCAGGATTTGTAGGGATTTGTAGAAGGTAGGAGGGGCGAAGATCCAGGCGGGATGGGCATAGCAGAGGATAGGGCGGATGATGGATTTATAGGTGCGGAGGACAGTGGAGGGGTCGTGATCCCATGTGCGGCCAGAAAGGAGCTTGAGGAGGTGGAGTCTGGAGTGTGCCTCGGCTTGGATTGTCTGGAAATGGGGGGTCCAGGAGAGGCGACGGTCAAGGGTGACGCCAAGGTACTTGAGGGTGGTGAGATAGAAATCAAGGAGATGGAAGGGGAAGGGGTGGTTTTGCCTACAATGATCGCCTGGGTCTTTGAAGGATTGACCTTGAGCAACCACTGGTTATACCAAGTGGTGAACCGGTCAAGATGGGATTGGAGAAGGTGTTGAGAGCGTTGCAGGGTGGGGGCGAGGGCAAGGAAGGCGGGTGTCATCAGCGTACTGGAGAAGGTGGACGGGGGCGGGGGGGAGTGAAGGCGGCAGCATGTCCGCCGTATATAGAAGGTAGAGAAGAAGGGCGAGAACGGAACCTTGGGGCACACCGGCGGAGGGGTAGAAGGTGTAGGAATCCGTGTTATCGATGGTGATATAGGAAGGACGTTGGGAAAGAAAGGACCCGATCAGAAGGACATAGTTAATAGGAGTTCCAAAAGAAATCCATTGGAATTCCATTACTCGATAAATAGTACAATTCTCAAGGCTGTCAATTCAACTAAGTACCTGGGTGTTAAAATTACGAACAACTTCAGTTGGAAAGACCACACAGATAATATTGTGGGGAAGGCGAGCCAAAGGTTGCGTTTCATTGGCAGGACACTTAGAAGATGCAACAAGTCCACTAAAGAGACAGCTTACACTACACTCGTTCGTCCTGTATTGGAATATTGCTGCGCGGTGTGGGATCCTTACCAGGTGGGACTGACGGAGGACATCGAAAGGGTAGCTCGTTTTGAATTATCACGTAATAGGGGAGAGAGTGTGGCAGATATGATACGCGAGTTGGGATGGAAGTCATTAAAGCAAAGACGTTTTTCGTCGCGGCGAGATCTATTTACGAAATTTCAGTCACCAACTTTCTTTTCCGAATGCGAAAATATTTTGTTCAGCCCATCCTACATAGGTAGGAATGATCATCAAAATAAAATAAGAGAAATCAGAGCTCGAACAGAAAGGTTGAGGTGTTGGTTTTTCCCGCGCGCTGTTCGGGCGTGGAATGGTAGAGAGATAGTATGATTGTGGTTCGATGAACCCTCTGCCAAGCACTTACATGTGAATTGCAGAGTAGTCATGTAGATGTAGATGTAGAAGGGCGATGGTTTGAAGCTTGAAGAGGAGACCGGAATGCTATACACGGTCGTAAAAACACTCAAGGTCGAGGGAGAGGAAGATGGCTGAGTGACGTGAGGTGAGTTGTTCGAAGAGGAGGTGAGTGAGCTGAAGGAGAAGGTCGTCGGCAGAGAAGGACGGTCGAAAGCCACACTGGGTAGCGGGAAGGAGGCGGTGCTGGCGGAGATGCTGGTGGATGCGTCGAGTGAGGATGGATTCCAGGACCTTGCTGAAGACCAAGGTAAGGCTGATGGGATGGTAGGAGGCGACAGCAGATGGAGATTTATCGGGTTTGAGGAACATCACGATCTGGGAGGTTTTCCACAGGTCGAGGTAGCAGCCGGTGGACAAGACCACATTATATAGCCTGGCCAGGGTGGAGAGGAAGGAGCCGGGAGCTTCACGGAGGTGAAGATAGGTAACACGGTCGTGACCGGGAGCGGTGTTGCGTTTCGTGCGGAGTGTACGAGATTATATCCTGAGTAGTGATGGGGGGCCCTCCGGCCCGCGGCGGCGATCTAAATACCGGCGGCCGAGGAGGCTCTGACGGCACATTTACTGCGAGTCTGTCGTTGGCCTCTATCGATCTTCTCGCAATCTCTATGCCGCCTGGTGTGCCGGCGCCAGCTTATGCCAGCACATAATAAGGGCTAATATCTCATGCAGTACTTCTGAAGCGTCTCTTACTTTGGTACAAAAAGGAACGAGCGAACGATGCAGTGGAAACATGAGGTGACTACCCCCTTCTCATACATATTTTTCTTTTACGTTTTTAAAACTTAGAAACGAAACATTCAAAACCTACACCTCTCTATGAGAGGAATTCGAACCTGTGACCTCCCTTTTGCGAGACAGCGAAGCTATTTCGTGATCAGGGAACCCAGCTATCGTTTTTACTATGTCCAGACCAGACTATGGATATGTATATTTCATGCATTCACGAGAAGCACGGGTGCTTCACACTTAAAAAATTACACACTTATAATTGATTCTGCTTTTTTCGCCTAATTTTGCGATTTTCGTGAATAACTGTTGATATGAAAGTCATTTGAAGGGAAAGAGAAGCTGACTCCCACGAAACTTCACGGCGACCATGTAATGCTAAAGCACTAAATGTGTTAGTGCCAACTGATTGACAATGTATTTAAGGATATAATGCGAGGCAATTACTGCGAAGATAACTTCGACAGAGCAAAAGGTTATTTCTTGCCCACTCTTGCGAAATGTCGCTAGTCTATCCACCTGTAATGATTTTGCAGCGAACAACAAATATACAAACATGAAGAAAGAAAAAAAATTGAGAGCTCATTAAAAGAAGAATTAGCAACATCCTAAAAGCAAAAAGAGTTGGATATATGCCCTTCCTGTTAGCTACTGAAATTTACTCGCATTAACACGTACAGTTTCTTATGTCGGTATATGAGAGTATAAATTAATTAGAAGTTTTGAAGAAGGAAAAACATTCCATTTGAAGATAGTGGACAGAATCTCTGTGACTAAGCACAATCTACGACTTTTGTTTCCAGATGGAAACGAAACAGAAAAAGTGTGTAGTTAAGCAGAGTGGATGAAAGAGAACGAAAGAGAACGTAATTGAAAAACTAGGAAGAACATAAAGGAGGTGTACTATGAGATTTTAACTAGTTGTATCACTCTTGAATGTTACAAAGTGGCTACAAGAAATTTAACTAATTCTTTAAGTTTCTCAGCACTTTTATAAAAATTATTTTATCTTCTGGTATCGGAGAGTATTCCGGAGGAAAATGAACCACAGTGCAGCAGACCATCCGCAATATATTGCATAATTGTCTTCTTGCTTTGGCGACATAACCCACCGCCATACATGGGTATTGGTGTTCACAGCTCGTCACGGTGCACAGAGATTAGTATAAAAGTAGTGAGACCGCCATTGGACGCTTGAACGACAGAAAATACCGTCTGCATTGTTGATTTATGGTACCATTCACATACGCCGTTGGTTAGGTACGAGTAAGTCGAGAAACAACACGTACATGAGATGAAATACGGCCAGTGACAGTCTGCAATCTCCTCTGAATAACGAACGATATAGGACTTCTCTCGGATTGTTTTCTTCCATTTCTTTGCTTACAATACGCTGCTGGAGGTCTAAACTTTCAGCAACGTTCGCATCGGTAGCTACGCAGTCAGCGCGGTGGATTGCTATCCGATGAGGCTCGAGTTCGAATGCCTGCCGAGATTTTCTCAGCTCCTAGGAGTGGGTGTTTTATTGTTCGTTTCGTCATAACTGACCTTCCAGTGTTGTGCTACCTGAATAGCCATTTGCCGAAAACCAATAGACTGCAGAGAGAAATCTTTCAGCAAGACAACGTGCCACACCAATTGTTTAACAATGCATTAAATACACACTATAAGCCAAGCACATGGAGAAAGAGGTCATGTTTGACATCAATTCTATTTAGCCATCAAGCGAGATGTGCATCCCTGAACCCATAGACTCAGCCTCGACCAAGTTCAGTGCGTTCTGGGCGACGATTGAACGTTGTGGATAGAGAGGCTCTCCACCACCGACGCTGTCATTTTGGCGACAGTAGATGCTACGCACTGTTGTTGTTGTCTTGATCTGCTATTCGAACATTGGTTTGGTGAATCTCTCCGTGCTACTCTAGCCTGTGCAGGCCTCTCCTTCTCCGAGTAACTACTGCCACCAACATCCTTCTGAGTCTGCTTACTGTATTCATGTATTGGTCTCCCTCTACGATTTTTACCTCCGTCACTTCCTTCCAATGCTAAACTGATGATCCATTGATGTCTCAGGACGTGTCCTATCAACCAAAAAAATGTTCAAATGTGTGTGGAATCTTATGGGACTTAACTGCTAAGGTCATCAGTCCCTAAGCTGACACACTACTTAACGCAAATTATCCTATGACAACCACACAAACCCATGCCCGAGGGAGGACTCGAACCTCCGCCGGGACCAGCCGCACAGTCCATGACTGCAGCGCCTTAAACCGCTCGGCTAATCCCGCGAGGCTCCTATCAACCGACCCCTTATTTTAGTCATGCTGTGTCAAAAATTTCTTGCCTCCCCAATTCCATTCAGTACTTCCTCTGGAGTTATGTGATATACCCATTTAGCATTCAGGTTCTTCTGTAGCACCACATTTCAAAATCTTCTATTCTCTTCTTGTCTATACTGTTTGCGCCCATATTTACATACTATAAAGTGCGTATTTCTAATTTAATTTTCTAAGAATGTTTACAATCTCTGCTTCTATAAGTATAGTCTGCGGTACACATTACGTTGTGTGGTGGTGGGGTTGGGGGGGGGGGGGGGGAGGGTCGGAGTTCTTTGTATACCTGTTATTTTCGCGAGATGTACGTAGGAGGGAGAAAATAGTGATTAACTCTTCTGCGAACATACGCTGTCGGAATTTTATCACTAAACCGCACGCTTTTCGTACCGGTTGCGTGTCTCCAAGACGCCTACATACCGGGTGATCATAATGCCAGTATAAATTTGAAAACTGAATAAATCACGGGATAATGTGTCGTTATCAGGAGAAAGAAAACTGGCGTTCTACGGATCGGAGCGTGGAATGTCAGATCCCTTAATCGGGCAGGTAGGTTAGAAAATTTAAAAAGGGAAATGGATAGGTTAAAGTTAGATATAGTGGGAATTAGTGAAGTTCGGTGGCAGGAGGAACAAGACTTCTGGTCAGGTGACTACAGGGTTATAAACACAAAATCAAATAGGGGTAATGCAGGAGTAGGTTTAATAATGAATAGGAAAATAGGAATGCGGGTAAGCTACTACAAACAGCATAGTGAACGCATTATTGTGGCGAAGATAGATACGAAGCCCACACCTACTACAGTAGTACAAGTTTATATGCCAACTAGCTCTGCAGATGATGAAGAAATTGAAGAAATGTACGATGAAATAAAAGAAATTGTTCAGATAGTGAAGGGAGACGAAAATTTAATAGTAATGGGTGACTGGAATTCGGCAGTAGGAAAAGGGAGAGAAGGAAACATAGTAGGTGAATATGGATTGGGGCTAAGAAGTGAAAGAGGAAGCCGCCTAGTAGAATTTTGCACAGAGCACAACTTAATCATAGCTAACACTTGGTTTAAGAATCATGAAAGAAGGTTGTATACGTGGAAGAACCCTGGAGATACTAAAAGGTATCAAATAGATTATATAATGGTAAGATAGAGATTTAGGAACCAGGTTTTAAGTTGTAAGACATTTCCAGGGGCAGATGTGGACTCGGACCACAATCTATTGGTTATGACCTGTAGATTAAAGCTGAAGAAACTGCAAAAATGTGGGAAATTTAGGAGATGGGACCTGGATAAACTGAAAGAACCAGAGGTTGTACAGAGTTTCAGGGAGAGCATAAGGGGACAATTGACAGGAATAGGGGAAAGAAATACAGTAGAAGAAGAATGGGTAGCTCTGAGGGATGAAGTAGTGAAGGCAGCAGAGGATAAAGTAGGTAAAAAGACGAGGGCTGCTAGAAATCCTTGGGTAACAGAAGAAATATTGAATTTAATTGATGAAAGGAGAAAATATAAAAATGCAGTAAATGAAGCAGGCAAAAAGGAATACAAACGTCTCAAAAATGAGATTGACAGGACGTGCAAAATGGCTAAACAGGGATGGCTAGAGGACAAATGTAAGGATGTAGAAGCTAATCTCACTAGGGGTAAGATAGATACTGCCTACAGGAAAATTAAAGAGACCTTTGGAGAGAAGAGAACCACGTGTATGAATATCAAGAGCTCAGATGGCAACCCACTTCTAAGCAAAGAAGGGAAGGCAGAAAGGTGGAAGGAGTATATAGAAGGTTTATACAAGGGTGATGTACTTGAGGACAATATTATGGAAATGGAAGAGGATGTAGATGAAGACGAAATGGGAGATAAGATACTGCGTGAAGAGTTTGACAGAGCACTGAAAGACCTGAGTCGAAACAAGGCCCCCGGAGTAGACAACATTCCATTAGAACTACTGACGGCCTTGGGAGAGCCAGTCATGACAAAACTCTACCAGCTGGTGAGCAAGATGTATGAGACAGGTGAAATACCCTCAGACTTCAAGAAGAATATAATAATTCCAATCCCAAAGAAAGCAGGTGCTGACAGATGTGAAAATTACCGAACTATCAGTTTCATAAGTCACAGCTGCAAAATACTAACGCGAATTCTTTACAGACGAATGGAAAAACTGGTAGATGCGGACCTCGGGGAGGATCAGTTTGGATTCCGTCGAAATGTTGGAACACGTGAGGCAATACTGACCTTACGACTTATCTTAGAAGAAAGATTAAGAAAAGGCAAACCTACGTTTCTAGCATTTGTAGACTTAGAGAAAGCTTTTGACAATGTTGACTGGAATACTCTTTTTCAAATTCTAAAGGTGGCAGGGGTAAAATACAGGGAGCGAAAGGTTATTTACAATTTGTACAGAAACCAGATGGCAGTCATAAAAGTCGAGGGGCATGAAAGGGAAGCAGTGGTTGGGAAAGGAGTGAGACAGGGTTGTAGCCTCTCCCCGATGTTATTCAATCTGTATATTGAGCAAGCAGTAAAGGAAACAAAAGAAAAATTTGGAGTAGGTATTAAAATTCATGGAGACGAAGTAAAAACTTTGAGGTTCGCCGATGACATTGTAATTCTGTCAGAGACGGCAAAGGACTTGGAAGAGCAGTTGAACGGAATGGAAGTGTCTTGAAAGGAGGATATAAGATGAACATCAACAAAAGCAAAACGAGGATAATGGAATGTAGTCAAATTAAATCGGGTGATGCTGAGGGAATTAGATTAGGAAATGAGACACTTCAAGTAGTAAAGGAGTTTTGCTATTTAGGAAGTAAAATAACTGATGATGGTCGATGTAGAGAGGATATAAAATGTAGACTGGCAATGGCAAGGAAAGCTTTTCTGAAGAAGAGAAATTTGTTAACATCGAATATAGATTTATGTATCAGGAAGTCGTTTCTGAAAGTATTTGTTTGGAGTGTAGCCATGTATGGAAGTGAAACATGGACAATAACTAGTTTGGACAAGAAAAGAATAGAAGCTTTCGAAATGTGGTGCTACAGAAAAATACTGAAGATAAGGTGGATAGATCACGTAACTAATGAGGAGGTATTGAATAGGATTGGGGAGAAGAGAAGTTTGTGGCAAAACTTGACTAGAAGAAGGGATCGGTTGGTAGGACATGTTTTGAGGCAACAAGGGATCACAAATTTAGCATTGGAGGGCAGTGTGGAGGGTAAAAATCGTAGAGGGAGACCGAGAGATAAGTACACTAAGCAGATTCAGAAGGATGTAGGTTGCAGTAGGTACTGGGAGATGAAGCAGCTTGCACAGGATAGAGGAGCATGGAGAGTTGCATCAAACCAGTCTCAGGACTGAAGACAACAACAACAACAATGTAGATAGAGAGGTACCAATTGACACACATGCTTGGAATGACATGGGGTTTTATTAGAACCAAAAAAATACAAAAGTTCAAAAAACGTCCGACAGATGACGCTTCATCTGATCAGAATATCAATAATTAGCATAACAAAGTAAGATAAAGCAAAGATGACGTTCTTTACAGGAAATGCTCAACATATCCACCGTCATTCCTCAACAATAGCGGCAGTCGAGGAATAATGTTGTGAACAGCACTGTAGAACATGTCCGGAGTTATGGGGTGTTGTCTTTCAGCATCCCTAGAGATGTCGGTCGATCACGATACACTTGCGACTTCAGATAACCACAAAGCCAATAATTGCACGGACTGGGGTCTGGGGACCTGGGATTCCAAACATGACGAAAGTGGCGGCTGAGCACACGGTCATCACCAAACGATGCGCGCAAGAGATCTTTCACACGTCTAACAATACGGGGTGGTTCTAATAAAACCCCATGTCATTCCAAGCATGTGTGTCAATTTTTACCTCTCTGTCTACATTATTCCGTGGTTTATTAAGTTTTCAAATATATACTGACTTTCTGACTTTTTGATCACCCAGTACTTACTAAACGAACCAGTGAATAACAGCGCTGTTCTTCTTTGTATGTCCTCTGATTTCTCTATCGATCCCGTCTGGTAAGGGTCCCTTACTGAGAAGCAATTAAGAATCGGTCTAACGAAGGCTTTTAAAGCTACCACCCTCGTAGGAAGACCACTAGTCCTGAGGATTCTTGCCGTGACGCTGAGTCTGGTATCTGCCTTTCACAGATTGGTTTTATGTGGACGCTCCACATTAAAACGGTCCGAACGGTGCTGGCTGATATTTAATGAATGGTGGACGCTCCACATTAAAACGGTCCGAACGGTGCTGGCTGATATTTAATGAATGTGACAGTTTCGAGTGAATGTTAGGCAATTCTCTCTATTAAAGTAAAACACCTTGCATTTGTTTTTGTTGAAGATCAACTCCCAATCACTGCACCAAACCTCGGTCTTGTTCAGATCTTTCTACACTTAGCTTAAATTTTCTAGCACTTCGACTTGGCTACATTGTTTGATTAAAAGTAAACGGATACCTACTAGTGGACATTAATATGGTGTGTGTCCTGCCTTCGCCTTTATGACGGCTTGAGCTCTGCTGGGGCCACTTTCAATGACGTCTCTGAACTCCTGGGCAGACCATTCTTCTTCAAGAGTCGAAACCACTGACGGTAGTGATGTTGGACGCGGTGGTCTGGAGCCCACAAAGCTGCTCTATCGATTTCAGGTCGAGAATTGAGGCGGGAAGTCCATTTCAGGAACGTTATTGCCCACAAACCTTTACTTCATAGTTCTGCTTTACGGTAGGGTGCACTGTTGCGCTGACACAGTCATCTTTCCCGAACTGTTCCCCAACTGCACGCAGTACACTATGCTGCAAAGTATGTTCATACCCTTCCGCATTTAAAGTTACTTAAGCGCAATAAGGGGACAACAACCCTAAAGACGCAAAACACACGAATACCGTTACACCACGTCCTTCACACTTTACTGTTGACACTACATGTGATGGTAGCTGGCGTTCTCCAGGCATTCGCAAAACCCAAACTCTTCGAACGGACTGCGGTGGACAATAGCGTGATTTATCACTCCAAATCACTCGTTTACAGTCATACACGTCCAATGGCTTCGCTCTTTACTCCACCTAAAGCTCCGCATAGTACTGACTACAATAATATGTGGCTAATGAGGAACTGTTCGACCACTGTGCTGGTAGCACTCTGGAAATCACGAATAATCCCTTCTGCTGATTTCATGCGATTTATTTGCAACTACGTTCCGCATTGGTCGATTGTCCATCAGTACATGAGGTCTCCCTGTTCTTGGTTTAGCTGTGGTCGTTCCTTCGCGCTTCTTCTTCACAGTAACATCATCAACGGTAGACTGTGGCTGCTCTATAAGGGTTGATATGTCTTTGATGGATTTGTTACTCAGGCGACATGCAACGACTAATGTGCGTTCGACATCACTTAGCTCTCCTGATCAATGCAAAATGGTTCAAATGGCTCTGAGGACTATGGGACTTAACATCTGAGGTCATCAGTCCCCTAGAACTTAGAACTACTTAAACCTAACAAACCTAAGGACATCACACACATCCATGCCCGAGGCAGGATTCGAACCTGCGACCGTAGCGGTCGCGCGATTCGACTGAAGCGCCTAGAACCGCTCGGCCACAACGGCCGGTTCCGATCAATGCATTTTGCAGTTACTGCTTCTCTACTAACAATAATACTGGCTGGTCCGCCTCTCATCTAGTAGTCATTACATAAGGGTGTCCTGATACTTGCGATCAGATACTATTCTTGATGAAAACTGTCGCTACGAACCTCCCGTTGAAGAGACATTGAACCCCGGTATTCAGATAACTAAACAGGACGGGAAGAACGAACCGAGAAAGAAAAAGAGTGAACTGCGACCTGGACTGACCTACGATTCGCGTGGTAACAACTTGCGACTTGCACGGCGTCGACCGCCTACGCGCAAAGGATCGTTGCCCCGACCCTCGCGGCCTGCGTTTCGGGGAGGACAGCCAAGGACACAGGCCGTACCACAGGTGCCAGCCAGAGGGACGGCGTGCCAAGACGCTCTATCAATCAATCGGAAGGCGAGCGGCCCGGAAGGTGGCGGCCTGCTGTGTTGTGCGCGCGCGTCGCTGCGGAGGCGGCAGCGGCGGCGGCGGCGGCAGTTGTGGCCGGCGGCTCCTCAGTGGCGGGCCCGACGTCGATGCCAGCCGCGACGCCGACGCCGCCGGCGCCGCGACGCGCTGCGCCGCGCCGGCCCGTCTCCCCGGTGGCTGCGCCGACCACACGCCCGGACGCCGAGCACCACGTCTAGCGACAGGTAACACCGAACAGTGTGAGATTCGTGACAGCGCTTCCACGAGTTGGACTGAAATATTTTGCCGTCTAGAAATAATAGCGAGTAACGATATTTTACTTACTGTGAGAACGCTATATAACAGAAATAAAATACAACTGAATTTTTAAGTGATTTGGCTCTGTAGAGGGAGCGAAAACTGGTACACAGAACTGCCAACTCTGGCAGCATCAACGGCTCTAACAATTCTACTGCAAATTTCATCAACTGTAGACGCTGGGCAGTGTCGCACGATTATCGGAAACCAGATGTTTGGCCAATGTTTTCAGTGGGTAAAACACCTGGAGAATGTGCTAGCTAGATAACAGTCGAAACCATCTGCATCGAGTTTGGTGAGTAAAGCATGGACAACATATGGTCTTGCGTGCCAGCCGTTCTGACCGAGCGGTTCTAGGCGCTTCAGTCCGGAACCGCGCTGCTACTGCGGTCACAGGTTCGCATCCTGCCTCGGGCATGGATGTGTGTGATGTCCTTAGGTTAGTTAGGTTCAAGTAGTTCTAAGTCTAGGGGACCGATGACCTCAGATATTAAGTCCCATAGTGCTCAGAGCAATTTGAACCATATGGTCTTGCGTTATCGTGTCGAAAAATGTCACAGACACAATGAAGATTGAGCTGCTGGTCTTAATACGCTAGATACGTAACGCTTGCTGTCCAAATTACTGGCTGCACGAACCAGAGACGAGCTTGCTGTGTACGCAATGACACCACATGTCACTATGCCAGGTGCTGAGCTGGTATGACGGCGATCGGTACTATCTGGCAACGTTGTCTCTCTCTTAAGATTTCTCATACAGGTATGTCTATCGTAATAATTTTCACAGAACCAGGACTCGACCGAAATGACGACGTGACACCACTCTTGTGTCCAATGTTGTTGTTAGGAATACCACTGTTAGTACATCTCTTTGTGTTGCCATGTCATGGGAAAGTCACAGCAATGGTCGCCCTACTGACAGCCCTGGCGCGACAGTGTCCAATTCCTGGCTCAAGGTACGTGAAATGGCCGCACGATTTTACACAGCAATTAATAAAGAAAAACAGCCCTAAGCCCCAAGTCCTCTAGTCGCGTGAGGCCATTGAGATGCTGCAAGAAGATGAATAAGGGCCTCCTAAACCGATCTAATTTCGTATCACTGTTGTGGGACCATGCCCAATGCGAGTTACAATATCGATAGATAGATAGATATTCAGCAATCAGAGGCCCTGCAGACCACGCGGTGCTTCCACAAACTGCCTCCATTCCTTCCTGTTTTGTGCACGGGTCCTCCACGTGTCTTCAATTCCCAGGGCTGCTAGGTCCTTCGCCAGGTCGTCCATCCAGCGCTGCCTCGGTCGTCCAGTGGGGCGTTTGATGTGTGGTTTCCCCGCTAGTGCCATCTTCGCCTGTCTTCCATCTTTCATACGGGCTACATGGCCCATCCATTGTATTCTTTTGCTCGTTATCTTCTGTAAGATAATTGGTTGTCGCATCAGAAGGTAGATTTCCTCGTTTTTCCTCCTCCTCCATTCTCCGTTATCTAAAACTGGTCCCTATATCTTCCTCATTACTCTTCTTTCAAATATTAATACTTTTTTCCATTTCTCGCTTAGTCATGTTCCATGTTTCTGAACCGTACATTACTGCTGGGCATATCAATGTGTAGTAGATTTTCATCCGAGTGTTCACTGAGTTGATTTAAAGCCGAGCGTCTCTCTGAGGGAATGCGTGCATTTCATTCCCACTGCTATTCTTTCCTTGATGTCCATTTTTATGTTGTTGTCCGTGGTAAACCAAGATCCCAAGTATATGAATTGGTGCACTCTCTTGAACCTCTTGTCATCTATCTCAAGAAATTCTTCCTGCACTTGTCTTTTGCCTAATTGCATGAACTCTGTTTTGTCTCGATTCACTTCGATCCCTACCTTACAATACCACGGATCGATAAACCAGTCTTTCGATAGGCAACTATCCTACCACACTCAAATTCCGACATATGCTGATAGATTTTTTCCACATTTACGTGAGGCTTATTACTATCTTCCCACAAACATACAACATTCACATCCAATTACTGAATGAGAAATCCACTGTCCAATCTTTCCTTATATGCAGAATGTAGATGTCATTAATCCTACCTGCTTTTTGCAGTTGTGCTGAACAGATAACAATTTGCACACTCCAGCATGTAGTACAACTCACGTCAATTTGATGTTTGTTGCATGCCATGTGGTGTTACATTTTTAATGTCAGCTGTGTATGCAGACCTAAATAATATAATGAACAAATGTAGATCATTTATAAAGCAAGTATCTACTTTCACATGGGATAGCACCAGACGGGTGCAGCTGGAGCAACACAAATTACACAGATTCCACCCGAGGGTGAGGAGAGAATGGAATGGATGGCAAGAGAAAGGGCATCAGGCGACCCTCTCTCATTAATATTGTCAAATCCACAAATCCAGTAACTAAGAAGCTGACTCCACGAAGACACGGGATAAAGGTCAGAAATAAAATACATATCGTATGCAGAACTCATTGACCACAGTGTGGGCAATGACTGATGATCTTACTTGCAATCATGAAAGTACAGGTGTAGACTACACTAACTCACACACACACATACACACACACACACACACCTTCTCCAACCTTCCCCTCCCTTCTCTGCACCCCATCCTGCTGACGACTTGAACACTGTAGGGTGCCTGACTAAAAAAATGAAGCACACAGAACAGGATGAGAGAGTATGTGATGTTATTTCAGTGACCACGCAATCAGATTTGTTGGACGGCTGCTGTGGCCGGCGGTTCTAGGCGCTTCAGTCTGGAACCGCACGACCGCTACGGTCGCAGGTTCGAATCCTGCCTCGGGTATGGATGTGTGTGATGTCCTTAGGTTAGTTAGGTTTAAGTAGTTCTAAGTTCTAGGGGACTGATGACTCCATAGTGCTCAGAGCCATTTGAACCATTTTTGATTCAGATTTTTTGAGACCTTGCCAGTACGGATCCACTTATCAGTACGACGTTGCATTCCTTCTGCCTGTATGCATTCGGTTGGGAAGGGTGCAATAAGGGCATCGTATCCTCTCTTGAGGCAAGCTGGCTCACAACTTTTATAACCTGGTCCCTGATATGCTGGAAGACATACTGGGCTGGAGTTAACGACCCAGTTGGTTCTATACATGTTCTATCGGGAAAGACGTGTGTACCTTGCAGATTGCAGGAGCGACTCAACAAGACGCAGACAGTTCTTAGAGACCCATGCCATATATAGGCATGCAGTGTTCTGTTGGCACCACGTTACCATCGCATGAAAAGCAACGCTTGAGGGCGCAGGATGTCCCTGACGTACTCCTGTGGCGCCAGTGTTGCTTCAGTCACTGCCACTGTGACCCAGAGTCATGCCTGATGATTCCACATGCCACAGCACCAGGAGTAATACTGCTGCGTCTCTCCAAAACATTGGAACGAAGGCGTCACCTCGCCCCCCCCCCCCCCCTCCCCTCCAAGGCCAATGCCGTATTCACTGACGATGGTCATTCAAGATAGCGCAGAATTGAGATTCGTCGTTGAACGCAAAGCTGCGTCATTCATCAGCAGTCTATGCTTCCTGGTTACGCCACCACTCCAGACACATCCGTTTGTTGTCCTGGCGTTAACGGCCGGTTATGCATGGGATGACAATTCCCTAGTGCAGCTGTTGCTCTGTTGCTAATTTCCGAGCAATGATGTATGGTGACACAAAAGTTGCAGCGAGTCCATTACCCGTTCTCGGACGACAGGTGCTGATGTGAAGGGGTTATGATGTGCTTGGTGCATAATGTGGCAATTCTTCCTTGTGGCAGTCAGATGTAGTCGAACTCACATTCCCATGCAGAGCAACATTATGCCACTGTCAAATCTGAATGCCCAACAAATCTGGATATTGTACAGTTCGACCAGCTGGCCAAATGGAGACCCACCAATGAGGCACCTTTCAAACTCTGTCTGGTACTGATAACGCTGTCTCAAATGAATATGCGCCATTTCTGCGTCCTTCACAGTGATCTATCAATATCTGACGCTGTTCTCGTCTCTGGTATGCTTTACAAGGCCTAGTAACAAGATTAATCACGAATGATAGTAATGCTGTACAAGGCCTAGTAACAAGACTAATCACGAATGACACTAATGCGCCTTGGTGATAATTCTACACATCACAGGGGATTGCAACTTCAATCAGTTATCTTCGGTAAGGATAGAAGCTGTTTACTAGGCAGAGGTGCTAACAACTATATCACTGTAGTAGTGCGGCTACCACACCTGCGCGGACTATCGTGGTAAACCGCAGACCCAGGTTCAAAAATGGCTCTGAGCACTACAGGATTTAACTTCTGAGGTCATCAGTCCCTTAGAACTTAGAACTACTTAAATCTAACTAACCTAAGGACATCACACACATCCATGCCCGAGGCAGGATTCGAATCTGCGACCGTAGCGGTCACGCTGTTCCAGACTGAAGCGCCTAGAACCGCACGGCCACACCGTCCGGCGACCCAGGTTCAAGTCCCAGCTATGGCATAACTTTTAATTCGTTATTTCAGTTTCTATTCTTATCGAGGATATAGTTCAGGCTCATACGTGTCCCAGAAAACGTAATTCTATCAGATAAATTACATACCTGCTGATGGCGTGTACAGATACACTATGTGATCAAAAGTATCCGGACACCCCCAAAAAAGGAAGTTTTTCATATTAGGTGCATTGTGCTGCCACCAACTGCCAGGTGCTCCATGTCAGCGACTTCAGTGGTCATTAGGCATAGTGAGAGAGCAGAATAGGGCGCTCTACGTAATTCACGGACTTCGAACATGGTCAGGTGATTGGGTGCCACTTGTGTCACACGTCTGTACACGATATTTCCACACTTCTAAATATCCCTAGGTCCACTTTTTCCGATGTGAAAGTGAAGTGGAAACGTGAAGGGACACGTACAGCACAAAAGTGTACAGGTCGACATCGTCTGTACACTGACAAGAGACCGCCGACAGTTGAGCAGGGTCGTAATATGGTAATAGGCAGACATCTATCCAGACCATCACACAGGAGTTCGAAACTGCATGAGGATTCACTGCAACTTCAAAATGGCTCTAAGCACTATGGGACTTAACATCTGAGGTCTTCAGTCCCCTAGACTTAGAACTACTTAAACCTAACAAACCTAAGGGCATCACACACATCCATGCCCGAGACACGATTCAAATCTGCGACCGTAGCAGCAGCTCGGTTCCAGACTGAAGCGCCTAGAACCGCTCGGCCACAGCAGCCGGCCCACTGCAAGTACTATGACAGTTAGGCGGGAGGTGGGAAAACTTGGATTTCATTGTCGAGCGTCTGCTCATAAGCCACACATCACGCCGGTAAATGGTAAACGCCGCTTCGCTTGGTATAAGGAGCGTAAACATTGAACGATTGAACAGTGAAAAAAGTGTGACGAATCAGGGTACACGATGTGGCGATCCTATGGCAGGGTGTGGGTATGGCGAATGCCCGGTGAATGTCATCTGCCAGCGTGTGTAGCGCCAGGAGTAAAATTCAGAGGCGCTAGTTTTATGGTGTGGTCGTGTTTTTCATGAATGGACTTGCACCCCTCGTTGTTTTGCTTACTATTATCACAGCACAGGCCTACATTGATGTTGTAAGCACATTCTTGCTTCCCACTGTTGAAGAGCAATTCGGGGATGGCGATTGCATCTTTCAGCACGATCGAGCATATGTTCATAATGCACGGCCTGTGGGGGAGTGATTACACGACAATAACATCCCTGTAATGGACTGGCCTGCACAGAGTCCTGACCTGAATCTTATAGAACACCTTTGGCATGTTTTGGAAGGCCGACTCCGCCCCAGGCCTCACCGAGCGACATCGATACCTCTCCTTAGTGCAGTACTCCGTGAAGAATGGGCTGCAATTCTCCAAGAAACCATCTAGAACCTAATTGAACGTATGTCTGCGAGAGTGGAAGCTGTATTACCGATGGAGGGCGCCACGAACTTGTAAGTCGTTTTCAGCCAGGTGTCCGGATCCTTTTGATCACATAGTGTATGATATCGCATTGACGTCCCGCCAAAGTTTTAGATATACTCCACATTTTGTGTCAGACAATGTTATTAAAGCGCGAAGGAACCATTACTGAAACGTAAAGGCAACTGTAAAAATGACTTTCCACAGGGACATTCAGTAGCAAACACATCTTCCACTTGTTTATCAGCAGAAGACAATTTCGTCAATTTTCTACATGATACAAATATACGCAGATGGACCAAAGCAGTATGACCATTGCCCACCTTGAAATTGAAGACCACCTGGTGGCACTGCGGGCATGTGGCGCGGAAAGGGAAGTATATAAGCGGAGGATGAGTTTTTGACAAAGGGCAGATTGTTAGGCCTGGTGCTTTGGAACAAGCATCCCAGAAACGGCGAAGATAGCAGACTGTTCTCGTGCTCCTGTCGTCAGCAGCTATTGAAAGTAATTTAAGGGTGGTGAAACCCGGAGTAGGCGACAGGGAGTTGAATGTCCACGTTTCGTCGCAGAACGTGGAGGTCGCAGGCTTGCCCTCTCTGTAAAGTAGTATAGGCGTCGATCTGTGGCAGATATGAAGACACAGTACAGTACGATAGTGGTGCAGAAGCACACCGTCCAGCGCGCATTATTGGACTTTGTTGGCGCTCCGCAGTAGATTCCTATATGCCCCCACGTTGACCCAAAGACGTCGGAGTTATGTCCGATTGCAGAGCGAATCGTCGAGATTGGACTTTACAACAAAGGAAACGTGTCGCCTGCACGGATGAGTCATGTTTCTTGCGACATCAGATGGATGGTTTGTCCGGATACGCTGTATGCAGACGGAAAGCTACTCAAAACATACACTAAGCCACAGATGGAGTCCGGTGGAGGCAGTGCTATGGAGGGAAAGGGGAACAATTAACTGGCCTTCCGTGGGGCCTGTGGTAGAAATTAAAGGCACCATGACAGCTGTGAATTGCGTGAACATTCTTGCGAATGTACTGTCTCCTGATTATGGGTTACTGAAAAACCGACAGAATAATGTTTGATGTGTGTGATAAACTGAAAGTGCTGTAGAAAATGAGAGAAATAGTGTGACACTCGAGTGATAAACGCTCGAAAGGTATGATCTAAGGTCTGATCAGGGTAGCTCCAGAAAATAGTCGGTAGTTTGGTGGTTAAGAAAGCCGGGCGCGGGCAGAAAAAAAAAACCCGGAGAGTCGCAGGCAGGTGCCCGGAGGAAGAAGACAGCTTTAAGGGAGGAGTCGCAACTAGGTGCCGGGAGGAAGCAGACGTGTGGTGACAGCGTTAAGGTAGGTCGCTGCCCCTGACCAAACTTTAGCACGTAAAGGAGAGAAGATATATAATCATTTCAAATTGTTTTTGTTAGATAATGTTCAGGGCTAGGATTTGTGTGTCCAAGGTTTGATGCAGTAAGCGGTTTGTAAAATTTTTTGTAAGAGTGATTCGTGCTACGATAACGTTTGAAATGGTAGGTTTTGTGTATGACTTAAAATTTTAACAATATATGTATTGAGATCAACATTGTGTTTAAATGTAACAGCCTGCATCACAATCCACATCCTTTGCTTGAATTGAATATGAAAATGAGTAGTAAACTTAAGTTACCCACCAATGAAAGAACCAAGTAAACATCAGGGCCAAAAGTTAATTTTCCAGTACCATCTTAATGCCATTGCACATACGGCATTATTCTCTTAAACTTGATTGGTGAGTCAAATACATGTTGCATTTCTGGCAAAATGGAGGAGTGCAAGAAACAAGTTCACAGACGCAGTGAGATGCACGTTTGCTGAATAATTAATTTAGAACAATCTTATCACTGATACTTTCACAGAATAAAGGGATACAATTTTGGTTAGATACTTTCACGGTGATTAGCGGTGCTGATGAACAATTACATTTGGCTGTGTGATTTCTGACTCTCGCTCTGATTACAAAAGACATTAATAATTACTATTCCTGCCTTTTTTTGTCTAGTGAAAAAAGACTGATTTTAGCTCCATCGAGATTACCACTGACTTAGATGGACGTGATTGTAATAGATTTTATTGAAATACAGGTCTGTTAGCTAAAATTATATGAATTATTGACTCAAGCGCTTTCAGAATAAAGTAGTATATTTCCTAATAATAAAATAATTCTTTTATAAATACTGCCCTCACTTGAGATATTTCAGATAGTTTTTCGTAGCTTCAGGCCTAGTTGCTTCCGGAAAACTTCATTCAATCTTTATCCAAGGTTAAAGGTTTCTGTAAAAACAATTGGTCGTAACGGACATATGCTGCCAAGCACGATCAGCTTATCGTATTCGTCATCACAGCGGTCACAGAATACAAATTAAAAGTACAGGCTGGTTGCAAAGTGAATTTTAAAAACAGTGTAATACACTCCTGGAAATTGAAATAAGAACACCGTGAATTCATTGTCCCAGGAAGGGGAAACTTTATTGACACATTCCTGGGGTCAGATACATCACATGATCACACTGACAGAACCACAGGCACATAGACACAGGCAACAGAGCATGCACAATGTCGGCACTAGTACAGTGTATATCCACCTTTCGCAGCAATGCAGGCTGCTATTCTCCCATGGAGACGATCGTAGAGATGCTGGATGTAGTCCTGTGGAACGGCTTGCATGCCATTTCCACCTGGCGCCTCAGTTGGACCAGCGTTCGTGCTGGACGTGCAGACCGCGTGAGACGACGCTTCATTCAGTCCCAAACATGCTCAATGGGGGACAGATCCGAAGATCTTGCTGGCCAGGGTAGTTGACTTACACCTTCTAGAGCACGTTGGGTGGCACGGGATACATGCGGACGTGCATTGTCCTGTTGGAACAGCAAGTTCCCTTGCCGGTCTAGGAATGGTAGAACGATGGGTTCGATGACGGTTTGGATGTACCGTGCACTATTCAGTGTCCCCTCGACGATCACCAGAGGTGTACGGCCAGTGTAGGAGATCGCTCCCCACACCATGATGACGGGTGTTGGCCCTGTGTGCCTCGGTCGTATGCAGTCCCGATTGTGGCGCTCACCTGCACGGCGCCAAACACGCATACGACCATCATTGGCACCAAGGCAGAAGCGACTCTCATCGCTGAAGACGACACGTCTCCATTCGTCCCTCCATTCACGCCTGTCGCGACACCACTGGAGGTGGGCTGCACGATGTGGGGGCGTGAGCGGAAGACGGCCTAACGGTGTGCGGGAACGTAGCCCAGCTTCATGGAGACGGTTGCGAATGGTCCTCGCCGATACCCCAAGAGCAACAGTGTCCCTAATTTGCTGGGAAGTGGCGGTGCGGTCCCCTACGGCACTGCGTAGGATCCTACGGTCTTGGCGTACATCCGTGCGTCGCTGCGGTCCGGTCCCAGGTCGACGGGCACGTGCACCTTCCGCCGACCACTGGCGACAACATCGATGTACTGTGGAGACCTCACGCCCCACGTGTTGAGCAATTCGGCGGTACGTCCACCCGGCCTCCCGCATGCCCACTATACGCCCTCGCTCAAAGTCCGTCAACTGCACATACGGTTCACGTCCACGCTGTCGCGGCATGCTACCAGTGTTAAAGACTGCGATGGAGCTCCGTATGCCACGGCAAACTGGCTGACACTGACGGCGGCGGTGCACAAATGCTGCGCAGCTAGCGCCATTCGACGGCCAACACCGCGGTTCGTGGTGTGTCCGCTGTGCCGTGCGTGTGATCATTGCTTGTACAGCCCTATCGCAGTGTCCGGAGCAAGTATGGTGGGTCTGACACACCGGTGTCAATATGTTCTTTTTTCCATTTCCAGGAGTGTACATCTTTACACACAAATGAATCTATTTCCTAGTGAAATCCCTGCGAACTTTATTAATTCGTGCTCCATTGAAATTTATTGCGCTGATGTGTATAGAAGTCATTTACGCAAACCTTTTGCGCTTATTTCCACAAATAATTAAAATTATTGACATTGAATCAGGATGTTGATGGCGTCATAATTGTGTTTGAGCACTGATGTAATTTTCTGGAAGTAATATCAGTTTTTAATACAAGGATTAACGATAGTAACTTTAACTTTCATTTGAAGCATATTTAAAAGATCATTGAAACCACGGAGCAATACACTATGCAAACACGATACGACGTGTCACACGAAGCACTTTACTGGTTTTATGCTTGATGAGTTCCACGACGGCGACAGCCTCATGCGAGTTGTAAACCCCAAAATGATGGTATATGCTCTTCAGCATCATAGTGAACTCACGTTGATATTTTGGTCTGTAAATTCATCTGATACGGACCCGATGGAACATTTCTGGGATGGTATCGGTCGTCAGTTCCGCTTCCACAAACCACAGCCCGTAATATACGGGAACTGCATGAAACGTGCGTGAAATCTGGTGTCAATTACCTCCCAAAACGTACCAAGAAGCTGTCGAATCTGTGCTACGCAGTATCGCTATTGTATTGCATTCTAGAGATAGACCAACACGCTATTAAGCAAGTGCTCATGGTACTTTGGCTCATCAAAATATGTATAAATAGTAGTAGGCCAACCAAGGCTGTACCTGAAAAGAAAGCAATGATATACTTGAATACGTCAATAGATGGTTCCTGGCAAATAGATCATCATTAGATTTTGAAGAGACTCTCTACATGCAGTTCAGTATTTCTCGTAGAAATAACTTACTCATTGTTACGTTTTGTATCAAGTAAAAGAAGTAGAAAATGTTACCGTTTTGGGACTTCAGGTAAGGCTCAACTTTAATAGTGCCAAATATGAATATTAGGACGAGAAACAACCTTTACTCAGACTGGAAGAAGTTAATGTGTGTACATAAATGAATCAGACCTGTGGGTAATTTGTATTTAACTTGTCAGAGTTCGATATTATATGGTGGAGTTTAACACTGATTTAAAGAACATTATGTTGAGTGACCCACTGAAGACTATCGTCAGAGAAACTTGTCAACTTAATATTTTAGTTTCCTTTGTAATTAACAAAAGCACAGTAATATACTAATTCACCTGCAGTCAAATAAAATGTACATCTTCGATTTTTTTCACATCTCAGAGACCCTCTTTGTGGGTCCTATGGAATTCGACAAATGTAATGTAATATGACATGAAATTCGTGACTTTGGTTTGTTTATGACAGTCCGTTGGCCATAATCCGTACCTCAAACCCAGTGTGAGTCACACACGTCGATACACAACAAATAACTGCGTGACTCTTTGTCATTAAGCAGAAGGAAAACGATACGCATTAGTCGTTATTTGTTAGCCTGGGTGGGATAGCAGTAGTATTTTCGTTTATTCGTAGATTCCATTTTTGTCTGACTTTATGAGAATAACCTCTAAAAAACGTGTGTACAAAGCATTCCGTGTATACAGTCTGTCGATTATGTTGTAGATGAGGCGATAAAAAGTGTTGTATATTCCACAATCAACCAAATAATCGGAAAGAATAGAGTCTTATCTGGCAACAAAATAACAAACCCTGCGTAACCTGTAAGCGGGAACACACTTTTGCTACTATTCCAGCTGCCCACTATTGGTGAAACAGTGATCATTGAGAGCTGGAGGTGAAATGTTGTGTAACAGCTCAGAGCAAGTGTCGTGCCTGGTGATCATCACCCTCTACATTTGCTCTGGGTTCTGCATTGTTTTTGAGTGTGATCATAGGTAACAAAATTTTATTGATTAGAGACACGTACTTATATGCCCAGAGCTTCTTGTTTTTCGTGTAGCTCTGTTAGTTGTATTGATATAACCAGATATTCTCCTGTTTCCCATCTCGCTTACCAGACGCCTCTGGGTTTACGTTACACCCTCAGGGTATTCATGTTGTATATCTCGACAGCTTTTTACCACTTTAAGCGAAATGTTTCCTTAGTATTCCTTATAGCCAACGACAAATGACGCTTAAGTTGAAGAGATATTTTTATACTGGCGTTGTACAGCTAGTAACTGTGTACATTTACATTGCAATTAAGTGGAACGTGTTTCTCGTTATCCACAGGACGGCTGATAGTCCATTTTCAATATTTTTCAAGTGTCTCAACCATCAAGTCTGTTCAAAAAGCGTCGGGAAAGAGAGCTAATCCCTCAATAAAACATTTACTGTTTACAATTTTCCACGTTCTTAGGGATATTTTGCGAAAATTGCGTAAATTTACTTGTCCTAGTATTTTAGTTCGATCAGAATATTTTCTGATACCTTACTAGAAATCCTAGCGCTTATATTTTCCTTGGAGTTTGAATGAGCACAGATTGCAATTAATATTTAATTTCACATGCAATGTTTTCTCTTGCTTTTTATGGGGCGACACATTCCCACTACCTATTCTCGGTACCCTATTCTACAAAAGAAGTAGAATTCTTGGTATTTACACTCGAGTACAGAAATTTGCTTATTATTTACTGGCATCCTTTCCAGTAAGGGAATATCGCCACCCATAATGTACAAAAATTATTTTGTTCGCGTTGACAATTATTTCACAAAAATCGCGCGTTTCTTAATCTGGAGGTAAGGATCTTACTTGAGGTTGCGACATGAACTTTGCCGTACAAGCATTGTTTGTTTGGGGTACTGCCTGAAAGGGTTTTAAGATGAAGAAAAGCTCTTCAAAATTCATGGTGTCGTTGTGAGATGTCATAAATGGAGAATGTAATAGCGTGAATAAAGTTCAGCATATGAAGAATCTGGGTGTGCGATGGTCGCCGCGTTTCTTGACTCCATTCCCCCAACCCTCGAGGAAGGCCATTTCAAATCCTTTTTAGATCCATAATGCAAATAATTTCTGGCGTCATTATGTGACCAACGCGGAATTACATTTATAATCCTGACAGGGAGACCGTACGAACTTAAACTCATCCGTTGGTTCACATTGATATGATGTGTAGCCTACGACTATGACTTCAACATATTATGTTAACAGGAAGACGTAACTCTCAACCGTCACCCCAAGAAAATAGTTTGAATACTTATATATTTTGTATGGTCGCTAGTACTCTAGAAGTCCGCAGCCGAGCGTATTAAGCGGTTAGTTTCAAGAGCGTGAGGTCCATCGATCGAACATATCTGCCTGCATTCTTTTTTTTCTTCCCGGGTAATTGGTTGGTTGATTTGGGAGGGGGGGGGGGGGAGAGATCAAACAAAGAGCTCATCGGTCCCATCGGATTAAGGAAAGATGGGGAATAAGTCAGTCGTGCCGTTTTCAAAGGAACCATCCCAGTATTGCATGTAGCGATATAGGAAAATCACAGAAAAACCTAAATTAGTACCGCCGGAAGCGGGTTTGAACCGTCGTCCACCAGAATGGGAGTCCAGTGTGCTGACCACTGCGTCACCTCCCTCGGTCCCGCACAATTATTATGTGCAAACTGTCATTACTGAATGATTAAGTTATTATTTTTGTAATCTATATCCTGATAAAAGGAGAAAAAAATTCGCAGTTAATTGGAAAAAACTGGTTTCAAAAGAACTTTTATGTAAATCAGTATAGTCATTCTACTTATACTATTCTACCAACATATGTGGCATGTATAATGTGTAACCTATGGAGCACTGTACGAATCAGGAAGATACTGATTATAGAAACATGGGATACAGTAGTAACTGCGACACGCACTGAACGCCAAAGAAACTGGTATGGACATTCGTACGCAGATACACAGATATGTAAACAGGCAGAATACGGTCAGCAACGCCTATATAAGACAGCAAGTGTTTGGCGCAGTTGTTAGATCGGTTACTGCTGCTACAATGTGCAGATAACAAGATTTAAGTGAGTTTGAACGTGGTCGTATAGTCGGGCACGAGCGATGGGATACAGTATCTCCGATGTAGCAGTGAAGTGGGGATTTTTCCGTACGACCATTTCACGAGTGTACCGTGAATATCAGGATTCCGCCGAAATAACACATCTCCGTCGTCGCTCCGGCCGGAAAAAGATCCTGCAAGAACGGGACCAACGACGACTTGAGAGAATAGTTCAACGTGACGGAAGTGCAACCGTGCAGATTTCAGTGCTGGGACATCAACAAGTGTCAGCATGGGGACCATTCAACGAGACATCATCGATATGTGCTTTCAGAGCCAAAGGCCCACTCGTGTACCCTGGATGAGTGCACGACACAAACATTTACGCCTCGCCTTGGCCCTTCGACACTGACACTGGACGGTTGATGACTGGAAACATGTTGCCTGGTCGGACGAGTATCGTTTCAAATGGTACCGAGCGGATGGACGTGTACGGCTATGGAGACAACCTCAAGAATCTATGGACCCTGCATGAGAGCAAGGGATGTTCAAGCTAGTGAACGCTCTCTAATGGTGTGGAACGTGTGCAGTTGGAGTGATGTGAGGCCCCTGATACATCTAGATACGACTCTGACAGGCGACATGTACGTAAGCTTCCTGTCTGATAACTCCCATCCATTCATGTCCATTGTGCATTCCGACAGAATTTGGCAATTCCAGCAGGACAAAAGCGACATCCCACACGACCATAATTGCTACAGAGTGGCTCCAGGAACACACTTCTGAATTTAAACACTTCCGCTGGCCACCAAACTCCCCAGACATAAACATTATTGGGCATATCTGGGATGCATTGCAATGCGCCGTTCAGGGTGCCCTACACGAAATTATAGCTGTATTATTTTCCTCATAAATTAAACTTCATCTGAACCATATTGTCTTTAAGAAAATTTATATCTATATTATCTAATCGATCATCCAATACCATCTCATAAAATTGCTGTAAATTTGGTATATATTCTGCTTGACTCATATTTTGCCTTTGTCCAAATTTCCCCCATAATGAAGTAAGACATATCTTAGCAGCAGTTCCTTTTCCTGGATTTTCCATTATTCTGTTAGGATCTAAGTCAATATCTAATTTCTCTTTAACTGATTTGATACACTCTTTATCAGTTTCAAAATTATGTGGACTGGTTTCTAATTTTATTTCCAGAAAAGCTTTCACATAAATGCTTAATCAGCATGTTGCTTTTATTTATAACATCCCATAGTTCATAGACATGTAAAATTTTATATCCCTTTTCTATACTTTTCTTCATTCCAGCAATCGTCCAAGTTCCAAAAAAACTTCTTTCGTCATCATTGTGATTGAATTTATCTATTTTTTCTTGAGCACAAAGGAAACAACAGATTTCATTTATTCTTACTGGTAAAACAGGGTGATACAATCCTTTAGGTGGCACTACTTTACATTTATTAAACAATATCAATTTTTAGAGTAATAACTTGTTCTATATATTTTGTTAGATGTTGCTCAGAATAAAAGTCATAAAATTGCACAGTAGGATAAAGACTACTTAGGCCAATACAGGGTGTCCCACTCAAACCTCCCCGATGTCAAAGATCCAGGAAAAAAATCATAGCAGATATGACTATGAAGCATGTACCACATTGTAGAGCGTCTCAAAAAAATTATTTAATTATCATCAATACACCTCTAAATGTGAGCCATTTGTAGCACGAAGAATATCGAGTATATATTTAATTTCTTGCTAAGTTCTTTGTAACATTTCCTCTGTTATTGTTGCAATTGCATTTGTGATACGATGTCGCAACGTAGGAATATCATCCACTTTGGTCGCATACATGTGGTCCTTCACGAATCCCCTCATAAAGAAATCAAGCTGTGTAATGTTGGGTGAATGTGGTGGCCAGGCAATGGGTCCTTTGCGTCTGACCCAACGATTGGGAAATTTACTATCTGGGAACTTGTAAACAGCTGTTGAACAATGCTGCCGAGCTCCATCTTGCTGAAAAAGGATGTTGGGTTGCAAGTCTTGTTTCTGAGGGTACACAAACTGCTCCATCATATCCAGACACACTGACCCATGCACTGTTTCTTCCGCAAAGAAGAAGGGTCCAACAATCCTGTTGTGCCTTTGCCTGCAACAGACCTTCAGTTTAGGGCATTCACGAACATGTGGATTTTGCGAATCCCAAATCCGAACATTATGCATATTAACCCTTCCCGATAGACGAAATGTTGCCTCATCTGAGAATCTGGCATCCATATCAATACACATCAACATATCCACAGCAAATTGTTGTCAGCGTGGTTTGTCGTTCACCGTCAGATGTTGCAGAATTTGCTAATTGTAAACACACATAAAAGACACTGGTGAACTACACGATGCAATGTTGATTGAGGTACATCAAGTTCCCTGGATGCTTGACTAATTGACTTATGTGGGTTCTGAGAAACCCTAGTCTGATGTCCTCCACATTCTCTTCTGAAACTGTGTAATGTGCACCACCAGAATGTTTCAGAACACTTTCTGTTGCCAAAAACCTTCTATACCATTCGTTAATTGTTTTCACATCAGATGGATCACATTTATACACACGACGATAATTTCCTTGCATAGTAATCGGCGATTTTGTTTCTGGAAACTACGCTACTGCTTGCGCTCACTGCTGTGTAGTCGCCATTTTCACTTCATGCGACCATGCTGCACTCTTGCGACAATACTTGGCACTTCTGATGCGGGAATACAAATTCTTTGAGATGCTCTACAACGTGGTGCATTTTTCATTTATGTATCTATTGTGGTTTTTCTCTCCTGGGTCACTGAAATCAGAGAGGTTTGAGTGGGACACCATGTATATTTATTTTTTCTGCTAACACCATCAGCTTTAACTCTTAATTTTATTGCATAAAAAGCATCTCTTGGATCCAACGTTTCAACAATTTCAGGTAAATGTTTTAATTTCTTAAAATTTTTATAGGTTGCTGAGTTATGCCAATCACATTCCCACACACTGGATTCGCATTCGGGAGGACGACGGTTCAATCCCGCATCCGGCCATCCAGATTTAGGTTTTCCGTGATTTCCCTCAATCACTCCAGGCAAATGCCAGGATGGTTCCTCTGAAAGGGCACGGCCGACTTCCTTCCCCATCCTTCCCTAATCTGATGTGACCAATGACCACGCTGTCTGGTCTCCTTCCCCAAACAACCAAACCAACCACATTCCCATATCTCCACTACATTATTTTCCACATTTTGTATTTCTGCAATTCTCATTGAAGTCTTTTGATGAAGGTCATTCATTGTTTCTTTCTTTTTGTTGTTAACTGTCCTTCTTGTAAAACATTTTTAGAACTATGTCAATGACAACTGTGGTATTGATAAACAGTATTAGTTCATTATCAAAGTAATCTAATTTTGCATTGGCTATTTTTACATTTCCACCATTAAGAGCATGTGAAATATCATTATTGTTTAAACTGTTTAACCAAGCTATGGTTTGTGTACTATAATTCTCTTTCTGTTGTTTATCCAATACAGCCGTTCCACTTTCAGGTAAATTTTTAGATCTGTACTTAGGCATGCAAACTCTAGCGATTGTTAAATAACAGAATGGATCAATATTAGCAATTTCTAAGAACTGTTTTCTCAGTTCTAAACGGCCTATTCTCTAAATATCTACATCAGAATCACAGTATTCAACAATGTCTTTCTTCATATTGAACACATAATTTTCTTTAACTCTGGCAACTGTGCCATTTGAGAAATGTTTTCTATCTTTTGGCTTCATGATGTCAATACAACAATAGCGAGTATCTGGAATTAGTCCTATGTAATTTTCATGTTCTTGTGTACTGAACAAATGTGGAAAGTATCCCTCTTTCAATTTGCCAAAATGAAATTTTCTGGAAAACTACTAACAGGACCTTGTAGAAAATAACTGCTCTCTATAATTTTTAGTTCTAAATGCTTTATCTCCAATAACATCAATTTAGTTCCTGTGTAGATGATATATGGCTTTATTGTATTTTCGCCAGTGCTTCAAAATTAATTGTGAATCATCACCCGTAGCATAATGAGCTATGAATGTATAATTCCTGTTTTTATCAGATATCAGCTACCTACAGAATTCTTCATTTGTCTTAAATTTATAAACAGTACTCCTTTAAAATTGTGAACTACTATAAAATGTGGACCTGTTTCTTGTTGAGCTTCATAATCAAACCACATATATCTTCCTGTATAGGTACAATTCACTCTCTTAGGGAATTCATCTTCACAACACTCAAACTGTTTACTAGCAACTATTTTACAACATATGAAGCATGGTAAACATAAAAAACTTAGAATTCATTAATATAATAACCATCTTAATTAAGTTTT
This sequence comes from Schistocerca gregaria, assembly GCF_023897955.1. Taxonomy (NCBI): domain Eukaryota; kingdom Metazoa; phylum Arthropoda; class Insecta; order Orthoptera; family Acrididae; genus Schistocerca; species Schistocerca gregaria. The sequence goes on from NC_064923.1 coordinate 443,452,854, forward strand.
CGTAACCTTGTACTATAAAATCCTTACCGAATTTTATTTCACAAATACCTCCTTTTGTAATCTGTATAGCATGTAACATTTTTGATTTCCAGTTTTCACTACCTGTAAGCTATTTCTGTGAAGTTCAAAGCCACATTATGTTCTTTAGATCTCAAACAAATCTTTTTACATCATTCACATTTGTAAACCTTTTACTAACTTCTTGACGATTTTTAAGCATTCTTCATTATACAGTGTCTATTGCAGTTTTTGCACTATACATCTTGTTTTTCATAGTTTTGTGTTCTTGACCTTTGCATTGTATATAGATTTTTCTTTCTATTTTACAAGACAGCCTCTATACTGTTATTTTCAATGCCATCTAAGGAAAAGACTTCATCGTTACATTCTTCTGACTGATTATATAATATGTTAGTTAACTTTTTTTGTAATTTGTATTTACTTCCTTCTCTAATTTTCTTAATATCATTTGCAGTTAATTCTCTGCCGAAAATATTATTTCTATGGAATGTTAGTGGCACAATTATTGGTCTAGGACCACACACATTATCATTATTATTATTTTCTATGAAAATCTTTTAGTCGTTCTGTCTTGAGCTATATTATCATTTTTTACCTCCACATCTAAGAACTGCTCTCATTTGAATATTAAATCTGTATCTGCTGTATCAATAGTCTCATCAGATGTTATTATATCTCTTATTTTATTGCACAAAACATGAACAGATTCTCGAGTATTACCTGATGCTTTATATCCTGTAGAAATTGGATAAAACATTTTTGGATGTTTTATTCAACTTCTTTTCTAAAATTAGTACTTTTTTTGCTACTTAAACCAGAGATTTGAGTGCTTTCATTATAAAATTCATTTTATCGCTAATGGTATCAAGTTTATCAATATTGCATCATTAAAAACAATTTTCTAGTAAACAGACCAAGATTAAAATTTTTAATTAAATCTCAATCTTATTTCTTTAACCTCAAATAAATGCTTTACAATTTTCTCAGTCTTTTTCTTGCTCAAATAGTTTTCTACTGAACTGATAAATCTAGTCTCACTATTTTTTCTTGTCACAATGGTCCAGATTTTTTAATAATATCATCATCAAATCTGTAAAAACAATTTATATTAGGTACACATTCTGACATTGATCTACTTTTTTGAAATAATTCTTGATGAAACTTAAACTCCCGTAACCCAATAGCATTAATTAAGTCTGATTTTTTTTAATTTACTGTGTCCTCTAATACTGAGATTTTAGCTCTAGCTACAAGTTCACTTACTTTCAAATTATCTAGGATTCTTGTAGGAGGAGGTAAACTATTTGAAAGGATTAAATTAATTAAATCATCTTTTTGAAAGGTGCTGTAAACTTGTAAACTGTTCTGTCGGCAATAATCATAGAGTTGAACAACTGTAAACTCTCTCAGTGACGCTTCCATTTGTGGAGAAAAATTACTACAATAGTAACAATAAATATTTTATACAGCCAATAGCGACTATGATGCCTTTTAAGAAATATTGTATGACTGAATCCCAACCATGAGAAGTTAATCAAAAAATATAAGGTTTTAAAAAAATGAGAAATCTGGTTAAGTGGTAATTACTTAAATTTTACTTTAAGTCAATTTTATATATTTGACTGATTTTAAATGTCTTTTGCAATCACTAGTATTTATTTTGTTTCCATATTTACAAACCATTTTTCTTTTTAGCTTATATTCTATTTGCCAAATCTTACATTTACTTCAGAGTTTGTTCTTAGATGAACAGTTAAAGTAAAAACAACTAAAATTTTTAATTTCTTCACAGCATATACATTTTTGTTGAATTATCACAATTGTCATTTTTCATAGATAGCAACATTTTAGAATGCTCCTCACAGAAATTTGTTTTAAATGTTTCTTATAATAGTAAGATGAGATATATATTCCACACAGAAAAAGAACTTCGATATGTCTATTTTTGTGATGAAGATAAACACATTGTTTAAAGATATGTGCAAATGTGTGAATAAAAATTGTGAGTCGACTTCCCTTCTTTGCATTTTTTATACTTCTTGACATCTCCATTTAAAAAGAGATTATTTACTTTTTATTTATTTTAGGATCCATTGATGATTTAAAATCTTTGATTTTTGATTGAAAATCATCAAATTTTGAAATAAATTCATTATTAGTTTTTGGATCTAATGATTTAAAATCTAAATTGTTATTGACCTTATTTTCAAAAATTGACCATTTATTAAATTCAAAATATCATTAAACTTGTAATTATCTGATAGCAATTTTAACACAAAGAGACATAAATGACCACTAATTACTTCATTAATTTTTTATTTCGCAGCATTGTAGTATAGATCATTTTTCCCAGATAGTTAACTAGTTTAATTTGTATATAACCACCAAATGAAACAAAAATAATTTTCACATCTTTATTCTTGTAATAACAAATCCAATGAGAACCAATGTGATCAGATGTACCTAAATTAACTATTCCAGATATTTATTATCTAGAATGACTTGATTATTCATCAAGCATAAAAACACCATGAAAATATATAATTTTTAATTATTTAACTAATTTTTCTGTATCAAAATTACTTAATGCAGTTGGACAGAAATCGATTATTTTTTTGAATTTTTTATCCAGTGCCTTTTTTCTGTTGCTTGATTATGTCTCTTCTGTTCTTCCAGTTGTGCATCAGCTTTTTTCTTGTTAAATAATGCATTTGCAATTGTTGCAGAACCAACAGCAAGTGAACCAATTGTTGCTAAATAAGGTAATGCAGATAATAGTAATGGAAGGAATCCAGCTACATGTTGTGTTAATCGTTTTTCTTCTTTCCTTTTTGTTAGATATTCAATAATCTTTTTCACAACAGGAATAACTAATGTAATGAGTAAATTTCCACCAGTTTTTTTCTCTTTCTTTCTACTTTGTGCATCAGAAACGGTTCAATACTATATATTTGCTCATTATTTAATTTAATTTAAATTGATTTTGGTTTAGTCTTGCCACTCGGTAGAAAGTATAATCAATTGAAATGTTATTCATTTATATAGATTAAATTTATAAGACTTAAATTTTTTACACTCCCCAACCTTTGTGATCCATGCCTAAGCCAATGCCAGCTGAAACAGGATGAGGAATGTGGTCCATTCCTAATTTTCTCTTTCCATATATAATTCCTGTAACTGTAGTTGCAGATAATTTTTCTCCTAATGAAGTATCACTTGCAAGCAGTCTTGCTTTTGCAGCTAACTGAAGTTCGTCATCAGCTTCATGCCTAGATTCTAAATCTTCATGATCTCTATATGAAATATCACGTTTTTCACAAGCTTCATTTAATTTATTTTTCCCTGGATGACCACTTGATAATCTTTGTTCTAGTTTAGTAAAAGGACCACAGCACTAACGTCCTAGTAGATTCATTTCTGCCATTGGTAAATTTTTTAAAGCCCAGTTACTAATCCTTTACCATGTATTTTTACTTTTCCAAAACGTGTGAGAAAGATTATTCAAAAGTCTGATCAAATATGGATTTCCTTTTGGATTGTTGACGATGAAATCACTAAATTTATTTGTCAACATTTGCATTATTCCTACATTTTCATTGCCATAATTTTTATTACAAGCTAATTCTTCTCCATGAATTACAGCTATCTATCAATTAATTGAAGGACATCACAGTCCAGACGTATTCAGTTGGTTTTTCTGAATAATTTTTTACTGATTCTTTACCAAAATTTTCTTCATCACTTTCTGGTGAATCATCAAAATTTTTTGTCTAAACACTGGAAAAAGTCATCAACAAATTCGTTTATCAAATATTTGTATTTATGACCTCTACTCACTTTTATTTCATTTCCCAAATGGTGTAATATACCTGCATAATTTGATAAATTAGATACTGTAAATAATGTACTTATGTCTTCCATAATCTGTACTTATGTCTTCATAGCTGTTTTTTGTTAAAAGCTCCATTAATCCATCTGTACCTTCATATGTCCTATCACCAATAGTTAATTTATCTCTATCAAATTTTACTGATAATGTACCAACAAATTAAAATGAACCAACATGTCTTAGTCCAAAAACTTTATCTTCATTGTGATTAATATATTCTAACATTCTTTCACTTATATTTTTTAACATTTTTATCCTTTTTTTCTCTTTTCTCCACACTTTATTAATAAATCTTGTTTTTCTGATTCACTTAAAGTATAGTAACACCGTGGACATTCCTATTGTTTAATTTGTGGTATATCATTAAATTTTTCTGTCTGATAATGAGAATAAGGAACCATTTGCTTTTCAACATCTCTGTTTCATTCTATAGATTTCAAAACATAGTTCCCTAATCCTTCAATTCATTATTTAAATTTTTCAATTGCATCGATAACTGGTGGTTTTTTAAATTATTTTTGGTAATCTGTTCATGGTTGTTTCCTCCATTTTTTAAATTCTTTTTTTAAATGTTCTTTTTTGTCTTCCATTTCGCCTAGTTTCTTAGCAACTTCTGGATCATATTTTGCAAACATTTAATAGAGATGAAAAAACATTAATTAAACATTTTTAACATCTAAAATTTGTGTGTATGTTTAATGTTTATGTTGTTATGAAATTCTGCATTTTATTTCTGAACTTACCTTCATTCGGTTTTCTAGTCATGTCTGTCATAAAAATTTCAAATTGATCATTCCAACATTTACTACACACTCCTTTAAAGTCATCAAACCTCAAATTACCAACAACAAATTCATGATAAATATGACTTAAACTTTTATCATCCTGTTTAAAATGTTTAAAAATGTAAATTATCTCTGCCTAATTGTTTAGGAATTTTTGAATATGTTTGACTTCAATGAAAACAAATTTATTCCTTTATTTTTTCCTCTAGTAAAATATTCTCTAACTTTTTCTTCACTTTCAAGAATGAAGTTATCAAATACTGCTACTGAATTCTCTAGACATTGATCCAGTAGAATAATTTCTTCATTATTTTCAATAAAAGTAGTAATTTTTTGTTTTACTTATCTTCAATTTTTTACATCTTTTTATAAATTCACGATATTTGAGTTAATCTAAACTTTTACAATAAATGTACAAATGATTTTTTTCTTCTAATTCAACCATCCACGTGCTAGAATACAATTATCGATCATTAATGTTGTTTTTCCACAACTGCTTGGTCCTATGGTCATACATTGAATAGAATTTGGTAAAAGTTTACTGAGTTTATTTTTTATATCTTTTCTGGAGTTCTTATTTTTGGTTCCAATCAATTTTCAGTTAATTAAATAATTTTTAAATAGTAAATGAGCAGATTATTTTAACTGTGTGATATTGATGGTTCTTATATGAAATAGCTTTAGTAATGTTGCACTGGTTGATTTTTATTCAACTTTTTTAACCCCAAATATTACATCGAAAAATAATAAATTATATTGTGATGGCATGCCGGTAAAATTAGTGATGGGCAATATAGTTTTAAAACTTAGAAAAATTTATTCATTCAAAAATCCAAATATTCGTACTAAAGTAAATGAAATTTTAAATAGAATTTTAAGCAAAAGTGATGTAATATTGTATACGGATATAAAAGAAGATAATGTTGTGATTGTGCTAGGATTTAATAATCAACTTATTAAAGCAAATGAAGAAATTGTTGCTCATGATGTTCCTAAAATCATTCCATTTGAATTAATTAATATAAATTTTAATTTCGCTCATGGAATGTTTGTTAAACATACTGGTCATTTTCATAGAGAAACTAATATCGTTGTTTCATTCAAGCCCAATGAAAAATTTGGTGGAGCAATAATTCATGAACCACATTATCCTGTGTACAGGGTGAGTCACTAACTATTGCCACCTAGAATAACTCCGAGAGAATGATAGAAGCTGCAAAGTTTGTGGGACAAATGTTACATGGGACAACGAGGGCCACAATATGATATTGGTTTTTGTTGCTAGGTGAGGTCGCTTTAGAGGTATTAATGTCAACTTTGTTTTTCTTCAATGGGATGCTATAGCTTGGTACTTATTTTCTGATAGCGACAAGCGAGACGAATCCAATACTGTGTAACAGTAAGGTCTTTGAAAATCAATGAAGGTCAAAAAGTTGGCGTGAACGTCCATTTACAGGTGTTCGAAGTGATGACCATTGGTAGCAAGGCAGTGCTGTAACCTTTTTATCATGGATTGAGTCGTATTCCTTATCACTTGAGCACTTATCAAAGCATATGCGACTTACAATAATGATAAAAAAGAAAAAAAACAGACAGAGCACTTGCTCGCAAAAGCCAAAGTTCCTGACTTCGGGTCTCAGTGCGGCACACAGTTTTAAACTGCCAGGAAGTTTCATCACAGAAGATGCTGGAAATGTCTACAGTTGACGTCGATGCAGTGCAGTGCTCGCTTTACAGTATCAGGTTGAGAGCTGCTCGTAGCAGCTCTGCCAGAATCATAGCAGCAATAACGTTTTCAATAATCTGTTGTAGCTCTTCCAGTGTGTGATGATTATTTGAGTACAATGACCCTTTAATTTGTCCACAGGTAAACATCACAGGGACACACGGCCAGGAGATGGCACATCCTCTGCTGATTGTCGTCTGCCCACCATCATTTCATGCACAGGTGATGAGGTTGTCAAGGCAATGTGTGCTGTTGCACCGTCTTGCTGAAAATAACCACACAGTCATTTATCCTCTGTGCGTTGTTCGACATTTGAAGTAAACTGTTTCTAGACATACATGTTAGCACTATCAGTCTGGTAAGGGAATAGTGTTGCGGCGCAGACACCAGACATTGCGGCCAATCATGTAAACATCATACTTGAATGCACTTGAGAGGACCTTTCTGATGCATAACAGCGCGGGTTCTGTGAGTTGACATGTCCTGACGGCCTGAACTAGAACTCATCTGAAGAAATCAAAAACAGAGGATCAGAAGCTTCTGATTTCACTCCACTCAGATGCACAATAGTAAATTTATAAGGATACAGATGCAGATCAATTTTGAAATTGTTTCTGTACAACTATATTTTAATTCCCATTTGCACAGATAAATGGCATTTACACTTTGTCGGACTCTGTTCCAGACCGCAAGCAATGTTTTCTAGAGTTCGAACTCTTTCCGGAGAGGTACAGGTTTTATTAGTTACAGAGCCATTTTGCCAATAAGTTTTGCCAATGCAGCCTGAGATGGGCAAAGACTCGTACATCTTTGAGATCTAGTGCAGTGGTGACTGTTCCTTTTTAGGAACCACTCATTTTTGCTCGTTTACCGTCCTTATTTATCTAATTGTGCCTGTTGGATTGTAGGTAAATTTCCAGAGGAATGTCAAGTACGCGCAGGTATTAACTGCTGCGTGATAAATTAATTGATTACGTAATATAAACGGATTGTTCACTTGAATTCCTTTATCTGAATGGTTTTGCAGAAAGCATCACATTAATCAGATGATGTGAGAGCCTGTTGACTGCAAGTCAGGTACAGGGAGGCCAGAGCAGGCTGTACAGAAGTATGAATTAGAGAACCTTTTTACAACCCACTGCGAACCACACCAGTCGACATTCACTTTCGAGGGAAGTTCGTAATCATAGCAGGTACAGTGTCTTCGTTTTCCATTTGGTTGCAGAAAATAGCACGTATTTATGTGGGCATTACTAGTGTGAAACAGCTGGAGTTAAACTGTCATATGTGAAACCAACATGAACAGTTTTCTTTTGCAATTTGCCCGTTTGTAAACTAACTAAGCGTGAGAGTCCCATACTATGTATGTGGGAGGTGAATATTTATTTGGAAAAACCACAACTTCCGACAGACAAGCTGAGAAACTACATACTTGAATTAGAAGCTTTTAGCAACAGCAGCAACAACATAAATATTCTGAGAGATCTTCGCAACTTCATAAGTGAAAAGAAACAAGACTTTCCTTTTCAAAACGATGACGACATATCACTTGTCATTGCTTTCAATATCTTTACAGTCGAAAAATATAAAAGGTTTTTGATCAGACAACAATTGAAAGGACTCACATGTTTCATACATGGAATCAGTCATCAGTTATTTGTAAAAGAAAAGTTCTGAGAGAGCACAGGCAGCCCCTAAAGACAGAGAAACGAATATGAATTTCAGTAATTCATTACTTACTTGTTAATATTCTTAAAATATAAATTTTACACATAAATGTATTTGAAAATAAAAGTTCAGTACCAGCTCGATGCTGATATCTTTGCGCATGTTCAGGTCATTTAGTTTACTATGGTACTATCACTTCTAGAGGTAGGTATGTTTTGATAGAAAACATTTTTGAAAAACTTCTCTTGTATTTACCTAGCAGGCATAAGATATATCAGAGGATTACATTGACAGTTTTTCAGTTAACTGCAAACTCTCTTCTCGAAGAACCACCTCATGGAGTATCTTTCCGTGGTCCAAGAGAATACATCATGCCAGGCGAATGGCCAAAGCCATTTGTGTATTGAAAAATTATATGTTCTATAATATAATTGAATTACAACAGAAAGAAGAGATGGTAGTTCGTTCTAGTTTTTTTTTCTTACCAGTATGTAAGTCGAAGCAAGATCCTGTGCTTCTTCAGAAGCCAAAGCACCGTCTTTGGATTTCATTATTCTTTCAAAACTTCATTTGTACATATCAGGTTGTCAATAGTGATACCTCGAATGTGGCTTGCAAAAAATTAAAATCATTTATGTTTCCCATCTGCTAGTCTGAGGCCTTAATCTCCTGAATCAAAATTGAGTACAGGCACTACAGTGAATCGTGAAATAGATCACAGACGAAGACGTATCAGAATTCAAGTAGGAATTGATCAAATTTCAAAAATTATGAGTAATAGGATTGAATAAATCGTTTCTAATACAGTAATAGTATCTTTAACCCTTTCACGTACATGGGACACATTTGTCCCACATATAAATCACCTTACTAATTGGCCCTAATCACATTTTTGTGCTGCAGATGCTCTACTTGAAGCAGATATATTTGTTTTCTTTAATATCGTACATCTTTGGTGGCAACAATTACTATAACTACCATTAGTCGTCGATTATTGTTGGTGTTTCTCACTTCGAGCAGACACACAAATTTATTCACTTATTGTGTGCGTATTGTGTTCTCTGCCTAACTGTCAAAGCTTGAAAGTATATTGAAGTAAGTTTCTCTTTTACTTTAGACCATTCATTTAGAAAATAACTGTATTTCGTCAGTGCAAATCTTTATTTTCATTCTTTGGGACATAGTTGTCCCAGTGTACCACAATGGTAATTTGTGTACTTGTTTTTGAATATCATGAAATCGTTAGTATTAAGTAAAAAAACGAGCAGAATGGCATTTAAAATTCGGATGAAAATATATTAGCTATCATTTGATTAAATAAGTGGAAAAATTTGTACTGGTATAATTTCAAATCTGCTTTTAGGTCATGTGCTCCAGAAAAAGTGAATTTTTCATCACTGATGAAAGTGTTATGCAGATTTTGGAGGCTTGCAGTAGTGATGACGAAGATAATCTGTTACTGGGTGAAGAAGATAAAGTTTTTCTAGAAGGTGATATGGAAGACGAAAGAGAACATGTTATTATAGAAGATACTGAACAAGAAATACGTAGCCCACCTAGCAAAAGAAGGCAAACAGACGAAATATCAGAACCAAATTCTAAGGTACCTGAGTCCCTTCCAGATTTACCAGAATTTAAATGATACAGAACTTACCATCCAAGACAGTTCAGTGATAACATGAATCATGGAGTTGGGAAAGTGCTTTTGTTTAGTGTCAGTGAAAATCTTGAAATACCACAGCCAACTGAAATTTTTCTTCTACTATTGGCCTAAAAGATTTGGTGCATGATATATTAATTCCTGAAAGTATTTGGTATGCAGAACAATCAGGCAACACATTCAGCACAAATGAAGATGAAATCAAGGAATTTCTTGGTATGAACCTGGTAATGGGGTACCATATTTTGCCTACATTTAGAAGCTTCTGGGCAACTGAACCCGATTTAGGTGTTCCTTATATAGCTCAGATTATGCCACTACATCGGTTTGAAGAGATTAGAAAGTACTTACATTTTTCCAACAATGTAGATCAGTCAATAAAGGAAGACAGCATATACAAAGTCAGATCTGTAATTACCCATTTGAACAAAATCTTCCAGGAATCTCTTAGTGCAACTAGGGCTCAATCTGTAGATGAGCATATGATCAGATTCAAAGGACACAATATTATGTGACAGTATGTCAAAAATAAGCCAGTCAAATGGGGTTTCAAAATGTGGTGCAGATGTGGTCAGGAAACCGACTACCTATTTGAGTGTGATTTATACACTGGCAAAAAAACCTCAGGTCCTGAAGTAGGGCTTGGTGAGTCAGTAGTTCTGCAACTGACAAAATCATTATCCAGGCTGGGATGTGAAATTTATATAGATAACTTTTTTAAGTCTCCGGCTTAGCAGTATTATCTTGGTTTACAAAATATCAGATCATGTGGAATAGTGAGCACCAATCGTAAAAACATCCCAAAGACATTCCCTCCAGACAAGGAAATGAAAAGAGGTGATTCATACAGTCTCAGTAGCAATGATCTGACTATCCTCAAATGGATGGATAACAAGCCAGTTTTTCTACTAACTAATTTTATTTCCCCAATACCATGTATGACAGTGAAGAGGTGTCAGTCTGGTTCTTCTGAAAAGATCAATATTCAGTGTCCTCTTATGATAAGAAAGTACAACAAGTGGATGGGAGGGGTGGTCCTTATGGACCAGAACAAAGTGAGTTATGAGATCGTCAGGAAGGCAAAGATTAAGTGATATCTGATAATTTTCTTTGATCTTCTTGACATTGGTGTAAACAATGCGTACGTAATATATTCAAAATTGGCACAAGAATAAGGATTCAAACAACACTGTCATCCCTAGAGTTCACACAATGCATTGCGAAAAATCTAATGGGAAATTATTCAAGTTGAGTAAGGAATTTATCAACAGTAATGAAAAAATCAAAAAGGCAGCAGTCCAGTTGCAATCCAAAGAGTCCAGAGCACCGAATGATAAAATCAGACGTAAGGAAGAGATGTGTTCATTGTGCTTCAAAGTGTGTTGAAAATCGCACTTACAATATTTGTGAACAGTGTGGTGTTATTGTAAGTAGGCTGTTTAGGTTTTTATATTGGTAACGCCATGTAGCGCTCTGTATGAAAATCACTGGCTGCGCTATGTGCAGTCTGTGGCTGGTTGGCATTGTTGTAATACTCGCCATTGTAGTGTTGGGCGGCTGGATGTTAACAGCGCGTAGCGTTGGGCAGTTGGAGGTGAGCCGCCAGCAGTGGTGGACATGGGTAGAGAGATGGCGGAGTTTTGAAATTTGTAAGACTGGATGTCATGAACTGATTATATATATATATATATATATATATATATATATATATATATATATATATATATATATATATATATATGACTATTAAGGTAAATACATTGTTTCTTCTCTATTAAAATCTTTCATTTGCTAAATATGCCTATCAGTAGTTAGTGCCTTCCGTAGTTTGAATCTTTTATTTAGCTGGCGGTAGTGGCGCTTGCTGTATTGCAGTAGTTCGAGTAACGAAGATTTTTGTGAGGTAAGTGATTTGTGAAACGTATAGATTAATGTTAGTCAGGGCCATTCTTTTGTAGGGATTTTTGAAAGTCAGATTGCGTTGCGCTAAAAATATTGTGCTTCAGTTTAAGCACAATCTTGCACAATTTTTCTAAGGGGACGTTTCATTATTTTATGCTTTGCTTCAAGCAAAAACTGTTTTGCAGAATTTCACATCAAATAGACAACATATACACAGCCTCAGCAATTTTTCGATGTATTAAGTGTAATGTGTTCTGTAACTGTCCTTTAAGGACCACAGGGACAAATGCGTCCCAGATTTTTTTTAGCAGTACAAATAAAAATATTTGAAATAATAACATTTTTTGTTTATAAAACCTCCAGTTATTCTCCCACTCAATACATGTGAACTATTAGTCTTTCAGAAGAAATAAACACTGCATTTTTGACAGAAATTTAATGTAGTTAAATTTTGTACTGCGATATGTTTTCGCTAGAGACCATAATTTTCGAATTATTCAAGGACCAGGAGGAGATTTTCTGAATACCTCGAAAACTGTGGTCTCCAGCAGAAACACGTCCCAGCACAAAATTTAATTGCCTTAAATTTCCTACAAAAAGGTCCTGTTCATTTTCTCTATGGCACTAATGGTTTGCACGTTGCGAGCAAGAAAATACGAAAATCTCACATGTGATCTATGAAAGTGTTGGGGGTTGCATAAAACCTCTAGGCACGGACAGCTGAGTCACCCATTATAATTACCTCATTTACCCTGGAAATCGAGAATCTCGGCGATTTTTACCTGATACCAATATCAGTACTGGCAAGATACCAGGCCCAGGAATTCCAAGACATCCGAGAATTTTTAATTTGAATCAAATGAAACTATATGGTTACTGAGACCTTTTCAAGTCTATAAATGCAAACTAAAGTGATGAATGGAAATTTGTACCAAGGATGGGATTTGAACCCAGATTTTCTGCTCACTAGACAAATGCGCTAACCATTACACCACCCTGGCACAGTGGATTTGTAATGTGGCAGATTGAGTGAGGGTCTGATTTGCACGTTACATCAGAGCTTTATAAATCTCAACGGGAAGGTGAATATGGCACCTAACTTAATTTGGCAGTAATGAGCAAATTTGCCTAGCAGAATGTAATGCAAAAAGGGATGACATTCAATCAACAGTAATTAACACACCATCCCTATACTGCATGTTTGAGCGGAAGGTGAAACAAGCAGCGAGAGGCGTTTTAGCTTGGAATTTAGAGGGATGATGCAGAGGCAAGGCCGCTCTACAGGGGGTACCACGGAAACCACTTAAAGGAGTGTCCCAGGCGGAAAGTCAACGACCGACCAGGTGACTCAGATGGGGAGAGCGAGTATAACAGCCCATCTGAGGGAGCACAGGAAAGAAAGCTTTTAGAAAACTGCGTTTCAGAATTTCGTATGGATATGAAACAAGACCCGTGACGCACTTTCGATCACGTGTCCAGCAAGTGGTACACATGTGAGAGAGTCAATGTATGCATTTAGTCGTCTGGAACAGACACAAAACGTCCGATTGGAGGAAGCGTGCTAGGAAGGAGAAAAGAGCCTAAGTTTCGATGCAGTTTAATGGTAGGGACCTTGCGATTGGTAGAGAGAGTTTCCACAAAATAAGAGGAACGTTCCTATTGGTTGAAAAAAGCCGTGACATGAAGAAAGAAAGACAGTTCGGACAGTTCAGCTATAAGTAAGACAAGGCGAAAATTTTTGGGGAACTCTTTTCTGAACTGGCGTCAAGTGCAGAACAGAGCACATAACGCTCTGTATGATGCAGAGGAGTAATTTATGTGAACACTATATTCACAGCAGCTGGTATTTAGCTAGAAATTAGCTGTAGCGTCGTTTAGCTCCAACTGTGGAGAAACGAACCAGCCAATTAGTTAATTGTTCTTGCAAGAACTGGGAGGGCATTATAATATGCACGCTGCCCCAATCATGTGCGTGTATATCGCCACATTCTAAGACTAGGGATGAGTACATGTTCTCTCACATAACGAGAAACATAGGAAACGTTTCTGATGGAAAATTCAGCAAAGGTGTAATTAGTTTTATAGGAATTTCAGCGAAAGAGAGCAGCCTAGCAGATAACAGCTCATCGCAGCTTAAGGTAAATACCGCGTGCAGAGGCTTAAACTTGTTGGTTCACCAGCTTGCGTACACTGTAAACTCGAAAAACCTTGGGTAATCTTTTGCTCAATTTGTCACATAACTAATCATCCACCATAGACTTGATTGTCATCCTAAAAATAGTACCGAACTTTGAACCGGAATCGGACGATTCCTGACAACTGTGTTTTTGTTGTCACATTGAAACCTATGTAAAAGCGTGTATTTTTGTGCTAATATTGCGACATTATACATGTCATTTCAACTTACCCAGTTGTCTTCAATCCTAGAAAAAGTAGACCAAAAATTGCACCTTACAGCTTTGCACAACTGCATGGACAACCCTAGCACACTTTTCTCCTCAATCCAGATTCCCATTCATGCCTCAGCCCATTGCCTGGTTTCCACACAGGATCCCCAGATTCGTTCAGTGCTGAGGTGCTATTCCAATACAGCTGAAGAGTCTCTTCAATGCTGTTCGAGTTTAGGTGAAATACCAAATGGACTGAGGCGTGAGTGGGAGTTTGGAGGCAGGAGGTAGTTGTGCAAAGCCGTTGTGCCAGGGTGGCGTACTGGTTAGCGCATCTGTGTAGTGAACGGGAGACCTGGATTGGAATCCTCGTCGTGATAAAAAATTTCATTTGTCACTTCAGACTGCATATATACATCATAGATGTTTGAAGCTTGAACAGGTCTCAGGAACCATATTGTTTCATTTGATTAAAGTACCTATGCCTGGGCTCAGCCTGGATCCCCCACTTTGTTCGATGCTGAGGTGCTGTTCCAATACAGTTGGAGAGCATCTGAAATGCTGATTCAGTTTAGCTGGAATACTAGGTGGGCTGAGGCGTGAATGAGAATTTGGACTGAGAATTGAGGAGTGCTATAATAGTCTGAGCAGTTGTGCAAAGCCACCGAGCCACGGTGGCATAGTGGTTAGCACATCTGTCTCGTGAGCCAGAGAGTCGGATTCGAATACCACCCTTGGTGCAAATTTTCATTCGTCGCTTTGGTCTGCATACATACATTTTAAGTATTAACTATTAAGTATTAAGTATTAAGTAATTCTGCATTTGCTGTTGCAATTTTTAATTTACTTTTTTATGATGGAGTTGTATTAACATGGTATGCTGATTAGCAACACCAAATATTTAAACGTTTTTTGAAATTGGTTACTGAATAGTTGTCAATGTGTAAAATTTCTCCGACACTTTGGCCATTCTTGCAGATGGTCTTCCTCGGGGCGTTTTTGCTAAGTGCTGAACGAGATAAGTTTTGGTTCTTATATACTGGCGGAAAAGGCTGTTTTCGTGTTCTAGCTGGATACTGAGGATGGGGAGGAGGGGCGTTAGACGTCCTTTACTGGTTTTTGCAATGTTTCTCTACATTAGTGAAAAAAGACTTTCTTGATTAGTGTTTCCGTAATCACTTGCCGCTGATGTAAATAGCCAAGCGACCTGACAACATGAATAGAGACATTAGGTGTCTTTGCTACCAGCAGTAACAGGGCAACGGAACGGTAGCGCATGCGAAGCAACACACACACAGTCGTGCAGGAGACAGCAGTGGCCACATGTACACACTGTACTGGCACACCTCAACTGGTAGCAGACAGCGAGTAAATAGGACTACGTCACAACTTCTGCCGGTTTCCCATTCGCCTATTTCCATCAGTGGCAAACAATTAAGCAAATACTAATCAAGAACGTCTATTCCACCAACGAAAAGAAGTAATGCAAACACCAATAAAGGACGTCTAACGCCCGTTATCCTCAATACCCAACCATATTACAATCACAGTCTTTTCCGCCAGTATATAAGAACTAAAACTTCTCTCATTCAGCAATTATCAAAAACATCCCGAGGAAGATCATCTGCAACAGTGGCCGAAATGTCGGAGATATTTTAAACATTCACAATGTGGTCACATATCGAGAAGAATTTATTGACTTTGATGAGTGTGTTTGCGAGTATCAAAATATGTGACATAAATGGCTGTATCTTTCTACTACATTGAATCAGAATCTTAGATTTTTTACACCGCCAAGGGACTGTAGACCTTAGTATGTGATATAAATTACAGCTTGATACTTCTACCACTCCTGAGAAATATGGGTCTTACTAGCAGGACAGACAGACAGACAGACGGGCAGGAAGGTGGACGCCCAACAAAATGATCCTATAAGGGTTTCATTTTCACCGATTGAGGTACGGTATGCTTATAACAAAATGTTATTTCCTCGTCATATCTGCCTAACATGCTTAGTAAATAGTAGGTTTATAGGCGATATTAGTAAAGTCAATGTAGCAATATGATATTTATAATGAAGTTTAAAGAACAAATTTTTTGTTAAAAGCTACTTCTGAACAATATTTTTTGAGATACAAAATAAACACAGTTTTATGCTGTTCTTCAATTTCTCGAGTTAAGAGACACCGCTTCACCTTTTCGTACTGAGCCTAAATCAGACGCAGCACCTTTTTTGTGTGCAAAGAAACCAAACTAGGAGGTACCAGAAAGCAACAATTAGACTTGAAAAATAACAGCCTCTGTATGTGTCATATTATATTTTTGGAAGAAATGCTAAAATGACAGGTTTCATTTAAATTTTGTTACACTACAATAAAAAAAAGATTAAGAATTAGCTTGCAAAGCACTCGTTAAATCAAGCAGATAATACTTAAATAACTTACAAATATATATAAAAAGAAACCAATGGCTTAATGATTAGTGTGCACTCAAAAGTTGATCTAAACAACAAAGAGATAAACAGAACTCACTTTTAGCTGCCTGAAAATATGTAATTATTACATACAATTTACTTTTTGTACAAGTTATACAGGGTGTTCATTTTAACTGAAGACACTGAAATATCTCGGAAACTACACAGTGGGTAAAAAAACTTATAATTCCAATTTGTTTGCCTCGGAGGGGGACATCCAACGATACCACACTTGACGCGCCCCCCCCCCCTCCCCTCCCTGTGCGTGCGTGGCAAGCGACAACTTTGAAATCTTCCATGGGAGAGGGGAGCCCCCTTTTTTATTGCGGATTATGATTCTGCGTCAAAATGTACAGAATGTTTTGTTTCAAACATTTTTTCTTTCGTTTCCCAACCGATGGCGCTGTAATCGGAGGAACAGTAATGCGTACACAACCGTAATTTACGACATGATATTCAATGGCCTTTCCATGTCCAGTGGTACGTGGGACCAACCTCCACCTTGTGAGGGTAGAACAGGCCAGTACTTCGTAACTTCTAATTGGAAACCCCATGCGCAACGTTGTATTCCTCCGACATATCGAGGTGAAAGCTACTCTACTATTCCAATGAGACTAAGTGTGAAACATAGTACCACCAGCTTCAGTGCACTTCGTGATCGCTTTTCAAATGACTGTACACAGAACAGAAGCATGTCTGCGGGAATATCAGCACAGGCATTTCTGATGTGGTCGATCCATGTCCTCACGGCCTGTTGACATTTTCTGGTACACTTTATCTTTTAAATATCCCCACATAAATAAATCCGGCGACCTAGGGAACCAATTAATTGGGTCACCCACCTCTGTTGATCCACCGGCAAGTGTAAACACGGTCTAATACCTCCCGTAATACAGTTGCTTAATGCGCTGGGCAACCGTCATGCTGAAAACACATACGTTGTAGAACGTCCAGGGCAATATCCTGCAGTAGTACCAGTATTCCT
This sequence comes from Schistocerca gregaria, assembly GCF_023897955.1. Lineage (NCBI taxonomy): Eukaryota > Metazoa > Arthropoda > Insecta > Orthoptera > Acrididae > Schistocerca > Schistocerca gregaria. Next base: position 443,470,350 of record NC_064923.1, read on the forward strand.
GTTCCAAAAAGGAACCAATGAGTTTGTTCCCCAAGATGGCACACCATACGTTAAGCATCGAAAAATACACACCTGGAAATGGAAAAAAGTCACATTGACACCGGTGTGTCAGACCCACCATACTTGCTCCGGACACTGCGATAGGGCTGTACAAGCAATGATCACACGCACGGCACAGCGGACACACCACGAACCGCGGTGTTGGCCGTCGAATGGCGCTAGCTGCGCAGCATTTGTGCACCGCCGCCGTCAGTGTCAGCCAGTTTGCCGTGGCATACGGAGCTCCATCGCAGTCTTTAACACTGGTAGCATGCCGCGACAGCGTGGACGTGAACCGTATGTACAGTTGACGGACTTTGAGCGAGGGCGTATAGTGGGCATGCGGGAGGCCGGGTGGACGTACCGCCGAATTGCTCAACACGTGGGGAGTGAGGTCTCCACAGTACATCGATGTTGTCGCCATTGGTCGGCGGAAGGTGCACGTGCCCGTCGACCTGGGATTGGACCGCAGCGACACACTGATGCACGCCAAGACCGTAGGATCCTACGCAGTGCCGTAGGGGACCGCACCGCCACTTCCCAGCAAATTAGGGACACTGTTTCTCCTGGGGTATCGGCGAGGACCATTCGCAACCGTCTCCATGAAGCTGGGGTACGGTCCCGCACACCGTTAGACCGTCTTCCGCTCACGCCCCAACATCGTGCAGCCCGCCTCCAGTGGTGTCGCGACAGGCGTGAATGGAGGGACGAATGGAGACGTGTCGTCTTCAGCGATGAGAGTCGCTTCTGCCTTGGTGCCAATGATGGTCGTATGCGTGTTTGGCACTGTGCAGGTGAGCGCCACAATCGGGACTGCATACGACCGAGGCACACAGGGCCAACACCCGGCATCATGGTGTGGGGAGCGATCTCCTACACTGGCCGTACACCTCTGGTGATCATCGAGGGGACACTGAATAGTGCACGGTACATCCCAACCGTCATCGAACCCATCGTTCTACCATTCCTAGACCGGCAAGGGAACTTGCTGTTCCAACAGGACAATGCACGCCCGCATGTATCCCGTGCCACCCAACGTGCTCTAGAAGGTGTAAGTCAACTACCCTGGCCAGCAAGATCTCCGGATCTGTCCCCCATTGAGCATGTTTGGGACTGTATGAAGCGTCGTCTCACGCGGTCTGTACGTCCAGCACGAACGCTGGTCCAACTGAGGCGCCAGGTGGAAATGGCATGGCAAGCCGTTCCACAGGACTACATCCAGCATCTCTACGATCGTCTCCATGGGAGAATAGCAGCCTGCATTGCTGCGAAAGGTGGATATACACTGTACTAGTGCCGACATTGTGCATGCTCTGTTGCCTGTGTCTATGTGCCTGTGGTTCTGTCAGTGTGATCATGTGATGTATATGACCCCAGGAATGTGTCAATAAAGTTTCCCCTTCCTGGGACAATGAATTCACGGTGTTCTTATTTCAATTTCCAGGAGTGTAGTACCTCGCCAAAGAACGTGGTGGTCGTTTGCATGACGTGCGCAGTCACAAAACACTACCCGGTTATGGAAATTGGCGCCAAGAGGTTCTTGATGCAGTGACATGCGGTATGGTTGATAGTTACGGCGATGCTGTATTGTGACAATAGTGCCTACGGACATACCGGAATCGCAATGCAATTGCCGGAAGCTTATCCGTGGGTTTTGGTGCACTACCGCCAGTACAGCTATTTCATTAGCTTTTCCTGTAAAACGTTTGTTTCGTTTCCTTCCGTCGGTTTGTACGCTGCGATCAGACAAAGAGGCGTTCACGGACTTATAACAGAACGGACGAGATGGAGCTTTCTCTGGAAAACCCTTGGCATACAAGGCAACAACAGCCTCAACATTTCTTCTAGAGTCCCGTTAAATCAGGATCATTTCAGTTTCTTCTTCTGTGGTTGCAACATTCATCGTTCACTTGCATGTATCTTACCCAAATCATAGATAGGTGAGCAGGCAACAAACACTGCTCAAGTATTGTATCTGCACGATACATGAGCTCCGTTCACAGTGTATTCTCTATTATGATTCGTCGTAGTTCGCTACACGGCTACCAAAAAGGCAGCCGTTCGATATGTCGGAGAACACAAAGTTGCGAATGGGGTTTCCAATTAGAAGCTATGAAATACTGGCCTGTCCTACCCTCACAAGGTGGAGGTGGGGTCCCACGTGCCACTGGATATTGAAGGGCCATTGAGGTGGGGTCCCACGTGCCACTGGATATTGAAGGGCCATTGAGTAGCACGTCAAAAATTACGGTTGTGTACGCATTGCTGGTCCTCCGATTGCAGCGCCTATGTGGTGAAACGTAGAAAATGCTTCAGACATTTTGCTGCAGAATCTTAATCTCCAATAAAAAAACGGGGGTTCCCATTGAAGATCAAAAAGTTGCCGTCCGCCACACACGCACGGAGTGGTGGGTCGAGTGTGTTATCGCTGGATGCCCCCTCCGAGACAGACAGATTGGAATTACAACTTTTTTGGTCCAATGTGTAGTTTTCGAGATATTTCAATGTTTGCAGCTAAAATGAACACCCTGTATAATTATAAAAAGTTGAACTGGAATGAGGAACGACTGGGACGAAACCGACGTAGGAACGAGAAACGGAGGTACTAGACCAAAGAACGTGACCGACTGAACGAAACTGAGGCGGGAACGAGACCGGCTGAAGAGTACAGTGAACGATCGTTCCAGGAAATGAGACTTCGACCAAAGTGAACGGTGAATAACTTGAACAACTGTTCCGAGAAATGAGACCGACAGCGACCGAAGTGAACTGTGAACAACCATTCCGTAGAAGTCATTCCTCGGCCTTTCCGTTCAGTTTGGTGAACAGCTCATCTGGACACGTTAGTGAATGACCAGCCTCTATGCCGACTTTGCAAACGTTTCCTAAGAACTGTGCTTTGCATAACACTCGACTATGTACGCGCGCTTCTTTGTCTTGATCACCATTCTGTGTCGCATCCAACGGTCACTAAATACGTCTGCTCCTCTCACTCACTCCGGTGTAGTGACACTGCGAAATATTCGGAACAAAACATACCGCGTCGGTCTTAAAAATACTTTCCGGGCCAGTTTTATTTTGCCCGTCCTGTATATTCGGACCATCGAAGGCTCTTGCCCCACGCGCACCAGTTCTAAATCTCTTCCAGAAATAAATGCAGTAATTTCAGCACAAACAGTACCGAGGGAACAGGAGATCTTTGATCACCCGCAACGAGGCACTGAAATTGGTGCAGAACAGTCAGGTATACGTAATAGCTTAAACACTTTTTTGCGTTGAATGGTCCCCGTTTCACTGCAAGTGTCTGGCCTCCGCCGTTAATGACAAGTACGCCGCGTCGATAGAGAACCGAATGGTACCGTGGCACGCAATGAATCTTGCTACAAGGGTGTGGAAAAGGGCCTCCACTGATGAGGTTGCCTCGTCACGAAAGAGCTCTACGACGTGAATAAATCAGGTAAAAGTGAACCTGTTGTGACCTAGGTGAAGAGTTTCTGTGAAGATTACAGGCTGTTGCCCAGAATAATGACACACAGAGAGTACGTGCGCGAAAAGAAGTAATTTTCCTGACGAACACAAGTCAACGGAAGAATAATCTCTCAGCGCACCCACCAAAATTTGATACTAGCATCTCTGCAGTTGAGACTTACAAATAAGGTATTAGTCGATTGTGGACGACGTTGAAAATTCTTGGCATTTGGTTGTCAACAAACGTGGAATGCTTAGTTTGAGTTGTCAACGTTGATAGTGAATGGAAAAGATGTATGTAGTCGACAAATAAGCTACAAGACTACTGTAAATACTAATAAGCACTCCGTCTTCAGGCCACGAGTGGCCTACCGGGACCATCCGACCGCCGTGTCATCCTCCAGATGGATGCAGATACGACGGGTGTGGAGTCAGCACAGCGCTCTCCCGATCGTCATGATGATATTCTTGACCGAAGCCGCTACTAGTCGGTCGAGTAGCTCCTCATTTGGCATCACGAGGCTGAGTGCAACCCGAAAAATGGGAACAGCGCATGGCGGCTGGATGGTCATCCATCCAAGGCGACGGCCACGCCCAACACCGCTTAACTTCGGTGATCTCACGGGAACCGGTGTATCCACAGCGGCAAGGCCGTTGGCACTCTAAATACTAACTAAGTGATTATTATCCTCCTTCTCCTTCTTTCTTCAAGAGTTAACATTTTCTTGTTTTGTTTCTTTGTTCAGTGCCTGTTGTCTGTGATTAGTTTCTATTTGATCTCTCCTCTTCTTCCTTGGTCTACCGAAGGATCCCTTCCCTATTGGCCGATAATTCGTTGTTGTTTTAGGCGTTTTGTTTGCATTCATTGTTGTTAGCAGTCATGCGATCCGAGGGTTTTTTGTGAAGACTGACAGAAGATGAAATGCTCCCGGGCAGCGTTATGGGTGCTGAGCTGGATAAGCCTGATGATGGTGCTGCAACCGCTATGCCTTCATGTTGGCATACTTTTCTCTCGGGATTTACTCTCTTAGTCTTTGAAGATCCCTCTTACACGAACGGCAGTGGTTAAGATTCTTCTCCGTCAGGTCCAAAGACAGTTATCTCCACTGTTGCTGTCGTCGAGGTCTTAACCAGAGATCTATTAACGATACAAAAATTGAACTCTTACTTTAGATATCATTAACTGTTTAGACATTATTATGAGCGATACACGTTTACCTACTATTAGATTACTGTAGCAGCTGTTACAGTCTACTCCTGCCTTGTTACCATTAAGTTCATGCCCTACCTTCGTACACAATGACTACCACGAACCATTTTCGCGGTTGGTGGCACCAAGTATCCTTCCACAGTTTGATATCGTTCTGCGACAAAGTTAAGGTACAATGCCTCTGTACTGTCCTCAGAAACGTTTCTCAGGACGTGTTAAGTTTGGACCACTTTCCACAATCTGTCGACGAGGATAAGTGTCTTGGAAGTACGGTTGTTGAACAAGGAAACGTCAGACTAGCATATCTCAGGGAAAACATGCACTACTACACACCGTGCGGTCTCGCAAACTGAACACCCAGGAATGATGAAATCGTTGTGAGGTGACTGGCCGGGCAAAGTATTTGGTAGTTATAAGGCAAGCTAAGTTGGGTGAAGAAGAATTTGCGATACTATATAGTTGTCGACTTTGCTCAACGACGTAACAGTAATGTATGCTGAGAAGTTACTTCTTAGCGCGTATATTGAATCCTATTTCTTTATAGCGGTACTCGTTGTCACATTTGCGTTGGTTTCGACAGAAATCATATTTTTAATCTTTGCTGTGAATGAAAAACAAAATTCTCTCTCTTCTGTTTCGATGGGAATTACAGTCTTTTTTTCTGTACAATAAACACGCTTTTCTTTTATTCGTGCTGTATTTCATGGTCTCCAATATAGCTGTAGACCATTTTTAACGAAATTCGATTCGTTTTCTTTCCTCTGAATAATTAAAGTTCTTGTTGAGATAAACATTTCGATTAACTTGAGATACATACCCATAACTGCCTATCGCATCTCCATTTAATTATAAAGCTAATGAGTATTTTTCGATTCTAGCTTCTGGTTCTTTACTATACATATTTTATTTTAAGTTTCTTCCCGGTAAGTAGTTAAAGATCTTATTGAACTAGAGGTAGTACACCAATGATAAGTGTAACACATGGACAGGCAAAAATAAATAGTATGGAAACTTCAAAATTATTAGGTGTCTACATTGATGAGAATTTAGCCTGGAAATAGAACATTTTAAACGCCTCGACGAATCATTGTTTTTATTCTCTGTCATATACTCGTAAACCCTATCCTAGTATGTCGCTACTACACGACCCACGAACAAACTTGGCAATACCCTACGACTAATCCAAAACCACGTGGCATTCGATGAGAACTTAAAGCTTTGCCTGTTATACCACGTTAGGAGAGACGATGGTTCAAATCCTCGACCGGCCATCCTGATTTCGGTTTTCTGTGATTTCCCTAAATCGCTTAAGGCTCACGAGCTTGTGCTCCACCTCTTACGATCTCGTCAACGTTAAACATAAATCCTCCTCCTTCTTTTAGCTGTTATCATCGGCGTAACTTCCTAACCGCCATACCTCAAGTGTATTCCTTCTGTCCAACAGCGAGCCAGCATTTTTGTCATTCTGTGAACACTACCCCAGCGTTCTTCATCACTACCTTCACCGCCCACAAGAACCCCCCTAACTGTCTCCCACCGCGACGCATAACTTTGGAACGTGCCTACAGCCTCCTCCTGTAATGCTGCACAGGCGTGGCACCCCGCGACCTCGCCTTCGAGCTCGACGACACTCCACACAGCAAAATGTCGACGTGTGCGAAAAAAGGCCGCACCTCGGAAGTTCATACGATGTGTAACGTATGTTAATGATGTCACATTCGCACCAAATTCACCACAATTCTGTCCAATGCCACCGTTGACATCTCACACGACGGGAAGGTCGTCACAGCTCCTGTTACCCAGATTTCACCCCTTCTTTCCACGCCTCTGCGATGGAGGTCGGAACCGCAGCATCCAGGGTTGAAATCTCGCGATTTTCCTATCAGTGACCGAGGCAAAGTTCCAGGCACCCTGCTGCTCAGAATCTATACCATGGTGTCTCAAGGTGTGGTGTAAATTCAATGAAACCTCTCCTTTCCCTGGGGCGATGATTCCCTCACGTTTCGAGGTCGATAACGACAGTTCGCAGTGAGATGACCAAAAGGAAGACTTCTTGACAACCGTTGATACCGATGACACACTCGGGCATTTCAATCCTTCTCTAAAGACACTGTGGTGTTGCATCTCTACTAAATACGATGGACCCCCTTTGAAGCCCAGCGTGGCCAAAATATTCGGCCTCATGTACCGGGTGGTCATAACTAAACTTTCCCTACTTAACACGTTATTTTGGACACTAATTGCCGCACGGCGACCACACTTGGTAGCATTAATGTCGATGATATGGGGAAGAGAAACAAAGCAGGAACAGTTCGATTGAAACACGTTTTATATGCTGCTATAGTGCATCATACCACTACATTACTACTACAAAAGGGGCTCGATATGGCACCCACCACTGTTCACAAGAATCTGAAAGCACAGTATTGGATACTGCACAGCAGAATGAAGCATGTCCGTAGGTGTATGCTGGTTACATCTCTTGATATGCTGCGCTTCAGATCAGCACATGTGTGAATGTTCCCCTCGTAAACCCTGTCCTTCAGGTAGTCTCACAACGAGAAATCACAGGGATCAGATGATCGTGCTGGCCAAGCATTTGGAAACGATCGGCTGATAATTCGACCGACTCCAAACGCGTTTCGAAGCAGGTGACCTCACGAGCGTTGTGCGTTGGGGCCCCATCTTGCATGAAAACTGTCGACTTCAATGCGTATCTCTCCTGTAGGGCCGGCGCTGCCTAATCACACTGAACGTCTTTGGTCCTTGAGCACCAACTTGTGCAAAAAAGAATGGGCCTATGATGAACGTAGCCATGAAGCCACACCACGTGGTGACAAGTTCACCATACAGAGAAACTTCATGCATAGTGACTGGAGGTGAAGATCCCACGCTCGGTAATTCTGCGTGTTCACCTCACCCATCAGAGGAAAAGAGCTTCGTCTGTCCATATGATGGTCCAGGAATAGCTCTCGTCAACTTCACCCTTGCGAGAAAGTGGAGAGAGAAGTCAACACATCGTTATGCATACTGTGGTGCAAGCTGCTGTACGATATGGGTCTTGTACGGACAACGTTTGGAAGTGGTTCGAAGCACTTTCCGTACAATGGTTCAAGGGATGTTCAACTGTCGTGATATAGCACGCTCACTGGCTGACGATCGGAAATTGCGCGCAGCGTTTTCTGCCATAGCAACAGCGATTTCATCAACCACCTGTGGTGCAACCGGTGGTCGGGTTCTTCCCGAAGCGACGCCCAGTTATCCAGCTGATTCGAACTTCTTCCTCATGCTCCGCACAACAGGTGGAAAAAATAGGACTCTTCCGTACTCCTTTCAGCTGGCGAAATTCACGAAGTGCACCTGCAACACTACTGTCACCTTGAGGACAGAGCTTCACCAATAATGCCCTGCTCCTTTTGTCCGAGCTCATGCTGACACAGAGCTTCACTAGTAATGCCCTGCTCCTTTTGTCCGAGTTCATGTTGACACATCAACAAGTGCACTGCGACTGGTCAGATGTGTGAGACTATGAATTACGATGACTGATCACGACACCTGGTGGCCATAGTTGTAACTGGACGGTGGCACTCTGATGTACAGAAATCATGCACCCCATACTCTTGACATTAATGCTACCAACTTTGATACTCGCAGAGTAATTAGTTTCTGTGTTATAATGTGTTAAATAGGGAAAGTTTAATTATAACCACTCTGTATGGAACCACCAGGGACGATCAAAACGATTCGATGAAATTTGAACGTGTTCCAGAGCAGCTTAGCAGCAAAGCAGCTTTCTCTCATCTATTATTTCGAGGCCTTCTGTGGCGTGATAACAGGGGGATGCGAAATTGACACATGGGTGGATAATGGGGCAAAGGTTCCCTCTAAGACGCCCCAGAACCCTTGGAGGCAACCGCCCACCTTTTTGCCGCCATCGTCAGGTGCGCTGCCGAACTGAGCTCCTGAGAGCGGGCGGCCGTCCTAAATCCCCTTCCCCGCGAGGCGTTCTCTCCGCGGTCCGCGCCCGCGGCTGCATGCCAGTGGTCGCTGAGAGGCTGGCGTCGGCGTCTGTGGTGGCGTCGGTGTGACTGCCTCGTCCACCCTGGCCGTTCGTTTGTTTTCTTTGCTGAGCCTCTTTTTAATTAGACTCAGTGCCGGTTCCCATGCCTTGCTGAGGTTATAGCCACAATCCCTGCCAATTGTTAGCAGTTGATGGTTGGAGTGCAGACACATTATCTGCATGTACAGTAATGCTGGCAACTGATGAGTTATGCATGGGGATCATATCAACCCGTACCGCATCAAAACAGCCTGAAGATGACGCAATGAAGCGTTGAAACTGGTAGCGACATCATCATCATCATCATTTAAGACTGATTATGCCTTTCAGCGTTCAGTCTGGAGCATAGCCCCTTATAAAATTCCTCCATGTTGCCCTATTCATTGCTAACATTGGTGCCTCTTCTGATGTTAAACCTATTACTTCAAAATCATTCTTAACCGAATCCAGGCATCTTCTCCTTGGTCTGCCCCGACTCCTCCTACCCTCTACTGCTCAACCCATGAGTCTCTTGGGTAACCTTGCTTCTCCCATGCGTGTAACATGACCCCACCATCTAAGCCTGTTCGCCCTGACTGCTACATCTATAGAGTTCATTCCCAGTTTTTCTTTGATTTCCTCATTGTGGACACCCTAATGCCATTGTTCCCATCTACTAGTACCTGCAATCATCCTAGCTACTTTCATATCCGTAACCTCAACCTTGTTGATAAGGTAACCTGAATCCACCCTGCTTTCGCTCACATACAACAAAGTTGGTCGAAACATTGAACGGTGCACAGATAACTTAGTCTTGGTACTGCCTTCCTTCTTGCAGAAGAGAGCAGATCGTAGCTGAGCGCTCACTGCATTAGCTATGCTACACCGCGCTTCCAGGTCTTTCACTGTGTTTCCATCCTGCGAGAATATGCATTCTAAGTACTTGAAACCGTCCACCCGTTCTAACTTTGTTGCTCCTATTTGGCACTCAATCCGTTTATATTTCTTTCCCACTGACATTACTTTCGTTTTGGAGATGCTAATCTTCATACCATAGTCCTTACATTTCTGATCTAGCTCTGAGATATTACTTTGCAAACTTTCAATCGAATCTGCCATCACAACTAAGTCATCCGCATATGCAAGACTGCTTATTTTGTGTTCACATATCTTAATCTCACCCAGCCAGTCTATTGTTTTCAACATATGATCCATAAATAATATGAACAATAGTGGAGACAGGTTGCAGCCTTGTCTTACCCCTGAAACTACTCTGAACCATGAACTCAATTTACCGTCAACTCTAACTGCTGTCCGACTATCCATGTAAAGACCTTTAACTGCTTGCAAAAGTTTGCCTCCTATTCCATAATCTCGTAGAACAGACAATAACTTCCTCCTAGGAACCCGGTCATAAGCCTTTTCTAGATCTATAAAGCATAGATACAATTCCCTGTTCCACTTATAACACTTCTCCATTATTTGCCGTTAGCTAAAGATCTGGTCGTGATAACCTCTAAGAGGCCTAAACCCACACTGATTTTCATCAAATTGGTCCTCAACTAATACTCGCACTTTCCTTTCAACAATACCTGAGAAGATTTTACCCACAACGCTGATTAAAGAAATACCTCTGTAGTTGTTACAATCTTTTCTGTTTCCATGTTTACAGATTGGTGTGATTACTGCTTTTGTCCAGTCTGATGGAACCTGTCCCGACTTCCAGGCCATTTCAATTATCCTGTGTAGCCATTTAAGACCTGCCATTCCACTGTATTTGATGAGTTCTGACTTAATTTCATCCACCCCAGCTGCTTTATTGCACTGCAATCTATTGACCATTTTCTCCACTTCCTCAAATGTGATCCTATTTCCATCATCATTCCTATCCCATTCTACCTCGAAATCTGAAACATTACTGATCGTATTTTCACCTACATTGAGCAACTCTTCAAAATATTCCCTCCATCTGCCCGAGGCATCCCCAGGATTCACCAGCAGTTTTCCTGACCTGTCCAAAATACCTGTTATTTCCTTCTTACCTCCCTTTCGAAGACTGCTAATTACACTCCAGAATGGTTTTCCAGCAGCTTGACCCATAGTCTCCAACCTGTTTCCAAAGTCTTCCCAAGATTTCTTCTTGGATGCTGGAATTATCTGTTTGGCTTTGTTTCTTTCTTCAACATAACTTTCTCTGTCTACCTGAGTTCTAGTATGTAGCCATTTTTGATACGCCTTCTTTTTCCTTTTACAGGCTTCCTTGACTGTGTCATTCCACCATGCTGTTTGCTTCATCCTACTTTTACACATTACTGTTCCAAGACATTCTTTAGCCACTTCTAGTACTGTGTTCCTGTACCTTGTCCATTCCTTTTCCAATGACTGTAATTGACTACATTCAACTAACTGGTACCTTTCTGAGATCACTGTCATGTACTTGTGTCTGATTTACTTATCCTGAAGTTTCTCCACTCTTATCCTCCTATATATGGACCTGACCTCCTGCACTTTCGGTATCACAATCCCAATTTCACTGCAGATTAAATAATGATCAGTGTCATCAAAGAATCCCCTGAGTACACGTGTGTCCCTCACAGCCTTCCTGAATTCCTGATCTGTTATTATGTAGTCAATGACAGATCTGGTTCCCCTGCCTTCCCAAGTATACCGGTGAATGTTCTTGTGTTTAAAAAAGGAGTTTGTGATTACTAAGCCCATACTGGCACAGAAATCCAGGAGTTGTTTCCCGTTCCTGTTGGCCTCCATATCCTCTCCAAATTTACCCATAACCTTTTCATACCCTTCTGTTCGATTTCCAATCCTGGCATTAAAGTCCCCCATGAGCAGAACACTGTCCTTGTCCTTTACTCTAACAACTACATCACTGAGTGCCTCATAAAAACTATCCATCTTATCTTGATCTGTCCCTTCACAATGCGAATATACTGACACAATCCTAATTTTCTTGCAAGATACTGTCAAATCTATCCACATCAGTCGTTCGTTTACATACCTTATTGCAACTACGCTGGGTTCCATTTCTTTCCTGATGTAAAGCCCTACACCCCATTGTGCTATTCCTGCTTAGACTCCTGACAGGTAGACCTTGTATTCTCCCACTTCCTCTTCTTTCTCACCCCTTACCCGAATGTCACTAACAGCTAAAACGTCCAGCTCCATCTTACTTGCAGCCTCTGTCAGCTCTACCTCCTTCCCTGAGTAGCCCCCATTGATATTAATAGCTCCCCATCTCATTACCATTTGTTTGCCAAGTCGTATCTTAGGAGTCCTTGGTTTGTCAGTTAGAGCACGAAGTAATGGCCGCTATCGACAGGGGATCTCAAGTTGATTCCGTATTTCTAGATTTCCGGAAAGCTTTTGACACCGTTCCTCACAAGCGACTTCTAATCAAGCTGCGGAGCTATGGGGTATCGTCTCAGTTGTGCGACTGGATTCGTGATTTCCTGTCAGGAAGGTCGCACTTCGTAGTAATAGACGGCAAATCATCGAGTAAAACTGAAGTGATATCAGGTGTTCCCCAGGGAAGCGTTCTGGGACCTCTACTGTTCCTGATCTATATAAATGACCTGGGTGACAATCTGAGCAGTTCTCTTAGACTGTTCGCAGATGATGCTGTAATTTACCGTCTAGTAAGGTCATCCGAAGACCAGTATCAGTTACAAAGCGATTTAGAAAAGATTGCTGTATGGTGTGGCAGGTGGCAGTTAACGCTAAACTACGAAAAGTGTGAGGTGATAACATGAGTTCCAAAAGAAATCCGTTGGAATTCGATTACTCGATAAATAGTACAATTCTCAAGGCTGTCAATTCAACTAAGTACCTGGGTGTTAAAATTACGAACAACTTCAGTTGGAAAGACCACATAGACAATATTGTGGGGAAGGCGAGCCAAAGGTTGCGTTTCATTGGCAGGACACTTAGAAGATGCAACAAGTCCACTAAAGAGACAGCTTACACTACACTCGTTCGTCCTCTGTTAGAATATTGCTGCGCGGTGTGGGATCCTTACCAGGTGGGATTGACGGAGGACATCGAAAGGGTGCAAACAAGGGCAGCTCGTTTTGTATTATCGCGTTATAGGGGAGAGAGTGTGGCAGATGTGATACACGAGTTGGGATGGAAGTCATTACAGCATAGACGTTTTTCGTCGCGGCGAGACCTTTTTACGAAATTTCAGTCACCAACTTTCTCTTCCGAATGCGAAAATATTTTGTTGAGCCCAACCTACATAGGTAGGAATGATCATCAAAATAAAATAAGAGAAATCAGAGCTCGAACAGAAAGGTTTAGGTGTTCGTTTATCCCGCTCGCTGTTCGGGAGTGGAATAGTAGAGAGATAGTATGATTGTGGTTCGATGAACCCTCTGCCAAGCACTTAAATGTGAATTGCAGAGTAGTCATGTAGATGTAGATGTAGATGTAGAGGTGGGACTCCGTCACCTCCAAAGGTCCGAGGCATTTTGCTCTGATAGTTGCCAGCATCATATTTAAAGTACCAGGGAAGCAGGTTGCTAGCCTTACTTGCCCCGAGTCCCATGGGGTTTTTTACTCCTAACGGTTGAGGGACTAACCGCTGGATTTGGTAGTCTTTGCCGTATGAGCACAAAGGTGACCACGACTCAGGATATGTCCGAGATGCCCAGCCTTCTTCCAAAGTAACTGGTATCCCGACTGTCAGGACCACTTACTTGGCCACTCATACGTTGCCCGTGCTTCATGAACTAGGACATGACTACAGGAACCCACACCATGAACCACACTGGTAGCGACAAGATAAAAAAAAATCGTAAGGAAGGCTGTAGGTGTTTCTATTCTTTGTCGTTATAGAAGAAAGTGGTAAGCACCTTTGAGCCAAATTTCAAACTTATGTGTCGGAATGGAAGGCAATTGTGGGATTTTGAAGAAGTGACCCTTTAATCTTGTGCACGGTGTATTTATACGTACTTTTATCTTCCATCTCATCTACTAATTTACCTGTGTTATTTCTCGTTCTTCCCCGGATTAATCAACTTCTTCTCCAGATATTATTCATTCCGTACTGTTGGCATGCATGTCATTACATAAATTAGTCTGCAAAGTAATGAGTAAAGTACTTAAGTGTTTATTACTAAGACTGACACTCTATTATCATATACCATATTTCTTATTCTATCTCTTATGTGTTTGTAATATATAGCATGTATATGTGTGGTTGCCTAATTTAATCTCTGAATTACAATTCTCATGCCGAACGACCCTGCCATTGATAGTCTTCACCTAGGCATTTCCATAAAACACTCCAAATCAAACCGACTATTCCTACCGGCGTCCTACTACAATGATCACAAATTGGATACTGTAAATGATTTATCCTCAAAAAATATATAGAGTGCACGACTGTATTAATGTGATGTACACAGTGTCAGATTCCACCATAGTCGTAATTCCGAGATTGGCACAACATACACTCCTGGAAATTGAAATAAGAACACCGTGAATTCATTGTCCCAGGAAGGGGAAACTTTATTGACACATTCCTGGGGTCAGATACATCACATGATCACACTGACAGAACCACAGGCACATAGACACAGGCAACAGAGCATGCACAATGTCGGCACTAGTACAGTGTATATCCACCTTTCGCAGCAATGCAGGCTGCTATTCTCCCATGGAGACGATCGTAGAGATGCTGGATGTAGTCCTGTGGAATGGCTTGCTATGCCATTTGCACCTGGCGCCTCAGTTGGACAAGTGTTCGTGCTGGACGTGCAGACCGCGTGAGACGACGCTTCATCCAGTCCCAAACATGCTCAATGGGGGACAGATCCGGAGATCTTGCTGGCCAGGGTGGTTGACTTACACCTTCTAGAGCACGCTGGGTGGCACGGGATACATGCGGACGTGCATTATCCTGTTGGAACAGCAAGTTCCCTTGCCGGTCTAGGAATGGTAGAACGATGGGTTCGATGACGGTTTGGATGTACCGTGAACTATTCAGTGTCCCCTCGACGATCACCAGAGGTGTACGGCCAGTGTAGGAGATCGCTCCCCACACCATGATGCCGGCTGTTGGCCCTGTGTGCCTCGGTCGTATGCAGTCCTGATTGTGGCGCTCACCTGCACGGCGCCAAACACGCATACGACCATCATTGGCACCAAGGCAGAAGCGACTCTCATCGCTGAAGACGACACGTCTCCATTCGTCCCTCCACTCACGCCTGTCGCGACACCACTGGAGGCGGGCTGCACGATGTTGGGGCGTGAGCGGAAGACGGTCTAACGGTGTGCGGGACCGTAGCCCAGCTTCATGGAGACGGTTGCGAATGGTCCTCGCCGATACCACAGGAGCAACAGTGTCCCTAATTCGCTGGTAAGTGGCGGTGCGGTCCCCTACGGCACTGCGTAGGAACCTACGGTCTTCGCGTGCATCCGTGCGTCGCTGCGGTCCGGTCCCAGGTCGACGGGCACGTGCACCTTCCGCCGACCACTGGCGACAACATCGATGTACTGTGGAGACCTCACGCCCCACGTGTTGAGCAATTCGGCGGTACGTGCACCCGGCCTCCCGCATGCCCACTATATGCCCTCGCTCAAAGTCCGTCAACTGCACATACGGTTCACGTCCACGCTGTCGCGGCATGCTACCAGTGTTAAAGACTGCGATGGAGCTCCGTATGCCACCGCAAACTGACTGACACTGACGGCGGCGTTGCACAAATGCTGCGCAGCTAGCGCCATTCGACGGCCAACACCGCGGTTCCTGGTTTGTCCGCTGTGCTGTGCGTGTGATCATTGCTTGTACAGCCCTCTCGCAGTGTCCAGAGCAAGTGTATGGTGGGTCTGACACACCGATGTCAATGTGTTCTTTTTTCCATTTCCAGGAGTGTATATTTGACTTTCTTTAGATCGCACCTCCCTGTATTAGACGGACAAAAAGTTAGCTGACACTGATTAGTGATGAAAAAAGACGAACAACAGACTGACTAGCACTTTCAGGAAAAAAACGCGGTGGACAAGCTACTCATTTACTATGAGTGATTCCCTATCTGCCAAACCGAAGTGCGCATATAACCTGTTGTAGAAAGTACCCATGATCTGGTCATTGGGGTATTGGTAGCTGTGCAGATGATGCGAGTGGCGTACCTGTATCTCTCTGCCTACACAGTGGATGAAACACGCCGTCCGCATACTCTTAGGGCTGAAGTTACCTCAATACAAGACATAACAGCAGTCAAGATTTCTGTTTGCCCACTGGCCAGGAAAAGAAATTCGACTTCTTAATAGAAGCTCTTCAATGTGTGTCAGACACCACAGAGAGGTAGAGAATCGTCAATAGAGTAAACAGAATAACAAATTTTCTCACAGAGAAACGGCTTCTCGCTCTCCTTGTGGCGAAATCAGCACTTCTCAAAATGCAACCATCAAATTCTCCACTGTGACTCTAACCAGCGAAGTCTCTAGGTGAATCCCCAGAGGGAAGCGTCTTCGATTAATCACGACAGGGAAGGGTGTCTCCATGTGAAACGCTCACTCCCTCCTGGAGACGTGGCGTCTACATTTGTGTTCATGTGACGAATCCCAGGAGCCGTTGCAAAAACATTAGCTCTCACTACATGGATCATGAATCTGCCAGCCAATCATGTGAATGAAGCTCATACTCCTTTCACAAGATTTACTGGATGTTCCCGTTTCCCCTCCTACACCGTTAGCACTCCGCCAATCACACACGTGTCTCTTCTTTTTGATGGGAAGCGTGCCCCAGCACTTCCTGCGAGAAGACTCATCGGATGTCAGCTCGAGACCACCGTTTGTGACTCTGTGCATTTATTTGCATTACAAAGGATGTCGCAACACTCTTCCACAAGGTAGACTATTCTGAAACTTTTTCAGATCAACAGAGTGCAACCTCCTGCTTGCACTATTCAAGCTGTAGAGATTATGCATCCTCCGGCGTTGTAAACTGCTGTCTCCTCGATCTGCTCTCTCTCAGGGCAGTAAATGTGCACCCTTGCAGAATATGACAACTCTCTTCTCAGACCCCCTTCAGCTGGTAGCGCATTCTGAGGAACGCGTTGCTCACATCGCCCTTTCTCTCACTGCTCAGCTCTAATTAACTACCGGGCATACAGTACTACAAAAATTGTTAGTACATGATGCTAGCCAGTCTGTGCCAATGAAATCATTAATAATCTGATTGTGCATCATAAACAGTGATTTAATGTAAATATAAATGGAAAAGACTTTACAGAATAACGAATGTATGGAGGTAAAATTTTGCTGCCTTACAAATTATTATTATTATTATTATTATTATTATTCCTTAAAGTGGTTATTACTGCAACTGTTGACAAAATCGTTAATAAACACTTTAAGAAGTTTTCAAGAGTTGTACATTCCCTCTCGAAAAAATGTTGAAAAAGGGATTATTTTTATTATTATTATCCCAGGGGGCTTGTCTCTCTTTCATGAGTTCGTGTATGGAGCACAAGGGGCCCCAAGCTATTTTGGCCCTTTCCTCCTTCCCAGGCAGCATTCCGTTACCTATGCCATTCCTTCCTGTCCTCACTCCTTCCACTGCGCCCCCTCCTTCCCCTTCTCAGTGTCATTGTTTATGTCGGCCTATATATCATCCAGGTTTCTGCTATCCCTTACGGCTTTGTTCCTCTTGTATTTTTTTCTCCTTTCCTTTTCGACATTTTTGATCATTCCTTCAGGTTTGACCTCCCTTCTAAATTTTGTCTCCACTGTGTGAGTCAACTAGGGAAGAACACTTTACTTAACGCCTTAAGCATGTGGCCTTACCATCTGTTCAACCATTTCCTCAACACGATACAATTGCCAATATGTGTGGTGAAATCGTTATTTATCTTTTTGGTCGAGCCACCTCGCAATGCAAGAATCACACTTCTGATATCTGCGTTTCTGCCTCCTCCTGTATGCTAGGAGTGGTTGTTTGTGATTCTGGAGCATCAGAATTCTCGGCAGTGGCCACCGTGGCACATGGGCTTGCTATGGCTGTATGACACCCATGGGAAGAGACTCTGATGGGAGTGGGAGGTATAAGGGCGGACGCTTTACATATGAAGCACATTAAACTCCAAACAACTGGCCGTTCGTCTACGACCATCCCTTTAATTGAGAATGGGTACTTTAGAGCTGTTTCTTATGAGTCTGTGAGCTTTCCTTCCATGGACATCCCTTAGAGGAGGGTCAGGCTCGCTGGCTTGGGGTGAAACTCTGTCCCCACTGTCTGGTCTGAATTAGCAGTTACGAGGACACTTTCACCGCCACCAAGCAGTTATTTCATGGAAGCCATCGGAAATACTTGCACTCTCTGAGTAAGATGGAGTCGAGTTCGCTGTTGAACAAAACTTCTTCTTCTGCAACTCGAATTGACTCACATTCTCCCTATGATCTTCTTGGCGACATCCAGGTGTCCAGTACCTCTCAGCAGACTTTGAGTATGGTTCATGGTGAATTTTTCATAGGGCAATCGTCCGTCAAACTATTGAGAAACACTAGGCCGCCCATTCTGGAACGGTGGAGGTTTTCATTTTGTTTAGAATTTTCAGAAAAGCCACCATAAGGACAATCACTTAGGTAGCAGCACTATTATTCTGGTGTTTGAGGGGGACATCTTCCCAGAGAAGGTCCAGGTTATGGTTTAGAGGGGTGTTATGAAGCCATACCTCCCTCCACCACTAAGGTAGCCGTCCGCTGTGGCCGAGTGGTTCTAGGCGCTTCAGTCTAGAACCGCACTGCTGCTACAGTCGCGGGTTCGAATACTGCCTCGGGCATGGCTGTGTGTGATGTCCTTAGGTTAGTTAGGTTTAAGTAGTCCTAAGTCTAGGGGACTGATGACCTCAGATGTTAAGTACCATAGTGCTTAGAGCCATTTGAGCCATTTGAACCACTAAGGTGTTTTCATGTTTGCATTTCGGGCATATGTCTTCCAGTTGTACAGCGGACTCTTTATATAGTGAATGTTGATGCACACTCCATGAGGGGAGCTCCTGTGTCCCACCACCCATGTGCTTTAATTGTAATGACCATCACTCTCCACACTTGCCAGACTGCCCACTTTAAAAGAAGGCTCTTGATCGTTGATCCTACAATGAGATTCGTCAGAAACATGTCTTCACTCTGCCTATGACATCTAACTTTGTCTCTGTTACATCATTTCCCCTTCCCCACTCCTCTGTATCCTAGTCCCACCCCCCTCACTTTGAGGGGTCGTGCTTTCTCATCTAGTCAGGGTCTACTCATAGACCAGTTTCTTGTGGACCACAACCTGTGTCTTTTTAATGATGGTTCTCTTACCCATTTTGTTGTTTCTAATAGCATTTTCTCTGCCACTGATCTTTCACTCACTTCCCTTCCCCTTCTTCCTTCATTTAACTGATCACTGCACAATGACTTCTGTGACTGCAACCACTTCCTGTGGAACTGTCTACATCTGCATCTACATTTATACTCCGCAAGCCACCCAACGGTGTGTGGCGAAGGGCACTTTACGTGCCACTGTCATTACCTCCCTTTCCTGTTCTAGTCGCGTATGGTTCGCGGGAAAAACGACTGCCGGAAAGCCTCCGTGCGCGCTCGAATCTCTCTATTTCACATTCATGACCTCCTCTGGGGGTAGAAGTAGGGGGAAGCAATATATTCGATAGCTCATCCAGAAAAGCACTCTTTCGAAACCTGGACAGCAAGCTACACCGCGATGCAAAGCGCCTGTCTTGCAGAGTCTGCTACTTGTGTTTGCTAAACATCTTCGTAACGCTATCACGCTTACCAAATAACCCTGTGACGAAACGCGCCGCTCTTCTTTGGATCTTCTCTATCTCCTCTGTCAACCCGACCTGTTGCGGATCCCACACTGATGAGCAATACTCAAGTATAGGTCGAATGAGTGTTTTGTGAGCCACGTTCTTTGTTGAGGAACCACATTTTCTAAGGACTCTCCCAATGAATCTCAACCTGGTACCCGCCTGACCAACAATGAATTTTATATGATCATTCCACTTCAAATCGTTCCGTACGCATACTTCCAGATATTTTACAGAAATAACTTCTACCAGTGTTTGTTCCGCTATCATATAATCATACAATAAAGGATCCTTCTTTCTATGTATTCGCAATACATTATATTTGTCTATGTTAAGGGTCAGTTGCCACTCCCTGCACCAAGTGCCTATCCGCTGCAGATCTTCCTGCATTTCGCTGCAATTTTCTAATGCTGCAACTTCTCTGTATACTACAGCATCATCTGCGAAAAGCCGCATGGAACTTCCGACACTATCTACTAGGTCATTTATATATATTGTGAAAAGCAATGGTCCCATAACACTCCCCTGTGCCACGCCAGAGGTTACTTTAACGTCTGTAGACGTCTCTCCGTTGATAACAACATGCTGTGTTCTGTTCGCTAAAAACTCTTCAGTCCAGCCACACAGCTGGTCTGATATTCCGTAGGCTCTTACTTTGTTTATCAGGCGACAGTGCGGAACTGTATCGAACGCCTTCCGGAAGTCAAAGAAAATAGCATCTACCTTAGAGCCTGTATCTAATATTTTCTGGGTCCCATGAACAAATAAAGCGAGTTGGGTCTCACATGATCGCTGTTTCCGGAATCCATGTTGATTCCTACAGAGTATATTCTGGGTTTCCAAAAACGACATGATACTCAAGCAAAAAACATGTTCCAAAATTCTACAACATATTGGCGTCAGAGATATAGGTCTATAGTTTTGCGCATCTGCTCGACGACCCTTCTTGAAGACTGGGACTACCTGTGCTCTTTTCCAATCATTTGGAACCTTCCGTTCCTCTAGAGACTTGCGGTACACGGCTGTTAGAAGGAGGGCAAGTTCTTCCGCGTACTCTGTGTAGAAACGAATTGGTATCCCGTCAGGTCCAGTGGACTTTCCTCTGTTGAGTGATTCCAGTTGCTTTTCTATTCCTTGGATACTTATTTCGATGTCAGCCATTTTTTCGTTTGTGCGAGGATTTAGAAAAAATGGTTCAAATGGCTCTGAGCACTATGGGACTCAACTGCTGTGGTCATCAGTCCCCTAGAACTTAGAACTAATTAAACCTAACTAACCTAAGGACATCACACACATCCATGCCCGAGGCAGGATTCGAACCTGCGACCGTAGCAGTGGCACGGTTCCGGACTGCGCGCCTAGAACCGCGAGACCACCGCGGTCGGCGAGGATTTAGAGAAGGAACTGCAGTGCGGTCATCCTCTGTGAAACGGCTTTGGAAAAAGGTGTTTAGTGTTTCAGCTTTACGCCTGTCATCCTCTGTTTCAATGCCATCATCATCCCGGAGTGTCTGAATATGCTGTTTCGAGCCACTTACTGATTTAACGTAAGACCAGAACATGCTAGGACTGGCTCTCCGAAGGCCGTCAGCAGTTCTAATGGAATGTTGTCTACTCCCGGGGCCTTGTTTCGGCTTAGTGCTCTGTAAAACTCTTCACGCAGTATCGTATCCCCCATTTCATCTTCATCTACACCCTCTTCCATTTCCATAATATTGTTCTCAAGTACATCTCCATTGTATGGACCCTCTATATATTCCTTTCACCTTTCTGGTTTCCCTTCTTTGCTTAAACTGGGTTTCCATCTGAGCTCTTGATATTCATACAAGTGGCTCTCCTTTCTATAAAGGTCTCTCTAATTTTACTGTAGGCAGTATCTATCTTACCCCTAGCCCGTTATAATGTAGCCAAAACCTCAGACCGGTGTATTTTCTCGAACTTGAAATATCTGGAGTGTCATGTTTCGGATGCATAACACTGGAACCGTCCAGTGCAGCGTCTTTCCTATGGTGACCAGTATCTGTGTTAGCCATTTCACACTGAATATTGTGCGAGATATGTGACCGACAGCATTCCAATGACTGGAAATTTAACAGCCATCTTAAGTTGTTTGAGAAACAGGCTCTCTTAAAAGCAGCCTCATGATGGACAACATTTACAATATATCAAGGTCGAAACGTCGAAACGACTATGCAGAAAGCGATATTTTATCGTCTCACGAAAGCCCATTCTTCTGTCATTCTATGACAATTCCCTACTGCGCCAAACTCTCATTTTTGACCTTAGTGTCACCTGGCCTTCACTAACCACCAGGTTTTGGACTTTTGGATGATCCCAACGTCATAGCGGTACTTTGCTGTCTTAGTGACTGCAGCCAGTCAGTCGGTGCTTGATCGTGTTGCCAAAGCCCGTGCTTTCATTAGAAGCATGAAGATTAGGATTTAATGTCAGCCCAACAACGAGGTCATCGGAGGGGCAATCTAATGACATGAAATTGACTGTGACTTTTTTTTTCAGTGTAACCATTCCGGCATTAGCCTTAAATGATTCATGGAAACCACGGAGGAGCTGAATCTAGTTATTCGGATAGGGATTTAAGCTCTGACTTTGGGGACTGCGTATCAATTATCTAACTCATCGCATTATCCAGACTACACGCATCAAAAAATGTTTTGCATCACCTCGGTTTGTTTCCAAACTTCGCGTTTCCAATCTGTACCACTTGTTCAGCCTCATCTAGGTATGAGGCGAGTGTTAGTATACTTTTATGGTCTTCAAAATGCATGCGCGTGGATCATCAAGATTCTTAGGACTTTTTAGTAGGCTGGTGATAGGACATGCACATATCCTCATATAAAATCAAACAAAGCATGGGCATGACAGAAATATGACAATATACATACGGAAAACTATCGAAAAATATGAAAAAATGACACAAAATCGGTAAAAGTCGAGGAAAACCTGGTATAATTAGTAGAAATTGATGGCGAATACGTAAAATCGAGGGAAATACGACGACATATGTAAAATCGCGAAGAAACTTCCAAAATTACGTAAATTGGCTGAGAGTACATAAAATTAGAGAAAGAATACCATGAAATTGGGGAACTGAGGTAGGTTGGAGGTATCCGGACACTCAGGACCGAAAAAAAGCTTAAAAACTATGCTCTCGCTGCATTCAGTTTTAACTCTCCCCCTCCCCCTGTAAACTACCTTTGTTTTTGTAACATAAACTTCAACAAAGGCGATATAAGTATTACACAGAGGCATTATATTAAAGCAGGCGAAGCATATGAATTCCAATCCATAAATGTGTTCTCACATATTCAATTCAAAATACACTCCTGGAAATTGAAATAAGGACACCGTGAATTCATTGTCCCAGGAAGGGGAAACTTTATTGACACATTCCTGAGGTCAGATACATCACATGATCACACTGACAGAACCACAGGCACATAGACACAGGCAACAGACCATGCACAATGTCGGCACTAGTACAGTGTATATCCACCTTTCGCAACAATGCAGGCTGCTATTCTCCCATGGAGACGATCGTAGAGATGCTGGATGTAGTCCTGTGGAACGGCTTGCCATGCCATTTCCACCTGGCGCCTCAGTTGGACCAGCGTTCGTGCTGGACGTGCAGACCGCGTGAGACGACGCTTCATCCAGTCCCAAACATGCTCAATGGGGGACAGATCCGGAGATCTTGCTGGCTAGGGTAGTTGACTTACACCTTCTAGAGCACGTTGGGTGGCACGGGATACATGCGGACGTGCATTGTCCTGTTGGAACAGCAAGTTCCCTTGCCGGTCTAGGAATGGTAGAACGATGGGTTCGATGACGGTTTGGATGTACCGTGCACTATTCAGTGTCCCCTCGACGATCACCAGAGGTGTACGGCCAGTGTAGGAGATCGCTCCCCACACCACGATGCCGGCTGTTGGCCCTGTGTGCCTCGGTCGTATGCAGTCCTGATTGTGGCGCTCACCTGCACGGCGCCAAACACGCATACGACCATCATTGGCACCAAGGTAGAAGCGACTCTCATCGCTGAAGATGACACGTCTCCATTCGTCCCTCCATTCACGCCTGTCGCGACACCACTGGAGGCGGGCTGCACGATGTTGGGGCGTGAGCGGAAGACGGCCTAACGGTATGCGGGACCGTAGCCCAGCTTCATGGAGACGGTTGCGAATGGTCCTCGCCGATACCCCAGGAGCAACAGTGTCCCTAATTTGCTGGGAAGTGGCGGTGCGGTCCCCTACGGCACTGCGTAGGATCCTACGGTCTTGGCGTGCATCCGTGCGTCGCTGCGGTCCGGTCCCAGGTCGACGGGCACGTGCACCTTCCGCCGACCACTGGCGACAACATCGATGTACTGTGGAGACCTCACGCCCCACGTGTTGAGCGATTCGGCGGTACGTCCACCCCGCCTCCCGCATGCCCACTATACGCCCTCGCTCAAAGTCCGTCAACTGCACATACGGTTCACGTCCACGCTGTCGCGGCATGCTACCAGTGTTAAAGACTGCGATGGAGCTCCGTATGCCACGGCAAACTGGCTGGCACTGATGGCGGCGGTGCACAAATGCGGTGCAGCTAGCGCCATTCGACGGCCAACACCGCGGTTCCTGGTGTGTCCGCTGTGTTGTGCGTGTTATCATTGCTTGTACAGCCCTCTCGCAGTGTCCGGAGCAAGTATGGTGGGTCTGACACACCGGTGTCAATGTGTTCTTTTTTCCATTTCCAGGAGTGTAGATATTACCGAATTACCATTGATTCTCACAAGCAATGTTATTTCTTTGGTATTAAAGAGAAGAATAAATTCATGTATCAGACATAAGCCTTTCCATAGAGCGTTCTGTAGGAGAGTGGATCAATGCCACATAATCACCTTTAATAGTGTGAGGAGAGTGTACTCAAGAGATGTGGTGTTAGGACGAAATTGCTATATTATCCTTCACATGAGCAAAACTGCTTAACATCAGACAAGGACATCTTTGTGCAAGAGGAATGCTACCAGAGCCTTGGCAATGCTACTGTAAACAACAATAAGACTAGTGGCTGGTAGCTCAACGTGTCAAATGTCGAAAATATTCATGTCATATTTTTCTCGCTCTGTTTTCTAGTAAAGCATAGCTGCACCCATCAAAACCGTTAATACTACTAAGCACAGCTGACATAGAAAGTGTGATTCGGGGTACATATGTTTTCGACTTAAAAAGATGTATAAAATTCATTAATTTCCTAAGAGACAGAACAGCAGTCTCCAGACTTCGTGCTAGTTGGTTTATAAGCAGCTCGAGTGGAGGATACACACCGACGATGCCTACCTAGGGCACCTGAATAGTGTAGAAGGAAGTAGTTTTATCATTTTAAAGTTAGCCACAATAGTGATTGGGTTAGAAAACTTGCAGGGTGGTTCTATGTCTGATGCTGGACAAATGTATCCTGCATTAAAGTGTCAAGAGCGTTGCATTCCAAACGACTAATACTTTGGAAACCATATGGCTTTAACAATATAGCAGTTTTATGTGCAGAACCATGTAGCCATAGGAGTGTGTGTCTATGCTCTATGATCATTTCTGCCATGCTGGTATCTCTCGGCTCTGACTGCAGAAACTGGAATAGTACTTCAGAATTGATAGCACAATTGATTTACGTGAAATGTTTCAAACTCCTTCTGTCTGGAGCTCCATCACGTATAAACCACACATTTCTTCTTAACTGTCTGTTATATCACTGCGACACACTCATATCTACTACATACTGATAAGGGATGCTACCCTCCTCGACATGCACACATCTGGAGAGATTTTGTGCACCTAGATGGGTGCTGTGGGTAAGACTGGTGTGGAACAATCTTCACCCAACAGCAGTTATGGACACAGCTCGCTCTGTTCAGGAGACATGGATTGTACTGGGCGTAGGACCCTCAAACTTTTGGTCAGTTGCAGATTAAGTTGGCGAACATGTTGCAGGGTGGATTGGCCAAAGACAATGTGCGGGGATCTGTCAATCTCCGACTTGATCCTATGAATCTGAGAATACTCTGTGGCTTCCATTCACACTGGGTAAGATGGACAGTCCTAATCTTCAATTCTGGACTAAGATCGATCTGCTGGAAATATGTATATAACCTAATTGCATCAGTATAGGAAGCTGTCTGGTGTAATTTGGTGTATATGGCTGGATGGATGTACTGGCAGTCATTCATCTGTATCCAGAATCCAGTGTATGGTATTTGCAAAGTAGTGGAGGGGTGATTTAGTGATGATACAGAAATTGGGAAGCGCTCTTCTGTGCCATTGGCATTTGTTAAAATCATGGAACAGCTGGTAAAATTGCTAAATATCGCTGTATCGTCTGCATTGTGTATTACAGTACATTATTCCATACTGGCAGTACCTTTCTCATCCTGTCTGTCCACTGGTACGCTGTTGATTACCACATAATGATTGACTGACACCATTTGGTTGAGACAGACAGGGCCTAATTAGAACACTGAATATCTTCTCCTTGTCACTGTGGAGCATAGGATTAAATGTAGAGGTCATCACCCTCAGACAGTTGTTTGGAAGCATTCCTCAATGCTGTGACTCATCCTACTCCCATATTCTGTGATGCCCTCCACAGTTTTTTTTTTTTTTTCACAAATAAGATAACACTATTTCTTCTTTTCCTACAACCTCATATGTTGTGAACAGCCCCTTCCAGCGATGGCCAACAATAGAACCATAATCATGTGCATGACTGCAAAATGAGGAAACAATGCTCTTCAGCCCGCATCTCGTGCTCGTGCGGTAGCGTTCTCGTTTCCCAAGCCCGGGTTCGATTCCCGGCGGGGTCAGGGATTTTCTCTGCCTCGTGATGGCTGGGTGTTGTGTGATGTCCTTATGTTAGTTAGGTTTAAGTAGTTCTAAGTTCTAGGGGACTGATGACCATAGATGTTAAGTCCCATAGTGCTCAGAGCCATTTGAAGCATTTGAACCAATGCTCTTCAAAACGGAACTCCAAGACATGTAGAGGTCATCACCTTCAGACAGTTGTTTGGAAACTCTCTACAATGCCACAAACTCTTCCGGTCCCCATATGTTGTGATGTCTTCCACATTTTAGACAATGGGAAACATCGCTTATGCGTTTTATTTCCATCATCCTGTGTGCTGAGGGAGCAGATTTGTTTACATCATGCGATGTTCAGTTTCCTGTGAGAGCCATTGGATCGAAACATGTTAATGGCGGTTTACCATCTGTCACAGACCTCAAAGTCATGGTAGAAAAACAGGTGTATGCGGGGTCAGGGATTTTCTCTGCCTCGTGATGGCTGGGTGTTGTGTGATGTCCTTATGTTAGTTAGGTTTAAGTAGTTCTAAGTTCTAGGGGACTGATGACCATAGATGTTAAGTCCCATAGTGCTCAGAGCCATTTGAAGCATTTGAACCAATGCTCTTCAAAACGGAACTCCAAGACATGTAGAGGTCATCACCTTCAGACAGTTGTTTGGAAACTCTCTACAATGCCACAAACTCTTCCGGTCCCCATATGTTGTGATGTCTTCCACATTTTAGACAATGGGAAACATCGCTTATGCGTTTTATTTCCATCATCCTGTGTGCTGAGGGAGCAGATTTGTTTACATCATGCGATGTTCAGTTTCCTGTGAGAGCCATTGGATCGAAACATGTTAATGGCGGTTTACCATCTGTCACAGACCTCAAAGTCATGGTAGAAAAACAGGTGTATGCGGGGTCAGGGATTTTCTCTGCCTCGTGATGGCTGGGTGTTGTGTGATGTCCTTATGTTAGTTAGGTTTAAGTAGTTCTAAGTTCTAGGGGACTGATGACCATAGATGTTAAGTCCCATAGTGCTCAGAGCCATTTGAAGCATTTGAACCAATGCTCTTCAAAACGGAACTCCAAGACATGTAGAGGTCATCACCTTCAGACAGTTGTTTGGAAACTCTCTACAATGCCACAAACTCTTCCGGTCCCCATATGTTGTGATGTCTTCCACATTTTAGACAATGGGAAACATCGCTTATGCGTTTTATTTCCATCATCCTGTGTGCTGAGGGAGCAGATTTGTTTACATCATGCGATGTTCAGTTTCCTGTGAGAGCCATTGGATCGGAACATGTTAATGGCGGTTTACCATCTGTCACAGACCTCAAAGTCATGGTAGAAAAACAGGTGTATGGTGGTGTATAAAGCTGTAGTCATACACTGCTTGGATGTGTTACAGCTCAAAAACAATGTATTACACTGCTTATGAAACATAAACATAGGATCTCTCTCATGATTGATAGTGTATTAGATATGGTCTTCCTCCAGTAAAGTCGACAAAACTTTACACACTCGGTAGGGTTTAAATTCTCGCTTTTTCTTTACTTGATAACACTTTCAAAATAACAAGGACATTCTGCAGTGATCGGTAGTTTTTGCAGCAAAATAGTGGAAGTTCTCATTTTATTTTATGCGGGATGGAGATGTATAGGAGATGTGCAGCCCAATTGCTGCAGTTTGGTCATCTGTAATTGGCTGCAGTGCTGTAGGTTTTCTTTTCACTTCGTTGGTTGTCACAAAATAACAGGAGGCAGGGGGAAAGAGAGATGTGAATTGTATCCTGCAGTCAAAATCAAAAACTATACCGATTTGGCTCATAAAACTAAAAGAAAATCGAATGCGCCGATTTTCATGGAAAGGGGACATTTATTATCGCCATGACTGTGTTTTCTTTTTTTAAATAGATGCTCGCTTGATCAAGACATTAATTTGTATATAAATTTGTTATCAAAATTGCACCAATGGCGCCCTTGCCCTACTACTGAAGACACCTACTGTACACCGCAGCAGCATCAGCAAACAAATGCAGATCGCTGCTCACACTGTCAATCGGATCATTTACGTATACAGAGAATAAAAGCGCTCCTATCACACTTCTCTGGAGCACTCCGAAAATACCCTTGTCTCTGCTGAACACTCGCTACCGAGGACAATGTACTGGGTTCTATTGCTTAAGAAATCTTCGAGCCCCATATATCTAGGAATCTATTATGCTTGCTCTGACATTCATTAGCAGTTACAGTGGCGGAACGCAGCAAACGCTTTCTGGAAATCTAGATATGCGGAATGTTTCTGTTTCCCTGCACCCATGGTACGACGAGTGATGCTTTTTAAATTCGTCCTGATTTGTGAACAGAAGCTTTTCCGTCTCAAGGAAATTTCTCACATTCGAACTGTGAACATGTCCCAGAATTATGCAGCAAACTGATGTTAACGATACTGATCTGTACTATTGCGAGTCATAAAAGTCGTAACAATGTTGTAACAATGACTTTCATCAATCTGCATAGGAACAAACAGAAATACAGAAATATCTCCCAAGTATACTGCTCTGGTACAAAGCACCATGGTTAGTTCCATGTTCAACACATTCAGAGAGACATTTGCAACTCCTGTACGGTTCGCGAAACGGACTAATCCATGGAGTCGTAAACCCAGAGCTCCTCCTACATATTCTATGGCATGACCTTTCTCGACATCTGCCCCTAGTACCGTGTTCCTCCAAGTGACGTCCAACTAAACGTGGTCTGCATATACAAGTGTTGTTCTCCGCCTCTTTTTTGGTGATCACCTAATATAACGCATAGTTTTTTTTTCTTTACACAGGCCACAGAAATTGCATATTCCCGTCAACATTGCCCGATAACGTAGCCGACCAGAGTTTCTCATTAATGTTTGCGACAGTACACGGGTCGCAGTATAGCCATGAATTGGACTCAAGCGAGCTTATGGAAGTGAGTGGGGCTCTCCTACATTTGAATCCCGCAAGCAAAAACTTTTATTACAATCAGCGCTTTGTGGAAGGGTTCTTTTTCAAGAAAGCGAACTCCTTCCCAGTATCTAACTGGTAATCTGATTCTGTATACATACCTTTCACACAGTTGAAACATGACTTTGGCTGTGCCTTTAACATAATTCGTCTGAGAGTTTGTAAGATGTGTACCAGCATATTCATAATAATAGTGTCGGATGGCACAGCGGCTTTCAATTGGTCGCAACTTCGACGATCTGCGTTTCTTTTAGCCAACGACAGTCGATTTTTCTAGGACTAACAAGGTCCAACGTTGATTAACTTCGGTGAGCGGGAGGAACCTTTGTTATCAACGTAGTAATGTCGTTGGCTGTACCAATATGGAAGCCTTTATATCAGATACAATCATACTAGCGATCTCCCTTCATTCTTTGCCCGTTGGTACTGCATACAGAATTTTGACGTACCTCTCTAAAGTGCAGTTCTCACCGGGTGCGTCTTGGTATCAGACGTTTGCAAGACTTTGTAGAAGAATGAAAGGACTTCAGTAAGATAGTTTGAAGTAATAATCAAATATTTACGGTAATGTTTTATTGTGATTCATCAGTATAATGAGACGACTGTGAAATTCATAAATGCGGTACATCTGTGACCATAGTTATGGGACGTCGGGAGTGATATACACAAATACCGTAATAATAAAAAACTGCGTTGGCAAGCTGCTGTCCATGAACATGAAATATATGAGTATTTTACTTTGAGCGTTCCATATCGCTTGTCGTCGATGTACGTATCACATCTGGGAAATTCATCGTTCGCTTGTTTTCCCACTTCTACACTCCTGTAGAGAAGAAACAAATTGAGTGCCTCTACGTAAGCACGCCATCTTTGGAACTGAAGTGAAATAATGTTGTTTCAAGACTCACAATCAGATTACGTGACTCGAAACTGCAGCGCTCCTGGCGGGAGAAAGAGGAAGTAAGGCTGAGAGAGAGAGAGAGAGAGAGAGAGAGAGAGAGAGAGAGATAAGCGTTTACAGACGACAGATGTAGATACAGTATGGCCCGGCCATACGAAACATTCTGCACCCTTGGCGGACAGCATCGGAAACACTTTGGGCCACTCGCTGGGCAACCACCTGCCACAGTGTACTCCGTCCGTAATATTGTCTTGTCATACCGCAATATTGTCGTCTATTATTCCAACACTGCAGCAATGTTGACGACAACACCATTGTTGTCTCACATTGACGTAAAATATGGCCCGTGTAAATGTTCCATAAATGTAACAACAAACCACTGTAGTCATCTATCAACTTAATAGGTTATCATTACGATACAATTACTCGACGTAGGTAATGAGGAACAACCAAGGCTGAGAACATCAAAATGTATAGTACAGCAGTTCTGTAGCGACTACCACGTCTTGGTGGTGTGGAATGTATCTGTCAACTTACCGTTCCGTGAAATATATAAGAAACTGTATTTGTTGCATTTGATGGAGCTTCTCAGACTTTGTCATTTTTTTCCCATAATGTACGACGAGCGCTGCATTAATACGACTTGTGATTGTGGAGACAGCACAAGAACTTTTCCGAGAACACTAAAAAAGAAGAAATAAAATCTATAACCAGTTAATGATAAATTTTGAAGCATAAAGTTGAGGAAAAGTTGTAATTCAGTTCTCTTCACATGACCTGCTCGCGTTATGAACGGTACACTTTAACTCAAGTCGCACAAACTGGACAACGGCAACGAGCGACTCACAGTGGGCCAGAATCCTGAAGACCTGGCCAAAATTTGAAAATCTGTTCCAGTATGGGGTATAATGAGATTCCTGACCATTCTGATAACGATTATATATGAAAATTGAAAAATTCAAAATGGTGAATCCAATAATGCGCGAAGAATCTGCAAAAAATTAATGAAGAGGACAAAAAATGTTTTCGGTGAACTTTTATGATTTTAAAAATAAATTTGATTACGAAACTGCCTCCATTACTGTCTTTATTGCGGAAAATCTGTATTAGTAATAAAAATTAAAAGTTTTGTAAGTCTTCTTAACCTTGTTCCTCTTGTGCTTCTAGTTCATCATATTCATTACCTTCTTCAACTGCGACAAAATTTTCACTTTCCTCGGAAATAGTTTCCGCAGGCAAAAAATATAGGGATCCGTTGTTGCCTGAAGTCTCGGGGACTTTAAGGCAAAGCTTAGGTGATGATACCTTATTAACCTGACTGTTCTTTCACAGCTTCCAACACCTGCCCGACTGGTAAAATCGTAGTATTAAACACTGAGGAGTCAAAGAAACTGGTACACCTCCCTAATATCGTGCATGGCTCCTGCGAACAGACAGAAGTGCTGTAACACGACGTGGCATGCACTCGACTAATATCTGAAGCAGGGCTGGAGGGAACTGACACCATGAATCCTGCAGGTCTGTTCATAAATCCGTAAGAGGACGACGGGGTGGAGATCTCTTCTGAACAGCACACTGCAAAGGCATCCCAGATATGCTCAATAATGTTCATGTCTGGGGAGTTTGTTGCCAGCGGAAGTTTTTAAATCCAGAAAAGTACTCCTGGAGCCACTCTGTAGCGATTCTGGACATGTGGGATGTCGCACTGTCCTGGTAGAATTGTCCAAGTCCGTCGGAAAATACAATGGACGTAAATGGATGCAGGCGATCAGACATGACGCTTACGTACGTGTCACCTGTCAGAGCCGCATCTAGACATATCAGGGGTCTCATATCACTCCAACTGCACACGCCCCACACCATTACAGAATGTCCACCAGGTTTAACAGTTCCCTGCTGACATGCAGAGTCCAGGGATTCATGAGGTTGTCTTCATATCCGTACAGGTCCATACATTCGATACAATTTGAAACGAGACTCGTCCGAGCAGGCAACATGTCATCAACAATGTCGGTGTTGACGGGCCCAGGCGAGGCGCAAAGCTTTGTGTAGTACAGTCATCAAGGGTACACGAGTGGGCCTTCGGCTCCGAAAGCCCATAACGAAGACATTCCGTTGAATGGTTCGCACGCTGGCACTTGTTGATGGTCCAGCACTGAAATCTGCAGCAGTTTGTGGAAGGGGTGCACTTCAGTCACGTTGAACAATCGTCGTTGGCCATTTCTTGCGGCCGCAGTGATGTCGGAGATTTGATGTTTTACCGTATTTTTGATAATCACGGTACACTCGTCAAATGGTCGTACAATAAAATCCCCACTTCATCGCTACTACGGAGATTATGTGTCCCATCGCTCTTGCGCCGAGTATAGCACCATTTTCAAACTCACTTAAATCTTGATAACCTGCCATTTTAGCAGCTGTAACCGATCTAACATCTGCGGCAGACACATGTTATCTTATATACGCTTTGCCGACCGCAGCGCCATATTCTGCCTGTTTACATATCTCTGTATTTGAATATTCAAGCCTATATCAGTATCTTTGGCGCCAGTGTTATCCCGCTATGCTGGAACGGATTCTGTTTTCTATCAGAAGTTTTTCACTGTGCCAAGGAGTTTCGAGTTCACTTCCCTAGTCGTCCTATCCCATATCAGTACTCTATGGTTTTCTTAAACCAAACACAAATGAAGGTACAGTTTGTTTAAAAAGACTTGGCTGCACCATATTTCCTTCGCAAATTGCACAAAGTCTCCATTTCTGTTTCTAGTGGATCCAGTCAACTACCCATCACTAATTCTTTAAGGACTCGAACTCCCATTTATAAAACAGCTTGAAACGTCTGGTTACTTAGTTAATATGTTAAATACTTGCCGTTAACCAAGTAAGTAAGAAAAAGTTTAGAATGATTTGAGTTGGAAGTTCCTAAATTCTCTCATTTTCAAACACTGGATGAGTTAAGTCCGGGAAATTTGCTTTCCGTTTTAAGTAAAAGATAGTTTTTCACTTATCTCATTGTCTCTGATGTCATATCTCGTGAACTATGTGTCTTACAATGATATAACTCTACAGGCACATTCATTTTTATAAGCGAATACTGGCAGTAAAGTATGTTGCGAATAGAATTAGTAGTAAAAAAGTGATAAGTTAAAACCTAATGTCTAATGCTGAAGATTTACTGCTTGAAAAAATAAAATGTAGTAAGCTATAAACTTTTTCTTCCTTTCATCATTTTGTGGAGGGTATCAGCGATAAAAAGCATCGACACGTCTGAAATTATGTGTCAAGTATTGGGATGACGCGAAGTGCTCTCATTCTCACATACTGGCTGAATATAGTCTGAGTTACGCTCCCTCAAGACAGACACAAAATTGTGACTACAACACTTGTCTTTCAGTCTTAAACTTTCAACACAAGATTGTACTGTACCTCCAAATAAGTATACTATGACAGAGTTTTAAATTTGTAATACTGTCAATAATTATATGAAATACTGACTACCAAAATTTTTTTGGCAGCGGAAGACATTACATATGCAACCTGGAACCGCTGTCGTTCACCGTGAACCATGCTAGCAGTTTTGTAATTTAGCTACTTGTTTTCGTTAAGTCTATCAACGAGGTGGGTTACGAAAAACAACCAGATTCTTGGCGGAGGAGTATCCGATACTCCCAAACACGTGGTTTCAGTGAAATACTGGGCGTGACTTATCAGCTGATAAATAACGTCAACTGTAGCTGCTTAGCTCGTCAATAGTATCTGGATCTCGGACAGTTCAAGTGATTAGATTAACAAAAACAAATAAGCGGAGATACAGGGGAAAGCTTAGTAATTTGGCATTATTGCAGAGAAGTCGAAGAAACAAGACATCCGGGACAACTGGAAACGATAGTTAACATCCACGGGCTGATGTGTACGGCCCTCATTGTCGTTTGCAATGGCTCGTTATTTTGTTCTCCATGTGTTATCGCCACTGGACGACACGCTAACTTTTCTGTTCTTGAAGTGGTTGCTACCCGCTAGAGGAGTCCTACATTCAGCTCAAACTCTTTTTAGTGAGTAGCTCTCAAATTTACAACATACGTAGGCCGTCTTTAATCTACATCTACATGGTTACTCTGCAAATTCACACTGAAGTGCCTGGTAGAGGGTTCAGCGAATCATGTTCAAACTACTTCACTACCATTCCACTCTCGAATGGCGCGTGGGATTTTATTATGATGGTCATTTCTCCGTACGTAGGTGGATGTCAACAAGACATTTCCGCATTCGAAAGAGAAAGTTGGTGATTGAAATTTCGTAAAAAGATCTCGCCGCAAAGAAAACCGCCTTTGTTTCAGTGACTGCCACCCCAATTCGCGTATCATATCAGTGACACTCTCACCCCTATTGCACGATAATACGAAACGAGCTGCCCTTCTTTGCACTTTTTCGATGTCCTCCGTCAATCCTATCTGGTAAGGATCTCGCACCGGGCAGCAGTATTCCAACAGAAGACGGACAAGTGTAATGTAGGCTGTCTCTTTAGTGGGTTTGTCGCATCTCCTATGTGTTCTGCCAACAAAGGGCAGTCTTTGTTTCGCCTTCCCCACAATATTATCTAAGTGGTCTTTCCAATTTAAGTTGCTCGTAATTGTAATTCCTAGGTATTTAGTCGAATTGACAGCCCTTAGATTTGTGCGATTTATCGTATATCCAAAATTTATCGGATTTCTTTTAGTACCCATGTGGATGACCTCGCACATTTCTTTGTTTACTACTAATTGCCATTTTTCGCACCATACAGAAATTCTCTCTAGATAATTTTGTAATTGGAATTGATCGTCTGATGATTTTACTAGTCGGTAAATTACGGCATCATTTGCAAACAATCTAAGGGAGCTGCTCAGATTATCATCTAGATCATTTCTATAAATCAGGAACAGCAGATGGCCTATAACACTATCTTGCGGAACGCCAGATATCACTTCTGTTCTACTCGTTGATTTGTCGTCTATCACTCCTCTGTGCGCACGGAAATTGAAATTCTGATAAAGAGAAGATTAGGTAACGTGTAGTATAGCGCTACACATTGAAACACCGTGCATTTGTACGGTCTCTATTCGTTTTTACTATTTTAGCTTGCTAATGTTCAGGAGCCTGTCTGCTTGTCTGGTAACGGGCTTACATATGTAGACCGCGTTGTTACTAATAACCACGCGACGTAACAAGTTTGATCACGGTTAGATTCCTTGTCTTAAAAATCGCATTAAAATGAACACAGTTTAAACGTTGCGTTTCACTGTCGTTTGCATTTATTTGCTAATATTCAGTAAATGGCTGTCTGTTCGAAATCACACACAGCCGATCTACACTGAAGAGCCAAATAAAATGGCTCTGAGCACTATGGGACTTAACATCTGAGGTCATCAGTCCCCTAGAACTTAGAACTACT
Organism: Schistocerca gregaria; assembly: GCF_023897955.1. Taxonomy (NCBI): domain Eukaryota; kingdom Metazoa; phylum Arthropoda; class Insecta; order Orthoptera; family Acrididae; genus Schistocerca; species Schistocerca gregaria. The sequence continues at coordinate 443,506,105 of NC_064923.1, forward strand.
TAAAGCTAACTAACCCAAGGACACCACACACATCCATGCCCGAGGCAGGATTCGGACCTGCGACCGTAGCGGTCGCGCGGTTCCAGACTGAAGCGCCTAGAACCGCTCGGCCACCATCGGCCTGCTGAGCCAAACATGCTACGACCAGCTGTTCATTAGCGTGATGGTCCACATTTGGAACGCAATACAGCAACGATTCTACGCGGCATGGATTCCACAAAGCTTTGGTAGTTTTCTGGACGTACGCGGTACTAGATGTCTACTCACAGGTCACGCAATTCGCCTACTGCACTGGCCGGTGGCGTGTGAGATCGGAGCTGGCACCCGATAGTGTCCCATATGTATTCATTTGGGTTCAGATCAGGCAGATTTTGTGGCCCAGACATCAACATCAGTTCACTAGCATGCCCCTTATACCACTGTAGCTCGATTCTGGCATTATGACATGGATAGTTACCCTGATGTACAACCCCATCGCCATGGTAGAAGATATCTAGCATCACGGGATCCAAGTGGTACGCAGTAATGTTGATGTAACCCACAGCTGTCATGGTGTCTAATATTACCCCTAATATTACTACCACACGTCCCATCGAAGCCCAGTTGAATGTCATCCATAACATAACAGATCACCCAGTGACCTGCGTCAGTGGGGCGGTGTATGTTTCGTGCAGCCGTTCGCCTGGATAGTGCATCCCAACACGACTAACAACATTGTGTAACAAGAAATCTGATACATCCGATTAGATGAAACGTTTCCATTAATCACGTTCACACTGCAATCATAACCGACGAGGTTGTTTAATCAAAATGGCAATAAGTGGGCGTCATGTATTTCGTGACCCCATGCTCAACATTTGGCACTCAACGGTGTGCTCTGAGCAACTTGTGGCTGAAAAAGTTGGTTTTATAAGCCAACGTTCACTTCTGACTGTGTGATGCTGCCTAATCATCCTCCATAAGTTGCACAAGGGACTTTCCCGTTTTTAACCGTTTGTTAAGAGAATATGCAGGGTGCGACTATATATGTTTCATGTGTCAACCAGCATCCTCCCCACATCCTCTCTGTTTCCCCAGATAATCTCTGCAAAGTGTGAATCTATGCGTACATGTCGTTAGAAGTGCCGTTCGGGGATGCATAGACATTTCTGTGAATTCTGGCCAGGGTAACACTAATACTGATAGCTTTCCCCAAATAAATCTAGCAAAGTGCATATTCTTAAGCAAGCCATTGCGCAGGTTTTCCTCTCCGAATCTTTTCCAATGAGAGCGACCCCACTCTACCGCAGTAAAAAAAACTGGTCGCCGTAGCAATCTGCTGTTGACTGGCTCTATTTGAGCGGTTGTCAAGTGTGAATCTGTGCGAATCAGGGTGCTTCCTGCTTTTTCCATCAATTGTTAGGAGATTTCCATCGCTCTAAAACTTACAGAAACTCTCTACAGAGTCAACTGCCTCCGTTGGCTCTTTTGAAGTGACCCCTCCACCATCTTGATAGAACATGTTTCTTGGAACACACCTTCATACAATTTTCTTCCGCTTAGTGTGGATTGTTTCTTGTTCATTATGACAGAATCATTTCATTCAATTTGGAGAATATTTGGGAGTGCTTTTTGGTTCGTCTTGCCTGGTCGTTTTTTTAGTAATTATCATGAACAATGCTCAAACTGGCGCTTTGGCTTTGTTCATGCCGAGGGCGACCACATACCCTGAACAGTAGGCACTATTTGATTAAAATGTACTGTTTTTTTCTTCAGACTACCCCTTAAAGTCATAGATACTATGACTCGATTTAGATCATTTTCAGTGTTTTAATCACTCTAAGATTTCTAGAGTTACAAACCACATTTAGACACAGTAATGATAATGCGAGTACAGACTATTCCACTGTATAGTACAGCTGATTGTATACAGAATAAACCCCATATCGAACCACATTACTCTATTATGTTTGACAGTTTTTTAATCACTTTTAATGGAGAGCCTCTGACTATCTCTATGACCTAACTAACATAACCTGACCTGACCTGACCTAATCTACCCTGATCTAACCTACAAAACTTCAATAGTGACAGAAGGAAATGTTTCTCTTCCCTTACTGAGTTAAGTGCAATTTTGTTATATGATTGATGCCGAATCATACTCCATTTCCAGTTTTTCATGTCCTCATACTTAAATTCATCACGCTCGTTATATATAGGGTAGTCCATTGATAGTGACCGGGCCAAATATCTCACGAAATAAGCATCAAACGAAAAAACTACAAAGAACGAAACTCGTATAGCTTGAAGGGGGGGAACCAGATGGCGCTATGGCCGGCCCGCTAGATGGCGCTGTCATAGGTCAAACGATTGCGTTTTTAAAAAATAGGAACCCCTATTTTTTATTACATATTCGTATAGTACGTAAAGAAATATGAATGTTTTAGTTGGACCACTTTTTCCCTTGTGACAGATGGCGCTGTAATAGTCACAAACGTATAACTACGCCCAAGTAGGGGTTGTAGCTGCTGTCCCGGCTAATACATACATCACTAGCAGACAAATTTCGCGAGAATCTGGAATCTCAAAAACGTCGGTGTTGTGAATGCTACATCGACATCGATTGCACCCGTACCTTATTTCTATGCACCAGGAATTTCATGGCTACGACTTTGAACGTCGTGTACAGTTCTGCCACTGGGCACAAGAGAAATTACAGGACGATGTCAGATTTTTTGCACGCGTTCTATTTAGCGACGAAGCGTCATTCACCAACAGCGGTAACGTAAACCGGCATAATACGCACTATTGGGCAACGGAAAGTCCACGATGGCTGCGACAAGTGGAACATCAGTGACCTCGGCGGGTTAATGTATGGCGCAGCATTATGGGAGGAAGGATAATTGGCCCCCATTTTATCGATGGCAATCTAAATGGTGCAATGTATGCTGATTTCCTACGTAATGTTCTATCGATGTTACTACAAGATGTTTCACTGCATGACAGAATGGCGATGTACTTTCAACATGATGGATGTCCGGCACATAGCTCGCGTGCGGTTGAAGCGGTATTGAATAGCATATTTCATGACAGGTTGATTGGTCGTCGAAGCACCACACCATGGCCCGCACGTTCACCGGATCTGACGTCCCCGGATTTCTTTCTATGGGGAATGTTGAAGGATATTTGCTATCGTGATCCACCGACAACGCCTGACAACACGCGTCAGCGCATTGTCAATGCATGTGCGAACATTACGGAAGGCGCACTACTCGCTGTTGAGAGGAATGTCGTTACACGTATTGCCAAATGCATTGAGGTTGACGGACATCATTTTGAGCATTTATTACATTAATGTGGTATTTACAGGTAATCACCCTCTAACAGCATGCCTTCTCAGAAATGGTAAGTTCACAAAGGTACATGTATCACATTGGAACAACCGAAATAAAACGTTCCAACGTACCTACGTTCTGTATTTTAATTTAAAATTTAATTTAAAAAACCTACCTGTTACCAACTGTTCGTCTAAAATTGCGAGCTACATGTTTGTGACTATTACAGCGCCATCTATCACAAAGCAAAGAAAGTGGTCAAACTAAAACATTAATATTTCTTTACGTACTACACGAATATGTAATAAAAATGGGGGCTACTATTTTTAAAAAACGCAGTTGCTATCCGTTTGGCCTATGGCACCGCCATCTAGTGGGCCAACCATAGCGCGATCTGGTTTCCCCCTTCAAGCTAGACAAGTTTCGTTCTTTGTAGTTTTTTTTTTTTTTTTTTTTTTTTTTTGACGCTTATTTCGTGAGATATTTGGCTCAGTCACGATCAATGGGCCACCCTGTATGTAGCATGTATTTAGGTCTTGGATCTCCTCTCCCAAACCGCTGAATGAATTTCAACCAAATTTGATACACAAACAATAAATTTTAAGAATATCAGCCCTGTTGAGTTTATCTGCACTGCACAACAGGCATGTGGTGTGGGTAGTATTAGCATGCCTTACATGGGCTACATGTACAGATAGGCACAACGGAGTAGAGAGAGGAAAAATGGTTTGAGAGAGGGGGGAGCAGCTGGACGCAGAGAATGTGGTGAAGCCAGAGAGAGGAGTTGATGGTCAGAGAGAGGGAGGAACAGATGGACTCAGAGAGAGGGGGAGGAGGGAGAGATGCAGGAGTCAGGTGGATGGTGTAGAGAGGTAGTGAGCAGGTGGAAAAGGATGAGAGAGAGGAGAAAATGAACAGAGAGAGGGGAAAGTATGGACAGAGGGGAAGGAGTTGCGAGATATTGTCAGAGAGAGGTGGTGAAGAAGACAGTCAAAGAGAGAGGGAGGAGGAGATGGGGATAGAGGGAGACTGAGGACGAGAAAGTGGAAAGATAGAGATGGGAGGATGAGATGGAGAGAGAACAGGGGAAACAAGTGGAGGACACAAAGAGAGAGGGAAGAGCAGGTGAGAGCAATACATGAGTTAAATGCATATACAAGCAAAGTATGGGGATGGGGAAAAAACTTGTATATATATGCATGTATGTCGAGAGAGAGAGAGAGAGAGAGAGAGAGAGAGAGAGAGAGAGAGAGAGAGAGAGAGAGAGAGAGACGCCCCTGAATCGATGTCCGCCAAATTTGGTAACTTGGTTAGAGTAGTATTAGTCTACTTTATAGATCTGTTTTGCAGGGCATCCTATACATAGTGGAGAAAATCTGTTTTCAAGTTCCTAATGTTGGCTACCCTACATAACAGGCATGTTTTGGGGGTAGTGTTAGCCAGCTTCATCGACCTGTTGTGCAGGCACTATACATTCAGATGGTCGGGACTGGAGGGATTGTACAGAGATAGGACAGGATGAACAGAGAGAGGAGATGGATAGATGGATGTGGAGCAGCAGATCGATAATAAGAGAAGAGAAAGAGGAAGGAGAAGCAGAAGGAGTGCGGAGCAGGAGATCGATAGGGAGGGGGAGCAGGGGATGGAAGGGAGATGAGGGGGTAAGAAAGAGAGGAGGAGGAGGAGGAGGATATGGACAGAGAGAAGTGGAGGAGGCAGAGTACATAGACAAAGGGGGAAAGTAGTGGAGGAGGAGGTGAACAGAGAAGAGGATAGGAAATGATGAGCAGAGAGGTTTAGTGGAGGAGATCTGGAGAGAGGGAGCAGGAGAAGCTGCCAGCAGGAGACGCTCAATTATGGATGAGAGGACGATGTGGGCAGAAAGATGGTGGTGGGAATGTGGACACAGAGAGGGCAAAGGAAGAGGTGCATGTAGTATGTGAGTGCCAGTGCCAAACAAAGCAGCATGTATTTACAGACAAATGTATGTATGTCTATATGTACATATGTCTGTCTGGAATCTCCTCAACACTTTTGTATACATGTCAGGCAAATTTAGCACACAAACAGCAAATTTCATGAATATCAGCACTGAGAGGCCTACAATTCCTAATTCATAGGAGGAGAGATACAAGAAAAAGTATTTTTTTCAAACTCTGCCAATTAGGCCACCCACCATGACAGGCATGCTGTGGGAGTATTATTGGCCTGCTGTATCAACCTCTTTTGCAGGGGCTACGTATGCAGATAAGCATGGATGGGAGAAGTTTGAGATGGATAGAGTGGGGATGGACAGAGAGAAAGGGGCTGACAGAGAGAAGGAGACGAGGAAACTGAAGTAGAGAGGAGGAGGAGAAGGAGAAGATGGACAGAGGTAGGGGGTAGAGGTGGACAAATAGAGGATGAGAAGTAGATGTTTATGGAGAGGGGAAAAGAAGAGATGGACAAAGATACGATGGCATGAGAACTCAGAAAGAGAGGGAGGCACAGGTGGACAAAGGGGGGGGGGGAGGAGATGAGTGGAGTGCAGGGTGAGGATGAGATGAGGACAGAGTAAGAGAGGGGAGTAGGAGATGGACAGACAGAAAGGGGGTAGGAGGAGGAAGAAGTGGACAGAGAGATTAGGGGTGTAGGAAGAGATGGATAGATAGAGGGGGTGAGGAGATGGACAGAGAGAGGGGGTAGAAGGATATGGATCGAGAGGAGGGGTGGATGGAGAGAGGGGAGAGGAGGAAGGTCTAGAAGGATATGGAGGATGGAGAAGAGTAGGTGTCATGTGAAAAAGGAAATGGGTGTCCAAACGCAGCTGAAAGAGAGAGAGGATGTGAGGCAGAAGATGGAGAGTGTCTGAAGAGGCAGGTGGAAGGAGGACAAATTCTGAGGAGGCAGGTGCAAGATGAAATACATGGATAACCATGCAAAGCCAGGGAATTCAGCTAGTTCTCAGTATCACTGAGACCTCCTAGTCCATTTATGCAAGCAAACAAGAAGCACGCATCCTGCACTTTGTGCACCTGTTTCTGAATGTAAAATTAATGCCAGAGGAGTAGACACCTTGCACTTACATGAGCACCATAGTCGCAGCAGATGTGTGGCATGCTTATGATTGCTGGAGCAGAGCAGAGCTCCGTGCCCTCCAGAGGCAGTCAGAACATACGAACAGCTCATGGAGGTGGCAGTGGCAGAGTGTTCAATGGGAGTGGTGGCGGAGTTGATTATGGAAGCGGTGCAGTATTTATTTAAAATAAAGATGTAGTTTTACTCACTCCATCTTGCCACATACAGCAGTAATTGCTCAGTCTCGTATTCATGATAATCTACATGCATGTTTGGAAACAAACCTCGTAGTTGTAATGTTTTAAAATAATGCTGCAATTGCTAATCTTTGTGAAAATATTGGGCACAGTAGCAATAATAATGAACGGTAATAAAATTTTACATATAGCAGTCTTGATTGCATAAAACATTTTTATTCGTAAGTTATGACCTAATGTGTATCATCATCAGACCATATTCTAATGAAGAAGTGTGAAGACAACGGTATGGATCAGGAAATATGGATACCACCCACCGATGAGCAGTCGGCATCAATGGATAGCATATGCTCCATACCATCGTCTCCACATGGTCTGAAGCTGATCCGCATCAGGACAAAACTGGTCATCAGATACGAATAAAAGTGATTTACCTGATTAAGACTATTCTATAGAATATTTTATCACATTCATAATTGTTTTCAGAAAGAAGAAAAAAGAGCTCCGTCGTCAGGCCACAAGTGGCCCATCGGGACCATCCAACCGCCGTGTCATCCTAAGCTCAGGATGTGGATAGGAGGGTGTGTGGTCAGCACACCGCTCTCCCAGTCGTTTATGATGGTTCTCTTTGACCGAAGCCGCTACTATTCGGTCGAGTAGCTTCTCAATTGGCATCATGAGGCTGAGTGCACCTCGAAAAATGGCAACAGCGCATGGTGGCCCAAGTAGTCACCCATCCAAGTACCGGCCACGCCCGACAGTGCTTTAGTGATCTGACGGGAACCGGTGTATCCACTGTGGCAAGGCCATTGCCTCAGAAAGAAAAATATATCGATTTTTTAAAAGTTTCATGCCATTTTGTATTTAACACAGTGCCTGGGGTGCCCTGTAGGCTGTTTTTTAATATGATACTGGTACACAACATTAGAAACTTTCCTACAATATAGATTTTTTTTTTAATTTCCCGCGGTTTTTATCCCAGGTTATGTCCACTGTAACGTCATAGCAATGACCTTAAGTAGACACACACAACACTTTACGTATATACAACTGTCACAAATTATACTAATTGGGTAATGATAGTAATAACGGCCCAAGTGATCTAGGGGTGCGAGGGGTCATTACTGAAAGTGAAAAGTCTTACATCATTATGTCATTATGCCTCAGCTAACAGAACAGCCCACCACTTTCATCTCACCTGCTTGGCCAAGACGAAAGGGGAGGAGGTGACCTTGAAAAGTGACTGGCGGGGAGACAGGTCATAAATCAGTGTGCCAATATCCCTCACCCAACAGGATAACAGCCCTCCATTTATATCTCACCAAACTGGCTTAGAACCCAGGGGAAGTGGAGAGGGGTTATGGAGATGGAGCAGGGGGTGAACTTGAAAGTGATGGGGTTATTAATTATTGACTCGCTCATAACACAGATGTATTAGATGGGGTGAAATTTGGGCTTGGACTGGTACAGCACCAATACTAGTTTTTCCCACCACCTTCAATGAATGAATCACGTCCCAGAAATGTGAGACCAAGCAAAAGGCTATGGCAAACTGTAAAACATAATAACTAAGGGCAATGTCGTAAGAAAATATACTTCGCGAGAAAATTCCTTAGCAGGCAGTTATTTATGAGCACACAGAGAGCATTGGCATTTTCTGATGTGACTTAAGCAAACTGACCAAGCAAAATGGCACAGTGAAATGACACTGGACCCGTATTCAGGACGACTGCAGCTTAAATGCCCACGCAAACATCCACTTTCAGGTATTCCGTGGTTTCCCAAAAGGAGCTGTTGGGATGATTTCTCGGAAAAAGGACACGATCAATTAGCTTCCACATCTTTCCCGCAATCCGACTTTGTGTTCCGTTGCTAACGACCTCTTTATCGACAGGAAGTTAAACCGTAATTTTCCTTCCTTAAGAAATATGAGCGTTAGATCCCATCTTTCAGTGAAAACCTCTGTCTCTGTTAATTAAAGTATTCGTCATTCTAATTTCGAAGGCTTATTTTGTTACACACATTAGGCACCCGCTTCTTGACTTATACCTGGAAGCTTAGAAATAAAATAAGTTCATGTTCCTTTCTTATTGCCATAATTATAAATGAAAAGCACAATATCGCGGATATATTACAGTATTAATTTATTTCGTGATTTTGTTAACAGATTATGAGGCCATCCTCACCAAAGGCGTATCGTCACCAAAAAGGGAACAGTACTGATGAACAAGATTGAGAAAGATGCTACACATCGAGAATGAGGCACAAACACAGAGTAAATATCATATTTCAAAGAGCATTGGTAATGTCTGAAAGTGTTACACAGTAATTAAATATAAATGGAACAAGCCAGAAAAACATTAAAACTAAACGTCGAATAATAAAATGTGTATGTGTGTTTGTGTGTGGGAAGGTGATGCATAAACAGAAAGAAACATACGACTGAAAATTGTAATAGGAAATACATAAACTAAAATATATATTAGTTGTATGAAGAATTTCTCTTACTATAGGGAAGATGTATATACACTGACGGAAAAAATCGCAACACAAAAAAGTAATTAATGTAGAGTAACGGAATTTCGGGATTACATTTTACTAAGTAACATATTTAAGCGATTAACTTTGCAGGATGACAGATTAATGTAAGCACGGATAAGCCATTGCAAATGTGAAATCCTGATACAGTAATAACCGATGTAACAGTCAGAATGTTGATTGCAGGAAACAAATGTTCAAATGTGTGTGAAATCTTATGGGACTTAACTGCTAAGATCATCAGTCCCTAAACTTACACACTACTTAACCTAAATTATCCTAAGGACAAACACACACACCCATGCCCGAGGGAGGACTCGAACCTCCGCCGGACCAGCCGCACAGTCCATGACTGCAGCGCCTAAGACCGCGCGGCGATTGCAGGAAACGTGCATGCATAGTGTTGTACAGGTGCCGAAAGTCAGTTTGTGGGATGGAGTTCCGTGCCTGTTGCACTTGGCCGGTCAATACAGGGACGGTCAATGCCACACGGCCGTCCGGAGCCCGCTCTTCTTATGACCGCACATTCCTGTGATTACCGCTGCCAGCAATCACGTACAGTGGCTACATTATTGCCAAATCTTTCTGCAGTACCATAGAAGGAACAGCCTTCTTCTCATAGACCTGTTGCACGACCTCGTTCAAACTCAGTGAGGTGTTGATAATGGCGCCTTTGTCGCCTTAAAGGCATTCTTGACTAACATCAACTCTTCATGTTCAATCTCAAAGGTAATTAACGCTCACGACGGTTATGTCGTGTACTTAAAGCAAACCTGTTCTGCATCGTCATAGTGGCGCTATTAGCACGCGACTGGAGCGAAATCTGAATAGACGCCTGCCAATTCTCGTTAATGTCGCACAACTCCTTCTTGGTGTTGTGATTTTTTTTCCATCAGTATATCATAAAATAACCGAATATGTCGAGTACATAAACAATCGCTTTAAAATAAATAAACAAAGGAAAACGGAGGAATAAAATTATAAAACAATAGAATACGTGGAGTACAAAGACAGTCACTATAAAATAAATAAACACAGGAAAACAATGGAGGAACTGAATGGAAGACGGTGTGGAAAGAATTGGAGAAATGTGTAGAATAAGAAAAGTTTAGAAAAAAAGGACTGTTTGGTCACGTAATATAAAATCGGTAAAATCGGATTCCAACAGATTAAGTTTTTCGCCTTTGTTGACTATACGGACAGATGGGACAGTGGTTGTTAGCTATCGTCTTCACTCAGCAAATGTGGAGTCATAATTCTGCAATCCCAGCTGCTTTCATATTCGGCCAATCAAGCCGCTTTGTCTCTGCCTTATTTACAAACATAAAACTTACCACTTTAGTGTGCCTCCACAGTTGGCTGGTAATAATTTTTTAGCTTTCCTACTGAAAATACACTGGCTGTTACGTTCCCCACACAGCAGGAAATCCTCTAGTTGCAATATTTCAGCGTTTTGACTACTCTCTGTGATACCTTATTGTACTTTGCTGTTTTAAACTTCCTGTACAATTTCGACATTAATTACTAGTCAGTGTGAAAATTCTACTATTAATTCCACAAATAAACCACTGCTAATCGCCGGTCTGTGTGGCGGAGCGGTTCTAGGCGCTTCAGTCTGGAACGGCGCGACCGCTACAGTCGCAGGTTCGAATCCTGCCTCGGGCATGGATGTGTGTGATGTCCTTAGGTTAGTGTGCTGCAGCTCATGAAATTGGCAAATGCTTGTTTTGTGAAAACTGGTAAAGTGATCGGAAATTTCCAACTGCCTCTTTGTAACGGTCGTTCTGAGACTGTATGACAGTAATTGAAAAGTTGTGCCCAGCAGACAAGAACAACGGCATTCCCATGCCGTCCAGGCCCATCTGGTGAGGTATAGAACTACAGCACTGCTAGTGAAAGGGTACAGTCCTGCGAGACTGTAGCATAACCATAAGGGACGCCACAAATTATTCTGTGTGCGAGCTTCGTAACAGCGCTTGCGGCGCGTTCGTGGCTAGGATGCGGCCCTCAACCGATGCTGACCCTCAAACGCGCCGACCGTCCTTTCCACTGAAGTGCTTCCGGCGGAAGCCCTCGTAGCGCCCAACGGATCTCAGCTTTCTAAAAACAAAGTCACTCATCCATCATTCCCACAGGGTGTTTCGTAAGTACCTAGTTAAGGAAACCTTTTAGGAATGTGGAACGGTTCAAGTTTTAACAAACAATAGGAGGCCCTACAAGTTACATCCGCAAAGCATATTAACAGCAGTTTAAAAGCACCGCTAATCTACTCACTTTGTTAATTATGTGAATATATAGGACGAATGGTTAATGTTTGAGATAAATCTCATTTATTGTTCCCTCTCAGCTGCACATTTTTATTTAAATTACGTGCTTCGATCACTCTGATATGTTGTTCTGAGTAGACAAGACGGGTTGCTGATGCAATCACTTGGATCTGAAGATGAGCCAGAGTGATTAAAACGTATAATCAAATTAAAAATGTGCAAATGACAATAAATGAGAATTATATCAGATATATACAACGCTGAATTCCCTCATTATTTTGACTTCAGCGTAAATGGTTAATATACAAGCATATGACAAGAAATATCTTTCAAAACAAAAACGTCTAGAAAAAAATGGGCTCTAAACTGCATATCTTAAGAGCTATGGCACTTCTTCATTTTTGATACTGTGAAACAAATCTCTTCTACTGCAATTTGGAGAGGAGGTAGTAGTATGGACCAAATGAAAAAAAAAAAATTCTCCAGTTAACATTGGCCTTAAAATGCATACCTCAAGAGCTGTGAGCACTCTTTCAGTAGGAAAGATGTGTTTCACAGTTGCGAAGATGAGCAGGTGCTTATAGCTCTTAAGAGCTGTTTGGAGCCCACGTTTACTGAACTTTTGTTTCTTGTTTTGATCGATAACACCACCTCACAAAATATGGAATGCAAAGAGCTTGCAGTAGAAGTGCTTTCTTTTATAGTATCGACGATGAAGAAGTTCTCATAGCTTTTAAGGTTTGCATTTTGGAGTTTGTGTTTACTTGACTTTTTTGCTTTAAATCATCGTTCCTGTCACATCACTTAATGCTGTCCTGGGACGGCCTGTATATGAAGGATGTCCCATTTACCTTTAACACCTCAAATAACTGTTTCCCCAGAACCAAAATATAAAATTATCAAACAAATGTGACTATGACTGCCTTTCTTATAGTTTTGTTCGTTACGGAAACATGAACAGAAGTACTTCCTCTTCAAATAGCGCTTTGTTTCCTACTCGGTATTCCACATCTCCTCAGGACTTATTTAAAAACGAATAACACTGTGCCATTCACGTAAACATGACGTCATTAAAAACGTAACACAAAATTGACTTTGACTCTACTTTACTAGGACACAATGCGTTTACTGGACAGTGAACGCTGGGGCCGCTTCGAGAACATTTTTGGGCACAAGCGACTCCATTTGGCGCGCCCTCTTCCTCCTTTTTCCTCGCACACTTTCGCTTCTGTCCGTTTTCACTACTAATTGTGATAGGTTCTGTATAGAAATCTTACAGTTGTGGTGTCTGTGGCGCACCTCAAAGCTTGGCGCCCCAAGTGTTAAATTTCTGGGATTACAATTCGATAATAAATTCAGTTGGAAAGCGCATACCACAGACTTTATGAAGCGACTAACCAAGTCTGTACTTGCAGCGAGAATGATGTCAGAAGCAGGAGATACAAATACAAAAAAACTTGCATACTTTGCTTACTTTCATTCAATTACGTCATACCGGATCACATTCTGGGATAACTCATTAAACCGAGCAGAATTTTTTAGGGTGCAAAGGCGTGCAATAAGAATCATTTGTGGTGTAAATTCAAGAACAACATGTAGAAACCTGTACAAGGAACGTTGTATTCTAACCACTGCCTTCTCAGTATATTTATTCCTTAATGAAATTTGTTGTAAGCACTATATCTCTGTTTTCTAGTATCAATACTAGGTAGAAGAACAATCTAAATAAAGACCTAAAATCACTTACCTTGGTCCAAAAAGGGGTCCAGCATTCAGGAACACACATTTTCAATAAATTTCCAGCAACCGCTAAAAACTTGATTTCAGATAAAGCACAGTTTAAACAGAGTTTGATAGACTTTTAGATAGGCAACTCCTTCTATTCTATAGATGAATATCATATCAAGGAGTGTTAGACCAGCTTAAGAAAAAACGTCTTTTAATTTTCAGTTTTGACAGCACTTGGACACATCAGTCAGTATTAGGTATTTTGTGTATGATAAAATTATTAAAAGTGCATAACAATGTTTCATTCTGACAATGTATTAACTCTGTAAATATTAGCAGTTCTTGTTCATAGTAATGTATTCAGCTATTTGACAATCTCCTGACAAATGATCAGGGTAATAAGTATTCTATTCAGATGTGTTTTTTATGTTATGCTTTCTGATACGTTCCACACCCACGAGAACCATCAAATTTTTTTGCGTCTATCGAACGAAAACTGAACCTAATCTAATCTAAAGCTGCGGCTTTTGTCGCTTGGACCGTATGTACACAACACATCGTTTAAAAGTACTACAGTACAGTTCATCATGCACCCATATTGTAAAAACGACAACAGTATTGCAATTACTATTCCGCTAAGGATACACTTTGATTATGGACACATGTGCTGCGGTTCAGCATCAGACAGCATGCTCCAAAGACTCGACAGCCTGCAGTACAAAGCTTTGTGTATAGTTACTGGGGCGTTCTTGACAATCCCAGGCAACGCATTACTGGTTGAAACGTTATAGCTGCGACGAATATTCTTCTGCAAGAAATTCCTCCTTTGGCTCTGTTTCGACGACTATGGCTCCCATGATGAAAAAATCCGGATTCTAACATGCTGCTGTGTGTGCGGAAGATATTGGCTAAATGAGCAACTTCCACCCGTCGCGGCTGAATACACGGAGACGAAGGCATTAAGACACAAGGTGTGGGAAAGTCCTCTTCTACCGCACTACAACAGGCCATACGAAACGACGAGTCTGCAGATTGGTACCAGGACCAGTTTAACGTTTCAAAACCAGGACCCAACTAACACAACGGCAATGGATTTCTTGTCTCACTGTCACGATGCGTGCATGGTACAAGTCCAGTGACGGCAGTGGTAGTGCCTATTGGGAACCCCGAGGCACACAAGGCCTATACTAGCTGGATCCACTCTCCACTATTATGTCAGCTGAGATGACTGTCATTTTGGAAGCCCTGCTATTCGCACAGACGACCACAGCAGACACAATAGTCATCATCTTTGATGGTATGTCGGCCCTACAATTGATAAACACCATCACGATACTGGTAGAAGCGCCACAAATTCAGCAAATGACGACGTAGGGTGCGGAGGAACTATCGCCATATCGTGATGGTATGGATACCTAGAAATGAACAAGCACATTTCCTAGCAAAGCGAGCACCTCTACATGGAGCTATTAAATGTGATAAAGTCCCTCTCACATGATATTAAACCATGATCAGAAAGCGGTTGCCGTCGGACTGGCAAGAGGAATGGTCGAGGGCTTCTAAAATCAAAGGCAGTCACTACACATTTATACATCTCACGAATCAAAAAGTACCATGATATAATAAAACACAGACGTTGAGAAGCTTCACGACACTTATAGCACGGCTGTAACTTATATCAACCCAACTTTAGCGCCACGCCTCTATGTGTTTCCGGAGAGGAAGAAGATTCAAACCATATATTCCTATAGCGTCCTCCCAAAATATATCAGACAAACGTACTTGTAAGTAATCTTGGGACACTACGACATCAGTTCCTAAGCAGCCTCCAAACCATTTTGGTATCGAACGATATGACAAACTATAAATTACTGTACGAGTTCATCAACAGTGCCAACATCCCGATATAGATTCCTTCGCTGTTGATCTAATGCTCTCGGTAATTAGAATGCCAGGGTAAGAAGAAAGCATAATTAACTGACTATATTCCCTCGTGCTATTCAGCAGAATACGGAGCACTCAGCCTATAAATGTATGTCACTATGTACCTTCTACATCTACATCTATATCTACATGTACGTGATTACTCTGCTACTCACAATAAAGTGCCTGGCAGAGGGTTCAATCAACCACCTTCAAGCTGTCTCACTACCGTTCCACTCTTGAACGGCGCGCGGGAAAAACGAGCGCTTAAATTTTTCTGTGCCAGTCCCGATTTCTCTTATTTTATCGTGATGATCATTTCTCCCTATGTAGGTGGGTGCCAACAGAGTGCTTTCGAAATCGGAGGAGAAAACTAGTGAATAAAATTTCATGAGAAGATCACGTTTAGTTGAATTTACAGCCTTAAGACTTGGGTGACTTATCGCGTAATCGAAATTAAGCTGATTTCTTTTAGTACTCATGTGAATAACTTCACACTTTTCTTTATTCAAAGTCAATTATCACTTTCCGCAATATGCAGATATCTTATCTAAATCATTTCTCAATTCGTTTTGGTCATCTGATGACTTTACAAGACGGTAAATGACAGCATCAAGTGCAAACACTCCAAGAGGGCTACTCACAATGTCTCCTATGTCGTCAATATAGATCAGGAAAAATAGAGGGTCTATAACACTTCCTTGGGGAACGCCGGATATTACTTCTGTTTTACTCGATGACTTTCTGTCTGTTACTACGAACTGTGAATTTTCTGACAGGAAATCACGAATCCAGTCGCACAACTGAGACGATACTCCATAGGCACGCAGTTTGGTTAGAAGACTCGTGAGAGACGCTGTCGAAAGCCTTCTCGAAATCTAAAAATATGGATTCAATTTGACACTCAAAGTCGACAGCACTCATTACTTCGTTAATATAAAGAGCTAGTTGTGTTTCACAAGAACGTTATTTTTCCGAATCCGAGCTGACCATATGTCAATAAATCGTTTTCTCCGATGCAATTCGTAATGTTCGAAAACAGTACATGTTCCAAAACCCTTCTACAAATCGACGTTAGTGATGTGAGCCTCTAATTCAGCGGATTACTCCTATTTCCCTTTTTGGCTATTGGTGTGACTTTAGCAATTTTCCAGTCTTTAAGTATGAAACTCTCTGTGTGCGAGCGGTTGTATGTAATTGCTAAATATGGAGCTATTGTATCAGCATACTCTGAAAGGAACCTGACTGGTATACAATCTGGACCGGAGGCCTTGCCTTTATTAAGTAATTTAAGCTGCTTCGCTACATCGAGGATATCTATTTCTATGTTTCTCATCTTGGCAGTTGTTCTTGATTGGAATTCAGGAATATTTACTTCATCTTCTTTGGTGAAAACCGCGTTCAATAACCCTACTTCAGTGGCACAGCCACCAGTGACTTCACCGTTGTTTTCGCGCAGTGAAGGTGTTGATTGTGTCTTGCCACTGGCGTGCTTTATGTATGACCAGAATCTCTTTGGGTTTTCTGCCAGATTGCGAGGCAGAGTTTCACTGTGGAAATTATTAACAGCATCTCGCATTGACGTATACGCTACATTTCGAACTTCTGCAAAACTTTGCCAATCTTGGGGATTTTGCATTCTTTTAAATTTGGCATGCTTTTTTCGTTGCTTCTGCAAGAGCTATCTGACCCGTTTTGTATACCATGGAGGGATCAGTACCATCACTTATTAATTTACTTCATCTTCTTTGGTGAAAACCGCGTTTAATAACCCTACTTCAGTGACACTGCTATCAGTGACTTCACCGTTGTTTTCGCGCAGTGAAGGTGTTGATTGTGTCTTGCCACTGGCGTGCTTTATGTATGACCTGAATTTCTTTGGGTTTTCTGCAAGATTGCGAGACAGAGTTTCGCTGTGGAAATTATTAACAGCATCTCGCATTGACGTATACGCTACATTTCGAACTTCTGCAAAACTTTGCCAATCTTGGGGATTTTGCATTCTTTTAAATTTGGCCTGCTTTTTTCGTTGCTTCTGCAAGAGCGATCTGACCCGTTTTGTACACCATGGGGGGATCAGTGCCATTACTTATTAATTTATGTGGCATATATCGCTCAATTGCCGTCGATACTATCTCTTTGAAATCATTTCACATCTTTTCTACGCTTACGTGATCAGATCGGAAAGAGCGGAGACTATCTCTTAAAAAGGCGTTAAGAGCATTTTTATAAGCTTTTTTAAATAGATGTACTTTGCGTTTCTTTTTGATGGTTGTAGGTGTTACGGCGTTCAGCCTAGCAGCAACTGCGTGTGTTCGCTAATCTCTGTATTCGTCATGATACTCCCTATTTGTTCAGAATTATTTGTTGCTAAGAGGTCAAGTATGCTTTCGTCACCATTTACGCTCCGAGTGGTCTCATGAACTAATTGTTCAAGATATTTTCTGAGAAAGCATTCAGTACAATTTCGGATGAAGTTTTATGCCTGCCGCCGACTTTAAATGTATAATTTTTCCAGTGTATCGAGGGTAGATTGAAGTCACCACCGACTATAATTGTATGAGTGGAGTACCTATTTGAAATGAGACTCAAGTTTTCTTTCAACTGTTCAGCAACTATATTTTCTGACTCGCGGGGTCGGTAAAACGATCCAGTTAATAGTTTCGTCCGATTGTCAAGCATAACCTCTACCCATACTATTTGGCAGGAACTATGTACTTCAATTTCACTACAAGGTATATCTATATGTCTGAAGACTGGGGTATCTATACATATGGCTGTAATACCCACATCTGGTTCTTGTTTACTGTTGTCATGTTCTGTCTAGATGGGGCTTATAGACCTGCACATATATTCAATTCTCTATCCGCAGCTTTAAAACAATTCTTACAGAAACATTTTAGAACATTTTAGCACTAATTTAAGCGCACGCTCGTAGTAATTAATACGGACTTAACTGAGAGTGTGCCAAACGTGCACCAACGGCGATTTATCTTTTTTTATTGAGTTACCAGTGGGGTTTTTATACGATACTACCTCTGTGTATTCTGTGTTACATTTTCGTCTTGTCTACTCTTTTCACTATACTGTGGATGTAAAATTTGTTTTACGTAGAAATCTGTCCTTTGTTAAGCCTATCTAACTTCGTACAAGGATACAACATAAACTGGTGTATAATCGCATATTTTGAATTGTAAAAAAAAAGGAAAAAAACAAAAAACTAGGAAAGTTACTTTTTTATAACGTCATGTGTCCGCAAGCGGTGCACTATAATACGTCTCTGAACAGGTCTTGAGGAGAGAATGTGGTTTACCGAATAAAAAATATAGAGTGCTATTTCAAAAACATGTACGCCTTCCTAACTAACAAAGATGCAAGCAACGCAGTAATGCTGGTTAACGTCTCCCTGGTAGCTAAACAACATTGACTTGATAGATTTTTGTCTTGCTTCTGGACTAAAAGTTATCTGGGGTGGTCAAGATAAAAGGGATACCCTCTACAGTTACGATGAAAAATCCACTGCTCTTTCCTTTATATTACTCAGCCGCTATTTAGTGTGCTACTTCGTACTAAGCATTTAGATAAGTTTTCTGATTTCAGAGAACGTTGTCAGCTGTCTACCTACTGGAAAAGTTGAAAAAAACTTTATATGAATACTAGTGTTAAGCGGAATTATTATTGGCAAACCAAATATTCTGATAAGTTATAGAATTAGCTATTGATAAGATACGCTTTTATTTTAGTTTTAATTTCTACAAGTTCGTCTTCATATCTGATTATTCCCGGAAAGGTATAAACGACTTTCACCCATCAAAATATCAAATAACACTCTGAATCCTAGACAACTACGCAAAGTCTGTATGCATTTATTTTTTACTTCTAGTACAGTCTTTGTGACTTCCACAGGCCCTCCTACGCTCACTCTGATCATTAACCACAAACATCATTATGGAGTAAATGTATTGGCATGTAGTGTAAGAAACACAAGATCTCTGAAGATGTTTCTTAAAGGTATTGGGTTATCGGCTACACACAATGTTGTTACGTCACTCTTCTGTAAAATACTTTTTCATCTTAGCTGCATTGTACCATAAGATAATATCGAGGACAAGTATGCTAGGAACACCGCCTCCAGGTCAACACAGAGAGAAATTTGAAATGCAAAGTAGACAGAACTGAGATGTCTGATAACTTGTCCACATCAATCTGTTATCCACGTAGATTCTTAGGAATTTCACACAAGCAGTTTCATTTAGTATGAGCACATTCATCTCAACTCCTGGGTCGTGTAATATTTACTTGCCGGGAAATAGGCGATAAAGATTCTGATGCGATAAAGAGCTTATCATTTGCTAGTCTGAGAGTTTCTCTAGATTAGGGCCCAGTTATCAGTGCCTATAAACGCAAAATATTTCTTCTTAGTAGATGAGACACATGATCTATTTTACACGACACGGAAAAGCAATATCAAAGTCCTGTTAACCGAAATCGATGAAATGTCATGAATTTCATTTCAAAACGGTAAAAACTGCAAGAAAAATTATAGGAAGGGTATAGCTGTGGGATGCAACTGATAAAATCCGCATAGTTTGTATGCTTTCCAATGCTTGGTAGTATTGAAACCAGTGTGGTCTTACGTCCTTCCAATCCGAGACCGTCTCACCGAAGTAGTTGCAATAGCACATACAGTCAGCATAGAATTCGAGACATGGTACAATATATTTTTCACGTAGACAAAGTATCACTAGAGAAGGAGTCATGTTAGGTGTCAGAAAAAAAACCTCATACTGTTACGTCATTTGCTGAGATTTAATTTTTTTTTATAAGTTTATCTTTCCATCTCCAATTTATCGTGAATTTTACAGACGCAGTCCGTACCTAGACTGAAGGAAAATTTACCCGTTATAAAAATCCCTGTCACGTAATTTCATGAAGAATCTAAGTTACTTTGTCTTCCCGTGCAGGTGAAGGAAAACTAAAACTAATACATTGACGGAAAAACTACCAACGCCAGGAAGGAGTTGTGGCACGTGAACGAATTCTGGCAGGCGTGTTTCTACATCTGAAAGATAATGTCTATTCAAATCTCACACCAGTGGAATAAGAATGGTGTTAGAAGCCCCTTAACGAGAATGCAAATCATGTTTGCTTTAAATAAAAGCTGTAACGGTCATGAGCGTTAGTTACCTTTGAGATTGGAAGTGGTGTGTTGATGTCAGTCAATAACGACTCTAAGGACTCAAAGACACCATTATTAATATCTCACTGAGTTTGAACGAGGATACATGATAGGGATTTTTATGACAGTTAAAATTTCGTTCAGTTGAGATCCAGGCTGCATCTGTAAAATTCAAGATAAATTGAGAATGGAAAGATAAATTTAAAAAAAAAAGAAATTAAATCTCACACTCAGCCTCTCGTAGTCCTATTACACGTCCTCGTTACTCTCGTGGCTACTCCACGCAGCCTTATTGCAAAACTGTAAGTCAATCCGGTCATTCGACCTGTCGCAGGGCCATTCACGAACAGCGCTTGTAACGATACAACGTAAATATGACAAAATATTTGAAACTTTTTTTTAAAGTAAACGCTCTGTAAATCGAAACGTCAGGTATCAACTGTATTGAGGTGTTACAAGTATCCGCTTAACAGAGATAAGAAACACAAAGGAATATTTGTTTATTAAACTAAGAGTAAACTAATAAATGTAAACACTGTAACGTTCACAACTTAATTGAAAAACGTAAAATTTTTTGCCAATGTAAGTAGAAAGGAAGAGGACTTACTATAACTTTTCAACCCGCAATTATGTGGATGATCTTGGCGAACAGAGTGCGCGGGCACAACCGAAAAGAGGCAAGTCCAAGAAAGTCGCAGAAGAGCTACAGGCGAAAAAGCCTGGGTTGCTTTCGTAGCAGACCATATCAGGCGATATTAAGTGACAAAAATTGCTAAAACTGTGGTTATTGGTATGAAAGTTGGTGTGGCAGTGGAATTTGTATTCTAAAGCCATCTCTGGAAATTACTACTCTTCAAAAGCAGTATTGTTCAATGTCAATCTATGATGGAATTTTGCTACAACACTACCACCGCTATGTTCATTAAGGCAAGAACTTTATTATTAGCTCCAAGTGGATAGGATTGTAAATAAATATTACAGTCAGTTTCTCATGTGTTCATTTTCTGAACAGAAACTGTTGCTTTAAAAAATCTGTTCAAAGTTATTTCAATGAAATTTCCAAAAAACTATATTCTCATTTATTTGTCATTGGTTTTGACTGATTTTGTGTAAATTCAAACGGTAAAAGGTCGTTAAAAACGTTTCAGAATCGCGACAGTACAATAGTGTTTCAATTTTAGTGAAAGTTAGCAAAGGCAGAAAAACAGCTTCAAAGTTATAAGAATATTAAACAGAAAAACGAAGTTCGCTTTACTAAAGAATTTGCTAATAATTTTCTTGAGATTAATTTCAGATTATAAAATTCTCATTTATTAATAACGATCATATTCGATCTTATTCCAAGATGGTAGCCACTGTGCTAGATCATAATCTCACAGCTTGCATCCATCTTGATTCCAAATAAGAAAATTCAATCATATTTTGTTAACGTAAATTCATTACGTACTAAAGTAAAATAATTCCAGAAACAGTAAAGTGAAATTGCTGCTTCAGAGTTGGCGACCTCAAATCGTCGTAGGAGCAATATTTTTTACAGGGAGCTGTCATCCTAAATGCTCAGGTGCGGATAAAACTGTAAGGTAGCAATGAAGCGATTTTACAATGTGTTCCCCTGCGCTGCGTATCGAAATAAGTGCAAATCAGACTCCGATCCATATATTTCGTTCGAAAGAGATCCATAATACATTGTTGTTGTCTTCAGTCCTGAGACTGGTTTGATGCAGCTCTCCATGCTACTCTGTCCTGTGCAAGCTGCTTCATCTCCCAGTACCTACTGCAACATACATCCTTCTGAATCTCATAATACATTAGAAGCCTTAAAATTAAGTTTACGTTTTGTTAGGTGACGTATGGTCGCAAATAATTAAAAATCCTTTATGTCCGTGTAAAATTAACAGTTTTGAATTGCAGAGTAAATGCTGATGCTCAGCTAAGCGGTAAAACCTTTCGGTTTCATTGGGAGAACGGAGCTGTTTTTTACTGGGATGACGGTGGACATGGCGGAGTTGCCCCGCTAGTAATCCGTTCTCCACAGAAAGTGGTCGTCAGCGCCAGAAATTCTCGAAACGCCGCAAGCCGGCGAATTTCCTCCAGTGACGTAAACTACTGCTCACCACCTGTCAAACATTTTAAGATCAAACACAGCCTTCATACTAACTAAAAACTGCGATTTCCGTAGTTACAAAGACATACTTTACCTGTTATAAAAAATTTCAAAAACTTCCATTCACGCGATTCGTGAATTTTAATAATTTATTTGAATTGGTCTCACTTTGCAATCGGCGGATTTGGTGAGATACTCCAGAGGGTGTTTCCCAACAGGATAACGCTCGCCCACATACCGCTGTTGTAACCCAACATTCTCTACAAAATTTCGTCATGTTGCTTTGGCCTTCTCGACCACCATGACTCCAGTCGAGTACATATGACACATCGTCGAAGTCTAGTGTCATCCACAAACAGCGTTAACCGTCCATGTATTGACTGACCAACTGCAACAGGCATGGAAGTCCACCCCACAAACTGACAAATGGCACCTGTACTAGACAATGCATGTACGTTTTGCATGAATGCATTCACCTGTTAATAATGTGCCAGTATTTTACATTTGCAATGGTTTACCTCACTATATCATTAAGCTGTGATTGTGGAATGATAGTCACTTAAATATGTTACCTAAACAAATGTATTCCCGAAATTTCATTGTTGTTGTTGTGGTCTTCAGTCCTGAGACTGGTTTGACGCAGCTCTCCATGCTGCTCTATCCTGTGCAAACTTCATCATCTCCCAGTACCTACTGCAACCTATATCCTTCTGAATCTGCTTAGTGTATTCATCTCTTGGTCTCCCTCTACGGTTTTTACCCTCCAGCCTGCCATCCAATACTAAATTGGTGCTACCTCGACGTCTCAGAACATGTCCTACCAACCGATCCCCTCTTCTAGTCAAGTTGTGCCACAAACTACTCTTCTCCCCAATGCTATACAATACCTCCTCATTAGTTATGTGATCAACCCATCTAATCTTCAGCATTCTTCTGTAGCACCACATTTCGAAAACTTCTATTCTCCTCTTGTCTCAACCAGTTATTGTCCACGTTTCACTTCCATACATGCCTACACTCCATAGAAATACTTTCAGAAACGACTTCCTGACATTTAAATCTATACTCGATGTTAACAAATTTTTCTTCTTCGGAAACGCTTTCCTTGCCATTGACAGTCTACATTTTATATCCTCTCTACTTCGACCATCATCAGTTATTTTGCTCCCTAATAGCAAAACTCCTTTACTACTTTAAGTGTCTCATTTCCTAATCTAATTCCCTCAGCATCACCCGATTTCATTCGACTACATTTCGTTATCCTCGTTTTGCTTTTGTCGATGTTCATCTTATATCCTCCTCTCAAGACACTGTCCATTCCGTTCAACTGCTCTTCCTAGTCCTTTGCTGTCTCTGACAGAATTACAGTGTCATCGGCGAACCTCAAAGTTTTTATTTCTTCTCCATGGATTTTAATACCTACACCAAAATTTTCTTTTGTTTCCTTCACTGCTTGCTCAATATACAGATTGAATAACATCGGGGAGAGGCTACAACCCTGTCTCACTCCATTCCCAATCACTGCTTCCATTTCATACCCCACGACTCTTATAACTGCCATCTGGTTTCTGTAAAAATTGCAAATAGCCTTTCACTCCCTGTATTTTATCCCTGCCGCCTTCAGAATTTGAAAGAATTCCAATCAACATTGTCAAAAGCTTTCTGTAAGTCTACAAACGCTATAAACGTAGGTTTGCCTTTCCTTAATCTTTCTTCTAAGATAAGTCGTAGGGTCAGTATTGCCTCACGTGTTCCAACATTTCTACGGAATCCAAACTGATCTTCCCGGAGGTCAGCGTCTATCAGTTTTTCCATTCGTCAGTTTGCAGCTGTGACTTATTAAACTGATAATTCTGTAATTTTCACATCTGTCAACATCTGCTTTCTTTGGGATTGGAATTATATTCTTCTTGAAGTCTGAAGGTATTGCACCTGTCTCATACATCTTGCTCACCAGATGGTAGAGTTTTGTCAGGACTGGCTCTCCCAAGGCTGTCAGTTTTTCTAATGGAATGTTGTCTACTCCGGGGGCCTTGTTTCGACTCAGGTCTTTCAGTGCTCTGTCAAACTCTTCACGCAGTATCGTATCTCCCATTTCATCTTCATCTACATACTCTTCCATTTCCATAATATTGTCCTCAAGTACATCGCCCTTGTATGTTTCCATCAAAGCTCTTGATATTCATGCAAGTGGTTCTCCTTTCTCCAAAGGTCTCTTTAATTTTCCTGTAGGCAGTATCTATCTTACCCCTAGTGAGATAAGCCTCTACATCCTTACATTTGTCCTCTAGCCAACCCTGCTTAGCCATTTTGCACTTCCTGTCGATCTCATTTTTGAGACTTTGTATTCCTCTTTGCATGCTTCATTTACTGCATTTTTATATTTTCTCCTTTCATCAATTAAATTCTATATTTCTTCTGTTACCCAAGGGTTTCTACTAGCCCTTGTCTTTTTACCTGTTTTATCCTCTGTTGCCTTCACTACTTCATCCTCCAAAGCTACCCATTCTTCTTCTACTGTATTTCTTTCCCCCATTCCTGTCAATTGTTCCCTTATGCTCTCCCTTACACTCTGTACAACCTCTGGTCCTTTCAGTTTATCCAGGTCCCAGCTCCTTAAATTCCCACCTTTTTGCAGTTTCTTCAGTTTTAATCTACAGTTCATAACCAATAGATTTTGGTCAGAGTCCACATCTGCCCTTGGAAATGTTTTACAATTTAAAACCTGGTTCCTAAATCTCTGCCTTACCATTATATAATCTATCTGATACCTTTTAGTATCTCCAGGGTTCTTCCATATATACAACCTTCTTTCATGATTCTTAAACCAAATGTTAGTTATGATTAAGCTATGCTGTGCGCAAAATTCTACCAGGCGGCTTCCTCTTTCATTTCTTAGCCCCAATCCATGTTGACCTACTATGTTTCCTTCTCTCCCTTTTCCTACTCTCGAATTCCAGTCAGCCATGGCTATTAGGATCGGTGACGCGCTTGTGCTTCAGATTATTTACCAACAGAGTGTATGTCCTCATGCGTTTTTGATCATGGATAGAGACTTAATATGGATATATGAGTGGCTACATTTCGAACAAAGATCCACTTACGATGAAGAAAATTCTACGTCGGATGAATACTGCGAAAACTGTGCAAATGCTTCACCGCTATATATTTCTCAGGTTAGTCCACTTTTCTTAGTATTTCTTCTGTATCCTTCATCTCACAGAGGCGGCAGATTGTTCAACTGCGTAATTAGGTTCTACGAATCGATATAGAATTCAGTATTTATTCCTTACAAGTTGTGCTGTCAGTACCACAAATTCATAGACTCAACATTCGGCGAAAGTTCTTGTAGTGGAGAAAAATGTTATCTAACTGTGATAACCGCCTGCAAGACATGCTAACGGTATGTACCGTGCCACTGGTAATTATCTGATATCATCGTAAGATTTCTAGATCGTATGAGATACCCTCATCGACGACTTACGCAACCTGTACAGTAACATGTTTGGTGTTCTTGGCTCACGAAGATATATCCACTCAAAACAAAACTGAAGTGTTTAATATGATATGAAAATTTCATACGAAACGCTATTGCCACGAGGATACATGAATGTTCTCAAATATTGAATTCAGTTTCAAGTGCGGTATTACACAGAAGAGTGATCGATGGTGTTATGTAAAATGAACTGTTGCAGCTACATCGTATTCTAGCGTGAATTTCATCTCTAGAGGAATCAAGGCTCTCTGCAAAGGCTCGCAGGAGAGTCCGAGAATTACGAGATTGTTACGGTAAACCGGCATAAAGTGAAATTACAAAGTAAACCTGAGCAGGAGAAAAGTCAAGTAGGAACTCTGCTGCCATAGATATCGTTATTCTTAATGTTTCGGTCGTCATCCGCAAGGTTTAGTTTCGTGCAGCTCTCCATTCCTGCCGCCTGCTCGTCATCGTCCCTTCTTCAAAATAGTTGATGCGCCAACATCCTCTACGATCTGCAATCCATAATAATAATTAAGAGTGAGATTTTCACTCTGCAACGGAGTGTGCGCTGATATGAAACTTCCTGGCAGATTATAACTGTGTACTGGACCGAGATTCGAACTCGGGACCTTTGACCTATCGCCGGTAAGTGCTCTATCATCTGAGCTACCCAAGCACGACTCACGCCCCCTCCTCACAGCTTTACTTCTGCCAGTACCTCGTCTCCTACCTTCCAAAGTTCACAGAAGCTCTTCTGCGAACCTTGGAGAACTAGCACTCCTGGAAGAAAGGATATTGCGGAGACATGGCTTAGCCACAGCCTGGAGGATGTTTCCAGAATGAGATTTTCTCTTTGCAGCGGAGTGTGCGCTGAATTGAAACGTCCTGGCAGATTAAAACTGTAAAATTAAGCTTGCGCCTGCGATTTTTTCGTTTCTGCATACCTCCTTCCATGAACCATGGACCTTGTCGATGGTGGGGAGGCTCGCGTGCCTCAACTATACAGATAGCCGTACCGTAGGTGCAACCACAACGGAGGGGTATCTGTTGAGGGGCCAGACAACGTGTGGTTCCTGAAGAGGGGCAGCAGCCTTTTCAGTAGTTGCATGGGCAACAGTCTGGATGATTGACTGATCTGGCCTTGTAACAATAACCAAAACGGCCTTGCTGTGCTGGTACTGCGAACGGCTGAAAGCAAGGGGAAACTACGGCCGTAATTTTTCCCGAGGACATGCAGCTTTACTGTATGATTAAATGATGATGGCGTCCTCTTGGGTAAAATATTCCGGAGGTAAAATAGTCCCCCATTCGGATCTCCGGGCGGGGACTACTCAAGAGGATGTCGTTATCAGGAGAAAGAAAACTGGCGTTCTACGGATCGGAGCGTGGAATATCAGATCCCTTAATCGGGCAGGTAGGTTAGAAAATTTAAAAATGGAAATGGATAGATTAAAGTTAGATACAGTGGGAATTAGTGAAGTTCGGTGGCAGGAGAAACAAGACTTTTGTTCAGGTGAATACAGGGTTATAAATACAAAATCAAATAGGGGTAATGCAGGTGTAGGTTTAATAATGAATAAAAAAATAGGAGTACGGGTAAGCTACTACAAACAGCATAGTGAACGCATTATTGTGGCCAAGGTAGACACGAAGCCCACACGTACTGCAGTAGTACAAGTTTATATGCCAACTAGCTCTGCAGATGACGAAGAAATTGAAGAAATGTATGATGAAATAAAAGAAATCATTCAGGTAGTGAAGGTAGACGACAATTTAATAGTCATGGGTGACTGGAATTCGACAGTAGGAAAAGGGAGAGAAGGAAACATAGTAGGTGAATATGGATTGGGGCTAAGAAATGAAAGAGGAAGCCGCCTGGTAGAATTTTGCACAGAGCATAACTTAATCATAGCTAACACTTGGTTCAAGAATCATAAAAGAAGGTTGTATACATGGAAGAATCCTGGAGATATCAGAAGGTATCAGATAGATTATATAATGGTAAGACAGAGATTTAGGAACTAGGTTTCAAATTGTAGGATATTTCTAGGGGCAGATGTGGACTCTGACCACAATCTATTGGTTATGAACTGTAGATTAGAACTGAAGAAACTGCAAAAAGGTGGGAATTTAAGGATGTGGGACCTGCATAAACTGAAAAAATCAGAGATTGTAGAGAGTTTCAGGGAGAACATAAGGGAACAATTAGAAGCAATGAGGGAAAGAAATACAGTAGAAGACGAATTGGTAGCTCTGAGGGATGAAGTAGTGAAGGCAGGAGAAGATCAAGTAGGTAAAAAGACAAAGGCTAGTACAAATCCTTGGGTAACAGAACAAATATAGAATTTAATTGATGAAAGGAGAAAATATAAAAATGCAGTAAATGAAGCAGGCAAAAAGGAATACAAAGTCTCAAAAATGAGATCGACAGGAACTGCAAAATGTCTAAGCAGGTTGGGCTAGAGGACAAATGTAAAGATGTAGAGGCTTATCTCACTAGGGGTAAGATAGATACAGCCTACAGGAAAATTAAAGAGACCTTTGGAGAAAAGAGAGCCACTTGTATGAATATCAAGAGCTCAGATGGAAACCAAGTTCTAAGCAAAGAGGGGAAAGCAGAAAGGTGGAAGGAGTATATAGAGGGTCTATACAAGGGCGCTGTACTTGAGGACAATATTATGGAAATGGAAGAGGATGTAGATGAAGATGAAATGGGAGATGCGATACTGCCTGAAGAGTTTGACAGAGCACTGAATGACCTCAGTCGAAACAAAGCCCCGGGATTAGACAACATTCCATTAGAACTACTGACGGCCTAGGGAGAGCCAGTCCTGACAAAACTCTACCATCTGGTGAGCAAGATGTATGAGACAGGCGAAATACCATCAGACTTCAAGAAGAATATAATAATTCCAATCCCAAAGAAAGCATGTGTTGACAGATGTGAAAAATACCGAACTATCACTTTAATAAGTCACAGCTGCAAAATACTAACGCGAATTCTTTACAGACGAATGGAAAAACTGATAGATGCCGACCTCGGGGAAGATCAGTTTGTTTTCCGTAGAAATGTTGGAACACGTGAGGCAATACTGACCCTACGACTTATCTCAGAAGAAAGATTAAGGAAAGGCAAACCTACGTTTATAGCGTTTGTAGACTTACAGAATGCTTTTGACAAGATTGATTGGAATTCTTTCAAATTCTGAAGGTGGCAGGGGTAAAATACAGGGAGTGAAAGGCTATTTACAATTTGTACAGAAAGCAGATGGCAGTTATAAGTGTGGTGGGGTATGAAAGGGAAGCAGTGGTTGGGAAGGGAGTGAGACAGTGTTGTAGCCTATCCCCGATGTTATTCAATCTGTATATTGAACAAGCAGTAAAGGAAACAAAAGAAAAATTTGGAGTAGATATTAAAATCCAGGGAGAAGAAATAAAAACTTTGAGGTTCGCCGATGACATTGTAATTCTGTCAGAGACAGCAAAGGACTTGGAAGTACAGTTGAACGGTATGGACAGTGTCTTGAAAGGAGGATATAAGATGAACATCAAGAAAAGCAAAACAAGGATAATGGAACGTAGTCGAATTAAGTCGGGTGATGCTGAGGGAATTAGATTAAGAAATGAGACACTTAAAGTAGTAAAGGAGTTTTGCTACTGGGGAGCAAAATAGCTGATGATGGTCGAAGTAGAGAGGATATAAAATGTAGACTGGCGATGGCAATTAAAGTTTTTCTGAAGAAGAGAAATTTGTTAACATCGAGTATAGATTTAAGTGTCAGGAAGACGTTTTTGAAAGTATTTGTATGGAGTGTAGGCGTGTATGGAAGTGAATCATGGACAATAAATAGTTCGGACAAGAAGAGAATAGAAGCTTTCGAAATGTGGTGACACAGAAGAATGTTGAAGATTAGGTGGGTAGATCACGTAACTAATGAGGAGGTATTGAATAGGATTGGGGAGAAGAGAAGTTTGTCGCATAACTTGACTAGAAGAAGGGATCGGTTGGTAGGACATGTCCTGAGGCATCAAGGGATCACAAATGTAGCATTGGAGGGCAGCGTGGAGGGTAAAAATCGTAGAGGATGACCAAGAGATGAATACACTAAGCAGATTCAATTCAGAAGGATGTAGGTTGCAGTAGGTATGGAAGATGAAGCAGCTTGCAGAGGATAGATTAGCATGGAGAGCTGCATCAAACCAGTCTCAGGACTGTAGACCACAACAACAACAACAACAAACATACCTTCCATTACAGTTTTCACCAGTCGATGTTGTAAGATGTGCTCACTCATTCCATCTCAGTGGTAGACACTAGATTGGTTTCGGGAGGACGGGGGTTGACCATCCACAGTCAAGTTGTCGTGGATTCCCTAAATCGCTTGAGGAGTACCCAGATGATTACCTTGGTAACGACACAACCGAATTCCTTTCCCTATCCTAACCAACTACTACGTATCTAATGACCTTGACGTCGAGGACAGGTTGAACTATAATGTTCGTCCTCCCTTTTCTTCCATTAAATCTGGATATAATATTTACCTAGCGCATGAACTATTGTATATGATAATTTTATTTCAAATTGTCCGAGGCCGAAACTCTTATATACTTGAGATTTGTCAGTGATTCCAGTGACTGACTGCTGATGGCGTGGTCAAACAATAGCGAAAATATTCTTCTCTTTAGCGCATTACACTTAATTTATTAACGTTTTGAGTCACTAGCCAAACTTTGCATCGGGCAGGGATCATCTTGAAGACTCTCAGCATTTCATAAAAAGTTTCTAAGAACGTCATTACCCTGTATATAACGACGTCGTCTGTGAATGGCTTCTTATAAGAATGCCACCTTCGCTTCTGACGATGTCACCTCATTTCGAACAACGATTCTCACTCTAAGAAGCCTCGACTAAGTGATTGATGAGAGTAGCTGAGTCGATAGAAATCGAATATCTCGGAGCGATGTTGACGCATTCTTTGTTTCATCCAACTTCAGATGCCAGAAAATATCGTGTTTAAAGAATTTAACATATTAATACACTGAAGCGTCAAAGGAACATATAAGCCTGCAGACTGAAATTCAAACACATGTAAACATACAGAATACGTCGCTGCGGTCGGCAATGCCTATATACAACAAGTGTCTGTCGCAGTTGTTTGATCAGTTACTGCTGGTATAATGGCAGGTTATCAAGATTTACGTGAGTTTGAACGTGGTGTCATAGTTGGCGCACGAGCGACGGAACACGGGAACTCCGATGTAGCGATGAATTGGAGATTTACCTGTACGACCATTTCACGAGTGTACTGTGGATATCAGGAATCCCGTAAAACAGCAAATCCCCGACACCACTGCGGCCAGAAAAAGATCCTGCAAGAACGGGACCAACGACGACTAAAGAGAAACTTTAATGTGACAGAAGTGCAACCCTTGCGCAGACTGCTACATATTTCAGTGCTGCGCCGTCAACAAGTGTCAGCGTGCGAACTATTGTACGAAACATCATCGATATCGGCTTTCGGAGCCGAAGGCCCATTCTTATACCATTGATGAGTGCACGACACAAAGCTTTACGCTTCGCCTGGGGCCCGTCAACACCAACATTCGACAGTTGATGACTGGAAACATGGTGCCTGGTCGGACGAGCCTCGTATCAAATTGTATCGAACGGATGTACTTCCACGGGTGTGGAGACAACCTCATGAATCCATGGACACTGCACATCAGCAGGGGACTGTTCAAACCGGTGGAGGCTTTGTAATGGTGTGGGCCGTGTTAAGTTGGAGTGATATGAACCCCTGATACTTCTAGATGCACCTCTGACAGGTGACGCGTACGTAATCATCCTGTCTGATCACGTGCATCCATTGTGGGCCGGGAAGCCCCAAGGGGGGAGGTTCGGTCGTCTTCTTTCAGTCGATCCACATTGGGCGACTTGTGTGCCGGTGATGAGGATGACATGATGATGAGGACAACACAATACCCAGTCCACGAGAGGACGTCCACGGCCGGGAATCGAACCCGGGCCCGCTGCATGGGAGGCAAGCACGGTACCATCCAGCTAAGCAGACGGACGTCTTGCACGATATCTCAATACAACAAAAGTACAACCCCCCCACCCACGTTCCACAACTGCTCAAACCCATCGAAAGAGCTCCTGGAACAAGGTAGCAGCGAAAAGGTTGCGGCTGTGTCAAGCCAATCCAGATGACTTCTTTAGCCGGCTAATCACCATGGCTGAGTGCTGGCTGTGTTATCATCACACTGGCACAAAGGAGCGCAGCAAACAGGGGCAACATGTAGATTTACCACCACCGATAAAGTTGGAGAGTCGACCGTGTACAAACAAGGTAAAGCTGATAGTTTTTGGGACTGCCAAGATTGGTTAGTTAGTTAGATATTCCAAAGATCTTTTTTTGTTGTTGGTGGTGGTGTTTTACAGGCTACCAGTTTTTAAACAGAAATTCGTGTGGACTAGGAGTTGTGCGCAATAAACGATTTTAGATTAGATTTAAAACTTGTTTTGTCACCATTCAGACATTTTCTGTTATTTGGCAAATGATCAAAAATTGTTGTTGCTGCATATTGAAATCTTATCCGAGCCATTGACAGCTTTAATAATGTATAATAAAGATCATTCTTTCTCTGGTGTTATAGGTGTCGACATAATTATTCTTCTCAAACTATGATGGACTATTTATGTCGGATTCCATTAGCGGATACGGTACTAAGACAATTCCCATATTTCCCAGTCGCACCTTGATTTTGACGAGGATATTGATTTTGACGAGTATATTATAACAACCTTCATAAGACTGTTTCGAGCTTAATTGCTTATTACATTTCAGCGATTGTTACCTCTTCGCGTCACTACCCCTTGGGAGGACACGCACTGTTGTCTACTGAGTAACAGTTTCAGCGACGAGGAAAGAGTCGATAACGACGAAGTTTATCGATTCAGCCACTCATATCAGACACAGTGTCTACCTAGAACTCGCGTACAGTACTTCCTGTCTGCTAGGAAATCTTCGGTTCATTCTCATATCTGTTTCGATATTCCGAACTGAGGTATTCTGCATATTAGCCGATAGTGCGGAACTTTAGCGGGGGCTTTCTATAATTTACCAAACACAACATGAATCTGAGTTCCTACTACTTGATAAATAACCACAGCCATGTAATAGCACACCTCGTAACGTATACTAAAGCACAAAGTTTTATTTCTGTACTATATTTTATTATATGCAGTTGGCCAATTCGACCACAGCCATTTTCAAGATATTCTAGAGAACGTATCAACATCACCATTTTATTTTTTGTCCATTGATACGACATTAGTTTGCCCTACGCCTTACGAGACCCTTCTAAATTCATAACCTATAAACTGACAAAAATTAACAGGAGCTATGAATGATAACGCCTTCAATCACAATTTCTTCCTATTTTATTGAATCACTCGATGCGTTTGGGATCCTGTGGGTACATTACCAGATGCAAATCGTTTCAATAATTTAATTACTTCTGCTCTTTAGTGAGGTGACACAAATTTTTAATTTATTTCATTACATACGAATAGCTTTTTCAATAGTGCACAAGTCCATTTTTGCTCATTCTGAGATACAGAGTCCTGAAGTTAAATGAGCGATGAAACATCTGCAGTTGAGATACCAGAAATATGCAAGTATATGTACTTGAATATTTCTGGTATCTCAACTTCAGATCTCAACTTCAGCACTCTGTATCTCAGAATGAACAAAAATGGCCTTTTACCACCATTGAAATAAGCCCTTCATATATCAGTTGATTTAAAATTCTGATGCCTGACACAATATAATACATTTCATATTTTGTCATCTCACATTGCATCTGTGAAGTGTTTTGAAATGTTCAAACAAGTGTGCGCCGTGAGTGATATGATGCGTGATTGAAGAATGGATAAATCAACTTTTGCTTGCATTGATGTGATAAAAAAATTCTTCTCTGTCTCATCATATTTTTCGTCATTTGATTCGCGAATTACGAAGCCTTTTGAAGATACAGAAATTTCGGAGTTTTAGTTTGAGAAGATTTCCATGAATATGTTCTTTGTTTTAGAATTTCTGTACTCTCGGTATTAATTATGAATGAATAAACGTTATATATTGTAATTTCAACGTAATACGAATAACCGTTAACTAATGTCTCGATTTTTGATAACTAATGATTTACTTGTGTAACATTTACTAGATTAAGTTTCTGCTTGTTTTTCGTAATTTTTGTTTGAGGCATTAGTTGGGCTTAGTGAGGTGTTGTGGAAGCGGCGACAGATGCTCTGGTGTCAGTGCGGGTTTAACAGAGGCCCCAGTGCCTTACATGTTTCCACGGAATACATCATAGACCCTCCTCGGAAGAATGTTAATATTTTGTATATAAAAAAAGGAATGTAATTCAGCCAGGAGAGAAAGTCGTCTGAAAAACTTGTAAGTTGAAAAGGGTCTTTGTATCTGAATGCGGCGATAGATGTGTTTGTTATATTGAAGTCCTCGGTTCTCATTGAAGTAAACTCGAGTAACATACGTGCGTCTGCACCTAGAAGAATAAAGTAGCCTACACGAGTGTTCTGCAACACCAGAAGACAATTTTATGCGACTTAACATCTAACGTCCTCACAAAAGCAACTTACATTTCGCATCATCTCACCCAAGAACAAAAGTGTATGATGTATTCAAACGATTTGCACCTGATGACGAACTCGTAGGGTACGGAATGCATCGTGTGAGTCAACAAAAGACTGAAAAATTGAGGCGTTGAGATCAAAAAGGGAAGTTTGTCATCATTTTTGGGGTACGTGAGTTATTACTGTAGTTGTTATTTTTACACGACACATCATCTCTTAGTTCTAAAATGGGACTTGGTCAGTGATTTTTTTCCCTGTCTAAACCAGTATTGAAATTTCATTTCGTGCAGAAAGAGAACTTGTCACAGAGAAAAGTTTCTCTATCGCATGAAAGAACTTGTGGCGTGATGCAGCGGGATGCAGTAACCAAAATATGAGTACACTGTTCTGTCAAAATGCGTCTCTGCTTCACCCAATAGCAGTGATATGGTGAAATATTAATTTCCTCTGTTTAAGACCGGGATAGTCACTCATTTTTATAACGTGCCGAAAGGACACATTTACATAATTCCTCTGAAATCTGAGAAACTACGCGATGTTTGGCGCATGATTGATGTTATCCCTTTGCAGTTTTGTGTTTTAATAATACTTCAAAGAAATGTGCCAATTAATAAATTGACTGTGGCAGGCAATGAATCTGGAAATCAAGACTGCGAAAAGAGTGACAAGTGTATGAACGTATGCGTCTGTCAAAATAAACAGGGTTGTTTAATTAATAAAAAATGTGGAATTATCTCTCCCATGTTACAAGCGAAGGCACTAAAAAGCACATTGTCTTCAATTGTATTGTCTATTTTAAAATGCATTGTTTAGTTATGAATGTTTATACAAGTAATAGGAATTCGTATGAACAAGTTAAAATGGTTTAAAAGAATATTTTGCTTGAAAATATACATTTTTTAGTCATACGATATTTATGATAAAACGTGTGTAGTTTAAATCAAAAAGGAGATATGTCAGTCATTTTATATTACAATTTTCTATTATTTTTAATTAGTCTATGGTTACAGATTATGGTGTAAGACTGTGTTCTTCCTGATGAGCATGTGGAAATAACTACAAGGTTTGGGAATAATACTATTCAAGAGTATACCTTTTTTCTTATATCTCAAAACTACTGTTGAGTGACATGTCCCTCTTTAGATATAAACGTCTCAATTGCGACTGAAGGCATTATTAATCTTACATACTTCTTCTCATTTTTTTATGCAGTCACATCCGCAACTGCCAAATATGGTTTAACTAGAATATCAAAAATTAAAATGATGACGTTTATGTTTTAAAAGGTTATTTCTGGTGTCTTCTAGGATAGCTTTAAAATCGTCATGTATTCGAAACTGGCCAATAGCAGAGAATAATATAAATCACATAAATACAGCCTCTGCCGAATATTGACTTACTTTACCCTGTTTATGAAGACTGTGGACCCAACGTGAAGGCCGGCCGGTGTGGCCGTGCGGTTCTAGGCGCTTCAGTCTGGAACCGCGTGACCGCTACGGTCGCAGGTTCGAATTCTGCCTGGGGCATGGATGTGTGTAATGTCCTTAGGTTAGTTAGGTTTAAGTAGTTCTAAGTTCTAGGGGACTGATGACCACAGATGTTAAGTGCCATAGTGCTCAAAGCCATTTGAATCAACGTGAAGGAAGCTGTTGGTCACATGGGGTCCTCTGATTTCAGGTTTGGTACGCGTTTCAGACAACGGGACACGACGCGCCTTCTCCCATCCGCGGCCTGTACTAGTAGAGT
The DNA here is from genome assembly GCF_023897955.1 of Schistocerca gregaria. Taxonomy (NCBI): domain Eukaryota; kingdom Metazoa; phylum Arthropoda; class Insecta; order Orthoptera; family Acrididae; genus Schistocerca; species Schistocerca gregaria. The sequence goes on from NC_064923.1 coordinate 443,542,292, forward strand.
CAAAACGCCGGCCTCCACCGTCCCTGACATCACGACGGTGACGTGCCCGCAGAGTGACGGCTGCGACCCAGCCTGTGTGCCGACTCCCTCTTTTGGTGCTCGCAGCCTCGACTGAACGCGGGCGGGAGGGGAACCGGCGGTCGCGATTGGCCGCCGCGGGCCTTACTCGCTGGCTGCGCCGCGACGGCCTGTCGCCGGCACACTCTACAAGAAGATGCCGCGCGGCTAAGGCGACGCTAGTTCACACACGACAGCTCTCTACACCGCTCGCTTCCCGCGATGACGATCACGAAGAAGGACTCGGCTTCCAAGGGGAAGTCGAAGGCAACGATAACGAAAACGAGCAAAGAGATCGCCTCCACATCGACCAAGATCGCCGAGACGAAGAAGCAGGCCTTCACGACCGTGGTGAAGTCCTCCTCTTCGTCCTCCGTCTCCAGATCCAAGCACCTCTCGTCGACGAGCGGCAGCTCCACGACGGTACAGAAGTCCTCCAGCGGCGGAAATGCGATCGAGTCGGCGGTCAACGGGACGGTGCTGGTGGCCAACGGAAATGTCTCCTCCGAGCTGGCTCTGGCCTCGGGCTCCTCGACCAGCGAAGTCGTCGAATCAGTCAGCGAGTCCAAGCAAGTCAGCCAATCCAGCAGCAAGAAAGAGTCGTTTTCCAGCAGCTCGAGGACTGTGGTCATGGACAGCAGCGGAAATGTCATCTCCGTCATAGAGGAATCCGACGGCGGTTCGACCCGCCAGGGTGACAGGCAAAAAGCTCTGTCCCAAGCGACGAAACAGCTCAAAGATGGCGAGAGGATAGTTGTAATTGGCGGATCGACCACGGAACAACTCGTGCAGACTGGTGGCGAACAGATAGTCTCCGAAGTGATCCAACAGTCGTCGAGTTCGCACGTGGCGTCCAGCAAATCGTCCACAGTCGTCGAGGAAGTGTCCTCCTCGACAGTCATTGAAGGACGCCAAAGTAGTGTTTCAGAAGAGTCTTTCACAGGCCGACAGATCACTGGCCAAACTATTGCCTCAGAACAAATACAGCAGTCAATGTCTACGTCGAAACAAGAATCGTCCTCCGTCAGTCAGTCCTCGAGCGTCCAGAATGTGTCCTCCAGCAGTGACGTGCGAGACGGACGCTCTCAGATGATACTGGACAGTTCTGCATTACAAAGCGGCCGTCAGATCGCATTATCCGATCGCGGTCGTTCCGATATTATCCAGCACTCGTCATCGACATCCTCCGTCAGCAAGCAGTCGTCAGCTGTGGAGATGTCCTCCAGCACCAGTGTGCTGCAAGAAGGCCGTGAACAAATATCGGTCAGTGAATCGTGTGTGCGCGATGGCAAGCAAATGACGTCTGTATCGGATACGGTACAGCAACAGACCAAGTCTTCCAGCAGCATTCAGCAGTCGTCAGTAGTGGAAGATGTGTCCGTGAGCACCAGTGTCCAGGAGAGCATTGGGCGCACGACAGCTTCGGAGGTGACGAGCACACAACAGGTGGTGGCCGGCGAGACACGCGTCGTGCAAGAAGCGTTGAGCCAGCAACAGCTCAGTTCCACCGTCAAAGAGGCAACCACCAGTAGCAGCACCTCCAGCCGAACACAGACGCACAAGGAGGTTTCCGAAAAGAAGACGCTCGCCGTCAAGGATAAAAAGACTGAGGCCTGGATCAACCCGTGCAAGGAGCAGTGCATCTGCGAGATCTGCACATGCGGGTGAGTACTGCCGCAAGTGAATCTATCAGTTATGATTGACCTGTTGTTGTTACGAGAATTTAGATTTAAAACGATAAGTTACTCCCAGATGGCAAATCGACTCTGCCCTCCTACATCGCTATTTACTTTTCCTCACTGTCACACACCTTGAAATTCGGAGAGCAGCTGCAACATTTTTCAGAACAGCACTTATTTATATACTTCAACTTCTCGGCTAATCTCTCTAAATAGCTTTCTCTTCTGTTGCAGATGTGACATTTCTTACTACTCTTTTACAGTAATGCTGCAAGTTTCTCTTTCTCACAACAGAAAGATCGACAGACAGCTTATTCTGAGCATTAAAGCACAATATAAGACTGTTGATATCACTCTTATGCTTATAAATATTATTTCCTATAATATTCTTATAACGGCGATGTATAGTGATTATGGTTTGATAAGACATCTGATAATAGCTTACAACTGTAAAATAAAGAAAGACTGTATCCAAATTACTAATTAGATGACCAGAACCAATAAAAGTAGTATTATGGTTTTTAATGCATTATCAATTTGACAGTAAAGAACATATCTTTAAAACAGGCAATGATACAACAACTGTTAAGGTCAAGGGATGAACTGCATTACTTTTTTTATGTTATAATTCTTTTCTTACGTAAGTATAGTGCAGGTCCATATAACCCTCATTTTCAGCCAGTGAAAACTCACGCAGAGTAATATAAATTTAGGGACACTTAATTTCGAACTAGAGAGAATTAGCATGATCTAGGTAGATACGTATGACCGTAATCCAAGCATGCAATATCGCACCTGTGCAAAAATGAATTTTACAGTCTTAAGATTCGGTGATATGCACAAATATTCCGTTTCATATATCATATCGCTAAGAATATGGTGTGCTGAAACTAGCTTTACAAACAATAAACTGGTGAGGTAGCCCTGCAGAAGCTATCAAGAAGACTGGAAAGTCTTAAGAAGTATTTTCTCAAGGTAGAGAGATAGAGATCAATTCACGTAAAATTTCGTTACACGATACGTTGAATACTGTTCCTCACATGCATTGTGGATGCGTGGCCTGCATTAATACCCAATGAGACCAAACTATACTAGTGTTCGGTTTTCACTTTCAAATGCTATCTTAGAAACAAGTTTTTTTTAAAAAAATGAGTTCGTAATGATCATGTTAACCTAGTCTTCCGTTGCTTCTTGGTAGAGTAACATCTTAATTATAAATGAAAAGCACAAAATCGTGGTTATCCTACGGTATATATTTCCGCCTGGTCTACACACACACACACACACACACACACACACACACACACAAACACACACACACACACACACACGTTATCCTACGGTATATATTTCCGCCTGGTCTACACACACACACACACACACACACACACACACACACACACAGGTAATGTTTCTTCGATGGTTATTTTTAATATTTTCAGCAAGAAGAAGAGTCTAGGTTTCAATGAGAGCGGAAATTCTCTTGAGGCGTTTCGCCTTCTTGAGGCATCTTCAGAATTTCTTTAGGAACTGCAGGTAACGCATTAGTCATAAATAGCCAAAATTTTGGTTTGCACCTTCCGCGCATTATTAGTACTTTAACCGCAGTTTCTAAACAAATTCTGAACATGTCTCGGAAAAGCGAAATGTGTAAATAAAGCTTCTCCTGTCATTGAAACTTAAACTTTTTGTCTTTCTGAAAATACGTCACTAAGATGTCTGCACCATGGCCATAGAGAGTGAAGATTCAGTTTTATTTTTTTGTTTTGCTTTTGTTCCCTTTATATTTATTTCCTATTTGACATTTTCAGTTGCGTTGCCGCTACTCTGTGAAAGGTGACATTTACCATGTGTTCATAACTCACTCTCTATGTGTAACGAGTTTTTCAATGTCGTTAAACAGTATACTATCCCCCTTGACGACGACAATCTGTTAAAATCTGGTGACGAACTTATAAACCGAAAACTGGTCAACGAATAAATGAATACTGTAGAAGATTCACAGTTTTGTGATTTTCGTTTATAATTCACAATTTGATAGCGTATTTATTTGTCATTGAACTTTTGATTGTTTGCGTGCACATATATTGAGAGAGAGAGAGAGAGAGAGAGAGAGAGAGAGAGAAATGCGAAGAGAATGAAAAGTGTACAACCTGTACTGATTTCAAACACATGGACTGGGTATAAAGTGCGATTGGTTCTAAGCATTCGACATGGGGAGTCTAATCTCTCATGAGGAATATTAAATAAATACTGTTAAAGCGACGAGAAAAACTGGATATAAGTGTGTAGGCAACATGGAAAATCTGCAATTCCTGATTTTTTCTTTGTTGTGATTTCGAAGACCAAACAAAGGAAATTTCTATTTCTGCCGGTGTTTCTGTGTTACGTGTGAATGCAGGCGTATACGCTTCTTCGTTTTCCTTTGATGAACAGCAAAGGTCTCGCTCGGTTTCTGTGCGCTAGCGGCGAACCTGGCGCCGCTGCCGGCATATCAGAGCAGCAGCAGATTCCTCAGCTGTGACGTAACGCCACAGCCGAGCGCCAGCAAGTGCTGTGAGCCGGGCACCTCTGGCCCTGCCGTCAGCGCACGGGAGGTAAACACAGCAGCGTGCGAGCGACTCAGCAATTAGAGCCGCCGGCTAAAGCAGTCTAATTGCGCCAGCGCAAGACGTGCACGCAGTTTCCGTTGTACCGCCAGTGCCGAAAACATTAGCCCTGGTAAGGCGTGCCGTAACTTGTGGCGCACAAAGAAATGTTTGTAGGAAAGCGCGTCTTCTGTCGATTTCCTTGGTGTGTGTGATGCAAAAAGTTCGCTGTACATGCGTTGGAAAGAAGCGTGCATTGATTTGGTACCGCACAAGCACCTATTAATGTAAATGTGTTCATACGAAACGTCTATTCGGATTGGTGACTGGACTGAGGGTTTATACGTTACGTAGAACGTTATCGTGGACGGTGGGCCACTGTATTTTCAGTCAAGCCTCAGGGAAACCTATCAGACTTACTAAAAGTATCATGCAGCCTTCTGAACAGAGATCCTTTATACACGATTAATTTAATTACATAGCGCGAAGAGGCAAATTGCCAGTAAATTCTTCAACGCAGCTCGTCTACGAGTGAAACAGCAAGAATCTTTATTACGCAACATAGGAAGATTCGGCTAATGTTCCATACAGTTTCAAATTATCGATACAAGGTTTTCAAGAAAATGTGCACCTGAGCAAATATTCTGCTGTGTAGTTATTATTTGTACTCTTTTTGTTGTGTTGGCAGAAGAGCCAACACCGTGTTACTAGTGGAGGCCGAATTGCACGCGTTTTAGCTCACGCAGGCTGGCGTTTGGAGGGAAGAACTATACTGACGTGAGGTCTGGAACATGACAAGGAATTAGAATTCAGGAAGCGGACGTAATTAGTTTGATACTTAACTTTAATCCATTAATGATGAACGTCGCTCTTGACGGTACATGATTCACAATATTATCTGTTCATAATACATTCATAGTAACTGAATATGGCGCCTTGCTAGGTCGTAGAAAATGACGTAGCTGAAGGCTATGCTAAACTGTCATCTCTGCAAATGAGAGCGTATGTAGACAGTGAACCATCGCTAGCAAAGTCGGCTGTATAAGTGGGGCGAGTGCTAGGGAGTCTCTCTATACCAGACCTGCCGTGTGGCGGCGCTCGGTCTGCAATCACTGATAGTGGCGACACGCGGGTCCGACGTATACTACCGGACAGCGCCGATTTAAAGGCTACCATCTAGCAAGTGTGGTGTCTGGCGGTGACACCACACTTTTCATGCACCGAATACTAAAACAAAACAGTTTATTTGTCCTTCAGTGGAACGAAGTACTCCGCAAGGGATGAAACAGCTTTTCGGATGAGCATCACTATGTGATTCTTAACTGTTGTAGGTAAACTTTTCGCAAAAGATAGACAAAAAATGAGCCAAGTTTTCAAGCATAGGGCTGTTTCATCTTAGCTGTAATGTTAGCATCGTATTATAGGATTCACACTGAGCCATGGGGTCAACTTTCCTTCAGTATGTTGAACCGTTTCTGAAGTATTAATGGTGTTCCGGTTACGTGTTAATCCTTGCACAGAGGTTGTTGCAAGAGGAATGATCGATAGCAGAGATATGATAGGGACGATAATCGAAGCAAAATAGTAAACAAATGCATATCTTAAGATCTATGAGCGGTTCTTTATTTTTGATGCTGTGAAACAAATCTCTTCTGCTGCAAGCTCGTTGCCTTCCATATTTTGAGAGGTATTCCCATACCTTAAGAACTATGCGCATTTGTTCATCTTAGATGTTAGGATAAGATGTTGCTGGATAAGTGCTCATACCTGTTAAGCTGTATATTTTAGAGTCCATAATTACTAGACAATTTTTTCTTGCTTTGCTCCTGGGACATCCTGTAGGCTGTGAAACATGAATGATCTATAGGCCTGTAGACAGGTACCTTCGCATCCGGCACAATAATATTCAGTATAGTGTCAGCTTTTATGAATCAGGTTGATATTCTTCTTAATAGCTATTTCCAGATTCGTATTTTCATTGTGGTTGTCAGAAGCGGGACACAGGAAAAAAGAAAAGAAAATTAGTGTTTAATGTTCCGTCGACAACGAGGACATTCGAGACTGACAATACAAGCTCGGATTAAGGCAGGACGAGGAAGGAAACCGGCTTTGCTCTTTCAAAGGAACCATCCCGGATTTGCCTTTAGCGAATTAGGAAAATCACGGTAAACCTAAATCAGGCTGGCTGGACTCGAATTTGAACCGTCGTTCTCTCGAATGCAGTCCACTGTTCTAAGCAGTGCGTTGCCTCTCTCGGTACGTATTTTCTCTGCAGTGTAGAGACGGAAAGCGCCTGCAAAATACAGATTCGTCCGAGTGGTGCAGGGCAGTGGGAAAAATGCAGATCAGGGTAAGCTTCCCAAGATTTTAAAAAAATCTTCGGAATGACATTCATTATTTTGACCAAAGTGCACCTTCATCGGAGCATGTACAACCAGTAATGTTACTCGTAAATATTTACTAGCTCCAGATGTAAATCATTATTTTTATTATGAAAAAAAAAAACTGTGTAGTGCAGCAGGTTATATAGCCACTATATATCTACTTATATTACTGTCCAGTATTTACTGCTAACACCTTCTTTCGTTTTGGTCTGATTAAAGATAGTATTTTGTATGCTTCAAATAACAGAAATGTCCCCTTCATGCTTCAGTTCAACTACAATCGAAACCTGTCACTATTATTGCAGTCCAGCGGTTCAATCGCGTATAAAATATCAAAATTTTCGTCGCGCTGAAATAGATGGAAGATAAAAGAAAGCAGGGTTAAAGGAAGCACAGGAAATATTCAAAAGCCTGAATGTTCGTCCCTCTGCCTGTAACTAATACTGAAGGCGGCGAATATCTGGGATCTAGTCAGACGAGCGATCACTCTGTTTCCAAATGACGCGATGCGATTTGATCACAGCATTAGCCAACACCATTCCGTGCCGCTGATGCACAGCAGATTCCACTAATGGCTTACGCCTCTCCAAGCGGTCATTTGCCGTCTACCTGGCCTGGGGAAATACCTGTAAAACAAATGATATTATCACAATTATCACCATATCTTAATTATTAACGTCGTAACTAGTCAGAAAAAAGTATTTATAATGAATTATTCTGAAAACTGTGCCTTTTTGCTCGTCTCCCTCTCTGTTGTTTGTTCTGGTAACGTCCTGCGACTGTAAGGACACAACCATAAAACAGTTGTTGCTGGGTTCCCTAGTCATGCACTAGTAAGTCCTTAGATGTCGCGCAGCTAATGTGTGCTATGTTCGCACGCTAACCAACAGTGGAAGACCAAAACTTATTACGCGCAGAATCAAAGAAACCGTCTTTGTTTATTGTCTTGTTTTATTTCACTATGTTCGGGCTCGCGCAAGAAGAGTAATGAAGCATCCTCTTTATACTTTTGACAAAATTAGCTGCAAGTTGTTTGTTTCTTGTTGATTGTTCACGATAAGCTTCTTTCGGCATATGTCAAGTGTTGTTCCAGATGGACAGCAAGGAAGATTGGGTTTAACACCCCATAGAAGGGAAAGCAGAAAGGTGGAAGGAGTATATAGAGGGTCTATACAAGGGCAATGTACTTGAGGACAATATTATGGTAATGGAAGAGGATGTAGATGAAGATGAAATGGGAGATATGATATATGATACTGCGTAAACAGATTATCAGAGCACTGAAAGACCTAAGTCGAAACAAGGTCCCGGGAGTAGACAACATTCCTTAAGAACTACTGACAGCCTTGGGAGAGCCAGTCCTGACAAAACTCTACCATCTGGTGAGCAAGATGTATGAGACAGGCGAAATACCCTCAGACTTCAAGAAGAATATAATAATTCGAATCCCAAAGAAAGCAGGTGTTGACAGATGTCAAAATTACCGAACTGTCAGTTTAATGAGTCACAACTGCAAAATACTAACGCGAATTCTTTACAAACGAATGGAAAAACTGGTAGAAGCCGACCTCGGAGAAGATCAGTTTGGATTCCGTAGACATGTTGAAACACGTGAGGCAATACTGACCCTACGGCTTATCTTAGAAAATAGATTAAGGAAAGGCAAACCTACGTTTCTAGCATTTGTAGACTCAGAGAAAGTTTTTGACAATGTTGACTGGAATACTCTTTTTCAAATTCTGAAGGAGGCAGGGGTAAAATACAGGGAGCTAAAGGCTATTTACAATTTATGCAGAAACCAGGTGGCAATTATGAGAGTCGAGGGGCATGAAAGGGAAGCAGTGGTTGGGAAGGGACTGAGTGCCCGATGTTATTCAATCTGTATACTGAGCAAGCAGTAAAGGAAACAAAAGAAAAATTCGGAGTAAGTATTAAAATAAAAACTTTAAGATTCGCCGATGACATTGTAATTCTGTCAGTGACAGCAAAGGACTGGACTTGGAAGAGCAGTTGGACGGAATGGACAGTGTCTTCAAAGGAGGATATAAGATGAACATCAAAAAAAAGCAAAACAAGGATAATGGAATGCAGTCGAATTAAATCGGGTGATGCTGCGGGAAGTAGATTAGGAAATGAGACACTTATGTAGTAAAGGAATTTTGCTATTTGTGGAGCAAAATAACTGATGATGGTCGAAGTAGAGAGGATATAAAATGTAGACTGGCAATGGCAAGGAAAGCGTTTCTGAAGAAGAGAAATTTGTTAACATTGAGTATAGATTTAAGTGTCAGGAAGTCGTTTCTGATAGTATTTGTATGGTGTGTAGCCATGTATGGAAGTGACTAGAAGAAGGGATCGGTTGGTAGGACATGTTCTGAGGCATCAAGGGATCACCAATTTAGTATTGGAGGACAGCGTGGAGGGTAAAAATCGTAGAGGAAGACCAAGAGATGAATACACTAAGCAGATTGAGAAGGATGTGGATTGCAGTAGGTACTGAGAGATGAAGAAGCTTGCACAGGATAGTGTAACATGGAGAGCTGCATCAAACCAGTCTCAGGACTGAAGACCACAACATCGACAGACATCGAGTCAATAGAGGCGGAGCACAAGCTTGTATCGTGTCAAGGGTGGGGAAGGAAATCAGCCGTTCCCTTTCAAAGGAATCTTCCCGGCATTTGTCTGGAGCAATGTAGGGAAATCACGGCAAACCTAAATCTGGATGGCCGGATACGGGTTTGAACCGTCGTCCTCCTGAATGCGAGTCCAGTGTGCTAACTATTGCAGCACCTCGCGCGGTATCTAGATGGAGTAACGCCCATAAAACGTTTTGGAACGTAATTTCTTATATTTACTTTTTTTTGTTAACATAGGTGGAGTATTTGTTTTGTCTACATGGAGTGACATCCAAAACTATCTTAGAACGTAAGTTTTTTTTTGAGCTGTGTTGTTAACAGACGAACGATCTGTCATTTGACACCTGTAAAAACAACACCAATTTTCTGTTGAATGTAAATACTTAAGCTGTGTTAAGAACGTAGTACGTAAAAGAACTTACGTTCTAAGATGATTTATGGACGTCACACCACGTAGTGAAATCAAATACGTGATCTATGTTAACAACATAGTACATAAAAGAAATTACATTCCAAGATGACGTCTCTCCATTTAGACGAACATTTGAAAATGGCAAACATGCCGAAACAAGCTTGTCGAGAACTAATTTAATCAACAATTAATGGAACAGTTCTTGGTCTTTTGCGCTACCCACGACTCCTCCTCTATTGGATGTCTATTTCTAGTTCGCGTAGACTCTCGGTACGAGACACAAATCGTACGTATAGTGGCAGGGTCGCCAGAGGCATGTAGTATTTGTTTCCCTTTGTCGCTACTCTCCCGTTACAGTCTACGTGTTGGGCGGAGCTTGCTTTGTCTGCATCTCCTCTGATAGCATCCAAGATAGGATTTACTAACTGTAGAGAGGTACGCAATAAATGGAGTAGCTATCCTTGATTAAGTAAATCCTCTGGAAATCATTCCTTTGGAGCGGTGTAAGGAAACTGTGAAAAAATCCCAATTACGAAGGCAGTATCTGGATTTGAACCAACTTCTCTGGGCTAGCACATTTAAAAGAATATATTACCTCACTCAGACAGCCAAAAAGGATACCAATATAGCAGAGCGCACGCGAGAGTCCACACCCTTGTATAGCAACCAATAGCTCCGCAAAAAGAAAATGAAAATAATACAGGCTTTGGCACACGAAGTCTCTGACACTCCAAGTGGTAACTCAGTCCATGTATCCCTATACAGTTCGTTAGCTGAAGACGCAAATAGAATTGAAATGCGGGCTCATGTGCAGCGGAATTTATGTGAGTTCGGGTCTTGTTTTAATCAAGCAGAGATGCCTGATGACGAATATTAGTAGCTTTGATACTGATTGCGTTTAATGTTTTTGCATCAATAAATACAGCTAAAGTAACAGTTGTTATTCTTCTCTGTTATGAGTATCTGAATTTTCTACATCCTCCGCCAGCATCGAATCTCATCCTGTAGACAGGTTTGGGATTTAACTGACGGCACTGAGCACAGTCTGCTGATTCATCAAGCATGCGTTACCTCCTCTCCTCCACTTGCCATCAGACGGCGATGGCGAGAAATTTGCAAGTTTTGCTACGAACGGGAATGTGAAACGGTAGATGAAAGGAGCAGCGTGTTTGGATGATCCGACTCATTTTAGGCACGACATTGAAAACTGAAGAAGTGAGACCGTTTTCGAAAAAGCAGAAAGGGCGTAAACCATTTTATGTGTCAGTCGACACATAAAATGGTTTACGCTCTTAACAGCTGATCCGAAATGGAAATATAGAGCTTGTTTCCAAAGAATTTTGGAGTCTTCAATTTTTTATATCTTTGTTCCATTCCTACCAGTGTAGAATTAATAGATATTTGCCAAACTGTGTCACTTCTAAAGACAGTTTGAATATTGTTTTAATTTCCGTGGCATTTGGAATTTAAATTCAATGTGCTTTAAATCCACTTGACCAATCTATGGCCGCGAAGATGTCACGTGTCTCATCACAACTTCTTTCACGTCTCTCGTAGCTCACAGCTTACATTTTAGTGCCAGTCCATTGTTTTATTCTATTTATTTATTTAAAAAGTTTAGTTTTGGATGCGACAGGGATCGTTCCACAGTATACAGACCTCAAACATCTGTAGAACAATGAAGAAAGAAAGAATGTAAATGTACCAATGATGCCTCGCTACTTGGACTAGCTTGTTTTATCTAATGATGGACATTGTCGCACTGTTTTGTTATCATCTGCTGACTGAAATCTTTTCCGTACGATTGACACCAATGACGATTGCAAAAAGGAACCGGTTAAAAAAAGAGCATATTTTGATTATAAAACGAATACTTTTCTTTTTAAAGCAATTCGGAGTACTCTATGTAAAATAAAGGATGTTTACCACCCGTTAGTTCAGTTTTCTGTCTTAACGTTTATGGCGTCCCTGAAATACCACACTCATCTTTTGTCTCACATGCATGTCCGAAAGAACACTGCATCGTACATCTGAACAACACAGGCAGTGCAGTATCATATTTATCCGCCAACACCGGGCAAACGACTTTCATTTAAAATGTCTCTCCTGTACAGGAACATACGTAATTGATGTGCGAATGCATGCTGTAGACACATGGAAGTTTTTATCTGGGCGTGAAGCGTGCACCGATGTGTTGTTGTTGTGGTCTTCAGTCCTGAGACTGATTTGATGCAGCTCTCCATGCTAATCTATCCTGTGCAAGCTCCTTCATCTCCCAGTACCTACTGCAACCTACATCCTTCTGAATCTGCTTAGTGTATTCATCTCTTGGTCTCCCTCTACGATTTTTCCCTCCACGCTGCCCTCCAATGCACGGAAAGCCTAACGTTTTTAGCTGAAATAGCACATTTTTATGCTGATTCAAAAAATGGTTCTAATGGCTTTGAGCATTATGGGACTTAACTTCTGAGGTCATCAGTCCCCTAGAACTTAGAACTACTTAAACGTAACTAACCTAAGGACATCACACACATCCAGGCGCGAGGCAGGATTCGAACCTGCGACAGTAGCGGTCGCGCAGTTCCAGACTGTAGCGCCTAGAACCGCTCCGCCACTCCGGCCGGCTTTATGCTGATTATTTTAGTTTATCGTTGGATCCCATTTTTGTAACATTCTGTTGTATAGATGTTTCATATGTACCCATTTACTAATTATATTCGTGTAATAAGAATAATAAACAAATAATAATAAAAAGATGGACCGACGGAGCCTATTCGTAGAATTTTCGGGATTAGTTTGAGGGCAACCCCTGGCGGTCCTAGATTGGGGTACGTTTGACTTTCTTTCTGTTATTATTATTATTATTATTATTATTAAACGTAGTTGGATAAGGAGATAGGTCCACAGTCTAGCAGCAATTGTCATTGTCCTCATTCCATTATACACCTGAAGGATGTCCATGTTCGCAACTGCGAACACATTTCAAGAACTGTGTGACTGCTGGATATGAATAAACACAAATGACCAGTATATTGAGAGCTTGTATAGTGAAAAGAAATTGAAGTCTAGAAATGTATCAGAAAATAATACCAGCCATGACCAAATAAACTGCGAAATCCCCTTATGTTAAATGAGAATCGTCAATGGAAGGATTGTGTGAAAAACGTTGCGAGAGGAATAGGTAGGACCTAAGGAATTCAGGTTCATTGATGATAGTCGATGGAGGATATGAAATTAAATGCCACGGGGGAAAGTTGGTGAGAGTAGTACTAAAGAAACCAACAGAACCAGAACAATCAAACGTGTTGGATGCAGTATGGGCTTCGGACATCGCTCTCCCAGCCGTTGTCAACTGTCCGACCTTGGGAGCCTCTACTACCTAGTTTAATCGCTCCACAATTTGCTTCAAGCAGCTGCGCGAGCCTCTTCGATTCCTCCCGCTTAGGAAAACTCACTGACAGTACAGAGAATGGAAGCCGGATCCTCAGGTTGCCAGTCATACACATTGATCGCTTAGATGCAGAGGTGAATGTACACTCTGATTATTGATGTGCTCGTAATTCGCAAAATTTTAAAGAATTTTCTCGCTTTCAGAATTACTTCTTACAATAAATTCGATCTCGTCTTACAAAAAACTTAGCTGAGGTAAAAAATGACTTGCACCTCCGTAGGATTCCACTGTCGGACGGTTATAAAAATGACAACAAATAGGAATTGAAGCCTTTTCTTCCAAAAACCTCAGTTTACGTCTGCCTGGCACTCATGAAATTTGCGCTAATCACGTTTGTAAAAAAAATGGTTCAAATGGCTCTAAGCACTATGGGACTTAACATCTTAAGTCATCATTCCCCTAGACTTAGAAACTACTTAAACCTAACTAACCTAAGGACATCACACACATCCATGCCCGAGGCAGGATTTGAACCTGCGACCATAGCAGCCGCGTGTTTCCGGACTGAAGCGCCTAGAACCGCTCAGCAACCGCGGCCGGCTCACGTTTGTAAAAACGATGTTGAATAATCTCTTGACACAACTACGGTCCTGTCATACTTCTTTACGTTCATTACTGCTTTTCTCAAACGGTATACGAATACATCAGAAACGTTTCTCCAGCCAGGTAACCGCCAGTATTCTAGGCAAAAGCCGAACTATGTCTCCAGTTGTTGCACTGTCGTCAGCTCTTTAACCACTGTCAACAGAATGACACAGATAGTTAAGAAGCAGTACGCTGAAGAGGACCTTCATTAACTGCCAAGACAAATGCTATGCCATATTTCAGAAGTGCGTCGCAGCACAGCACTGCTCCCACGCATTCCCGATGTAGACAGTCCTGCCACTGAGAAGCGCATAAATCTGGGCGTGGTACACGCTAGCTTTTGTTGTTTCCTACGCAGATTCCGTAGAAATAATGTACTGTCAGCTGGGGTGCATTAGTCACAGATGTAAGGAAGAGACACTCGAAATTAATTACATTGAGCTTAAGTAGGTGGCACGAGCGGGGTGAACATGTGCGTTCGGAGTGGAAACTCGGTCGGGAAGGACTCCGGAATGTTCTACTTCATCAGGCCACGGCTGACTTCTTCCCCCAGCCGTCTTCATTGCGAGCTAAGGTACGGTCGATAACGACCTCGATGTCGACGGAGCGTTAAACCGGAAACTCGAATCTTCCTTCTTCTCTTGAAACGATTGAAGCACTCTACTGGGCACACGAATTAACGCATATATTAGAGAGGTATCGCAGTGATAAAACGACATCTTTTTATTCGTTAATGGACTCTATTTAACAATCACTATCATTTTTTTGCTTTACAATATGACATATCTGTCAGCTACCTCTAATAGCTGTCTGATAACATCTGACAATCTACATACACTGTCCAAAAAAGTGAAGTGCCTAGAAAGGGATGCGGAAACGAAATGAAATTTCTTTTGTTGTGAGGGTATGTAATGTTATTTCGGTAATTCCAAAATCAAGTCAAATTTGCAAAGAATTTCCTAGCATGAGCCCAGTTATCAGTATGACGTAGCACACCTAGTCTGGATGCATGCACTGATTCGGTTCGGAAGGGTATCATAATCATAAAGCCGTTATATACTCTCTTGACGAAGGCTGGCTCACAGCTGTTGTAAGTGATCTTTGATATCCTGGGGCACTAGGACTGGTTTGATGTCCGAGCTGGCCTCACACATGATATTTCGGGGAGAGTCCTACTGATCTTACTGGCCACAGTAGTACATCAACATCACGGTGAAAGTTCGTAGAGACACGTGTCCAACGTGGACCAGCATTGTCCTGTTGAAAAGTGGCACCACGATACCGGTGCATGAGAACTAACACATGAGGATGTCGTATGTCAGTGACATACCGTTGCAGTAGAGTTCGCTCACTCACTACTAGTCGCGACCTGAAGTCATATCCCACACCAAACTCATATCCCACACCATGACACCAGGTGTAACAAAGCCAGGTGCCGGCAAAACATCAGAAGAGTGGTATCTTTCCAGACATTGGAAAAACGGGACCTCTTCCCAGGTCGCAGCCATACTCGCCGATGATGATCATCCGGGGTAGTGCACAACAGTAAGTCATCGATGAAAACAACGCGACGTCATTCATCAGCAGTCCACTCTTCCCGGTCGCGTCACCATTCCAGACGCAGCTGTATGTGGTGCGGTATCAACGGTAGCCTGCGCAAGGGACAGCAATATCTTAGTCCGGTTGCTGCAAGTCTCCGACGAATGGTGTGGGATAGCATTGAGCAGTGTTTCTCAAAGTGGGATCCGCAAAGGGCTATTGATAAAATATCGATATTTCAACATTCTTCCAAGGAATATCAATATATATCGGAGATATGATTTCCGCCAATACCCTCCAGGGTAGCCGAGAGCGCTAACGCCCTGCTTCCTGGACTCGGGTAGGCGCGCCGGCCCCGGATCGAATCCACCCGGCGGATTAACGTCGACGGCCGGTGTGTCGGCCAGCCTGGATGTGGTTTTTAGGCGGTTTTCCACATCCTACTAGGTGAATACCGGCTGGTCCCCACGTCCCGCCTCAGTTACACGACTCGCAGATATTTGAAACGCATTCACAGACAGCTGGGGTACACTACTTCCGTCCCGAGGGGTATGAGGTGGCGGTAGAAGGGGCATCCGGCCACCCCTTGAAAATTAACCATGCCAATTCCGTACTTAACCCTGCCGACCCTGTGCACAATGCAGGATAACGGCAGTAGCAAAAGAAAGAATGAAATATGATTTCCACCGATATATCGATATTAGAATGGCAATATCGAACAATGACATGTTTATGTTATATTATAGTTGTCCGAAATTTTCGATATATTTTTGAAGAAGTCGTTCTTTTAGTAGAATATAATTTTATTTTCACTGTGTGAAGGAGTCCTACTACTTTTTGAGCTTTCATCACGTCCAGCCTTCCTCTTTGTGTGAAGCAAGTACAGATGGTGAAAGGAGAAGTCCGATTGCACTGTGTGTGTGCGGGGGCGGGGGGGGGGGGGGGAGGGGGCAGAATGGAATAGCAAAATGTCCGATGTGAAGAAGTAGCACAACACCAGTTGCGTTAAAAAAATTTTAATGCAGCTAGTGTGCTGTTTCTCCACATCGGCATTCTTTAAAAACAGTTGCTGAAACTGATGAACAAAGATCTACATGACAAGATTGGTCTTTGCAGTGGGAGGGTCATGTCAGGTGAAATGCTGACTTAAAGCGATGCTACCAACAGAAACTGCAACGTTAAACTTCGTCACGTAATTTTGACACTGCAACTGCTATGTCGATGGCCTTGGCAGAAATGAAAAAAATAATCTAGGGAAGCCGACGTGAATTGTTCCACACAAATCCGATATGTGACAAAACCGAACGACAGGTGGACCCATCGGACACCTTTTATTGTGCCACTTACCTGCAGTAACAATTGTTTGCAAAGTAGTTATCGCCAAGCATGAACGTGCATCGTTTTCTTTTCAATTCTTACTCTGAGGGAAATAAGCAGCCAGCTAGCTTATTGATGTATGGAATATCTAATTATAAATCAGTACTTAAATATACAGTTGTAAAACCGGCTGTATATTTATAATGTGCAGCCGACATTTTTATAGGCCTTTCTATCGAAATATTTTCCGTTGATCTATCGATATATTTTACGATAATCGAGTGCTGATATAATTTAAATATCGATGTACAGGATTTCCGATATTTTTAAATACTCAACAGTCCTAGTCCAAGGACCCCTGGAGAAACGCAGTACCTACCCAGGGGGTCCGCGCCGCCTGAAAATTGAAATGTGGCGTAATAAAATGTAACTCTCAGTTGTTATGCAAGAAGAATTTTTTCAGCTACTAAAACGAAAACAATTAGACATTATACCTACGTTTGTAAATTTAAATGTTTCCCTACTTCACTAAACTTCTGCCCTGAAGCTGGTGAGCCGTTATATAGCACTACTTCAGGCGAGAGAAATTCTCTCTCTGTTAGGGCACTTTTACAGGTTGTGAGACTGGCCTAACGAATGTTCAAATGTGTGTGAATTCCTAAGGAACCAAACTGCTGAGGTCATCGGTACCTAGACGTACACACTTCTGAAACTAACTTATGCTAAGAACAATACACAGACCCATGACCAAGGGAGGGCTCGAACCTCCGGCGGGAGGGGCCGTGCAATCCGAGACCTGGCGCCTGAGACGGCGCGGCCACTCGCCGCGGCTGGCCTACGTGTCGAGTGAAATTTTTAGCATCGGAAGTAGTGTACTCATTGCTTCATGGACAGAGAAGCTTTAGCACCGAGAAAAATGCCTGAGGATTTGAAATGTGTTCTGGATGGAGTTACAAAATTTGTTAATTGTATTATATCGCTTTCTCTAAATTCCCATCTTTTAATAGTTTTATGCGAAGAAATTGGCAGTGAACACACTCAACTTTTCTTACATACTGAAGTGCGTTGTTTGTCAAGAAAGAAAGTTCTATGTCGTTTCTTTGAGCTGCTTGATGAAGTGCGCTTGTTTCTTTTAGACAAGCAACATGGCTTTTCAAGCGAGAAAATGTGTGATATTGACTAGTTGTGTAAAGTGACCTATTTGGTGAACATTTTCTCTTTTCTGAACGAATTTAACTTAGGCCTGCAAGGAAGAAATGTTAATATCTTGGTAGTTGAGAGTAATGTTGAAGCTACAATTAACAAACTGCAGACGTGAGCAGTACGAGCACAGAACAATAACGATTCATCATACCTAGTGCTCGCGAACGTCGTTGATTCTTTTGATGAAAAGCCCTCTGCTGAAGTGCAGAATACTTGTAAGACACTTGATAGCATTAGCTGTAAGTTTTCGAGAATATCTTCCTACACCACAACCTGATAATTCTTAGACTGAAGATTCTTTCACTAACGGCGTAATCTTACTGACACACGATACGAACAGCTACTGGAGCTACCATGCAATATTTCGTGGAAAAATGTTTTCAAGGAAAATGAATTTCGTAACTTTTGGTTGCGTGTGCGTTGTGAGTACGAAGAATAGTCTGAACAGGCACTGCGACATTTGATGCCTTTCTCTGCCACTTAGTTACATGAGCAAACCTTTCTGCTCTTTGCAGTACTGAAACCTTAAAGCGAAATCTTCTTAACGTCGTATCATACCTCATATTGACGGTTACAAAAGTTATTACAAATTTCAATGGAATTATGGAAAAACACAAAGAATTTTATTCCTCACATTACTGACCTCACAATTCAGAACATTGTTTACAAGTGGATTTCATGAAAAACTCAATCATGTATCTTTATTTATTTCGCCTTTAGCTGGCCAGCTATTTATCTAGTCATGTTCAATTAAATATATTAAAATCACATATTCATTTGTTATGTTAATAATTAATTTTCGATAATTTCCCTATTTCGTAATTACTCTTATTAACTCTCCATATAACACAAACGTATAAACAAGTTTTTGGCTTTCACCTTCGGAAGTAATAACTAGCCAGACAAGAGATGATTAATAACCAGTAAGCAACAAGAAACCACATATAAAAGTGACTTCAGTCGGTTTCTTCTTCTGGTATACTATCAGTTCCTGGGGTGCGCCTGTGGAGTCAGTTAAGTATTACAGTCACGTTAGCTCGGCATTTCTAGATGAGTATTTCTTGAAAATATCTTGCAATGTGGGCTTAGCTATCTGGCCATCTGACAAGGCTCGTGACATTTGTGGGTAGGATAATTCGCAGTTATAGAGTTTGACCTGCTGACTGGCGAAGAAGAGCCAGGCAGATCTGCCACTCCTGAAGAAATTATGTAGAGATGTGCAACATAACGCCCGAGTCCATTTTGCATTCTTTTGACTGACGTTGTATGTTGTTTTGGGACAGTTTTAACTCTCAATACCAGATTCCTTTAGGAATGAATGGATGCATCTTGGCAAAGTTTTGCCCTCTCCTCTTCTGAGAGGTTTCTGAGAATCGGTCCCATTTATCAAATGTAGTTTTCTTTACAGTGTACGGAACCTATAGAAGGTAGAAATATAAAGAAAGGTATTCCTACTGTGATACTACTCTTGGGTAACTGACCAATAATTTCGTTGTCTATGATTCCGGATCTAGAGACGCTCACGCTTTGTTATTGTTTGCTACACCAATAGATTATTCCTGTTCATCAAAGAGATAATAAGTGTAATGATTTCAAAAGGTGAGGATCAACAGCTGTAAGTATAATATAAAATGCATTTTAACCATCAGCTTTTTATTTGTCCCATTTGTCATCTACCGGTTTCGGTTATTAACTATCATCTAGGACGCCTATCAGCATCAACATTAAAACATTTTATGGAAGAACAATGCACACAAAAATGTTAAAACTCAATAAATATATGGGTGAGGATTCGATTTGTATACTTACAGGGTACAACAGATTAGTTAAAAGCATCCCATATTCATTTGAAGCTGAACAATATTGAAATTATCCAGTGAAATTGTAGAAACAATTTGTCTTAGAATAGCGACAGTCATATCTTATGTCAAACAGATAGACATCACAAGAGAAACAAGACGATCAATTACCGGAAGAATCCCTCAGCAGCCAATTTATATCAAAGATACTACATTTGTACTGCATAGGTAACATAACATTGCATCAGTGCTAAGGTGAAGGAACAGAATATCTTTACCAACATATTTCACTGAACGTAAACAATAACAGAAAAACTTCAATATTGAAAGTTACAGTAAAAACAGTCGCAAGATACAAATGAAACCACATATCAGGCACCATCTAAGACAAAGTGTTTGTACAACTTCACTGGATAATTTCGATATTGTTCAGCTTCAGAGAAATATGGGATGCTTTTAACTAATATGTTTTACCCTGTAAGTATACAAATGGAATCTTGCACCCGTATATTTGTTGAATTTTGGTATTTTTGACTGCATTGAACTTTCATAAAATCTTTTAATGTTGATAGACACCCTGGATGATAGTTAATAGTCGAAACCGGTAGATGACTAATGGAACAAATAAACAACTGATGGTTAAAACCAATTTTATAAAAAGAAGAGATAATAGTTTTCAAATTCCATGTTCTAGTTTCTCGGGAACACCCCGCGAATCGTTTATCAGAATATCGTTGATATTGTGCAATGCAAAACTGAGTGCCTCTCTTATTGCTAGAATCGCAGCCAGAAAGACGCTTGTTTCAGCGGGAATCTTGTACATATTTCCGATTCACATAGAAGGACAGAAGCATGCAAATCCCGTTCCAACAGTCGACTAAGATCCATCAGTGCATACTATAAAAAAGGTAAATGATAGTAACCATAAATGATAATGACTCAGTATCCAAGTACCATTGCTACATATTTATTCCACAAGTAGTCTGCTTAGTAACCCCGTACCCCTTCATTTCAGAGTAACTTTAAACGAAAATTTACAACTCGTGATGCTGGAACAACGAAACCACACGAGTAACTATGTGAAACGCCAACGGATGACAGATTCAGCGCAGTGGTACATCCTGCACATCGTTACCTCGTAAATGTGACACGTCGTCTCGAATATAGCGATTACGTGCGCTCGGCGCGGCCGCGGGGTTCGCGGAAACACGCACGCATCGCTGACCGCCGGAGTTCCAGCGGATCTGACGCCATGAGAAGCGCTGGGGCGCGCAACGGCGGCCGCGAGGCCTTGCGGTGACGTCACCGAGACACGTGCGACTGCGTGACAGCCAGCACACGTCGCTGCCTCGGCTGCGAGGTCAGGTGGCGCTGAAGACGCAGGCCCGAGTTCACGAAGTTGAGCTGCCGCCTCGATAACATGGCTTTGGAGCTGCGCGAAACGAAAGTGTTGCAGGAACAGCCGGGAGAGGCATCCAAGCATCCTGTGACTGTAAGGACTGGTTCTGACCAAGGGCACCCATACCGTAGTTTGTAGGGAGGAGAGGGTACAAATGGTTCAAATGGCTCTGAGCACTATGGGACTTAACTTCTGAGGTCATCCGTTCCCTAGAACTCAGAACTAGTTAAACCTAACTAACCTAAGGACATCACACACATCCATGCCCGAGGCAGGATTCGAACCTGCGACCGTAGCGGTCGCGCGGTTCCAGACTGTAGCGCCTAGAACCGCTCGGCCACCCTAGCCGGCGGAGGAGGGGGGTGGGGCGTAGACCTGGAGGTATTTAGTATTTTTAATACCATGGAAGATGAATGGCGACTTGTAAATAGCCATAGAAAAGCTCCAGTTACGAAGAAGTTAAAAAAGCTACGACATAATTTGACTGCACAATATTTTTTTCTCTTTTGCTTGAGAGCTAGGCCAGAAGGGGAGAGACGGGAGGGGACGGGAGGAACTCATTTTATAGATTTTAAATTTTAAACTGTAATATGACGTAGATATTGCGAATGGCCTTGACTCGTAGAAAACACCAGTTCTCAGAGAGGTGAACAATACCGGGCGTGGCCAGTGCTTACATGAGTAAACGCCTTGATACGTCATATGCTGTTGGATGCTTTCCCTTTGCCCTTACGACAGATAAGGCGACGCTTGTTTCACTCGCACTCTGTACCACCATTTAAAAATCAACCAAGCTAAAATGTGTGCACTATATTTAGTGTTTGTAATCACTTGTCTGCTGGAATCCTCACTTCTGAAATACCAGAATTCGGAAGACGTCAGGCTGCCAATGCTTTGTGTCTTACCGCTACCAACAATAATAATAGTAACAACAATAACAATAATCCTGCGTGGACTCTACAGCAGGTTAGTAACCGTTATTGTTGTGCTGTCAATTACTTTGTTTATTGTTGCGAAGTGAATAATGAAATGAAATGGCTCTGAGCACTATGGGACTTAACATCTATGGTCATCAGTCCCCTAGAACTTAGAACTACTTAAACCTAACTAACCTAAGGACATCACATAACACCCAGCCATCGCGAGGCAGAGAAAATCCCTGACCCCGTCGAGAATCGAACCCGGGAACCCGGGCGTGGGAAGCGAGAACGCTACCGCACGACCACGAGATGTGGGCGAAGTGAATAATAAAACAATTTCCGGTGCATTGTAGAGACCACCTGCAACTTGGAGAAGACATTTTCCTGAGATATTTTAACAAATGTGATACATATGTCTCAATATCGCTGTCATTGGTGCATGTCAGAAAGTTCGAAGGATGTGTGTAGTGGGTGGACGATGTGAGGAAGATGGTACATTCGTTTCACAATGTGTAACCTCCACACAGGTCTCACCCGGTAATACTAGTATATGCAATTTTTAAAAAAATGAAATTATTGGCAACATATCTAATCAGTATAACAGCTTTACGAAATAGCGACCTTTTAAAGATAATACAGTCTCGTGACAAAATCAATGAATCCTTTTGTTTTTACCCCTCGGAAAATTACGTTTTACCCCCCCTCCCCAAGTTGGGAACCACTGGGGTAGAGGGAGGTTTGAAGTTTTATATTCGTACAACCAATGTACCACACAGTGAAATGTGCACCATGCTTTGCTCGAAACAGTGGTCCGTCTCAGTCCACACACGGATCAACAGGCCTCTGTTTATTGAATCGACAGCTTAACAGATCGACTTCTCAACTCTTCAAGAGTAGCTGCCACAGGTGCGACGAAGACTCTCTCGTTTATACGTCCTCACAGAAAGAAATTGCCCAGAGGCGTCTTTTTGCTGAATCGACGACGGAATGCACATTGTACTTGAACAATGGATTGACTTTGCACAAGTTCCAACACACAAAATTATTACTCTGGTGATGTAGTCGTCATGTTGCTGCATACAAACAACAGCACAACTGTGTAAAAACTTTGAACCTCCCTCTAACCAGTTACATGCGCCATGTGTTTCTTTTGTAGTCTCTCTGTAATAAACAACTGGAATCTGTTCTTTCTTGTAGAATCACTCGGTATATCCTGCTCCACCGTCTTGCATCACATGACGGTTTCTGGGACTGTACGTAACACGTTCCTTCACGATCGTGATTGGTCACGCGAGAATTGATCGTCTTCTCTTCTAGTGTTGCACGATTTATGAGTACTAAGCTGTTTGTTTTTCGAATAATGAACGTGTAGTGATTGTACCGGGTGATCAAAAAGTCAGTATAAATTTGAAAACTTAATAAACCACGGAATAATGTAGATAGAGAGGTAAAAATTGACACACATGCTTGGAAACACATGGGGTTTTATTAGAACAAAAAAAAGTTCACAAAATGTCCGACAGATGCGGGTCGTTTGGTGATGATCGTGTGTTCAACCGCCGCTTTCGTCATGCTTGGCCTCCCAAGTCCCCAGACCTCAGTCCGTGTGATTATTAGCTTTGGGGTTACCTGAAGTCGCAAGTGTATTGTGATCGACCGACATCTCTAGGGATGCTGAAAGACAACATCCGACGCCAATGCCTCACCATTACTCCGGACATGTTTAACAGTGCTGTTCATTACATTATTCCTCGACTACAGCTATTGTTGAGGAATGATGGTGGACATATTGAGCATTTCCTGTAAAGAACATCATCTTTGCTTTGTCTTACTTTGTTATGCTAATTATTGCTATTCTGATCAGATGAAGCGCCATCTGTCTGACATTTTTTGAACATTTGTATTATTTTGGTTCTTATAAAACCCCATGTCATTCCAAGCATATGTGTCAATTTGTACCTCTCTATCTAGATTATTCCGTGATTTATTCAGTTTTCAAATGTATACTGACTTTTTGAACACCCGGTACAAGGGGATCGTGTCATGGCCATTTCATTACCACCAGCATGAGCATCCTTTGCTGCTTCGGATCGCGTTCAAATTTAGTCAAATGGTTTTGAATGGTCCCTAGTGGTTCCACGCTGTACACCAAGGCAAAAATTGCGGTCGCACTGGATTCCAAAGTGGTGCGATCACGTCCAACAGGGTTGCTGACGTGCTATGTCCTTAGAGTATGATTGAATCGTCCGGGGGTGTAAGTACTGTCAAAGGCTGTCAAGAACGTCGTCCTGTTGGTCACTGCACTGTGAACTGTGTGGGAGTCAATGCCCCTAGCGCAGGGGTGGTTTCATTGTCACACTTTTGCCACCGCTAAAGCCGTTTCGTATCTATACAGATCGGCAATGTGTCTGAAATATTTTCCTCGGTCACCCATAAGCACACCGCGTCATTTCAACGCTGATCGTCGCAATTCTGACCCCTATCGCAGAGTCGTCAAAAAAAAGGCGTCAAATGTGGGTACGAGCGGATGTGACAACACGGATGTCTGACACGTCCACGATGGTGTTGAGTGTTACTGTGGATCATTTTGGTGCTAATGTGACATCATTAACACTCTTACATCTCATATTAACTTCTGAGCTGTGGCCTTCTTTACGCATGTATCGACTCCATGCTGTTTGAACCGTTGCCGAGCCAGAGGGTGACGTCGCAGGCTGCCGCGCTATACAGAGGAAGGTTGTCTTCAATGGCTCACCTGAAGATGACTGGCAGGCGTCCAGTTGAAATATTGTGGAATGAAGTTTACGACGACCGCTTGCAATCCCGAAATCTCCTCGAACAGGAAGGTTGTAGTTACCTCAGAGACAAATTTCAAACTTATTCGTTGCAATGTGAGACAATTACAGGGTTTCGAAAAAGCGTTGCTTTAATTGTGTTGTGCAATGTAATAGAAAAAAATAGATGTTTAATTTTTTAGTTCATTTAATACACATAGTGGCCATCTCTGGAAGCAACAATGGCCTAAAAGCAGCAGATCATTGAGTCGAACTGAGCTTGATTAACAGATGCAGATACGCCACACCACGCTACTTCAACTCCGTGCCAGCATTCATCAGTCACAGTGGGTGGCTAGTCTGTCAACAACTAATAACTACAAATTTTCATTGTGTGAGTGATCTGCAGAACGTGCTGGAGAGGGTAACAGTCGAACACTCTCTGTATCAAGGTAGGTCAACAAGTGGTCTTGCATTATCTTGTTGAAAGATGATGTCACAGAGATCTACAATATAGGATTTAACTATCACCCATAACATGCCAGACACGCAGTGCCTGCTTTCGGCGAACCAGAGATGATGGTAATGTGTACCTGGCACCCTATGTCATCACGGCAGGCGCTGGGCCTGTATGATGATGACGAATGCAATCTGGCGACGTTCATTCTCCTCTGAGCCTCCACACACAGGTACATCCATCGAGATGCTGTACACAGGAGCGGGACTCGTCTCAAAATACGACGTAATGCCACTCCTGTGTACAGTGTTGCTGTTGGGTGCACCCGTATCGGGACATCTCTCTCTGGTGCTGCATCAAGGAAAGCCGCTGTCCGTGGCTCCGCAGAAATCGTCGAATTATCCGTGTAAATACTTGTCTTGCTGAAAGCAAGTCGGAGGTACGTGACGTACCTATATGAATCTGCATTAGCCGAGAGAACAATACGTCTCTCCTCTCGGGCGCTAGTCGCGTGGGGCCGTTTATATCCCACAGTGTCATGACATTCGTGGGATTACGAGGCGCATGGCAGCAATATCGCGGAACAATAAATCATAGTCTCGGTCTGTCACGGTCTTGTCGCATGCGAATTCCAACACTTGCTGGCCGGCGTTCTCCTAGTTATGCTAGGGGTAACACGATCTTCTCACAAACAAATAACAATCAAACTTTTGAGTGAGATATCTGCTCCGTTATCTTTCGTTATGCCCAGATTGTAGATGGCGGTACTTTGCCACACACTGTGCTGAAATGCTAATCATTTGCATATCGAAGCAAATAATACACTTCACGCCAGTTCGACGATTATTGCAGGCTGTATTCATACCGTTGCAATTTCAGTGGCATCCAGGGTACAGGAGACATGGGCGACGTGGCGACGTAGCATGCCATATCAGGAATATGGCTTGAAGATGATTTCTGTTCAAACTGAAACACGTAATACAGTGCGACGATGGCCACTGTAAATGTTTTCCGCATTAATAAAGCGTCGCTCGGTGTAGTAGAGAGTTTTTGGCGGAGTAAGCTCTGAGCATGTGGCTGGCGGCCGCTGCTCGCTGTCTGTGTCGGCTATGCGTGTCAAGGACGCCACCTGCGCTGTGGCGGTACGCCTCGCCTCGCCTCAGCAGGCAGCTACCGGAAGGCACAGCCCACACGTACACCAGAGAGCACCTAACGTGCCATTCAGTAGGAGCCTTTCCTCTCGCCCGATTCAACTCAGTTTGGTTTAGATGCCCCGTATACTGAAGCTGTAATCCAAATTCTACGTCGACTATTGACGCCATAGATCTACGCTCTCTGATCGAAAGTATCAGGACATCTATTGATGGGCACTAACACTGGTGTGTTCACCTTTCACCTTTGTAAAGGCTTGAACTATGCTGGGGACATTTTCAATATGCTGTCTGAATCTTTGTGGGGGAATGGAAGCCAATTTTTCCTCATGAGCCGAATCCAGAGGAGATAGTGATGTTGGACACTGAGATCTGGAGCGAAGTTGACATTCTAATTTATCCCAAATTTATTCCATTGCGTCGGGACTGTGGTTAGACCAATCCATTTCAAGAACGTTACTGATCACAAACCGCTGTCTCACAGACACTGCTTTATGAGGGTGAATTGTCATGCTGTGACAAACAGTCATCGTTTCCGTACCATTACTATACTATACGCAGTACACAGTGCTGTGAGATGTGTTTGTATACTTCCGCTCTTAGCGTTTTCTTAAGCGCAATAACGAGATCACACCATAACCACGGAAAACATACCCATACCGTAACTCAACTTCCTCTGTACTTCAATGTTAGCACTACACATGATAGCAGGTAACGTTCTCCAAGCACTCACCGAACCCAAACCCCTCCATCGGTTTGGCACAGGTTTTAGCGTGATTCATCACTCCAAATGACTCGTTTCCAGTCATTCACTGCCTATCAGCGTCACTCTTTACACCACCGCAAACATCGCGCAGTATTGACTACAGAAATGGGTGGGTTATGCAGAGCTGCTCGATCATTGTACCCCATTGTTTCTAATTCCCTACGCACATTCATTGTGCTAGCTGGACTGTTGGTAGCACTTTGGAACCCGCGACTAATTTCATGCCGTTTCTTATAACCACTTTCCTTAATCCTCGACTGTCTTTGACCATCACCGGCTAGGGTGGGGAATTTTCTCCGCCCAGGGACTGAGTGTTGTGCTGTTCTCATCATCATCCTATCATCCTCATCGACTGCAGGTCGCCGAAGTGGCGTCAAATTGCAAGTCCGGCACCCGGCGAATGATCTGTCCGATGGGGGGGGGGGGGGGGGGGTAGCCATTCGAATAAATAAATAAAAAGTACTTGAGGTCTGCATGGTGTTGGTTTAGCTGTTGTTGTTCCTTCTCGCTTCCATTTACAATCACATCAACAACAGTCAACTTGGATACCTATTTAAGTGTTGAAGTGTTGAAACGTCCCTGATGAATTTGTTACTAGGTAGTACACTTTGAAAGTCACTGAGGTCTCTAGACGGACCCATTCTGCTGTTTGCTGCTTCTTTACTGACTGCACAATATTCCCCGCCTCCTTTTATACTAACGGGTCCGCCTCTCGCGATATCTAATGTTCAGTTCCATGTAACATATGGGTGTTTGGATAGCTCTGAACAAATACTGTGTGGTTTTTAAGCTGTTTCTCATACTCGTGCAGGAAAATGATGGGCAGGTTATCCGTACCACCTCAGATACACATAAACACACATGGGTGTTTTGACGCAGTTTTGCATTCCTTTCACTTGCCAGTTATATTCATTACAGCATACCTGCCACGCTTTCAGTCAATGATTGCCATATAACCTCATACCTAGTTCTGTCCTTGGCTTCTTTATTTTTATATCTCTTAAATTACAGTTTCCAGCAACGTGTTAGTTGTAATAATTTCGATTCATTAAGTTCTTTATTAGGTATTTTTTTCTTGTTGACTCACTGCAGGATTTCTCCATTCCTTACTCAATCAGTCCAGCTGATCGACGACAGTTTCTGATAATAATGTATGTTTGTGAAATTCAATTTCTGTCTTTATTTATGTTGGTGATATTTATATTTTGTTATTGACTTCGGAGTTTTATGTTTTATCCCTTGATGTCCATATGGCCGTCTATCCTCTGATGTCCTTGTAGCTGTCCAAATCACTCGACCATGGCGTACATCGATCAACTCACCGTCCAAGTCAACTTTAGGAGCAGACGATCCAAGAAGACAATATCAACAGTAACGCTGATGTCGGGACCCATAAGTCTGCCTAACAGCATCTGGAAGTGTTATGAAGAGCACCTGTCTCGCGACAAAGTACAGCTGTTGCTAGTGGCCTCTTGAATTATCTGCTTCTAAAGTTGCCTTACAGTGGCCGCTATCTGAACTGCTTGTTGTACTCTATAGCTGGCTGACTTGGGCAGCCATATGGACGTCTGGAGGTGGATTTATGTAACAGCAAAGACGATAACATAATGTGATATGAACATCACAAATAAAGTGAGCTGAGCGGAATATTTCAATCATAACACATTGCAAAGATTTATAATTGTTTCAAATGGCGCAAATGGCTCGAAGCTCTATGGGACAACATGTGAGGTCATCAGTCCCCTGGACTTAGAACTACTTAAACCTAAAGACATCCACACATCCATGCCAGAAGTAGGATTCGAACCTGCGACCGTAGCAGCAGCGCAGTTCCGGACTGAAGGACCTAGAACCGCTCGGCCACAGCGGCCGGCAATTCTGTCTTCCCACTGTCGATGCCCCAAGCAGCTTTTCATGATTTTTTGTTGTTGTAGTCTCAAAGTTTATATTTTTTAATTCTAGCTGCTGTTTCTTTTTACAGAATTCCCTTTACCTTGTGAAATTTCTTCATTATTTTTCTTCAGTCTTCGTTCTTTTGTCTGTTCTCCTTCCCAGAAGGCAACATTCATTTACCTCTTCAAGAGCAACCTTTAAAGTACGTATAAGGCAGAATAAAGTTTACTGATTAACAATCATATGCCTGTTATCTTAAATGACGGTTTAGTGACACGAAAAGTCACGGAAATAAGATCCAGGAAGAATGCTTGAGATCCCTAAAACGTGTTGATCGCCAAGAAGGAGAGATAATAAATTGCTTTTCAGCAGCCAGTTCGTAACGGATGATGATACAGAGGTCCCACAGATACTGTTCAGATCGTATTTAGTTTCTAATTAATTTACGGCACGCAGACTGATGGTCAAGAAAGAGGACAACTAGCCAGAGAAAGAGTGCAAACCCGACATATTTTGGTAGGAAAACTTTGGTTCCTCTGAGTCGACAAACCACGAGTCGAACAATCACTGTCCTGGCTGTTAAATCGTTTTATTTGTAAGATTGTTGCTTTCGAGATGTCAAGGTTTGGAAGCCCTAGAGTGTAAATCGTAAGTCGTCCTTGCGATGTGTAAGCGAGGAATACCGTGTTCCCATGCACAGTGAATTCTGTAACGACGGAAGAGGCGTCATGTGCCTGTGGGCTAATTGGAAGACTACTTCTCTCAGGAGGTCGCTGACTCGGGAACTGAGTTGCGTTTATCACGCGAGAACCTTCACGCTCGTCTAAGGAGCGAGAGTCATGTCAGTCGGTAATATCGACCTGAAACTTTCACTTCTGCCACGTGCCGGAAACTGCCAGCACACAAGGGGAAACTTTGCTCGGCGGATTGAATATTGTGATCGTTACTTGACCGCTGCTGGAATCATACAACCACCCCTACTCAATCATTTGGTGCGATAGAAGGAAATGTGTCTGTCTGAAACTTACTTTCACTTTGCATTTGAGCCTTCAAATACACAGAGCATTCCAGCATCGCATCGAAACACTTTGAGGGGCGATAAGTCACATGAATATGACCGTTATTTAATATTTGTGGAATCTTCAGCCGTTTCTTCGAGAAACATAGACATAGTAATAATTTGAATACAAAGTATTAATGTTCCACAATAATTTTTATTAGTTCATGATGAACCGGCTTTCGGCTTCTTAGGCCATCGTCAGATAACTTAACGCTGAACACGTAGTCCACACAACTTTAGCGAGCATCTTAGCTGTACAAAGAATGCTATACAAAGATACATGACATTTTGTGACATTAACGTTTGTCACATTCACCAGTTTGTCCATATGACATAGTAGCCTGTGCCATTACTTACTTGTAGAACATCTCTGTTTTATACACTGCCACAGTATTAATATACTGTAATGTAAGATTATTTGTTCAGTGTTTGTTTAGGTACACTATGTGATCAAAAGAATCCGGACACCACCAAAAACATACTTCTGCCATATTGGGTGCATTGTGCTGCCACCTACTGCCAGGTATTCCATATCAGCGACCTCAGTAGTCATTAGACATCGTGAGAGTGCAGAATGGGGCGCTCCGCGAAACTCACGGACTTCGAACGTGGTCAGGTGAATGAATGGGTGTCACTTGTGTCATACGTCAGTACGCGAGATTTTCACATTCCTAAACATCCCTAGCTCCACTGTTTCCGATGTGATAATGAAGTGGAAGCGTGAAGGGACACGTACAGCACAAAAGTGAACAGGCCGACCTCGTCTGCTGACTGGCAGAGATCGTCGACAGTTGAAGAGGCTTGTAATGTGTAATAGGCAGACATCTATCCAGATCAACACACAGGAATTCCAAACTCCATCAGGATCCACTGTAAGTACTTTGACAGTTAGGCGGGAGGTGAGAAAACTTGGATTTCATGGTCGAGCGGCTGCTCATAAGCCACACATCACGCCGGTAAATGCCTTGCTTGGTGTAAGGAGCGTAACATCGGACGATTGAACAGTGGAAAAACGTTGTTTGGAGTGACGCATCACAGTACACAATGTGGCGACCCGATGGCAGGGTGTGCGTTTGCCGAATGCCTGGGGAGGGTCATCTGCCAGCGTGTATAGTGCCAACAGTAAAATTCGGAGGCGGTGGTGTTATGGTGTGGTCGTGTTTTTCAAGGAGGGGGCATGCACCCCTTGTTGTTTTGCGAGTCACTATCATAGCATTGGTCTACATTGATGATTTAAGCACCTTCTTGTTTCCCACTGTTGAAGAGCAATTCGGGGATGGCCATTGCATCTTTCAACACGATCGAGCACATACACGGCCTGTGGCGGAGTGGTTACACGACAATAACATCCCCGCAATAGACTGGCCTGCACAGAGTCCTGACCTGAATGCTGTAGAACACCTTTGAGATGTTTTGGAACGCCGATTTTGTGCCAGGCCTCGCCGACTGACATCGATACCTCCCCTCAGTGCAGCACTCCGTGAAGAATTGGCTGCCATTCCACAAGAAACCTTCCAGCATCTAATTGAACGTATGCCTGCGAGAGTGGAAGCTGTCAACACGGCTAAGGGTAGACCAATGTCCTATTGAATTCCAATATTACCGATGGAGGGCGCCACGAACTTGTAAGTCATTTTCAGCCAGGTGTCTGGATACTTTTGACCACATAGTGTATTATACCATGCTTGTGTTTTGTATCGAAATAGTCATAAAATATCATATATCACCGTACAGCATTCTTTGTACAGCTATGAATCCTCAGTGAAGTTGTGTGGGCTATCTGTTTGGCATTATCTGATGATGGCCTAAGAAGCCGAAAGCCGACTCATAACGAACTAATAAATATTATTGTGTAACAATAATACTTTGTATTCATGTTATTCGTACAACCATTATTTATTAAGAAAAACGTTCTTTTGGACCGATGATTATGAGGCGAGAGCGAGAGTGAGATGCAATGTTGATGGTACGCAACGTACCGTAGCCTAGTAGTAGTCACTTTTTCTTGTGATCCCGAGACTTAAGAGTGTCTCAGAGAGACGTGAGAAAATAAATTACAAGTGTCGTCCTAAACTCAAGGCGGTATATGGGCCAAATGCAGTGTCGTGTTCACCCGTAGTGAAATGGCGCCAACAAACTGACAAAGGCCTGACGGTGATCGAGAAGTCCAGAATGTGAACCATGTTGTGTCGGAAAGCTGAAAGAACACCTGGTGAGAAAAGAGATTTTATAACGACGGAGACGATCACACAGCGGTTCTCTAATGGCTTCACAACCAAGGGGCAGATTTCTGTTGTCGAGGAACTGGACGATTGGTGGAATGTGACGACAGTTGTTTACAGAGACTTCATAAATATGTTGAAGAATAGTGTTACGTATCTTGCCACTTTGAAGTGTAGAATCTTTAAAAGTTACTTGGCGTGCCATAATAACGTGTAACTTAACTTTCTGAATTCCGCTCTCAGTATGAGGTCTGTAATATATCTTTATATTCCGCCTTTAACGTCGTTATTAACCAACAAAGTACGTTTGAAATTAAAAAAAATCTGCAGTTACGTAGGTCACTGATCATGACAGAATCAGGGTAAACTCTACGATATCATGTTTCTGTAACGCAGTATCGCAGGACTCTTCTTGGTCGTGTGAGCGCGTCGTGATATAAATCATGATCCAGCATTAGAGCTAGTGTAATGGGTTGCATTTGCCTCAATAGCGGTGTATGTAGAGGAGGCTAGAGAAGGTTAGTGTTTAATGTCCCGTCAATACCTAGATCACTGAAGATGTAACTCACCCAGGAACAGGAAACTGTCCGTGATTTTCCTGTGAGACTCAGTTAAAAAGATATCAAGTTCATCTGTTCTTTTTATGTTTTTGCTCTTAACAGCTGAATTTTTATATTTCTGGAAATCATACAATAAAGTCGAGAACTGTATAGCAGCACCTCGAAAATATGAAGTTGCGTAGGCTATCAAGCAACACAGAACCACGATGAAGTCGATGTACAGCAGCGTCAGAAAAGCTGGATTAAGTTTAAAAAATGATGCTGTCACCTCGCAAAGAAACCATTGTGTTCAAAATATTTCTGCCTTCAAGCACACCGCTAGGAGCAAGAAAGTAACCTGGTTAATAAGGCCCCAAGGAACTACCGCAAAGAATGTTGCGGGAAAATATATAACGGCATCTTTCGACGAGATGTACTTGAAAGCGCATATCTTCTTTTGATAAAGTGAATATGACGCGGTTGTTTTGTAGATACAAGGGCACCGCTGTGAGCAGACGAAGGTATGTGTTGCTCGAGAGTGCTGGTTATTGTGCAGTTGATTCAATATCTCGTCAATAATGAATAAATTAGAGTGCATAGCTTGTAGAAAGTGAAGATGACCAGGTAAGGCCTTTATCATGTAACAGTAAAATAGCGAGTGGACTGTTTCCTCCGAGAGTGTAATATTCTGCAGCAAAATACAAAGACGTATTTTATACATGAAGTTGTTCCTCACCAAACCGGTGAGCTCTGTTTTCGTATAGTGATCTGAGTTTTCTGCAGCAAATCGGTTTTCAGAATATTGTTGACATTTGCGGCATTATAATAATTCAGTTTGTAAGCGGACGAACAGATTAAGCGCGCTGCTTACTCAGAGCGACAAAAATGCGCGCCGTGTGCTTCGAAACTATCAGTTCTGTCGTGTAATGTCGTGTTTCCCGTCCGGAGTCGCCATTTGGCTGAAAGCTCGTCTGTTCTTAGAATTTCACCTCTTACACATCGAAGGTGGTGCAGAAGATTAAGCAAAATCGCATACAAGACCCTAGTGCGACCAGTTCTCAACCATTACTCTAGCATTTTACGTTCTTATCAAGTAAACATGGCGGTAGACGTCGTACGAGATCAGATATGCGCTACTACGAACGAAACATGTAAAAAAAGGACAAAAAAACAAAAAAACTCCATCCGAACAGGCCATGAAGACTACCGTGTCATCCTAAGACCATAGGCGTCAGTGGGTGCTGTGATGCTTGTAATACATACTTTAGAAACGAATGGATGAACTGAAATGCTTGCACTTAACTCTTTCAAATGCTAATTGTTCGGAAGTGGAATACACCACAGTGACCACAGTAGAAGTGGAGAAAAGCAAAATATATAACATTAGATTTTAAATTTCCGCTGAAATTAAACTTTGTACTCGGCCAAAATGGCACTGTTAACAGTTGGTATTATTTTTATTTACAGTCAGGTACAGAGTCGCTGTTGGGGAGCAGAAAAGCTTGATGACGATGGATTGTGTCAATATGATGTATAAAGCAACAGAATAATGCGCATTACACAAAGAAAACCAGTAATCGGTTTTAGAGACAAGGAATTTAGACTGTAAGGTTCGACTTTTGAAGTATGCAAACGTGCATGCAAAGGTGCGCAAGTGGTGCGTTATCGACACGTCATCAAACCAATCGCGTCCGAACGTTATTAAAAACTGAAATATGAAAAGAGCCTTTACGCATTATTAGTGAAGGAGAGTGGAGCGCCGGCCGGAGCAGCCGAGCGGTTCTAGATGCTACAGTCTGGACCGCGCGACCGCTTCGGTCGCAGGTTCGAATCCTGCCTCGGGCATGGATGTGTGTGATGTCCTTAGGTTAGTTAGGTTTAAGTAGTTCTAAGTTATAGGGGACGGATGACCTCTGAAGTTGAGTCCCATAGCGCTCAGAGCCATTTGTGATTGTACAGGTTAATTAATCCTATAATGAATCGCAACATCAGAGAGAGCAAAAAAATGATTTATTGTGAAAGATGTGAGACAAGAGAGTGACAGATAAGAAGCTATGATTCTTACGCTGTTTTAAAACAAAGGACAATCGCAAACTAATCACAAATACATTGAGTACAGTTATGAGTGAGGCAGAACCTCAAAATGATCATATCGGTGACCTTACTATATACATTAATTTATTACAATTCAAGTATGGAGGGGGCATATGGTCAGCACACCGCTCTGTTGGCCGCCTTTGTCAGTTTTCGTGATCGGAGATGTAATCCGTAAGGAAGTCTTTAAATAACATCATTTTCACTTTTAGCTGTATCTGTCATCATTGTGCTATTGTTATTTCGACTTTTCTGCCACTGTCAAGCATTAGATTTGATGTCACATTATGGCACAGAAATAGGTTGAAAATAACGTTCTTTTAGGGTTTTGTCACTCTGGATAATAATAGAGTCAATCGTTGTTATCAGTTACACGAGTAGATTTGTGTTGTTTTTAACCTGAATGTGAAGTAGTTGTAAAATCTGTAGCGACCGGGCTTCTAGCCTGCATGCAGGTAGAGCGCAGCGTTTCTTCGCCGCGGCCTTAGGAGGAGGTGGGTGCCGGTTCCATTACCTCGACCGGCGTTTACCCCAGAAAAGTTTCTCGGTACTCATTTGACAGCAGGCTGGATGGACCTGGGACCGTCATGGAGGGACATGGACGAGGAAAAATCGCCGCTCCTATCCGAGACAGAACCCGGGATCTTCAAGACCGGAGTTTAACCGCTAGAACACCACTGCCACCAACCTGTATGTAACGAACACAAACCTACTCATGTCGCTGATAACAGTCATTGACTCTGATTCTGCTATCACTATGACTGACACAATCCAACAAGAAAGTTTTTTAAAATATTTCTGGGCCAAAATGTGACAGCAAATCTTATGCTTGACAATGCCACAAAAGCCGAAATTGAAATTGTACAATAAAAACATTGACAAAATAAAAGCGGAAATGACGTCATTTAAAGAGTTTATAGACATTGTGGACCCGTGTTACAAGTTAATCAACAAGAAAGTGTAACAGGTGCTCTCTGAAAGACAGGCACCATTGGTTTCACGAAACTCCGTTAAGTACATTTAAGGAATCGATATTCGTGGAAGAATGAGTCATAATTCTGCCGCTACCTTCGTGTATATCCCATAGGCACAATGGAAATATGACAAGAGAGATTAGGGCACTTCTGCCGCCAGTATTGGTACTGCACAGTGGGTTGCGGAGTGCATCCAAATTTATATTGTGATAAGAGATATAAAGTCAGTCCCTCACAATGCCTAGCGCCAGACTTGGTTTAACGAGGTCATTAGAGGCGGAGCACAGCCTCGAATTGGTATTGGTAGGGAATGAAACCGGCCGTGTCGTTTGAAAGGAACCATCCCGGCATTTGCTTGAAGCGATTTAGGGAAATCACGAAAGACCTAAATCAGGATGGTCGGACGGGGATATGAACCGTCGTTCCCCCGAATATGAGTGCAGTGGCTTGGTAACCACTGCTCCACCACTCACGGCACCGACGTCCCAATGGGGATTTGAGCCGTTAGTGGTTAAGACACTTGAATTTGATACAGAAACTGTCCATGAAGACTGTTTACTTTATGCACAGTGTCCCTGGATTACTACAGGCAAGCACTGAAATGGTTCGTGAGAGAGACTACAGACTTTTCCATTTGAGCTAGAGCTGTCTCTAATGACCTCACGTCGACGGAGTATCAAATTGTAATATTCCTTCTTCGTTAAAATAACTTTTCAAAAAATGGTTCAAATGGCTCTGAGCACTATAGGACTTAACTGCCGAGGTCATCAGTCCCCTAGAACTTAGAATTACTTAAACCTAACTAACCTAATGACATCACACACACCCATGCCCGAGGCAGGATTCGAACCTGCGGTCGTAGCGGTCGCGCGAATCCAGACTGTAGCGCCTAGAACCGCTCGGCTACAGAGGCCGGAAATAACTTTTCGAAATCTGTTCTATGTCCGAGGAAAGATCAGCACGAGACAGAAGCATCGTAAAGATATTGAAACGTCATCTCCATGCATCTGCGATTAGCACATAACGTGTGAGTGTGGACTGTGTTTGTGTTTGGTTTAGCACCTGCAGCAGTTTGCGGCGCAGGCATGACGCGTTCCGAGAATCGAGCGATCGTTACGCTGCGATTCATGTCCGGCGTTTCTCGGAAGCCTATATGGATAAGACAACTCAGACACGCATTCATTACCGACTGAAATAAAGATACATAGCTCTTGTAGTCAGGCACCTCGTTTTGCTCTAATGACGACTATGATGCATCATGGTATAAGCTCCAAAAGACACATAAAGCGTTAAGAAGCATTTCTAACCCCAGACAGACAAGCATCCTACTGTCTATGGAGAGATGGTCATACTCTTCTTGTTTTCAAAAGCGAGAGAGCAAGATGTTTCTTCCCTTTTATAAAAATTACGATTATTTTTTAGTCTCAGCAAGCGAAATGTTTAGTTTTAATATGACTGTCAAGAGCCAATTTTTTTTCTTGACATATTTCTTCTATCATTGTTCTTAATTTATTTTTCCTGCTTTCCACGTCGAAACTAACAGTATTCCTGTTCATTAATTTCGATCCTTTCTACGCGCTTGAAAATTTTTCATCCTCTATTATTCCACGCGTTCAAAAGACATCTTAGATTTTAGACAGCTGTCTTCTTCTCCGCGTTTCCCAACTCTCTGAAAAACATACAAAGGAGTGACAAAAATCATGGGATAGGGATATGCACAGATGACGGTAGTATCGCCTACACAACGTAGAAAAGGGCAGTGCTTTGTCGGACATTTGATTCATGTGAACTGGTTTCCGACGTGACTATGGCTGCACGACGAGAATAAACAGACTTTGAACGCTGAGTGGTAGCTTGATCTAGACGCATTGGACATTACACATCGGAAATCGTTGTGGACTTCGGTATGAAATTCAATATTCAGAGGTCCACAGTGTCGAGAGTGTGCCATGAGCACCATATTTCACGCATTACTATCACAGACAACACAGTGGCCGATGGCCTTCCCTTAACGACCGAGAGCAGCAGCATTAGGTAGAGTTGTCACTGCTAACAGACATACAACACTGCGTGAAATAACCGCAGATAGCAATGTGTCACGTACGACGACCGTATCTATTAGAACAGTACCGCGAAATTTGACGTTAATGGGAAGTGACAGCAGACTACTATTGCGAGTGACTTTGTTAACACCACGACATCACCTGCAGCACATCTCCTGGGCTCATGGGTCTAGACGGCTGGAAAACCGTGGCCTGGTTAGATGAGTTCCAATTTCAGTTGGTAAGAGCTGAGGGTAGGGTTCGTGTATGGAACAAACTCCACGAAGCCATGGACCCAAGTTGTCTACAAGGCACTGCGAAAGCAGATGGTGGCTCCATAATGGTGTGAGATGTGTTTACATGGAATGTACTGGGTCATCTGGAGCAACTTCATATTTCTCGTGAGTCTTGCAGCTGTACCAGATAAGACTGATAGAGGAAATGGAGAAAATCCAAAGAAGAGGGGTACGTCTCTTTATAGATTCATTTAGTGAACGCGAAAGCGTGATGAAAATGCTCAGCTAACTCCAATGGCAGACGCCGCAAGACAGGCATTCTACGTCACTGTGAGGTATATCTTTAAAAATTCCGAGGGCGTACATTCCTAGAAGCGACAACCAATATATTGATTCTTCCTACTTATACCTTGAGGACAGACCATGAAGATACTATTACAGAGACTCGAGAACATGCGGAGGCTTACCATCAAACATTCTTCAGGCCAACCATATGGGACAGGAGCGAGAAATGTGGGAAGTGACAGAGGGACATGAAGTGCACACCATAAAGTGGTTTGTATACATGTAGATGTAGACAGTTCGGTCCACCTGTTTGAGCTTCTCGCGCTTACTGTGCAACTGGAGAAGTCGAAGGCTCCGACTGGTCTGGCGCGTAATCTCTGCCTCCGGAAAAACCTGTTCTGGGCCAGCGCTACTAAAATTTCCCACATAACGAGGCGCAGAATAACGTATAGTGATCGACTACACTGAGAAAGGTAATAACATACCTCCTAATATCGTTTCGGATCTACTTTTGCTCGGCGTATTGCACCAACTCGAAGTGGAAGCGACACACAAAGTCATTGGAAGTCACCTGCAGAAATATTATGTTACGCTGCCTCTATAGCCCTCCATAACTGCGGAAATGTTGCGGGATCTTGTGCACGAACTGACCTTTCGATTATGCCCCATAAATGTTCGACTGGATTCATGTCGACTAATCTGGGTGGCCAAATCATTTACTCCAATTGTCCAGAATGTTCTTCAAACTAGTTGCGAATAACTGTGTGCCGGTGTCACGGCGCACTATGATCCATAAAAATTCCATCGTTGTTTGGGAACATGAAGTCAATGGATAGCTGCAAATAGTAGCCGAACATGACCATTTCCAGTGTCTGCCCTGGTAGCTGAGTGGTCAGCGCGATAGAATCTCAACCCTAAGGGCCCGGTTTCGATTACCGGCTGGGCCGGAGATTTTCTACGCTCAGGGATAGGGTGTTGTGTTATCCTAATCATCATCATTTCATCCCCATCGACGCGCAAGTCGCCGAAGTGGCGTCAAATCGAAAGACTTGCACCCGGCGAACGGTCTACCCGACGGGAGACCCTAGTCACACGACACATTCACAGTCAATGATCGATTAAGGTGGACAAGAGGACCCAGTCAATTTCACGTAAACACAGCCTACATCTTTTTTGAGCCGCCACCAGTTTGCACAGTATCTTGCACTTGGGTCCATGGCTTCATGGGGTCCGCGCCACACTCGAATCCTACCATCAGATGTCACCAACTGAAATCGGTACCAGTGTGACCACGGCCGGGTTTTGCAATCGTGTAGTGTCCAACCGACACTGTCGTGATCCCAGGAGATACCCTGCAGGCGCTGTACTGTCAGCAAAGGCACTCGCGTCGATCGTCTGCTGCCATAGCATATTAACGCCGCATTTCACCGCTTTTTTCTTACGGACACGTTCGTCGTCTGTCCCACAATGATATCTGTGGTTATTTCAGGCAGTGTCGCCTGTCTGTTAGAACCGACAACTCTACGTAAACGCCATTGATCTCGGTCATTAAGTGAAGGTCGTCGGCCACTGCGTTTTCCATAGTGAGAGATAATGCTTTAATTTGGCATTCTCGGCACACTCTTGACACTATTTCCAAAATGGAATGTCGCGTGCGTGTAGCACCATTTCGCGTTCGAAGTCTGTTTATTTACGTCGGTAACCTTTTCACATGAATCACGTGAGTACAAATGACGGCTCAGCAAGAGCACTGCCCTTGTGCACGCGATACTAGCGCCATCCGTGTATGTACATACCGCTATCCCGTGACTTCTGTCACAGTGTATTTAGTGTGTGCATTTGGGTTGTGTGTGTGTGTGTGTGTGTGTGTGTCGGCGCTGCTAGTATGACCGACGGAGATTGGACTGTCGTGACCTGCGTGTGGTGGTCGGCAGCGCAGCGCACTGGGAGGAGCCAACGCGTGCCAACATTCCGTGAGGGCACGCCCCCGCAACGGCGTGCGTCGCAGATAACGGAACGAAACAAGGCGAACGCTTGTGCGAGGCGGTGTTGAGCAAACGGGAGGGCTCTCCCCCCTTCCTGTTGATCCAGGCACGGAATCCACCCAGCTGCAGTCAGCCAGACGCCCTAGCTATACACTTTAAAATACGTCGCAGTTACAAATAAATTGAGAGAGAGAGAAGTCAAATAACAGAAGCGTCCGTTGAAACAAGTTTATAACACTCGAACTATGCGTTATTAGATCCTATATACTCGTCCCATGGATCAGAACGAAATATTATATTCCCGAAAGAAATTCGTCATAAGTAATCTAGTACAAATCGAAAAGAACTGTGATCTCGATATCTATAACACCTAAGAAAAAAATTACCTTTATTATTCATTATTAAAGCTGTCAGTGGCCAAGGAAGAAGTTCAATATGGAGCAACAAAATATTTTACACTACTGGCCATTAGAATTGCTACACCACGAAGATGTGCTACAGACGCGAAATTTAACCGACAGGAAGAAGATGCTGTGATATGCAAATGATTAGCTTTTCAGAGCATTCACACAGTGTTGGCGCCGGTGGCGACACCTACAACGTGCTGACATGAGGAAAGTTTCCAACCGATTTCTTATAAACAAACAAGAGTTGACCGGCGTTGCCTGGTGAAACGTTGTTGTGATGCCTCGTGTGAGGAGGAGAAATGCGCACCATCACGTTTCTGGCTTTGATAAAAGTCGGATTGTAGCCTATCGCGATTGCGGTTTATCGTATCGCGACATTGATGCTCGCGTCGGTCGAGATCCAATGGCTGTTAGCAGAATATGGAATCGGTGGGTTCAGGAGGGTAATACGGAACGCCGTGCTGGATCCCAAAGGCCTCGTATCACTAGCAGTCGAGATGGCAGGCATCTTATCCGCATGGCTGTAAAGGATCGTGCAGCCACGTCTCGATCCCTGAGTCAACAGATGTGGACGTTTGCAAGACAACAACCATCTGCACGAACAGTTCGACGACGTTTGCAGCAGCATGGACTATCAGCTCGGAGACCATGGCTGCGGTTACCCTTGACGCTGCATCACAGACGGGAGCGCCTGCGATGGTGTACTTAACGACGAACCTGGGTGAACGAATGGCAAAACGTCATTTTTTCGGATGTATCCTTTTTTTTTACAGCATCTTGATGGTCGCATCCGTGTCTGGCGACATCGCGGTGAACCCACATTGGAAGCGCGTATTCGTCATCGCCATAGTGGCGTATCATCCGGCGTGATGGCAAGGGATGCCATTGGTTACACGTCTCGGTCAGCTCTTGTTCGCATTGACGGCACTTTGAACAGTGGACGTCACATTTCAGATGTGTTGCGACCCGTGACTCTACCCTTCATTCGATCCCTGCGAAACCCTACATTTCAGCTGGATAATGCACTACCGAATGTTGCAGGTCCTGTACGGGCCGTTCTGGATACAAAAAATGTTCGACCCTGCCCTGGTCAGCACATTCTCCAGATCTCTCACCAATTGAAAACGTTTGGTCAATGGTGGCCCAGCAACAAGCTCGTCACAATACGCCAGTCACTACTCTTGATACACTGTGGTATCTTGTTGAAGCTGCATGGGCAGCTGTAGCTGTACCCGCCATCGAAGCTGTGTGTGACTCAATTCCCAGGCGTATCACGGTCGTTATTATGGCCAGAGGTGGTTCCTCTGGGTACTGATTTCTCAGGATCTTTGCGTGAAAATGTAATCACATGTCAGTTCTAGTATAATATATTTGTCCAACGAATACCCGTTTATCATCAGCATTTCTTCTTAGCGTAGCAATTTTAATGGCCAGTAGTGTATCATTTGCCCTGTAACATAAAATGTCTGACTGATAGCTAAGCAAGTTTGAAACATAACTTAAAATCATTTCTTCTTGACGAATTTATATTTAACAACTGGAAGCTTGTAAAAAAGATTAGGACTAAAAAATAATGCGTTAATTAATGTTAATACTAATCATTCATGCATATCTTGTATTTTTTGGTAATTTAAGATAAGAGCCCATGGGACCAAACTGTTGAGGTCATCGGTCCCTAAGCTTACGCGCTACTTAATCTATCTTAAAGTAACTTACGCTAATACAACATACAGACCCATGCCTGAGGGAGGACTCGAACCCCTGCGCGGCCATATCCTGTAACGTGACTCGTTGCACATCATTTACACAAAATATAGGTTAAAATCAACTGCCGAGATCGCAATATCATTTGCATGTTGACCGGTTTCGGCTTATGTTAAGGCCATCCTCAGAATAAGGCAAAAGTTCCAGGATATCGGCTCAACAAACTCTTAAACGACTGATAGAATGAATACAGAAGATCCAAAGAAGATCAGTGCGTTTCTTTATTAGTTCATTTAGTAATCGCGAAAGCTTCCCTTCGAGCAGAGTACGTAGCATTTTCAGTCGACGGATATTTTGTTATCAGTGAACTCGTGGGGAGCATACTCACTACTTGCCTCCACTAAAGCGTACTCCTGAATGCGGTCCAAAGACTACGAAACAGAGCGCTTGCTACGTGTGTATAATGTCCTTATAGGTTAAACATCCAGATCCCCAAGCAGTCGTATGTCAGCATCTTTGGTTAATTTACATACACAAATGGCGCTTTTAATTGAACAGGTTGGTTACAATATATATTGACGGAGACGCCGACGTTTCACGTTGACACCTTCTGAAACCTTAAAATTACTTCTTCGAAAAGTTCTTGATTTTTAAACAAAGGCCGCACCTTCGGATCTGGAAACTCTGTCCCATCATTTCCGATTGGAAGCTCCCTTGTTCTACGACTTGCTTCCTGCGATGTGGCTGAAAAGAACGTAATCCTGCAAAACATTGAACTCTAAAACCAGACCGACAGCTGGCCCTCTTTGGCAGGGAATGAAAAGGTTAAAAAAAGGAAATTCGCGGCGCTGAGTGGCCGCGCGGTTCGAGGCGCCATGTCACGGATTGCGCGGCCCCTCCCGCCGGAGGATGGAATAGTAGTTTGGTCCCTTAAGAATTCACACACATTTTAACATTTGAAATTCACTATCAATAGTCTATCGCCGAATAGAAGGTCTTTTTATTTAATTTTTTTTAATCGATGCATTATTAGCTTTTTGACAAAGCCAGAGCCAAGGGCTACAACTATTTTTAAATTCTCAGGTATCTTTACTGCATCGGTTTAGATTATTGGACTGTTGGTACTATTACTTCACTCAGTAGAGTTTTTTGCGAGGTTGTCGATGTCGATCTTCCAAAATATATGAAACAAAATTTTTCCGCCAATATATCATATAGACGCGTGTATCTACATCTACATCCATACTCCGCAAACCACCTGACGGTGTGTGGCGGAGGGTAACTTGAGTACCTCTGTCGGTTCTCCCTTCTATTCCAGTCTCGTATTGTTCGTGGAAAGAAGGATTGTCGGTATGCTTCTGTGTGGGCTCTAATCTCTTTGACTGTATCCTCATGGTCTCTTCACGAGATATACGTAGGAGGGAGCAATATACTGCTTGACTCCTCGGTGAAGGTATGTTCTCGAAACTTTAACAAAAGCCCTTACCGAGCTACTGAGCGTCTCTCCTGCAGAATCTTCCACTGGAGTTTATCTATCATCTCCGTGACGCTTTCGCGATTACTAAATGATCCTGTAACGAAGCGCACTGCTCTCCGTTGGATCTTCTCTATCTCTTCTATCAACCGTATCTGGTGTTCAAGCAGTGGGCGAACAAGTATACTGTAACCTACTTCCTTTGTTTTCGGATTGCATTTCCTTAGGATTCTTCCAATGAATCTCAGTCTGGCATCTGCTTTACCGACGATCAACTGTATATGATCATTCCATTTTAAATCACTCCTAATGCGTCCTGCGTTAGACGGGACAAGTAGGAAAGGGGTGGAGATTAGGTGTGGATGGGTTGAAAACGTTTTCGACTTGAGACGTCGAAGTAGTGTTGTACAGTTATACTGGACCGACCAAAGCGGAGCCTGCGGCAATCTACCATTATAACAGCGCACTAGCGATAAGTGATGACCCTTGGGGACGGCACCAGTGGCAGATTATAGACCGGCTACGGCTACCAAACGGCGTTCCACTGTGCGCACCTCCGGATCTTGCATTATCATCGAAGTACGCCACTGGTAAATCGTAGACACCAAATACACGCTGTCACAGAGAGTCACTGATATTACTCTTGATTTTCTCTCGACGAAAAGCATCCTTCCTGCAATGAGATTTTCACTCTGCAGCGGATTGTTCGCTGATATGAAACTTCCTGGCAGATTAAAACCGTGCTCTACCAACTAAGCTACCCAAGCACGACTCCCGACCCGTCCTCACAGCTTTAATTCCTCCAGTACCTCGTCTCCTGCCTTCCAAACTTTGCAGTAGCTCTCCTACATACCTTGCAGAACTA
The DNA here is from genome assembly GCF_023897955.1 of Schistocerca gregaria. Taxonomy (NCBI): domain Eukaryota; kingdom Metazoa; phylum Arthropoda; class Insecta; order Orthoptera; family Acrididae; genus Schistocerca; species Schistocerca gregaria. Next base: position 443,587,189 of record NC_064923.1, read on the forward strand.
GCAGTCCTGGGAGAAACGATATGCGGTCACTCCGCTGCAGAGTGAAAATCTCATTCTGGAAACATCTCCTAAGCTGTGGCTAAGACATGTCTCTGCAATATCCTTTCTTCCAGGAGTGCTAGTTCTGCGAAGTTTGGAAGGTAGGAGACGAGGCACTGACGGAATTAAAGCTGTGAGGACGGGTCGTGAGTCGTGCTTGGGTAGCTCAGTTGGTGCCGGCACGGTAGCTTAGCGTGTTCGGTCAGAGGGTTAACTGCCCTCTGTATTAAAAAAACTGAGTTACCCGATCAACAACGAACTTAAACGGATGTCTTACGACGTCCGCCCCGAGTAGATGCAACGAACGAAAAGGCGAACAAAATGAGATTAATAATTAAAAAAAAAAAAAGTTGGTAGAGCACTTGCCCGCGAAAGGCAAAGGCCCGAGTTCGAGTCTCGGTCCGGCACACAGTTTTAACCTGCCAGGAGGTATCAGCATCCTTTCTCCTAACAATCATGTTATTATTATGTTCTCCAAGTTATTAGAGCCACAAGCGTAACATGTAAATTTTTCCAGTCTTGAAATAGTTGCTGATATATGAATCACGTGAAATCAGTTTCTTTACTCAGAGGCATAAACGGGAATTTTCGCAGTATTCTTCATGCTCACGACCGATAGAAGGGTTGCACAGCTTGACTAAAAGTTCACAGTAAGCGCGACAGTGTCACGTACATACTCATCCATCTCCAGTGGTGGACACTGCTAGAAAAGAGATGTGCGTCACGGAGACGTTTACTGTCAAAATTTCCAGGAACGTGCGTTCCAAGAAGAGACAAGCAACATATCACTTCTCCCAACATATAGGGTGTCCCAGGAGCAATGGTCAATATTCAGATATATAACAGAAACGATCATTCGAAGCAAATAACTCTAGTAAACATAGTCTCTAAAATATATACCTTAAGAGCCATCTTAGGTAATGTGAGACAGATCTCTTCTATTACAAGCTCTTCGTTTTCCATATGTTGGAAGGAGGTAGTATGGACCAAAACAAGAAAAAATTATCTAGTAAACATGCGGTATAAAATACATACTTTAAGAGCTTCGAGCCCCTGTTGTGTAGAAGAGATGTGTTTCACAATAACGAAGATGAACAAATGCTCATAGGTCTTAAGATGTGCACATGTTTACTGGACATTTTTTCTCGTTTTTTTTGTCCATACTACCAGCTCTTAAAATATGGAGAACAAAGATCTTGAAGTGAAATAGATTTGTTTCACAGTATCATGAAGTGCTCATTGCTCTTGAGGTGTGTTAGCCAATGTTTATTAGACGTTTTTGCGTCAAGATATCTTTCCTGTCATATGCCCGAATATTGACCATTCCTTCTGTGATACCCTGAATATCTCACAAAATGATGACGGTAAAACCAGAGAAATTCGAGCTCATTGCTTAACGACAGTCGCGAATGGAACAGGAAGAGGATAAAATGATGGTAGGCTAATACACCAAGTATCCTCCACCACACACCGTAAGATTCAGAGTTAGAAAATGAGACCCAAGCAACTGGAACCATCAACGTGATTTTATCACCCGTTACTGTTTTACAGCAATTCAGAAATGCGACCTTAATTCTTTTTAATAACGCGTCCACTCCGATTCGACACATAGTATGCCACGAACATCCCTTTAAATGAGGTTTTGCTTTAATGTGACTCTGAGTAAGGGTGTCGAAATAGATACAGAGAACAGACAACCGTTTATAGTCCTCTTTGAGATGTGTATTATCGTTGATAGGAACACATCACAAGTCCGCTCGAAAGAGCACCATGTAGGAGAGAGACTCAGTGCATGAAATGGATTCACGTATTTTGAATACATATTAGCATCAGCTACGTGTGATAAATGAAAATATGTGCCGGACGAGGATTCGGTCCCGTATTTCCCGCGCCTTAAGAAGTTCGATTATCCGAGCACTACTCCAGTGCCCGTCCAGACCTCCATCTGTCACGCAGTCACAGTCCAAATGCACGCACATTCATGAAACTAAGCATGGCAGTCCATTGTTATTTTGTATCGTCATTTTAGCCTCGCCAGGTGTGATTATATCATTAATGGTGACAGTGTCTGTGTTAACGCAGTAACTGTATTGTCTGGAGGTCATGTACTGCAATAAACGCAGTTACGGCATCATCACAGAGACTGTCGCCATTAATGATATACACAATCTAGTGTCGTAAGCGAAATAAATGATACATAACAAATAGTCTGCATGAAAATGAAAGTTAAAGTAGGTGTCTCAGTTCATCCAGCAAAATCACAAATGGGAAAATCAATCGTATCCGAACTAGAAAGTACAAACCTTAGTAACGTGTCTTGTATGTTAATGAAAAATGTTACTATCACAGAAACGGATTTATCTCGTTTTGTTTGTTTTCTGTGTTTTGTTCCTATGCACTGCACGGTAGTTTTGTGTGTGCATTCACAGTTTGACCTCGCATAATGTCCCTTAAGCTGAAATTCTCCAGTCGAGCTTAACAAAGATACAGTTTAAACCTTTCTCTGTAAATTAAAATTATGCGCTTGACTGGAACTCAAATTTTTTTTTGAAACGAAGAAAGAAGTGTACGGAGTGAAGTCCATTCTTTTAATGTTTGAATTACGCTACTAATGTTCGACTCCTTGTTAAGGTCCCGTCGTTCAATTTTTGAATTATGCTATTAATGTTCCACCCTTCTATTGTGACAGAGAGATTTAATGCTGTTCCCCCCCCCCCCCCTTATTAAAAATTTATTTTACCTCAAATCTGTAAGCATTTTTAAAAGAGCTACAGTGTGATACTGCATACATGAGTTGAAAAGATGTGTCAAATGTGAAAACGTCTACGTATGCGTGGAAGGCATTCCGGTAGGTGTACAAGGAAAAAAATAAAAATAAAAAACACCATCGAATCACGGAGGAACTTGATTTATGGCACGAGAAAGTACGCAGATAAGTGTGAAACTCTAAAGTTTTCCCTGGCGTTTAAAATATTCAAACGACATGCAGGAAATCAGCTGGATGACGTCTTCAACAACCGCCGATATTTCGACAGGTGACAACACCGTCTTTTTCACGGCATAAATTCACTGAAGGGGACGGAGAACTACGCCGACCAAAGACCGTAACACTACTTATGTAGGAAGGCAATACACACACCGTAAACAACTAGCGCCACCACATAAACCAAAGATGATCAACGTCAAACGTTATTGGTGTAAATTGCCCTGAAGATGACCCCATCACGGGTTGAAACCGGTTAGCGACAAAATAAATAATGCGATTGTGACTGTCATTTTGAATAATTGACATACTACGACCCTTTACGTATCGCTCCCATACTTATCGCGAAGACAACATCAGATCAATTACAGCACGTAGAGAGGCTTTTAAGCAATGATGGTTTCCGCGCTCCATATGTGAATGAAACGACATGAGGACTTAATAACTGGTACGATAGAAAGTAGTCATAGTGGTTTGCAGAGTATGGCTGTAGGTGCAGCTCTAAACCTGTGTTACCCAACCGTTCTTAGACCATTAGCTCTGAGTGCAATCAGACATTAGCTGGTACCTCGCACTGACCCTGCCATATGTTTCCACCTCTTCCTCCACATTACCAACAACTTAAGCACCTAACTAAACTGTAGAGTAAAAGAGTTTTCTTGGAACACTTTTATTTTTGAAATGAAGAAAGATGAATGATATTTAGATTGTGTGTGTGTGTGTGTGTGTGTGTGTGTGTGTGTGTGTGTGTGTGTGTTGAACGGATGACGAAGGAAGTTTTGGTGCATCGCAAGTGCTACTCAGAACTCCATATCTGAAAAGAAAGCTAACTGTCCACATTGAGCGTACACACTTGTTACAAAACATGCTTCCCCTGCATTACTCCTCCACATTGCGACACCTGCTTGAGTTGCCCACTGCAACCCCATTTTGCATTCCTTACTTCTGAACTGGCAGAAATTGGATGACTTCCAGGTGTTAATGCTTTATTTCTAACCACTCTAATAATAAAAATAAAACTGTGTACAGTAATGTAAAGCCCTTGTGTAGTTGCTGCTTCGTCGTACTGGGAATTAATTTATTTATCTGATTCGAAGCGAGTAATAAAGCAATTTCTGAACTACTGCAGGTACTATCTACAACTTGGAGAAGGCAGTGTCTTGAAATATTTCGCATTTGTTACGATATGTCTCACTTTCATCATCAGCGATGTACGGGTCAAAACACAACATATAGGGTGATAATTATTGAACTATACGAAAAAGAGGAAGTTAGTTACAAACTACGGCGTGCACACACTTTATTCAACAGGTAAACGTCACTACAGATATTCTGATTTAGGTTATGACATGTTCGATATGCCTGCCATCATACGCGAAGATGTGGCGCAGACGAATATCGAAATTCTGCATGATCCGCTGAAGTGTCGGAACATCGATGCTTTCCATGAACTCCTGAATGGCTGTTTTCAGCTCAGCAGTGGTTTTGGTGTTATTGCTGACACCTTGTTTTTAATATAGTCCCACAAAAAGGAGTCGTATGTGTTCAGATCCGGAGAATATGATGGCCAGTCGAGGCCTTGCCAATGCCCCTTGTGTACCCCAGAGCCAGGAAGCGGTCCCCAAAGTGCTCCTCCAGGACATCAAACACTTTTCTACTGCGATGGGGTCGAGCTCTGCCTAGCATCAATCACATCTTGTCGAAATCAGGGTCACTTTGGGTAATGGGGATGAAATCTTCTTCCCAAACCTTCACGTGCTATTCGCACCGATTACTCCGTGACTGGACACTGCACACCACACAGAGACCCGTTGACGGTGAAGAGACCTCTCGATCCCGAAATGCGGATCCCCAGACCCCCAAATGCACCAATTTGCTTATTGATGATGATGACGATGTTTGGTTTGTGGGGCGCTCAACTGCGTGGTCATCCGCCCCGTACAAAGTCCCAATTTCTTCACAGTCCAATTTTTTTCACAGTCCAATCTAATGAGTGTCATGAATGATGAGGATGAAATGATGAGGACAACACAAACACCCAGTCTCTAGGCAGAGGAAATCCCCAACCCGGAAAATTGCTTATTGACGAACCAATCCAAATGAAGGTGGCCTTCGTCGCTAAATCAAACCATATTCACATAGTAATTGCCATCACACCGCGCTGCCAACCGTGCGGTTTGATCGTCCTAACATAAACCGTTCAGAAGTTATGATGATTTTATTTCATATAGTTCAATAATTGTGACCCTGTATGTAAACTATGTTAGGAATCTGTAACGTCCACCGCATTAATGCTACTAGTTGAGAAAAAGGAATTATCGATAGCTTATATAATCAATATTAGTCTTACAAAATTGTAATAATAATAATCTTCTGAAAATAATTCAATCGTTCAGTTTTTACCCCTCAGAAAATTTCATTTTACCCTCAGGGGGTAGCTAACACACCAGGATGAGAACCAATGAACAATCCCGCGTCCGGTCATCCTGATTCAGGTATTCCGTGATTTCACTAAATCGCTCCAGGTAAATGCCAATAGGGTTCCTTTGAAAGGGCACGGCCGACTTCCTTCCCCGTCCTTCCCTAATCCGGTGAGACCGATGACCACGCAGTTTGGTCTCCCCCCCCCCCCCCCCCCCCTCCGCCCAAACAGGCCAACCCCCAACCCTTCAATCATGTCTGTCTTGAGAACCAATGAACGATGCGTAGAAACAGCGGAAGAGGTGTGGAGCCCGATCGACGTGGGTCGAAGTCCTGGGCGGTGCGGCGTGGGCGGCGCTGACGCTGGTGTTGCGGCGTGTGGCAGCAGCCTGTGAAACGACCGCCAGCGCGGCCCACGGACACGTCGCCCCCGCCCGGCCATCTAGCCGGTTACCACCAGAGGGGAAGCGGCCTCCACGTGTCCTCAAGCAACGAGGCTGAGGTGCCCTCCGAGCCGCCTACTATGCACACGGTCTTGCTTCGCTCGTGGTTTCTAGAAGCTACTATCCAACGACTGTCGAAACCCAACGGCATCACACTAGGCTTAGTCATACGGATCCCGATGTCTACCAGGTTTCAACACGTTGTGTAGGGTCTTTGCAACCTTGCTTAGCCGCGAGCACTTGCTATGATTAGTTGCGCAGTCATTGTGGCTGAGATGCCACTCAGTGACTCGTCACTTCGACTGCGAGCGCATTTTGCGAATTGCACAATTTTACGTTTCCGAACATGTACAGGTGGCTTCGTCGTACCGTTAGCGATTGAGACGACGACAAGTGTGTTACATGTCATTTGCCTGTAGGCTGTTGATACCACGCCCAGATCGCCTCAAAAATGATGCCTACAACGATTACTCTAAGTGCATTCACACAAGTGCAAGTGTGATCCTATCAATGAAGCCACGGTCGATGAAGGAAGATTTAGAGTTAAATGCTCCGTCGACGACGAGGTCATCCGAAACAGATCACATGTTCGGATTGCGAAAAATGTGAAAAAGAAATCGATCATGCCGATTTCAAAGGAACTTACCTTCTATTTACCTTAAGCGCTTTTCGGAAAGCACTGGAAATCTAAATCCCCGAACGGAGATTTGAACCACCTTGGTTCCGAATCCGATTCCATTGCGTTAGCTGCTGTGCAAACCTGCTCGCTCTTACGAACGATTCCAAAATATATTTATATTTTATTTATTTCGTTGATGTTCCTGACATGAGCGACGTCGGCAGACGTCGAAGGGCGTCCTGAACGAGAGTCATGTTGCACTTCTCTCCGGCCATATTTAAACCATGTGAACCATTCGTAACACCGAGTGTAGCTTAAGCACTCATCGCTGTAGGCTTCCTGCATCATTTGGTGTGCCACTGTAAAGGTGTTCTTGAGTTTCTCGCAAAATTTATAGTAGACGCGTTGCTCCTCTAATCTGCCATCTCGAAATTCGCAAACTGTGCGGCACAACTTTCTAGTCAGTGTAACACTGAACAATAGCGAAGAGACATACAACAATGGAACTTCCAACAGTTACACATTACACACAGGCGTGTGCAGGGATGCCATCCGCTTTTCGCTCCAGCACGCCATTAGCGTGGAATTACGAAAGTTCCGGAGGTATTTGAACAGAACTCGTATTAATTAATTGATCCACTACCTTTTCCAAAGCAGTTTCCTTGGCATAGTATCATGTCTTTTTCCAAGTCTATGAAAACTGATCCAGTGCTTTTTATTTTTCTCTTTATTTTTCCAAAATTTGTCGTTAAGTGTACGGGTAGTTGATAGAGAGGTTAGGGAGAGAGGGAGGTATGTATACATACGTATGATACACCCCTTCCCTCAAAAATATTTCTCTCCTTCATACTTCCTCTGTATTACTACAGACGATGTGTCACTGATCTCATTTGTTCTAAGACTGCAGTAACGCTAGGTGCCTATTTACTTCGCGTCCGGCCATCCTGATTTAGGTTTTCCGTGATTTCCCTAAATCACTCCAGGCAAACGCCGGGATGGTTCCTTTCAAAGGGCACGGCCGACTTCCTTCCCCATCCTTCCCTAATCCGATGAGACCGATGACCTCGCTGTCTGGTCTCCTTCCCCAAAACCAACCAACCAACCTATTTACTTCCACCGCTCTGAGTGGAATGCATAAATTCTAACAAATGTTCACCAACCTGCAGTCTTCTGTAGTTGTAGTACCCTGCACAGAAAACAGCACGTTGGTCGTGAATCCGTAATCTTGAGGCCGTAAGAAACTCTTATTGAGGAACTGTTATTTTAGAAACAATTAAATTTCCAATCAGTTTGTTTATCAGGATACCATTCGCTTTCTATTAGCAGAACACGAGAAACTGCACACTTACATTCCACTTTAGAGTCACAAATAATTTCTGTTCTTCAACAAAATAATGAACAGCGTATTTCCATAATTACTGTCACACTGTTCTCAACTGTATGTTTCAAACAACCATACATTGCTAATAATGTCTTAACTAACACGGACCGCGACAGGCGACTTGTCTGTCCTCCGAGGCTTCTCAACTGGTTCTGCTCTTCTTACCAAACCACGTCGCCCACCATCCAATTTAGGCGCGATCCGAAGATCACCGAAGAGCTACGTCTACCTTTTCGTTTAGCAGTTGCTTTTTATTCTGCCGGTTATTGAGATGCTTTAATTTGAGTTGCAAGTAAATAAGCTGTTTAGTTTGTCTAATATTAAGAAAATTACCGTTTTGCCACGCAACTTCCGAACGCAGCAGACAATTGCGGAGAAGCACCACAATGTAGGCAGTCTTCCTCACGATACCCTTATCGAACAAACCATCTGTCTTCGCTACCTCAAACCACAGTACGTCATCTCGCCGCAGCTGCCTTCTCAACTGCTCTACGAAGAGCTTTCATGTAGCCGAATATGATGGTTGTAAAGCCATCTACATCTACATGATTACTCTGCAATTCACATTTAAGTGCTTGGCAGAGGGTTCATCGAACCACAATCATACTATTTCTCTACCATTCCATTCCCGAATAGCGCGCGGGAAAAACGAACACCTAAACCTTTCTGTTCGAGCTCTGATTTCCCTTATTTTATTTTGATGATCATTCCTACCTATGTAGGTTGGGCTCAACAAAATATTTTCGCATTCGGAAGAGAAAGTTGGTGACTGAAATTTCGTAAATAGATCTCGCCGCGACGAAAAACGTCTTTGCTTTAATGACTTCCATCCCAACTCGCGTATCATATCCGCCACACTCTCTCCCCTATTACGTGATAACGAGCTGCCCATTTTTGCACCCTTTCGATATCCTCCGTCAATCCCACCTAGTAAGGATTCCACACCGCGCAGCAGTATTCTAATAGAGGACGAACGAGTGTAGTGTAAGCTGTCTCTTTAGTGGCCTTGTTGCATCTTCTAAGTGCCCTGCCAATGAAACCGCAAACCTTTGGCTCGCCTTCCCCACAATATTATCTATGTGGTCTTTCCAACTGAAGTTGTTCGTAATTTTAACACCCAGGTACTTAGTTGAATTGACAGCCTTGAGAATTGTACTATTTATCGAGTAATCGAATTCCAACGGATTTCTTTTGGAACCCATGTGGATCACCTCACACTTTTCGTAGTTTAGCGTTAACTGCCCACCTGCCACACCATACAGCAATCTTTTCTAAATCGCTTTGTAACTGATACTGGTCTTACTAGACGCTAAATTACAGCATCATATACGAACAACCTAAGAGAATTGCTCAGATTGTCACCCAGGTCATTTATATAGATCAGGAACAGCAGAGGTCCCAGGACGCTTCTCTGGGGAACACCTGATATCACTTCAGTTTTACTCGATGATTTGCCGTCTATTACTACGAACTGCGACCTTCCTGACAGGAAATTACGAATCCAGTCGCACCCCATAGGCCCGCAGCATGATTAGAAGTCGCTTGTGAGGAACGGTGTCAAAAGCCTTCCGGAAATCCAGAAATACGGAATCAACTTGAGATCCCCTGTCGATAGCGGTCATTACTTCGTGCGAATAAAGAGCTAGCTGCGTTGCACAAGAACGATGTTTTCTGAAACCACGCTGATTACGTATCAATATATCGTTCCCTTCGAGGTGATTCATAATGTTTGAATACAGTATATGCTCCAAAACCCTACTGCAAACCGACTTCAGTGATATAGGTCTGTAGTTCGAAATATTAAAAGTGAAACTACGATCTACACGTGATCTACTAGTTTCGAAACCACATTGTTCTTCTTCGCTCCTAAAATTGGGTGTCGAACAGAGCAAATGTGCCATCCGTAATGGCTTCGATGTGTATGGCGCTTCAAGCCATCTAGTAGGTCAAATGACTCGTAATCTACAGGACAGGACTCGTAAGTGCCTGAATGGAACAATTTCGGCTGGACGGGCGCTTAACCTCGGACAATGTGCGTGATGAGGGCGAGTGAGATCAGCGCCTCGCGTAGCGGGCGGCGGATGCGGCAATCGCGCAGACAATGAGCGCCAGCCCCGGGCACAAGGCGGCTGCTGTGTGAGACGGGAGGCGAGCGGCTGCAGCGCGCTGCAGACAGCCCGCCACTGTGCTCTCCTGCTGCACTGCTGACCCACTGTCCTAAGCAGGCCGGGCCGTGGCCTTCACTCTCAAATACGCGCTCTGTTCCGGCAAGGACGCGAGCTTAATGCGCCACTTAAAAAGCACTGCCTCTTTCGTGCTTCCTTGCAACTCACGCTTCTCCTTCTCACTTCTTTTTTATTACGATTTCGTAACACCACCTTGCAAAGTGCTTCCTGCAGCTTACCTAATTTATTTGCTGTGAAGGATCTTCGAAGGCAGGTGAACAGTAGCTTTCACAACAATTAGCATTTTTATATGATGCGAGTGCAGGCTTTCTCGGCGAATTTCATATATGAAGTCTTCACGGGTTGTCAGCCGAGTAGCATCGTCGTCTCGTAGCAACGTTTCGATGGAAAGTGTCCATCATCTTCGCCTGAAGATGATGGAGACGCATGCTACTCGGCTGACAACCCGCGAAGACTTCATACAGGGTGTTTCAAAAATGACCGGTATATTTGAAACGGCAATACAAACTAAACGAGCAGCGATAGAAATACACCGTTTGTTGCAATATGCTTGGGACAACAGTACATTTTCAGGCAGACAAACTTTCGAAATTACAGTAGTTACAATTGTCAACAACAGATGGCGCTGCGGTCTGGGAAACTCTATAATACGATATTTTCCACATATCCACCATGCGTAGCAATAATATGGCGTAGTCTCTGAATGAAATTACCCGAAACCTTTGACAACGTGTCTGGCGGAATGGCTTCACATGCAGATGAGATGTACTGTTTCAGCTGTTCAATTGTTTCTGGATTCTGGCGGTACACCTGGTCTTTCAAGTGTCCCCACAGAAAGAAGTCACAGGGGTTCATGTCTGGCGAATAGGGAGGCCAATCCACGCCGCCTCCTGTATGTTTCGGATAGCCCAAACCAATCACACGATCATCGAAATATTCATTCAGGAAATTAAAGACGTCGGCCGTGCGATGTGGCCGGGCACCATCTTGCATAAACCACGAGGTGTTCGCAGTGTCGTCTAAGGCAGTTTGTACCGCCACAAATTCACGAAGAATGTCCAGATAGCGTGATGCAGTAATCGTTTCGGATCTGAAAAATGTGCCAATGATTCCTTTGGAAGAAATGGCGGCCCAGACCAGTACTTTTTGAGGATGCAGGGACGATGGGACTGCAACATGGGGCTTTTCGGTTCCCCATATGCGCCAGTTCTGTTTATTGACGAAGCCATCCAGGTAAAAATAAGCTTCGTCAGTAAACCAAATGCTGCCCACATGCATATCGCCGTCATCAATCCTGTGCACCATATCGTTAGCGAATGTCTCTCGTGCAGCAATGGTAGCGGCGCTGAGGGGTTGTCGCGTTTGAATTTTGTATGGATAGAGGTGTAAACTCTGCCGCATGAGACGATACGTGGACGTTGGTGTCATTTGGACCGCAGCTGCAACACGGCGAATGGAAACCCGAGGCCGCTGTTGGATCACCTGCTGCACTAGCTGTGCGTTGCCCTCTGTGGTTGCCGTACGCGGTCGCCCTACCTTTCCAGCACGTTCATCCGTCACATTCCCAGTCCGTTGAAATTTTTCAAACAGATCCTTTATTGTATCGCTTTTCGGTCCTTTGGTTACATTAAACCTCCGTTGAAAACTTCGTCTTGTTGCAACAACACTGTGTTGTAGGCGGTGGAATTCCAACACCAGAAAAATCCTCTGTTCTAAGGAATAAACCATGTTGTCCACAGCACACTTGCACGTTGTGAACAGCACAGTCTTACAGCAGAAAGACGACGTACAGAATGGCGCACCCACAGACTGCGTTGTCTTCTATATCTTTCACACCACTTGCAGCGCCATCTGTTGTTGAAAATTGTAACTACTGTAATTTCGAAAGTTTGTCCGCCTGAAAAAGTACTGTTGTCCCAAGCCTATTGCAACAAACGGTGTATTTCTATCGCTGCTCGTTTAGTTTTTATTGCCGTTTCAAATATACCGGTCATTTTTGAAACACCCTGTATTTAAAAAATTACCATTTTTCATTATTTCTTGCATTTCGGACGATAATAGCGTTCTATTAAGTAATATAGTCGACACCTTTTTTGTTTTAATCTTTTCAATACAGGGTGAACATGAATAAAACCGACAAAGTGCAGGGGCAGATTGCTACTTTCGGGCTGTGTGATTGATACAGCGTACTATTAGTGGCAGAATGGTCCAGTATTCATGTCGGGAATAAGCCGAGACAAATTACGGCCAAGCAGGTGGAAACGGCCGAGACGCAGTACGGCTATACCAAAACAAGTACCCTCACAGACACCATCGCGTCACGCAACCTTTCAAGTCATGTCTGGGCGTTTGTGCGATCATGGATGCGGCGGACAGAGCGGGAACCAGATTTGGATGACTAGGTTGAACAATATATTGAGACGAACCCCAGTACAAGCTCCAGGCAACTAGCCCACAAACCTGGTGTAAGCCGAAGTATGATTATGTGTATTCTGCATGACAATCTCTAATATCCCTACCACCTGCGACGAGTGCAAGGATTATCAGCAGCGGATTTCTCTATACGCGAAGGATTTTGTTGATGGTTCAATGGCTCTGAGCACTATGGGACTTAACATCTGAGGTCATTAGTCCCCTAGAACTTAGAACTGCTTAAACCTAACTAACCTAAGTACATCACACACATCCATACCCGAGGCAGGATTCGAACCTGCGACCGTAGCGGTCACGCGGTTCCAGACTGAAACGCCTAGAACCGCTAGGCCACACCGGCCGGCCTTTGTTGATGGTTTCTGCACCGGGACGATTTGTTGTCGCTGCACGCAAACCGTCCATTTCTGGACACATGTTCATACGAATCATGGGACGTTTTGATCTCCATTTACAGTCAGGAATTCGTCCCTGCAGTTTGTCGGTTTTGTTAATGTTCACCCTGTATATTTATAAAATTGATGAGTTTTACAATGAGTTGATCAGGAGCTTTTCTTTAACTGTTTCACGAGAGAACCATTTCAAGAAATCAATTTTTCACTATAATATTGATTTTACACTTTCCTGTGAGATATTAACTGACAAAAAATCACTCCTCAGGTTAATAATTACGAAAATAATCTGGATGAATGTGAATAAAACAACATCTAAAATTATCCTGGAAGTTAACATACTTTCATGCATTCATTAGGTAGATATTACTATAGCACAAGTAGACGTAAATGAATATGCACTTGACACACATACAAAACAATGAAATAACAAACAAAATTAAAATTTTTGTCTTATATGTTTGTTGAATACCACTACGAGAATCCAGTTATTTTCAGACTAATAGTTAACTTTTCATAAAATTCAAATTATATTCCAATATTGCGCAGTTGCTTAATATGAAATCATTTTAGCTTTACTCAAAGGGTAAATGGTTTTTCAAGCTAACAATAATATCCTACAGTTTTTCGTAATAAGTATCATTCTAGCACACTGTTTAAACTGATAACTACATTTGCATGTTGACTCGTCGTATAGATTTCTCCAGGCCTACACAGTATGCCTTCCCTCTGTGACAGACGAATCCCTCAAACTAAATAGATTGCACGCCTTTCGGAGTGACTTCGCAAGAACACTTGATTGCCTTCCCATTGGCCAATGTAACTGCAACAATACTGTCTCCTAAGCATTCAACTGTCGATTACGATATCACTCTCATCAACGACAACAAATTAAACGTCTACTATTAGATAGAATTGGCAAGCAAACGCCAATTCCGAAACTTAAAGCCTTAGAACTGTTCTTATGGATCGCCTGTGACCTGTTGGGTAGATTTAAGGAAAAATCTCTAGAACATAATAAAAAGCTTGAACCATTAATCAAGTATTTTTGTATCCACAGATACAAAATGCTCAGAAACGTTTTCTGCTGACTACATAGCATAACAAAAAGCAACCGTTACAAGTCCTTGGATAGTTCCAAAAAATTTCACTGCTCCAAAGATTAACTTATGTGTTGTCAAGATGACTAATTGACATGTCAGAATAGCTTGTTGTGGGGACACAGAAATGACAAGACTCTTTCGAGAATAATTCGCTTATTTCACGTTAGTCTAAAAGCATAATAAGGACGAACTTAAATTCAGACTGCACTACAATGACCACAAAAGACACAACTATTTCGTTCAATGGCATCGATTCGCGGTGCTGTTTACTTCCGTGTACTGGCAGGTGAGTCGATAAACAAGGTTTTGTAGTTCCGACCTTAACTGAGCTGTGTCTCACCGCGGCGCAGTCGCTACGTGACAAGCTGCGGCTACTCACGTGGAACGGTTCCCACGCGTTCGCTTTCCCAGTGGCCGATTTAAAGTCCCAACGTACTTACGAAATTTTCTGCAGTTAATTCGAGAGTTTGTAGAACGTTCGCGTGACTCAACAACAGGAACATGATTCATATGTGTCAAATTAAGTGATTGATAAGCTTGGAAAAAGGAGGGTTTACTGTCCCTGTCAAGGTCATTACAGAAAGCGTAATAAAGCAGGCTGAGAAGGGAATCGGTAATGACATGATTACAGTAAATACTCCGCTATTCGCCACACGTAACGTAGAGAAACACAGAGACATCTAAATCTTGGTGGTCTGACGGGTATTTGACCCCTGGTCCTTCCAAATACGAGAGCCCTGGCTTTTACAGTCTACCATCTCGGTCGGTGACCAGGGTCACATGAAGTTGCGGGAATGACACGAACGTAATTAAAACTGAACGACAGTGAAATTTAAAAACCTGGAGACGTAAGTAGGAGAGTTAAATTATTTGGTAGTATACGAGGCAATAACTATTCGTGTGTGATGCAGTTTGCTCTTTGTAGTATGTTGCAAACCTCTCCAGACTAGTTTTACAACGTCTTTACTAAACAGTCTTAATGATAAGTATTAAAGTGGTTACTGTTTGATAGAGCTCGTAGGGTACCTCTTCGCACCACGGATGGCAAATAACTAGGATCTTTTGGATCCGCGTGATTCATCCAAGTATCTTACAAGAGAATGAAAAGTGAATAGCACAGTTATGTGTCATTTATCTAGTTGAATCGAGAGTAAACGTCGAGGGGGTGCTAGTCACTCTCGTGGACTCCAAAGCAAAGGGTAGAAAGGAGCTTGTCATGAAAAAAAGACTGCGAAAGTGGCTTGCCTGGAAATCCATCACTGTCGAGATACTAACTGTTCGATAATACAGTCAGTAGGTAGGTAAACTGATACCAAAAAGCGATATCAAACGAATGCATATCGTCAAGAGATGACGTGATAATTTCCATTATCCTCCTGTTCATCATATTTGGCTGCCTTTACAGTCTCGTAACCCCAAAACGTTTATTCGCACTTGATGACAATAACGAGCGTACGATTGTTGAATTGTAAATCGAGATGTTGTCCCCCTGTAGAAAGTGAATAAGGAAGCGGGTGTTGTACCAGGGTTTGTCTGAAAGACCACGTTGGATCGTCTGGTGACCTAGTCATTGACAGGAGGTAAACCTGAATCCTCCTTCCCTCGAACAAAATGGGACTCCATCCCACAACATTTCGGAGGTTCCGTTAGTTTGGCTGAACATGAGGTCGATGTGGAAAATGAAGATTTGCTAACATATGTGTTCAGCTTCATTACGACTCGGAACGAGAAACTTTGCAACACAATGTATTTCACACTAGTGGTTGGAAAGATCAAACGTCTGCTGTGTCGGACGTATCAGCGCCGAGCACAAATAGTCGACTGAGTGCGTGTCCGCTCTAATGCATCGGAAACCGAAACCGCACTCACTTCCTGCGATAGTTTGGGCGCTATCAGAGGCAAGCCGGCTGCCAGTGTCACGGTCAGAAGGAAGCGGTCGAGAGTGGAGACTGTGCGCAGTGAATTCGTTGGCGAGAAATGTGAATTACTCATGTGATTGGAAGCGTGAAACGAATTTTTCTTCGTTAAAGCCGGATGACAACCACGAACGGCAGGTAAATAGGTTCTTTCGAGTACTTTCAGTTCTACGTTACAATACAACGAAAGCTCTTCAGCCCAGTTATCCTTCTAGGGATAATTTGTAAGCAGCTGTGATATTTGTAACAAAATATACGGCACGCACAGTTCACAAAGCGAACTGTTGGGATAACTAGGGTAGTTTAGAGACAGGTAAGTTTCGAAGTGGCGTCCAAGAAAGACTTGCACCTGTCCATTGAGACACACTGAAACCTTCCCGTCTAATATTGGATGAACGTTTGCTTGCTGACTGAACGCTGCGTCTCTTAAAATCTTTTAACTGCTGCTCTGTCAAGACTAGCTGCTGATTATTACGACGAAACATAAAATGTGTTGTCGCCGTGGCCCTCAGTCGTTACCTGAAATTATTAAGACTGATTCTTACCTTTAATTATTTATACTGGATCGCCATCTGACTGCTACAGCAAATTGTGGAATGAATATACTTACTTCTCTTTAACATAATTATAAGCTGCTGGTGGAGTTTCATAATACTTTGTGACTGGAATTCTTTAAGTTGAAGTTAATTTAGATTTGATAAAAGCTGAAGCTCAGTTTAGACTTTTCTTTTAAGATAACAATAAATTCCGTAAAGCATTTACGTGAATGATTTTGGGATAGAAAATTCTTAATGCATTTAATCTGGTAGAAGTTAACTATATTCTGAGAACGATCTTGACAAACAATTACAAGGGGTATAGTTCTTTACAAAAATTCTTAAAAAGTAGCGTTGCGCTACATACCTAATTTTCCATCAAAATTACATAACTATATTCTGAGAACGATCTTGACAAACAATTACAAGGGGCATAGTTCTTTACAAAAATTCTTAAAAACTAGCATTGCGCTACATATAGCGAGTGGCTGGCGAGCACACCGCTTCTTTCAAAGTGTTAATTCATACCTCGCTTACAGCGACCTCCTCTCATGTCTCGCTAGCTACGACTGCCTCGTCTCACATCTTACTCGCAACTGCTCGCTTCCAACGCTCAATGCTACAAAAGTGCGGTCTCGCCGCCAACAATGGTTTTTGGTGCAGACAATCCCTGCTACCATTACAGATGTATTACTGCGCGCTGTTTCCCGCTCTTTCTCAAAATGTATCTATGCGCGGTTTCCCGCTCTTTCTCAATAATACACAATGCAATTTAATTAACAAAACAATTTAAATAAGAAACAGTTCAGATAATTACATGCTAAAACAGTTTAAATACGCCTATTACATAATTACAACACGAGATGCTGCAGCTGTTATTCCTGAAACACTCGACTGTTTTAAGCGTATTAGACAATCTTTACCTCACAGACACCAATCGTAGATTAACGAAAAACGGCCGGTATTTTCAGCAACGTCTTTAAACAATATTCATCGCATGGCAGTTTGAACATCACGAAGGTCACAACCTCGTGGACCCCTAGAGGGTTCACAGAATTACACTCCGCGTGAAAAAAAGGCGCAGTGAGAAGGAATTATCCGAATGGGACGGAAATCGACCGTAGATGTGATGTACATGTATATGTACAGACAAACAAATGATTACAGAGTTTCACAAATTGAGCAAGTCAGAAATGCGTTGGTCCACCTCTGACCCCTATGAAAGCAGTTATTTGGCTTGACATTGGTTGATACAGCTATTGCATGTCCTCCTGAGGCATGTTGTGCCAAATTTTATCCAGTTGGCGTGTTAGATAGTTAAAACCCCGAGATGGTTGGAGAGTCCTGCCCACAGAGCGCCAACGTCCTCAATTGATGAGTGATCAGGCAACCTTGCTGCCCAAGGTAGGGTTTAGCAAGCATCAAGACAAGCTGTAGAAACTCTTACTGTGTGTGGGCGTGCATTATCTCCCTGAAATGCAAGCTCAGGATGGATTGCCACGAAGGGAAACAAAACGGGGCGTACAATATCGTCGACGTACCGCTGTACTGCAAAGTTGCTGCGGATAACAACAAGAGGGAACCTGCTATGAAAGGAAATGGCATCCCAAG
The DNA here is from genome assembly GCF_023897955.1 of Schistocerca gregaria. Lineage (NCBI taxonomy): Eukaryota > Metazoa > Arthropoda > Insecta > Orthoptera > Acrididae > Schistocerca > Schistocerca gregaria. Next base: position 443,605,249 of record NC_064923.1, read on the forward strand.
CCATCCTGATTGTCGGGACATATGGTGGCAACAGTCAGACTGGTATCCCACCGCTGTCCAGGGCGTCTCCAGATACGTCTTCGGCTCCGTATCTCATTGACTGCAGTAGAATCGTCTTTACTGATGAGTCCCGCTTCGAACTCAACCTCGATGACCTGCGAAGAGGTGTCTAGAGACGCCCTGGACGGCAGTGGGATACCACACTGACTGTCGCCCGCCACACGGCCCGGTAAACAGGATTGATGGTCGGGGATACTGTTTCTTTTCTTAGCAACACCCCTTTGGTTGTAATCTGTGGCTCTCTTACAGCTCATCGGTACGTCGGCGACATTCTACGCCCCGTTTTGTTGCCCTTCATGGCAAGCCATATTGGGCTTACATTTCAGCAACATAATGCACGACCGCACACGGCGAGAGTTTCTACTGCTTGTCTTCATGCTAGTCAAACCCTACCTCGACCAGCAAGGCCGCCCGATCTCTTCTCAAGTGAAGTTTGGAGCATTATGGGCTGGACCCTCCAACCATCTCAGAATTTTGGGATTTTAACGATATAACGCACCAATTGAGCTAAATTTGGTACAATACCCCTCAGGAGGACATCCAGCATCTCTATCAACCAATGCCAAACCAAATAACTGCTTCCACAACGGCCAGAGATGGACCAACGCTTTACTGAAGCTCTTTCTGTAGCATAAATCACCCAATTATCCTGAAGCTGTAAACGTTTGTTTGTCTGTACATGTAAATCGCATCTACAGATGTGACATTTCAATTGTCACATAAAGAAGCGTTCATTTTCAACCCATTTAAATACCCAATAGCCTTATATACGTAGCCCTTACACCCCGTGTACTCCATTCCAAACAGTCAAAAGATAAATGAATTTAACCTAAAATAAAATACATGAGTTTTACTAAATTACGAGCTACTGACATGACGACGGCGTGGTGCTTTTGTGGTGACAAAAATCCATTAAATGCACCGCGGCCAGTTGGCACCGAGTGTTAGCAGAAGAAAACAAGAAAAATACGTAGCGCAGAGCTATAACAACGTTTGCATATTGGTTGGAAGCAAGGCAAGAAAAGTCAGCCAGGCAGAAAAAATAAAAAAAACACGAAAACCGGACCCAGAGGAGTGTGGGAGCAAATTCCTAACAAGACCGTGAAACGATAAAATCTGCTAGGGTCGCAAAAATAATTTATTTCTAAAAAGGTAAGCACTAGCCTGTTTCAGGACATATGCCCCATCCATGGGTGCGTATTAAAATGTGAGGCCACAAGGATGCATAACTAAGGTTAAAATATGTTAAAATATTGAATCCCTGATACACGACATTCAAGACGATATCCTCTTCAATCCTAGGTCTGCCAGAGGACATTCTCTTGCATGCCATGTTCCAAGAAAGTTCTACTGTAACATACTTTAACCTTAGTTATGGATCCTTGTTGACTCACATTTTAATATGCACCTGAAGATGGGACATACGTCCTAAAATCGGATAGTGCTTTCCTTTTTAGAAATAAATAATTTTTGCAACTGTAGCGGATGTTGTCATTGACATTGAATAACAGTTGTGGATAAAGAGAAATGTGAGCGCTTCAACAGGTGTTGTAGGTACTCGAAAAGCACCCGACAGCCTGAGTAATATTCTCCTCTGGGTGCGATGCAATTTGACTGCAACGTATTGACTTTGTAAGCTCGTAATTTTGTATAGCAACATGAGGGTGAAAGAGGAATTCGTCGGCACGACATTGTGTGAGCAGTACAGACTGTGGCAGCTACGGCGGGCAGTGCGTTGATGGCCTCGACGCTTCTGCCCGCCACGGTTGCTGGTGAAAGGTGGCGCCGCGCCGTTACGCAACTGTTCGACGGGAAACCGCCGCAGCCCGGCTGAGAGCACGTTTATTCCAAGTGCGGAAACCGATGAACTCAGCCCACCTAGTCACCACTGTGTCGCTCATGCTCACCACCTTCTCCTCTTGGAATAACTCTCCCAACGGCGGAGCGAGCAAGAGAATTAATCTTATCGCCAAGCGTGACAGCCAGTAAAACATGTACGACCTTCCATTAAACGGCTATCAGTCAGACAAAGTTTTTACAACCAGTTCCTGCTAACCCCGCACTACAGGATAAACATACGTCTTCGCACATTGGTATACCGAAGAATTACAACACCGTGAAAGGGTTACAGAGAACGAGTTAGGCTCTTATGACTCATCAACAGCTGCTTGAGAACAGTGCTGGAGAACGGCCTCCTCTCTAGTTAAAGGCTCTAAAGCACATCCGCCCTAAAAGATACATTAAAATATATTTTTCAGTAACATATTACAGAATTCAAATTGTCGGGAACCATTTGGATTATTTTTCTCTTCGATTTCAATAATGACGCTTAAAGTTTTTAGAACTGTTGATGTCGATAGATGATTTCAATAATGACGCTTAACGTTTTTAGAACTGTTGATGTCGATAGATGTGTTTCACACAGGTGCTAGTTAATCTTAAAGCTTGTACTTGAAATACCGGTTAATTCTACGTTCCAGGCATTTGGGGGCACGGCGTTTAAGGAGCACAACACTTATGGGATTCCAGGAGACACAGCTTAAGCCCGCATCTCGTGGCCGTGCGGTAGCGTTTTCGCTTCCCACGCCCGGGTTCCCGGGTTCGATTCCCGGGGGGGTCAGGGATTTTCTCTGCCTCGTGATGGCTGGGTGTTGTGTGATGTCCTTAGGTTAGTTAGGTTTAAGTAGTTCTAAGTTCTAGGGGACTGATGACCATAGATGTTAAGTCCCATAGTGCTCAGAGCCATTTGAACCAAGACACAGCTTGAGCCTAAAGGGAGTCGTCCCAGCCTCCACATGACGTTCACATTCCCCTCCTTACGACGAACGGGAATTCACACTAGAATCCCTGTCTCTGCATCTTGCTCAATGAACTTCCGATGTTATCCGCAAGGTTGTTTATGCATATTGTGAATAGCAACGGTCCTACGACACTCCCCTGCGGCGTACCTGAAAGCACTCTTACTTCGGAAGACTTCTCTCCATTGAGAGTGACGAACTGCGTTATGTTATCTAGGAACTCTTCAATACAATCACACAATTGGTCTGATAGTCCATATGCTGGTACTTTGTTCATTAAACGGCTGTGGGAAATGTATCGAACGCCTTGCGGAAGTCACAAAACACCGGCATCTATCTGGGAACCCGTGTCTATGGCCCTCTGAGTCTCGTGGACGAACAGCGCGAGCTGTGTTTCACAGGACCGTCTTTTTCGATACCCATGCTGATTCCTAAAGAGTAGATTTCTGGTCTCCAGAAAAATCATTACACTCTAACATAATACGTGTTCCAAAATTCTACAACTGAGAGATATAGGTCTATAGTTCTGCACGTCTGTTCGACGTCCCTTCTTGAAAACGGGGATGACCTGTCCCCTTTTCCAATCCTTTGGAACGCTACGCTCTTCTAGAGACCTACGGTACACCGCTGCAAGAAGGGGGGGCAAGTTCCTTCGCGTACTCTGTGTAAAATCGAACTGGTTATGGATGACACTGCGCCATCACATCGAGCAGCGCAGTTGGAGAGCTCTTGAAACGAGAAGATGTACCGCGAAGGACAGATCTGACCGTTCTTCCTACTTAAACGCCATCAAGCACGTGGGGGATGCTTTGGGGAGAATACAGTAGCCGGCCATAGTGGCCGTGCGGTTCCAGGTGCTACATTCTGGAGCCGGGTGACCGCTACGGTCGCAGGTGCGAATCCTGCCTCGGGCATGGATGTATGTGATGTCCTTAGGTTAGTTAGGTTTAAGTAGTTCTAAGTTCTAGTTGACTGATGACCTCAGATGTTAAGTCCCTTATTGCTCAGAGCTATTTGAACCATTTGAACAGATTATATCTATTTCGACACGGCGACTGCTGCCTACAAGGCAGTATGAGGAGCGTTGTATGACTGTGGGACCAGCGATCAGTACATCGCCAGTCCTTCTAACGGTTATTGCTAGTAGATAACCCCTGATGATGCCGCGGATATTTTACTCAAGCAGCTCCTCATCTGGCCTCCTGAGGCTGAGTGGACCCCGTTAGAGACGTCTGTACCTCATAAGGTACCGGAATCGAACCCGTGTCCTTCCGCACTGAAGGCAGCGTCGCTAGCCATTCCACTATGGAGGCGGCCTGTGAAGTAAACAATGATCAAAAAAATTGAATGGTTTAATTATATGTGTGACGAAATGAGGAGAACACTGAAATATTAAGTAAGAGAGGACACTAAATAAAGTTCTACGTCACGACAATACGAGTCGACCACTACCGAAACGAACTATCGCCCATCAGTCTAAAGATAGGACCAGAATTCAAGCCGCCGAAATGCAGTTTCGTAGAGGGATGAAAGAAGCCTCAATGCTAAGCCACGTAATTAACGAAAGAGTAAGAGACATTCCCACAATATTCTGGAGACGTAGATAAGTATTGAGTTGTATGACTAAGCTGTGTAGAACAGATGGATGACAGTAGGCCCCTCCAACGTTTATGAGAAGTATTAGCTGCAGAGAATAGAACCGTTGGATTATTAACAGATGGATGCAACAACAGGGTTATCAACATGTCTAATTCTGAAGGAAGAAAAAGAATAAGAAGTAGGAACAGACGAAGAACAGAGATTAGTAACGGTCCATTCGTAATTACTTGCGCTACATTCTTTTGAGACTTTCGGTTGTGATAATCCCTCCTCACAGAGTCCAAGAGTAAGACAGGTATAAGCCTAATTAATATGTACTGTTAATATGCACTGCCGTTAAGTGAAAAAATACTAGCTTATAGTGCCTGGGACTACATTTGCGACTGGATTCAAGACTTCCTTGCAGATACAACTCAACACGTCACTCTCAACGGAACAAAATCGACAGATGTAAAAGCAATTTCCGAAGTACGCCGAAGAAGTGTGATAGGACCGTTATTGATTACAGTGAACACAAATGATCTAGTAGAACGCATCGGATGCTCTTTAAGACTGTTCGCAGATGATGCGGTTCTCTATAATAAAATTTCGACACCGGAAGACAATACCGAATTGTAGAATGATCCGCACAGGACTGATGGATGGTGCAGGCTGTGGTAGTTAACCCTGAACGTAAATAAATGTTGCATATTACGCATACATAGGAAAAGAAACCCACTACTGTACAACTCTACTATTGGTGAGAAAATGCTGGAAACAGTATCTACCGTAAAATATCTAAGAGTAACTATCCAGAGTGACCGTAAGTGGAATGACCACATAAAACAAATAGTAGAAAAGCAAACTTCATTGTGATTTACTGAAATAATCGTAATGAAATGTAATTCATCCACGAAGAGAGCGGCTTATAAGGCGCTTGTTGACTGAGTCTTAAGTACTCTTCTCAATATGGGATTTTTAACAAGTTGGACTGATAGAAGAGATACACAAGATCCAACCGAGATCGGAGCGTTTCGTTACGGGATCGTTTAACCGACATGAGAGCGTTACAGAGATGTTCAACAATCTCCACTGACAGACGTTACAAGAGACTCATTGTGTATCTCGGAGAGATTTAATATTGAAATTTCGAGAGAGCACTATTTGAGAAGAGACTGACAACATATCACTTCCTTCCACATACATCTCGCGTAGTGTCCGCGGCGAGAAAATTCCAGAAATTACAGCCAATATAGAGACTTACCGACAAACATTCTTCCCACGCTCCATTCGCATGTGGAACAGGGGAACAATCGCAGTAAATCGCTCCAAGTTATTTTTGGTGAAGAGAGGTTCGGCTCTGAAGCAGCTTTCTGAAATGTCGAAAACAGGTCTGAAGCATTTCATCAATCCAGAAGTACCCCGTTTGTACAAGCGTATGACATGAACTTGAGCAGAAACCTGACAAGTAAAATGAGAGGATTTACAAGTAACGAAACTGACGACAGTATTTTCCAAACAAATATTTCTTAGTAGAGGTACTTCTGACGCTGCGTCAGACACTAAAAAGACTAGTTGGAGAGATCATAACAATCACACAACTGCACAACGACGTAGCGCATGTACGATTCTCGTTCCAACAACTAAGCTTTGTAACGCGGTTCTAGTTTCGTGGCTCCATGCACCTTGTTCCCGCGTATCCCAGATATCGACCGCTCAAGACACGTGTCGCTGCTGCACAGACACGACATCAAAAGTTCGAGGGCTGACCTGCAACCACTGCTTTTGTGTGGAACAGCTCGCAGTTCTTTCGTACGGCGTTTTACGGACGAGACACAAAGCTGTTAATGCGAGATTTCTTCTTCGTTTTAGTACTAGCCTGACTGAGTGAACAAGCTGATACACGATAAACCAGTATGTTTATCACCCTTGGACATGCAAGCGGTACATTCTTTCGAAGGATGGCAAACGGAAGCTCGCCATTTGAAATGACGCTACTAACGATTTCAACTAATAGTTTCAAAAAGAAAGATGAATAACTACAAAGTAACAGAAGCCCATTTTTAAACTGTCGAACTTTGAAGATTCAAAGCAATGTATGTCAACTTGATGGAAAGGTGGTGCGTACTTTCGGTCGTCGGTTATTTACTTTCTTGTGCGGTGTCTACTACGTCCACCTACATTTTCAACAAACTTTGTCATTTAAGACAATGAGAACGCTATCAAAACTTGGTGTTCCCAAGCAATTGTATTGTCGCTCATACAATACCCTTTCAACTATTTGTTATCATTATTATTATTTGCAGATAAGTTCAATAGGATTATGCAAAGTATTTAGAGATGAACATTTTCCTTCCTTATTGTCTAAGCTCCTTTCGTTCTCTTCCCCTTCTCTTCTCTCTCCAGCACATGTTGTTCCAGTCTTCTTCTTCGGATTTTCCTCTTATTCAGCGTAGCATTTGTAAATTTTGGATCTGAAGATTTCGTTGTTTTGGGCATCTTATGGTATAATTCCTGCCAATTTCAGATCGGTTTTGAGCTCGCCAATCCATTTCATCGTGGTCGTTAAGGTTTTTCCCATGTTGTCAAAGGATTCGACTCCCTATTTGTCTTGTAAGTCTGTCTGGGTTAATCCTTTCAGTGTATCCATAGAATATTAACCTACATTTTCTAATACCTCTAACGATATTTATGTAATGTTTTATTTTCAATTTGCGAGTGAGTCGATATTACTATTATTAGTTACTTCTAAGCTCCAAACCATTGATTCGCATTGTAAGAAACAGTAAGATAAGGATCGGGCAAGGGATCAATCAATAATTTTGTTGAAGGGAATATCCCAACACTCGCATGAAGTGACTTAGAGAGATCACTACCAATGAGTTGAATCACACCCGTTTTAATACATTTTTTTCCTAATCGTGTCGTGTATAAATTAATAAAGCTCGATTGCCGCGTCAATCCGGCTAGTATTTTCTAGTTCACTTTAAAATCAATGGTTTCTGAGAGACCGTGATTAAGTGAACACCTCGACTGCAAAAAGTGATAAGTGACAATCGATGAGAAACAGAGTTACTGCATGCAAAACACGGTAAGTGATGTGCTTTATTCATATTGGTGGAGAGTTCCACGATAATCCTGGACCAGAATCTCTGTCTCTAGTTGCAGATTCCCGCTAATGGCAACCTCATCAGGATGTGTGCGTGTAAACAGTTGTAAATGTCAAATAAGGGTGACAATTATTGAACTATATAGAAAAACGTAAATTAGCTACAAAATAAAGGGTGCAAACACTTTAACATGCAAACGTCACTACAGATATTTGGTATTAGGTTATGACATGTTTTGATATGCCTGTCATATTGGTGATTATCTGGCACAGACGAATAGCGAAATTCTGCATGGCGCGCTGAAATGTCAGAACACCGATGCTGAATGGCTGGTTTTAGCTTAGCAGTGGTTTTCGGGTTTTTGCTGTACACCTTGTCTTTAATACAGCCCCACAAAAAGGAGTCGCATGTGTTCAGATCCGTAGAATATAGCGGCCATTCGAGGCCCATGCCTGTGGCCTTTGGGTACCCCAGAACGAGAATGCCGTTCCCAAAGTGCTCCTCCAGGACATCAAACACTCTCCTGGTTCGATGGGATCGAGCACTGTCTTTCATGAACAACATCCTGTCGAAATCAGGGTCACTTGGATAATGGGGATACAAGCATCTTCCCAAACCTCCACGTACCGTTCGGTAGTCACAGCGCCATAAAAGAATATCGTACCGATTATTTCGTGACTGGACATTATATTCACAGTTACCCGTTGAAGGTGAAGAGACTTCTCGACCGCGAAATGCGGATTCTCAGTCCCCCAAATGCCTACCAATTTTGGTTATTGACGAACCCATCCATATCAAAATGAGCTTCGTCGCCAAACCAAACCATGCATGCGTACACTAATTCCCACTATGCCCCGCGGTCAACCGTACAGTTCGCACGTCCTAACGCAAACCGTTCAGAAGTTATGTCGATTTCATTGTCACCCTGCACATGATAGTAAAGCGTGCTGTGCTTGTACCACCAGAATGATTTTCAGGGGAAATTTTTACAAATAGTCTACGTGAACTGACTTGACAGGGTGGTAGACATGTTAAACGTCTTTCTTAACATTGTTTATGTGCCGCAGTAAGACCCTTGCTAAAATTAATTTTTGTAATGTGCCGAATCACGATTAATTTTTGAAACTGTTATTCTTCGTCGTTGCTAAAATTTTTAATGCAGCTCTTATTATAAAAACCTAAACAGTTCGGATCTTTTAAATGTGTAGTTTTGAGAGGTTTCATAGTAATATTTCGTTAATTCACGCAGCCAGTAAACAGTGGTAAGTCAATGCTAACCCAAGTTAAGTGCAATGAATTTGCAAATAAGCAGTGTTAAGTACCTAATGACGAATTTTTAAGAATAATATTTTGGGCAGAATTTACCGCTTTAGAAATATGTCGTTATTGCAGTTATATTTGAAAACAGTGACTTATTTGTATTAAAAAGTCATATTAACCGTAATTGAAATATCTTGTCTATGAGCTTTCATTGTATCTTTATTGTGGAATGTGTCAAAACAACCAACTTGTCCCTCTGAATTGTTTACAACTGAAGTCTTTAATGTATATATGTCTGGATCAATTACTTAAAGACCCTCGCATATGTAGAGTGTTTAAGAAGGAATGATAAATATCCCACTCTATCAACTGACACACACTGTCACTATACTTAACTTCTTTTAAAATGTCAGTGTGAGCAGGTTCCTATGCAGAATTTTGTATTGCTACATTATACACCAGAATTTTAAAACTTAAGTGGAACCCTGTTGTACGAGTGATATACGTATGAACAGGAGGTAAAGTTATTAACATAGAATGTTCCTCCGCTGTGACGACCCTGCATGGTTGGCTACAGAAATTTCTCTTGCTCGTCAAGTGTACAAATCTCGACTAAAAAAACAGAGACAATGAATTAAACGCCTCTATAAGAACATTCAGCTCGTTAACAACCGTGGAGCGTGCTAAATGGAGCGTCAAGCAGTCGACCATGCAGAAAATAACAAACTAACGTTGCGCTCTGCGGAATACGGCTATTGAGGGAATCCTTTGTTTAAAATGCAGTGAAGTATCGCATTCCATCCGTCATTACGTGCTGAACTACACGCAAAACGTTTACCTTTGTAATTTCACATAACTTGTTCATCATTACAAGTGTAGTTCTGTGAGTGTGAAGAAACAAATACAAAAAACTGAGCCGTTATCAAATATTGAATCAGTTTTTACTGTTAAATTAGCCTCGACGGTCTGTTGCTTTAGTTATACATATCAGTTAAAATTGCTACAGAAATAGACACAATTCAATGTCTGGTTTAAGTGAAAAACTCACATACAGAAAGTTACTCTCTTTGTACTTTCGTAACTGCGAGACATGCATCGGTGTAATATTTGACGATACGTGAAAGATGAAAAACAGAAGAAAGTACAAGCCGGAAAACGGAATTTTAAACTTTGAAAATGGAGCTCAACTCGGACGAACTAAAAACAATAGAAATGTGGTGAATGGGCATAGTTTGTTATTACATCTCCTAACCTAGGACCGACTACTGCCAAAACCACAAATAACGACCGCGAAAGGACCGGCGGTTTACGGTAGCTACTGTCGATAGTCGTACAAACCGAGCTTTTGCTTTGTTTTTTGATAAAAATTTCGTAACCTATGCGTAAATTTTAGGCTGATATACAGCTAACACTTTAGAACGCAGCAGAAATGCGACACATCTAAAGCATTTACAAAACAGTATTTGCGGAGAGGGATTGAAGAAGAATGTTTATGATGTTTATGTAGTACGTAAAACGCCAGCAAAATGTAAAAACCTGTAAGTGGAGAGAGAAGTAGAAACAATGGAACTCGTTCAGTAATGTCGAACACGGTCCTGAGTAATGAATGTGATAAGATGTTGAGCATATTTAAAATTTACTGTTAGTGCTGTATAGTATCATAGTAATGAATGAAACATCTTCGTTCCAGTTACTGTATTAGAAAAATTAATCAACACTAGCATAATGAAAAGATGGTATTCTGTACATAAATTACGCGAAGGCCTCCACATTCTCCTAGGTTTTTCTTTAAAATGTTGTACAAATGTGATGTGCTGTTCCAAACACATCGAAAATATCTAACACACTTAACCACAAAACATCAATAACTATCAGCAAAGACAGTGTTGTTTAGTTCTGGAATCACTTGCTGTAACTTTAATATGAAATACGGTAACGCTGACCACAGTATACTGCCCTGCTGAAGATAATCGGTTATCTTTGTTTTCTTTTTGCATTTAAAGTGTGCGTTCCTTTTTGTGTTTGACACGTCTAGTTTGAAACCAACAATCTGCAGAAAACAAGAATGTGAAGATTGTTGTTTATATAACCGATTAATGTGTCTCAAATTCCAATAATAAACGTTTTATACGGTCAGTCACAATAAACGATGTCGTACTAAGCGATTTTTTTAAAAAATATAGCGTTTATGTAGGATTTAGACGAAACCGTTAGATTTCGCTGTTATAGCCAATACGCCTTTAAAAGCGATGTCGCTGTAAACAGTATTGACTGTATGATAATACTGAGAAGAAGAATTCCAGGGTGTAACGATTTGAGTATATACCAGATTCCAAGCAAATTTATGAGTTCTTTCATGTCCGAAAAGTGACAACTGGTGATAGATAGTCTGTGCTGTCGTGTGCATCTCCCCCAAAAACCAGAAGTAATAAGACAGCAGTACAAAAATTAGATTTCAAACGGTCGATGTGTGTCTTGACATTAGCCTTTTCATTCCTCCTGTAAAGAGATCTCATGATCTGTGATTGTGTAGTATATCGAAAGGTTGTAACAATGGAAAATTGTACTGAAATGCAGGAGGATCTGCAACGAATTGACGCATGGTGCAGGGAATGGCAATTGAATCTCAATGTAGACAAGTGTAAAGTGCTGCGAATACATAGAAAGAAAGATCATTTATCATTTAGCTACCATATAGCAGGTCAGCAACTGGAAGCAGTTAATTCCATAAATTATCTGGGAGTAGGCCTTAGGAGTCATTTAAAATGGAATGACCAGATTAATTAATCGTCGGCAAAGCAGATACCAGACTGAGATTCATTGGAAGAATCCTTAGGAAATGCAGTCCGAAAACAAAGGAAGTAGGTTACAGTACACTTGTTCGCCCATTGCTTCAATACTGCTCACCGGTGTGGGATCCGTACCAGATAGAGAAGATCCAACAGAGAACAGCGCGCTTCGTTTCAGGATCATTTAGTAATCGTGAAAGCGTTACGAAGATGATAGATAAACTCCAGTGGAAGACTGTGCAAGAGAGACGCTCATTAGCTCGGTAAGGGCTTTTGCTGAAGTTTCGAGAACATACCTTCACCGAGGAGTCAAGCAGTATATTGCTCCCTCCTACGTATATCTCGCGAAGAGACCATGAGGATAAAATTAGAGAGATTAGAGCCCACACAGAAGCATACCGACAATCCTTCTTTCCACGAACAATGCGAGGCTGGAATAGAAGGGAGATCCGATAGAGGTACTCAAAGTACCCTCCGCCACACACCGTCAGGTGGCTTGTGGAGTATGGATGTAGATGCAGATCTAAATTATAAAACATTAAACGCACAATAGTTTTCAGTAACAGTGCTTTATTTCGCTGTCCGGTGCTGTTTTCGTTTTCTGTCAGTCTACATGAAGCCGCAGTAGGTACTGCTGAAAGTTTTGAAACTTAATAACTTTTCCATCTTTGTTGTGTCTAAATGATGCGCTTTATTACCCTGCTCTGGCACGTAGATTGTCAGCAAATTGCCAGCCAGTCCAGAGATTGTAACTGCTGTTACGACTGCTGAAGCCGACCAGACGGTCATGCGATGCACTCCTTTCTGGAAAGGCTATCGGTAAGGCAAAGGGGCGACCACGGCTGGGTGACGCGGCCGCTAAAACAGGACAGGCCGTCCTTCTTATCAGCTCGATGGCGTCGCACCGCCGGCTACGTCACTTTCGTAGGAAAGAAGCCACAAGAAGGCTGTTTCTTATAATGCCGGTAGCTGGAAAAGCAGTGGTCACCGCGAGAATAGTTCTACAGGAAGTGGCGACATGTTCATATGCCGGTTTTACAAAAACAGTCCCTGGGAGTACACTGACGTGACGAAAGTCGAAGGATAGCGATATGCACATATAAAGATGGCGGCTGTTTCGCGTGCACAAAAGTATAAAAGGGCAGTGCAGTGGCGGAGCTGTAATTTATACTCAGGTGACTCATGTGAAAAGGTTTCCGACGTGATTATGCTTGCACGATGGTAATTAACAGACTTAGACCGCGGAATGGTAATTGGAGGTAGACACACGGGACGTTCCGTACCGGTTGGACGCTATACGACTGGAAAAACGTGGCCTGGTCAGATTCAGTTGCTAAGAGCTGACGGTATGGTTCGAGTGTGGCGCAGACCCCAAGAAGCCGTGCACCTAAATAGTGCATTAGGCACTGTGCAAGCTGGTTACGGCTCCACAATGGTGTGGACTGTGTTCACATGAAATAGACTGGGTCTTTTGGTCCAACTGAACAAAAAAAATGGTTCAAATGGACATCACACACATCCATGCCCGAGGCAGGATTCGAACCTGCGACCGTAGCAGTCGCACGGTTCCGGACTGCGCGCCTAGCCAACTGAACAGATGATTGAGTGAAAATGGCTATGTTCGGCTACCTAGAAGCCATTTGCAGCCATTCCTGGATTTCATTTTTATGGATGACAACGCGCCATGTCACCAGGCTATAACTGTCTGCGATTGCTTTGAAGAACATTCTGGACAATTCGAGCGAATGGTTTGGCCACAAGGAACGCGCGGCATGAATCCCATTTAACATTTATGGGACATAATCGAGAGGTCAGTTCGTGCACAAAATCAGCACCGGCAAGGCTTTCGCAGTTTATAGAGGCAGCACGGCTCAACACCTGTGCAGGGTACATTTCCGACGACTTGTTGAGTCCGTGCCACGTCGAGTTGCTGCACTACGCCAAGGAAAACTAAGTCCGACGCGATATCAGGAAATATCCCATAATTTTTGTCGCCTGGCCGAGATAAAATAGGGAAAAATGCGAATTATACTTGTGGTCACATACTAATTCCATAAGATAATTTCCACTTAAGCTTTTCTTACAAGATAAAAGAACGAGAGAACTAGCATCTCATGGGCTAATATACCTGGCCTGTAAAGTGACGAATAGGTACACCGTGCGTTAAGACCCTGCTGGTCTTCTAGCCGGTTTACATGGAGGATAAGAACAACAGACAAAAAAAGATTCAGACTTCAATTGCAAGGTATTTTTTTTTTAGTTTACATAGGGTTCGATGCCAATAACGGTATCTTCTTCAGAACCTATAAATTAACCCATACGGACATATATCACACATAGACATACATCATCAATCTAATGATTTCATAATCAAGAAAATCGTGATACGTGCAAAAATTAAGTTATTTTCAGGGCCAAACGTTGACCATGTCACAGAATAAAACTAATACATAAAAAAGGCGCATATTCATAAGATTATGTCTGTCAATACCAAAAACAATAAGAAAAACGTAGACGGAGCTACGCCAGGTTAGGAATAAGGGTCACACTTTAGCAACAAGGAAACTAACAGTTTCGCGGCGAGACTCGGCCAGCGGCCGAGCGCATGCGCGAGCGCTAGAGACAAGCTGTCTCAAAATTACTTAGCGCAACGTAAATTGTAAACAAAATGTGACAGGAAACAGTCCTGCAAATGGACAAATGCCTCCCTATGGTACAGTCCATTAAACAATTTTCCTAAAAACTAGCTAGAAAATCAGGGCAAGAAAATTTACATTCAAATATTAATATACGTCCGTAGGGGTTAATTTACTGGCGTCGAAACGTACGCAAACTGGAAAAAATTTTACCTTGCAACTGAAGGATGAATTTCTTATTGTCTGAACAATTCACGGTTGCTAAAGCGCTGCATTATGTTAGAGATTTGTAGACAAAAAGAAAAAAAATTGACACCATGAAGATACCTCGGCTAATACCGTGTATTACCACCGCCAGCCTTCATAACGGTCTCAGTTCGGAGAGGAAGACAATCCACACGATCACGCGAATATGCCATATCCAGCTGTAGCTAGTAACTATTGAGCAGAACTAACATATTACCTGGACCTTTATAGCTGGATTTCGCGCGCTGTCCCGAATAGTCTCAGAAGTTTACTGTAGGATTAAGATCGGGTGGTTTAGCTGGCCGGTTGGGATGTCGTAGGGCCCTAAGCGTTCCTCAAACAAGGTATGTATGCACTGTGAAATCGGCTGTTGTCATCTCGAAAGATGAAAGTATCCGCAGCGTACTAACAATCAAGACGTAAAAAAAAAAGATCACTTTATCACTGAGAATATTTAAATAACCATCCTGGCTGATACCGACGGTAAACCGGATAAGTGGATCCATGTTGTGGTACGGAAGACATCCCCACAATACAACAGAACCTCCTCCGGCCAGGACTACACGTTCCACACACTGCGGGTTCCACGCCTCATTGGCCACCCGCTGCACTCACTGCCTTGCTTCATTTGCAAAAAAGATAAGATCGTGACTCACTGGACCAAGATACAAGGCTGCAGAGAGTTCTTTGGCCCACTGAAGACGAAAGTTAGTCACATCTTCTGTAAATCATTTGAACGATTCTTTTATCGAAAAGAGGAGGAACGAATCAGTTAGCAGGACACGTATATGTGATTATTTTTAACGTTAATGAACATATTTTTTTAGTCCCGCTGATGCAACAGCAGTTAATATATAGGGTGTTTTTCACAGGGTACTACTCTTTAATTAAAAATTCGTCAATGGACTAGAAGGAGCTCTCCAGGACAAATGATTTTAAGTTAGATTTAAAACTTCTTTTGCTACCTGTCAGACACTTAATTTTTCCTTATTTCGCAGAAGTAATCAAAACTTCTTGTTGCTTCATATCCTTTCTGAGACACTGACAGCTTTTAACGATGGGTGTTTAAGGTCAATCCTTTCCTCTGTTGTTCTAAGTATGGACATCACAGCTCTTGTCAAATTGTGATTGATCATTTGTGACGAATATCATTATGTGTATCGTTGTGGTGCAGTTGAAATGCCTAGCTCCTTGAAAAGGTACCTATACGACCGTGACCGAGCGAGGTGGCGCAGTGGTTAGCACACTGGACTCGCATTCGGGAGGACGACGGTTCAATCCTGATTTAGGTTTTCCGTGATTTCCCTAAATCGTTTCAGCCAAATGCCGGGATGGTTCCTTTGAAAGGGCACGGCCGATTTCCTTCCCAATCCTTCCCTAACCCGAGCTTGCACTCCGTCTCTAATGACCTCGTTGTCGACGGGACGTTAAACACTAACCACCACCAACCACCACCTATATGACAATGGGTGAACACCACATATTATTCTTACTGTTCGCAATTGTGTAATCAATAGTTTCTTTCTAAGTGATGAGTTACATAGAAAATTATTCCATAGGACGTTACTGAGTGGAAGTATGCAAAATATGTCAAGCTGTTTTTTCGTCTGTCCCTAAGACAAGCATTTAAACGAAGAGAAAAAGTAGCTGAATTTAATCGTTTGAGCAGCTCAGTAATATCTTTCTTCCAGGTCAAGTTTTCATCAACATCTACCCATAAAGATTTGGAGCATTCTGCCCATTTACTGAATTATGTTCATGTGCTACATCAGTTGTTGATATGACTATCTGTTCTACAGAACTGAATATAGTGTGCCTTCTCAAAATTTAGGGAAGGTCCGTTTTCTGAAAACATCGTTAACAATTTCCTCTGTTGCTTTCCCTCTAATAGGATGTACTATAACACTAGTGTCCTCAGCAAAAAGTACCATTCCTGCTTGGTGAATGGTAAGTGGAAGGTAATACACAAATACATGGTGTTCGGGGAGGAATGGTCAATATTTTACACAGTGATAGTATAAGTAATTCTTCACAAAAAATGTTATATGAACATAGGTCCGCAAATGCTTCGTTAGGGAAGTATGGATATTGAAAGGAACTTTAAGTCTGCAGAATTTATGTGCACAATGTGAACGTATACGCAATACAGTTGGACCATAACGTGATTCTCTTGAAAACAATGTACAGAGAATGTACCACATTTTTACATAATGTTTATTTACTTTACATAATGTTTATTTACATTTAGTACACAATACATTACAACATGCATGTTACATGTATTCAGTTGAAAAGTACCACGTCTTTTACAAACGGCTTTAATACTAATCTTGCAGCTGTTATACAGTTCATAGAACAGGTCCGAATATCCCACCATGAACATCAATGCACTCTACGATAACATGTTGTGTTGCTTGTTCAGTTGCCTGTGGTTGGTTCCTTATCAATTCAGTAGAGTGTGTATTTACCTTCACTTTGTGCAGCTCCGATTTCATCCAACCCCATAAACAGAAATCTAAAAGTGTAAGGTCGAGTGAGCTTGGAGGCCAGTTGATAGCATCGCCACGGCCAACCCAGCGATTAGGGTAGGCGCGGTTGAGATGGTCTCTCCCACGTAAGGTAACACGTGGAAGGGCACCGCCATGTTGAGAGTACGTGCCAGTACGCTTGGCTAAAGGAATGTCTTCCAATAGTTCCACAAATGAATTTTCCACAAAATGCAGGTACCTCTCTCCCGTCAGTCGCTGATTGATAATAAATGGACCTATCAAAGGGTTACCGATCACGCCGCACCAAACATTTATGGCAAAACGAATCTGGAAATTGCTGTCCACTGAAGCGTGTGTATTTTCTCGTGACCATCGATGATCATTGCGTGTGTTGTTTATTCTATGTCGTGAAAACTGGGCTTCGTCAGTGAACAGTATGTATGGAATCAAATGGCTATTCTCAATTACCCAGTGACAGGATTGAAGTCGTTGGGCGTGGCAACGTGGAGATTTTGAACACGCTGTATGTGAAATGGATACAGGTTTTCCGCACGTAATGTTTCCCATGCATGTGTCTGTGGACATTCATACGCAGGGACATTCTTCGTATGCTCGTACTGGGACTTCGCTCAACACTTACGATAATTTCTTCTTGTTCTTGCAAAGTTTGTTGATGTGCACGCTCGGACGAAAAATGTCTACTTGGAAGAGAGCCCGTTGCAGGAAAAGTGATAAAAACTTCGGTAAACACCCTGCGATCGATAGTCGAGTCGGAAAGCGCCTCTGGTATTCTTCTTGCAGCGGTAGCACTATCGTCGCAGTAGCCACAAACATACACCATATCTGCGTATTCCTCATTACTGTAGACATGTGGCACTGTAAGCAGCGCTTGTACGAACACAGTAACACCATACGCTAGACAGCTAACCGATCCGTCGCCCGGACACTACACAATGCAGTTTATACGGCACAACTGCGCAAACAACGGGTGATTGTACTACGTACGCCATCTGGCCATTATAGGTAATAGGTTGCATAGAGTAAACATGGCATGTACCTGTGCATTGTTTGGAAGAAAATCAGGTTACGGTCCAGTTGTACCGCGTATACGTTCACGTTGTGCACATCAATTTTGCAGAATTAAAGCTCCTTTCAATGCCCATACCTCCCTGAACAAGCATTTGCGGACCTACTCGTATGTTCATATAACATTTTTTGTTCAGAATTACTTATACTATCACTGTTTAAAATATTGACCTTTCCTTCCCAAATACCTTAAATAAGGAATAGGAGTGAGCCCACAATCGGTCCTTGTGGCACTCCGTGATTTCTCCCTAGTCACTGAATTTTTATCTACTTCCATCACTGTTGGACTTGTTCAGCACAACTTTATGCGTTCTGTTAGTTAAGTATGATTCAAACCAGTTGTGTGTAAAGTCATCAATTCCATCAAAACTTAAGTTTTTCTAAGAGAATAACATGATCCACGCAGTCATACATCTTGGAAAGATCACAAATAAATACAAGCTGGTGATATTTTATTTCTTAAGGCTTGTAATATATGATGAGTGAATGTATAAATAATATGATGTGCTAGGAAAATTGTATCTACTTCAAAGTGAAATTACTCTTGAGTTCATTACTTATCGAATACTTTGGAAAAAGACGTCAGGAAAGATACTGGATGATATTTATTTAAGTATGTCATGTCAGCTTTCTTATACAGAAGATTTATGTTCCGGTATGAGTAATGATCTTTTGGGGCCATCTGACCACAAACGTTAATTGCACCAGTTTTGCTTCGCAATGTTCACTTGGAGATGGACCTTCATTCACTGACAATAGCAATTCCTGTCAGTTTTCAAATCTACTACCTTTAACATGGCGTGACATTTGCCTCAGGTCGCTGTCAGTAGGATCTTCTTACGGCCACCGCTCCTTAGCCATAATCATGCCATTTCTTGCAGATATGTTAGACAGTTTGCGTTGACACACAAGGCATTACGTAACTTCATCCACAGAGTGGTCATGCGAAAGTCCAATCTCTAAAGGTCCTTTCCGTCATTCTGTCACGTCTGCAATCCGTTCCCTCTTACTGTGCTTATGCCAACAACCGGTTGAAAAATACATACTACTTTACTGCTACGGCTTAAGTCAACGATAGAGGGCATAATATTTTGTTCGGGGACCTTACATAGATCCAGTAGCGGCCCAGATGATATCACAAGGAGATTTTAAAATGTGTCACGTAAAGTGTCGACGAATCCTGAACTGTGGCATTTTACTCTTGTACTAAACTCAGGTGCAATGACTTGAAACTGAATGTGTAGCATGAGAAACTAATTGTCAGCCTAAGGCACGTTGTGACTGTAACTGAAGATAAATAAATACATAACTGCCTCGATCGCCCAGCGTATAACCGGCGCATTACTGAACACAAACAAAGGTTATTGTTTTGTGGCCCATTGTTGTGTAACTTGAACTCTATGCCCTTTTTAAACAAGCTAAAAAACTGAAATATTTTTATGCACATATCTTAAGGCATAAACAATGAGTAGTAATAAATAGTGTAGTTCATTATCTCTGTTTTATATGAAATCCAGAGACAACCAGCATATTCAGAAATATATATTCGAGGTAGTTGTTGCCACTTCATTATTAGATTATAATGTTAGTCCCTACCACATTTTATTCGATGATGCATGTTACTGGGCCAGATTGTGAAGTAGAAGGTTACTGTGGCAACACGCTGACAAATCTAGGAAAGCAAAGGAACGTTTTCACCATACGTTCTGGCATTAAAGAATCATATTACGGAAGTATGATTACTATTGGGCTGCAGCTTCACAGTTCTAGCGGCTAAACTGACTGTAAAATGTGTCATGGATACGGTCGCGCTCATCTGATACACCGATCCTTCTCCACGCACTATCTCACTGAGCTAGCGGTGTTGCTCTCTAATGATCTCGAAGTCTGCGAGGGCGTTAAATCTCCCTTCCTTTTTGTTATAAGAGAAGTTACTGATCCGATCTCAAATCATTTTTGTATCTTTTTTATCTTTTTCCAACTAGTATAATCTAAAACTGTAGTTATTAACTGCAATCAGATTGTGAAATACAACGTAAAATGATGGAAGCGAAACAACAGTGAATAAACTACTGGATAAAATTATTTTGTTTAGTCGTATATGATACATCATATAAACATTTCCAGAATAGAAAATTGCGCCACTGTCCTCACACCACAGAAATGAAATAATTTTAATTTTAGTGTAAGATAATAAAACGTTTGACACCTGTACTTAGAATAGACTCACACATTCCCTATAAGTTTTACAAACCGAATCAACCAATAAAGTTTGAATGCATCCAGCACTAGACGACATCGTTTTAACGTAGTTCGGGTTAAATCCGTTTATTTTCTTCCTCAACTGCGCCGAGGTTGACACTATCATGTGGTAGCACATTCTATACAGCTTCCAAAGTACGAGTAAGAGCGACTATTTCTAAAACTTTTGTTTTGTATTAATGACAAACTTCGTACGTAAAATAAAATAAACTTTCATTCACATGTTTCGCTTGCGATGATTGTTGGACGTAACAAATCTAACTCTTTGCTTCTTTTCTGTTTCAGGTGAGTATCACTGGTGTACCTAAACGTTTGGTTCTGCGCCATAATTGGCGTATACGCGATGTCAGTGACTGGGTGACTGCCAAGCAGATTCCACAAATGGCGAATTTTAGCGTGAGTAAACGTCGGATTTTACGTGCTTTACCAGTCTGCTTATTCCCTGCAAAAGTCTAGCCAACAGAAAACGATTGAGTATAGACAAATGTTTTATTCGTTGATAATACAATCAGCGTTAAGTAGCTGAAACTGTGCAGAAGTGACACAGAGGGAAAATGTGAGTTGCAGATAATACTGCAAACATACGAAATTAATGTTACAGGTGATTGTTAAATATCAAGTGGACAGATAAACTCCTAAACATAGAAGTACCCGAAAATATATGGAATGCGCTTACTAAGAGAAGACATGGTTCAGTAGGACATACGATAAGGCCGTAAATGTCATATCAGAAAGATAAATAGAATTAAAAAGAGAAGTAAGAGACAAAGATTGCATTATCGACCGCAAGTTATTGAGGTTTCGATGTGTCGAGCGTTACAGAGGGAACTGGGTTCAAATGGTTCAAATGGCTCTGAGCATTATGGGACTTAACTTCTCAGGTCATCAGTCCCCGAGAACTTAGAACTACTTAAACCTAACTAACCTAAGGATAGCACACACATCCATGGCCGAGGCAGGATTCGAACCTGCGACCGTAGCGGTCGCGCGCTTCCAGACTGTAGCACCTAAAACCGCTCGGCCACCCCGGCCGGCAGGGAACTGGGTTCAATAAGGCTACTTGTGCGGCATCGTCAACCACGCCGAAAAACTGATGACCGTCCAGATACCAGCAGCGATAACAGTTTCACTAAACGAACTAAATACTGCACATGAATGCATGAAACTGATATTAGGGACTGAAAGCATTAAGCAAAGAGTATAGGGGAAATGAAGCATTCTTCAAACTCAGACCTGAAGCTGATGCTTTCCAATGCCCTGTAAATGTAACCCAGTAAAGCCTCTTTGTCTGCCTTCCAGTTACAAAACATCTAAGTGAGATACTGTCCCAGTTGATAAACATGGGATTAGCTATATCGGGAAGAAGATTATCGATAACAGGAAAAACATTCCTCTCGTGTGCTGCAATGCGCTGCACTTTACGAACCCGTAAGACAAAGAATCAGCGCCAAGAACTGAGACGACGTGAAGGTTATCTTGAAATATTGTATGATTTAGGCACTGTTTGTCACGCTCTTCACCTCCGATGTCACTCTTCACAATAATTAATGTCTGGAAGTTAATGACTACATTACTTCCCATTTCATTTCGACAATAGTAAAAAGAAAAGAAGACGGAGAAGAGGAACACATTCAGTAAATAACATCACGTGTAGATTTGAAATCAGTAGCCTATGTGCTAAGTACAAGCTGTATTTAATGTTTGCAACGACCGCTGTTATTTCAAGCACTGGACGCGCGCTGTGAACTGGCACTGCTATACTTTATATACGATCGCGCACATCATGGGAAAGGTGAACGAACTGGGGTATCTTCCACAAGTAGTATAGTCACTATGGAAAGCTGCTGTATAAGTTAACTGATTTTGGTTAAGAAGAAATTATAAGAAACGCAATGCATGATTTATACTCATTATTGAAAATTTCTACTACCTGCTCGTGTAGCTCAACGTATTGAACGCTAATTTGCGAGACGGGGAGGTGAGTCAACCCGGGATCGAATCCGTGTACTGGATTACCGATCGTTCTTCTGGTACATCAGACAGTTTAAGTGAAATTTTTGTTTGATTTTTCTCTAGTCATAAGGATCAATGGCTGACTTGTTCCCCATATTCGCCGGAGGAACACAATACACAGACAATATGTATTCTTCTTGAAGATGTGTTCTGCAGTTATGTTGCAGTAATTTTAAGAAAAATATTTTCACAGCCGCGTCTATCTTATCAGTATTTTGAGCACTAACATTCCTCAATTCGACGTAGCAGAAATCACAGCACTTAACTAAGGTTGATACGCGAAATAAACATTATATATCAACCAATCAACTATAAAAATTTATACACGGAGGTGTCATCATAAACCTGCTGACTAATTTAAAAATACAATTCTCCCTGGACATACTAAATGTGCATGTAGTTCCAATAAATTTATGCTAACATTAGCTGACAAACCATGAATTGCCATGGTATTCATTATGCCAATTTTCTATTGAAAACGTACAGTTCTGTACACTGGATGCAAGTGCTTCGCGCATCTACAACGCTATTTTGTAAACATCTCCGTGGCAACCCCTCGTCGCAGCTTTAAAGACGGCTATTGTTTTCGTCTTCAGCCATTTGAACTTAAGCTCCGGGGAACGCCTCGTCTCCATGGACACCGTGCGGTGGGCCTGGGGAGCTTAATTTAAGTCTTAGTGGTGACTTAGTACCTATGTACCGCATTTTTTAAATGTGACTAGCCTAGTCAGGCTGTTTTAGTTTTATTTCTAGACCATGCATGCCCTCGTAGACATATTATAGAATCAGGTTTATCTTCTGAAGCAGGCTCAATTACTTGGGCTCAAACCTAGGTAAAGGTTGGTTTCATTACCGCAATCGAGGCTATAGTTTATTATATATTAGGAAAGGAAACGACTACCCGCCAGGGTAGTCGAACGCGCTAACGCGCTGCTTCCTGGACTCGGGTAGGCGCGCCAGCCCCGGATCAAATCCGCCCGGTGGATTAACGACGAGGGTCGGTGTGCCGGCCAGTCTGGATGTGGGTTTTAGGCGGTTTTCCACATCCCACGAGGTGAATACCGGGCTGGTCCCCACGTTCCGCCTCAGTTACACGCGTTGCAGACATTTGAAACCCGCACTATTTCACGATTTACACTAGACACAGACATTTGGTGTACACTGATTCCGTCCTGGAGGGTACGGGGTGGCGGCAGGAAGGGCATCCGGCCATCCATGACACTAACATTGCCAAAGCCGTTGTAACCACGCCGACCCTGTGATCGACGCGGGACTATGGCGTCAGCGAAAGGAAGAAAGAAAGTAAAGGAAATGACTAGCAGTGGTACTGTGTACCCTCTGCTTCGCACGATATGGTGGCTTGCGGACTGCAGACGTAGATGTAGCTTATTGCAGCGTTGTTCCCCTTCAAACCAATTGCCGCACGATACTCCACTAAATTAACTGACTGCACCATTTTGATTTGGTACCCCCTAGCGGCGTGCTGGGCTATCGTAGAGCACGGAATTCAGTGTGTACGAGGTCCTGTGACATGTTCCTGCAAACAGACAAAACATTAATTACGAGAGACGTAAGAGTTACACTGCCCTTTGTGACTATTAATGAAGTCTTATTTGGAACAGAGGCGTTCGGTATATTTAGAGCATCTCCAGTGGTCACTCTAACAAATATGGTTTTCTTTACAAATCGGTTTAATACGATGGTAAACAGTTCTCGCGTATAAAATTGCCTTTATTATTAACTTTGGCTAACTTTTGGCTTCTAAATTATCTCCTACATTCTTTTACAGGCGTTAAATTTAGGATATTTCACCCCTCCTCCTTCTCCCCTTTTCAACCCCCCTTTTTTTAGAAAAAGTGTCACATGTTCGTACGGGAGGTAGTTTTGGTCAAAACTAGGTTACTGTCGTGATATGTGGGGAAACCAATACCTACTGACATATGGACCAGTCTGTACGCTCATTCCTGTCTGTCTGTTACGTACCAGACACACCGTGTGCATTGGTTACCGCGCATCACGATGTCTTATATATATCATCCCTGCTTCGCAGTGTATCACGCACTCTTTCAAACACATCTGGCTCCATTCAGATTGCGTCACAGGAATTGGTAATTAACTCCTGTAACGTATGTCCATTATCGATGGGTTGACGTGAATCCGTTGCATTTCTGAATATGGGGACGTCTAAAGGCATTGGTGTGTGCCAGATCCGTTGCCAAAGTGCGTACGTTACAGGAGCGTGTGACCAATACATGTTGCACAATCCGGATGGAGCTAGGTCTGAGAATAAGGGCTCCAGCATGCATCAGAATATTTGGTAATTATACGCAGCATTGCCTATAACGTCTGCCAACATACCGATGGGAATAAGAGAACAGTTTGGTGCATCTCTCAACAGTTACTGGTTCCGGACATACTATTATAGGAATTTTCTTCTTGTTTTCGCCATTACTACCTCCTGTAGAAATATGTGACACTTTTAACACTCTGTATACATACGAACACATAGAGGAACAGCAGACGCAGTCACAGAGGAAAAAAAACACGTTCACTCTACGAGCGATGAAAACAAATTATACGAGGTGAATGTCGATATACAACAGCATGCAAAAGGGAAAACAATGTGTGTCACTGTAGTGCTGTGCAGTGGGCAGTGTCGAAGAGAGGCCTCAAAAGCAAAAAGGCAACGTGTAATTAACTACGTAACTCTACTTTTTTTTAAGTTGATAATACAAAAATTATGAATATGACTCGTAGAAGAGAAAGACATACTCTATAACACAAAAAAGATGCACAATGAAATAATTATCCGAATGGGTCGGAAATCGATAGACGTGATATAAATGTACCGACGAACAAATGATTAAAATTTCATAAAACTCAGATGATTTATTTAAGAGAAAGTGCTTCACAAGTTGAATAAGTCACTAACGTATTGGTCCACCATCGGACCTTATGCAAGCAGTTATTCAGCTTCGCATTGATTGATAGAGTTTTCGGATGTTCTGCTGAGGGGCATCGTGGCAAATTCTGTCCAATTGGCGGGTTAAACTGTCAAAATCCCGAGCTCGTTGGATGTCTTGTTCGATCGTCAAAATCCCGACCTGATTGGAGGACCCAGTCCATAGTGCTTCAAACGCTCTCAATTCGGGAGATCTCCGGCGAACTTGCTGGCCGAGGTTGTTTGACAAGCACGAAGTTAAGCAGCAGAAACTCTCGCTGTGTGCGGGAGAGCATTATCTTGCTGAAATGTAAGCCCTGGAACGCTTGCCATGAGCGGCAAAACGGGGCGTAGAATATCGTCGACGTACCGACGTGCTGCAAGTGTGCCGCGGATGACTGCCCTTAATGTTCCAAACGTTCTCAGTTGGAGAGAGATCCGGCGGCCTCACTGGCCAAGGTAACGTTTGGAAACCACGAATACAAGCAGTAGAAACTCTCGCCGTGTGCGGGCGTGTATTATCTTGCTGAAATACAAGCTCAGCACAGTTTGCCACGAAGGGCAACAAGATGGGGCTTAGGGTCACGTACAGCTGTTCTGCAAGGTTGCCGCCGATAACAGGCACAGGGGCTCTGCTGTGAAAAGCAATGGCACCACAGTCCATCTTGGTTGCTGACCTATCAAGATAGAATCCTACCGCTGGCTAGGGAGTCTCCAGACACATCTTCGGCCTGCAATCTCACACAATGGAGTAGGGTTTTCAGTGATGGGCCCCTCATCGTACTGGGCCCCAGTGACCATGGAAGATCTGTCTGGAGACGCCCTGAACAGCAGTGGGATACCGACCCGACTGTCGTCCGCTATACGGCCCGACAACCGGGAGTGATGATCTGTGTTCACGTTTCTTTTCTTGTCAGAACGCTTTTGCTTGTCATCGGCGGCACCCTTATAGCGCATCAGTACGTCGACTATATTCTACGCCCCGTTTTGCCGTTAATGCCAGCGTTCTAGGGCTTGCATTTCATTAAGATAATGCCCGCCCGCACTAGGCGAGAGTTTCTACTGCTTGTCTTAGTGCGTGTCAAACGCTAACCACGGCCAGCAAATTCGCAAAATATCTTCCAAACTGGGAGGGTTTGGAGCACTGTGGGCAGAATCCTCCAAACATATCGGGATTTTGACGAACTAACAGGACATCCAACAAGTCTATCAATCAATCCCAAGGCGAATAACTACACTACTGGCCATTAAAACTGCTACACCAAGAAGAAATGCAGGTGATAAATTGGACAAATTATTATACTAGAACTGACATGTGATTATATTTTCACGCAATTTGGGTGCATAAATCCTGAGAAATCAGTACCCAGAACAACCACCTCTAGCCGTAAAAACGGCCTTGATACGCCTGGGCATCGAGTCAGGGCTTGGATGGCGTGCACACGTACAGCTGCCCATGCGGCTTCAACACGATACCACAGTTCATCAAGAGTAGTGACTGGCGTATTGTGTGGAGCCAGTTGCTCGGCCACCATTGACCAATCGCTTTCAGTTAATGAGAGATCTGGAGAACGTGCTGGCCAGGGCAGCAGTTGAACATTTTCTGTATCGAGAAAAGCCGGTCGCGGTGGTCGTGCGGTTCTAGGCGCTCCAGTCCGCAGCCGCGCTGGTGCTACGGTCGCGGGTTCGAATCCTGCCTCGGGCATGGATGTGTGTGATGTCCTTAGGTTAGTTAGGTTTAAGCAGTTCTAAGTTCTAGGGGACTGGTAACCACAGCTGTTGAGTCCCATAGTGCTCAGAGCCATTTTAACCATTTTTTTTTTTTTTTTGTATCGAGAAAGGCCCGTACAGGACCTGCAACATGCGGTCATGCATTATCCTGCTGAAATGTAGGGTTTCGCAGGGATCGAATGAAGGGTAGAGCTTCGGGTCGTAACACATCTGAAATGTAGCGTCCACTGTTCAAAGTGCCGTCAGTGCGAACAAGAGGGGACCGAGACGTGTAACCAATGGCATCCAATACCCTCACGCCAGGTGATACCCCAGTATGGCGATGACGAATACACGCTTCCAATGTGCGTTCACCGCGATATCGCCAAACACGGAAGCGACCATCATGATGCTGCAAACAGAACCTGGATTCATCCGAAAAAATGACCGTTTGCCATTTGTGCACCCAAGTTCGTCGTTGAGTACACCATCGCAGGCACTCCTGTGTGTGATGCAGCATCAAGGGTAACCGCAGCCATGGTCTCCGAGCTGATAGTCCATGCTGCTGCAAACGTCGTCGAAATGTTCGTGCACATGGCTGTTGTCTTGCAAATGTCACCATCTGTTGACTCAGGGATCGAGACGTGGCTGCACGATCCGTTACAGCCATGCGGATAAGATGCCTGTCATCTCGACTGCCAGTGATGCAAGGCCATTGGGATCCACACGGCGTTCCGTATTACTCTCCTGAACCCATCGATTCCATATTGTGCCAACAGTCATTGGATGTCGACCAAAGCGAGCAGCAATGTCGCGATACGATTAACCGCAATCGCGATAGGCTACAATCCGACCTTTATCGAAGTCGGAAACGTGATAGTACGCATTTCTCCTCCTTACACGAAGCATCACAACAGCGTTTCACTAGGCAACGCCGGTCAACTACTGTTTGTGTATGAGAAATCGGTTGGAAACTTTCCTCATGTCAGCACGTTGCAGGTGTCGCCAACGGCGCCAACCTTGTGTGAATGCCCTGAAAAGTTAATCATCTGCATATCACAGCATCTTCTTCCTGGCGGTTAAATTTCGCGTCTGTAGCGCGCCATCTTCATGGTGTAGCAATTTTAATGGCCAGTAGTGTACCTGCATAAGGGCCAGAGGAGCGCCAACTCGTTATTGAATAGCTCAATTTGTGAAGCTCTTTCTCTTGACTAAATCATCCAGTTTTTTTCTGAAACTGTAATTATTTGTCTAAACATGCACATCACATCTGCTTATTTCCTTTCCATCCAGATAACTCCTTCGTATTGTGCCGATTTTTCTTTTTTTGCCTTAGAGTAAAGTTTTATTATTTCGGTCCATTTCTGTTTGCGTACGTTTCACGACACACGTCGCAACATCCCTATACCATGGCAGGTGCAGGCTTCCGGCTGCGGAAGAATGTTATATTGTACTGTCAGAATATGAGCGAGGTGCTGGCAGAGAGGGCGCGCAAGATGGCAGTGGCGCTCGTGTAGCTACTGCGTGGTCGGGACACGGGTAGCGCACAATGCGCCGCCCACCTGCACGTCCTCCGCCGCGCGGCGCCTTTCCGGGAACGGCGTGGGCCGCGTCACTGATTACCCCGCCCTGCCCTGGCCTGGCCTGCGCTACGCCGCGCGCCGTGGCCACCGCCGCTCCGCCTGCACCACTCTGTGATGCGCACCTGCGGTTTAAAATCCTACGCTGCCCAGCAACCGTGTAAAATCTCCTGCCACTTAAATAATTACACTGCTGGCCGGTAAAACCAGCAAGGATAGCAGATGACGAAATATTACGAGGGGCGTGCAATAAGTACTGCAACACATTTTTCCGAAAACAGATTGGTTTTATTCAGTATCCCAATATACCATATTATTCCCCATTCTTTTGGCTACAAAACTCTGCTTTTCAACATAATCTCCGTTCCGTGCGACGGCCTTACACCACAGAACTGGGAGGACACCCTGGTCTATGTTGGAGCCAACGTCAGGCTGCATCAATAACCTCTCCATCATCCACGTACTAATAGCGCATCATTCACTAGGCCAAACAGATGGAAGTCGGAAGGTGAGAGATCGGGGCTGTTGGATGGACAGTGAAATGTAGTTTTCTAACTTTCTGTCGAGCCCACAGTCTCATGTGAGAAAATGAGAAGTTTGTTTGCGATTTTGTGACGACGAACACGCTGAAGTCATTTCTTCAATTTCATGCGGGTAACACAATACACTTCAGAGTTGATCGTTGGTCCATCAGGGAGGAGAATAAACACTTCTGTGTCCCATAAGACCATCACCATGACTTTACAGGCTTAGGATACGGCTTTGAACACTTTCTTCGAAGTAGAGGAAGTGTGGCGCCCCTCCGTGAAAAGCCGCTTTGTTTCCGGTTGGAAGTGGTGAATCTAAATTGTCACGATTAGCCTCGAAACGTGCAAGAAATTACGTACACATGGTCCTTCGTTGCTCTTTATGGCCTTCTGTTAGGCACCGAAGAACCCAGCAGACGCACAACTTTGAGTATCCCAACTGGTGGACGAACGTGTCAGGACTACCAATAGAGTTGTCTAGTTGAGAAGCAACTTGTTTGATTCTGGTCCGTCGATCACCTCGAATGAGAGTGTCCACACGTTTCAACATTGCGGGAGACACAGCTGTGTATGGCCAGACAGCACGTGAGAGATGGGATAGGTCTACGCGACTGTGTTGCGATTATGACAGGCGCCTCGCCCAAAGACTCATCGTGGTTTTTTTCGCTGCCAGGTCTTTGTAGACATTCAGCATCTGCAACATTCTGGTTTTCCGCTGTGAATCAGCTCTCTGCTTGGAACCCCCCTGAGTTACAGACGCCATTTTGAATGATATGTATAGCGTCGCCACCTATCGGAAATTTATGAAACTAAATTGGCTCAAGCAGGAATGTCCCACAGCAATTTCTGCATTTTATCAGTAAAAACTGGCCGAGAAAAAAATGTGTTGTATTACTTAATAAACGCTCCTCGTTCTTGCTGCGCTTACACACTATTATACCAGGTACTCTTATACAACGCAGAAATGATCATTCGACGTCACGTGAGTATATAAGGAAACGGGGAGTATTCTGTTTCTTTCTGTAGAGATCAATAACAACAGAATTCTCCTATGGGGAGAGCTCAGTGGCTTCTAAAGTGGTCTTTGATGTCACCTGAGTAAGAAATCCATGAAGTACATATTAACGTCCACTATTGGTAATGTGACTGTGAACTGGAATGGCAAGAAACAACCACAGGTAAACCAAGCACAAGCAGAACTCATGTAGTGACGGATAGGGACTGTGGAGCAATCCTGAGAGTGGTTGTAAAATATCCCATGACATCAGCGCAAAGACTCACTCACAACTCCCCAAGTGCAAAAGACAGTGCGTATGTGTATGTGTGTGTGTGTGTGTGTGTGTGTGTGTGTGTGTGTGTGTGTGTGTGTGTGTGTGGAATTAAGAAGAGTAGGGTACAGTGGCCGAGTAGCTCCTCTTAAGCTACACATTTATGTAGCTAATGCTAAGCGACTCTTGAAATGATGTAAAGAGCGTCGCCACTGGAGAGTAGATGTCTGGAAACAAGTGATTTATTGTAGTGAATTACGCTCTAACCTCTGGCAATCCGATGGAAGGTCTGGGTTTGGCGTAAGGCTGCAGAACGTTACCTGTCATCAAGTGTAGTGAAATGAAATGTCGTGTGGCTAGGGCCTCCCGTCGCGTAAACCTGTCGCTTGGTGCAAGTCTTTGGAGTTGACGCCACTTCGGCGACTTGCGCGTCGATGGGGATGAGATGAAGATGATGAAGACAACACAACACCCAGTCCCTCAGCGGAGAAAATCTCCAGCGCAGCCGGGAACCGCACTCGGACCTCTTAGCAAGGCATTCCGTCGCGCTGACCACTCAGCTATCGAGGCGGACATCCTATGTAGTGCCAACAGTGAATTATGAAGGAAATGCTATTACAGTATGTGGGTGTTTTTCATGGTCAGAGTGTGGACCCCTTATCGAGAAAACGGTAAATTCGGAAGGATAATAACGGCTTTTACAGCACTGCGTACTGTGCAAAAAGCAGAGGAACTGTTCAAAGACGATATCTCTCTCTCTCTCTCTCTCTCTCTTTGTGTGTGTGTGTGTGTGTGTGTGTGTGTGTATAAAAAGCAGAGGAACTGTTCAAAGACGATGATTGTATCAGCATGGCACTCCACTCCGCCACAAAGCTGTATATGCGAAGTTCGTGGACACTAACAATCCTGAAATGGACTGGCCTGTCCAGAGTCTCAGCCTGAACACAACGGAACATCTTTGGGGTGAGTTGGACGTCGAATTCGCTCCAGATACCAGTGTCTAACATTACTCTACCTTCCCTGTTTTCGGCTCGTGAGAAAGAAAGGGTCGTCCTTCCTGCACAGTCATTCAGGCACCTGATGGAAACTGTCACCAGCAGAGTTCACGCCATCATTAAAGGCAAAAGGTGTACGCAATCCATATTAATGTCCGCTAGTAGCTGTCCAGATACTTTTGATCGTAAAGTGTACAGTATAGTAGGAAGAACTTATTTTTAAATTAGTAGATGATTTGCGGGTATACAAGGAGCAAAACTGAGTACACAAAACTGCTACCTGTGACAGCAACAATGGCCCTAACGTGACAGGGTATCAAGGGAATTGAGACTGGATGACAGATACAGCCATTTCGTTCTATGCTGTTTTAGGTCTGTGCTGAAGTTCGTCTATCACAGTCCCTGGCGGGTGGTGGCTTGCCAGTCTCTCAAACCTCATGACCAAATGCTGGCCTGCTGCAGTAGCTAGGCGCTTCAGTCTGGAACCGCGACCGCTTCGGCCGCAGGTTCGAATCCTGCCTCGGGCATGGATGTGTGTGATGTCCTTAGGTTAGTTAGGTTTAAGTAGTTCTGAGTTCTAGGGGACTGATGACCTCAGATGTTAAGTCCCTTAGTGTTCAGAGCCATTTGAACCATTTTGAACCAAATGCTGGCTGGGCCCACTCTCGACGAAAATGATTGCAATTTACCAACGTTCGTTCTCCTCGGAGGCACGATGAATTTTCGTCGGGTGCAGCCACGAATTACAAACCTCAGTTGTGTTGTCGGAACTGAAGGAAATTTGAGGGTGGGAGACGGGGGTTAGATACTGCGAGCCAGACATCATCACCGCCTAATGACATCTTGTTATTTTGTGGATACTGCATTGCATACATTCCTTCTTTACACTGAAGCGCCAAGGAAACTGGTATAGATATGTATATTTAGCTACAGAGATACGGAAACACGCAGAATACGGCTATATAAGACAAGGAGTCTCTGGCGCAGTGGTTAGATCTGTTACTGTTGCCACAACGGCAGGTTATCAAGATTAAAATGAGTTTGAACGTAGTGTTATAGTCGGCGCACGAGCGATGGGACACAGCATCTCAGAGGTAGCGATGAAGTGGGGATTTTCTCGTATGACCGTTTCATAAGTGTGCCGTGAATATCAGGAATCCGGTAAAACATCAAATCTCCGACACCACTGCGGCGGGAAAAAGATCCTGAAAAGTGTCATCCAACGTGACGACAGTCCGTAAATCGCTGCAGATTTCAGTTCTGGGCCATCAACAAGTGTCAGTGTGCGAATGATTCAACATCATCGATATGGACTTTCGGAACCGAAGGCCCACTCGTGTACACTTGACGACTGCACGACACACTGACTCTGGACTATTGATGACTGGAAGCATGTTGCCTGTTCGGACGGGTCTCGTTTCAAATTGTATCGCGCTCATGGGCGTGTACGGAAAGGAGACAACCGCATGAATCCATAGAGCCTGGATGTCAGCAAGGGACTGTTCAAGCTGGTGAAGGCTTTGTAATGGTGTGGGGCGAGTGCAGTTGGAGTGATATCGTACCCCCGATACATCAAGAAACGATGCTGACACCTGACACGTACGTAAGCGTCCTGTCTGATCACATGCATCCATTCATGTCCATTGGGCATTTCGGCGGCTTGGGCAATTCCAGCAGGACAATGCAACACCCGACACATGCAGAATTGCTACGGAATGGCTCCAGGAACACTATTTGAGTTTAAACACTTCCGCTGGCCACCAAATTACCCAGACATGAACATTATTTAGCATATCTGGGATGCCTTGCAACGTGCTGTTCAGAAGAGATCTTAACCCCCTCGTACTCTCATGGATTTATGGATAGCCCTGCAGGATTCATGGTGTCAGTTCCCTCCAGCACTGCTTCAGACATTAGTCGAGTCCATGTCACGTCGTGTTGCGGCACTACCGCGTGGGGGCCCCATATGGTTGCCCTGATCACTTTGATAGCGGCCCTAGGAGGCTGTTCGTGACTTTAAAAGGTTCCTTCGTACTCTCATGGGAGGTTTGAGGGTCATAATGTTTTCTGTATGGGTTGCTAGGAGAAACTGCACCAAAAATAAATTAATTGGCAATTTACGAAATGGTAAAAACGTATACCATGTAGTTTGAGTCTGGACCAGCCAAGAATGAGAGTCGCTAGAAACATTTGAGGAATCAGGACGTGTGAGAATCAATGGATCGGCCTAATTTTATGTAAAGTATGGAGATGAGAGGACTGCGGTGGGTGGGACACATAGTGCTGATGACAGACAACAATTCATCTGTAACATTACGAAGACCTGCGAGTGCTTGTGCAAGCTCAATAATTAGATATCAGTAGCTTCCTGTTGCTTCTCAGAAGTTGGTGTTCCAGAGGGACTTGAAGAGGCTTCAAAGCGGCTCTCGATTGAGGCGGACTGCACGATCGGCGTGTAATCTGCTGGGTCCGTGAACGGCTCTGATGATAGTGCTGATGTTGTTTGAGACGATGATTTCCTTGCACGAAGAACAGAGCTACCAGTTGAATGTCGTTGTGTGGATGCTGGGCGGCTGGGTGAGGAGGAGGCCTTCCGTGGGCGAGCCAGAAGGCCGCGGGAAGTGGGCCAGCCAATGGCGCGCCGGGCCCGCGCGCTCTCCATGTACGGCAGGGACGGGATGGCCTGACTCACGGGCCGCCAGCCGCCAACGCTCACTCCTGTCCCCGGCCTGCCGCTGCTGCTGCCGCCGCTCCATTTAAAGGGCCTCAGAAATGTCTGCACCAGAGATTTAACACCAGTGGTTTGCTGGAGCTGAGTTATGAACGCGTCTGTTGAGTACAGGCAGGAGAATTATTCCACTCCGATTTCGTTAGTCTGTTTGACAACCAATGGCGAACTTCGGTGGTACATGGGGTGTGATCAGAAAGTAACGGTAATTCTTGTTTTTTTTCCCTTAAAGAATCTTTATTTATTCTTCAACATTAACTTTGTCCCCATCATCGTAATCCCCCTGAGATATTATACACTTGTGCCAGCGCTTTTTCCGATCTTGGAAGCAATTCTGGAACTTACTTTTTGTTATGGTGTTAAGCACTATGAGCGATTCTGTTTTTATCTCATCAATGGTGGCAAACGATGTCCTTTCACGGTCTTCTTCAGCAACGGGAATAGAAAGAAGTCGCAGGGGGCTGCGTCCAACAAATACTGTGGCTGAGGCAACATAACGGTTTTCTTGTTTGCCAAAAAAATCACGGATAAAAAAATGTGTGTGAAATCTTATAGGACTTAACTGCTAAGGTCGTCAGTCCCTTAGCTTACACACTATTTAACCTAAATTACCCTAAGGACACACACACACACACACATGCCCGAGGGAGGACTCGAACCTCCGCCGGGACCAGCCGCACAGCCCATGATTGTAGCGCCTTGCCGGCCTAGATGGCCGAGCGGTTCTAGGCGCTACAGTCTGGAACTACGCGACCGCTACGGTCGCAGGTTCGAATCTTGCCTCGGGCATGGATGTGTATGATGTCCTTAGGTTAGTTAGGTTTAAGTAGTTCTAACTTCTAGTGGACTGATGACCTTAGAAGTTAAGTGCCATAGTGCTCAGAGCCATTTGAACCAATTTTTTTGCAGCGCCTAAGACCGCTCGGTTAATCCCGCGCGGCAATTACGGACAAGCATTGAGACGTGAGCGGTAGCATTACCATGATTCAATTTCCACGAGTGGTTTTACCCCCGTACTGGTCGTTTTCTCCGGTTTGCTTCACGTAAACGGCGCATAACTTCCAGGTAGTATTCCTTATTGACGGCACGACCATAAGGCAAGAACTCACGACGCACTGTCCCAAACCGAGCGAGGTGGCGCAGTGGCTAGCACTCTGGAGTCGCATTCGGGAGGACGACGGTTCAATCCCGCGTCCGGCCATTCTGATTTAGGTTTTCCGTGATTTCCCTAAATCGCTCCCGGCAAATGCCGGGATGGTTCCTTTGAAAGGGCACGGCCGACTTCCTTCCCCGTCCTTCCCTGACACGGTGAGACCGGTGACCGCGCTGTCTGGTCTCCTCCCCCAAAAAACAACAACACTGTCCCATGTTATCAAGCTTGTCAAAAATATTTCAGTCTTGACTCTTCAGGCACTTTACATTGGGACGTTATATCCGTATACACATGTTTCGTCAACTGTTATAACCTTCTTCAGAAGTTCTAAATCGTTGTCGACTTCATTCAGCAATTACTGAGCGATGTTTACGCGATGTTGCTTTTGGTCGAAATTCAACAATTTCGGATCAAACCGTGCTGCCAAAAACATCCGAAAAAATTGCTTGGCGTGAGCCGAAGGATGTGCCGACATCATCAGCAAACTCTTTCATCGTGATTCAGCGTTTTTCTAGAACCGTTTGCTTT
Source organism: Schistocerca gregaria (assembly GCF_023897955.1). NCBI lineage: Eukaryota > Metazoa > Arthropoda > Insecta > Orthoptera > Acrididae > Schistocerca > Schistocerca gregaria. The sequence goes on from NC_064923.1 coordinate 443,641,006, forward strand.
ACTTGTTCCATATTATCGTCAGTAATTAACGTGCTAGGGCGTCCAGGGCGGTCGTCCTCTGCAAAGTCTTCTCGACCCTCTTTGTAACGTTTATACTACTGTTAACTCTTTGGCCGGCCGCGGTGGTCTCGCGGTTCTAGGCGCGCAGTCCGGAACCGTGCGACTGCTACGGACGCAGGTTCGAATCCTGCCTCGGGCATGGATGTGTGTGATGTCCTTAGGTTAGTTAGGTTTAAGTAGTTCTAAGTTCTAGGGGACTGATAACCACAGCAGTTGAGTCCCATAGTGCTCAGAGACATTTGAACCATTTGTTAACTCTTGTCTTACTCCTACTAGAGTCGCTAAAATCCACAGTCAACTTTTCGAATACGGTGCTGCACTTTATTCCATTTTTCGAGCAACATTTAATGCAGATTCCTCGATCGTTCTTTTCCCTAAAGAGGTCGAGCCCTCGAAAACATGTATAACTTTTTCGACTGTGAACAGTAAACTAAATATTCAAAACAGTTCAAAATACAAACATACATCAGGAGCAAGTGTACCAACAAGGTAAAAAAATTGAAAATCGGATGTATAAACCTCGCGAGAGTAGAAGATTCCCGTTACTTTTTGATCACACCTCGCATATCCCAGGATTGGACCAATACACAGGCCTGCGCTAGGATGACAGGCCCTGCGCTAGGATGACACACAAAATTGTGAAGCACTCCACATATTGTGTGAGTGTGGCTCAGTGGCTGAGTCTGTAAACGTGAGACTCTAAATCCAAAGGTCTAAGAGTTGAATCCTCGGTTGCTTCAATGATTTTTTTTCTATCACATGTCGCTTCTTTCACACTTGGGAATGATTTGTGTATGTTAAAAACGGCAAGCTCTGTAGTGAGTCGGAGTCCATGTTTAACTGTAACCCCTCTACAGCTGGCTGGTGAAGTCAGTTCAAAAGTTGAGGAACGCAAGAGCAAACAACTTCCAATACCACCATGTAGTAAAACATTTCGTTACTCAGACCACCCATTGGGTTCAGGACACCTAGGATAACCCGGTCATCCTGTCGCTTGTTGTACGATAGCCGAGAGGTGACACTGACACCTCTTCGACGACGAACTCATTAGAGATGAGACAGAGACTCCGATTCAGCAAGGAAATGAACCGTACCGTGTTCAAAAGAACCATCGTAGTGTTAGCCTAAAGTGAGTTACGTCTACTACTCTCCTCCATATTTGAGTTGTCAGTGGCATTTGGGGCGTGGGTTCGGTTCCCGGTACTGCCAGGAATCTTTCACTGGTGTGAGGACTGGAATAGGTTGCACCCAGCCTTGTGGAGCCAGCTGAGGAGTTAACTGAATGAGAAGTAGCGGCTCCAAGGTTCAAAAAGCTGACAACAGTGGCGGACAGAGAAAAACCTCAAGGAGGGGACCCTAAAGATATCTTGAGCTACCTTTACTTTTACCGTAATAAAAAAACAATCAAGTCGCATGCAAAGTTTAAGAAAGTTTTATTTAAACTGATTATACACATGCACAAGACAACGCCGTCTTATGATATAAAAAAGTTATAATTGTGGTACTCTTCCTTAAATGATGAATTCTAGTGCCTGTTCTTCCTGACTAATTGGTTAATTACATCGTCAGTAGGACAATCAATGTCAGGGTGAGTGTTGCGGGCAGCTCCGCAAGGGGGGGGGGTGACCCACGCTACACCCCATATATATCCGCCACTGGCTGACAATGACTGAGAGAGTGCTGTGCTGGTCCCACACCTCACGGCATCACACCAAAATGTTGCCATTGGTACATGACGACACGGTGGCTAGTCAGTTTCGAGTAAACTTCAAGACCAGATAGCAAAGCCACGTTTCCGTGTCGCTCCTTTTTTTTATGGAAAGTACCGAAAACTTAAGCATGGATTGCTGATCGGGGATCCAAACCGCAGTCCTTCTGCAAACAAATGCAGTATCTTACCCGCTGCATCACTGTGTTCAGTTTCCACAATGAAATAATGAAGCAGCGCGCTCCTAATCTGCTAATCGTATCGATAATCAATCATGGTACTTAATGGAAGACCCTGTGCCAGTAAAAGGCAGCTTCAACAATAGGGGGACTAATCAGCCCGTTCTGAATCCACCACTCCATCATCACTTCATCGCGACAGGCTTTGTTACGTTTATCCACATAACTCTTAAACGACGGACTGGTTTCACCTTGTTCCTAAACAAGAGCAGAGCACCTAAGCGAGATTCTCAGGCAACATATCACAGTATTCCGTGGTCCTGCATCCCTTTGAATACAAGTACTTCTTCCTCTAAGTACATCATCAGTGCATTGTTTTCTGCAGGGGAACCCGTCCCTTGAGCGGCCATCAAGTTTGGCTCTCACATGGAGGGACGGGATTGATTCTCGGTCCGTCTAACAATAATTCCTCAATGAGATTTTTATAGATGGGGAAACAAAGCATTATGAGGCCAACTGAGAATTTATTTCAAGGACACGTAGTGGCTCCAGCTTGAAAAAGACAACAACAACAGGCTGTATGTTTCCATGTTAAGCAAATGTTTCTCTACAGTAAGACCAAATTACATCATAGCGAGAGGACGACGCAGCAGCTGGGCAGCGGATGCTGACCCTAAGGATCTGTCTATGGCACGGAATAGTTCTCGATTATTTTCATTAATACGGTGCAAATGCAGTACAAGTTCAGAAAGGTGCACCTTTCACTGTGGAAGACATCTAATCATAAAAAGTGCATCACAAGTTTTTGTGTGCGATTATTTACATTTTGTGGCTCGAGAAGTATCCAGACATTCCAAACACAGCCACTCTCTATATGTGATAGCCATTTAATTCGCGGTTCGTACTGGAGGATATAAAGCAGTATTTGTGTAGTAAATTGGATGATGAACGCGAGACAGACAGAATGCCATATGTTCGTTGGTATCAGCTCCTGTGTAACCAGAAGAGCGAGATCCTGTCGTTATCGCTTTGCGGTGTGAGACGTGGAGATAACGGCCCCTTTTCTCCGAGATCAACGCAACGTAGAATCGACGAGATACAGCACTACGTATACATATTTACAGACGCCTTTAAATCTTTCAGTATTTCCAGTAAAGCGTACATAGACCCATTCTGGTTATTTCTTCCATTGATCGGCTTTCATCTCAAAGTTTAGCAAAAATTTCTGTCGTCCCTTTTTTATATGATCGTCAAAAGAACTGTCACTTAACTGACTAACAAAATAAAAACAAATAGTTTTATTCTGCGTATTGAAAGGGTTTTTTAATACAAACAGATGTGACATATAGTTGTGCAGCGTCTCGTTGTGGTTTTGTTACCCTAGAAGTCCCAAAGGGGGAAAATAATTTCTCGTGGTAATCAAATCTACATCTACATCCACACTCCGCAAGCGGAGGGTACCTGGAGTACCTCTATCGGTTCTTCCTTCTATTCAAAATAAATAAATAAATAAATAAATAAATAAAAATGGTTCAAATGGCTCTGAGCACTATGGGACTTAACATCTGTGGTCATCAGTCCCCTAGAACTTAGAATTACTTAAACCTAACTAACCTAAGGATATCACACACATCCATGCCCGAGGCAGGATTCGAACCTGCGACCGTAGCAGTCGCGCGGTTCCGGACTGAGCGCCTAGAACCGCGAGACCACCCCGGCTGGCCTTCTATTCCAGTTTCGTTATGTTCGTGGAAAGGAAGATTGTCGGTATGCCTCTGTGTGGGCTCTAATCTCTCTGATTTTATCCTCATGGTCTCTTCGAGAGATACACGTAGGAGGAAGCACTATACTACTTGACTCCTCGGTGAAGGTATGTTCTCGAAACTTCAACAAAAGCCCTTACCGAGCTACTGAGCGTCTGTCTTGCAGAGTCTTCCACTGGAGTTTATCTATCATCTCCGTAACGCTTTCGCGATTACTAAATAATCCTGTAACGAAGCGCGCTGCTCCCCATTGCATCTTCTTTATCTCTTCTATCAACGCTATCTGGTACGGATCCCACACCGATGAGCAGTATTCAAGCAGTGGGCGAACAAGTATACTGTAGCCTACTCCCTTTGTTTTCGGACTACACATCCTTAGGATTCTTCCAATGAATCACAGTCTGGCATCTGAATTACCGACGATTAATTTTATACGGTCATTCCATTTTAAATCACTCGTAATGCCTACACCCAGATAATGTATGGAATTAACTGCTTCCAGTTGCTGACCTGCTATATTGTAGCTAAATAATAAAGGATCTTTCTTTCTATGTATTCGCAGCGCATTACACTTGTCTACATTGAGATTCAATTGCCATTCCCTGCACCATGCGTCAATTCGTTGCAGATCCTCCTGCATTTCAGTATAGTTTTCCATTGTTACAACCTCTCGATATACTACAGCATCATCCGCAAAAAACAACTTCCGATGTTATCCACAAGGTCATTTATATATATTGTGAATAGCAACGGTCCTACGACACTCCCCTGCGGCACACCTGAAATCACATTTACTTCGGAAGACTTTTCACCATTGAGAATGACATGCTGTGTTCTATTATCTAGGAACCCTTCAGTCCAATCATACGATTGCTCTGATAGTCCATATGCTCTTACGTTGTTCACCAAACGACTGTGGGGATCTGTATCAAACGCCTTGTGGAAGTCAAGAAACACGGCATCTACCTGAGAACCCGTGTCTATGACCCTCTGAGTCTCGTAGACGAATAGCTCGAGCTGGGTTTCACACGACCGTCTTTTTCGAAACCCATGCTGATTCCTACAGAGTAGATTTCTAGTCTCCAGAAAAGTCATTATACTCGAACATAAATGTTAAACATTTCAGCAAGGGCCTTGCCACAGTCTTATCTTCCCTTCCGTTTCACAGTGAAAAATGAAGAATGGAGTTGTATTTCATGATTATAAATTCAGCATTGCATTACATCTAAAATATATTGTAAAGTTGAGGATACCTCTTGTTGTCTATGAACGCCAGTCTTGCGGAGACCAAATAACTATGCTATTGTGTGCTGCATAGTTAAGTGTACAAAAGGATTTGTTTCATTCCACAGATTTGTCCTAAACTTTATAATCACATCCCTTCATAGGAGGCCTCTCACGTTGTTTCAGGATATTGCACCCATTTTAAATAAGGTGGTATTTAGATTGATTAACATGATGTCTATTTTATGAGGCACTGTCATAGCTCTTGGCGTACAACGCACGCCGTAGATCGTTAGCGTATGAGCGACGGAATTAAGCAAAATATGAATCGAATCCACACGCGATCTTTACAGTCGGTGACCCGTGAAACCACCAAAACTAGGGGTGGTTGTGCAGTGGTTTTCCACACTCATTTAAGAAAATTTAAGGGTACTTTCTCGTTACACATCAGATGTTAAAATACTATAGTTCACACAACGGAGATTACTCGATTCGCAGATGGAAACAGCGTACATGCCTCCTTTCTTCACCTCCTAAGGCAAATCCAGGATATGAGCAAATTTTCAACACGTACAAATCAATCAAAAGCGGTCAAAAAGCAAATAAAAAAGATAATAATTCGCTTTTGTTTAGACCGGGACCATTAATCGACAAGAAGGGAGAATTCATTTTCCAGTTGTACACACTACGGATAAATATCGGTATTCAAATGGTAAGTAGATTAAGATCGCGCATTACTCCCAACTTGTGCAAGTACATGCAGCAACATACGTAGATGTATATGTAAATTTTTTACATGGCAAAATCTTAAAAATGGCTGCGAATCAGCAACTGTATAAATCTGAAGAGTTTGAAAAAATCAGTCAACCAGTTGCACAGCAAAGGTTAATTAGCCCTTGACCTAAAAATACCTTCTTCAGAAGGAGTAATGTATCACCATCTGTTAGAACAAAGCCTACTCCTTCTGAAGAAGATATTTTTAGAAATATCGAAACTGGTTTCCTTATTTTTTCAACCTCTTTTTTAATGGCCTTTACACATCGCAAGCGTTGCCTTAAAACAAGAAAGTGAGCAATTGTGGCACTTGTGGCGACGATTAATGACTGCGAAATAATGATGAAAGTCGTGCACCCGCGAAAGCGCACACCGGAAGCCAACTGAGTCAGACAGCAGAGCTAACCTAGCTTCTTACTCCGCTCTTGCAATGGAGCAAGTGGGTGAAACGCTGTTACCCCCTTCTCTTGTCTCTTCAGGTTATGACCGTTCTGTGCATACTATGGAAACAACGCCGAAAGTGAACAATAACACACAGCTATCTTGGAGTATTTTCAACCGAATTGTTCTATTGTGTTGATGAATTTTCTATAGACATGCGATAGACTGCGTTCAAGCACGCATGAAACACACACATTCTGAATACTACTCGTAAGTTTATCAGACTGCTAAGTGTACTGCACAGAAACGTAAAAAAAAATTATACACAGTCAGTTAAAGATATCCTTAGATCGTTGTTATTATTATGTTATGCTAGTGGTAAAGAAAGACGAATGATGAAAAATTACAGAAACACTAACCTTTCTGAGTAAAATATAATTAGAATAAATAGTAAATAACTAATATTGTTATTAAAACAATTAAAGCAAAATAAATTTAATTTATTCAATGTTACTGTACTTTTTTCTCTCAACAGTAACAATTTTTCAAAATTTACTCGTTACTGTATTAGACAGTCTAATCGTCATCCGAATGTATTTACAACTGTGCGTCGTTCATCTACTCTGACAATTTCAGGCAAAACGATAACACTACAGCAAAATTACTCATTAATCATCGAGTAGGCCAGTATTCTTTCTTCTAGCTAAAAGTATCTTCTCATACACACCTATGCTTAATAAACGTTCAACTGCTACGTCACAGAGAAGTAAGAAACTTATAAACTATTGCATATTTGCTTCTCCATTTACAGAGTAAAATATGTATTTCTAGTATCTTTTTCCAAGCCGTTGTTAGTTCACATTCTTTATCCTTTTATCACATCTGCTCATCAGGATTACTCCTTAACTTTCTTAGGAGAAAATATGCCTGTACGTATTTCGGTATTAACCATGTTTGTTCGGAAATTGGCATAGTTTCTAAACGTGTCACACAAATGAAAATGGCGCTTTATTGTGATTTGCAGCACATTGCAGATTTTTCATTTTAGTGTTTGGTAATGATGTAAACTGGCTTAGTTTGTTCTTAAAATTACTGAAGCTATTATCCAGCTTTGTCTTGGTGGATGAAATAATACGATCGAATAAAAATTGTTTCTTGGTATTTTAAAACATCTTTGTTTAATGGAATGATGGTCATTAAAATAATATTGGTTTATCAGTTTCCGAGAAACTTTGTAAGTCAAAGCTATATGCATAAGGAACGAAGGAACGAGTCATCACATAGTTAACACAATGATGATCACAAAACTTACGAACAAAGTTAAAGCATTAGTAAAACACGAAGAAACAGAGTGTATACGAATAAATAACACATTGCAGAGACTACTTCTCAGCTACTGCGAGGAACTCCTGTACAGAATAGAAGGATTGCGCCACAAGGAAACTTTCAACATTGATTTGAGTGCTTAAGGTTTATTCCTCAGATATTAAATCAAGCAAAGTAACATACAGCTGCAAACAGTTACTTAATGCTACATGTATCAACATTTTTGCTTCCTCCTCAGTTGACGAGAGCAAAACATTTACATTATTATTATTATTATTATTAAAATTATTAATTGGGTCACTCGTTTCAGACGATACTGCTAATGTGATAATAGCTTAAACAAGTTATCACTGAGTTGTCTATATTCTTCGAGAACAGATAAAGCTATTCGGTAAGCGTTTAGCGCTGCTCCCTTCTGCAGCTTGAGAATGTGAATTTATATTACATGTACATAATAATATTTTTTTCACTTCCGAACAGAAATTAGAATAATGAAATGTATATTAATTAGTGCATGTCAGGTGCAATTTTTTTATTTTCACATGTGAACAATTTTTAGAACGTTCGTTTCTTGGATGATTAGCCATCACAAACATAGACGTCGGGTGTTTTCTCCATTCTCATGCAGGATGATTCCAAACACAGCACCTAACACACCTATACCAGAGTTCGTGGTCTTTACTTACTTCTGCATATATGCGACATAACTCACTCGGATCCCTGCTACATGTAGGTAGTGATTTCAATGCTCTAGTAAACTAGCTGTCGTAAACGTCGTCATAGTCATCTTCATAAATGCTGGGAACGTACCTTGCCTCCGAGGACTATGGAGTTTTCTCCTTACTTCTGGTATTCTTTTCTGTCTGATCAGTAAAGCACTCACGTTCTACAGCTTTCTCATTCTTGGTTTATAGCTGAGTTTGTTGTTTCTCTTCATTCCTTAATTTCTCCTTCATTGCAGCTTCCTCCTCCTTTTTCGTGGGGGTATGCGCCTATTACTCCAGTCTGCCATTATATATGAACACGATCAGAGTCTATGTGTCAAAATGTTGTATTTATAAAGCAAGTACATGAAATAATACAATTTATTATTGGTTTTCATGACGTATTCGGAAGAAAGGAAATTAGTAATAAATGTAAGCTTAACTTCGTATTTCGTATCTGCTGAAAATAACGAGAAATTGGGCTGTTTTATTTGCCTCACATTCGTGGCGAATGTCTTCTTGTCGCTGTTTGTTACTTACAGTGCTCGTAAGAAGACAGCAGTACTTGGGAGTCGTCATGTTTCGTGCAAGCTTCAAATGCTTGACGCGTACGATTATCCGCTGCGTACAGTTTCCTAACTTCCCCCTTATCCCATTATTTTACGTAGACATATTTTTATTTCGGATCCATACAGCAAAATACGTTCATTTAGTTATGTCAGTACGCAAAAGTAACAGGTCAACTGTTCTCTAGACGTCAGTGAGTTTTCTCGAATGTAACTGAGAGTTTTAAATACATTCCGAAATTTTATTTAAAAAGTAATGTAGCCGTAGCCGCCGGAATATACAGGTAAATATAAGTTTCTCTTTGGAGAGATGCAGGAACCAAGATGTTAATCCAGGTTACGTAAGCTACGTTTTCCGCAGAGCTCCAGCCTCCGCTGTGTCGATAAAGCAGTGCGACCTTTACGAGCCTCGTAAAGTGGCGCAAGCATCCGCCGTTTGCCCGAGCAGCTCTGCAAAATAAACGCAAAGTTAAAGGTGTGGTTGCACTACTTGCCTCTGTGATCGGAGTACGCCGCCTCTTCAGTGGATTGTCATCACGCGCGGTGTACGCAGCACCAACGGAGATAAGTTTCTCAGGAAAAGAGATAGCCAATGTCATTTATCGTTGAACACTCACTTACAACTAGTGTTCTACGAATAGAGGAACACATCAGTGTTTTGTCTTCGCGTGAAGCTTCACATGTGTAATGCACGTGGAGGTACAAGAAACGCAGAGAAAGTTTATATCGCGCCGATGTTCGAGTGTCGGTAATGGAAAGAATTTTTATCACTGCTGAGAGAGACGTGTTGCGTGCATCTCACAACTGGGTGCTACGTGTACGATATGGCACCGGATTCCTACATAAATCGATGGGACACAGGGATCAATATACACTCGACGATAGTCCACCCTTTGGATGTGCCATTAAACCTAATGGAGCCCTTGAATGAGTAGTTCGCATCCCATGTTCGTGATTTAAGCTCCAGAAGAGATGGTTGCATTTTTCCCGATGAAATAATGCATGGTGGTCGTTTGCGGCGAAAAAATCAAGTAGTATTTCTTCTCGTAAAAGATTATTGACTAAAAAAACGTAGGTATCCATTGAAAAATATGAGTTCGTGCTGACCCACGTGTGTTTCATTTGTGAGCCACGCCTCTAGCTGATGGCAGTAACGCAGATAACAGGCACGCGGCACGCTGGAGTGTACACTTTTTCGATCGTTATGTTGTTGAGGTCTTCAGTCCTCAGACTGGTTTGATGGAGCTCTCCATGCTACTCTATCCTGTGCAAGCTTCTTCATCTCCCAGTACCTACTGCAGACTACATCCTTCTGAATCTACTTAGTGTATTCATCTCTTGGTCTCCCTCTACGATTTTTACCCTCCACGCTGCCCTCCTATACTAAATTACTGATCCCTTGATGCCTCAGAGCATATCCTACCAACCGATCCCTTCTTTTGGTCACGTTGTGCCACAAACTCCTCTTCTCTCCAATTCTATTCAATACCTCCACATTAGTTATGTGATCTACCCATCTAATCTTCAGCATTCTTCTGTAGCACCACATTTCGAAAGCTTCTATTCACTTCTTGTCCAAACTATTTATCGTCAATGTTTCACTTCCATACATGGCTACACTCATACAAAAACTTTCAGAAACGACTTCCTGACATTTAAATGTATACTCAATGTGAACAAATTTCTCTTCTTCAGAAACGCTTTTCTTGCCAGTCTACATTTTATATCCTCTCTACTTCGACTGCCATCAGTTATTTTGCTCCCCAAATAGCAAAACTCCTTTATTACTTTAAGTATCTCAGTTCCTAATCTAATTCCCTCAGCAACACCAGACTTACTTCGACTACATTCCATTATCCTCGTTTTGCTTTTGTTGATGTTCATCTTATACCCTCCTTTCAAGACACTGTCCATTCCGTTCAACTGCTCTTCCAATTCCTTTGCTGTCTCTGACTTAATTACAATGTCATCGGCGAACCTCAAAGTTTTTGTTTCTTCTCCATGGATTTTAATACCTACTCCGAACTTTTTATTTGTTTCCTTTACTGCCTGCTCAATATACAGATTGAATAACATCGGGGAGAGGCTATAACCCTGTCTCACTCCTTTCCCAACCACTGCTTCCCTTTCATGCCCCTCGACTCTTATAACTGCCATCTGGTTTGATATACAAAAAGAATAACGCTGAACGGAAAATGGAATTTAACAAAACATAAAAGTGAAATCGTTAGAAGAGAAGCAGCTAGACACAGCTAATAAAAGGACAAAGCTGTTTTTCTGACGAAACCATCCCAGCCAGCATTATGCGGAAGGGGTGTAAAGCAACGCTTGTTTTCTGCTGTGTACTAATAACTAACTTCGTCTAGAATTCAAAAGTGGAAGACTCCTGCCAATTTATAGTAGTTCCTAAAGCTACTATTTTAATACTAATTCAGTTCGTATTGGTACAATACTACGTCTGTGGAATAATTCGTACTGATATTACCGTGATGGAAAATATCCACATTCGAAAATTCCCCATATTGCTCTTCTATCGCTTTATTTCGAAACCAGTTGTGTGGAGCGCTAAACCCACACTCAGGACGAACGGGGATCGAATCCCGTCCAAGCACCTCATAAATGGGAAAAAGATGTTTAGGGTTTAACATCTTGTCGACACAATCATTAGAGCGGGAGGACCATTCTTGTCTTTTTTTCCGAAAAATTCTCCGCAACAGATTTAGAATTCTACGAAAATCCTTTACCTGTAAGATCGTACGAGAATGTGTATCCCGCTCCTCCTGTTGACGACTGCTTTGTCTTAAACAATACGTCATGTCGGTCGGTTCTGCCTTCCACATTAAGATTTTCTAAAAAATGGTTCAAATGGCTCTGAGCACTATGGGACTCAACTGCTGTGGTCATCAGTCCCCTAGAACTTAGAACTACTTAAACCTAACCAACCTAAGGACATCACACACATCCATGCCCGAGGCAGGATTCGAACCTGCGACTGTAGCAGTCGCACGGTTCCGGACTGCACGCCTAGAACCGCGAGGCCACCGCGACCGGCTTAAGATATTCAAAATGACTCTGAGCACTATGGGACGTAACGTCTGAGATCATCAGTCCCCTAGAACTTAGAACTACTTAAAGCTAACTAACCTAAGGACATCAAACACATCCTTGCCCGAGGCAGGATTCGAACCTGCGCGGTTCCAGGCTGTAGCGCCTAGAACCTCTCGGCCATTCCGGCCGGCATTAAGATTTTCCTTAGATCCAGTACATTACCTAAGGATTACTGCAGGACGTTTCTTTATAAAAATCATTGTTCTCGTCTTTCCCTGACCACCTCCATGTGAGTGATTATTCTATCCCTAATGATACCAACCCCGACGGCACATTATACCTTTGCTTCCTTACGTAATTAGGTCTACACTATAATAAATGTAGATATTCTAAATTCAGCCAATGGACAGTCATGTAAGAAGTCGAATACAGGAGCGTAAGAGGCAACAGACAGCAGAATTTACGCGACGAGCGGGCCGAACCAAGGCCACGTCTGGCAATAGTAATTAGGAGCCCGTGCACCCGTAAGCCGGTTCGCTTATTACTCTGCAAGGACAGGCCGCAGATTGCCATTTCCTTCCCCTGCCAATCACTTTTTGCTGTGTGCAAAGCACTACTTACGTTGTTATTCTCTTTGCCTTTCTCGGAAGCACTTCGTCATTATAGCGAGATGTCTCGCCTTTTTCGTTTTCCTGCCGAACGCTCTTCGGCAGGCTAGGACAGCCGCTCCGTGACTGTCAGGAAGGTCGTACTGATGAAGCCTAAATAAACGTAATGAACTAGTGTGCTCAGCTGTGGAACCAGTAGATGGGTAATGCTGCTTGCTGACCGGGAAAATTTGTCCCTGCCGCTACCTTTCTATACTCCAGTCGCCTTTGTGTCTGTCCTGGAATGTGTTGAGATTTGTTGTCTCTTGTGACATCTGTACTTTTTCTGCGCCACTGTTTAACCGTAAGAAAACTTCAGGCGACGCAATTCGGGTTTCTGGTTTTTACAGCAGTCTCCGTGTGTCCCTTTACATCATTCCTTGTACCTGACTTAAAGAAGGCGATATTGTACAGATAATGTAAAAAATGTGATAAAAGAGATTAGTTTTGACGAAATATTGTTATAAAGAATATGTAAAGATCCGGAATTTCATAATTTGAAAAAAAAAATATTTTTATGGCTGAATAAGAAATTTATGCGTACATTCATCTGACTTTCCACAGTTGCGACAGCTTCAAATAAAATAGACAAATTTAAGAACTTATTTTTCAGCTCTGATCATGTATACACCGATCAGACGTTAAATTCCAAACTTATTTCTTATTAGACCACGAGCGGTTCGATACAGTAGCAACATCCCGCCCCACACAAAAAGGAGATTTGTGAAACGGTGAAAACCTAGTATACAAATGATCGTTGGGCCTATCTGGCGTAGCCATCGAAATCTAGATATAAAAAGTAGTACGATTGCATAAATAACCCTACATCTCAGCATAACAGCTCATATTCAAACGCTGTATGCCTGTCGTTTACAGTAATATATAACAAATAGTTTTACTTTCTACAGATCTGACTAGATGCTGCGATCCTAAAAATAATGTTTTTTCAGAAAAGACAAAGGGTATCATCGCCCAGCAAACGCAAAAATTTAATTTTTAATTGCCTTTTTGTCGTTAACTGAGTGTGAAGGTCTTACGACTCGAACGTCACGAAGTAAACTGTTATCTGGTTATTGTACCGTGCACATGTCTGATTGCGTCTGCTCTTTGTCCCAATCGATTAGCAGCCTAGAATGGGGCAGAAAGCGACATGGTAACAATGAGTCACTGTCCCTTGTTCTATTGAGAACTTACACTTTTGAACAGCGAACAATTGTCTCATTGGTGGGCAGTTCCAGGACGACATTGTGTACCATTAATAACAGTCTCAGCGGCGCCCAGACGAGATCGATAAAGGCGAGGGGCCGTGACTTCGTTGGTAGTATTGATGACGGAGTTCGATGCATTGCAAAAGCAGATCTCTGTCTTGAGGAGAAAGTAAAGTTGACCAAGGAATGAGCGTCCGTAGGACCAAGATGCCGCAATCAGCATAGTCATTGCTGTCAGTGTATATTGTAACTAACGTAGTACTGACTCTGCGTCTGCTTTCAGCGGGAAATATACCTTCTCCGCCAGAATACACACAATATCAAATATCCAGTGGCACACAGGTCCTAATCCTCGCTAAGCTGGTCCTCAATTAGTCCGAAACTTATCACAGTATTCAACTACCCAAGCACCCCACACTCGCAAACGACGGCCATCGATCACTCTGCAGTAGGAATACCAACAGACAGAGTCAGCAGCAGGGCGCTCTCATAAAGCAGCACAATAACCTGTGCTTTTAACAAACCTCTCTGGAACGAATAATAATATTTAGCGTTCCGTGTAATAAGGTGACTAGAGGTGGAGAATAGAGAATAGAACAGGAAGTTGGAGAAAAATGGGGGGAGTGAAGTCTGGTTCATTCCTTATATGCATAGGGGAGGGGTGGAAGGAGAGAGTGAGATCTGGTTCATTCCTTATATGCATATCATATCTCCTTTCCTTATTGTTGTGGCCTCTAGTCTTCGACGTAGGCTCTGTAACATGAGCGTAAGGAGGGATCCACGAGAGAAGCGTTCAGTGATTCTGAAAGTTTGTCAACCGAACTGACTAAAAACCGTTACCTAAAATCAGTAAGCGGTTAGAAATTATCTATCCAGTCTCTTAGTAACCACACAAGCACTGAAACGGAAGATTACAGAAAGAAGGCCGAAATTGTTTCACCGCGCAAAATCGTAAACACGGTCCCTCCTTTCAATCATCGTAAACGTCGAAATGAGAGATATACAGATAACCAATCACAGAAAGGAAAAACAACTTCAATCACTTAGTCGTGGAAAGACATCAGGAGCAGATGACATACCTGTAAGATTCTACAAAGAGTATGCGAAAGAACTTGCTCCCCTTCTAGCAGCAACTCGTCGTAGTCCCTGGAGCAACAAAGGGTACCTAGCGACAGGAAAAACGCGCAGGTCATTCCCGTTATCAAGAAGAGTCGTAGGACAGATGCACATAATTATAGACATATATTGTTGACGTCAATGTGTTGATAATTTATAGAAAATGTTTTATGTTCAAGAATTATGTCATTTTTGGAGAACGAAAATATCTAAAAAAAAGTCAACATGGATTCCCCAAACGGACAGCTTGCGAAACTAAGGTCGCTCTGTTCCTCCATGACATCCACAGCGCTGAAGACATCGGCGGTCAAGTTGACTTCAGGAGGGCGTTTGACCCCCCCCCCCCCCCCCAATCAAGTGGTTATATGCATGTAAAACATCCAGCAAAATTATATCAGACATTGACGAAAAGATGTTATCCAAGAGAATTTACCCGAATGAGCATTTAACTCCGCAACGTAGTGTGCGCAGTTTTGAAATTCCCTGACAGATTGGACGTGTGTGCCGGATCCGGATTCAAACCCGCAACATTGTCTTTCGCGGGTTGTGCTCTTATCAACTAAGCTACCCATACATGATTCATGATCCCTCCCCCGGAGTATGCATAAGAATCCCTTCCCCACTTTCCAAACTTCGCAGAAGTTGTTCTACACATTTTGATGAACTAGCGCGTCTAGAAGGAAGAATCTCTTCCACAATTGGAACTCCAGCTCGCGTCACACATATTCTGTTTGCTTCAAATCGGGATAATCGGGATACGGAAAAAAGCAGTTGCACTAACCCCGGCCGTTTTTCCACAGTCCCTGACAAAAAATGGCTCAAATGGCTAAGAGCACTATGGGACAACTTCTGAAGTCATCAGTTCCCTAGAACTTAGAACTACTTAAACCTAACTAACCTAAGGACATCACACACATCCATGCCCGAGGCAGGATTCGAAGCTGCGACCGTAGCGGTCGCGCGGTTCCAGACTGTAGAGTCCCTGACACAATTACCCCACAGAATAATACTTTCGATGCGGACAGAGACTTATTCTAAACTGCTGTGGGACGCAAGTAACGTTCTTGGCATGTTTCTCTGTTCATTAACTTCTACGTTAAAATTTATGAGCAGAAGCAAGGAACGGCATCAACCAGCTACCCGTCGTGAATTTTAATGGTCGACACGACACACGTAGACAAGTACCATACGCCAGCAGCGGCCGCGTTCAGTCCGAGAGCGAACCCCGTGACTAACAGCTCCATAACGCGCCGGTCCACTGCTTCACGGAGCTATAGCGGTCTTTGTCATTACAACACAACCAACATCAGGCGCTGCGTAGCGGCGTACATTTCCATTTGATTATATCACAGTTACGCGAGAGAAATGAAACTGCGACACCAAATTGTGCTACGTTATTCTTGCGCCTTATTCCCTTGTACGATTACTCTTAGGACGGAAGTATGGAACGAATGTCATGTTCACAAGACTAAGTTACTTAACACAACGTTTCCATCCAATCTGTATCTAACTTAGTTCTCTTTCTTCATCCACTGGTTTCTCGACTGCATAGTGATGGGCGATTTGAAAAATGAAACGACATCGACCATAATGATGTTACGCAAAAGTTACTTTACAGTTCATCATTGCAGGGAAGTGCAAGTAATGAATTACGCAACGCTTGTAAGTCTTTCAGGATGATTACAGATGAAACAGCAACTCGTTGCGAAAGGTTGTTGTTTGTTGCAGGATTATCCTTCATTTACATCATAGTCACTGTATTTAATAACGACTACAACGGACAAGATAAATTTCTAAGAAGCATATTGTTAACCTATTTCAGTTACAGCATATAACTTAGTGACAAACACTTAGGAAATATGCAATTGCACGTCATCCCTTAAATTGCTAAAATAGTCTACCACATAATTGCTTCAGACGCTGCATACCATCATTCCTCGTGCAAAATTTTGGAACTTACTTTCTCAGTCAACATATGAACGGTAGCAACCAAGTCTCATTTGTCATTAGTGTCATGTCTTTCTCATTTATTCATGATGATCTAATTCGTGGCGTAGGTCTCAAATAAAGGTTGATAATGCTCGTCATTAGGTATACAACTTGATGCAATGTCTTTCGCAGGAAGGAACCCATGTTAAGTCAGGTACCGTCCTGAGGTTCGATTTGAACGCTTAAGCTCTTTAGAAGGTGTAAGCCTTTGTCTACCTCATAAAAAAAATATATATATTTTTTTAGGTACAAACTATCGACCCAATTGAAATACATGTAAATGTCCCAGTTAAATTCTTGAACTTAGTCCCTAATAGAAGTACGTAGCTTACAACTTGTAATATGTGTGTAATCAACTGAGCTAGCAAACAATCAGCAGTTACTAGAGAAACAATACAACCTGGATTTTTTGTATTTTACAACTTTTCACAAGGGTGCTACTGGCCGGTGCAAGCATCAATTCTGCCTTCTCACAGCACAAATGTGTCATCGTAAATACATTAGCAAAGCGGCTTAACATGCGAATATTTTAATTTTATGTGATATAATTGATTGTGTAGGCACTGTTTAAGATGCGGCCAACAATGGCAGTTGGTGGGAAAGGAAGGCACACAGCAACGATAGGAAACAGGGCTTCCTGGCAGCATCTTGTTTGCTGTTTGGTCGGCCGATAGCATAGCATATCTCTCTTAGCCGTAGGACGTCCACTCAGACACAAGAATTATCGTTTTCTGGAGAACTACCGCAGCGGCAGGGCAGCACAAATAGGGCACAGAAGATGCAAGGAAATTATGAGGTGAAGGGGACTTGGCCATCATAGGACGTACTATACCAAACAACGTGTCAGCCAACATGGAAATTACCACGCAAAGTGTCTGTGGTTAAATCCTTTTACTGGATGAACAAAGAGCCACAAAGACGACATTGTGCAAGTCACGAGTTCGTAACGCGCCACCTCATTGGCTGCATAACGAACAACTGGCGGACCAGTAAGAGAAAACCACGGGGGAAAAAAGAAAGAACACGGGCAGATGAACTCTTACTGAGGGAGCGCTGTTGGGTTGTAGCCTTGGAGACAAACACTTCACCATGATCTTCTGTTCTGCTGTAGTCTTAGAGGAATCAGTCTCCTACTCCACTTCACCCGCACTCTACTCTTGACGGCATCATGATTCTGATCGCAAACTTGCTTATACCTGTCTCTGCCAACGCACCGTGGACCCATCTCTGCAGCGACGAGAATCATCGGCCTTTTCTTAAGCATCGTCCACTGTAGACAATAGCTTCCAATCCAGTATAACTATTCTTTCTATTGTTTCCCAAGTGAAACGCCCTGAAGAAAGTTTCTCTTTAAGCAGACGGCAACGATATCTGTTCTTTTTCTGAGTCAATCGCTCGTTGCAAATATCCTGTCATGCTGTTTATGATTACGGCAGTGATTTAATATAGATACTTGCCGATGAAGATGTTTCACAACGTGATATCCTATCATATATCCTTCAGACTGTTTGCACGCCATAGTGCTCTTTAATTGGTTTGCATTCTGGCGTCCGTATCAATGAATAAACTGAACTCTTAAGTAAAAACTAACTCTATTCATTTTATTATTGCGTAATCAACCCTCCATCTGCATTTTACGACATCATAACATAAGAAGTACATAGTCAGGCGATAGTATAAAAAGTAAGAATTTTATACTGTCGCATGACTATGTACTCATGTATTTTTTAAAACCGATGGTGGCTAGTTACTAGACGAAATCTAGACCTGCTTTAATAAAGTCTGAAAGGAAAGGACGACTGATTGTTGTGCTCCATCATCTTGAAACCAGTTTCCTTTTCTTTTAACGATGTGACTGGCAGTCACAAACATGCGAATATCATATATTAGTGTTTATACCTCGACAGACTGGGTCCGTGTCACCTATTGGCAATGTACCACTATGTAATAGTAGAAATCTAGACCAGCTGATTGCTATCCTTTTCTTAGACTGAAATTTTCGACGCTCGCTGCGCACACTGTTTCTAATGGATTCCAGTTTAGTTATATTTAGCAAGTCTCAAAAATTTATTCTGACCTTATAACCGACGGTCCTATGCTATCGCTATGTATCAGTGAGTCTAGAGCCTCTAACAAACTTGATTTAACAGGGGAAATCTTCATATTAAGTTTTTCAACTCAATTAAAAGTCACGCAGTCGACCCGTGATTGGGTCAATGGACTCGGAGTTTCTCCTACTCTCTGATTGTTGTGACTGGATTTTATATTAATTTATTAAATCTGTACATTCCCTCTGCAAGGACTAGACGTATCACCTACGTGCTTCTCCGTGTGCGGGGGAGACGCGCTGGAAAAATCCATGGTTTACAAAATAACGTATACACTGATGAGCCTAAACATTACGATCACCTGCTTAACAGCTTGTTTATCCGACTTTGAAACGAAATACATCACTGTTTCTGCGCTTCACGGATCCGACAGTTTTTGGCAGGTTTATGGAGGTATATGGCATTAGATGTCTACGCACAGGTCATGTATTTCGGGTAAATAACGAGCCACTGATTTGCGTACTCGGTGATGGCACCCGACTGCGACCCAGTGGATTCAGCAGGTTTGACATCAGGCGAATTTGGTCGCCGAGACATCAACGTGAGTTCACTATAATGCTTCTCAAACTACTGTGGCACGGTACTGGCTCCGAGACACGGCCAGATAGTGCTGAAAGATAACATCGCCGTCGGGGAAGACATCAAATATGAAGGGATGCAGGTGGTTCGCAGATGTCACCGTGTCTTCGATTACTACAACAGGTCCCAGGCAAGCGCAGGAGGTCTCCTACTGCATAATACTGCTACCACTAGCATGCGTCCGTGGAGCACTGCACGTTTAGAGCGGCCGTTTCCCTCGAAGACGGCGTTTGTCAAGATGACCATCAACCTTGTGTAGCAAAAATGTAATGCACCCGAAGAGCTGACACGTTTCCATTGATCGACAGCCGAATCGCGATGGTCTCCTGTCCACTGCAATCGTAACTGACGATATCGTTGGGTCAACACAGAACACGTAAGGGTGGTCTGCTGCGGAGCTCCATGTTCAACAATTTACGATGATCGGTATGCTCCGAAGCGTGCCTGCTCTTTCGGCAGGGATGCCACAGATCACCATCTAACCTTCTTTACGGACGAGAGGAGCCTCCGAACCCCGCGTTCTGTGAAAAGTCGTGGATGTCCAACCATTTAGCGCTTAGTGGTAGTTTCGCTGCCCTGGTACCTTTTTCCGTAGATGTTCACGACAGTAGCACGTGAACATTCCACCGACTTAGCCGTTTTCGAGATACTCGTTCACGGGCTCTACGTAATAATAATCTGTCGTTTGATAAAGTGGCTTAGCTCGATTGATTTCCTCATTTCCAGTCCATGTCTTCACTAAGTAGTCCGCATCCGACTTTGGTGCACTTACATACTTTCCATAGCGCGTTAAGTGCCTACAATCACCAGATGGCGTCCTGCCTCGCTGTGGACAGTGGTCATAATGTTTTGTTTTATCCGTGTATATCAGTAACTGACCCTACTTCCTGTTACTAAGATTCGTGTAGGTTCTTCAGAATATTACATTATGGATGAATTATGTGTAATCAAATTACACTTAGATGGGGTTAAAAACACGCTGCTAATAGGTGTAACGATATAGACGTACTTTTAGTACGTTACATTGCAAGGTCGTGCATTAAAGTTATTGTCAGTGTCATATATCTGTTATTGGATGCACGTTTTAATTTATAGACGGAGGCAGCCCGTATGTACTAAGCTCTGGCGTGCAAGTGCGCAAACACACACACACACACACACACACACACACAACAGCAGCAGCATACATAGCAGTATTTCAACGTAGTCAGACCGTGCAGTGAGGCTCATATCATAGTAGAGAGGCCTGCAATGAAATGCAAAGTTCGTCATATTGCTCCGCTGTCGCCCTCTGTACGAATTACGGCGCCGTGTTTTTTTGTGTCAGTGAGGAGCTCGAGAGAAATACGGTAGCTTGCTCTCGTTATCTCAACACAGAGCTTATCTAGAAAGAACTCGCTCTGAATGGAACACGTGCCACTTTCGGTACCAGCGTTCAGGCCATGCCAGTTTGTGGCATTTGATGCATGACGTGGTGAGCGAAACGGCAACGGATATGATAGTCTTATAGACACGTCGATATCATGCAATGGAACATTATTACCGTTTTTATACAGATCGCTGTAAACTTCGTTTCAAAAGCCACTTTACGTTACAGTAAGTTTTTTTCTAATTTTATTCAGGAACTGAATATGAGAAAACCGACTACTTACACACCTTTTGCTAATTTTTGTTAGTATAATGTTATCTTGCCAGCCCCTATAGGCGCAACAAAAATTTAACAAATTCTGTGTCGGAAACTGATTCTGAAACATAATGTTAATTCTGAGTACGGCATCACAGCGATACATTAAAATTACAGTGCGTCATTACAACATCCAGGCATCTATTCTCCGTCTGTTGTTACATCGTGCATTGCTTATGTGACTGGAGTTCCCAAACGTACATCTCTTCAAGGAAATACTTTATCAAAATGGTTCAAATGGCTCTGAGCACTATGGGACTTAACATCTATGGCCATCAGTCCCCTAGAACTTAGAACTACTTAAACCTAACTCACCTAAGGACAACACACAACACGCAGTCATCACGAGGCAGAGAAAACCCCTGACTCCGCCAGGAATCGAACCTGGGAACCTGGACGTGGGAAACGAGAACGCTACTGCGAGCTGCGGACAATACTTTATCAACAATTGATTTTGTGGCCAAATGTCGCCTGACATGTGACGTTCCTTTAGTACAAAACCATGCGGGCGTGAAGTGTTCCAAGTTAAAGACTGTTGTGATGGAAATTAAATGCGGATTCTCAGGCAGTGACAAGAAAGAACTGCGTGGAGGACCGGCACCAGAACTCATATCGGACCGGCACTCGAACTCATATCTACACCGTAACTGTGCCTCCGAATTCTAGGCGCTCGCATCAATCCTTTTTCGAAAGGGAAAGGAGGGTTGGGGGATTAGAAAAGCTCTCTGCTGGAATTAGGTAGCTCTATAAAGTATTTTAAATAGGTTTTTAACCCAAGAACTTTAGGTGCGAACATCACTGATTTGTTTGGGTGCAAGGACATTTAATAAAGTATGTTGGTTGCTTCGGGTAAAATGGGTATGAATTTAGGGCGTCGGTATACGTTCTGAAGAACGGGTAAGGAAGATTTGCAGAAATTATAGTTTGTTTGTAAATTTTTCACTTTCAACATTTTCAGTAGCGTATCCAGTACTTTTGCAGTTCCTCACATTTTACTATTTATTTCAATTCTTCATCCAAATGGCAACATTTAACGTATCTTCGAATGAAATGTACAACCTGATGCGTTATTCTCGACTAATTAAAAACTTAATATTTTCTTTAACGTTTGAGCCATCAGAACATACTGCTTTCACAAAAGTGATGTCGAATTATTCTTGGGCGGTCTTTCACAGAGAATTGCCATTGTTCGACCACGTAAAAAAGACGGCAAGCGAACTCAAACAAGAAAAAAATAAGTAGCCGTTTTTAAGTGGGAGAGAGGTACAAGCTGATAAAAACTCGGATGTGCCCCCTACATCGTGTCTGGACAGTTCAATCGTTCGATGATTGGCTGGGAAAGCCAAGGACGCCGGTTCGCCTCCCAGAGAGGCACGCCGTTTTAATCTGTCAGGAAATCACAATACACTTATACTTCCGTGCAGACAGTAAGATTCATTCTGGAAAAGCCAGTAACACAGCTGCCCAGTATCTAGTACAACTAGCAAAACTAAATACCTAATTAACTATTGCCGAAAAGATCTCTTGAACAACTTCGAAATTAAAAAAATAATTATTATTTTTACTTACCCAGGAAAGTATCGGAAACTTTATGTTCCTTTACTTTTAAATGAAACTGGCCACAGACCTAATATCCTCATCTCGTATCAAAACAAATACTTCGCCATTGCTTTAGCCCTTTCAGACCTGAATTTTTTTCTGGAGGAAGGAAAATTTTTCATTATGTGGTAATCCTCTTAGGTGATTTTTTGATGATTTTAGATGCAAGATTTAGACGAAAATATGTACCCGTTTTATCGACTAAAATAGCTAATTACAAAATATTCTCTATTGTAGTAAATAGTAAAATTATCATTCAATAATTACCACGCAAAATAACAATACCAATATCCAGTTATACAGTGATATATACGAACTTATCAAAGCTTTGTATATTGCTACTGCGCACTGCTACAGTGACTTGCTGGTATTTTCAGTGATGCCCAACAGTTGGCAGCACTTATTCATGACGAAAAGGTTGAATATTCACAAATGTTTAGCTCAGGTTTCCATTGGGAAAAAATACTTCTGTTGCAGCAAAGACCCAGTAAACGTTAGTGGACACAACTGTAGCCAGATGGTCTGAATGGGTTAAGTGCCGTGGCAGGTGACAGCCGTGTGGAAGATTAACTGGCCCTTGCATTGCATGTTGCAGCGTGTTCGTGTTTACCGGCGTACACGTCTACGGCAAGCGTAGTATGCCATGTGAGAGTTGCACAAGTCCGCACAGTGACCACTTAATCTTTCATCATCCACACACACACTTGACTACACCAGCACTACCCATCGAAAACCTTTGGCAATGCAAAGCAATTCGCCTTTTCAACGCTGGCGTAAACATCTCGTGCTGAAGAAAATGCACACAGCAGAAAACAAGCAGTCTTCCTTTTGAGTTGCGTGTTGATTCCGTGATTCTGCCAAGGGGTCAGTAGATCAGAGCTGGTGCTGGTTGTGAAATCCCGTCTGTGCATCAGCCTCTCCCATTGACCCTAATAGGATAACCACCCGGCACACAGCCTCCGGCCACGTGTCTTCTAACGGAGAGGCGTGCCGCCGGGCTAACGCAGCTGAGCTACAAATCATCATTATCATCAGTAAAGAAGGGGTGCACTGTTCCGATTTACAAGGAACTCAGCATATGCAGTCGTTATTAATGTATTTTTGGCAGAAGGCGCAAAAGATATTTTACAGTGAAGACGTGATGTTGAAGGAAGGTCGTACAGACTGATTGTTGCCGGAAAATGGAAAAAGTGCTAAATAAATATTTTAGTGTGTATGAAAAGACATGAAGTGAAAAAAAGCACAAAATTCAATAAACCAAAATAATAGTCGTTTCTGCCATGCAACAAAATCAAAGAAAATACAAAATGGCTCTGAGCACTATGGGACTTAACATCTGAGGTCATCAGTCGCCTAGAACTTAGAACTACTTAAACCTAACTAACCTAAGGACATCACACACATCCATGCCCGAGGCAGGACTCGAACCTGCGACCGTAGTAGTCGCGCGGTTCCGGACTGAAGCGCCTAGAACCGCTCGGTCACCATGGCCGGCAAAGAAAATACAACGTTCAATATTAACACTAATTGTGTAAAGACTGTGATGCTATTAAAACTTCTTCTGTTCGAGCCCTTGGAGGAATAAGACGCAAACGTGTACGCTCACATTTTGTCACGGTTTGTGATGTGATAATTTCTGTTTGTTATGAATATAGTTATTGTTCGTTAACATAGGATAACGGATTTTATTTAATGTTCATATGTGTGTAAAGCACCTTTCCTTCTAGTTACTGCCATTTTTAGTGTCGCAGATGTACGTTAATTGTTGGCCGCTATTGCTGCTACATTCCGTAAATTCACCTACAGGTGGGCACAGCGCCTAAATATTCGCTAAAAACTGGCTCGATTAATCAAGAGAAGTAAAATGTGCAAGCAGTGCAAAACATGTGGACAGAAGTTTAAATTATTTTACGTGCACCAGGATGCAGCCAATATGTTAATACAACAACGTAGCTCATTTCCACTTACGATTTTCAGCTACTTACATATTTTTTTCTAGGTTATCAGCAGCCGTACATCCAGAAATCACATTTACCCTGAAAGTAAGATAGCTCATGTTCTCCTATTTAATCTGCTGTTCAAAAGAATAGGCGTCGTCACATTCTTATGAAGCTAGCCACATCTTTAAACAACTAGTAATTAGCGTTAGACAGTCGACTAATATTACACGCAATAGACATAATTCTTCTAACAGTGTTTTATATATCCAACTTCTATTAACCTCGCAGGAAACGTTAAGAACTCTATATTTTTCATCAAGTTCAAGGAAAGCTACGTCCAACATCTTTTCCCCTTTTACTAATCAAATACATCACATTTTTTAATAACTTAGGATATATTACAGTATGACAACTTCGAGGCTCTTTGGTGCAGCATTGGAAAATAAGTAATATACAGATATTTCTATCTCTAGATACACATCTTCTTCTTCGTCTTTTCCTTTTCTCATTTCTGTACAGGGGCGATATTTTTATATGTTGAGGTATAGTTAGTGGTAGCTGACGGCCCGATGCCCTTCCTCACGTCACCCCCCCCCCCCCCTCCCCACAACACTCACCGAAATGGAATTCGGGTACCCCATAAGCCTGCGCCTAGATTAAACCTATGTTCAAATGTGAGAACGTTTTCTAAACATGTGTGCAGCTTGTATCTGAAGTGGTACGTCCAGCATTTATCTAGTTGGCTGTGAGAACTGCCTAAAACAGCATCCAGGCTCCCCAGCTCATTAGCCCTAGTCGTTAATCCTCGGGGCCTACCCTACCCCGGAAGCGGCGCGGTAATGCGTTCGGCAATCCGGGTGCATCTCCTCAAGGTATACATATTCCCTTAATACAACTTGATATTTAAGTTCTTCCTTCCATTATTAGGTGTTAGTTCAGATTTGTTTATTGTGTCCCGTCACCTTTTTGTACCGTCATCTTTTCCAGATCAAAACAGATTACCCTCGAGTCCTTATTATCATCGTCACGACACACTCTAGTATCTAACAGCTTTCGTAAGGGTTGATTGAAAGTGCATAACCACATAAATTTAAACTTTGGGAAGACAGATCCCAGTCTCTGATTTATTGAATGTATTCCAAGAAAATATAATTCTCGCACATAAATCTTCGATCAGCTATTGAATACTGTTCGTAGGTCAACGACCTTTGCCAAATTGCATTAACGGCAGAGATATAAAAGATGCAAAAAAGTGCTGCCATTCTTCACGAGTTCGTTTAGTCAGCCTGAGAGTGTCGCAGAGACAATGAAAGAACTGTATTGGAAGGCGTTCATAGAGTACATATATCTGTGGTGTGAGCATAGCTTTCTGCGCATGTTCTCGACTTCAAGCTGGGCTAATCACGTGATTTTGGGAGGACGCTGCTTATCTGTAATTTGCGGTAATAGTGAAAGTTGAATATTGCACGTATCCACCTGGTTTTGTATACGTTTATGCAAGTTTTAGTTTTAGTAACAGCTATGTTGCAGTATTGCAGTGATAGCAAGGGGGATGAGTTACTTTTCATAGGTATGTAGAACGAGCATATAATTGTACATGTGATACTAATATGAGGCACGTGTTGAAAAATATCAAGACACGGTGTTACAAAGACTTGTAGAGATAAATTCTACGATTGTTTATGAGACAAGTGCTGGATAAATTTGCAAGTCTGTTGAATAAACTGCCAGTCAGTGTGTTCTTATGGACGGAATGTTCACAGGCCGAAAAAATTTGTACGTGACTGTCTGATTAATTTCCTCCAATTTATGCAGGTTCTCAAACTCTTGTGCGTCTCTAAGTATTTCTGCATAAGATAGTTTCCTATACAGTGTCATTCTAACATATTTAATTAGAACAGTTTCGACAATATGAAGCAGTACAATAGAAAACGTAAAAAAATATTGTTGGTTGTCACTTTTTTTGTTATTCCAAAATTCGAGCATTACTCTTCAGTTTTTTATTTTTTTGTATATAAGATATGGTTTTACTTTCCTCGTAAGAAGACGAAAAAATGTTATAGATATTTTACTTGTCTATAAAAAGCAGAAAGGTAAACAAAAAAACTGAAACTAATAATGGACAAGCAGGTGGTGCAAATCGCTTACCGTGTTTACTGGAACAATTTCACAGTTCCAAATATATTGTTTTTTCGTGACACTTCGGCGCCATCTACAGTGTCATTATAACGTAGTCAATTAGAACAGAGACTCGGCGTTGTGAATAAGTGCAACAGGAAACATAGAAAAAATATTTTTGTCTTACCGAATAAATGTAATGACAGTTGAATCTGATACTGTGACGAAAAGGCACAATGCCATTGCTCTCCACATCTTTATCAAATTTTTAAGATGTCTGTAAAACGAGAATACACAGTTTCTCTGTACTTTTTAAGGTGATCTATCTGCAGCAGCGAAATAATAATACTCAGAATACGCTAAGCGTTATACGAGCTAAAATGCGTCGTCTCGAAACGCAAACGCCGGCAGGAGTGGCCGAGCGGTTCTAGGCGCTACAGTCTGGAACCGCGCGACTGCTACGGTCGCAGGTTCGAATCCTGCCTCGGGCATGGATGCGTGTGATGCCCTTAGGTTAGTTAGGTTTTAATAGTTTTAAGTTCTAGGGGACCGATGACCTCAGCAGTTAAGTCCCATAGTGCTCAGAGCCATTTTGGTAGACAGAATTCTCGCCCTGCACACTCGAATGTTCACTCCAAGATGTTTGTGCTCTATGAAGGCGTTACACAAAAAACATGCGTTGTGGCCACAGGGCCGTACCTAGGACGTGGCTGTTTTTTTCTTTTTTTTTCATCCTATATACTCCTCGAGTCCTCGATTAGCTTCGAATAGGGAAAGATTGTTCCGTTAAAAAACATTGTACCATTTACCTGTGGATGGACAAAAAGGCTGCTAATTTGTGTGGTATCTGATATAGAAAAACTCGAACCATTTGCGAAGCCCCAGGATTGGTCGCTGCGTATATAAGGAATTCCGCTTCTTTATTTAGCGGCGCAGAGTTGTAAACATAAAACAAAAGAACTGGGGATAATTTAAAGGGGTCGTGCAGAGGGCGTCAGGGCCTTGATGAGCCCAATAAGGACTCGCAGCCGCCTGGGGACAGCGAGAGCTTTAAACCCGCCAATGGAAACTTGTCGCGCCGTCCAAGTCGGCTGCATTTCCATCGGTGACGTCAGAGAAAGCTTTGGCAGTAGGAGGCTGCCCGTGACCCACCGTAGATCATGCCAGACGAGTGGGTCGAGCTTAATCAGTTGCAACTGCGTGGCAAAGGTGTAGCAGCGTCACAGGCAATACTGCGTTCCAAAGTGCTGCTCGTTGGCAAAGATGCTTCCACGTACCTCTCTGACAACCTTCCCCTAGCGGTTACCAATTGTAGATTATCATTTTACGCCACCGGCCGCTGTGGCCGAGCGCTTCTAGGCACTTCCATCCGGAACCGCGTTGCTGCTAGGGTCGCAGGTTCCAATTCTGCTTCGGGCGTGGATGTGTGTGATGTCCTTAGGTTAGTTAGGTTTAAGTACACTACTGGCCATTAAAATTGCTACAAGACGAAGATGACGTGCTACAGACGCGAAATTTAACCGACAGGAAGACGATTCTGTGATATGCAAATTATTAGCTTCTCAGAGTATTCGTGAACGCACATTGGAAGCGTGAATTCGTCATCGCCATACTGGCGTGATGGTATGGGGTGCCATTGGTTACACGTCTCGGTCACCTCTTGTTCGCTTTGACGGCACTTTGAACAGTGGACGTCACATTTCAGATGTGTTACGGCCCGTGGCTCTACCATTCATTCGATCCCTGCGAAACCCTACATTTCAGCAGGGTAATGCACGACCACATGTTGCAGGTCCTGTACGGACCTTTCTGGATACAGAAAATGTTCGAGAGCTGCACTGGCCAGCACGTTCTCCAGACCTCTCGCCAATTGAAAACGTCTGGTCAATGGTGGCCGAGCAACTGGCTCGTTACAATACGCCAGTCACTGCTCTTGATGAACTGCGGTATCGTGTTGAAGCTGCATGGGCAGCTGTACCTGTACACGCCATCCAAGCTCCGTTTGACTCAATTCCCAGGCGTATCAAGGCCGTTATTACGACCAGGGGTGGTTGTTTTGCGTACTGATTTCTCAGGATCTACGCGCCCAAATTGCCTGAAAATGTAATCAATGAATACCCGTTTATCATTTGCATTTCTTCTTGGTGTAGCAATTTTAATGGCCAGTAGCTTAGTTCTAAGTCTAGGAGACTGATGACCTCAGATGTTAAGTCCCATTTTGCTTAGAGCCATTTGAACCATTTCACGCCACTATGGACACTAGTTAGCGACAACCGTGTCGTGTCGCACTTGTTATAGGCATGCGTAGCGATTCGCTTATTTCGTGCTAAGATGTGTGTGTAAAAACAGATATTTGCACTACAGCGTTATTATAAGTGATGTACCGCGTAAAACTGTCAACTTCAGTTTTTAGTAAGTGGCTCAAGATATCGAAACATGATTTTCAGATTTTGACAGTGTCTATACAGGCGAATATATTGCTGTGCGATGAATTCAAAAATGTTCAAATGTGTGTGAAATCTTATGGGACTTAACTGCTAAGGTCATCAGTCCCGAAGCTTACACACTACTTAACCTAAATTATCCTAAGGACAAACACACACACCCATGCCCGAGGGAGGACTCGAACCTCCGCCGGAATCAGCCGCACATTCCATGACTACAGCGCCTGAGACCACTCGGCTAATCCCGCGTGGGTTGCGATGAATACTTATTGCAGTTGTAACTAGCGAGATATCAAAGCAGCTAATTTTCAAATCTAACGACGAATTTGTCTGAACGGCAACCGATAGCTCGTCAAAATAATATAATAATGTAATGTTTCTTATTGGTTGCAAGGTTGATATTAAACACTCCTTTATACAGCTGCGCAACAAATGGGTAGTAAGAGTGCCGCCACAGCATAGTGCCTGACTGAGCTATACATATGAAGCACTGAATCTGTGTCCACCACTTATCGCCAAATTTCGGCCTTGCATTCAGCCTCTCTCCAGGTTATTTGTATACCGTGTTTTACTGGATGATGTCAGTGATCTCAGTCCTTTTTAAGCTCCTATCAGTCGCGAAATTAAAATCATAGTGAAAATCCGATAAAGCTTTGCGCAGATATGTTGCACGGTGTCTCTACTATACCCATCAATTGCGTTACGTCTCACTTTTCAGTTCTGGGCGCACAGACACCAAGTAAACATGCCAAGAAGTATAGTGTCTCCTAGCATGTGTGAAGTCCTGCTGAAGAGTTTTGCTTGATTTCAAGCAGCCTGACTGCCATGCGTGTCCTTCTTCATCACAATGCAGAAGCTGCAACAACGGCGTCCCTGTAGCGTCTGCGATGGGAAGTGTTTGATCACTCATCATATAGCCCGTACTGGGCTCCCACTGATTGTCATCTCTTTGCTCACCCGAACCGCTAGCTATGGCAGCATTTTGAACAGATAACGAGCTGAAGACTAGCGTGGAGAATTGTCGGAAAGCACAGGCGGCTGCCTTCTCTGGCGAAGGTATTAGAATATTGGTACCACGCTACGACAAATGCCCCTAGTCGTAGCGGCGACTATGTAGAGAAGTAGCTGCGAGGTATAGCTAAATGTTGCAAAGTAAAACATTTTTTTACTTTTACGGTGGTTCCTTTATTAAATTAATTTTGTTGATAGGTGTAAATCACGCACAAAATTCAATATAAACAATGAGTTCCACATTTTACTAGTGTTTCACGAATTTTGATGAATATTCTTTCCAAGGAAGTAATGCTTTCACTTCGGAACGTGTAATATCATGTAGGACATCTTAGCTCGGTGAATAAATAAGGTTTTAAATTTATGAATGAAGTGAACTTGAGTTGTGAGAATTATTGAACTTTTTTTTTGAATAACACGTCACTATAGATCGTTCAGGGGTGGAGTCTGCTAGAAGAAAGATTAGGATCTGTCGACGACGAAATCATTAAAGACAACTTACAAGCTCCTTTCTTTCATAAATTTATTTTGTTGCAATGTTCAAATCGCAAGGTAGCAATTCAATACAGATAGTGAGTATAATTCTCAGTACACTTAACACTGAAAGAAGTTACGCTTTCACTTCAGAACTTACATCATGTGCGACTTTCTTACTGCAAAAAATACGTAAGATTTTCAGTTAAAGAAGCTACAATAAGTTGTTGAGTTGCTTGAACCACTGCGCACCTTCCTGGCTAATAAGATGCTACCCTATATTGCTGTGAACTGCGCTCCACCGGAAATCACAATACGGAGCGTGGCGAATGTATGGCAAACACCGGCGCTTTGTGTACGTATGCGGCCGCCTTAGCGATGCGATGCAAATAGCGATGAATATGCAGCCCGCTAACCGTACCAGGAAAACAATGACGCGCCGGCACTGTTGCCGCCAGCTGCAACACCTCGGCACGAGGCACGTTTCCTGCTAAGGACTCCTGCTCCTTAGCCTCCCCTAAGTGGGGACCCTTCTGCACATCACTAATATGAACATATGGAAGAAGCACGCATACAGTGGAGACAGGAATGATTTGCACTTCAGTGAGTAATGCTACTCTCAACGTTTTAAATTTACAACACAGTTATTCTCATGCGGTGAACGTACTATTTAAAACGAAAGAAAATAACAAAGTTAAACCGACATGCTTTTCCCGCTTTTCTTTTCACGTTTTCACGATCTCTGGGCAAACGTACTGATACATACGACATAGGTGAGGAGGATAGCACAGTAAAGGAAAGCCCTCCAGTTTCAGCTGCTAGATATTCAGAGCTTCGACAAGATAACAAAATTTCTCTTCGAAGGGCAGAAATTGGACAGAAACAAAGGAGGTTGCAATATAAAATAGGTAAAGCATATTTTAACGAAGAGGGAGAATCTCTTTCGGATATCATCTGAAGTGTGGGAAGACACTGCTCAACAGTGCAGCTCATCGGAAATCGTCTGTGCTGCAATACCTGTGTCATAAATAGAAAGAAACGTGGGCAACCGCTTAAGCCCAGCTATAGTGTGCAGTGGTTCATGATAAACCCTCTTCAAAAGTTGACTAATATTTGCTGAAATGGGATTAAAGTCTATTTATTTAAGCGGGTATCGATTCCTTGACTGATCGGCGCATCTCTCTTTTCGGTGACTGTACTGATAAGTTCTGAGTTCCATTGCAGTAGCCTAGTATCCGTATTGAGGAGGTCCTCCAGGATGTAGAACATGTCAGAAAAACAATAATACATGACAGATATTTACAACTCACACAACTAAGCTAATGTACCATTCCACAGGTCCCAAGTGGAATGATCATCACTTTTTTAATGAACACTATGTGAAAGAATCATTTTACAAACACTAATGCACTGAATTTAAAATAAAAAAGTTTTTTTTTTAATTTATAAGGTAATAAACATGTAACAGAACTACTATGATACTTATTTACGATTAACACATTACTGTGCTGAAATGGTGCAAAAGTTAGATTGTACTTACACACAAACACACACACGCACGCACACACACACACACACACACACACACACACACACACACACACACACACACACACACACACACACACACGCACACATATTTACAATGAATACTGAAATGGTGCAGAAAATATGTGCAGTAATGTGTTCATTGTAAATAAGTATTATAGTAGTTCTATTATATGTTTATTACCAATAAATTAAAAAAAACATTTTATTTTAAATTCAGTGCATTACTGTTTGTAAAATGATTCTTTCATATAGTGTTCATTAAAAAAAATAACGATCATTCCACTTGGGACCTGTGGAATGGTACATTAGCTTATTTCCTTTCTTAAACACCGTTCATACAAACGCATCTGTTCCATATGTTACACTCGTAGTTTTTACTCAATAATGATAGGGTATTATTGTAAGGAAAGCAGCAGATAATGTAGCATTAACTATGTGCTGTCGTAGTGCCCAGTAGTTTACTAAATTCTGAGTACTAAAGGCGAAGAGAGAGTCAAAGCACTCTTAATTTATGCATTCTTGAGAAAAATAACCGTACATAATAAGTTGAATAATTTTCCAGTAAGGCGACAGTACATATAAAAAATCCGTAAGTCCCTGGATGCACCTGACAGGTAATGAGTGACATAAATGAAATTTTAAAGTTGATAACACCTGTCAAATAACACCAGTGGCGATCGCGTACATCACAGTGATGTTGTGTTAAATTCAAACTGTTAGGTAGAGGCTGCATAATTAAATACCCGAACTGAAGAATGTAAACTGAAAATTTGTCGGCGAGTAATTAGAAACGGCAATTCACCAATGTAATCTTCGATGTTATGTGGCTTGCCTATTTTCGTAAAGGCAGCATGCATTTTAATGATTGTGAGTTTCCAGTCTCAAAGAAACGGCCAACAGTAAGTGCGAAAATCACGTTTATTTAACTCTTGTTTATCGTCTTGCAGTTAAAACTCGTAAATGCAGCGAGACTCTCAGACTGGTGCAAACATTTCAATAGGATGTCTCTTTGGCTATTCGAGTTGAAAATTGCGCTTTTTACGTTTATATGTTATTGCATTTTTCATTTGGCCTCACCAGTCTGCCTTGAGCCCGTTCCAGTACTTTCAGTACAGAAAAATCAGTGGTAGTCACCGGAATCAAAATCAGAACGACTGCCTTAATTTATAGCTAAGCTACCATCGCGGTGGCCTTCACTGTTCGCTGTAAATAAGTTGTATTTAGGCTGAAGTACAGTGACATTACCCCAGTCGGCAGGTTACTGCAGAAGTAGATACCAGTATCTGTATTGAACAGGACTCCAGGTATAGAAGTCGCAACGCCAGAAAACAGTAGGGAAATGCAGGAAGATCTGCAAATTATCAATGCTTGGGCAAGTGGATTGGCAGTTGACCCTCAGCATAAACGAATCTAACGTACTGGGCATAAATATTCGAAAATATGCAAGAGTATCTGTATAAAGCGACTTAAAGGGGAACGACCACATAAAATTAGTAACATATAAGGCAGATGACAGGTTGAGATTCAGCGTAAGAATCCTTAGGAAGTGTAATCTGTCCAAAAAGGGGACAGCTTACAACACCTTCGCTCGATCGAAGCTTGAATATTGCTCGTAAATCTGGGACATGTATTAGGATTGACGAAAGAGATATAGAAGACCTAAAGAAGAGAAGTGCATTTCGTTACAGCTACGTTTAGTAATCGCGAAAGGGCCACGGAGACGCTCATCCAACTCCGATGGTAGCATTTAGAAGACAGGTGGTGTGCATCGCGGTGTTGTTTACGGTTAAACTTCCGTGAGCGTATTTTCCTAGAAAAGTCAACAATATATTGCTCCCTCCTACGTACATTCGCAAAAAAACTATGAGTGCGAAGCTACAGAGATAGGACCGCACATCGAGGCTTATCGTTTTTCTCCGCACTGCTCGCGACTGGAACAGGAAAGGGCGCAGTGACACTGTTCCACAAAGTACCCTCCACCACACACCAAAGGTGGCTTTCGCAGTACAGATGTGGATGCAGATTTAGATGTAATTTAGTAACGACACTCGACGCCACGAAAGAAAAACAAGCACTAGTTGAGCAGTGCATCTGTCGGCACGCGCTGTCAGAAGGCGAATCGATGAAGCAACCGGGTCGCAACTGCCGATATGGCAGTCATTAGCCGGCGCTGTCGCTGGCCGATACAAGGCGAAACACGCACA
Organism: Schistocerca gregaria; assembly: GCF_023897955.1. Classification (NCBI taxonomy): domain Eukaryota; kingdom Metazoa; phylum Arthropoda; class Insecta; order Orthoptera; family Acrididae; genus Schistocerca; species Schistocerca gregaria. The sequence continues at coordinate 443,675,411 of NC_064923.1, forward strand.
GGTCACGTCAGGGGAGATTACCTTCATGTCGTCCCTGTTTACTGACAAGGTCGCCGCACGCTGGGAATACATTAGTCAGTCGCAACCTAATGCACGTAAACACAGGACGTCATTGTCTCTTTTATATAATACTCGAAACCTATCCCGGCTTCGCACGGGTAGCACTAAGTTCCTACAACCGGACGATTAGTTTACAAGATACAGATACACACAAACTTTACTAGAGAATCGGCCTATGTATTAGTGACAACCGTATCCAGAGACCTACACTAGTTCCTGAAATTAGCTATCACACACAACAGAAAACACGGCGGACAACTTTATCATGTATATAGATTTTTGTCACGCTTCGCTACATTCTGAAATTGTGGGACTGTTTACTGCTTTTTCCATCAAATATGGCCTCATCTGTAGCTGACCAACTCTTAGCTCCAGTCATTGCCACGAGATGTCACTCGAAACGCCAATTAAATACGGAACACATAACTATAAATATGTTGCACGTTCGTCATTACTAATAATTAACATAGACAAACCTGTCTTATGAATCAGTCTGTCTGTTAGTGAAAACCGTGCCAAAATTCCAACATTAGTTTCTCAGATTAGCCATAACATATAGGCGTGTATAGGAACAACCTCCTTGGAGGGAGTAAAAGCAGTAAATTTTAAAATTTTCTATTGAGAATTTTAAGCATAAAAATAATCAGTCATCAGCTGCACAAATTTTCATTAAATTAACTTCTTGAATAGTTTCGGAAAATTAATTTGCCATCCTCACAAGATCACACAATTAGGTTTACATCGGAAAGCAGTCGTCAAGCAAACTCTATACGACGGAGTCATTCTTTAAAATTTTTACGTAGTATCAGTATGTTGGTGCTACTCGTCATATATCTCTCGGCTTTTTTTAATATTTTACTTAGGATGTGAAGTTTTTCTGGTCACTGTATATTCGCTGGTTTTACGTTATTTTTTAACTGCTTGACAGTGCTATGAAATAAATTTTAACGAAGGACTCTATCGTCCAGAGTTTGCTTGACGATTGATTTCCGATGTAAGCTTAATTCTACGATCTCTGGGAGTGGCAAAGTAATTTGTCGAAACTAACTAGTCAAGAAGTACATCTAATAAAAAATTTGTGCACCTGACGACTCATTATTTCTATTCTTAAAACGTGCTTCATAGCTGCTGATTGACAGCCACGAATAAAATTTTATTGGGGACTTCCATTCCTCCACTGAGAAGCTGTGAAGACCGTTCACAGCCAACCCACGGCAGTAGCACGTGTTGATCTGTGGCTGTTCCCACCGTCAGGATTGCTGATGGTGGGACATTTAGAGTGGACTTCGTTTACCATCCCAGGCCAATAAGGGCGCGAGAGGGAATCACATGGTGCGATGGACGCTGGTACCTGGGGACCGAAGCATCAATACTTCCGTCTCTTGTTCGCCATCCTCCGGCCTACCAATGCGGTCCTTTCCAGCACTCCCATGCCATCCTCTGGACTTTGGCCGTAACGGCCACCTTTCCAAGCAATTGCTTGCTTCCTCAGGTGCCTCAATTACACATTCTTTTATCACGCACAAAATCCTCCGACGATTCTCTCTAAATATTGTGGCGACTATTTCAAAGGACCCAATTGGTCTGGACGCCGTTCCCTAACGCTGCTCCTGGTGTTCTGTACAGACAGATGAATGCTGTGGTGGAGCCCACGAAGTTTGTAGTTTGCTTATGGAGATGACTAGAGAATTACACTACACACGCATCCATTATACTGACCCACATGCCACGTATATACATATGAGGCAATTCTTACACATTCGCAAGAAAAAGGGCCAACGTGTGCGGAGGAAGAGCACCCTTTCCGATAGACCGCTAAACCTACCTTGTGGGACATCCTTGCCAACGCTGTCATACGGCATTTATGTTTTGCTAGCAGGTTGTGCATAACCTACAAATTGAACAATCTGCCATAGCAGTGCGTGAGTGTCTGTATTTTCTTCTCTCCTTCGTTCTTCACAAAAAAGGGGGACAAATATCGAAAATTCTGTGAAATTTAAAATTTTCCCGGCGAATTAAATGTTCGAAGAGATTTCGGGATTGAAGTCGGTTGTCGTAAATTTCACGCCAAGATATTTCGACTAGACACTCGCCAGTCAACTTCAGGTGAGCCATGGAAGACTGACGAAGCTGCTGCTCATGTCTGGGCTCTAGCCCATATGGTTCTTGAAGGACCTGTGGCTTTTGCCTTAATACCTACTGTCTCAGCTGGGGATTCCAGAAGCGTGAGGGTTTTCATTTTTGCAAGTGTGGCTTTTTAGTGTCTTAGATATTAAGTCTGGTTAAAGTATTCTTCGGATGCTTGAAGTTTACATGAAAGGGAGCCGGTCGTAATGTAAAAATGTACTGATGAGGTGAATTTTCTGCGTTGGTGTAAAATGACAGAGTTCTGTGCTGAATGTTTGTGCTGACACTGGGCATGTTCGTGTCTCTATGTATGAGTGTATTGGGTACGAACCACGGTGCGTCAGTTGATGAAGAAGACGTCTCCGCTCTGCCTTATACAGCGCACTGAGAGTATTGCCGTGCATGCGTCAGATGCGGGGCCAGGAGGACCACACCGCCCGGCGGCAGCGCCCTCGCTGGTGGAACTGCAAGGATCAGCTATCTTTGATGTCACTCGCTGCAGTCACCGCAGGATTCTGGCGTCTTCGTCCGGAGAAAATCTCGGAGATGACGGCATTCTACGTATTATCCAGCTGGTAGGCGCCGTCATGGTCCACTAGATTTTCCTCGATGCTTATTTCTATGGATTCATTTATAATGGAGTCCCAAAACGATGTTGCTGTGGCCAAAATTAATGTTTTGTCATACTCCATTGACTCTGACGCACGAGAGGCAATACTCTCAGCGCGCTATATCAGGCGGAGACGCCTTCGTCAATCTTCGATAGCTCATCCGAAGACGACTGGCAGGTGTCCAGTCGAAATATCGTGCAGTGAAATTTACGACGACCGACTGCAATCCCTAAATCTCTTCGAACATGGAAAATTATGTCGGAATGGATTTAACACACAGCTACTGCCTTCAGGGTAACATTCGTAGTGTGTCATTCCTATGTATCGTTCTGTTTAGGACATTCGACAGCGGAATAATTAGCGATGTCGCAATAGTAGCCCTATAGCAGAACTTAAATTACATAGCAAAATAAAGAGAACAAAAAACTATTACCAATAATGACACAGTAATAAAATATACAAAAATATGTGGGAATCAGTAACACCGTAGGCAGATCGCCATCGTCGCGTGCACTCACACCCTTTTCTCGAATATGGGGCAAGGTGGCGAATCGGTAGAATAAACTAGACGAGTCATCGGCTTACTCGGAAAGCTGTCCGAGAAAATCGCCATTTAGCGCTTCAGTGTAGGTAGCATCGGCTCGCAGTGCTGTGCACGCACTCAACCCGGTACCTTACAAAACAACGGTAATGCACCTACTGCCAAATTCAGGTGCTGTTGATGGACGTTAGTACTGTACCTGGGCATGATGGAAAGGTTGATTCTGAAATGTTCTCTTATCTGATGAAGCGTGCCTACATTTATCCAGGTACGTCAACTCACAGAACCGTCGACGGCGGCGTTTGAACTATCCTGTCATAAAAAAAACCTCATTATACTCTCATTGTCCTGCATGAAATAACCGTTAAGTCTTTCGATATTTTTAATTCCTCTGAAAGAAGGTTGCAGTACCTTGTTCAGATACCAGCAGTTACAACTTCCGTGAATCAAATCTGTCCTATAGTGCTCAAAATGACTCAAATGGCTCTGAGCACTATGGGACTTAACATCTGTGGTCATCGGCCCCCTAGAACTTAGAACTACTTAAACCTAACTAACCTAAGGACATCACACACATCCATGCCCGAGGCAGGATTCGAACCTGCGACGGTAGCGGTCACGCGGTTCCAGACTGTAGCACCTAGAACCGCACGGCCAACACCGGCCGGCTATCCTATAGTGCATATTGCATTAATTGCACACTACACTCCTGTTTTCGTATCACACACAGGCTCTTGATGTACACTATGTGATCAAAAGTATACGGACACCTGGCTGAAAATGACTTAGAAGTTCATGGCGCCCTCCTGCGGTAATGCTGGAATTCAATATGGTGTTGGCCCACCGTTAGCCTTGATGACAACTTCCACTCTCGGAGGCATACGTTCAATCAGGTGCTGGAAGGTTACTTGGGGAATGACAGGAGTACTTTCTGAAGGTGTTTGGGTGGAGTGTAGCTTTGTGTGGAAGTGAAAAGACGACAGACTATAAGTACTGTAGTTGAGACAACAAGAGGATAGAAACGAGGAGCTTTTGAAATTTGGTACTACAGAAGAATGCTGAAGTTTACATGGATAAACTGAATAACCAATGATTGAGTATTGAACCGAACGGATAAAAAAAGAAATTTTTGGCCGGACTTTACTAACAGAAGGCATCAGTTGGCAGGACACATCCTGAGGCCTGAGGTATTGAAGGAAGTGTGCGGGGTAAAAACTGTAGAGGGAGACCATGAGGTGAGTACAGTAAGCAATTCAAATGGATGTAGACTGCAATAGCTATTCGAATATGTAGAGACACAGACTGCACAGAGTAGAGCAGCGCGGAGAGCTGCGTCATACCGTGCTTTAGACTGAACACAACAACAACATCAACAATAAGTTGTTAATTGGATTCTTAATGCTGTCAGGCTAATCCTGATAGTCTCTGTCACGAGAGGCGATCATCTATTACTGCGAAACCTCTGAAGTTCCTTATTTATCATGAGCCAATTCTTCAGACGCGTATTAGGCTTGTTGACTAATGCACATTTGTATACAGAATGTCTCAGGATGAATAGCTCAATATTCAGGGATAAAACAGGAATGTTCGCTCGAAGGAAAAGACATAGACTCTAAAATGTATACCTCAAAAGCTAAGAGCATTTCTTCATCTTCCATACTGCGAAACGAATATCTTCTACTGCTAGCTATCTCTTTGCTTCCCATATTTTGAGAAGTGGTAGTATGGACTAAAACAAGAAAAAAAGTGTTCAGTAAACATGGGGTCTAAAGTGCGTACCGTATGTGCTTTGAGCACTCGTTCAGCAGAAGAGATTTGTATCACAGTAAAAAAGATGAACAAGTACTTATAGCCCTTAATAAATGCGTTTTAGAGCCAAGTTTACTTGACATTTTTTTTCTTGTTTAGGTCCATACCACCTCCTCCCAGAATTTGGGAACTAAAGAGCTTGGAGTGGAAAAGATTTGTTTCACAGCAGTATTGAAGATGAAGAAGTGGTCATAGCTCTTAAGGTGTGCATTTTAGACGCTTTGTTTACCAGACCTTTTTGCTTCGAATGGTAGTTCTTGTCATTTCCCTCAATACTGAACATTTCTCCTGGGACTCTCTCTATGTCGAACCTCTCCAGCCTGTCCTCGGTCGCCTTATGTTTCTTCGACATGGTACATTAAAATCATAAAACGAGTTGTACAATGTGTACAAATTGTACAGGGTGTTTTAGGAGGAGCAGTAATTTTTTAGGAGGTTTTAGATTAACTCGAATAAAACATCCACGCAACTTGGGTCCAGTTTGTACTGATTACAAAGATGCACCTGCTAGAACTGTGTAATTCCTCTTTCACTTCAAATAAAATATTAAAGGGTAATTATGTGACTACTAGCAAAAAGACAAAGCGGAATTATCTTAATGACGTGAGCTAAGGAAAAAATCGGCGTAATCAGTGATCGCTAATTCGCTGCTAAAAGGGTGATGCATGACCGTGAATCGGGATTTTAATGCCTATATGCGTTCTAAAATGCAATGATTTTTTAAGGTATTGGCTCTTGTGTAATAAATTTAGAATCACTGCAGTTTCTGCTATCGACCATGGGATTTGCATTTGAAGCTGCGTCAATGACATCCAATCAATGGCATCGCCAAATTAGCATCGCCCAGCTTATCTCGTTGCTCACTGCACAAAAAGGTACGGGAGTATTTAAAAATCAATGTTAGTTTTAAATAAAAAACATCGTCTCTCTCAAGACTGTATTACTAAACTAAGATGTACAGAATCTATATTGTAGCCACCTCATATTAACCGTTGTGACTGAGGCGCACGAAAAGGCCTGACGCAGAAAGCTAAATTTTATCCATCACTATTTGTCTTTTAAACAAAATCCCAACGGTTATCCAGAGTTTACTGACGTCATAATTGTTTAACTGTGCGTTAATAAGGCTGTGTAGGTTTTATTTATTTATTTATTGTTCCGTGGGACCAAATTAAGGAGAAGTCTCCATGGTCATGGAACGAATCAATACATGAAATTATAACACGATAGTAGAAACAGATAAAATGAAATATAAGAAATACATTCAGGCGACAATTCGTAAGTTTAAATAAAGAAAGTCAACAATGTAACACTGGAATTTGCTTAATTTTTCAGCTCTTCCAGGAGCTCCTCGACAGAATATATAAAGTTGTATTATAAATGTAATCCAAATAGATGCTCAGAGAAGATGTTATGCACAGACAGACGTTTAGCTCCAAAGATGATTTTCATACATTCTATCTTCGACTTCAAAGCACTTTCGATGTCTCTTGACAACACCTCGTGTAGCTCGTCTTTGGTCGTCATGGCGTTCCTTCATGGGGGAAGCGCTATTCACAATCTGAACGACCAATTCATCTCTTATGTGTACTTTTTCTTCTTCGGCTTCGCCTTTCATCCACCCCCCATAGACAAAAATCTAAGGAACTGCAATGAAATGAATGCCCCTAGCTGCATACAGGCGTTGATATAAGTCAACGGGGCCAGTTGAAAATGTGTGCCCCGACTAGGACTCGAACCCGGGCTCTCCTGATTATATGGCAGACGCTCTATCCATCTGAGTCACCGAACCCACATTCCCAGCTTATTGTCCCGCACTATATACATAGTGCCCTTGCCCATTATACTCATTGCTCGCCGATTCCTGTAAGAGTTCGGGCACTTTGTGCATCCACACAGAAGAAGAAGGTGGTCAAATGGCCGGTGAGCCTTAACTATATATATATAAAAGTCTAAGGGGTACAGGCCATACACATACAGGATAATGGGGCTAAAATGGAGCTTTTGCGGGTGCTGGCAGTCCTTTCGTTTAGTGCATTATTCGTATTCTTCTTGTGAGAAGATCCAGTTCAAACATATCACTATCAATCTACACTAGCGCTCTGGAGTAGCCTCAAAAATCAACAGAGTCCGCTGGGCCCATTAAACCCGCTACATCAGAATACGACGCCAATGTACTGAGCACTCTGCAATGCAATAACGTGACACAAGTCATGGGATGCGTCCTAACATCGTTTCGAACCTCCTTTTGCCCGGTGCAGTGCAGGAACTGGACGTGACATGGACTCAACAAGGCGTTGGAAGTCCCATGCAGAAATACTGAGCCATGCATGCTCTGTGGCCGTCCATGATTACTAAGGTGTTGCCGGTGCAGAATTTGTGCACAAACTGAACCCTCGATTCGATGGGATTCCTGTCGAGCGATCTGGGCGGCCAAATCAGTCGCTCGAACTGTCCAGAATGCTCTTCAAACCAGTCGCGAACAGTTGTGACCCAGTGACAAAGCGCACTGTCATTCATAAAAAATCCATCGCTGTTTGGTCTCCAGGAAGCCGAATATAGCCATTTCCAGCTTGTCTTGCTGAACAAGAGGACCCGGTCCATTACATGGTCTGAGTCACGCTCGAACACTACAATCAGCTTTTACCAACTGAAACCGGGACGTATCTGACCGGGCCAAGGTTTTTCAGCGGTCTATTGTCCAATTGATATGGTGAAGAGCCAAGGAGAGTCACCCAGGCGATGTTGTGCTGTTAGCAAAGAAACGCGGGTCGGTTGTGTGTTGCCATAGCCCATTAACTCCAAATTTCGCAGCACTGTCCTAACGGGTGTATTCCTCGTATTCCCACATTGATTTCTGCGTGTATTTCACCCAGTGTTGCTTGTCTAGTAGCTCTGACAACTCTAAGCAAACGCCGCTGCTCTCGGTCGTTAAGTGAAGGCTGTTGTCTGTAGTGAGAGGTAACGCCTAAAATGCGATATTCTCGGCACACGCTTGACACTGTGCATCTCGAAATATTGAATTCCCTAACGATTTACGAAATGCAATGTCACATGCATCTAGCTCCAACTATCATTCCACACTCAAAGTCTGTTAATTCCCGTCATGCCGCCATAGTCACGTCGGAAACCTTTTCACACGAATCACCTAAGTACAAATTATAGCTCCGCTAATGCACTGCCGTTTTATAACTTTTGTACTCTATACTACCTCCGTCTGTAAATGTGCACATCCCTAGCCCACGACTTGTCACCTCAGTGTATACCTGCGCCAAAAGTAGTGCATCCATATGTGGACACAACATTACCACCTTTTCCTTCCGATTCGGAACTTGCCTCCCCCGTCAATGAATAACACGTTTTATCAGTGGTCTATCATATTGTATCGTGAAATGGATTGACCTTAGTGAATCGGACTGACACCGCCTAGTAGTGCGTGTGAGCTGTTCGCCAAAGCAAAGACCAGGCCGTGTCCCGCAGTAAAGCAGCTCCGGAAGATGTGCGCGGGCCGTGATGTTGCGGCTGCTGAGTTGGGCCCATTGTTTGCGCGGCATCTCCTCCCCATTGTCTTCCAGCCCGTTTCTCCGCACCAGGTGGGCCTTCCCTGCTGGAGTCTCCTTTCTCCTGTTCAGTCACGTTTGGTTTCCATACCCAACAGCCTCAGCATAAAGATCCAGCTTCTGACTTAAACCACTCTGACTTTGCTTCAAATTGTTGAGAATAAAACAGAAAATTATTTTAGATACAGAACACAGTGCATGTAGTTCAAATGAGATCTCTCGATCTGAGCCATTCGGAGACACAGTACAGGGTGATTTTGATGAATGGGGACAAACTGCAGAGGAACAGTAATGTTGTCCACGACAGATGCCATCATCCGTATCACTTACAACGCGTGCAGTCCTTGCCACTTGTGGACTTGCCTCCGCGACGATCTTGTAGCACAGACACCACCTTGAGCGAGGAGCTAAACCACTAGTACAGACACAACATTTCCATTTTTCTGGTGGGTGCTTTCAATCACTGAAACCTACGCTTTCCATGATCTTTTATCTCGACCTTCAAGTGGATTTACGTCCCTTGGAACGCATTTCCAGCCAAATGTCCACATGATTTTTTGTACTCCTTATTCTCTCAGGAATTGTTTCATGCAGTTTCTCCCCATTCAGCAAAGTCACCCAGTAGAGATCTACAAAGTGTGTAAATTTCAGAGTTTTTACGTGATTTTTGAAGGAGATAGCGACTTTACACATCATACTTGTGATGCCTTAAATAACTACAAATCTGCAAAAAATGCAGTTATTCGAAAGCATATTCATAGCGCAAGCGATGTGACACGCAACTTTGGAAATATGCGTTGCAAAATGAGATATTTTGACAGTCAACGAAAAAACGTATATCACTGAGCTAAATAGCGTTCGAGATATGGACATGATACATTTGAAATTTAGAGACACTATGGAGATGTATGCCACATGTGAATTTCAGGATTTGATTTTAACGAGTAAAACGATTTCCTAACGCCGCAGAGAGTGGAGCTTTTTTGCAGATGCAAACCAATTTAAACCAGACTATGGCCCTACCAACGTTTACCCAGTACTCAGTTGGGAAAAGACGACATATGTAAAGGGAATCACAATTACTTCTTCCACACTGTTCATCATTCCGAACGCATCATTGTGATTGACGTCAGAGAGATCATACTTATATTTTTGATATTTGTCATATTTCGTAAACAAATCGAAATGAGCGGTGATTTTACTAACTGCTGCAACTACCGTACAGTTTTGTTGGGGAAGGTATGTGCACACTCAACAAAGGATGCTGGCTGTCCCTGCCCTGCCGGTGCAGACTGGGCTCGTGCCGGCGGCGGCGACAGGACCGGTTCTGCTGCGCCGCTTTCCCTGCGATGCCTCGCAGTAGGTTCGCAACCGCGACCCGCCGGTCGCAACGTTGCCACGCTGCCTCTCTTCATGTTTTGAGTATCACTCCTACGAGCTCTGTCAGCACTCGGAGAGCTTACCGTTTTGTCAAATGGTTCAAATGCCTCTGAGCGCTATGGGACTTAACATCTGAGGTCATCAGTCCCCTAGAACTTAGAACTACTTAAACCTAACTAACCTAAGGACATCACATACAGCCATGCTCGAGGCAGAATCGAACCTGCGACCGTAGTGGTCGCTCGGTTCCAGACTGAAGCGCCTGCAACCGCCCGGCCATACTGGCCGGCTACCGTTTTGTCCTTCAGAGGATGGCTTCAGGTGTTACTGAGATAACCACTGACTGTCATAGTTATGTGCCAAACCTCAGACAGTTATCAATACAAATCAAGCTTCTGCGTTTCAGAACTCTTAGCACATTATTTGCTCTAACTGAGCTGCACACAGGATCTACCACTTACGAGCTGTTCGGCTCCTTTTCTCTGGTGCTTCTAAAGATGTTTTCAGTTTTTTTTTCTTTTGTGATATGTAACTCGAGCCACCAACAAAACAAAAACTGGTCATCGTATGTTTCATGTCTGCCCAGTGTCCACGGAATGTGTCATATTCATTCTTTCATATTCATTCTTCTTAGAAACACAATGTTCCTTAAAGCTTAACTTTATGTACCCTACAGACAAATCCAGGCAATGTTCTTAAACATTGTTCATAGTATAGGCAGACTGAATTGTTTGAGTAATGAGCCATGTACAATTAGGGACCATTTGTGCAATTACGAGGCGAGCTGGGAGCGAGACGTAAGGGATTCCAATTGGGAAAAATAAGGATTACCAGTTTCTGTTATGTACCTTATAATAAGCAGAAACCTCCAAAAACGCTTGACTGGGAACAAACTGAACTGAGAACTTCGAACTACTTGAAAAAAAAAAGGTTCAAATGGCTCTGAGCACTATGGGACTTAGCTTCTGAGGTCATCACTCCCCTAGAACTTAGAACTACTTAAACCTAACTAACCTAAGGACGTCACACATATCCATGCCCGAAGCAGGATTCGAACCTGCGACCGCAGCGGTCGCGCGGTTCCAGACTGTATCGCCTAGAACCGCTCGGCCACGCTGGCCGGCAACTATTTGAAATTTATTTCTGGAACAATGTTGTCTATTGGGGCCGAGTGGAGTATTTTTTATCTATATACAGGATAATTATAAAGTCCGTCAAACATTTTTACTAAATCCATTTAAGCAAACGGCTAAACACAACATAACATATGACACAGTAGGTGAAAGACAAATTTTCAGATGTTGAGTACTTTATGTAATGCCAGTTCCAAGATGCTACTCCAGGCGGGTGTTCAAAATGGCTCTGAGCACTATGGGACTCAACTGCTGTGGTCATTAGTCCCCTAGAACTTAGAACTACTTAAACCTAACTAACCTAAGGACATCACACACATCCATGCCCGAGGCAGGATTCGAACCTGCGACCGTAGCAGTCGCACGGTTCCGGACTGCGCGCCTAGAACCGCGAGACCACCGCGGCCGGCCAGGCGGGTGTAAAATGAATGTGCGCAACGGAAAATAACGGACGCTACAATGATGATTTGGCCCTGTCTGACTACCCCCTGAACCAGATCTTAGGATGTCTTAATCGACTTTAACATATAAATTACAACCTAAACATAAATCAGTGATTAAGGCAACCAATACTACTAAATGATAAACGCTGTTTCCGCTTATATATTTATTGTATATTAGAAAGAAACCTTTATATTACAAAGTTTACATTTCCTAAGTAAAATTACTAATCAATTGCCCAACTCAGCACCTTATTACGACTGCGCGATCTAATATCAAAAACGCGAAACGACTGACATCATCTACATACCATACACTAGAAGACACTACTTTCAAAAATGATCTACGGTGGTGTGGAACTTCAGTGGAAAGAAACTAACGTGATCACAGCTGTGATAATAAGCCGAAGCTATTTGCGATACCACCGTATGTACTGCGTCCGGTGCGTCGAAGTGATGGTTCTCCTACTCATCTGCGACGATGGAAGAACTCCAGCCACAGATAACCTATTTCAAACACTAGAACGGCAGAAGGCGGTCCTCTGACTAATATACTGTGATACTGTCTTCTCCTCTCTGTGTTCTACAGACGAGAAACGCGAACTCCCAGCCACAAAGACGGAGTTCAGATAAGGTCTCAACGTAAGTATAGGCAGAGGAAGTGCTGTTAAATATTGAACGCTGCGTACTCAACCACGACTTCCAAACCGGAGGTGAAGTCCAGAATCGTATAGGTTTGCAACAGTACAGTGCCTAACTGTTCTAACTATAAACTCTCCTGAGGGCAAAGACAGCAAGTCCGTCTGTACCAACAAAAGCTGATGTCGAGCCGTCACCCACAGGCGCTCACAACGGAGGACGTCGTCTCTCCGTCGCTGGCCTCCCAGCATGGCTCAGCTCCCCACCATCGTAATTCCGAAAACAAATCATATTCCCGAAAGCACGGAATATTCTCCCTCTCTACATATTCTTCCGAACGCCGACCAACTATATTTTAGTCTTTTGTCGTCCAGCGCGAAAAGCTTGCAAGGAAAAACCTGTACTCGTACAATGGTACGCTTCTGAGTAAAAATACTTGAAAATAACCCAGCCTGCGTGGTTTCCGAGGCGCCACTTCTCCGATCCTCTCACCTGCGTCCAAGATATTCAGCGTTCGGAAGTATTATCCTGTTATCCTTCCGGCCCTACTACAATAGCGGCCGGTCGCGACTCTATTGTGCCCCAGCCTTCAGGCATCTCAACGTCCATCTTGCTACTTCCTGTGTTTAAGCAGGACCAACACACCTGTGTAGGCCTTCCACCCAGGGCTTGAGTTCCGCCTGCCGTTTCTTTTCCACTGTCGTTCCAACCTCTACTAGTATGATAATAAAGACATTCCATCAGCTTCCATGCAAAAAACGTTAATTATTTACAAGGCGTACGTGACAATGTCAGTCTCCTTCATATAATCCGATATACGATGTACAACCTACCACATGATACATAATGGTGTTTGAAGATCATGTCAAAGTATGTGGATGACTTCTTGTAAGGTGCGAAATTATAGCCACCTTTTGGTTTGTTTGAAAATCCGTCGACAAGCCACTGACTGCAGAACTGTTAATGGTATCACCTATGCCGACACGCTGTAACTGTGGCTCATGCCGCAACTTGAAACTGATAGCAAGGACTCCATCTTTCGACAAGATGGCGTCCCTCCGCAGTTGTGTACGAGATTACTTGAATGAGTCGTTGCTCCGCCGCTGTATAGAAAGCGTCGCGGTCGCTCACCTCGCACTACTCGAGTGCCCACCGCGCTCGCTGGACTTGACGCCTTGCGACTTTTTCGTGTCGGCTTACATAAAGGTTAGCGTTTATGTTCCATTTGTACCAAAGAACCTCGAAGGTCTGCGACACTGCGTCGCAGCAGCTACTCTTACCGTCACTTCTGATATTCTGGGCCGGGTATAGCCGGAATTAGACTTTCTAATAGAAGCGTGCCGAATAGTGGACACATAGCACACTTATTTATAACACTGAAAAAAACTGAGCATTTGCCTTTCACATACTGTATCATTTAACACGTTCTTCTTGGCCATTTATCTGCACTAAATTTCTCAGTTGCTTTTGTGGACTTAATTACGCTGTATTTCATTACTTTGGGAAGAAACAGATGTTTTAGTAATGGCCCATGGTAAACTCAGGGACTTTTGAGATAAACACCAGCCGAACTGGTTGTGGGACAGAGGGAAGTCCAATTGGGAATATTTAGGAAGGTTTCCCGGTTTCAATAATTGCATGACAACCGATGAAAACCTCCCAAAAACCTTGATCAGAAATGGAGCACGAGAACTACTTTTAATTTAATTCTAGGATAATATGTTCCAGACAAAAGTATCAAAGGCAGATATATATGAAAGTGTATGTTTTTGTATGTAAACGAGGTATATTTGAAGGTGTATGTGTTTGTATGTACAGAGTTAAGTCTATGGTTTCCTTGACATAAGCAATATACTGACAACGCAAAGGGAGTCACGGATACTCCATCATTTTTCGGGCATGCGTCTGAGACAGTGTTATTTCTTCTTCCGACATTTCGGCTGATAAACGACCAGCCATCCCAGTGACGGGTATTTATTACCAGTAGTAGCAAAACACAACTGAGAGGCCGTGCGGCTTCAGTCTGGAACCGCGTGACCGCTACGACCGCCGGTTCGAATCCTGCCTCGGGCATGGATGTGTGTGACGTCCTTAGGTTAGTTAGGTTTAAGTAGTTCTAAGTTCTAGGGGACTGATGACCTCAGATGTTAAGTCCCATAGTGCTCAGAGCCATTTTTGAACGACAGAGAGCGCTCTATCGCAGAACTGTGGAAACAGCTTCAAGAGGCACATTCTTCACTCCGCTGGCGGTGAGTTTGCTCAAACGGTTGCGCACATAAAATTAAACTTTCAACTACGTTCTCTTATGTAAGAGGACCAAAACGATGCTTTTCGTTTACACTAGACGCTTCAAGAAACGCGCCATTACCTGTCTCTCTTGGACCTTCCTCAGTTCATACTTCGAAAATTCCAAATATCTTCAGAAACACCAGACATCATGAAGCCGATAACCCCTCGAAATCCGCTACGCCTTTCTTAGGGTAATGAAATGTCTGGGTGGTTGAATGGAAAGCTCCTGCTTAATGTAAGGCGATGTGAACGAATACTTCTTGCTTCACTTATACTTGACGGAATGTCTGTTGGCGAAAGGATATTGCGATTATCTAAGGTTGCATGTTTAGATTTGAGCCAAATTTTATTCCCTAGAAGCGTGAGATGAACTGCTTTTCTGGCAGTAAAAATGAAGGAATATAGATGTGAATGAGTTAATTAATCCTTGCACATTCTTTGTATTTCCAGAGCTATTCACACTAATGCGGAGTCAGCACATGATAGGTACCAATGGGCACCTGACACCAGTTTCTTTTGCCGCCTGTCCATCCCGTTGACGCAACGCAAGTTTATCCTAAACTGTGAACAACACCTCCTACCGAATCGTATTAACAATCTTTACATGCTAGCATATTGTTTGTTATATCGGAATCAGGACACCAGTGCGGTTTTGGCTATACAGATATAGGACACATTTTAGAACCACTGAAAGTGGGTACGATTGCAGATCAACAGTATTTAACACCGCTTGTGGCTCTTACGTGCGTTTAAATCATTTCTCAGCCTCGCAACACTATACGCTACGCTACAGATCACGATTCTTTGTAACGAAAGATGTCCGTTGGAGGAAATAAGGAAATGCGTTTCATTGACTATATCAAGTTGTAGTGGCGGTCCCCATTGGTCTCTCTCCCAGTGAACAAAGTCAGCTAGAAGCTCGTCGACGTTTCTCGGAAGTAGACTTTTTAAGTTTTACCAGATGACGACTGGTATCTGCTGAGTTGGGGAGGCTGGTACGGCGCCAATGGGTTCCTGCGTGGTATGCTACCCGCGCGCCACGTACTACGCTCGAGGCAGCTGCCAATTCACAGTTCCCGACTGCGGCGCAGCCACCGGCAAAGGAAAGGTGGTGGTGTCAGGAAGTCCTTCGCCTGCCCTTGTACCGTGCATTACAAAAACTAACTACCTCCTCGTCATTTCAGATGTCCACGCCTTCCTACTTCATCAATAACAAGATGAAGAGCAAGTTATCAGTATCTACGGTTAGGTAGTACTGATAATAAATTTTTCTCTTAGTCATGCAGTACTGATGCCACCGGTAGTCCCAGTGCCGATGTAATGGATAATTTTTATGGCAAAGCGCTAATAAGTAGCCTCAAACAGTAAGAAAAAAAGGAGCGTAAGCCAAACATAACAACAGCTATATTTATGCAGATCACGCCATTGCTCTGGGAAATGCTGTGAGCGCATTAATACAGGCTGGATCGCGAAAAACCGGCCCAGTGTACAGTCCGCTCACCAGTTACGCACGAACTGTTGCCGGCACGAGCAGATACAACAGCGTTAGCTTACTTGTTATTTCTTTATTAACTAGTTATTACTTGTTTAATTATTCGTTGTTGTATCTGCTCGTAACAGGCAACAATTTGTGCGTAACAGGCGAGAATTTTGTACTCGGACCCGGTTTTTCATGCGCCACCTTTAAAAAACATAAGTGTGTCTCAACATTTTCTGAATTAATTTTATTTGAAACATAATGTACATTGCCTGCGTTGGGTAATGGAGGGAGGGGCCCCTGGGGAGGTGGGGGATACACATATTTCTTGATTCATCATTAAGAAAATACGTTTGCTGAAGTTAACAGAATGATGCCCAAACGTTTCATTTCTGTATTACAACTCGCACTGAAGGGTCATCAACATCTCCACTATAATTTCACATTTTCACCAGGAACTTCGCTCACTAACGGAATGAGCATTTGAGATAGATTGAAACTTCTTTCCTTAGCCCGAAGTAGGAACTGTCTTCTATGCTTTTGCTGTCACTGCTTTCGCCACTGAGCTGTCAGACAATCCTGCATAGACCGACAGAGGTCTTAGAGATATAAACAACACTTCTCTCTGAAAAATGCAACAGCAATGTGTTCAACTGCGATAATAGAGGAATAGAATTTATGAGAGGAATTAATGGCTAAGATAATGACCTACAACTACAAAGTACGATTAGCGAACTTGGTTTAACTTCATGTACCCAGGCAGGGCTCTTCCTTAAAGACAGCGGTCGAGCTCCACTCTCATGCAGCACGCATTGTCACCTCGGAAGAAACTTTTGTGACATGTTCTAATATCCCTCGCTGATATAGGTTTCACATGATTACACATGCGATAGAAAAAACTGTGAAGTTTTATCAAATCCGAAGGAAGTTTACAGGTCAACAGCGACCTATAAGGTTTGTAAGTAATAGGGTCCAAATTCCTGTCTCGCCAGCCTGTTTTAAGGTCTCCGTAAATTACTTAAGATGAATGCTGGAATAGTTCCTTTCAAAAGGCCATGGCCGATGTTTTACTCCAACACTCTTCAAATAATCTTGTGTTACGTCACTAGTTCTCATGACTACAAGTACAGACCCTCGTTTTAATAGGATTAGCGTAAAGATATTTTTCTGCATAGTACTTAACTGAAGCTTTCAGATCTTTCCTGAAATAATCTTCCTTGTGCAGTTTTGTTCTGTCACTGTATAGGTAAAGCTATTTGCAAAACTTGAGAATCTCGCGGCATATCTTCAGGTAACTTGCGGGAATCCAGCCAGGTGAAACCTTCGACGACTGCTGATTTTTGTCAAATGAACATACCGATCTTTTCAAGGAGCAAATGAAACAAGAAATCGCTGTGCATGTCAATTTAAACTCTCGGTGGACGTGGCTACGCTAACTAGGAAGCGAGAAGACGGTGTACGCTAAAGGACAACACATGCCCTGAACGAACTAGCCTCACCACACAGTCAAAGGTAACCATCTTCAATCTTCGTACAAAATATAGCCTGTTGGTTTGCTCCACAGTTTTGATAAACTTTAGAAATGATATTATATAACACCATAAGTTGCTGTTTGAAGTATTTTATAATAAGCGACCGGTTTCGGTCCAAAACCATTCTCCAGCCAACTTTGGTTGACAGCAAGAGTTATATTTTAACGCTATTGTACTCCAAGGTAATCCTTGCTGTCATCCCGGAGCTGTGCTAAAAATGATCTTTGACCAACGTCGGTAGCTTATTAAATAATATTTTAATAGCAGCTTATGACATTGCAAGATGTCATTTCTAAACCTGGATGGGACTGATAGTGAAATATTAACCAACACTGGGCGAACAAGTAGCACTAATTTTGTCCCTCTGACGTATGACCAGGGAGAGGACAGGTCTCCTAGCAGAATTTAAGCAAGATCCTCTGTTTCTGTTTATAAGGTCACTACCCATTTGTATCTTTGCGCAAAGGCTAGTCGTTCGTGTAGATGTTAAACAGAGAAGGAAATAGCACATTGTAGCTAGCGCGTGCCGGTGAACGGCGAGAGGAGGAGGTGTTCGCGTGGCCAGACCGGTCCAGCGCTATACATAGCGCTGATGTCAGACCGGCACCTCTGCAGCGCCTTCACCTCCTCGCTGCAGACAATGCCTTATGCGTCGCCGCTGCACCCGGAGCACAATCTCCACTCTCTACTTGTCCGAGTCAGTCGTAACATAGAAACTTATAAAGAGGACTATCTCGCAGGCAAGGTCGTGTTTCCGTATACTGAGACAACTTCACAGACACCACTGTACAGGGTGAAAATTCCTTAAACCGACAAACTCTGGGAGGTTGCACGGGACATCCAAACAAATAGTTTTCTCTAATGTCATATTTTCCTGTCAGGATTTTTTAAACTGGTGGAGGGAATTTTCTCAGGGTGTAAATTAATTAATCTAACAAACTCTGGGAGGTTCCACGGGGAACTGAAAATACTTTTTCTGATGTGTTTTCCTGCTAGGACAAAAATTAACACAAACAGCTTTTAATTCTTTATTACCAAGAGACAACACAACAAATTTACTTCAATTACAGCGAGATTCGAAACTGCCTCAATTTACCTGCAAACAGAGGCTACACAAGTAGGTCATTTTCTGTCTAACACGGTCAAATAATTCAGGAGGGTCTTTAACTCCTGCTGCTGCTACTACCATCTGGGCAACCAGATTCTCACCTGATTCAACAGGAGTTTTGTAAACCAGGTTGGACATCTCTCGTGACACAAAAAAGTCCAGAGGGATCAAATCAGGGAATTGAGAAGGCCATTGTAAAGGATCACCACTACCAGTCCACTTTTCTGGGAGCTGTCGGTTCAAAGATCGACACACAATACTACTGAAATGCGCCGGTGCCAGATGCTCTGTCTTCTAGGGAGTGGCGCGTCACCCGGCACCTTTGTCAATGCTCTGGCGAGGAAACTGTCATTTAATAGCCCAGGTAGGAGATATGACCCAATTAAACAGCCACCAATAAAATATGCCCACAGATTCACGTAGAACCGCAGCACGCGAGGGAGAATAAATATGGCATGTGGATTGATGTCACTCAACACATGCGAATTGTGGATGTTGAAGATCCATTCACGCCCAAACGTTGCTTCATCCATAAACAGCACAGGGAAAGAAATGTAGGGTGTCTGACACTGCCAAAACTGTGCTTTGGGTGGATAATCATCTGGTGCCAGGTTGTGCGCACGCTGTAGGTGAAATGGATTGACAATTGCTCGTGAAAGACGGTTTTACATTCTTCTGATTCGTCCCCATCAGATACGCAATTGCACGAGTGCTGAGAGCGGTTACGCTCTCTACCGGACTCAGGATTGGGGCTGGAAATCATTAAAAGAAAGGCGTTTTTCGTTGCGACGTAATCTTTTCTCGAAATTCCAATCACCAACATCCTCCTACGAACGCGAAAATATTTTGTTGGCATCGACCTACACAGAGAGGAACGATCACCACGATAAAATAAGGGAAATCAGAGCTCGTACGGGAAGCTATAGGTGTTCTTTCTTTCCACCTGCTATACGATATTGGAATAACAGAGAATTGTGAAGGTGGTTCGATGAACCCTCCGCCAGGCACTTAAATGTGATTTTCAGAGTATCCATGTAGATTTAGATGTAGATGTAGATGAACAAATGCTCACATTATGACATCAGAGAAAAAATTTGTTCTTGTGTTCCGTACAACTTTCCAGAGTTCGTCGGTTTAAATAATTTTCATCCTGTATCTCCCGAATGCGTCTATCACTACGCAGTGACGTGTGTGCTGTTTTGCAGCTTACCGAGAAATTAAAGCTCTCGACCGACAATGAATCTCGGACGACTGACAAAATAATTGACAGCTGTCTGCTTACAGAACTACTACCATAGTAACAATCTCTCGGAGAATGACACTGGGCACGCCACATAAACGATTTATCAGACTCATCAGCACTAGCAGATGCTCGCTGAAAAATTTGTCTACAGGGCAGTATCGTTATTGAACTATCGTAAAGAAATGAGGAAAATTGGCACATCCAGAATGAACATGTCGACCCCATGAAGAAGAAGAAAAGAAGATTTTGAATGCTGCAGCTCTATGCGAAATAACCATTCGTTGAGGTGTGACTTTTGCTGAGGTGTACGAGTATGTTTACATTTAAGTAGGCTGGGTCGACGGAGATTTGAACCTCGCTCCTCCCGAAATCAATCTCAGTGTTGCACTGGAGGAGCATTTTCGTTTCAAGAATGCGTTGGGACTTCGTTACGAGCGTTAATCGTTAAGTTTCAATTATCACCTCGAAAAAAACATGTTATTTCTTGTTTACTTGCAGACACCTTTGTGCTGCCTTGGCCCACAGTGAAACCCCGGGCCGCAGTACCGTATCACTCCGCTAGTGCAAACAAAATGGCGCATTGAGAAAGTGTAGTATCCTGCGGTAATTCGCTTTCTGCAGAAGCAGAACGGTGCAGCTGTGTCAGACCCTTCCAGAAGATTTCCTTAGCTGTCCGGATTGGCTTGACGCAGTATATCGGCTTCTGTCAAAAAAAAACTAATTATCTTGTACTACACTTTCTCAATGCGCCATTTTGTTTTGACTACTCTAGCTGGGTGTTAAGGCCCTGGCATGGAGATTTCACTGACGACCAGGATTACCGACATGTACGCTTAAACAAACAAAAACTTAATTAAGTAATGTTAATCATAACTTTATGACTAACACTCGTACGTCTGCTGTAGTCACAAAGTTGTAATAACGAGGGTTGTTTGGTAAGTCCGGCAAAAAAGCAAGAAAAAATGTTTGTTTTGCAAGCAGTTCACCGTACATCTCGACATAGTCTCCTTTGAGGGATACACACTTGGTCCAGCGGTCCTCTAACTTTTTCATTTCACCAGAAAAATAAGTTCTGTCAAACTCTACAAAATACTCCTTGACTACAACTACCATTTCCTCATTTGGTGAAAATTTCTTTCCAGCAAGCCAAACTTTCAAATTAGGAAACAGGAAGAAGTGACTTCGTGCTAAATCTGGTGAATAGGGCGGATGAGGAACCATTTCATAGCTCAGTTCATGCACTTTCGCTATTGTTATCATCGATGAATGGGATGGTGCATTATCCTGGTGAAGGAGCACTATTTTGGGTGGAAACCTTCGTCTTTTATCAGCCAACGCAAGTTTCAGTCGATCAAACAATGAAACATAGTAGGATCTAGTTATGATTCTGCCTTTTTCCAAGTAGTCTATGAGGATTATTCTTTGTGAAAACAGTGGCCATCACCTTACCAACTGACAAAGTAGTAATATCAATGTGAATCCTAAAACGTTTATTTGCAACACCATTACTCTCTTTCGTTTCGTGCATTATATTCTTCTGACCCTATCTGACACATAAACTTTGAACCGTAGCAAATATGTTGCTTCTGTTCCTCTTAGCGAAACGATGATTAACGCTCAGAGGCCTCTGATCCTGACAAAGTGTGGGTTTAAAGCAGTTCATCTGACTGGTTTTGTGAAATATTTCTCTGGAATTTCCAGTTTCCTGGAAACGACTGCTTTCACATTTTTGGCACTCTGTTCTCCTCTAATTGAAACTAGTTATAATCTCAAAAAACATACTAATATTACAATCAAACTCACAGTTCTAACAATTACATTTTAGCCAATTTTAAGTAGCTGCGGAAAGCTACTTAGAATCAAAATTGAGTTCATGGCACTGATGATGCGTTCGTTTAAAAAAATAGCATAAATACAAATTATTTCACTTGTACAACATATTCGATTAATTATACTTGGTATGCGACTTAATTCGTGAAGACTGCAAAGCGTCTTACGATCACAGAATCCTGGTGTGCGCTCTATTATTGCAGTCACACGTGACAGTTCAGTTAAAGCAATTTTTAATGACGAATGTTCAAAGTAACGAATACTTCGCCAGAAGCAAAGATTTTAATCTCACTTCTATCCAGTTCAGCTTGAAGACCACGAGTTTCGTCTTCACAATTCCATGTATTCTGTGGTACTAACGCTGCAGCTTGTCACGTGGCAAACTGGAATGAGTAGCATTTAAGTTAGCGAAAGACTTCCTCCGGATAGTGAAACGTCATCGGTTAGGACGGTGACGTCCGTCGCTATCGATCTGGACGGAATTCCATGGCCGTCACGCCACATTAATTTGGCTTTAAAGGTCAGCTGCGGGGCCTGTGTCTCTTTTCTCACGTTGGGCCCTGAACTACGGTGAGGCGCCACGCCGCGATAACACCGGCCGAATACAGAAGCAGTGGCTTTCACCTTGTGCCACCGAACAACGGTCGAGAAGCGCCAAGACGCTGACGTCACAGCGCAGCTACCATGGGCCACTCCCCCACTCTCTCTCATCTCGTATGCTGCCTTCTCTCACGACCACAAAAGGCGCCCCGTTAATGCCTGCGATATTTCTTTTATTGTCGCTACCGAGTAGCTAAAGCAGAGCTTGAAACTCTGGATCGAATCTACGAGGAGCTGAGTTTAGATATGTGTCCTGCCATCTTGGGTATTTCCCTGACTTTCATGAATCACTTGATGCGTATCCCGGAGCGGTTCCTTCAATGAGAACACAGCCGATTCCTAACACCATCCTTGTGCAAAACGAGACGAAGCTCCATCCCTGACGATCTTGATGTTGGCAAGACAATGAACTTAATCTCCTCTCCTTCAGTCTTTTCTTAAACTATCTCAAATGTTTTTACGTTCATGCACATATTCTTTTTCTGATACAATGAATTTTAAAAAAAGTTTCAGTACTCAAAGAAGGAAGATGGTAAATTTGTTCCTTGGCAGCTAGCAGTACTTCGAAATAACGCGCCTCTAAGAAGAAACGTGAAAAATAGTAATTCGAAAAATATTGACAGTGGCGAACACATCAGAATTTATTTGTTTAAAACTGAGAGAATTTGTGACCAGGACAGCTACAATTTTCACTAGCGAGTGGTGGTGGTGGTGGTGGTGGTTAGTGTTTAACGTCCCGTCGACAACGAGGTCATTAGAGACGGAGCGCAAGCTCGGGTTAGGGAAGGATTGGGAAGGAAATCGGCCGTGCCCTTTCAAAGAAACCATCCCGGCATTTGCCTGAAACGATTTAGGGAAATCACGGAAAACCTAAATCAGGATGGCCGGAGACGGGATTGAACCGTCGTCCTCCCGAATGTGAGTTCAGTGTGCTAACCACTGCGCCACCTCGCTCGGTCACTAGCGAGTGATGGATCGACCAAACAAGTAGTTTTTGTAGTAATGAAATACGTTTCACACGTGCATGTATTTACACATCCATCGAGTGAAATGTGTCTTTCATCTGCCCGCAAGACGCTTAACAGGTAGCCCGTTCTTTTACTATTTTTACCACCTAGCAGTGTTGTTATCGAAAGGCAGCGGCTGGAAAACGCCCACAATACTATGTCAGTTGAAAATACAAATATCCTGAATCGTTACTAAAACAGAAATAATGCCCGCCTCTTCTTGTATACCTCAGTGAAAATCACATGCAGGTACTGGCAATATTTCCATATCAGTGATATTTCAAGTATTCTATTAGATTTATATCTGCAGATACATCACCTCTCCAGTGCAGAACTAGTATGATATAAGGTGTGGTTCCAATAATATACTCGTATCTCAAGAAAAGAGAAATCAGAAATCTGAAATAAATAATGTTGCTAAATTTAGCAAACGAAGGACCATAAGCGTTAAACGTCCCATCGACGACGAGATCATTAGTGACGAGAAACAAGCTTTGATTGGGGAAGGATTGGTGCCCTTTCGAAAACTACCGCGGTGTTTGTCTTAAGTGACTTAGGGAAATACAGAGAACCAAAATTAGGATAGCCGGAAGGGGGTTTAAACCACCGTCCTCCGGAATCTGAGTTCAGTGTCTCATCATTGCCACACTTTGCTCCGTTTGTACCTACAGACAGTCTCTGTGACTGAACTCACGCATACGTAGGCAGATGAACTATTTTAATAATTAATCTTTAAACGGTAAGACTGATCAATAAACGAGTGCCACATTGTGGGAAACTATCCCTGATGTTCGTGATACTTCGATTCATGCAAGCATAATTACTGTTTAGCAGTCTGTCTACATCTGATCTTCAGAGATGGAACGTAAGCTCGAAATGGGTAAAGACAGAGAAGGATATCAGCTTCTGACAAGGAATTACCCCGGCATTCTTCTCAAATCACTAAGGACAAACTACAGAGAACTTTAAATAGCACAGATGGGCGGGAATTTGAACCCTACTCCTCCCGAGAAAGAAATTATGAACAGAGCTCTTTCTCCGTCAATACGGTGTACACACATGATTCCAGTAGCCAACAATTTTTCTTCACTACTTAGCCCACTGTAAAACATGTCAGTTCACGCAAATAAAATGTAACTAGTGTTCGTACCAGATTTGCGATTGGATTCAAGATTTCTTTCCAACTCAACATGTCGCTCTTAACGGCACAAATTCGGCAGTGCCTCAAGCGAGTGCCTAAAGGAAATGTGATAGGCCCATACGTGAGATAGTAGAAAATGTCGGAAGCTCCATAAGGCTGTTCGCAGGTCATTCCTTAGTCAGAAGATTGGACCGATATGCAAAAAGACCTGCATAGGATTTATGAATGGTGTATGGACTGGCTGTTGACCCGGAACTGCACATACACAACAGAAGAAATGCTCTACTGTAGAACTGCGCCAATGACGACAAATTGCTGGAAAGAGTTAACACCGTAAAATATCTTGGAGTAACCATCCGGATCGACCTTAACTGGAATGTTCAAATGTGTGTGGATTCATAAGTGACGAAACTGCTGAGGCCATCGGCCGCTAGACTTACACACTGCTTAAACTAACTTAAATTAACTTATGCTAAGAACAACGCACCAACCCATGCCCGAGGGAGGACTCGAACCTCCGGCGTGAGGGGACGCACAGTCCGTGACATGGCGCCTCAAACCACGCGGCCACTCCGCGCAGCTAACTGGAGTAATCACACAGAACAAATAATAGAAGAATCAGATAGTAGACTGAGATTCATAGGAGGAAACTTAAGAAAATGGAACTCATCCGTGAAAGAAGTGGCTGACCAAACACTTGTTCGACCGATTCTTGAAAGTTACTCACTAATCTGGAGCCCGTACTTGGTAGCACTAATAAAAGAGAGAGAGAGAAGATCTAAGGAAGAGCGGCGAGTTTCGTTATGGGATCGTTTAGTCGGAGTGAGAGCGTTAAGGAGATGTTCAACAAACTCCAATGCCAGACGCTGTAAGAAAGGTGTTGTGCATCACGGAGAGGTTTACTGTTGAAATTCCGAGGCAGTACATTCCAAAAACGTGGAACAACATATTACTTCCTCCCACATACGTCTTGCGAAATGACCACAACGAAAAAATTCGATAAAGTAGAGCTAATACAGATAATCATTCTTCCCACGCGCGATCCTCGAATTGAACAGGGAAGGGTGGGATTAGTGAGTGGTACCAGAAGTAACCTCCTCCAAACACCGTCAGGCAGATTGCGGAGTATAAATGCAGATACAAATGTGTGTGAGTGTGTCTGTGGATAAGAAAAATGACTTTCTTTGCATATTGGCCTATCGTGTAGAGGAAACTTGCTCCACACTACCATTGTAAAAATGGTTCAAATGGCTCTGAGCACTATGGGACTTAACATCTGAGGTCATCAGTCCCCTAGAACTTAGAACTACGTAAACCTAACCAACCTAAGGACATCACCCACATCCATACCAGAGGCGTGATTCGAACCTGCGACCGTAGCAGTCGCGCGGTTCCGGACTGAAGCGCCTAGAATCGTTCGGCCACAGAGGCCGGCAATACAATTGGAGGGAGAAAGCCTGGGGCGACGCAGATGTTATCGTTAAGAACAGGTATACTTTGTCGGGCAGTAGGGCGTGACGACCTGGTTCTGGAGAACCTGACTGTGAATCTCGTCATGGGGTACATGCTCAAATACTGGAAAGACCGAACAGCAGATACCGCGCACAGCACGACTCTTGACGTCACCACAGTCGCCTATTGTTCTGAACTTGGCATAGGGGTTAAATGCCTCCTTTCTCTCTCTGTCCACTTTTCTGCTGCAGGTCGTGTCTGCTACCAGTTTCTTCACAAGCTACGTGCAGAAATTAAATACCTGTTTACGCAGCTGCAGCTTTTGCAAGCGAAACTGATTACTGTAGCTCACGGATGGTCGTCCTCAGTAAAGAGCAGTGAATGCTATAGCGCAGGAATAGTAGATCATCGATACGCAGCAAGTATCTGCTCTAGACACTCATTGAACGTATGAAAACATCCCGCAAAGATTAGAAATACTAACCGACCAAACATGGACTCTCTATCCTCTGACTACCGTGGACGCCTACAAGACTTAAATCTATCCCGTCTTCACCTAATTGCTTCCTCCACATCTTTGAAGGCCAAGCACTCTGCTTCGCTTTCTAATTCGTATACCATCCCTCACCTGTATCCTGTACCAGCTGTTTAAGTTCTCCGTACTCACACACATGGAATACCTTCGATAGTTGTACGCCTCACGCAAAGTCGAGGTCCAACATTCTGTTATGTCGCTCATCCTCGAGAACCTCTACATCGTCACGTCCCACCTTCTTTGTATCTCCAGACACTTCATCTGCTTTCCTACAGTAACATCAACCTTCCCCTCATAGCCATTTAATCGTTTCCGAAATCTACTAATCCTATCAAATATGATCTACCCTACCCCTTTCAGTCCATATCAGAGCTCCAATTCTCCCTTTAGCTGCAAACAGTGATGTTACTCTCCTCCTCCCCCCTACACCCCATCTCTTGATCCTTAGAAATACTCATCCCATATACCTCTTAGCATGTCAATTTCTTTCCAGTTCCATTTGCATCCAAATCCTATAGGTAGAATGTTACCAGGAGCTCACAGCGCTATCATCGACACAAAGTTCAAAACTACACTGATCAACAACTTCTTACCTGCCTTAGGATTATCGTTTTTATTTTTCTCAAATTATATTTGTGTGTTTTCAGTTGTTTTATTCACTAATTAAATAGCAGCAACATGGCCATTGTCAGTCCGCCCAGTAGGGAGTCTAAAGAACAAAAATAAGAAAAATAAAAATAAAATTCCGTGGCAAGCCGACAATGAGGTGGAAGAGGAAGGAAATAGAGAAGTTGGCCGTTTTTCGGGAAGGGACAAGTATAATAAACAAAGAAGTGGGACATA
Source organism: Schistocerca gregaria (assembly GCF_023897955.1). Lineage (NCBI taxonomy): Eukaryota > Metazoa > Arthropoda > Insecta > Orthoptera > Acrididae > Schistocerca > Schistocerca gregaria. The sequence continues at coordinate 443,702,768 of NC_064923.1, forward strand.
TTGCTAGATCAGTCTCAGTTTATTAGCGCTGTCTACATCTCGCTAGCCCAGTCCCGTGACTGCGCATTTAAACAGTCAAGTCACCAGGAACCAGCTGGAGCTGAGGAAGACGATAAGCGGATTCCGTCTCGGCGCTGACCCGGCCAGCCACCGTGAGATGTGGTGTAGGGTTGCGGCTACTTGAGAGGACGGCCAGCCCACGGAACGGTGACGTAAGCGACCGCCGCGTTGCCACGTCCGGGCACACACCTGTTCTGTTGTGCTCCGTGCTGCTTCACGTCCGGGAAAAAAATCGCATCGCTTTACCGCGTACTGTACGAAATGTGCGTAACAGCCTTGGTAAATAACACGATGCGTTTCTCGAAATGCCCTGTCTCTTCAAGAAGAAAGGTACATTAAAGTTTAATGTCATCTCGATGACGAAATTATTAAACCCAAAATTCAAGTTTAGACTGAACAAGGATGGTGCAAGATGTCTGCTGCAGTCTAAATGAACGAGCCATTCCAGCATCAGTCTGAAGGCATTTACAGAAGCCACGCAAACGTAAATCATTGTACCACGCAAGGTTTCGAGCCAAGTGTCTTACCCATTGTGTTCACATCGCTCGTCTGTATTCCAGTTTCCCACAATAGAGACAGTCCGTTTATCACGATTTTCGGAACTCTATCAAATCTCAATTGGTGTATCAGAAAGTTCACTGTCAGGAAATTACACCAACTGTCAGATCTCAAGAATCGCTTGGTCTTAGTATACTGTTCTCTGATGAAGCTTTATGAAAGCGCAAATTGTTCATTTGTAACGTGGTGCACACTTCAAGTCAAATTAGTTGTTTCCCTACGATAAGTTGAATTTTTTCACAAGTCGCTATAAGTCAAGTGCGCTCCAGCTCCAACAAAAGTGTACTAATTTTCTAGGTGTCGTCGCGTTAACGACTGAAAAGATAAAACACTAGAATTGTTACCGATAGGTGCGGTTCTCGAATTCTGTCCCACTATCGTGTCATTATTTCTGCTGTTTTCACAATATTTATTTCCGGAATGAATTCTCACTCCGCAGCACAATATCGGCGATTTAAAACTTACTGGCAGATTAAGACTGTGCGTTGGTCCAGGGTTCGAATCTGGGACCTTTGCCTATGACGGACAAGTGCTCTACTGAATAAGGCATCCAAGCATGACTCAAGACTCAAACTCATAGCTTTACTTCCGCCAGTACGACACCTCCTGTTTTCCAAACGTCACAGACGTTATCCTTCATTCCTAGCAGGGCAAGCACTCCTGGAAGAAAGCCACCACTCCGCAATATTCCTTCTTCCAGTAGTGCAAATTTCGCAAGGCAGACGTAATTTCTGCGAAGTTTGAAAGGCAGGAGAGAGGCAATGGCGAAAAAAAAACTGTGAGGGCGGGTCGTGGGTTGAGCTTCGACAGGTTCCAGGTTCGCATACAGTTTTAAATCTGCTAGGTAGTTTCATTATATCTCTTACTCATGCAGCTCACAAGTGTTCTTAGTTTGGAACCACTTAAGCTCTTTTAACTGTAACAGTTTCGTGTTCAAAATGGTTCATATGGCTCTGAGCACTATGGGACTTAACTTCTGAGGTCATCAGTCCACTAGAACTTAGAACTACTTAAATGTAACTAACCTAAGGACATCACACACATCCATGCCCGAAACAGGATTCGAACCTGCGACCGTAGCGGTCGAGCGGTTCCAGACTGTAGCGCCTAGAACCGCTCGGCCGGCCTGTTTCGTCTAGATGACGTATTGTGTAGTATTTAGGTTGTAGTTTACAATGATAATTTATCTCTACATTTACAACTATAATCTGCAAAACACAGTGAAGTGTGTGTAGAAAGTTCTTTCTATTGTGCTACACGTTAAGGTTTCATCCCATTCCACTCAGGGATGGAGTAAGACTGACTACTTGTATGCCTCTGGACGAGCTCGTTTTTTTTTTTCGTTTTTTTTTAATTTTACCTTCACGACCTGCATGTCAATAGGTACGGTATGCTGAAGAAGATTCGCAGCTTATACGCTGAAAGACAGTTGTTGAAGTTTCTTAAACGTGTTTTCGCGAGACGTAAGGCGTCTTTATTCCAGTCTCTGGTAACTAAGGTTTTTCAATGTTTTCGGTTACACTGTCCAGCCGGCCAAACAATCCTGCGATCCATCGCACCGCCCTTATTAGTCAGTCCGACCTGATACTGGTCCCATACCCTTTGAATTATGATGATGCTGATGATGATGATGATGCGAGAAGAGAAGAGCATCAAAGAGGCCGTCGAACTCAGCGTCTTATTCAACATTCGAACATCATCAATCGTTTCACGCGCCCACACACAATGAGACACTGCAGAGAGGCATGGAATTTAACCCAGCACATTGACGCCACGTTTGGTGGTCAGAATCTTACGCTTTCCCCTCCCCTCGCCAAATGCTGGCGATGTTAATTTTCCCCATAACTGTGTTTCGGAACAGCTGCTTCCCTTCGCACAGGCTTAGTGAACTCGGGTACGAAGTCGGCTGTCCACAACGTCACTGATAATATATCTTCTGTTGTCGAAGTGGGTTACCGACTACACATTTAAACACACATGCTGGCCAAAATGAAACTGACTCAAAAATGTTTTCGGAACAGAAAACAGATTATTAGAAAACTGTACGAAACGAATTTTAACACCAGAAAACTTCAGAAAAGTCCTACATAATATAGTAATAGCTCACAGCGTGCAAATACCCAGACTATATTCTTCCAGTATTTGAGAATGATAGCATTTAGTGACTTGCACCTAACTTTACACATAATTTCAAGCCTTTATGAAACTTACTCTCGTTGACACCTCCACAAAATGATGAAAGGAGAAAAAAAGTTAATGCTTATTACATTTTCGGTGTTCCCGCGGTAAAACTGCCGCATCAGGAACAACGTTTTAATTTATAAATTCTTTACTACACACTCTATACGCAACACATTTTGCAGACAGTATCCACATATATCACTGAATGTACCTAAAAGAATTATATGATCCTACGAAACGTAGTTCATTAGATGTGACGTCATAAACATTGAGATGCGAGAAAAAATGACTTTTGCTTAAAATGGTGTACAAACTACACACACTATACTTATCCAGTGTCGACTTCCAAGCACTTAAAACATAATTTCAAACCTTTTTCAAACTTTTCTCGCTTCGATGCTTAACATCAGATATTCACCACATTAACTCATTTGTAAAGTAATCAGAAATTTGAAGCTGTTTTATGCATGAGAGTTCTGTTGTTTCAAGATTCGGTGGTTTGCTGGTTCATCAGAACGATGAACAGCCGTTGGATGATGCTAAGATTGGTGTCTGATTCCCAGTGTCCAGGTCATTTTCATTTTGGTCGCTCTGTGTTGTCATCATATGATAAGTAAAATTCTTCTGGTTAGCATTTCACCATTGTTCAATAACCTGCTAGTGATTTGTCAAGACACGGATGACCCTTACACAGCAATCGTGCGGCTGGTTGGTATATTTATTCATTGTACAAAAAATAACGATATACCATTATCAACGGCGAAGTAACTGACTTGATAGTTCACCAAAAATGAAATACAACTCTATAGTTCAAGAAAGAAATACTTCAATATATTTATGACGCATAGGAAACACACCGTACATGCACGACATAGATATACACATGTGAAGTTAGATACGAATAGGAAGTTACGGCCCATTACCTATCTACTGTAACACTGCAAACTCAGAACACCGGAAAACACAATAAGATGAGCGAAAATCACTGCTAAAATGCTTGCAGGTTTGTAATATTACTTACTGGCTTCGAAAGGCAACACAGCGCGCGGACAGCCAAGGTCACTTACGTACGTGACGGGAAACACGAATCTTATTCAGTAGATTTGTGGGTGAAAGTCTGCAGGTAATGTTAAACTGTTCCCTAGAGAATGACACTTCTTGACTTTCTCGAGCGTGTAGCTAGTTAAAAGTAAAATTTGAAACAACGTATACTTCTTTCACTAAAAGTTCTATACACAGTCACTTCCACAAGAAAGGGTACGCCATTATTTTAAATATAACGACCGCAGCGACACATCTGGTAGTGGTGTCGTATCTGTAATCAATGCGCTTTTGCGCATGTGTAGATAAACATGGTGAATGGTTTGTTTTTTCGGTTGCAGTTTAAATGAGTGCAAAATATCTGAAACGTCACTTACTTGTATTTATATTTATATATTTACCGGAATGCCTTCTGTGGTCCGTCAAGAAGCTATTTCATTCGAACAAGAGGATAATGATCTGAAACATCGCAGCCATCTCTGTACAGCGTGGAAACAAGATAATGGGGTGTCCATGATGGATTGGCCTGCAATGTCTCGAGATGTCAATCCGATTGAAAATGTTTGGCAGTATATTAAGATGAAGCTTATAGAAAAGCCAGTATGTACTTTGAGCACCATATCAAATCAGGACGATATGGAGATCATACCGAGAGAATATGCAGAAAATGTCGTGAAAAGCACGCCAAAAAGGTGCCCAGCTGTAATCGATAATAGAGGCGATTGGATTAATTATTAGGTAATTGTGCAATTAATAATAACACGTATTTTCATGTAGACGTATATTTAAATAGTGTCTTTTATATCATACAGATAACAGCGTACAGTTTCTCGTGGAATGGACTGTATTTATAATATGGAACAAGAGCTAGCTTAGACTTGTATTTAAGAAGGAAAAACAAACAAAAATCTCAAAACTGCATTTTCTATCAGAGAATAAGAATGTTAATAAACTGCCCAAGAATATGAACTTCAGTATTTTTATCGTATTGCGTTGATAAATCCTGAAGGAACGAATGAATAAATAAACATAGAAAAAATGAACAGATATAACCACTGCTACCGGCTGATACAGTTGGAATTGTTGAATTGTTGTAACACACTGGGGATTTGCAATGGTACAATTTTACTTAACTTGTGTCCTGAATATACAGCATAATTCTTAATTAGTCCTAGGCAGATTTTTTGGCCGCTGTGGCCGAGCGGTTCTAGGCGCTACAGTCTGGAACCGCTCGACCACTAGGGTCGCAGGTCAGGTTTGAATCCTGCCTCGGGCATGGATGTGTGTGATGTCCTTAGGTTAGTTAGGTTTAAGCAGTTCTAAGTTCTAGGGGACTGATGACCTTAGAAGTTAAGTCCCATAGTGCTCAGAACCATTTGAGCCAGTTCTAAGCGTAGGGGACTGATGACCTCAGATGTTGAGTCCCACAGTGCTTAGAGCCATTTGTACCATTTGAATCCTAAACAGATTTCTCAAGAGTATATTGCTGTTTACGGTTGAATCTTCCATTGGCGGCATATAAAGCTTTCTTGTAGTGAAAAGTTTCTATGGAAAAATGTGCTTAGAAGTGGAAAACGTAGTTCGTGTGAAACACATTCTAAGGAAGTTCTGAGACGCACTGGCAGATAAACAAAGTTAAACATAGTAGTTCTACATTTTTGCGAATCACCTTTACCGCTCCCCGCCATCCACTCCCACCAACCAATATGTCTAAATCAATCGCTTGATAAAAAAAAGTACTGGTATTAATTGAGCGTCTAGATATGGAGGCACTCAAAAGCTTTCTTGACAGGTACAACATACTATCTTATCTACGATGCCTAGATCTGAAACACCGACTTATCGTAAGGAATCGTTTCAAGGAATAGATGTCCATATTTGGAACCTCTAAAGAGGTTGCCACGGAGTAACGTCATTTGATAGTGATAATAGATGCCTACATCAGACATAGTTTTACACAAAAACCAACTATGTCGTACAGTACTTTCCATTTGTATTCAGATCCACACATAATATAAAAATGTATGTATGTTTGTGTGTGTGTGTGTGTGTGTGTGTGTGTGTGTGTGTGTGTGTGTGTTCCACACCTCCTCCTAAACCACTCGACCGATTTCAACCAAACTTAGTATAGCTCAACGTACTGTATACCCTATTCTCAGGCGGAATTAGCTCTGGGGGGAAAGAACCACTTACCTACCAAAAGGGTGGGGGTGACAAAGAACCACAGCCCGCGACTGTGAAATCCCAGGCTTTATTAATCCAGTAATTGATAGTGATTGCACATAGCGACTTACAATGAACTTAACACGTAATATCAAACCTTAACGAAATTTCTTCTCGTTGACAACCCCCACAAAATGAAGTGAGGAACATGATTATCACTTACTAGTTATCCGCTGTTCATGCAATAAAGTATCGCATGAGGCGTTGCGTCATAATTTGTTACGTCTTTCCCACTTACTGTATTCGCGATACATTTTACAGACAGTATGCACATACACCACTGACAGTAAGTGCAAAATTATTTCTTTGTGTAACCCATAATTTAACAGATATGACGTTATAAACATTAAGCTCAAGGCAAGACACTGCGTGCTACGGACAGTTTTAAATAAATAGCGCGTTTCTCTGTTAGTTTTATATAATTACAGAGGGGAAATATGTGAAATACTTTCACGGTATCATCTTTTCTGTACTATTTCACGTCAAGGGTCTATGGTTCATTGTTATGTTTGGTAAGAAAGCTACGTTGCTCAATTCACTAAATGGCCAAATAAAATACGACAGCGAAATTCTCGCAGTGAAGCAGCTGGACAATGTGATGCGAAGATATACTTTTCAAAAACACTATTACATTAGGTATTGCTAAACCGCAAGGTCGACAAACATGATAAACACTGTTTTGTGTTTTGAAAGAAAATCTCTGAACATTCTGAATACAGTAGAGTTATCAAGTTTTCCTGTTTTGCAGAATAGTATGCAGTAGACCGCGGTACAAGTATCAGTCCATGAAGTACCTGAATGCACGTTGTCATTCCTTGGAGTTAATTCTTTCATTATTTTCCCTAGCGTTAATCCCGTGTGCTACGAGCCCACTTTTTCCGGAGTTGGCAAATTTTATTTTATTTGTTTTTATGACCGGGTCCTCTTCATGATGCCACAGTCGCCAAGGTAGCCTTAGGGAGGGGAGTGATGTGCGCTATCTGTCTGTGAATAGAGTAAACTCTGGTCTGTGTGTTATCGTATTTTAACTATTTGTGTATCGTGTCCCCTGAGGCGGAATTTGGGGCCAGCCCAGCATTTGCCTAAACGAGCGAGGGAAACCGCCTGAAAATCATAGTCAGGCTGGCCGGTGTACCAGTCCAAGATCGTTAATACGCCACCCGTATTCGATCCTAGTTTGGTTCACCTCTTTGTCATGCAAGCTAAGCGCGCAGCGTTAGACTATACGAGCACATTATATTGTGCACTAAATTGTGGCTGTTTATAGAGAAGAGACAGAATCAAGTAGATTCGCCTATCCGACTGCGACAATTAATGTAGAAGCTATACACTCCTCAGTACCTATTTGTATAGGTCAGATATCCGGCGAGTGACATAATAACTGTGATGTGTGTGCAGCAGCTGGCAAGAAGATTTGGCATACGCCCAAGGGCACTGGAAACTAATTCTCGGACATAATTTGTTTTTTTCCTTCATTTTTAGCTGAGCAGCAAAGGCAAACCTGCCGCTGCTCTTGAGTCGGTTTCCAGCTCTTAACTCGTGCATTTACGAGGCCACTTAACGTGCACTCCGTAACTAGCGCGGCCTCGTTTTGCACGTCAAAGGTCATGACTTCCCACAGTCGTTCGCCTGGCAGGGCAAGCAGCACCTCATGGGCGAGTTGTGACGACGTATCAGGAGCGCGCGCAGCGGGCGTGGTCACGTGGAAAGTAGCCGTGCGGACAGGGCTCGACTCTTTGGCGGCGAGCAAATGTTGCATAATTCATCGCCACACGTCAGGTCGCCTTATTCTCTTTCCATGCGAGCCATCGGCCATCTAGACGTCCACACAGCAAACCGGCCAGTCCGCTGCGATTCTGTGTTAGCGAACTCTGTCCTCTCAAGCATTAAGTTCTGGTGTGACACTTGACAGGAGTAAGTGGGGCAAATTTCATAGTTGCTTTATCTTTTAATCGACGTGATCTGGAGATCATGCAAACGTTTCACAATTTATTTCCTTAAATTTAGTTTGCGTCGTAAGCATTTCAACAAACTTGAACTCTGTACACATGCCGGTTGTTTATCTTACTGCATATTCATTAGAAGGAAGAAGGGAAAGAGGGTTAAAATTTAATACAGAGGATGCACTCGCTCTGAAGGAGATAAGAGAAGAAAACCGCCGGTGACCGCCTTTTCTTAAAAAAAGAAAGAAAAAGCTCGCATTAGAGTTATCTGATATAGGGAAAACATGGAAAACTTGCATGAGAATGGGGAGTTGAGTGCAGTGATCCCGCCACTTCGTTCTGACGGCAACTGTTCTGAAACCAATTACTGAATATCTTTCACCCTGTCTTATCCAACCGATTTTTAATATCGTCGTATTGATTTTAGTTTTCACTTAGTATATCGTCCACACAGAGTTCCCAATTTCCATTTTTCCGACACACATGTCACACAAATCTGGGCGTAACTATTATACGGTCCGTCATATTCGTATTGTCTTACCAATTATCGGACGAATTTCTTTTATCATATTTTCAAAATCGTGTTCCAGCATTCAGGAAAATGTATATATCCATACCAGGTCAACAATCAGAGCTTTGGAAATAGTTCGATTACTTAAATAAAAACGTAGCTACAGAGACAGTTTCCTCTTTTTCTTACAAACTTTTTTCCTCTTGGAACGACTATGTAAGAAGGATGCCCTCATTTCCACTAGTGATTTTGAAATTTCCAGCCAGCCCTGTAATTCCCAGCTTTTGAAGCTCGCATCGTGTTGTTTTCGCGCTGACGGGGTCCGCGAACGTGGCATTCAGTTCAGCAGTGACTTTTGCAGCTGTCGTCCTTATTTTTCGTCACGATCCTCTTCAATGACCGTCCTCAACGGGTGTGACTTAGTGGATGAGGACGATGTTTTTCCGCTTCCTCTGTAGGTGGTATAAATGTGCGCGATGGTACCTCTTGAAAAACGAAAGTCAGCCGCTGTGGCCAAGCGGTGCTTCAGTCCTGAACCGCGCTGCTGCTACGGTCACAGGTTCGAATCCTTCCTCGGGCATGGACGTGTGTGATGTCCTTAGGTTATTTAGATTTAAATAGTTCTAAATCTGATGAGCTGAGATGTTAAGAACCATACTGCATAGAACCATTTCAAAAAACAAAAAAAAATCGCCTGCCTTGGTTACGGGCCACCCACAATACGAACACTAACAATTTGCCCACGTCTGAAATCACTTGGCACTCAAAACTACACAGAATATTGTTCAGACCACGAGTGACGTTTGCAGCGCACTGAAGACATCGCACAGGCGCCGTTTGTGGACAAGTACAAGATAACCTAGAGCCTTGTCTAGCATCTGCATTTATGTTCTAGCGTGCATTTATAGCGGTGTTTCCATATTTCTGTTCAACCCCTGTACGTGTGCCTGTAGGAAATCGCATCTACTGGCTTTTGGAACCGTACTGTCTGCATGTAACTCTCGTACCTGCTTCTTTCCACTAGTGCTACAAACTGCGGCGGCACATTTTCTCGCAACATACGTAAGTACGACCTAAATAATAGAGTGTGGAAGCTGTTTGAGAGCGCCACAGCCAGAGTGCAGAGTGGTATCTGGTGTGAGCTCCCATGGAGAGCCCGCTTATTGATTGTGCGTGGACTGGGATGCTGCAGACCTTGAAGCTGCAGTGCTCACCACGCCCGTACCGTCTGCCAAACGCACCAGTCTCTCGTCACCTGTCTTTCGTCTTCCGCCCAATCTGTCATCTTAAATTTATTACGAAATGTGTGGTGTTTACATCTGTAGAGCTGCATTCTAACGCACATCTTGAAAATACTGTGCTATCAAGCATAATACACAGACACATTAAGAAGAAAATTGAATCCGTTTTCGCTGAATACCAATTTCGATCCCAAGAAGGCAGAGGAGCAAGAGAAGCTGTCGTATGCCTTCACAGTATAATTGAAGAAAGTTTTAGGATAGCTAGGAAACGGAGCAACGTATCGAGTTTTTATCTTAACAAGTATTTCTCGGCACAACCTCACCTGCAACACCCTTACAAGCTTTACAGACTGTTTCTGACCACCCTGTAGATTGGGGAAAACGTCATATTTTAAAAATAACGTTATTAAAAGATGTATTACTCAAAAATAATTTAAAAATATGTATTACTAAATTTAATATATTATTGGTGAGAGTTCAGTGTTTGATACAGTCACATATTCATGTCGTTATTCAGTATCATATTTTCCAATTAAATTTCTACGTTTCACTATTGACAATCTGCCCTTTTCTTTGTCAGCGTATTGGTGACTACACTATCACGTCTTTTAGCTAAAAATGGTGATTGGGAGAAAGCTCATAACTCCGGAAGGCTGTGCAGAAATGCAGAGATACTTGTAGAAGATCGATGATCAGTGCAGTGACCGGCAGTTGATCCTGGAAGTAAATAAATGTCACTTATTGCGCGTAAATAGACAAAGAAAGCATTACGGCTAGATTACGCTATTGGCAAAAACTCTCTGGTAAGATACCAAAGAGTAAGCGTCTGGGACGACCAAATGTGGACGACCGTATGAAACCAACTGTTGACAGGCTGAGATTCTTTGGGACGATTTTGAGGAAACTAAATTCATCCACGAATAAAATGGTTTTCAAGACACTTGTAATATCAGTTCTTGAGTATTGCTCAGAAGCCTCGGACCCTTCCCAACTTGAATTAACCGAAGAAATAGCGAAGATCCGACGAAAATAGTAGTGTTTAGTTTCTGGATCGTTTAGTAGAAACTGGAGCTTCACGGGGGTACCCAACAGACTCTCCTGATAGACGCTACAATGGAGAGATTTACTGTTGAAAATCCAAGAGCGTACGTTCCAGGACGGATTGGACAGCGCATTGCTTCCTCCTCTATCGCGAATGGGACACAAAGGGGGGAACAGATATTGGTAACAAAAGCACATTCCGCCGCACACCGTGTAGTGCGTTGAGGAATGTAAATGCAGATGTAGAAGTAGATTGTGCGTCTTGCCATTTCTGTGCTCGACTGCCAAGTGTCACGCCAACCTATTCCATTCGCCGTAGCGACATGAGCGCTTCTTCCAGAACACAGCAGCTACCACTATGACTCCTACGTATTCATAGAGATTCCAGATGGAGTGTTGCATAAGTGCGTTCCTCTCTAATGGAAGGTGCGAACTTGTGAACCCTTATGTTATAAGTATTCGAAAAGACGAACTCCCATGTACGCCTAACCCCTCAAATGTTTGGACACTATAACTGTAAATTACTGCCGGAAACAGAAATGTTTATCGTCTACTGTGTATTTACCATCTTTCTGATAGAGGTTCTCGTCAAACTCCCAGTAGGAAATCTCCTGTAGTTCAATTCAGCGTGTACGCAAGAAAATACAACTAGTAAAAAGAAGCTGTTATATTTTACACTAAAAAAGGAAAGGCGATCAGGATTCAACATATTGTCCACGACAAAGCTATTACTGCCGGACCATATTATCATTCGGAAATCTCCTTGTTTGGGACACTTCTTCTCAAAAGTGATTGTTTTTCCCATACATGCCAGTGTCTTTGTACAAGTTCAGATAAATGTCATTCTTATAATTGCACCGACGATCGAAACACGATAAAAAATACCAGACTGGAGTGTTGTAAGAGTTAAATCCTGGGCGTCACCGTAGGGAAAAAGCATTTTCCTGACAAATCGTTGTGACATGGTGTTTGGTAACACCTGTAAAGAACATCCGCTGCACAGCAGGACAGCTCCTCTTCTGCTTCACCGATCGAGACGGCGTGGCAAGCGTTGGAGAGACGCTGCTTTTAGGTCTGACCACCGCGACTGAGGATTCCTGTTGTTATCCTTAATCATATGAAGTGAGTGCTGGAAAGGTTTCTTCAGCAAAGCACGAGCGACTTTTCTCCTCGTCCTTCAACAGGGGTCGATCACATCGTTAATGATCCTGATGTCAACAAGACGCTATACTTCAAACCTTCTCTTCTTCCCCTCTCTTTTTTTAAAATTTTTTTCTTATGACGATGTTCAATCGTTTCTACTGACAACAGTGTCAACAGTGCGTTAACTGAAAAAGCTTTAAGCGAAATGTAAAACTACTCGAAACTCTACGTGCTGATACGTCTAAGCATAAGAGCATAAACGTTACCTACGCCGAGAAGCGGCATTACGATCAGTGTACACGGGCGCGGTCGCTGTGTGCTTTGGAAGACAAACAGTTCGTGGAAGTAGGCGATGAAAGTAGTCGGACCTCATGGACACCTGACAATGGTCTCTTCACTGCTTCTTCAGCAAAGCACGAGGGTTTTTTTTTTTTTTTTTTTTTTTTGGTCATCAGTCTACTGACTGGTTTGATGCGGCCCGCCACGAATTCCTTTCCTGTGCTAACCTCTTCATCTCAGAGTAGCATTTGCAGCCTACCTCCTCAATTATTTGATTGACGTATTCCAATCTCTGTTTTCCTCTACAGTTTTTGCCCTCTACAGTTCCCTCTAGTACCATGGAAGTCATTCCCTCATGTCTTAGCAGATGTCCTATCATCTTGTCCCTTCTCCTTATCAGTGTTTTCTACATATTCCTATCCTCTCCGATTCTGCGTAGAACCTTCTCATTCCTTAACTTATCAGTCCACCTAATTTTCAACATTCGTCTATAGCACCACATCTCAAATGCTTCGATTCTCTTCTGTTCCGGTTTTCCCACAATCCATGTTTCACTACCATACAATGCTGTGCTCCAGACGTACATCCTCAGATTTTCTTCCTCAAATTAAGGCCGGTATTTGATATTAGTAGACTTCTCTTGGCCAGAAATGCCTTTTTTGCCATAGCGAGTCTGCTTTTGATGTCTTCCTTGCTCCGTTCGTCATTGGTTATTTTACTGCCTAGGTGGCAGAATTCCTTAACTTCATTGACTTCGTGACCATCAATCCTGATGTTAAGTTTCTCGCTGTTCTCATTTCTACTACTTCTCATTACCTTCGTCTTTCTCCGATTTACTCTCAAACCATACTGTGTACTCATTAGACTGTTCATTCCGTTCAACAGATCATTTAATTCTTCTTCACTTTCACTCAGGATAGCAATGTCATCAGCGAATCGTATCATTGATATCCTTTCACCTTGTATTTTAATTCCATTCCTGAACCTTTCTTTAATTTCCATCATTGCTTCCTCGATGTACAGATTGAAGAGTAGAGGCGAAAAGCTACAGCCTTGTCTTACACCCTTCTTAATACGAGCACTTCGTTCTTGATCGTCCACTCTTATTATTCCCTCTTGATTGTTGTGCATATTGTATATGACCCGTCTCTCCCTTTAGCTTACCCCTACTTTTTTCAGTATCTCGAACAGCTTGCACCATTTTATATTGTCGAACGCTCTTTCCAGGTCGACAAATCCTATGAACGTGTCTTGATTTTTCTTTAGCCTTGCTTCCATTATTAGACGTAACGTCAGAATTGCCTCTCTCGTGCCTTTACTTTTCCTAAAGCCAAACTGATCGTCACCTAGCGCATTCTCAATTTTCTTTTCCATTCTTCTGTATATTATTCTTGTAAGCAGCTTCGATGCATGAGCTGTTAAGCTGATTGTGCGATGATTCTCGTACTTGTCAGCTCTTGCCGTCTTTGGAATTGTGTGGATGATGCTTTTCCGAAAGTCAGATGGTATGTCGCCAGACTCATATATTCTACACACCAACGTGAACAGTCGTTTTGTTGCCACTTCCCCTAATGATTTTAGAAATTCTGATGGAATGTTATCTATCCCTTCTGCCTTATTTGACCGTAAGTCCTCCAAAGCTCTTTTAAATTCCGATTCTAATACTGGATCCCCTATCTCTTCTAAATCGACTCCTGTTTCTTCTTCTATCACATCAGACAAATCTTCACCCTCATAGAGGCTTTCAATGTATTCTTTCCACCTATCTGCTCTCTCCTCTGCATTTAACAGTGGAATTCCCGTTGCACTCTTAATGTTACCACCGTTGCTTTTAATGTCAACAAAGGTTGTTTTGACTTTCCTGTATGCTGAGTCTGTCCTTCCCACAATCATATCTTTTTCGATGTCTTCACATTTTTCCTGCAGCCATTTCGTCTTAGCCTCCCTGCACTTCCTATTTATTTCATTCCTCAGCGACTTTTCATCAATCAACTGAAGTATTTCTTCTGTTACCCATGGTTTCTTCGCAGCTACCTTCTTTGTACCTATGTTTTCCTTCCCAACTTCTGTGATGGCCCTTTTTAGAGATGTCCATTCCTCTTCAACTGTACTGCCTACTGCGCTATTCCTTATTGCTGTATCTACAGAGTTAGAGAACTTCAAACGTATCTCGTCATTCCTTAGAACTTCCGTATCCCACTTCTTTGCGTATTGATTCTTCCTGACTAATGTCTTGAACTTCAGCCTACTCTTCATCACTACTATATTGTGATCTGAGTCTATATCTGCTCCAGGGTACGCCTTACAATTCAATACCTGATTTCGGAATCTCTGTCTGACCATGATGTAATCTAATTGGAATCTTCCCGTATCTCCCGGCCTTTTCTAAGTATACCTCCTCCTCCTGTGATTCTTGAACAGGGTATTCTCTATTACCAGCTGAAACTTGTTACAGAACTCAATTAGTCTTTCTCCTCTTTCATTCCTTGTCCCAAGCCCATATTCTCCTGTAACCTTTTCTTCTACTCCTTCCCCTACAACTGCATTCCAGTCGCCCATGAGTATTAGATTTTCATCCCCCTTTACATACTGCATTACCCTTTCAATATCCTCATACACTTTCTCTATCTGTTCATCTTCAGCTTGCGACGTCGGCATGTACACCTGAACTATTGTTGTCGGTGTTGGTCATTAGAGACGGAGCACAAGCTCGGAGGGTGTCAGGGATGGGGAAGGAAATCGACCGTGCCCTTTCAAAGGAACCGTCCCAGCATTTGCTGGAGCGTTTTTGGGAAATAATCTGAATCTGGATGGCTGGACGCGGGTTTGAACCGCCGTCCTCTCGAATGCACGTCCAGTGTGCTAACAACCGTGCCGCCTTGCTCGGTGTGTGAGGGTAATGTATGTATATTTGTCGAGTGAAGACGAGTGTTATGTCTGTGTTGTATGGTAGTGATGAGAGAAGAAGAGGGTGAAACCCGGTGCCGGCACAAAGGTTACCGCCGAGCTTGATGCTCCCATCCAACTGACAGATTACTATCAACAGTGTTATATACCGTCACTTCGTGAGACAGTGCATGGAGGATTAGAATTTAGTCCAGGAAATTTGCGCAAAGATTGATCAGGAGTTTATGCCATCACCCCTGCCGGCCAAATACTGGCAGTGAAAATTTTTTCCACCACCAGAATTCGAACCCGCTTCCCCTCGGGCCAAGTGCCACATTCAGGCGTGCGTTAGCGACCGCGGCTAAGAGGGCTAGTTTGGCTACAACCATGTAGAGGAATTCTAACTGTGCTCAGCTGAAATCGTCTTGATCCCTCAGCACGTGAAGTATTCAACGAAATCGAGACGGAAATATTACCTGCACAGTTCTTTTTTTAATATATATATATATATATATATATATATATATATATATATATATATATATATATATAATTACCGTGTAAATTTTGTTAATGAAATAAAGTTACGTGTCGAAATGCTCGTTCACCGTGACGAGATCGAAGTGGACGATGGCAAAATGAGACCAGTAAACGAAATTCTGCCTTCCTAAACTGCTTCATAGAGGAACATGATACGCCAGTCCCAACGTTTATGTCCTAAATCAGCCACGAGAATTAAATTTAGTAGACAGTTTCCTCTTTCTTTTCTTCGGGACTTTTCATGTGACAGCAAAAAACCACGGAGTCTTTACCATCAATCACATATCAGCAGACTTCTACGTTGAGAGCAGGACTAATGTCGCACCCGAAGCAAGTGATAAATGGTTCAGATGGCTCTAAGCACTATGGGACTTGACATCTGAGGTCATCAGTCCCCGAAGCAAGCGATACAGTAATGGTAAATTCTGGGAGTCAGACTGTGGCACGCTGTTTTATTTTCCGATTGTGTGAGCCGATGTGACCAGCAAGCAGTGTATGCATTCCACGCTCTGGTACAGCGCTCTCCAAGAGTCAACGGTACGCATACCGTCACAGCTGACGTCCACTCAGCCCGAAGCACCGGCGATGCTGACCAAAGCATGAGCTACTGACAGCAGGAATCAGGGATTTCTGTCGTAAACCATCACTGCAGCCTGTGCCCTGGCACATTAAAGCATGCGGAAAAGGACAGTAGCAATACATGCGTCTGTGGTAATGCTGACGGGGTCGACAGCTGTAGAATACAACAATAAATCTTTCACATTGTAGCGGAGAGTACGCTATTGTAAAACACCCTGACAGATTAAAACTGCGTGCCGCGCCGAGAAACAAAACGTGGACGCATGTCAGGTCCTACCCCCGATCCGCCAGACAGTTTTAATCCGTGAGACGGTTTGAGAATAGAAATTTGTTGAAATACAACTAATTCTGGTTGTAACCGCAAGATCAAAGGCAAGATTAACGAGCGCAAATCCCAATCTGCTGTTAGAAATGTCATTCGCTGGGTTCGCATGCCTTCAAACCCTAGAGTAGTTCGTAAACATTCTAAGGTTCCAGATATGTTCAGAGAGGTAAGAAAGTGAAAAAAAGTGAAACAGTACATTCAGATATGATGAAAGTTCAGTAGATGACAGATTTTAATCACATACGTTGTACTTTCTCGAGTTGTACCCTATCCACATAATTCGTTCATATAGTTCCGATCGTCTGTTAAATGTGTTGCCTCATTTCGAATAACGCCATTTTTCCATGACACATTGCTATTCAGAAGAACAGAGGACAGATAGAGTGAGCAGCAGCTTGATGCTGTAGGTACGGGAAAGTGATGTAACTGAGTGTCTGTAAGAGGATACAGGATGACTTAGCCAGAATTTCTGTTTGGTTTGAAGAGTGGGGTAGCTTGCTCTAGATACAGAAAAATTTAAGTTAATGTGGTTGAGTACGAAAAACAACCCTGTAATATTCGAACATAGTACTAGTGGTGTGCTGCTTGATACAGTTATATCGATTAAATACCTAGATGCAACTTTGCAAAGCGATACGAAAAAGATCGAGCACGTGAGGTCGGCATTAGGGAAGACGAATAGTCGACTTCGGTTTATTGATAGAATTCTAGGGAATTGTAACTCTATAAAGGACATCGCGTATAAGACACTAGCGCGACCCATTCTGCAGTACTGCTCGAGTGTTTGGGATCCTCAGCAAGTAGGATTAAAGGAAGACATCGAAGCAATTCAAAGGTAGACTGCTAGATTTGTAACTGTTTGGTTCGAACAACACGCAAGTGTTCCGCAGATGCTTTGGAAATTCTAATGGGAATTCTTGGAAGGACGGCGACATTCTTTCTTCTTTTCGAGGAACGCTATTCAGAATATATAGAGAACCGGCATTTGAAGCTGACTGCAGAACGATTCTACTGCCGCCAATGTACATTTCACGGAAGGACCACAAAGATAAGAGAAATTAGGGCTCATGCAGAAGCATTAGACAGCCGCTTTTCCCTCGCTCCATTAGTGACTGAAACAACAAAGACTCTCCGCCATGCACCGTTTGGTACACGTAGATGCAGATGTAGACAATGGCAACTTTTGTGTTTAAAATATTTTTGTGTATAAACCTGTACGCTACCGGAAAATAAAGACAACTATAAACGACGTTGCGTTGATTCAAGGCACCGGCAAAAATAGTTGAAAGTCCGTTGAAATCTTAGCCGCTATTTCGTTCGTATTTTACAGTGCGCTGTGAAATTACATCAGAAACGTCTTGTTGCCCGTTTTCGTGCTACATTAGTGAGTAGATATTCGTTTCACGCTAGTCATACAGCAGCTTGTGTCATTATGCATGCCCACGCCGTGTGCTTAACGGCCCGGGTAAAGCTAAGGCTGGGAGAGAGCAGCGCGGGCGTCGAATCTCGGCCCTCTGGTAGCTTTCCCCTTGAGTAGGCGGTGCTCGTTAAGCCCACAGCTACTGGAACTGCTTCCAGGGATCGGCAGTGGGCCGTCGCCGACTAATTCACCTCGTACTATACTGGTTGTCACGCTCCGCCCACTTATGTGAGAGAAGATAGTTTTGTTCCCTGCAGGCGGAGGGGCGGTAATGACGGCTTCTTTCACTAGGCGCCTCTGCTATTCATCGCTTAAAATCAGTTTATCGACCGTCATCTATAGATAAGCGTGAGTGCTTGTTTTCGTAACGACTTTTGTTTCACCTCTTCTGCGCTGATTCGTTCCCCTTTCAGGTTCTTTTCATTCTGAGGACCGCGAACGTCAAAACCGGCGAGAAAGGTTGATTACGATGGGTACAAAACCACTGCCATTTTGTCTTTGGGCAGAACCTGGCTAAAATGCAACTCTGTGTGACCAGGAACCTTATAGTGGCGCAAGACCAAAACCCCTACACAGCTCATTGCTGGTAAGCTCTGGTAACTGAGACAATAAATTTATGGTGGCTTACCCCTATCATAACAAGAAAAGAAATCAACATTGCATCCACATTAGTTTCGTGTCATTCAGTTATAGTGACGAAACAGTCTTCCACTGTCAATATTGCTGCTTGGTTCCCGAGTAGTACGCACAACATCACATCCTGTCGCCAAAAACTTGGTGTTGTCACGTTGCTTTTCTAAGTCTGTAACTGCTAAATTGCCGAAAACGAGACAGATGATTTACGAAAACAAGCTCTCCGACATAAATGAGGCTCCTTCCCGTTCAGTCCGGAACCGCGCTGCTGCCACGGTCGCAGGTTCGAATCCTGCCTCGGGCATGGATGTGTGATGTCCTTAGGTTAGTTAGGTTTAAGTAGTTCTACGTTCTAGGGGGCTGATGACCTCAGAAGTTAAGTCCCATAGTGCTCAGAGCCATATGAACCATTTGAGCTCCTTCATGTATGACTGTTGCTCAACTTACTCGGAACAGAGTGTAGTAGAGACACGTAGCGGGAGAATACGTCTCAACAGCCCATCTGCCTGTACGAAAGGAATTCTGGTCACTTTCTGATGACCCATCATATATTCATCGACCAGTGAGCATGAAAATCTTCTACAGTCTTTAAACGTTCGCTCCAGTTTTGGAACTATCTGAAACTTCACGTTTTATTTCTTCATTTCGTTCATTGTCGTTTCTGCAAAATCATGTCTTTTTAGAAGCCTTTAAAAGCTTTGTTGATAATGATCGTGTTAACTAACAAGTGAACATCAACTTGAATTTTTAAATTGCTCTAATTAGTCTTTTTCAGAGATGTGATTGATCCAAATTAGTAATTAGCCGTATAACTTAAAAACATTTTATATCCGCAAGTTCTTGCTTTTGGAAGCTTCCTGATCTGTTTAAGTCTTGATTTAGCTTTCATCAGCATGAAAGAGACATTCAGATTGCGCACAAGCAGTAATTAGGCGGAACAGACACCGAAGTCAGTGATTTTATATTTTTTTAAAATAGTGTCGTTAATGAGATCTCTAGAAACGGCGTGCTTCCTGGAAACCAATATGTAGGCTATGTTTCATCTAAGTGAGCAACCATGGGGTGCGAATAAAAGCTACTGCTCAAGTCAACTTGTTCCATGATATCTCGTGTGCCACATTTCTATTTCTAATACGATGTAGTTTGTAGTATTCTCTAATTACGAACATCTGCGTCCTTATACTATAGTACTGATTGAGGCATGTTTTTATCTTTTTTAACTCTAACTAGCCGACGTATTAATATAACAATTTCTCTTGTTACAGGTAAGCAGCGCTACCGCTCTACCAGAGGAATAGCTGGACTGCACCTAGAAGTATGTATAGAAAAAAAAAAATTGCGCTACGCGACTTAAACTACTGAATAGACTAACATATACTCGTAGAAAAATCATGTATTCATTCTGTTGCTGCTGAGTAGTGCCATTTTCTCTACCGAAGTCGGTATATTGACCGCGTCTGACGCGCTGGCTAAATTGCACAATCGTGTACGGGGGGGATGGCAGTCTTTGATAGCCACGTAAGCCGCAGGCAGGGAGAGCAAAGACCTTCTCAGCACGAGATACAATAAACTGCCAGCTGACATATTCTAGCTGAAGGCAAGTGTACGAATCAGAGTAATGTCTCAAATTCGTAAATATTATTGAGTTTGTTATTGGCATTTAGCTTCCGCCATATGCAACTAGCTTATTCGTACAGATAATACACAAATATTACAGATAATGTTTTTATACATATGAGCCTACAAATTAGATGTGGATGTCCGAGGGTGTCTCAAGTGCGTGTCGCACGTTCAGTAATGAAGTTGCTGTCGGGGCCGTCACAATAGTTGGCAGCGGATGAGTAAGTGTAACAAGTTCGCGTAAGAAAGGAAGTAAGTTTGGGGTTTGGAGACGGAGCACAAACTCAGGGTGAACAATGAAATCGGCCATGCTTATCCCGGCATTTGCCTTAAGTGATTTATAGGAAGTACAGTAAACTTAAATCTGATTGGCTGAGATGAGAGATTTCACTCGCTGGCCTCCCAAATCGATTTCCGTGTCTCCTATTACGCTACCTCGCTTCACTTCGTATAGGACTGCTGTAATTTCATATCGTCTGCGACATATAGAGAAAGAATTCTGCATCTTATTCTCCACAAGAAGAGAAAGGAGCCTCCGTGACGTGCAGACTATGGAGGAGTTTGCGAAAACGCCCGTGATCAAATTGAGTCTAGCTATTAAGCCATTCAGACCTGATACTTTCTTTTCTTAGGAAGGAAATTTTTTCTTATGTAGTAATGCTCTTAAGAGATGTTTTAATGACTTTAGATGCAAGATTTATACAAAAATATGTACCCATTTTCAAAAACTACTTTGTACACTTGACTTCATTTTATGAACTAAGGTAACTAATTACGAATAAATAGTAAGATGATCATTCAATAATTACTACTCAAAATAACAATAGTAATACGCAACAACACAGTGGAATACAACGAACCAATCAGATCCGTGTATTCTGATGGTCATGAGGTCCTGTGCACTGCTATTATATTGACTTATTGATATTTTCGTAGTGATGAGCAATAATTGGCAGCACTTGCGCATGATGAAATGGTTGTACACTCACAAATGTATACCTCAGGTTTCCATCGGGAAAAAATACATGTGTTACACTAAGATACAGTAAAAGTTAATTGTAGCCAGAGGGTCTGAAAGGGTTATAGAAGCCAGACGCTAAAGAGATTGTATGCGGCTGGGATTCTGTGGCCAAAGGAACCGTCGGGTAAATAAATGTATACATCGCACTTGCCTTTGTGTCTTATTGTTCGCCACCCATCATTTTAGGAAACTGAATATTCTGCAGAATTTATGACCGAGCAGGATACTTCTAATTAAGAGGATTCACAGAACCATTTTCAGAGTATTTCTCGGCCGTTTCACCCTCTAATAGACATGAGAAAAATGAAGACCTTAATCTCTACCTGCCACTTCTGAGTTCTCTTGTGTTATCACGATGGTCATTTCTCCCTATATAGGTGGGAGTCAAGCAAATATTTTCACATTTGGAGGCGAAAGTTAGCGATTGAAATTGCATGAAAAGATCTCGCCATAATGAAAAAATTCTTTGTTTTAATGATTGTCAATCCAACTCGCTTATCACATTCGTGACACTCTCTGCCCCAGTTCGTGACAATACAAAACGAGCTGCTATTCTTCGAACTTTTTCGATGTACTCCGTCAATCCTATCTATTAAGGATCCTATACCATGGAAAAGTACTTCAGAAGAGAAAGGACAAGTGTAGATGAAGCGCGAGAAATTATTACTTTTAACGTGTATGGTGGAATTCATCTTTAAGATCTTTTCAAACCGCACGCCACGTCACTCTACAGCTTATCATTTTACATTACATGAAAAAGAAATAGTATCTGATTTTTTTAAAAATATGCTGATTTCTCAACCTGTTGACTAAGAAAAAAACCTTCATTGTGCGTCAATAAGAATAGACGTCTGACAAGCTTTACTATGGTAACTGCTTCAACAGTTAAGCTGTTACCTCCTTTGCAGAAGGAAAATACGTTTTTCACGTTGTTTGGCACTAACGAAGAAACCATAACGCAACGTATAAAGCATCACGGTGATGTACTGCACTGTAAGTATTGTTGTCCTGTTTGTGTGTATACATTTTATCGTGTAAATAAATATTAATGTTTGAGCTTTCTGTAAGCTTCTCCTTTTCTTTGAGTTTCAAATAGTATGTAGAATTTATCGCACGAAATTTGTCCAGAACATCTCTTATGACTTTTACTTTGATTATCAATAAAGTCTACTACCATTAACAGTTTCTTAATGCTGATACCATATTCCGTCTTTTCGCCACAGAGGAAATATTTCATTAACTTTTATTTTCATCTCTGAGTGTTGAGCGACATGTGGGATCGACGCTCCATGTTGTGCAGGTAGACCATCACGCGTTGTTCTGTCAAACGACGATCCATTAACGCCACTGTGTACCGGCCTTTACTCGGTAGCAATTCGTATATCAAAGACTCGCTTTCCATCGCTAAGCCGCTCAGAACGTTGTCGCCCCATATAACGCATTCGCATACGAAAATAGGTGCTTATAACTAATGCGAACAAATCATCATTTCATGCGTAATTTTTACATTAACTGGAAATTTAAATTGTCAATTTAATTTGGCTCCCAACAACTTGAATGTTCAGTCGTTTACAAAAGTTTACTCTCATAAAATACACTATGAAATCAAAGAAGCGTGGAAGTTTTTTTACACGGCCAGTACATCTGTGTCTGCCCGGTGAGAAAACAAGTATTTGGGGATGGCAACAATGTCTTGACTACTCTCGAGTGGAAGGCCTTCATTTCACGTCGCCTGTCTCAGTCTTGCATACATGTATTGTGGTAACCGCAGTCCCAAACTTAATGGCTAAAGCACTCGGTGTACACACGAGAGAGACGGGGACAGCACCATGGTACACTTAAGTACGTAGCTGCTATACATTAATATAACACTGAGAGCCGAATTCATGACACAGAACTAAAGTTTGAGAAGGAGCGAAGGATGTAACAGGCTGTACCACATCCACAATGAAGACGATTTCAGCAGTAGAAAAAAATCGAAAAACAAACGAGAAACAGTCACAATCTTGTGGAATTAACAACTCACTTATTACTTAAGTTAGTTACACCCCATTCAAAAGCAGCAGCACACATCTCTTGTAACGTTTTATATGTCCTACTGCAATACGACAGATTAGAAATGCTTACGTCTACATAAATGTATCGTACAAGTATTTACCTCAGATTCATGGTACATATAAAGTATCTTTAGTAGATTATTAACCATTTATATTCATTCTTATTACAGAAGAAACATATAAAACTTCTCTAGAAAAGTATCCTACTGTCTGAAGATGAGAGAGGACCGAAACTAGTTACGAAAAAATGACTACTTAAACGATGAAGTTGTGGCTGCACTGTTTTTTCCTCACGGATACATTCTTTCTTTAATCTCAATGGATCCTGTAAAACAGTTATTTACATCCATATCACCGCGTCGTCAAACCACTACGTATTCCACTATGGACTCTGGCCAGCTGGACTCTCGCCTTCTATTGGAGACGCAACACAGCTTTGCGGACAGCGCCGAGTCTGCGCGCATGCGCGTTGGCGCCGACCGCTAGCCCGGCCCGAGGCCATTCCGACAGCGCAGAGGTCGCGCAGAGGGGAGCGGGCTCGTAAAGACGGCGCCGTTTTGCTCCTCTCTGGAGTCTGCGGACTGCCCTCACCTTGAGTTATAGCGGCGCACGACAAAGGGAGCAAATTCAAAATGTGGCGTCCTTCTCTCATGGAACAAAAGGAAAGGAACTATTGATGTCAGCTCCATTGGGACTTTGCGTGGATTCAGTGGCGACGAGCGAAAATGTGTGCCGGACCGGGATTCGAACCCGGGAGCTCCTGCTTAGTTGGCAGTTCCGTTAACCATTGCGTCACCCGGACACAGTGTTTATCAGACTGTCTCGACATGCCTCGGGGTCGACCCAAATTCCCACCTAGCGCCACCTGTATGTTTCCCTGACCACGTCATCTGTACTCGCCACTTTGAGATTCCCGCAAGAGTTCGAATATATTGTGCATCCGGACTGAAGGTGGTGGATTCGTTGCCCATCGAGACGAATTAATTACATATAAATGCGAGGTGTTTGTTCTTTCGGACACGCCCGAAAGAACAGACACTAGCATTCATACATAATTCCTTCGCCTCGATGGGCAATGAATCCATCATCTTCCGATCGACCTCCTGTGGGAATATATGTGTACAAGTTAACTTGATTCACGGAATAGTTTCGTTTTTACATGTTTCCCCGTTGGTTTTGTTCAAACAGATAAACTAAAATACAGTGTCGTTATAATTTTTTTTTTAAGTGTAGCTCCGCCAACAGGGCTGGTTTAAGGCCCAAGCTTCATAAGCGACCACTTGGGCGTCAAAATTTGTTTATAGGGTGAATCATAATCAACTGACACGACAAAACTATATGACAATAGAAGAGAAGACTTTCCAATCAACACCGGTCCGCAAACGGAGATAATTACGAGTGTCTACATCTACATCCACATCCGTCTGTAAGCCACTGTGAAGTTCATGGCAAAGGGCACGTTCCCTTCTAACAATTATTACGGTTTCACATCTAGACTGCGGGAAGAATAACTGTTTAAATAGCTCTATGCCGCCGTGCTGTAATTAGTTTAATCTTGTCTTCACGATTCCTGTGTGAACGATAAGTAGGTGGTTATAATATATTTAGATTCATCCCATAAAGTTGGTTCTAGAAAGTAGCTTTTCGCGGGATATTTTATGTCTATCTTTAATTGTCTGCCGGTTCAATTATTCAGCATCTCTGTGACACTGTCCCATGAGTCGAAAAAACCTGCAAGCATTCGTGTTGCCCTCCTTTGTATCCGTTCAATATCCCCTGTCAGTCCTGTTTGGTACGGGTCCCACACACTTGAGCAATATTCTGTCCTAGGCTGCACGAGTGGTTTGTAAGCAGTCTGCATCGTAGACTTACTGCATTTCCCTACTATTCTATCAGTAATTTGCAATCTGCCACCTGCTTTACCTGCGGTCGAGACTGTGTTATATTTACCAAAAATGTATTTGACATGTAGACTTTCCGATTAAGTCGCCATCTAATTGAGATCAAATTTCACCCAAGACCTAGCTTAACAGAAAATGCAATGCTAGTTCAGCATGTTACCTGTTACACGTTACTGTACACTCAAACAGTTCCACGTGTCGCCCTCACATTTGGAGGGACTACTGCTCAAGGCTCTTCAGTTAGTTGCAAATTCTTTCAGAAAGTCCAACACTATCCTGTATATGTTGACAAGATTGTTCAGTTTACTGCTCCAACTCTTCAATCGTCTCAATCCGATTGCTGTGTATTTCACTTTTGAGATGACCCCCAGACAGGTACAGGCTGTGGTCGACCATTTTATCTTGGACCACATTGGTGCGTCAGATGTAATACATCATCAGCAAAATATGGTTGCGGCATATCATGCATGCACCATATTCCCCAACACTGCGCAAGGTGAAGTGGTCCATGGGTGAAATTTGAGACCAATTAGACAAGGACTTAATCGAAAAGTTTATACTCCAAATACATTTGTATGAGATCAGTGGAAGGTCGTAACCAATCATGAGCAGTTATTTCGCGAACGAGTCGTTTGCGGCCTGTGTTTACCGGAATATTTTTCCTTCTGTCATCGTATAGTTTCACAGGTACCATTTATCAATTGTGATCTATCCCACATACAGGGCGTCTCATGGTCTTTGCACCAAACGTCTAGAGATGATAGATTTCGTTATGAAGAACAACCAGTGTTAGATGATGATGTTTGGTTTGTGCGACGTTCAACTAAGCGGTTATCGGTGCTCGTACAAATTCCCAATCTGTACACAGTCCAAACTAGCCACTTTCATGAATTATGATGGAATGATGAGGACAACACAAACACCCAGTCCCCGGGCAGAGAAAATCCCCAACCCGACCGGGAATCGAACCCGGGACCACCTGATCCACAGGTAGCAATGTTAGCCACTAGACCACGAGCTGCGGACCCCAGTGTTAAAGACAAACTATTCACTGACACTTCCAGATCGCTCTAGTCGCCTTTTTATTGTATTCACCAGTACTGGTACCACGAGATTTCACCAGACTAGCAGGGTCCACTAACCAGATGTTCTCCATCTGCACGCTACATACCCAGTAAATTGCTACCGTGATTTTCAACAAGAAAAGCTTAAGAATGATTCTCTCTACGCAGAGAAAAATGTTTTAGAAGGGGATCAGGAACTTCTATTTTACGTGGGCTAGCCCCTTTCACGCGGAGCAGATGACAGGACTATAGGCAACACATGTTGCACACGCCCACGTCCTGCCTACTCTCAGGGCGTAGCCAATAATAAAATACGCGTAGTGTGTCTAGGAACCGTCAGCGAACATTTAGTCTCTAACAAAAGTTGTTCCCCATGACGTGATCTATCACCCCTAGATGTCGGACGCAACGACTTTGAGACACCCTGTAAATAATAAAAAAATATTTATTATAATGTTTATATATACATGAATAAATAATAAATCTAATGTGGCTCACAGTTTGGTGCAAATAGTTTCATTTGATGGCAGTGACGGGCGGGTTAGTTGGCGCTGTCACCAGTAACCGAATCCAGGTTCACAGCGTGAAAAGTATGAATGCTGCTATTCAACTACAGAGAAGGACTCTTTTATTTATCAACAGCCCAAGAAAAGGGAGACGGGGAAAAGGGGGACGGGGAGAAGGGGGGAGTCGGGTGCTGAGGTTCCAAATTACACGTTCCTTGTGTGCGGGAATGTTCTCGAACTCGCCCGGCTAACAGCACCCGCACATGCACCCCTGTGGAAAGATTACACAGGTTTGACAGGATGTGAGTCTGAAATATTGTTCCCATCTAGGAAATCATAGACAGAAAAGTCCCGAAGAGTAGTTTGGAGCAGAGTGGGAACAGTGCCGCGCTCAGATGTCCGGAAATAAACCTCTATGACAGCCTGCACGGGTGGTAGGCGTGCCGATGGATTATGGAACCAGCGACGACAGTTTGTGCGAGGGCGCAAGGATGTCTTGCTGTTGGGGAACCTACGATTGTTTCTGAGCACTGACGACGTCTCCTGGCCTAGCCGCGGCGTTCTTGTTCTTGTAACGCGCTTAAGTCTTCATCTGAGAGGTCAATTTGATTATAAAACTCAGCCACTTAAGGTACTTTATCTTGTTGATTTAGTCTGTAATGTAGGCCCTAGGTGTTATTACCTTGTCTGCCAGCGCTGAAAGCTAGGCTATATAAGAGTAGCTAGCAGAGTCAGTAGTCACATTTCCTCCACGACATCATGTTGCCAGTGTTATTAGGTTGAGCTTGCCATAGATGGTAAGGTTCCCGTACAAAATAAGTGTTTCTGGTCGTTTCTGTTTGCACCTATCAAAGTGTAGGCTTATTAAAAGTTTGTGAAATTTTACACGGAACTTGTTCCATCATTATTAATAGTTAAGAAATGGGCGACTGAGATGATCCATGTGATCTATGTGTATCATGATATGAGCAACAGCCCAAGAAAATGAGGTTCCAAATTATATGTTGTTTGTGTGTGAAAATGTTCTCGAACCCGCCCGGCTAACAGCAACCGTACTTGTGCCTCTGTGGAAAGAACATTAAAAAACACATTAAAAAAACTGCGACATTCGAAAAGTGTGATCTGCGTGACCATTTATGCTTTAAAGACAGTTTGTAGTCTTTAATAATAAAACCGCTATATTTGTTAGAGCTGAATTTCCAGCATAGGACGCATACGATCTTAAGTAGTGTTCAAATACAAAAGTGTTGTGCGGCAGAGAAAAGTTCCTTGTGCTGAATTACTCTACGTCTCCTGTCACTGTGCTGCTATCCCGTAGCCCTGACCCTGCTAGTCCGTTTCTTAAGTAAATTCCGTACTTTCTCGGTTCCTGTACCATTATTAGACTATCAAAATTATTCTTTGTCAATAATTCAACAAGGGGCTAGTAAGGAAAGAAAGTATTGAACATTCTTCCCCAGAGTTTCCCATTTTTCATGTTCTTCGTCAGTTGCCTCATTATCGTTTTGCTACTCAATATCTATCTGCAACTACGACTCTTGGTGGAGCCCTTTTGGTGTTTTCACGCAGCGTAAAAACAGTAGAAGGGACAGATATGTCACAATACACTGGCTGAAAAGCACCGGGGACAGGTGGCTGTTTCGCTCAACTCCCATCGTCCAACAACTCGACTCGCAACGGACACGTGTCCTTGGCGACTTCCGTCGTCTCGCACGCCCATTATTAACGTGGCAAAGAAAAGACGCCACGCAGCGCAGAATATCGTCCTTGCGTTCTGCTTTGCG
Organism: Schistocerca gregaria; assembly: GCF_023897955.1. Taxonomy (NCBI): domain Eukaryota; kingdom Metazoa; phylum Arthropoda; class Insecta; order Orthoptera; family Acrididae; genus Schistocerca; species Schistocerca gregaria. The sequence goes on from NC_064923.1 coordinate 443,731,325, forward strand.
AAACACTTCGGTTTCACGTGGGCGCTTGCAGCCACTTGGCTGCCTAACATCCGTATTGCTATAGAAGGAAACTAATTTTTTCCTCTGGTTCACAACTTTCTATTTTCGATGACAAAGATTTCATTTACAATCCCATTCTTTTAATGCTACTGTTTCAAAAATGTTAATCATATATTATAGTTTACTGTGGAACAACCAAAGAAATTGAGTGGTAATTCGAAAGACACCAACATTACACAATGTTGACAACGGCTTAAGGGGAGACTTTTGATGTGTTTGCTCTTTGACGCCCAAAATGATTTGGCTGCATTCTAACTGCAAGTGTTAGGTGAAGTATCAGAACCCCACAGAGATAAAATTCAAACTCCTCTTAGCACGGATGTTAGGTCAAGGTAGTACCTGGGTACAGAGAATTGAATTCTGATGCACTACTGGCAAGATACACTGGTAACAAGAAATAGAATGCAAACGAAAAGTCTGGAGTCGTTTGGTCCAAGTGTTCCAAAGCATTCTGTTTTTATCCAAACAGAAGATACGCTGATGCCTTGTAGAAGCTGCTTCTCAGTTCAGTATAGAAAGTCTGAAGATTGAAGAGAGCAGGAGACCCAGCACTCCTCTTTATTTCCTCCCAGAAGAAGATCTGCTTACCTAGACATCAAAGAAGCCATCCACCAGATGCTGCCTGGGGAAGGAAAAATTCAAGAAGAAAACTATACTTATCTATAAATTACAAGAAAAAGAAATCTTACAGGAGAGGGGAAAAGTATGGTACTGGTGAATTTTAATGAGCATGCGTCTTGTACTAGCATTTTTTTTAAATCAATTTTCCCATAAGCGTGTTTCCCTAAGTTCCATGCCAACTTTTTTATGCTAAATATTAACCGATCTCAAACAAATTTTTGCAGGAAGTAGCCTTGGAGTATTTACATTCTTCTATACGCACTAATATTGTCGCAAAGGCAGTCTGCTCAATTTATCAGGTTTATGCACCAATAGGTAAAGAAAATTTAAGTTTGAAAATTGAAAAAATACTGGAAGTAAATTAATAATATTTTTCATAAAATAACTCCATTAAACTATTAACTACGTCTTGTAAATCTACCTAAAAATTTGGAATGTGAAAATTAAGATCTGAGTACCAAAGTTGAATTTCAAAAATACATTTAAATAACACATTAAAAAGTCAAAACTCGAAAACCAGTGAAGTAATGGAGTTCAAATCTTGGGTATTGCAACATCTCTATATGACAGGCATGATTTTAAAATTTCGTTGACATCAGCTTGAGAAGAAGAAATATTTTTGAGTGTAATGTTCCTCCCCTAAACAGATTACAGGACAACTCCAAGAGTTTCTCGCCCAGTGCTGTTCAGTTATATAATTTTACCAGAAATCCCCCTTAAGTACTGAGAAAATCGCTGATATATTCTTATATTTCTGTTGTATGAAAAACACATATTTTCAGTATTGTACAGTAAAATATTCTATACTTAACGTGAAATCTACGAGAAGACATAAATAACTTTTTCTGTAACAGAACAGTTGTAACTCGACATGTACGTCGTGTAAAATAAAAAGTCGTGGAACACAGGTCAAACTTTTTTTTGTGTAATAATTACAATATCGCACCAAAATCCCGTAGTGACGTCAGTTAACATGAAAACAACATCCAAAATACTTCTGCCGTTTCAGAAGACGATTGCGCGAGAACTACAATATAGACAGAAAATAGACGCATATCAAGGGTAAGGGCACCTTTGCAAATTCTTAACTTACATTATAGGTGCCTAATACGGGCACCGTTTGTGACGTGGCAAACTTCAGTCTGTGCGTAAAGTCGATGACACGATTTGCTTGGGAAACCTATCCACTGAATTGCCTGTCTACAGGCGCGAACTAATTCCATGCTACAATACGGAGTGGGTGATTCGTTCACGCTTTTTGGGCACCCTCGTACGCTATAGCAACTACGCCACGGCGCTTATTATTAATGAAACTTGGAGAGATGTGCTTCTACTGATATGCATAACTTATTTGTATCTCTTCTACTTTTCATGGTGTCACTCTATGAAACCTCGGAAGTATTTTTGAATAACCCTGCACTCAACGGCGACATAACTCGTTGCCTTCTCCAAGCACATCAAATCAACAGTGTCTCCGATTCACTTAGCAGCATGGGCACCGTTTTAGCAATATTTGCACAAGCTCAAGAGCATTCGACCAACGGATCGTCGTCGAGAATCGTACGCACAATGTGGCAACAAAGTTCACATACTTGCCGGTCACGATATTTTTTCCCCCTATCGGGATCCGAACTGGCTATATGGTAGAACGCCGACGCACAAAAATACTGTGTCGACAGCGGCTACGGAGGCAGTTTCTTTAGATCGAAAAATTACTGACATTAGCCAGCTTAGACCAGGAATTTTACTTACAACTGAAACTGTAATTCCAGAGATATTCCACAAAAGACGTACTGAGACTGAATATCATCTTGATACCTGTTCCGCAGTTAATGATGTACGTATCGAACCGTACTGAAATTGATATTAAAGTTTGACCTTTCTGAATATTGTAGTAAAAATGTAAACAGTCCTGTGCAGTATCCAGGAGACGAAAAACATTATGCGTCATGGGTGTCCATACGCAATCTTACCACCCTACCCCAGTAGATGCTTTTTAAATATCTGTGATCCAAAGGGTACCCCATAGATCACATCACGCCGGCTAGTGTGCCATCAGATAGGCTAGGAATGCCTTCTGGCGAATTCCTTTGTCTCCTACCAGCAAATGATAATTTTAGAATAAAACTTCTTGGAAGATTAAAATTGTCTTGCACCGGGACTCAAACCCGTAACATCGCTTGTCGTCGGAAAAGTTCTTAACGCCTGAGGTATCCACACACGAGTATCCACACACGACTCACCGGCCGCCCTCACAGCTTTACCTGCGCTGTACCTCTCTCCTGCTTCTCAAATATCACAGAAGTTCTCCTCCGTCGCTTGCGAGATTGGGTAAACCAGGACGTTCGATGCCACCCGTTAGCTTTGACCAATGACGTCATATCAAGCCCCAAGAAGCTACCCAGATAGTTTTCAAAATGTCGACCAATAACATCACACGTTCTCATGGCGCCAAAATATACACATTAAATACAGAATCGTACAAATTCTTTATAATAAATACTGAAGCTAAAGGGGCAACCGTGGGAATATAGATTGGGGCGGAGACAAACTAAAATCTAAAATAACAATCGCGAAATCACGACAATAGTAAAGTACACAAAACGAAACAACTATAGAAACACGAGACCACATTAAACTCAAAATCCAAAAAAGAAAAAACTGGTGCAAATCATCCGTAACTGGTATCGAAAACAACAGTTGCGCTATAAATCTCAACTTACAATTTATATAACAAAATGTAAATGCGAAAACTGAAAGTATTTCAAAAAGCCAAAAGGCGGTACCAATACACATAGCGTAAAATCGCGAAAGATGATACCAACACACAATTGCTTTCCATTCATAAACGCCGGATTCGCGCATGGCATAACTATAAGAGAGAGATTGAGTCTCAATATCTCAGGCCTCGTAGCGCCTAATTGACCGCCACAAACTGTCACACCCCCTCCACATGTATCCGTCGCATAACTGCTCAGGCGAAACTTCATCAAACTCACATTAACATCACATACATGGCTTCTATAATGTTCTCCAATTGCACCTATATTTTGTCAGAATTTAACAGTCGATTCCTGATCTTCTCTCTCTCGCTACAACGTAAGACATATAAATATCAATAAAGGATCCTTTTTACAAAAATTACAGTCTGAGGTTAGGAACCAAAAAAACAAAATAATGAAAGAAGGCAATAAAACACACAAACTGAGACGGGGAAAAAATTTCAATTTCGAAAGAAAAATTTATTTATACATAGTTCAAAGTTCACGTAAATCGTAATCAATGCATTCGTTCCTTACTAGGACAACCATAGATAACGTTTAATCTCTGAACGATTAGGAGCTTCAACTCGTTAAGGGATGGCTTTACGCATCACGCCATGACTGAAAGCCAACGGGTGGTATCGAAGGATCAAATTGACCCTGCGGGACTAACGCTTCTGGAAGAGAGGATATTGCGGAGAAATAGCTTGTTAGCCACAACCTATGGGAGTATTTACAGAGTGAATGTTTCACTCTACAGCGGAGGGTGCGCTGACAGCAAGAGAGTGGTACTCGAAGAGGTAAAGCTGTGAGGGCGCGTGGCGAATCGTGTTTGGATAGCTCGAACTGTAACAAGGAAAGGCAAGGTTTCGGATTCGAGTCTTCGTCCGGCAAACAGCTTAAATTTGCCAAGAATTTTCAAATAGTAATTCGTTAACAGGGGTACTTAAGATATGATGGTGCGTGTGTCACGTGTTAGAATGCTGTTACTATTGCCGAAGGAGCACATCGCAGAAGAATTATGAGGAGAACGGGGCTCATACACACGTCTTGCAGCAGATTAACATTGCTTGCATTTCACATTGAGTTCGGTGGCTATTCGGTGAGCGGATCTGATTGCTACCCGCAGCTCACGCATTCGAATTTCATTGCCGCCCAGAATTTTACCTCGCAAGGAAGGTTGGAACTGCGACCACTGAGCCTCATAACGACTGTTCAGGAGCTGTTTTAGTGAAACGTAGCTGTTATGGTTCTGAAAGTAGACATTAACGGCCGGAGGAGTGGTGAGCCAACCTCTTGCTCGTTAACATTGGTGTGGAATAACGCCTAGGGCATGAAAGGAGTGCAGTCGGTTAGCAAGCAATGTCGTACAAGAAAGGTAGCGGTATGAAATTTAGTTTACGTTTTAATTTTTTCTATTCGATCCCGTTACTTCCTGAAATTTTTCTAAGTAGTCAGCATTATCGAGTACGAGCTTTCTTTCTCTCAGCCTTACCTACACATCTCTGGGACACTGTTTAAGAAGACAACTTACTTTGCAGAAAAAACAACAAAATTGGGTGTATATACATTGCAACACCTTCGTAATAACAATAATATCCTCAATAAGTAAGTGACTTCACAGCGCATTTTTGGATGTCGTTTTAACTACCTCAACCTTTGTCGCTGTTTTACATAATTTTTCAGGTATGTATGTCATTTTAACACGTAAATAAATACAGAAAATGTCTCTATATTACCAAGTTGATCCAAGGAAATGCTATTTCTTTCTCCCTTCATATGTCATAAATAGGAGATGCATCTTTCAATATAAGAACACGATATTTCTTTGTGCGTCTGATGATACAAAGAACACGCTATTTATTATTATCAACTGTGTAGCTAACATTTTATGACTCCACAGATATTAGATAGAGAATTTTGTCACATGAGCCTAAAATGGAAAGAAGTGTTTCTTACAATAATCGTGCCCATTAAATGTTTGTCCTTTTCACAGCCAAGAAAAATCGTACAGACGACTGTACCATATTATCAAATGGCTACACGAACAGCAGAAAGGCTACAATTTCCGGACAATTTATGCAGTGTTGGGAGATAAGCATCTACCCCCTTCCCCTTCGCTCCTCCCACGGGGGTCGGAATCTGGACAGTAGGGTATTAATCGCAGCTATTCCTGGACAGACTGCGAGGTCAGTCGCACTAGACGCTTCGTCACGCGAACCCCATTTCTAGGATACGGTTGCGACGGTAAAGCAGGAAGCTTCCTGGACAGACACTGCTACTATCTATTCGCTACGTTCCAGATATCTGCCCTCCATTGTATGCTTAAGAATTATTCTAAGATTTGCAGGCCACCTCATTTGTCATTTATTAGACAGCAATTAAATTCCAAGCCCGCCTGTTCTATATATCCGGAAAGTCGATACCTGTCTAATGCGCTTTGTCTGTTAGTTTTCATGTTGTTACCGAGAACTTCCGGCTTCCGCACGGAAAAACTGATCCGTCCAACACGTAGCTCGGAGCCCAAAACTAGCCACATTTTCCTCTTCCACATTTATGAAGACAGTCCCTGGCGTTGAAAAAAATCTCCGTTGTAAAGAGAAGGCTGTGTTCGTTAGGTAAATAACCAGTATCTTTAAACGACAGTGACGTGTTTTGTTGCTGATGACGAGCGATGAGGAATGAGGTGAGACTTGGTACAGCTACTTATTCCATTTTCCTCGAGAAGGATAATGGTCCAAAATAGCCATCTTAAAAAAGTGTCCCAATTAGAGAATCTTTAAATGGCCCAAACAGACGTAAGTCCGAGGGCACCAGGTCTGTACTATACGCTCGTGGAGGCAATGATATCTAACCCAGTTTGACGATGAGTTCTCAGATTCTCAGACTTGCGTGTGGGCCTGCATTGTCGTCCTGCAACACTTCCTTTGGATTTTTGTCACACAGAATATACCGGAAACGATTCTTCACTTTGTTCACGGTCATCACATAAGCATCTGAGTTAGTTGTTGACTCTTTTGGCAACACATCCACGAGAGTGACACCGTCATTATTCCATAATGCTGTCATCGTGACTTTGTCAGAAGGAGGCAACCTTGAATTTTTTTTTTGTTTCTTTTTGGTAGATGCGGGCTATGTCACTCTAGTGATGGCCTATTTGTTTCCGGATCAAAGCGATGCACCCGAGTTTCTTCACCTGTAACGAGCCATGACAGAAAGGCCTCTCCATTGGGCTCAAACTGCTCCACCATTACAGATGAAATAGCTCTCATCTCTTGTGGTCCGTTGTGAGCCTTCATGAGATCTACCTTAAGCATGCCTTTGAATATCCGAGAGTCTCAATCATTGCAGACGCACTTCTTATGGTCGCCGACTGCTGTAGAGCCCATCCAAAGTCGAATTGTGATGGGCCAGTCTGCAAGAATAATGTCGTCCGCGCGATTCACCATGCCGGGTGGGGTGGCTGTGATAGGGCATCCCGAGCGTGGCCAGTCATGAAGCTCCTTTTCTGCACTTCCTGGCGCTTCAGCTCTCTGCATCGAAATCACACATTGTGTAAAAAAGTTTATGAATGTTCACCAAGGTTCCTTTTACACAATCAAGAACTCACCACAGTGCCGGCCGCGGTGGTCTCGCGGTTCTAGGCGCGCAGTCCGGAGCCGCGCGACTGCTACGGTCGCAGGTTCGAAACCTGCCTCGGGCATGGATGTGTGTGATGTCCTTAGTTTAGTTAGGTTTAAGTAGTTCTAAGTTCTAGGGGACTGATGACCACAGATGTTAAGTCCCATAGTGCTCAGAGCCATTTGAACCTCACCACAGAACGTTGCTTGTAAAGAGTGTCTTGCGTAGACGCCATTTTAGTGGTTCATAACGGCTCTGCCATCTGTCGGAATTGTTCGAAACTTCGCACACGCGCAGAAAAAACAGCAAATTTGAAGCGTCAAAAACGACGTTCACCTATATACCAGGCGTGAGAAAAGTAATGAGACTGACAACACGATCTGACAACGCTGTGTTTCTCTAATTGTGTGAACTTGTGTGTTCGTCCTTTCCAGATGCACAGTCCGAGTTTCAGCTCCGTACAGCTATCAAGAGATTTTTGAGAGCGCCATCAGTGAAGTTACGTTTTTGTTGTGCGTTAAGAAAACGGAACCAACGGAATTTACGTTATGCTATCAAGTCTGCTGTTAAGTTTGGAGAATCCGCGAATATGACTTTACGCGGTGGCAGAGCGGTTCTAGGCGCGTCAGTCCGGAATCGCGCAACTGCTACGGTCCCAAGTTCGAATCCTGCCTCGGGCATGGATATGTATGATGTCCTTAGGTTAGTTAGGTATAAGTAGTTCTAAGTTCTAGGGTACTGATGACCTCAGATGTTAAGTCCCATAGTGCTCAGAGCCATTTGAGCCATTTGAATATGACCTTAGGAAAGTTGAAACAGGTAATACTTCTTATCAAAACTACAAGTTTCTCGTTAGCACAAATTATTTTTGGAAGGCCGAGAACATGTCAAAGATGAACCTCACTCAGGGAGACTTTCAACTTCAAAATCCGACGGAAACGTCGAATATGTGCATGCTTCCGTGAGATCAGACCGATTTTTAACAATAAGAATCATACGTGATCTGTTATACACTTTCATCATACATCACATTTTGACGAAAGATTTGAACATGCGAAAGGTTTGTGCCAATATGATGCCGAGAAACCTCACAAATAAGCAGAAGGACAATAGAAGAAACATGCGTGTTGATATTGAGAGAACCGCCAGTGACCACGGATGGTTCAGTCGTGTGATTACAGGTGACGAATGCTGGATTTTTTAGTACGATGATGAGACAAAGCGGCAAAGTGAGGAGGAGCAAACCATAGAGCAAAACAATGCTGATTTGCTATTTTGACAGTAGGAGCATCGTGCATAAAGAATTTGTCCGTCCAGGACAAATTGCCAACCAATTGTTTTAGAAAGATGTCACTGAAAGGCTCAGGAAAAAGGTGAATCGAGTGAGACTGGAGATTGCAGACAAGTGTATGATGCATCATGATAACGCTCCATGTTACACGGCCACTTCCGTCACGGAGTTTTCGACCTCCAAAGGCATTCCTGTTGTTCCACAGTCCCCCTGTTCACCTGATTTGAGTCCTTGCGATTTTTTTGTTTTAGCGAAATTGAAAAATGTCGTAAAAGGACTCTGAGGACATTCAAAAGAATGTGACCGATTTAGTAAAGGCCGTCCGCAGTTCGTGGTCGTGCGGTAGCGTTCTCACTTTCCTTGCCCGGGTTCCCGGGTTCGATTCCCGGCGGGATCAGGGATTTTCTCTGCCTCGTGATAACGGTGTTGTGTGATGTCCTTAGGTTAGTTAGGTTTAAGTAGTTCTACGTTCTAGGGGGCTGATGACCATAGATGTTAAGTCCCATAGTGATCAGAGCCATTTGAACCAGTTGAAGCCTTTCTGCGCTGCTACGAAGTAGGGAACAACGATTCCACTGGTGTATAGTTGCCAAAGAGAACTACTTTGAAGGGGACAATATGGTTGTTTGAAAAAAATAAAAACTTTCGTAGATAAAAAATAAGTGTCATTACTTTTCTCATACAACTCTTGTATTAACTGCTTTAAAAAGATGTTGGGACATTATGTATGGGGCAGTTCTCGCACTTCCGATAGACCGGCCATGAGCTGTTGGCAGTTTCGGCAAATCACTTGTGAACCGTCTTGTATGTCCATTCTGTTTCCTTAGTGACAGGACATTCATTAGTTGGCAGTAACTGTGGACAGGTTTCTGCATACATTGCCGGACGGACGTTAACAAATTTTTGTGCAGTACTTTCGAGAACAAGTGTAGCATTAATCATTTCAGCTTTGTGCACTCTAATATTCGTCTGCTTTACTACCGAAATCCTTTGATAATATTCGTAATCTGTTTTTATTGCCGAAGCTTCGAGATAAAATGGCGAAGGGACATAAACCGGAGAGAACCCCGCGCGCAGTAACCGCCTTACACCTATGCAACACGCTACTCATAGCCGGCAGATGAGTTACATAACATTCTGATTTTAAGTAAACAGAATTTCTTGAAAGCGGACTTCCCTCGAACTTGCAGAAGAATATTTTGTTCCCACAGTATCATTTATTTGTCATCACACCTCTCAAATATTCTTATTTAAATGAAGTGCTACTTCTTTCTTTGTTACCAGTTATTTCATATTAGCAGTGTTGCGATGTACATTCTCCTGCTCCCTTCATTATCTCAGCCTCTCGCACAATTTTTTATTCATTTAATTCAATTTTCGCCCACTCATGTTTCTTTCTCCACATTTATCGCCTTTTCTTCCTTTAGTTCTTTCTCTTTCTGCGTAGATGTACTAAATTAATAATCTAGCAAGACAAAGCATCTCTTCAGATATTTTGCTGCATACGGAAGCGTAGAGAGAGTCAAGCGACCACCACCACCACCGTCGATAAAACTAATTTTAACAAGTTCATTGAGATGGCTATTTTTCGCGTCATCTGCGTATAAAGTGCAGTATTTTGTAGGAGAACACCTTTCCCATGCTGCATATTGTTTCTTATTTCATTAGTCCACCCTCACGTGTTTCACCTTTTTAAGAAGGCATCCCCAGTGCCTAGGTTGAAATATTACATGGTTTTTTTTCATTGTCACATATTGGTTATAGATTTAAAAACTGTTCATGGAAGTTTCTTGTAAGAGAATGGAAAGGTACTTACAGGAAGCATCTAATTCATTACTTGAAAATCACGCAGCTTTTCCTCATATGGAAATCTGGTTGAAAGCTTCCACCTTTTCGGGAAGTCTGTATGGTTTCGTAACATAACATTTCAGGTACCATTTTCACTGTCTAGAATGCCATTTGTTTCTGTAAGTGTCGCCAGTTTAATAGGTTGTTGTTTTCACTTGTTTTTTAACGAAAAGTATGAGATGTAATTTTGTGCTTATGCGAGTGACATTCAATAAGTAATCCAACACATTTCATCTGAAAGCAGGTTGGTTTTATTCAGGATTACAATACACCATGCTATTCCCCACTCTTACGCTGAAAAACTCTATTTTTTCTATATAATCTCCGTTCAATGCAACGGCCTTACGCCACCTTATTTTGAGGGCCTATATTCGCGCATGGTACCACTCTACAGATCGACGTCGGAGCCAACGTCTTACTGCATCAATAACATTGTTTCTTATTTTATTTGTCCACCCATACGTGTTTCACCTTTTTAGCAAGGCATCTTCAATGCTTCGCGCGGAGTACATCTTTCATTGGGCCAAATGGAAGTCGGAAGGTGCGAGTTCCAGGCTGTAGGGTGAATGAGGAAGAACAGGCCATTTAAGTTTTATGAGCCCCTGTCGGCTGCACAAACGTGTGCGAGATCTTGCGTTTGCATTTCTGTGGCGACGAACACACTGAAGACATTTTTCAGTTTCCTGGCGGTAGCATAATACAAGTCAGAGTTTATCGTTGCACCATGAGGAAGGATATCAAACATAATAATCCATTCAGAGTTCCAGGAAATCCTCGCCTTGATTTCGTCGGCTCAGGATGTGGCTTTGAACGTTTTTTTCCGGAGGAGAGGTGGTGAGGTGCCACTCCATGGATTGCCGCTTCGTTTCCGGTTAGAAGTGATGAACCCATGTTTCATCGCATGTGACGATATTCGAAAAAAGAATTGTCACGTTCAGCCTCATAATGCGCAAGCAATTCCGCACATATGATCCTTCGTTGCGCTTTATGGCCTTCCGTTAGGCGGCGAGGAATTCACCGGTCACACACTCTCAGTAACCCAGCTGGCGGACGAAGGTGTCAGCACTCAACAAGACTTCAGTTGTGCAGCGAGATGCTTGCTTGTGATCCGTCGATCACTTCGGATGAGTGTGTCCACACGGTCCAAAATTGTAGTAGTCACAGCTGTGTGCAGCTGGCCGGCACGCGGGATGTCGGACAGGCTTGCGCGACCTTGTTGATATGATGACAGACGGCACGCCCAACGACTAACCGTGCTTTTGTTCACTGTCAGGTCTCAGTAGATATTCTGCAAGCGCCTATGAATATCTGCCATGTTCTGGTTTTTCCGACAAAAGAAGCTCAATGACAGCCTTGTTTAGAAAGCACCAAAGCACCTCCGTTACAGACGCCATGTTTGAAGCCACGTACAGCGTCGGCACCTATTGCAACTTCATGAAACCGTAGGGACTGAAGCGGGGATATTATAAGATGTCCCACAACAAATTCTGCATTTTTTCAACGGAACCTGGCCGAGAAAAAAAGTTTGTTGCATTACTTACTGAGCTACTCCTCGTATAATCAAATAGTGTAAACAGTGACTGCTTAGTCATAGTTACTTGGTCATTTAATAGCAGTTCCTTTTCTGCCTTTATTTTGTATATGGGATAATGATCTTGTAATGTCAGCAGGAGTCTTATTATTTTCATTCTATTTTCACGTCTTTCTCTCTTGTGGTTGACTTGTGATTCACTTCTCTTTGCAAAAGCGCTTGTAACCTACTGCTCTTTGAGACTAATTTTCTTAAATTGATAAGTATATCGCCAATTTTATGTAGCGATGCTATTATTCACGAATAACAATTACGTAGATACTACCTCCGAGTCCAATTTAGGTCCCGGTGAAATCTCCTCCATTACATCTCTAATTAAACCCCACTCGTTCCCAATGCGACCCATTACCTTAAGGGGAACGTTCATGAAATTGACGCAAAACGTCACTTTTCAATTTTTTTATTCTTTCGTAGAACTCATGGACAATAATTTCCCAAACTTTCATTGATGAAATAGCATCCGAAGTGCCTGAAAAATAATTAAATGTGTAATACGATCTTCATGCCATGTCCACTTTTTGAAGCAACGCTTCAACACTAGCTCCGTGAACAACTGTTCCGTGGATTACTTCCAAGCAAACTTGCACAGTATACATCTAGAATGCTGTGATACATACTCTATGGTTTTATACTTATAGATCATCTGTGACTCTGTTACGTTTCTTAGAATAAAAAACTCGATGCTTTTTTTATGAAGAAGCGATTCTTGTTTCGGTACATTTTCATTTGCTATAGTTGTCAGAATTGCAATTTATGATACATTATTCTACTTAATGATAGGAAAGTAGGGAGGATGAAGGTATTAGACAGGGCGAGCTCTAAGATAGGAAATTTTGCTCAAGACATTTTGAGAAAAATAGACTTACAGCGCCTCTCTGCAGGTCAAAAGTCAAGCCTGGTAAAGAAAGGGGAAGAGGATACTGAGTACAAATCTGGGCCTTCTGAAGGGATGACATAAGAAAAAACGTGAGGTTCAACTTTAAATTGCATTTCCTGAAAATTATGTTTTTTGTAGTTTATGTACCATTTTCTCAAAATCTATGAAGACTAGAATTATGAAATTTTGTACACTTATTGTTACAAAACCAATAAATGTTGTCTCAAGAGTAAATTTTGTAATTCTGAGAGGAAGCTAATATATGGGGCAAAGTGCTTGGAATTTTGTACGAATATTATACTTACAGAACTATAATTTAAAAAATATTAAAATCCTCCTATTCGTTATATTGAAGCTTACTGTATGCAAAGAGATTGAACAGAGAAAACTTTGTAGGAATCTTTTAAATAGTTTCTGAGAAAAAGGTACATATATTATTGTGTTAAATAGTATTTTTAAATTTTATAAAAGCTAACAATATATAATTCATGAAAGTTAAATGCATATAATCCAAGAAACTTAATAGTAAATGTGTTAATTTCATGTAAAGTATAGTACAAAATTTCATTGTGGATCTGGTGCATCTTTTTTTACTGTGACATCTCGCTCGGTCAGACAAGCGGCCGTTGGAAATACGAGTCGCTCGGAAATTCTTATCGCAGATAAGGGGCGGATGTTGACAGATACACTGAAGAGCCAATGAAACTTGTGAACCTGCCTAATATCGTGCAGGGCCCCGCGAGCACGCACAAGTGCCGCAAATCGACGGGGCATGGACTAGACTAATGCCTGAAGTGGTACTGGAGGGAACTGATACCATGAATCCTGTAAGGCTGTCCTAAATCCATAAGAGTACGAGGAAATGGTGATCTCTTCTGAACAGCACGTTGCAAGGCATCCCAGATGTGCTCAATAATGTGCATATGTGGAAAGTTCGGTGGCCAGCGAAAGTGTTCAAACTCAAAAGGGAATTCGTGGACGCACTCTGTAGCAATTCTGGACGTCTGGGTGTCGCATTGTCCTGCTGTAATTGTCCAAGTGCATCGGAATGCAGAATGGACATGAATGGATGCAGGTGATCAGACAGAAGGCTTACATACGTGTCACCTGCCACAGTCCTATCTAGACTTATCAGAGGTTCCATATCACTCCAACTGCACACGCCGCACACCATTACAGAGTCTCCAGTCCCCTGCCGACGTGCAGGATCCATGGATTTATGAGGTTGTCTCCATACAGGTACACGTCGATCCGCTCAATATAATTTGAAACGAGAGTCGTCCGACGAGGCAACATGTTTCCAGTCATCAACAGTCCGATGTCCTCCGAAAGCCCATATTGATGACGTTTCGTTGAATGGTTCACATGCTGACACTTGTTGATGGCCCAGCACTGAAATACTCAGCAATTTTCGGAAGGATTGCACTTCGGTCACGTTGAACTACTCTCTTCAGTGGTCGTTAGTCCTATCCTTGCAGGATCTTTTTCTGGTCGTTTTACCGGATTCCTGATATTCACGGTACAATGGTCGTACGGGAAAATCCCCACTTCATCGCTGTCTCGGAGATGCTGTGTCCCATCGCTCATGTGCCGACTATAACACCACGTTCAAACTCACTTCAATCTTGATAACCTGCCATTTGAGAGGAGGAGGAGGAGATTAGTGTTTAACGTCCCGTCAACAACGACGTCATTAGAGACGGAGCACAAGCTCGGATTAAGGAAGGATGGGGAAGGAAATTGGCCGTGCCCTTTAAGAGGAACCATCCCGGCATTTGCCTGAAACGATTTAGGGAAATCACGGAAAACCTAAATCAGGATTGCCGGAGACGGGTTTGAACCGTCGTCCTCCCGAATGCGAGTCCAGAGCTGCCATTGGAGCAGCCGTAACCGACCTAACAATTTCGCCAGGCACTTGTTGTCTTACATAGGCTTTGCCGACCGCATCGCCGTATTGTGCCTGCTTATATATGTCTGTATTTGAATACGCATGCCTAAAGCAGTTTCTTTAGCGCTTCAGTGTAAATGGCTCTGAGCACCATGGGACTTAACTGCTGTGGTCATTAGTCCCCTAGAACTTAGAACTACATAAACCTAACTAACCTCAGGACATCAGACACATCCATGTCCGAGGCAGGAATCGAACCTGCGACCGTAGCGGTCGCGCAGTTCCAGACTGTAGCGCCTAGAACCGCTCGGCCACTCCGGCCGGCCAGTGTAAATACCGTGTGTTTTACACGGACGTGCCCCCTTAAATACTGTGACATCTCGCTCGGTCTGGCAAGCGGCCAATGGAAATACAACTCGCTCGGGAATTCTCATCGTGGATAAGGGGCGGATGTTGACAGACAGATGTCAGTTACTCAGACGTGGGAGAAGAGATCGGTCACGTTGTGCCGCCGAGATCAATTGAGGCAGCGTCATCGACGGCGCATTACGGAAGACGGAGGCAGCGCTGCATACGGAAGGAGAGAGGGTCAAGTGTCCACGGGGGCCGCGTGTGATTGCCGGTCAGCGTCGGTATTTTTAGTGCGCCGGCACTCGTTCGTAGTGCGCGCTGCGGCGGCGGTGGCGGCGGGGGCGGCGCAGGCGGGCGGCGATCGATGCGTGCCGGCGGCGTGGCGCGAGCGCCGGCGTGGCCCGGCCAGTGGGCAGGCGACAGGCCGGCATGCGGGCGTCGGGACGGCGCGGCCGCCGGTGAGCTGGGCTGGCGATGCGCGCCGCGCCCTGGCGCGCCTCCGTCGCCGCCGCTTCCTACCTGCTCGCCGTCACTCTCCGGTGTGTACACTGCGCACCCGCCTCCGCCCCGCACGCTACGCACTGCCGGCACCGCTTCCAGCTGCCACCGGTCACCGTCTGCCTCGCCTCCGTGTCTCCTGCCACACCCACATTCCTCAGATCGAGCGCTAGTAGTTGACGTAACCGCCGATAGCGACACGCGTAGACACTAGACTTGACGCAGTCTGGCGCTAGCCCGTCTCCGGGGGCTTTCGGGAGCCGTGCTGTCAGCAACCGTTCGAGGGTATGTGAGGAAGGACCCAACCGAGCGATTTGGTGTAGTGTAAAGTACTGGACTCTGCATCTGCATATGAACGCAGTTCCAAAAAACAGTCTTGGGGTGACAGATGACGCCGTGGGAAAGAATTTTTGTGTTGGAGACAAAATGTTCGCTGACGCTTTCCGGCGCTTGTTCGAGTCATCAGTCTTCTGGCTGGTTTGTCCCGGTCCGCCACGAATTCCTCTCCTGTGCCAACCTTTCCATCTCACGAGTTGCACTTGCCCCATACGTCCTCGATTATTTGTTGGCTATATTCTTCCTCTAGGCAACGGCCTTGCCGCAGTGGATGCACCGGTTCCCGTGAGATCACCGAAGTTAAGCGCTGTCGGGCGTGTTCGGCACTTGGATGGGTGACCCTCCAGCCGCCATGCGCTGTTGCCATTTTTCGGGGTGCACTCAGCCCGTGATGCCAATTGAGGAGCTACTCGACCGAATAGTAGCGGCTCCGGCCAAAGAAAACTATCATAGCGACAGGGAGAGCGGCGTGCTGACCACACGCCCCTCCTATTCGCATCCTCAACTGAGAATGATACGGCGGTAGAATGGTACCGATGGGCCACTTGCGGCCTGAAGACGGAGTGGTACATTCTTCCTCTACAGTTTTTACCCTCTTGCACCATGGAAGTTATTCCTCCATCTTTTAAAAGATTTCCTGCCATCCCATCCCTTCTTTTTCTCTCAGTGTTTTCCATACGTTCCTCTTCTCGCCGATTCTGTCGAGGACCTCGTTTTTCCTTCCCAGATCAGTCCATCTGATTTTCAGCATTCTTCTGTAGTACCGCATCTCAAATGTTTCGATTCTCTTGAGTTCCAGTTTTACCACAGTCCATGTCTCACTACCATACAAAGATGTGCTCCAAACTTGCATTCACAGAAACTTCTTCCTCAAATTAATACCTATGTTTGATACTACCAGACTTCTCCTTGCTTGGAATACTCTCTTTGCCAGTGCTAGACTCCTCCTTGTGCCCTCCTTGCTCCTGGGTAGCAGAATTCCTTAACTTCGTGATCCCCAATTCTGACTCTAAATTTCTCTCTGTTCTCATTTCTCTTACTTCTAATTACTTTCGTCTTTCCTCGATTTACTCTTAATCCACATTCCATACTCATTACAATAACATGCAACAGGTCCTGTAATTCGTCTTCACTTTCACTAAGGACACCAATCTCATCAGTGAATCTCATCACTAACATCCTTTCATCATGAATTTTAATCCCACTCTTTAATCTTTCTTTTGTTTTCTTCACTGCTTCTTCAATTTACTAGAAAAAAATGTCGTGTGACTAGGGCCTCCCGTCGGGTAGACCGTTCGCCGGGTGCATGTCTTTCGATTTGACGCCACTTCGGCGACTTGCGCATCGATGGAGATGAAGTGATGATGATTAGGACAACACAACACCCAGTCCCTGAGCGGAGAAAATCTCCGACCCAGCCGGCAATCGAACCCGGGCCGTTAGAATTGACATTCTGTCGCGCTGACCACTCAGCTACCGGGGGCGGACTTCGATTTACTGATTGAACAGTACGGGCGAAAGACTACATGCCTGTCGTATACCCTTTGTAATCTGAGCACTTCGTTCTTGGTCTTGCAGCCTTATTGTCTCTCTTGGTTCTTGTACATGCCGTATTACCAATTTTTCCCTACAGCTTCTCACAATTTTGAACATCTTGCACCATTTTACAGTACTGAATGCTTTTTCCAGGTCGCCAAATCCAATGAATGTGTCTTGATTTTTCTTCAGTCTTGCTTTCATTATCACCCTCAACGTCAGAACTGCCTCTCCGATGCGCTTACCTTTCCTAAAGCAAAACTTATCATCATCATATCTTCAATTTTCTTTTCCATTATTCTATATATTACTCTTGTCCGCTAAGCGTTCTTTAATCTTCGCCGGATCTCGGACGACGAGATTACACAGAACTAGCAGGTCTACTATCCAGATATGCCTCATAGTATCTACGCCAGTAAGCTGACAGAGAGGTTTTCAACAAGGAAACCTCTAAGCAGGTAAATATATTTTAGAAGGGAGTGAGGAACTTTAATTTTGCTGGACTACCCCCTTTTATACGATGCAAATGACTGGATAATAGGCCCCACACAAGGCATATGCAAGCTGTAGAATTAGTACGCCCTGCCGTCTCTCAGGGACAAAACCAGTACAAAAGGTCGCCTAGTCACCCCAGTAGGTGTCAGAGAACATTTTTCTATAAAAAAAATTGTTTCCGATGATGTGATCATTCCTAGGCGTTTGATGCAAACACTCTGGAACACCCTCTATATCTGTATAGATAAAATCACTGTAGAGTGCATTATACCATTTATTATAGCTTCTGCCTATTCCATTCGCATATGGAGCTTGGGAAGAATAATTGCTCACATACCTATGTGAGCACTGTAACTAGTCTAATCATATCCTCACAGCCCCTACAGATGCTATACACAAGGGACACAGTATATTCCTAGATTCCTCGCATAACCCTGGCCCCTGACTCTTTTAAAGTATTATTTCGTCGAACACTTCCCGTCTTTCTTCAAGCATCTGCCAATTCAGGTTTTTCAGCATCTGCGCTAAACTGTCCCAAGGGTTAAACAACCTGAAACCATACGTGCTGCCCTGTTTTGTATACTCTCAGTATCGCCTTATAGACCTATGCTATTCGGGACCTATGCTCTACACTTCAGCAATATTCTCGAATGGGTTACCGAAGTACTTTATAAGCAATCTCCTTTGTAGAATGAATGCATTTTCCCAGTATTCTACTAATGAATCGAAACCTGCCACCTGCTTCACCTACTATTGAGCCTGTATGACCATTCCATTTCACATCCATACAAACTGTTACACACAGGTATATATGTGAATCGACTGTTTCCAACTGTAGCTGATTGATATTTTAGTCACTGGATACTACATTTTTGGGTTTTATGTAGTGCAGAATTTCACATTTCTGAAAATTTAAAACGGGTTGCCAATCTTTGTACCACAACACAATTGTATCAATAACTGACAATATTTGTATAAGGCTTTTTTCAGGCAGTACTTCATTACAGATAACAGAATCATCTGCAAAAATTATAAGGGTACTGTAAATATTGTCTGCCTGGTCATGTATCTACAACTTGAACAGCAAGGATCGCAAGACATTTTCCTGGGTCATGCCTGAAATTACTTCTACAACTGCTAATGGTTCTCCATACAAGTTAACATGCTGCGTCCCCCCCACCAAGAAATCTTCAGTCTAGTCAGAAATTATGCTCGATACTCCATTTGATCGTAGTTTCATTAATAATCGTTCGTGGGGTACTGAGCCAAATTATTTTTCAGAAGTCAAGAAATTCTGTATCTATCTGACTGCCTTGATTCATGGCTTACAGGATGTCATTCGAGAAAGTGCGAGTTGAACTTAGCAAAAGCGACGTTTTCGGAATCCATACTGGTTGTCACGGAGAAGATCATTCTATTCGAGATATCTCACTATTTTTGATCTCAGAATACAAGATACTGCAATAGATGTATGTCAAAGATGTTACATGGTAGTGTTGTGAATCACTTCTGTTACCCTTCTTGTAGACGGATATGATCTGTACCTTCTTCCAACTGTTGGTTATTGTCTTTTGTTCGAAGGGTCTACGGTGTATTGTGGTTAAAAGAAGAACTAACACAGCCGTGACTTCAGTGTAGAATCTGATAGTGGTTCTTCGAGCCCTGGAGCTTTGCTCAGATGTAAGGTGAATACCAGGATTGTTCATTTGAAAGTGCACAGCCAGTTTTGCCACAATCTTTCCGCAATTCGAATTTGTGCTCTGTCTCTTTTGCTCTCTTCGTTGGTGGAACGTTAAACCCCAATTTACCTTACTTCAGAGGATTCACACAGCGAAATCGATGCTCCGATGTGGTCCCACAGAAATAACTTTAAGTCTTGATCGTGACCTTCCTTCCGTATGGTACCACTTTTGGCAGTGACTCGGGCCGCCTGTTAACTTGCTGTACTACTGTTTGCTCCACAGGGAAGATAAATACTGTACATGGCTGTACGTCGACTCTGGAAATGGAATCATAATGGGTAATACGCGTGAGCACGTGAATCAACACTCTTCCCTAATAACTGTGTTGCCGACGGACCGTTAAACTCTTATCTTCCTTTCTTCGTGGATCAATGTCCCCTAGACAGTAACGCTACTCTCACAGCCATATGTTCTTCTGACAATGATTCCAGAGTGTTTGTTCGTCGACAATTTTCAGCGCTAATGACAATATGAATCTGCCTTGTGTTGTAGAAACAAGAAAAGATCAGAAAACGCAATCCGTTGCCAGTCAGCAATCCAGTCCCAATAATGTCGAGGTAGCTCAAATCGTATCAAATGGTTCAAATGACTCTGAGCACTATGGGACTTAACATCTGTGGTCATCAGTCCCCTAGAACTTAGAACTACTTAAACCTAACTAACCTAAGGACATCACACATCCATGCCCGAGGCAGGATTCGAACCTGCGACCGTAGCGGTCGCTCGGTTCCAGAATGAAGCGCCTAAAACCGCTCGGCCACACCGGCCGGCCAAATCGTATCCCTCAGTGCAACATCTTAAGTGTGGGTGCAGATACCATAATCTGGTTTGGTTGCACAAACAGAGTTTGGTAAACTATTGTGGTAGTCGAAAGTCTATTAACCATTTGTTATAACTAAATCATGAACTATTTCAGTATAAAGTTGTGTTTAAATGATCTGTCTTTGTAGACGTTCATCTCGGACAAAGGCGCATAGATCTCCCAAAGTGAGTTATTCATGACGGAGCCGTTAGTGCTTTCGTGATAAACTTCTACTACAGTGGTTCACAAACAAAGCTCTTCGCTTCAGAAATACTGACTCATTGGGCCGAACGACGATTATCAGCCATATTTGCTACTTGGACAGTTCGCTTCCATCATTCACGCCAACAGTTGGTGACTTATCTGTAGAAAACCTACCAATCCTCGTATTTACGTATTTCGCCATTGCAAATAACATGCCTTATGGCTGCCTTCAGGGTGTAGTAAATAGCACTGCTGGCTACTAACGCAGAGGTTCTGATTCCTGATGATCAGACTTCTAGCACTATGGGGTCGAAGGGCCTGCAACGAGTCTACTCAGCTTAGGCAGGTCACGTTATGCACCATTTAGATAAATAAGCAATGCGATGAAGAGTCGTCATATGGAAAGATTTGCTCTGGGCTGGAAGATCCATATCATTTTTACGTAACTTACGTGTGAGCTGCTCGCTGCAGATGACAGTTCTAGAAGACGCTCATCATAATGTGACTCGTCGGCATACATCGATAGCCTAGACAATCGTTATAATCTAACGAACGTATGTGAAATAGCCGTTCGTTACTCTACAAGTGTTTTATACCTGCGCGTGAAGCGTAATGCAATGACCGCTCCACTTGCATCGGAAACGAGGGCCATACACGGTGCTAATCCCTATGGCGAATTAATGGCCTTTGCTCCCACACGTTGTGCAGCCTGAGTGGGGTTCTTGTTACTTTCGCAGTGGCACTAAGTTAAATCTCGGACACGCACGGAAGAGATAACACGTAGTTGACAGTCAATTAGTGTAGATGCGTCCTCTCCCTTTCCCACTGTGAGTTAAGGTGCCGTTGCGGCATCAGCAACAACGCTGGACCACACAGAAGACTGCCAGAACAAATATTTAACGACCAAATAACTCAAACCGAACGCAATCGGTTCACGAGCGTTACTCACTCTGTATCTGTGCAGCACTGCTTGCAGGAATGCTTTCTTGAGTTCTGGTCCAGGCATACCCTGTCGGGCGGTATTCATGGTAAGCAAAAGCTCAAGATATCAGTGATATAAAAGAGTCTTTCTTGCTGCGGGTCTACTGTCAACAAGGAAATGTAGCTGTAATGCAGACCGTTCAACTCGTATTTAATGCTAACATGAAAACAAGGCATCACAACCCTTACGACAGGTTAAAAACATGAGACGCTGAGAGCTATGTCCAAAATCTCTGTCTTCTGGATGCATTTTTCTACCAATTGAGTTATACAAACACATCGCGCGAGCTACATAGGAGCTTAATTTTGTCACTTCATAGGAAAAGCTTTATTTTGGCAGCATATCACGACTGTTACTAGTACCACACCAGCTTTTGTGTTAGCTAAGCAACATTAGCGCTTCGGACAGTATGATATAGCAGCAATATCTTCCACTCTGGAGTTCATGGTGCAAATAACAAACTTCGGCGACAAATTGGGGCAGTGTAGCGCTCCGGCGTTTGGCCTTGAATCTCCTACTTTCATAGGCAGCACTGTAGCAAATAAGAGGTATAAAACTTTAATCTGCTAATACTGCTCTCTGCTCTCACAGACCTCACTGCTGAGCTGACAGTTTCTTGTGACATAACCCATTTTAATGTCACGTACTTCTTTCCTGCTAAAGACACGCGGTTCCTTTTCTTAATAGTTTAGAGTAGCAGGAGAAACTTAATGAATGTAAAGAGTAGCTGGGATAAATGATGAGGGAGGGAAGAGACAGTGGTTTGTTTAAGGAAATATTCCGTCATATGTCCACAATTATCGATGGGAACAATGGAAATGGTAAATCAAAAACAGTGTAGGCAAGGTTTTTAATCCCATCTCTCTCCAATATGATTCCGTTTCCCAAAGCATTCATATCTGTAGATAAGTGCCGCTATAATTTAGATGTGGAAAATTGCACAGGAATGAAAGGAGTTCCAGACCGACTCATGATTTTAAGTTGTCACTGCCGTCCATAAAGTGAAGCTTACTCACAAGACTGAAAATTTCCGTGCAGGACTAATTATTTTTATTGAGATCCTAGCATTTTAAGAGGGATCTTATCTTCCATTTGTTTATGACAAATGGCGCTATTTGCATCATACTTACAGCAGAAAAATAGCTTGTCTTCTACTAAATAAACTCAAACAGGCTGTGCTTATACCTACATCCAATCAAAACTCTAAAGAGCCTACCTGCATTAAGATTATAAGCAGTGAATATTATTGTTTCATGAAGGAACTAACACTGTTAAATGAATCTGACGCTATCGTTGCACGTACGAAAAATACCATAAATTAAGAGTCTGCTACTTTATTTTAACTGAACATTTTTTCAACGATAATCAGATAAAGTTTTATGTCACACAACATATATGTTTTTGTTCGCCGTCACCATGCGAAAAGACACAAAATTATCGCTGTAACCAGTTACTGCGAGAGCACGCAAGCTTCTAAACACGTAAATTGCTTGCAGCAAATATCCACTACAGCACTCCCACGTGCCACTCGTGAGCTTGCTATTTAATTGTTCTGATAATTGTGGAACTTTATGCTTTATTGTCAGTCAGTCGTTTTCAAGCTGCTTCCAGCTTTTCTCCACATATTTTCCCTGTGCAATATTCTAAATGTACTGTTTCTGAAATATTTCCTAAGTCAATTTTCGTGTCTAGCACGTTTATTCAGTTGAAAGAAGTTTTGTTCCGCTGTGTGTGTGTGTGTGTGTGTGTGTGTGTGTGTGTGTGTGTGTGTGTGTGTTTCATTTAAGCAGAATTATTAAGCTTCTTCAGCTTCTCCAAGCGTTATGCCTTTAAACACGTTTTGCGATCTTTCCTGCCGCTCCTCAGTTACTCCTGTCTCTCTTTTATTAGTATTTAACTGGCTAAGCAGGTGTGGATATGATGTGATTTTTTTGTACGTGTATTTCGTTCATGGTCCACCATTTTCTTTATTTCTATTGTAACGTGGCATTAGTCACTGAATCACACCCCGTTGTCGCCAGTATTCCAAAGAACGAAGGATATTCAAGAGTTAAATGGTCGTAGACACCGTCTTCAAAAGAGATTTCGAATTATATTAATCCATTCAGACGAGGAAGGGAGAACGAATCGATCGGGAACTTTTAGAACAAGTGACCCCTACTTCTACCTTGAGAAATTTAGAGAATAAAGAAACCATGGAAAATCTAAACCTGTGTCGCTGAACGACGATTTAAATTAGTTTCTCCGTAATAGGGGACCAGTACTTCAAGTATTCAAGCATCTCCCACGACATCAGTATTCAGCACACATTATTCCACATCGTACTGTCTACAGCTTTCTCTAAGCCTAAACGCACTCCTGTCAGGTTCAAATGGTTCAAATGGCTCTGAGCACTATGCGACTTAACTTCTGAGGTCATCAGTCGTCTAGAACTTAGAACTAATTAAACCTAACTAACCTAAGGACATCACACACATCCATGCCCGAGGCAGGATTCGAACCTGCGACCGTAGACTCCTGTCAGGGAGAACCCGAGTTTAAATCTCTGTCCCGCCATCGTTATTTAAGTTTTCCGTGGCGTCTCTACATTATTTAGGGAGACGTCCATGAAATGTTGGGAGAGAGGTCCAGCTAAATCTCACCTTCTCATTTAACTCCGCCCCGGCAGCTGCGCGGTTCCTAGGTTCGACTAGATGGCTTATAGGCCCGTCCCGAAAGCCAATTAAAAAGATCTCTTTGAGGCCGGAGTGGAGGCAGCAATGAAAATCTCACGTCAACTTTGTAATTCACAGAATATACGTTATTGTAACAGACAATATTAAAGCGCACACCAATCTTTACGACCTCTCTGAATGGAACGCTTTACATGTGTGCATTTCCGGGATTCCCCAATATGAAAAAAGCGCGGCATGTGTGTAAGACTTCATTCAGAGAGTTCACTACCGCGCTGGTCGAAGTTACTGCGTGTCAGTCAGTGAGTCAGTCGTGATATTCTGCAACGCATTTAAAGACGATGTTATTGTGCTCAACTAGAAGCTGTATCAAAACTTTTACAATGAATATGTTTAGCGGCATGCCGACTAGTCGAAAACCTAGTGTGAGAAAGAATTTAATCTTTTGTAGAAGGAAACAATGCTGAAGTTCACCAACAAGAATTCTCTTAGTGATCATATAAATCAAAGAGATTGAAAAGCTACGTAATCACATGGATCAAAGTAAGGTAAAAATAATGTTATCTTCCATCTGCAAAGTAAGTGAAGGTGCAATGACGTTTAATGTGTTTAATATACGGGTACCAATAAAAGGTCAGTTTTTTAGGGATCCGTCAAAACAGTCAATTCTGCTCCTGCGGAGTCTTTTTGCCAGTCTATCCTTGTCTGTCTATCTGCCCGTCCGATTACTACACAGGGTTGTCATGTACAAAATAGTGTTAAAGACCCTGCTCAGTACACTTTCTAAACGATCATGGTTTTGTTAGAGTATTATAAACAATAATTAAAACAAACCGGAGTACGGGGTAAACCTCACGTGAGGGGGACAGGTAGAGGGTCCAACCACACCTAACGAAATCTCAACAACATGGAATGGAGGTCCAAATTTTAAACTTTCACTTAATTAATGGACGTCCATTACGACGAATTTCGGAGTTTTTATTTCCTTCCTCCATGCTTCTGAAACTCCGAAGGCGTTCTATCTCCATAATGATTTCACTATCGACGGGACGTTAAAATCTTATCTATGTTCCATTCAAACCACTAACTGCAGAGGTAAGCGAGTTATTTCTAATCTTTTGATATTTTATTAAGCCTGATGTCACCACTACTCCTCTGATTCTGTATCTTAGACAAAACCAGTCAGAAACTGTAGATTGCCACTTTCCCTGTCGTTTCTTTCAATTCACTTCATTTTCTCACAGATTATAAACCCGACTGGCAGTATGAACCACTCTCCGTAGATAGTTTGCTTGCAGTCGACAGCACCTGTCTCTTTTGTGTCCCAGCGCACTAGCGACCGATCATAGGCAAAGCATATCGCTTCAGTAGTGATCAATTCATTGTGTTAATTGCTAAAATCGCCATAAACGTTAACAGCCTCATTACATCATTTTTAATGCACGGATCGGTATATCGTTATTTTCTTGCGAAAGTTCAGTTGAGAAGATTCTCAGACCAAATGTTAGAAGAAGAAGTAATGATGTCTTGGCTGAAAGGCCGAGAAATGATGGAATATACTGGGCGCCGGGAAAATTTCAATAACCATCACACCTACAAGGAATACTTAAAATGCAAATATTACACCGCAGCTATGAAGACCGTTACACAATATTCTCGTCCGGTCGGCGTTACGACTTACGTTAAGATCTTGCCAAGGTCGAAATTTGGGAACACCAAGTTTGAGGACGACGAACTTCTCGCAGCAGAAGCAAAAGCATCACGCAACTATCGGAGGTGGTTCCTACCCTCCTCTCGCGTTTCATGTTACACAGGGGCTGAATGTTCCCATATCCTAGTGAAATGTGTTATCTTATTGAGAAATGTAAATAGTGTTATTTATTTATTTCAACAGAACAATGTTTACACTCAAGAGTCAGCCCTAGGTCCACCTGTGCTAGTGTGATAAGGCATTTATAGATCATACTGGTTTCAACCTACACAAATATCTACAGCCCTAGATACAGATGTATGGAGCTTAATCTACACAGGCTCAGAAATTAATACTCTACGTTCAGCTGTCACGTCCGTACAACGCATGAAACTTGTTAATGCATTGTCTCGCTCGCACTTTTGTAAAGAATTCGCCAGGGAATACTGATATCAAATTTTTATTGGAGACTGGATATTATCAGTTCCATTGATTAACTCATATCTTATAATTATGCGTAGTATGAGGGTAAAAATGTTATTCAAAGCCTCAAGTTTGTGTCCTTGATTATATCGAATCTTTTGTGTGTATGAAAGGACGTGACGTCTGGCCATCCAGATATAGATTTTCAGTAGTTTTCCTGTAATTAGTTGAAGCGTATGACGGCACAGTTTTTTTGAAAATGCAACACCTGGTTTCCTATGTCACCATTATCGAATCCGAACATGTGCTCAATTGGTAATGATAACATCGTCGATGGGACGTTAAACGCTTATCTTTCTTTGTTCCTTCCTTCATCATTTTTCAGAGAAGAATACGCCTTTTACCACGAAATACTACTGAAACCGTCGACTGATTTGACTTGTTAATCCCGCTTTTCAAATTTAAGACTCCAATCATCACATAGACAGTCGTATAATAATACCCATTCACGCCCTGGGGCCTCGCTTGCAACTTTTTAAAGCCACAGTCTTATGCAGCGAATGATTTTAGGGCATGGAATCAGAAATCACAAACGACATTCATACAATTCTGGAAATCACTCAAAGGTCTATGAGGGACTTCCCATAATCATTTATACAGACAGGATCAAAAGGAAATTACTGAACAGTATTAGATGAAACGTTCTGTGGCTCAGGTTAACAATCTAGGGGATAAATTCAGTTAGTTTATTGAAAGAAATAAAAGCAGACATAGCCTTTTCCCCCAAACTGTCAATTTCTCTCTAAACATCAAATAAGTGATTAAGATTTTTTTACTCGAAGATGTTATTCCTTCCCAAATTTAATGGAGGACGTTGAAACAGTATGAAAAAAATTGTAGAAGTAAACGTGTATAACTGGAGTAAATAGTTTAAACCGGATAGAACAAGTATCACCGATGTTCATCGCACCGGACCACCGGTTGAAGTTGTACCGACATATTAAAAAAAAGAGCACAAATGACATTATTCGCGAATAAAGACGTATAAAAATTCGTAACAAATGCTGATCTGTGTACTATTCATGTTTTGACAAGCTTAATCATCGTAAAACATGCTCGAGATAAGATCTAAGACAGCTGATGCAAGTGTATACAGACATCCATGTTCGTATTTCTACTCAGCCCAAGCAAGGGTTTTAACAGAAGGTAATTCCTTTCTACTTGACCAAAAGAAGGAATCGATTGATGGACGCATCCTGAGGCATCAAGGTTAGGTTAGTGTTGTTTAACGTCCCGTCGACAACGAGGTCATTAGAGACGGAGCACAAGCTCGGGTTAGGGAAGAATGGGGAAGGAAATCGGCCGTGCCCTTTCAAAGGAACCATCCCGGCATTTGCCTGAAACGATTTAGGGAAATCACGGAAAACCTAAATCAGGATGGCTGGAGACGGGATTGAACCGCCGTCCTCCAGAATGCGAGTCCAGTGTGCTAACCACTGCGCCACCTCGCTCAGTGAGGCATCAAGGAACTGTCAATTTGGTAACGGAGAGAGGTATTTTCAAAAAAATGGCTCCAAGAACTATGAGACTTAACATCTGAGGTCATCAGTCCCCTAGGCTTAGAGCTACTTAAACCTAATTTACCTAAAGTCATCACACACATGCATGCCCGAGGCAGGATTCGAACCTGCGACAGTAGCATCAGCGCGGCTCCGGACTGGAGCGCCTAGAAACGCTCGGTCACATCAGCCGGCAGGTATTTTCATTCCGCTGTGAAAATATCACTCCTGATATGCGATGCTTAAAATAATTTGTCACTTTGGAGTACTATGACATTAAAAAGTTACACAGTCATACCGTTTGAAATCATAGAAAACAGCCGAAATGTTTCAGCCATTAAAATGTAAAAGCTGCTTTTAGAAATATTATCGTAATTTCAAAATATAACTGCGGTCTTGCCACAGTATGCCATCCTTCAAACAAATAAAAGATGAACGTATTCTTAGTGGAGAAGTGTCCAAGTACACAACTCGCCGGTAACGAACCCCACGTCATTGGCCTCATTCCTACACCTAGCAACGGAATAGCTGTCAATCGTAAACATCGTTACCGACAGCACAGGCTGTCCAATCGATTACCGGACACCTGTCGGGTGACGGCGCCAACGACTCTCGCTGGCGGATGTCATTGCCTTTAAGCTGCTTACGGTAGGTTCCCGCGATGAATAGCAGCGCTTATCGGACTTTATGAGTCACTGAACATCAGAAGCGCGATCTATCTTCCAGGTAAATTATTACAAAACAGTCTAACGCCGAGATTACTTAACACATTGCAGGTGAAAATGAAGTGAGTTTCTCCACTCAAGGATAGTCTTTGCCTGGTTAGCTGGATATGGTTTAACAGGTGTTTAGTGCTTCCATTAATGTGTCTGCTAATAATGTGAATAGCCGTAACACGAACGTTTACTCTCAAAATGTGGAAGCTCATTGACCATGCCTGTCATGATATGTGCGGTTGATAAAGACAAACATAACCGTCTCTTTTACGAAAGTAGTGTTATGCGGATATGCGAACTACGTTTATCCCTAGTGCTTGTGGTTCATTCCACACAGTCTCGTACACAAAGGCTCTCGTTAGTGTACTAATTCTTTTCTTTTAGCTTTAGAAGCAGTTCCTTCTTTTTGTGATGTTACCCTCTTTTGGTATTCACATCCGAAATCTGAATCGTTGCTGATATTTAGGTTATTAGAGCAAGAAGATAATTTATCGGTTTGACATGGAAAAAGTGATGATAACATCGAAATTTAATTTTTACTGTTTTGCTACGTGTTATAGCGTAAATTGTGTATCTACTTGATCTGTATAGCACTTTTTTCTTCTTCTTTTTTCAAGTGTTAGCCATTTGCCCATTGCATCCTCTTGTTCAGTGCATGTATTGTCTGAGGTAATTCACCTCACTTGATGTAATTCACCTCACTTGATGTAGCTATTGATTTATTCACTATTGGCCGATAATTTATTATTATTTTGAGCATTCTATTTTCATTCATTCTTGTTTCGATGTTCTCATTTTATTTCTATGTTGCTTGATCTGTTCATTTATGCCTTTAAGTCATTACGAGTTTTGTTGTATGTGTTTCGTTAACATGAATAAACTTAATGATGTGCCGTCACAAAATTAACTGTATTACATGCTTTATCGCCAAGATACGTTTTTCGAAAGTTGAAGAAGTTTTATAAAGAGCGTACTCCTCCATTTCCAATAGTTACCAAATAGCACGAATGAATTCAAAAGGGACCTACTTCTCTTGAAGGATGTCCGGAAACTGTATACACTTGTGAAAACATCAAGAGATACACTATGTGATCAAAAGTATCCGAACAATCCCAAAAACATACGTTTTTCATACTAGGTGCATTGTGCTGCCACCTACTGCCAGATACTTCATATCAGCGACCTCAGTAGTCATTAGACATCGTGAGAGGAGCAGAATGGGGCGCTCCGCGGAACTCACGACTTTGAACGTGGTCAGATGGTTGGGTGTCACTTGTCTCACACGTCTGTACGCGAGATTTCCACACTCCTAAACGTCCCTAGGTCCACTGTTTCCGATGTGATAGTGAAGTGGAAACGTGAAGGGACACCTACAGCACAAAAGTGTACAGGCCGACCTCGTCTATTGACTGACAGAGACCGCCGATAGTTGAAGACGGTCGTAATATGTAATAGGATCTATCCAGACCAGCACACAGGAATTCCAAACTACATCAGGATCCACTGCAAGTACCTTGACAGTTAGGCGGGAGGTGAGACAACTTGGGTTTCATGGTCGAGCGGCTGCTCATAAGATACACATTATGCCGGTAAACGTCAAACATCGCCTCGCATGGTGTAAGGAGCGTAAAAATTGGACGATTGTGTAGTGGAAAAACGTTGTGTGGAGTGACGAATCACGGTACACAATGTGATGATCCGACGGCAGGGTGTGGGAATGGCGAATGCCCGGTGAACTTCATCTGCCAGCTTGTGTAGTGTCAACAGTAAAATTTGGAGGCGTGGTGTTGTGGTGTGGTCGTGTTTTTTCATGGAGGGGGCTTGCACCCCTTGTTGTTTTGCATGGCACTATCACACACAGGCCTACACTAATGTTTTAAGCACCTTCTTGCTTCTCACCGCTGAAGGGCAATTCTGGTATGGCGATTGCATCTTTCCACGCGATCGAGCACCTGTTCATAATGCATCCTTGTGATGGACTGGCCTGCACAGAGTCCTGACCTTAATCCTACAGAACACCTTTGAGATGTTTTGGAATGCCGACTTCGTGCCAGGCGTCAACGTCCGCCATCGATACCTCTCCTCAGTGCAGCACTCCGTGAAGAAGGGGCTGCCATTCCCCAAGAAACCTTCCAGCACCCGATTGAACGTATGCCATGCCGCGCGTCAGCCAGGAGTGATGGTCTGGGGTGAAACTTCTTTTCATATCAGGACCTCTTTGGTTGGTGTCCGTGGCACCTTTACAGCACAGCGGTAAGTCGACAATATCGTACCCCCCCCCCCCTCCCCCCTTTTGGTGCCCTTCATAGCAAGCCATCCTGGGATCATACTTCAGCAAGACTGATACCGGTATTACCTCGGCGTATCATAAAACGCCCAAAGGATTAAGTGGAAGGAATGGACCTTAAGGCAGGGAAGAATTCACCTTTTATTGTTCACAATATTTATTGAGAAATAACAATTATCATGACCGTCAAGTGAGAGAACATCTGTACATGTAGCCCTTCAGTTGGCTTTAAATATCAAAGAAAGTATAACAACCTTTCAAATGAGAAAGGTAATACCTTTTTAATAAAAAATAGAAAACAATTCACGCCAAAAGGGCTATCATTAAGTTCACTTAAAGACAGTTTTAAAACCTTCTCCAAATACATTCGTTTCAAAGAAACAGTAACCTTACATACGGACTCCCCACGAGACAGGCAATAATATCCATCAGACACTTGTCTTACAAATAGTTCCCAGCTCACGGCATCGGCCAACTGCGGACATGAACGTCTTGCGGAGTAGCCAATATGGGCCACACCTGGTTGTGCCCCTCGGGCCCGATTTATCGGGCCGACCGACGGCGCGAAGTACAGTAGGTGCGTCCGACTTCACTTCCCCGATGCCCCTCCCCCCAAACGATTGACTCAGAGGGCTGTCAATGGGTGCACCTGGGCCTTAACGGAACGTTCAGTTCCGTCAGATGCAAGAACAAGCGAAAACCCGAAGGTGTAGCCCAGACCCACCACGTAGGCACAGAAGTAGAACAAATTGTCAAAAATTATAGTCCAACAAACCGCGTGTGCTGGCGCAGCAACAACACGCTACAGCCAAAAGTCTCAAACAGTGCTATGTTAATAAAACCAAAATCAATCACTTAAAATAGTTTTAAATAAAAAGGCATGGTAGCAGTATCGCAAGAGTTAAAACAAATTGCGACTGCTATATTTAGCTTACAAGTCACAATTAAACAAGACTCAGGGTTGAGATACACTCCTGGAAATGGAAAAAAGAACACATTGACACCGGTGTGTGAGACCCACCATACTTGCTCCGGACACGGCGAGAGGGCTGTACAAGCAATGATCACACGCACGGCACAGTGGACACACCAGGAACCGCGGCGTTGGCCGTCGAATGGCGCTAGCTGCGCAGCATTTTTGCACCGCCGCCGTCAGTGTCAGCCAGTTTGCTGTGGCATACGGAGTTCCATCGCAGTCTTTAACACTGGTAGCATGCCGCGACAGCGAGGACGTGAACCGTATGTGCAGTTGACGGACTTTGAGCGAGGGCGTATAGTGGGCATGCGGGAGGCCGGGTGGACGTACCGGCGAATTGCTCAACACGTGGGGCGTGAGGTCTCCACAGTACATCGATGTTGTCGGCAGTGGTCGGCGGAAGGTGCACGTGCCCGTCGACCTGGGACCGGACCGCAGCGACGCACGGATGCACGCCAAGACCGTAGGATCCTACGCAGTGCCGTAGGGGACCGCTCCGCCACTTCCCAGCAAATTAGGGACACTGTTGCTCCTGGGGTATCGGCGAGGACCATTCGCAACCGTCTCCATGAAGATGGGCTACGGTCCCGCACACCGTTAGGCCGTCTTCCGCTCACGCCCCAACATCGTGCAGCCCGCCTCCAGTGGTGTCGCGACAGGCGTGAATATAGGGACGAATGGAGACGTGTCGTCTTCAGCGATGAGAGTCGCTTCTGCCTTGGTGCCAATGATGGTCGTATGCGTGTTTGGCGCCGTGCAGGTGAGCGCCACAATCAGGACTGCATACGACCGAGGCACACAGGGCCAACACCCGGCATCATGGTGTGGGGAGCGATCTCCTACACTGGCCGTACACCTCTGGTGATCGTCGAGGGGACACTGAATAGTGCACGGTACATCCAAACCGTCATCGAACCCATCGTTCTACCATTCCTAGACCGGCAAGGTAACTTGCTGTTCCAACAGGACAATGCACGTCCGCATATATCCCGTGCCACCAAACGTGCTCTAGAAGGTGTAAGTCAACTACCCTGGCCAGCAAGATCTCCGGATCTGTCCCCCATTGAGCATGTTTGGGACTGGATGAAGCGTCGTCTCACGCGGTCTGCACGTCCAGCACGAACGCTGGTCCAACTGAGGCGCCAGGTGGAAATTGCATGGCAAGCCGATCCACAGGACTACATCCAGCATCTCTACGATCGTCTCCATGGGAGAATAGCAGCCTGCATTGCTGCGAAAGGTGGATATACACTGTACTAGTGCCGACATTGTGCATGCTCTGTTGCCTGTGTCTATGTGCCTGTGGTTCTGTCAGTGTGATCATGTGATGTATCTAACCCCAGGAATGTGTCAATAAAGTTTCCCCTTCCTGGGACAATGAATTCACGGTGTTCTTATTTCAATTTCCAGGAGTGTATATTAAGTAACCGATTGAACTCACTTCCACTCGTGATGCCCCCGAAAAACACCGAATGATATTTTATCCTTACGATAATCGAGGCCTTGGTGGATGCCGACATTCAAACCTCCGCACAAGTGTCTCAGGGAGTTAGCGCACTTTGGTAGATCATATAGTTCAAGATCCACATTATTGTCTGGAACAAACTAAACACTCAGTTTTAAAACATTATACACAAAAAGCCCCACGGCTTGGATGGTATGGCAAAATGCCGACACTACTAGACACCAAGCAACAACAGTCGATGAGAATGGTGCAACAAATTGCGTAGCGTCCGACCACAACATGGATTACTAACAGATTTTCATAACTGAGCACTCGATAATAGTTTCATATGGCTCGAAGCATTATGGGACTTACATGTGAGGTCATCAGTCCCCTAGACTTAGAGCTACTTAAACCTAACTAACCTAAGGACATCACACACATCCATGCCCGAGACAGGATTCGAACCTGCGACCGTAGCAGCCGCGTGGTTCAGGACTGAAGTGCCTAGAACCGGTCTACCACAGCGGCCGGCCGCTAACAATTTGTCTCAGGTGAGGTACACTTGCAATACGGAAGGCAGAAATTGCAAGGCCAGTGAAAGACATAAATAGAATGACGCCACCTTATCAGGTCAGCGAAATAATCGCCCAACAGCATCAGAGAAGTAGGTCACCAGTACAATCTTCCAGTAACATATAATCGGTTAACGGTCAGCAACTGCTTGGCTGCACAGACCACCTCAGGACAAAGCCGTTACAACTGTCACCTGTACGATCCTTTTCAAAACACCTCTTCGCTGACCGGGTTACGTGTCCTCCTCCGGCAATCGCACCGTCTTCCACTCACCTCCAAAAAACCTCTCGCGCTCGCCCGTCGATCCGCTCACCGCTGCGCCACCTCCAGACCGACTCACAAGGCCGAAAAGTTAGCATCTCTGAACGAAGATCGGTAGCTGCAAAGCTGGCACGGCCCAAAGATAACGCTCGCCCGCATACGGCGAGTTTCTGCAGCTTGTCATCGGGCTTGCCAAACCCCACCTTGGCCAGCAAAGACGACGGATCTCTCCTCCAATTGAGTGCTTTTGGAGTATTATGTGCGAGGCCCTCCTACCAGCTCGGAATTTTCACGATCAAACGCGCCAGTTGGGCAGAATTTGGCACGATGCCCCTCAGGAGCGCATACAGCAACTCTGTCGGTCAACGCCACGCCATATAACTGCTTGCATTAGGGCAAGAGGTGGACCAACGCTTTACTGACTTGCTCAACTTTTGAAGGTGTTTCTCTTAAAAAAATTCAACGAGTTTTTCTGACATTGTTTTTCCTGTGTGTGTATGTGTGGTTCAAAATGGTTCAAATGGCTCTAAGCACTATGGGACTTAACATCTGAGGTCATCAGTCCCCTAGACTTAGAGCTACTTAAACCTAACTAACCTAAGGACATCACACATATCCATGCCCGAGGCAGGATTCGTACCCGCGACCGTAGCAGCAGTGCGGTTCCGGACTGAAGCGCCTAGAACTGACTGGCCACAGCGGTCGGCTATGTGTGTGTGTGTGTGTGTGTGTGTGTGTGTGTGTGTGTGTGTGTGTGTGTGTGTGTGTGTGCGCTCCTTCGTATCCTATGGGAGCACCAGCATTGTAGAGTAAGAGCACTAGTTGTATCTCTGAGTCACTCGCCACTTAACTAGACCTGCGAACAAGCTCTATGATTAGTAGGACTGGTATATCTCGGGTCTGGTTTGACGGATGGTAAGTGGGAGTTGATCGAGGCTCTGGTGGAAAAGATGGATATGGTTTAGGGGTACGTGAGAGATGAGAAATCGTTGTAATGGAGAAGTAGGGTACCAGCATAGGAGATGAAAAGATAGGATATTGGGTACTGGGATATGGTTGACCGGTTTACATGCTGTGTTCGAGTGTGCTTTAAGAAGAGAAGAAGGCATGGGAATAGGATGAGTTGGTATAGGATGGTATAGCAGAGAAAGGCAGCCAGAGGTAGAAGGCGAATAGGTGAAGATCTAGGCAACGAAACGAGATAAAACGATGAATGACAAATATTACGAGAAGTTGCAAGTCTGGCGACAGTGCCAGACGGATGAGAATTCCACATTCACAGCTGTGCAAGAATTCACCACCCACCAATATCCTGCTTTACTTGTAAACTGTGAAGATTACAGAGAATACATTATCTTCGCATGTGGATAGATGTTATGTTTGCATCACATCTTTTTTGGTGCCCGGACTGCCGCTGAGTTTCCGTAACTCGCCACAGTCCGAGTGGGACTGAAATTTGCAGACAAAGCGTAGTCGGGCGTGTGGTGCGAGAAGACAGCGCAGCGCCTCTTTGTGTCGGCTGCAGCTAACACAGCACAATGTAGACAAGCTACCAGCCGATCCCTGTGCGTTGTTTCTGCAAGGTAATACGGTAATATGAGGCGACAACATAGATTTGCAACAGAAAGCTACAGGTGGTTTCATTCGGGCAACGAGTTTCGCAAGTTGTTACCCAGAACCATAATTAAGAAGGGCCTTATAAACGAAATCATCACTAGAAAACCCAATTCATTCCTTTGCGTATGAGTCACAAGCTGTCCAATCTAATACGTTGAAGACATTGGTTATCTTCTTTAATTTAGAATAAGCATCAGAGGACGTGAAGCATTCTGTATTTTTGTATAACTTGAACGAATTAGAAAAACATTCATCAATGCTGCCCGATGTTTGAGTCACTCGTCACTTAATTGGATCCGCAGACAAGCCCTTTATGATTGGTAGGACTGGTGTATCTGGGGACTGGTTTCATGGATAGCTCTTCAGTGCCATCAAATTAATAATACCTTTTTTTTGAGTCTGAATACTGGATATCGTTTCAGGACTATCTTCTCGCTAGGTTTCTTGGTATGTATCCTTTGTTTATTTAGGAAGGGAGGGAGGGGAGTCAGTGCGGTGGGGCTGGCAGCAGTTTTATTCCTGCTCTTCAGCCTACTGATATTAAAGAATACACAAATGTTTCAATACAGTCAAAACAGTTAAAAAAATGTGAACAAAAAACGATAAAATTAATGTTTTGTTGCTGTGCAATGAATACACTCCCCAACAAGAGAAATAATGCACCCACAAGTCAAATTTACAAAGAACTTGGCAGTATTAGCCTATTTATCAGTATGACGGTACGCCCTCTATGGCATGGATGCATGCACCGATTCGGTTGGGAACGTTGTCATAAAGCCATTGTATCCTGTCCTGAGGCAAGCTGACCCACAACTGATGTAACTGGCTCTTGGAATTGTGGGTATTGGTATTGGGGTGAAGTTGACGTCCGAGCTAGTCCCACACACGTTCTATAGGGGACAGGCAGACAGTTCATTGATACACGTGCCATGTGTGAACGAGCACTGTTCTGTTGAAAATTTGCACAATGTCACTGCCGTCCGTTGTGGCCGAGCGGTTCTAGGCGCTTCAGTCTGGAAATGCGAAGCTGCTACGGTCGCAAATTCGAATCCTGCCTCGGGCATGGATGTGTGTGTGATGTCCTTAAGTTAGTTAGGTTTAAGTAGTTCTAAGTCTAGGAGACTGATGACCTCAGATGTTAAGTCCCATAATGCTTAGAGCCATTTGAACCACAATATCACTGTCGCTTGAGAAACAATACGTGAGGAAGTAGGATGTCAGTGACGTGCCGCTTTGGTGACAGAGATCCCTCGATCGCCATCAGCCGTAACCTCCCTTGATCTCCCCGCACCCGGACGCCAGGAGCAAGCCTAACACCGTTGTTCCTCTCCAGAATATTGGAAGAATGGGATCTCTTCCCAGAGCGCAGTTCTACTCGCCGATAATGGTCACCTGGAGTAGTGCAGAGCCGTGATTCATCGCTGAACACAGTGCGACGCCACCCATCAGCAGTCCATGCTTCCCGGTCGCGACACCGCTCCAAACGCAACCGTTTATGTTGTGGCATGAACGGCAGCCTACGCGCGTCGGGCGGTAATTCCCTAGTCCAGCTGCTGCTGGTCTTCAACGAATGATGCGGGGGGGGGGGGGGGGGGGTTTACAGAAAGTTGCAGGGAATCCATTACATGTTTTCATATGGCAGGTACAGTTGTGAAGGGATTACCATGGGCTTGGTGCACAATTTGGTGGTCCTTCTTTGTGATCAGACACGGTCAACCAGAACTTTGTCGATGAGTCCTCATGTTCTCAAGCAGTCCAACATCGGGAAACTGTCACACGCGAATGCTCCACTGACCTGGATATTGCACGATTCGACTAGTCGGCACAGAGGGGACATACAATGAGGCCTCTTTCAAACTCTGTGAGGTGCTGATAAAGCTGTCTCACACAAATACGCGACATTTCTGTATCCTTCACAATGATCAGCCAACATCTGATGCTGTTTGCTCCTCTTATTTACCTTTCCAGTCCTGGTAACAACACTGAACACGAACAAAAGTAATAATCTCTCGTGGCCGTTCTCCCTGTCACAGAGAATTGCAACTCTAATCATTTACATACCCACCAATGGTGTGTATGTGTATGAAGTTGCATTTACATCCGACTATGACTTATTCAAACTGCGTGCCTATGGAGTATCGCCATAGTTGTGCGATTAGATTCGTCATTTTCTGTCAGAAAGGACATAGTTCATAGCAACAACCGAAAATTCATCGAACAAAACAAAAGTAATATCTGGCGTTGCCCAAGAAAGTCCTACACGCCCTTTGCTGTTCCTGGTATACATTAACGACACAGGAGAAAATCTAAGCAGACCTATTAGATTGTTCGCGGGTGATGGTGTCATTTACCGCTTAAGTCATCAGATGAGCAAAACAAATGACAAAACTATTTAAACAAGATATATATATGGTGCGAAAACTGACAATTGGCTCTAATTAATGAAAATTGTGAATTCGTCCACATGAATACCAAAAGGAACCCCCTAAATTTCAGTTACAGGATAAAACACACAAAACTAAATGCTGTAAATCCAACTAAATACTTAGGGATGATAATTACGAACAACTTAAACTGGTACAATCGCATAGATACCGTTATGGGGAAAGCAAACCAAAGACTGCGACGTATTGGCAGAACACTTGGAAAATGCAACAGGTCTACTGAAGACACTCTTTACACTACGCTTGTTCACTCTCTTTAGGAGTATTTTTTTGCGGTGTGGTATCCGCATTAGATGATACTGAAGGCGGACATCGAAAAAGTTCAAAGAAGGGTAGCTGATTTTGCACTAGTAGTATGGGAGAGAGCCCCACGGACATGATATGTGAATTGAGACGGCACTTATTAAAACAAAGGCGTTTTTCGTTGCAGCAGGATCTCCTCCTGGCATTTCAATCGTCAACTTTCTCCTCCAATCGAGAAAATATTCTGCTGTCATCCATCTACATAGGGAGAAATGTTTATCATGATAAAACAAGAGAAATCAGACTCGCACAGAAAGATTTAAATGCTCGTTTTTTAAGCGCGTCGTTGGAGAGTGGAATCGTAGAGGTGGTTTGATGAACGCTCTTCCAGGCACTTAATTGTGGACTGCAGAGTAATCATGAAGATGTAGATGCTTCACTTTTTTTGTCAGGAAGTGTAGACGGCGATTATGTGGCTGGTGCTACGAGGTGGATATGTTGCAGATCACCTGAGATATACTTCCAGTAGTTCTGTGATGTAGAGAAAGGGGATGGTGTACCTAGTTTGGTACCTTTACAGAATGTAATCATCAGTGAGGGTCTTCATCTCGATACACCGTAACTGAATAAAGAAGTGGACTCTCATCCTCGAAGTGAGGTCATCATGAAGTCTATAGCAGTGATGGCGCTTAACGCTGACACAACCGGTTTTCCGTTAAATCTTTTTTGACTCCAGTTTAACCTGATTGTTAAAGCCTTTCAAAGTAACCGGTGTCTGAAACTACCGACTTTCGCTTTTTTATTGTTGTTATTTCCAGTAATAACGTAGACTTCGAACAAAGACTGAAAGATTCTGATGAAGGTGAAAGAGTAGGATATCTAGATCGACATGGGGTTGAGACTGAAGCAGAAATCTGTCTCAATTTCTCCAGCAAAGATAGTTAAGATGAAGGAGATGTACGCAGCGACTGCCGGAGCAAAAAGTCACCGGGTGATGAGTGTCATGCATACGTAAAGCTACCACAAAATTAAAGGTTCAATCATTATCCTAAATTTACAGCACGTCTATAAGGGCGGCGACTGCTCAGGGAACGTAGTAGACATTTTCAGCTTGTATGATGTCTTAAGTCTGACGTGCCTCCTCCCGTTTGTAATCTTTTAAAGCAAATGGAGCACTGTATCTCGTTTCTACCACACTTAGTAAAATATTTCCAAACTATGTATGAACCCACACATGTACCGTCTGACAGGCCACGCCTCATGGGAACAGGTGCTTATTATCTCTGCAGTGCTGTACCGATCCTTACATCATAAATTTGTTTCTCGTTTCTAACTGCTGGCGTTGTTATTAAAATAGCACTGATCGCTTTCCCATTTTTTATAACAATGCAATATTTCAATTCAATGGAAATTTCACGAGTGAACATTACACCTTTTCTAAAAAAAACAAGTGTTTTATTTAAAAACCAAAAATTTTAGCACAGCTGTTACAGAAAATTGATACGTCGGTTCTAGATCTGTATGGCTATTCAGCAAATCACACTTAAGTACCTCGCAGAGGGTTCATCGAATCACCTTCTGCGGCTGGTCCTGGCCAAGGTTCGAGTCCTGCCTCGGGCATGGGTGTGTGTGTTTGTCCTTAGCATAATTTAGGTTAAGTAGTGTGTAATCTTAGGGACTGATGACCTTAGCAGTTAAGTCCCACAAGATTTCACACACATCTGAACATTTCAACCACCTTCATAATAATTCTCTGTTATTGCACTCTAGAACAACGCGCGGTAAATATGAAGACCTCTATCTTTCCATGCGAGCTCTGATTTCCCTTATTTTTTATGATGGTTGTTTCTCCCTATGTAGGTCGGAATCAACAAAATATTTTCGCATTCGGTGGAGGAAGTCGGTGATTGAAATTTCGTGAGAAGACGCCCACCGCAACGAGAAACGCCTGTGTTTTAATGACGTCCACCCCATATATTGCATCATTACCGTAACTCTCTCCCCAATTCCTCGATAACACAATACGTGGTGCCCTTCTCTGAACTTTGTCGATGAATTCCGTTAGCCCTATCTGGTAACGATCCCACACCGCGCAGTAGTACTCCAAAACAGGACGGACAAGTGTAGTGTAGGCAATTTCTTTAATAGATCTGTTCATCTTCTAAGTGCTCTGCCAATAAATGCAGTCCTTCCCACAACATTTTCTGTGCGTTCCTACCAATTTAAGTTGTCCGTAATTGTAATTCGTAGGTGTTTAGTTGAAATTAGGACCTTTAGAGTTGATTGATTTACCGTGTAACCGTAGTTCAACGGATTCGTTCTAGCACTCATGTGGATGACCTCACACTTTTCATTATTTAGGGTCAATTGCCAATTTTCGCACCACACAGATATCCTATCTAAATCGTTTTGCAATTGGTTTTGATCATCTGATGCCTTTACAAGACGTTAAACGACAGCATCATCTGCAAATAACCTAAGACGACTGCTTGGGTTGGCTCCTAACTCGTTTGTATGGACAAGGAACAGCCTATAACACTACCTTGGGGAGCGCCAGAAATCACTTCTGATTTACTCGACGACTTTCCGTCAATTACTGCGAACTGTGACCTCACTCACAGGAAATCACGAGTCCAGTCACATAACTGAGACGATATACTATAAGCACTCAATATGATTACAAGCTGCTTGTGAGGTACGGCGTCAAAAGCCTCCTGGAACTCAAGATATACAGAATAAGTTAGAAATCTTTTCTCGATAGCACTCAACCCTTATTTTGAGTAAACAGCTAGTTGTGTTTCACAAGATCGATGTTTTCTAAATTCGCGTTGACTGTGTCTCAATAGACCGTTCTCTGCGAGGTAATTCACAATGTTCGAACACAATATATGTTCCAAAATCCTGATAAATACCGACGTTAATGATGTGGGCCCGTAATTTAATGGATTACTCCTATCGCCTTTCTTGAATATCGGTGTGACCTGTGCAATTTTCCAGTCTTTGGGTGCGGATCTTTCGTCGCGCGAGCGGTTTTGTATGATTGTTAGGTGTGGAGCCATTGTATCAGCATACTCTGAAAGGAGTGTAGTTGGTATAGAATCTGGGCCGGAAGACTTTCTCTTATTGAGTGATCTGAGTTGCTTTACTACTCCGAGGATATCTATTTCTAATAACAGAAATTCCCCGCCCCCCCCCCCCCCCCCTTCAGATTTGCGGTAAAATGACCCAGTGGATGGCCCGTCAGAAGCTGAACACAGATCAAGCATGAAAACAAGAAGGTGTGTACTGAACTCTAAAAAAAGAACAAAATAGAAACAGTAAATGGTCCAGTCTCAAGTTGTGCCACATCGAGCGACTCTCCAGACTCACGGCGCCGTGGTTGTGTGGTCGCGGTGTTGGAGTGCGAAGTAAAGACCCGGGTTCTAATCTCCCTCGTGTCCCATTTCTTCTTCACAAATTTATGAACTGTCCGTCCGGTTGTTGATGTGTCGAACCTCCCTCTGTAGTCTTGGCAGTTGTCATACTATACACTGGTTACAGAATATGAGTCATGTGGAAAGAATATATTACCGTTGCAAATAAATGTGATGAACAGTGAGAGCAGGCGAGATGCCGCATAGACCTCTCACAAAAATGAAAACAGCAAATAAACGGGTGTAAACTATGTTACAGCGAAATAATTCAAATGCCAAAACTTTGAAAACGTAACGCAAGAAGCATAACATGTGGTACCTGTGTAGAACAAATAGGGGGGACGTACATCTGGAGATCTCTTCGTTACACGTCGTTGTTGCGAACGAACGTTACACGACGATACAGACACAAATCTGAATACAGCGAACAGGCATATAAGTGACACGGCGGACATTTCATTATTTTGTGAAGAAAAGGTGGGGCATGAGGGAGATTAGAACCCCGATCTCCTGCTTCGCAGTCCAACACCGTGAATACCTTTTTTTTTTTTTTTTTTTTTGAATTGATAGACCTCATTTTGTTCATTATTGTTCTTTGCGTTTGTTCGGGACGTCCCATGATATCCGTTCAAGTTCATCATTGATCCATTCACTCAGTTTATTATTATTATTATTATTATTACAGATGGCAGCTAACCCTCTGCCCGAAAACGCCGAACTACCGGCTCACGATGCCACAGTCATTCAAAGTCGCTCGATGTTGCACATGGTCATCTTGGACCTTCGCTGTTTCTATTTTGCCTCTTTTTTCCACAGATGAGAACACCTTCTATCTGTTTGATGCTGGATCTGTATTCAGTTTTTGATTGGATATCGACTAGGCAATCTTACCACTAAATCTGAGGGGGTGTGATTGAGAGTGTCCCTTGTAAGTTATTCATGTTGGCAGCTGCTCTTGATTCGAATTCTGGAACATT
Organism: Schistocerca gregaria; assembly: GCF_023897955.1. Taxonomy (NCBI): domain Eukaryota; kingdom Metazoa; phylum Arthropoda; class Insecta; order Orthoptera; family Acrididae; genus Schistocerca; species Schistocerca gregaria. The sequence goes on from NC_064923.1 coordinate 443,774,128, forward strand.
TACTTTGTCTCCTTTGGTGATGGAGTTTCGAAACATTATGTTTACTAATTCTGCTTTAGATTTTTCTTACCTCGTTATAAGCAAAAAATGCATAAAGGTGTTGCAGATGGGACAAAGAAACATCGAAAAACCGGCTATTTAGGAGGGTTGCCCAGAAAGGAATGCACCACCTTTTTTTCCTTTCTTTATTGAACATAATCAGAATTACACACACGAAAGAATGGTGTTTCATCTACACACACTATTTTTGCACGCAATCTCCATCCCGTTCTATGGCTTTCCTCCAGAGAAACAAGGGCGTGTATGCCCTGTCACTACCAATCCATGTCCTGGTGACGAAGCCAGTGCTTCACTGTGTGAATCACCTCCTCATCGTCCTCAAAATGTCTTCCATGAATGGCATCCTTTAATGGCCCAAACAAGTGGAAATCAGAGGGGGTTAGGTCAGGGCTGTAGGGTGGATGGGATAAAACTGTCCAATCCTGTTTTGCAGTGTTTAAAGAGTCCTCAGACTTGTGTAGGGCCGTGCGTTATCGTGTTGCAGCAAAATATCTCCTGGGTTGCTGTGGCGCCGAAGTCGCCAGAAGCGCGTCTTGAGTTTTGTTAATGTGTTGACAAATGCTTCTGAATTAATGGTACCGCCTCTTGCCATCACGTCGATGAGAATCATACCTTCACAGTCCCAGAAGACGGTGATCATAACCTTACCGGCGGAAGCAGTTGCTTTGAATTTTTTCTTCTGTGGGTAGCGGGAATGCCGTCATTCCATCGACTGTCGTTTTGTTGCGGGCTCAAAATGGTGAACCCAGGTATCATCAGCTATCACAATCCGGGACCAGAAGGTTTCAAAACATTGCAACAAATCGAGACAAATATTTTTTCTGTGTGATTTGTGATCCACTGTTAGACACCGCGGGACCCGCCTTGAACACACTTTTGAATATCCAAGAGTGCAAATAATTGCATCCACTCTCCCTATGCTGATTGACAGATTCAGCACGAACTGCCGAGTCGTAATGCGTCTGTCCTCACGAATGACATCAGCTCGCTACAGTATGTCAGCTCGACAGCCGTGGATGGTCTCCCCGATCGCTGCAAGTAGTGGCTCTCCGATGAACCACCTTCTGATGACCTCACCCTCCGTTCCCAGCGACTAATTGTACTTCATACTTATATGAATATGGTGTCTGTTCTTTCGGACATGTCCGATAGAACAGACATCATATCCATATAAGCATATAGTTCTGGCAATACCGGCCATGACCTTCATCTTCTGTGCGGATGCACACATATTATCCGAACTCTTACGGGACTTGGTAAGAATGTCTTCCACGAGTAATGAGTATGTTGGGTAGGAACACTACGAATGTAATGTGTGGACATACCTGGTGATCAAAAAGTCAGTATAAATTTGAAAACTTAATAAACCAAGGAATATTGTAGATAGAGAGGTAAAAATTGACACACATGCTAGAAATGACATGGGGTTTTATTAGAACCAAAAAAAATTGCTAGACGCGTGAAAGATCTCTTGCGCGCGTCGTTTGGTCATGATCGTGTACTCAGCCGCCACTTTCGTCATGCTTGGCCTCCCAGGTCCCCAGACCTCATTCCGTGGCTTTGGGGTTACCTGAAGTCGCAAGTATATCGTGATCGACCGACATCTCCAGGGATGCTGAAAGACAACATCCGACACCAATGCCTCACCATAACTCCAGACATGCTTTATAGTGCTGTTCACAACATTATTCCTCGACTACAGCTATTGTTGAGGAATGATGGTGGACATATTGAGCATTTCCTGTAAAGAACATCATCTTTGCTTTGTCTTACTTTGTTATGCTAATTATTGCTATTCTGGTCAGATGAAGCGCCATCTTCGGACATTTTGTGAACTTTTGTATTTTTTTGGTTCTAATAAAACCCCATATCATTCCAAGCATGTGTGTCAATTTGTACCTCTCTAGCTACACTATACAGTGATTTATCCAGTTTTCAAATATATACTGACTTTTTGATGACGGGGTATAAGGCGAGAATGTGCGTCTCGCGGGAGGCGGAGGCGTGTGCGAGATAGTCCCTGCAATCGCACTATCCTCTGTGCCCTCGGTGGCTCAGATGGACCCCTCCGTAATAATTAAAAAAAAAAAAAAACTGAGTGAATGGATCACCGTTGAACATGTACGGATGTCACGGGACGTCCGCCCCGGAGAAATACAGCGAACAATAACGATCAAAATGAGCTTAAAAAAATGGATAGAACGTATTCCTTGTAAGCAGGAGATCCCGGGGTCGAGTCCCGGTCGGGGCACACATTTTTCAACTCCCCCCGTTGATACATATCAACGCCCGTCAGCAGCTGAAGGTATTAAAATATAATTCTAATAACTGTACTTCGCCGGCTGGAGTGACCGAGCAGTTCCAGGCGCTACAATCTGGAACCGCACGACCGCTACGGTCGCAGGTTCGAATCCTGCCTCGGGCATGGATGTGTGTGATGTCCTTAGGTTAGTTAGGTTTAAGTAGTTCTGAGTTCTAGGGGACTGATGACCTCAGAAGTCCGATAGTGCTCAGAGCCATTTGAATCATTTAACTGTACTTCTGTCGACAGCAGATGCTCCTTAGACTTTGCACAAGCGTTTGTGAATATTTCCCACAGTTTCTTTCTCTGCAGTGAGAAATTCAATGACAGCACGTTGCTCGTAACGTACATCACCTATAGACGCCATTTTGAAACTGTGCTGCAGCGACGCTATCTGTCGGAAGTGGCGGAAACTTGGCGTGCTCACTCAGATGACGTCAGATAATACACACGTAGCGTTTCGCATTCGTAGCATTGATTTCGGCTGAGAAAAAGAATGCGGTGCATTACTTTCTGGGCAATTCTCGTAGAACTAAAATATCGGTACTGTGTTTTAACCCGCAGGTTTTTCCCGCCCCTAGTCTAGAGGCGTATTAGGCAGAATTAGTGTGGCGTCTACTGCATGTGACAGTCTTTTTTTTTTTTTTTGGCGATATGTGCTTATTTGAAGCACGTACGGTAGAAAATTAGCGGCGATCTTATCGCACGCGCGTGATCCTCGCTCCGCTGAGCGCCGAGCTGGCTGCGAGCACAGTGAGTGAGACTGCCGGATGTGTTGCAGGCGGCACCGATGCCTGAACCGGCCGGTGACGGACGACGGGCCGCCGCTGGCGCTGGAGCCGGGCGCCGAGGTGCCGCGCGCCTCGCACCTGCACGCCGACTTCCCGGCCTACCCGCCGGGCGCCGCGCAGCGCCCGCGCCCCGTGCGCCTCCACACGCAGCTCGAGCTGCCCGACGGCTCCATCACCGCCGTCTCCTCCTACCGCCACGACTACGACGAGAAGCACGCCGAGAGGCAGCAGAGGTAAGCCCCACCCTTGCTCTGCTTTCTTCTGCCTACTGCAAACCTCTCCTACGGCCGTGCGGGATTAGCCGAGCGGTCTGTGGAGCTGCAGTTACGGGCTGTGCGGCTGGTCCCAGCGGAGGTTCGAGTCCTCCCTCGGGCATGGGTGTGTGTGTCTTTGTCCTTAGGATAATTTAGGTTAAGTATTGTGTAGGCTTGGGGACTGATGACCTTAGCAGTTAAGTCCCATAAGATAGCACACACATTTCAACATTTGAACCTCTCCTATGCCACACTTCTTTTATACACTACTTGCCATTAAAATTGCTACACCACGAAGATGAATTGCTACAGACGCTAAATTTAACCGCGAGGAAGTCGAAGGCTGCGATATGCAAATAATTAGCTTCTCAGAGCATTCAGACAAGGTTGGCGCCGGTGACGACACCTACAACGTGCTGACATGAGGAAAGTATCCAACCGATTTCTCATACACAAACAGCAGTTGACCGGCGTTGCCTGGTGAAACGTTGTTGTGATGCTTTGTGTAAGGAGGAGAAATGTGTACCATCACGTTTCCGACTTTGATAAAGGTCGAATTGTAGTCTATCGCGATTGCGGTTCATCGTATCGAGACATTGCTGCTCGCGTTGGTCGAAATCCAATGACTGTTAGCAGAATATGGAATCGGTGGGTTCAGGAGGGTAATAAGGAACGCCGTGCTGGATCCCAACAGCCTCGTATCACTAGCAGTAGAGACGACAGGCATCTTATCCGCATGGCTGTAACGGATCGTGCAGCCACGTCTCGATCCCTGAGTCAACAGATGGGGACGATTACAAGACAATAGCCATCAGCACGAATAGTTCGACGACGTTTGCAGCAGCATGGACTGTCAGCTCGTAGACCATGTCTGCGGTTACCCTTGACGCTGCATCACAGACAGGAGCGCCTGCAATGGTGTACTCAACGACTAACCTGGGTGCACCAATGACAAAACGTCATTTTTTCGGATGAATCCAGGTTCTGTTTACAGCATCATGATGGTCTCATCCGTGTTTGGCGACATCGCGGTGAACGCACATTGGAAGCGTGTATTCGAGATCGCCATACTGGCGTATTACCCAGTGCGATGGTATGGGATGCCATTGGTTACACGTTCTCGGTCACCTCTTGTTCGCATTGACGGCACTTTGAACAGTGGACGTTACATTTCAGATGTGTTACGAACCGTGGCTCTATCCTTCATTCGATCCCTGCGAAACCCTACATTTCAGCAGGATAATGCACGACCGCTTGTTGCAGGTCCTGTACGAGCCTTTCTGGATACAGAAAATGTTCGATAGGCTGCCCTGGCCAGCACATTCTCCAGATCTCTAACCAATTTATAACGTCTGGTCAATGGTGGCGGAGCAACTGGCTCGTCACAATACGCCACTCACTACTCTTGATGAACTGTGGTATCGTGTTGAATCTGCTTGGGCAGCTGTACCTGTACACGCCATCCAAGCTCTGTTTGACTCAATGCCCAGGCGTATCAAGGGCGTTATTACGGCCAGAGGTTGTTGTTCTGGGTACTGATTTCTCAAGATCTATGCACCCAAATTGCGTGAAAATGTAATCACTTGTCAGTTCTAGTATAATATATTTGTCCAATGAATACCCGTTTATCATCTGCATTTCTTCGTGGTGTAGCAATTTTAATGGCCAGTAGTGTATTTACAATTAGTCGTGCTCACTAGAAAACACTTCCTAAACTAGACACAAAGGAATTAAAGATGTTAGCTACCAGTGGGCATTGGTTTTCACCAAAGGGGCAAGCTGATAATTTGTACCGGATCGGGATTGGAACCCAGCTCTCCTTCAGCGCAGATGCACACCGAGCTCGAACCCTTACGGAAACTGGCGAGATGGCGCGTGTAATACGTCAGTTAACAGAAGTTATAAACCTGTACCTATCATATAGATCTTTTACAACTTCCTTACCTTACTTTGTTATCTATTCTACCTAACATTGTTTCGATCTTAAGGAAGTTCTAATCTCTATACATTTCTTACTTTTTTTCGGGTAAAAGCAACGTCAAAATTTGCTATGGAATCGAACCTGATCATCCGCTAGTACTTCTTCGCTTTCTTCTTTCAGTTCCTCTGTGCACTATTCCAGTCAGCGAATAAAACGTGTAATCCACCATCCTCGCCATATAGTGGTCAGGCTCCTGCTCAACATCCATGCCTTATTCAGTTGTGTGAGAGTACAGCTTTAACTGAAATCAAACGGTACGGATCACGCTGCTTCGTTGAGTGTGGAGGCAATCTAATCTTGCTTCATCGTCCTGAATACCTCACTAGTAATTCTATTGCTATTAGAAAACAATTTTTTCTCCTTAAATTCACAAATATTCTGACAATCCATGTTCAGTATGGGACCACAGATTCTTTCTATACAAAATTTTCCTTTATCGAATTGCAAGGGAATTTCTCTATCCATACAAGCTTCCACTGACTTATCTCCTGTTTATTCTGCGCTTAATATGTCCCCATTTACAACTTCTTTATATATTTGTTCCTTATTTCTCGGAATTATATTTAAACAACTTCTCTACACTTATGACTTATTCATTTTCTTTTCGTTTTTCGCACTTCCAATTCGTTTATCTTACAAGTGCCGATACTACTAGCAATAACCCTTCAAATTTTTCTCTAATTAATAACTGCATATATTTCTTCTGTTCATTATAGAGTACTGGCGCTGTCCTTCCACATCGACATACTTTTTCGGTCCCCTATATATCCCTCCTTGTAACATGTGTCTTCCTCTACAGAACTGCCTTCGGTGCCCTTATGAAGATCCTTACTTACAGGATCAAAGAACTTGAAGCATCCCTTTATTTTGAATAGAATTTCTAAATATTCCTTTGCTTTTTGTTCTGCTACTATTTGCATCTGCTTCTGTATGTTCCTCAGTACCTGATAAATAAACCTACTACTCAAACATTCCTTTCTCTCTCTTCGGCAAGATATCGTCCAAATAGTTCCATTACTCCATCGAACCTCGTTAACACTCTCTCCCGTCATCTCTAAATAATATTACGAGGTTCTGTGCAATTTGGTGCTTTCTTTTTATCACGCCGATGTTAGGCTGATTGAGGTAACACGGTTAAGACTAAGGTTTCATTCCCGAAATTAGATAGATTTCATTCTCCACCCAGGTATCGTAATGCGGTTTCTGCAATATACAAAAATCTAAGGTCATTGTTGATAGCCGTTATTATTATTGTTCAAATAGGTTATTGCCCCGTCTCTAACGGCGTTGTGGCGAAAAGGCTGCAAGCGTTAATGTTATATTCAGTCTGACCACTTCATTTGTTTATTGTTCCTAATTTTTTTCAAATTTTCTCTCTCATACACCTGCTACGTAATACATCTGTGTATAGGAATATTTCTAACTGACACCTATCCCGAAAAGAGAGTATTTTTTCCTTTTATTTGATCTTTTAGGTCCAACTTTCTCATTCCTAAACCAAAGCCCAGCAGTGCTTTCATGTCATACATTGACCCTCCTCTGCTGTTGTTCTTCTTATCACAGTGAAAGTCAGTTCGTGGAGTATTTATGTATCTCACAATTTTTGCATATACACTCCTGGAAATTGAAATAAGAACACCGTGAATTCATTGTCCCAGGAAAGGGAAACTTTATTGACACATTCCTGGGGTCAGATACATCACATGATCTCACTGACAGAACCACAGGCACATAGACACAGGCAACAGAGCATGCACAATGTCGGCACTAGTACAGTGTATATCCACATTTCGCAGCAATGCAGGCTGCTATTCTCCCATGGAGACGATCGTAGAGATGCTGGATGTAGTCCTGTGGAACGGCTTGCCATGCCATTTCCACCTGGCGATTCAGTTGGACCAGCGTTCGTGCTGGACGTGCAGACCGCGTGAGACGACGCTTCATCCAGTCCCAAACATGCTCAATGGGGGACAGATCCGGAGATCTTGCTGGCCAGGGTAGTTAAGTGACACCTTATAGAGCACGTTGGGTGGCATGGGATATATGTGGACGTGCATTGTCCTGTTGGAACAGCAATTTCCCTTGCCGGTCTAGGAATGGTAGAACGATGGGTTCGATGACGGTTTGGATGTACCGTGCACTATTCAGTGTCCCCTCGACGATCACCAGAGGTGTACGGCCAGTGTAGGAGATCGCTCCCCACACCATGATGCCGGGTGTTGGCCCTGTGTGCCTCGGTCGTATGCAGTCCTCATTGTGGCGCTCACCTGCACGGTGCCAAACACGCATAAGACCATCATTGGCACCAAGGCAGAAGCGACTCTCATCGCTGAAGACGACACGTCTCCATTCGTCCCTCCATTCACGCCTGTCGCGACACCACTGAAGGCGGGCTGCACGATGTTGGGCTGTGAGCGGAAGACGGCCTAACGGTGTGCGGGACCGTAGCCCAGCTTCATGGAGACGGTTGCGAATGGTCCTCGCCGATACCCCAGGAGCAACAGTGTCCCTAATTTGCTGGGAAGTGGCGGTGCGGTCTCCTACGGCACTGCGTAGGATCCAAAGGTCTTGGCGTGCATCCGTGCGTCGCTACGGTCCGGTCCCAGGTCGACGGGCACGTGCACCTTCCGCTGACCACTGGCGACAACATCGATGTACTGTGGAGACCTCACGCCCCACGTGTTGAGCAATTCGGCGGTACGTCCACCCGGCCTCCCGCATGCTCACTATACGCCCTCGCTCAAAGTCCGTCAACTGCACATACGGTTCACGTCCACGCTGTCGCGGCATGCTACCAGTGTTAAAGACTGCGATGGAGCTCCGTATGCCACGGCAAACTGGCTGACACTGACGGCAGCGGTGCACAAATGCTGCGCAGCTAGCGCCATTCGACGGCCAACACCGCGGTTCCTGGTGTGTCCGCTGTGCCGTGCGTGTGATCATTGCTTGTACAGCCCTCTCGCAGTGTCCGGAGCATGTATGGTGGGTCTGACACACCGTTGTCAATGTGTTCTTTTTTCCATTTCCAGGAGTGTATTATTCTCGTAATGTCACTCCTAGCGTTGTTTTGGTTCACAGTCTCCATTTTATCTATTACCTGAAAGCTCTGACGAGCAGGTTTTAGTGTTCTGTAAAGAGTTTGCTTCCTCAATAACTTTCCACTCTCCCAGTACGCCCTGCTGTCTTGCCTTACAATTCTCGCAAATTGCATGAATTTCCTTCGATGGCCATGCGTATGATTTGCTGGAATAACTTCTTCCCATTCGTATTTCATTCACATGTCATTTCGATTCTTTATCCCACTGCTTACGAATGAAGTTTACTTATTTTCTTCATTTAACAATTTTCTTTTAACACCTTTCTTGGTGTGAATCTGCAGGTATCTGAAACGATTTTCTCCGCATAACCGAATATAATACGTCATGCACCAAACAATGTGCAAAACCTGTACTCACACATAACGCCTCTAGAATTGCCATCACTAGAAATGGAACAAATAGAAACTACCATAAACGATAAAAGAAAAGTATCAAACCTGTTTTAATGAAGCGAAAATACAGGCATTCGTAGCACAACTGTGAGAATGGTATTATAAAGTTAATCAAAAATCCAGAAGCATGTTATTGTTATTTATTAGCCTCTGTAAATTAAACTTCCAACTACAGTATATCACCATATGTTGAGAATATTAATATTTCTTTGCGTGTTTGATTATGATTCTTAGCTGTATATGAGTAAGTGTCGAAACAATTTTGTTCGTAATAAAATAAGCGTTTGTGATGATTTCTCTACTTTGCCGTGTGTCGAAGCCTGCGGTCACAATTAGGTTTTCGTAGAGGAAGAACCGTAACAGGTCGTAACATCCATATGGTCTCTTTTTCAGGTACACATACGAGGACCACCTGCATCTCGATGGGCAGTTCGAAGGTCAAAGTCACCTTCACGAAGAGTTCCGCGCAGTGCGTGGTGAACGTGCTCCAGTTGTGAAGCATGGTGATCATCTTCGTCTGGAGGGAGAGTTTCAAGGTCAGAGCCATCTCAGAGAAGAGTTCAAACCCGTTCGTGGTGAGCGTGCTCCAGTGGTGAAACATGGTGACCATCTGCGTCTGGAGGGTGAGTTCCAAGGACAAAGTCATCTGCACGAGGAGTTCAGAGAAGTCCGTGGAGAACGGGCTGAAGTTGTGCGTCACTCTGACAACCTGAGGCTCGAAGGCGAATTCCAGGGACATAGCCACCTAAGGGAGGAGTTTCGTGAGGTTCGGGGCGAACGTGCTCCGGTAGTCAAGCACGGAGATCACCTTCGCCTCGAGGGAGACTTCCAGGGACAAAGCCATATTCACGAAGAGTTCAAGCAAGTTCGCGGGGAGCGAGCGGAGGTGGTGCGTAGAACTGACAACCTAAGACTCGAAGGCGACTTCCAGGGACAGAGCCACATAAGGGAAGACTTCCGCGAGGTGAGAGGCGAAAGAGCAGATGTCGTCCGCCACACTGACAACCTGAGGCTAGAAGGAGAATTCCAAGGCCAGAGCCATCTACGTGAGGAGTACACAGTTACAAAAGGAGAAAGGGCTCTTGTCAGAAAGCCTGAGGACAACCTGCGTCCTGAAGGCGAATTTAGTCCAGAGAAGAGAGACGACTATGGGGCAACTAGAGGAGAAAGGGCTCCAGTAAAGAAACCACAAGACAATCTGAGACCTGAGGGAGACTTTGCCAAACGTGAACCTGTTCAAGTTGGACCTGGCGACAGAGCTCCAATAAAGAAACCACAAGACAACCTGAAACCAGAGGGAGAGTTTGCCAAACGCGAACCTGTACAAGTTGGGCCTGGAGACCGAGCTCCAATAAAGAAGCCACAAGATAATCTGAAACCAGAGGGAGAGTTTGCCAAACGTGAACCTGTACAAGTTGGACCTGGAGACAGGGCACCAATTAAGAAACCACAGGACAATCTGAAACCAGAGGGAGAGTTTGCCAAACGCGAACCAGCACAAGTTGGGCCTGGAGACCGAGCTCCAATAAAGAAACCACAGGACAATCTGAGACCTGAGGGAGACTTTGCCAAACGTGAACCTGTACAAGTTGGACCTGGAGACAGAGCACCAATTAAGAAACCACAGGACAATCTGAAACCAGAGGGAGAGTTTGCCAAACGCGAACCTGTACAAGTAGGGCCAGGAGATAGAGCTCCAATAAAGAAACCACAGGACAACCTGAAACCAGAGGGAGAGTTTGCCAAACGCGAACCTGTACAAGTTGGGCCTGGAGACCGAGCTCCAATAAAGAAGCCACAAGATAATCTGAAACCAGAGGGAGAGTTTGCCAAACGTGAACCTATACAATTTGGACCAGGAGAAAGGGCTCCAGTCAAGAAACCTCAAGACAATCTAAGACCAGAGGGTGAATTTGCGAAACGAGAGCCCTCTGACGTAAGGCCAGGAGAGCGTGCTGACGTAGTTAAGCACCCAGATAACCTAAAACTTGAAGGTGATTTCGACAGGCCTGATGGAGTGCTGTACAGGCCAGGAGACAGAGCTCCCATCGTTAAACATCCGGACAACTTGCGACTGGAAGGAGACTTTGACCGTCCAGAAAAAGCAAAATTCGGTCCTGGAGAAAGGGCTGACGTAAAACGGCCTCAAGACAATTTAAGACCTGAGGGTGAATTCACGGGTAGGAAAAGAGACGATTATACTCCGACTAAAGGAGATAGGATGCCAGTCAAAAAGCCAGAAGACAACCTAAAGCCAGAGGGTGACTTCACTGGTACAAAACGAGACGATTACACACCAACTAAGGGAGAAAGGATGCCTGTCAAAAAGCCAGAAGACAATTTAAAGCCAGAGGGTGAATTTCTAGGAAGAAAGAGGGACGAATTCAGTCCAACTAAAGGAGAGAGAGCACCTGTGAAAAAACCACAAGACAACCTAAAACCAGAAGGCGATTTTACTGGAAAGAAACGTGACGACTTCACAGCGACAAAAGGCGAAAGGGCACCTACTAAGAAACCGGAGGATAACTTAAAACCTGAAGGTGATTTTGTAGGTGAGAGAAGAAATGAATACACAGTGGTTAAAGGTGACCGAGCTGTGGTGCGTAAGCCGTCGGATAATTTGAAACCTGAAGGTGAATTCACGGTGGAAAGACGGAACGAGTACACTGCTGTGAGGGGCGAACGAGCTGAAGTGCGCCGACATGAGGACCACTTGAAGATGGAGGGGGAATTTATCGGCCAGACCACTTTACACGAAGAGTTCCAGGTCGTTCGTGGAGAAAGAGCCGAAGTAAAGCGTCATGAAGACCATCTCAGAACGGAAGGTGATTTTACATGTAAGTAAAACATTGAACTAATTTTTTTTATGAAAAGCGAAGAGGCCAACTTGATTTAAACACCTCCTGGAGGTGTCGTGATGTACCGATCTGCCATTATGATTAAGTCTTCTATAATTTAGCTTAATTGCCCCTTGGAGACTGTGCGGTGGACTGTCAAAGGATCTCAGACACTTCCTTGTCTGTAGTTTGCTGAATCCTGACAAAAAGTATTAATTTTGAAAGAAGAAAGACAAGAACACAAGCACGGCGAAGGAAATCGATCATGACCATTTCAAGCTAACACTTTTGTTCACTTTTCTACTTCCTTTTTGTCTTCTCTGGTTGTCAAATATTATACTTTACACGTGTTTCTAAATTATAATCTTTTCCACATTTTCATTATTGTACCTGGTCAGTTTCTTCTAAATGTAATGTAATAGTTACCGTACTACAGTCAGAATACATATTTCTATTGGTCCGATATTCGATTCTTCTGCTTGTTTTTGTTGTTGTGTCGTTCTTCAGTTCGAAGACTGTTTTGATGCGGCTCACAGAACTAACTCATCCTGTGTATATTTCTTCATCTCAGCATCCATTTGGATCTGCCTACTGTAGCCAAGCTTTGGTCTCCGTCTACAATATTTATCCCCCCTACCCTTCCGTGCGTCACCAACTGACGATTCCTTGATATTCCAGGATGTGTCCCATCAACCAAGCCCTTCTTTTACGATATTGCAGTGCCTGTGTTATTCTGATGACGATGCAAAGTTCCTTTGGACATGGATACGCGCCGCGTATGACGTCTGACCTGTACGGGCAATATACATAATGGGTTTACGAGTACAGGTCGTAGACGCATGGTTGGCGACATGTGGAAGTTTGGGTAGGACCGTGAATCGTGCACGGATAGCCACATGGCATGCCGGTACGGTAGCTCAGCGTGTTCGGTCAGAGAGTTAGTTGCCCTCTGTAACAATAATAAAAAAAAAACTGAGTTAATGGATCAACGATGAACTTGAACAAGCGTCATGGGACGTCCGCCCCGAACAAACGAAACAAACAATAACGAACAAAATGAGGTAAAAAAGTGGTAATGCGACTGCTCGCGGTAACTGGGAATTCCGGGCTCGAGTCCCGGTCTGGCACAAATTTTCACTGTCGTCATTCTATTCTACACCTGACGGTAGTCATTCGGAATTGCGAATTCATTTGAAGGCTTTCTTTTGGTCGGGTTGTACAGTAAACTTCTTTTCTGCCTTTCAACACATTTTCATTAGTCATCTGATGTACCTACCTCATATTCATCATTCCTCTACAATAGCACATTTCAAAAGCTTTTATTATTTTCTTACTGTCTTGTCTGTCGTCCTTGTTTCATTTTCAGATAAGACTACATTCCAGTCGAGAACTTTCAGAATAGGTGTCCAAACACTTAAATTAATTTTCAGTATTTAAATCTTCTCTTTTTCAGAAACGTTTCTGTTGCTATTATCAGTCTGCATCTTATACCCTCTTCACTTGGACCATATTGCTGCTCGAATAAATATACTCGTCTACTATTTTTTGTGTCCCATTTCTTAGTCTGCTTCCCTCAGCATCATCCGGCGTAATTCAACTACAGTTCATTATCTTAGTTTTACTTTTGTTGAAGTTCATCACATAGCCTCTTTTAAACACACTACCATTCCGTTTAATTGATCTTTCAAGTCTCCGAAAGATTACAATATTATCAGCAAATTATAGATTTTATATTTCTTCTTCCTGAACTTCACTTCATTTTCCAAATTTCTCTATATTTTCCTTTACCGCTTGCTCCAAGTACGGATTGAGTAACATAAGGAATAGACTTCAACTCTGTCATATTCGCTGCTGCATTACTGCTAGCCTTTCATGTTCTTCGACTATGATTACGACAACCTGGTTTCTGTGCTAGTTGCACATAACCTTTGCCTCCCTGTATTTTGTCCCTGTTTACAGCAGAATCTCAAAATATCGTATTTCCGTAAATATTTTTCTAAATCTACAAATTTTGTAAATGTAGGTTTGCATTTGTTTTAACCCCTCCTCTGAAATAAGTCTTAGAGTCAGTACTGCCTTGCATGTTCTTCCATTTCACCTAAACTCAAACTGCTCTTCACCGAGATCTGCTTCTGCCAGTAGACATTATCTGTAGACAATTCGTATTAGTTGGCTTTCTGGCATTCTGTACTTGGGGACTGATAATCTTTCTCCCAAGCACTGCGTGGTGCTTCACGGTATTACGGAATTAAGTTCTGTCATGAGTGTTATTGGTCTCTTACACATATTTATGTAGGTCACAAAGTAATACAATTTCAGTTAAATAACTGTATATTATTGGTCCCCACAGGCGCAGATGCAACCTCTACACCAAAATTTGTTTGTAGCTAATGTCATTCTCAATGCAGTTGAAAATCTTTGCTTGTGATTTGTTTTTGTAGCTTTCGTGTGCTTCTTCTGTAAGTTTCTTTTAATCAGTTATCGGCGAAAGTATCCTCAGAGCTGTTCCGATGTAGGGCTCGTCTTTAACGGCCAAATTACCTCCACGACATAAGTTAGCCATCCATTAATTGCTTGCCGTCTCCGAAATGACGGAGTGCACTGATACAACTACCGCATTCACAATTTTTGTTAAAGACTAGAACTTTTTATTTACTTCGATCCCACAAACTTCACAATTTGCCAAAATTGCGTTCGAACTGTAATGCTCTTTTTCAATGTTAGTGTAGGTAATGATGAAACTTCGTGACAGATTAAAACAGTGTGCGTATATGAGGAGAGTAATATGTTTCCCGACTTTTCATGGAACGTATGCCCTGAAGAGTTTCAGCAGTAAATAGTAAACGTGATGCACAACGACACTCTTGTAACGAGCGCGAATGCAATTTGTTGCACATCTCCGTAACGCCCTGGCGCCGATTAGACGCTCCTTTGAAGAAATACGCAGCACGTTGTTGGGTCTTCTCTGTCTCTTCTGTTAACCTAACTTGGCACAGGTTCTCTGCTGATTAGTAATATTCAAGAATATGTCTTACAAGTGTTTCGTAAATCATTTCCTTCGTGGACCAAAGTCCCTGAGCATTTATGCACAATACACTACATTTATTTACGTTCGCGTTACGCTGCCCGTCCTTGCACCAATCTTGACTCTCTGAAAGTCTTTCTCCATTTTTCTACATCCTTTTGGCGTTGTGATTAACAGTAACGACACTGTCATACTTCCTTGGGGTAGTCTTCAGATTGCCCTTGCATCTGTTGATTTTGTTCCGTCAGAACAACGTATTTGTTAACTTCAATCTACATGAAAGTCCTGAATCTAATTGCAAACCTCGTGCCATAGTAACGTGGGTGCTGTTGCCTACGGCGCTGAGACTCCCATAGACGAATAGAGCGAGCTGAGTTTTGGGAGGAATCGCTTGGCGGAATCCATGTCGATTTTTGTGGTTGAAATCTTCGCCCTCAAAAAACGAGATAATACGTGACCATAAAACATGTTCCTTGACTCCACAAAATACTGACGCCAGCGAGAGAGATCCTAAATTACGAGCATTATAGTTTTCGGTGCTTGAAGATATGCAGCAACAGTAAACAGACACAAATTGGTGTCAGAACCAAATACACATGTTCATGAGGGAAGCAGGGGATGATCATGAGGTTCACGCTCTCTTCCCTCACAACATTTTACGATAAGGATTTATATGTTTACATATTTTAATTTCCTAGCGTCAAACTGTGACACCCCCGCAATCCCGTCCAGAACCGAACCCTACATCCGCGCATGATTAATTGAAGTACAGTTCTACTGAACTCGCCGCTCTTTTCACAAATGTGAGATCAACTGCGACCACACGATGTCTTATAGATAGATTGCTTCACATGGAAACTGCTTCGAAAACTAAAATCTACAATTCTGTCTCAAAGTTGATTCTGATGTAACAGAAATCACTTTCAACCCCACTACATGAAACTGCTTGAAATTGTACATCCCTTGGGATGTCGATCTTTTTACTTGTGTTTACTTATCAGCTTTCTTTGTGTAGCTCAAGTTTTTTACTTGGTTTTTCTTTTCGAAATTATCCCCAGCTTTTCTAACATATACTGAAAGACAGAACAACCTCGTACCCGCAGTGACATAATAGGTTTTGTGGGGGATAGCTTTCAACAACTAATCCTGCAAAGCCTTATAAGAGAGCATTGCCTATCTCAATTTTGACATTTTTTTAGAAAATCCTTTTGTGGTAGCTGATGTACTTCAATCGAAGCACAAAATCACAATACTGTACCTCGATTATGACAGCTAGTTTTATATAACATTCGATGTTTTCATTACTGTTAACTAATTACAACAATGGTAAACATACATCAGTAATGATCGTAATACTTTTCCTACACAAAATCCAATTTCATTTTCGTAATCCTTTGATCAAATGGAATCTTTTGATATACACTCTACGATAATAAATAAATAAAAATAAAAAGGCGACGTACCACGAAAGAACTACCGGAAAGAGACGGAAATCGGTAGTAGATGTGCTGTACAGACAAACAGACGATTGCAATTGGATGATTTATTCAAGAAAAAGACCTTCACAAATTGAGCTAGCCAATAACACGTTGATCCAACTCTGGCCCTTATGCAAGGAGTTATTCAGGTTGTCATTGATCGATAGAGTTGTTGGATGTCCTCATGAAGGATATCGTGCCCAATTCTGTATGACTGGCGCGTTAACCACTCAATATCTCGAGCTGGTTGGAGGGCGCTACCCATAAAGCTCCAGACGTTCTCAGTGGGGAAGAGATCCGACTACCTTTGCTGGTCAAAGCCAGCTTTGCCAAGCACGAAGACAAGCAGTAGAGCCCTGAAACACGTCCTTTCTCAAAAGCTGACATATGCGTATATTATTCTCGCTCTCGTCTGCGAGGCATAGTTACTGCCCAGCTGAGTACACGGAATGAAATTCGCAAAGACCTTATGCTGGTATCGACGCGTCCCCTGTTTATTATCCTTGCCAACTGCCCGTCGAAATTACGCTGCAGCGTCACACATTCATTCATGGACTGCCAAAGATTACAATTTTCCATTTTCCGTCGATATCTACATGAATGTCAATTTGTGACCAATTTACATAACTCTTTTGTGGTGCGTCTTCTTTTCATCTTAAAGGGCACATCACAGTAACATTCTATTTGGAATTGTTGTAGTGCTTTTTGTGTTTCCATGTCATCACCCCTTCTACCCACTCATTCACCCCCCCACTCCCGCTCTGTTTTCCCCGGTTCACTTCGCTTAGTCAGTATATTATGAACTTGATTTTCCTGCGAACATAACGACAGTTTGTGAGTGATTTTGTGATAAGTTCCTGTGGGACCAAACTGCTGAGGTCATCGGTCCCTAGGTTTACACACTACTTAATCCAACTGAAAATGAGTTACGCTAAAGACAATAAACACAGCCATGCCCGAGGGAAGACTCGAACCTCCGACGGGAGGAGCCGCACGAACCATGGCAAGGCGCTGTAGACCACGCGGCTGTGGGGATTCCGAATGTCAATTGGATGTACTGCAACATCCATGTAATTGACCAGCAGGATACCTTAAAATTATATGAATCTTAATTTGAACTGTAAGATAGGTCGTAATTTTGACGTAGGGCTTTTTGATGCCACGGGAATGACTTCACACCATAATAAGAAAGGGAGTCTCAACTGAAGACTTACAGATGTTTGGACATATTTAGTATTGAGTCAGTTAGGCCTCCGATTCCGATTTTTCGATTTTACGGAATAATATCTTGGCAACACCGACGAATCCAGGTCCAAAATATCTTTTTTGTGTGGTGTTCAGTATGAAGACGGGTTTTATGCACCTATCCATGCTACTATGTCCTGTGTGGAAGCCTTTACAACTCCGAATAACTACTGAACCCAAATCCATTTCGATCTGCTTAACAGCACTCGTCTCTTTGTCTCCCGCTGCAATTTTTGTCTCCAACACTTCACCTCCAGTAGTAAATTGACGATTACCAGATGGCTCAGATTGAGTCCTATCAACCGATCCCTTCTTTTCGTCAAGCTAAGACACAGATTTCTTTTCTCCCCAATCATACTCAGTACCTCCTCATTAAATACACGATCCACCCGTCTAATATTCAGCACTCTTCTGTAGCACCGCATTTCAAAAGCTTGTATTTTCTTCTTAGCTAAACTGCTTATCGTCCACTTTAAATTTCATACATGGCTACACTTCTGGCAAATACCTTCAGAAAAGACTTCCTAACACTTACAAGTCTCTCGTCTTCAGAAACATATTTCTTGCCATTGCCAGTCTACGTTTTATATGCCTTCTACTCGGCCATCGTCAGTTATTTTATAGCCCAGCTAGCAAAAATCATATACTGATGATGGTGTTCCACTTTCTAGTCCAGTTCCATCAGCACTGCCTGATTTAATTCGACTACATTCCATCAGACATGTTTCCGCTTTGTTAACCCTCATCTTATACCCTCCTTTCAAGGCACTGTCCATTCAAGTCCTTTGTTGTCTCTTGGCAGAATTACAATGTCCTCGGCAAACCTCTAAGTTTTTAATTTTTCTCCCTGAACTTAAATTCCTTGTCCAGATTTTTCTTTGACTTCTCTTACTGCTTGCTCATTGTAGAGGTAGAATAACATTCGGATAGGATACAACCCCATCTCCTACCTTCTCGAGTACTGCTTCCCTCTCATGCCCTTCGACTCTTATAATGGTCATTATCTATAAAACTTAAAAAAGGTTAAAACCATCTCCGTCAAAAAATGAATCTGTGGACTTACAACACTGGACAATCAACGAATACAGGCAAGTACACGGGTGTTGTGGATCTGAGGATCTGCGCATGGGGGCACACTTTCTGTAAAATAAATAATGAAATATTTATAGATCCCTCTGTAATTAAGTATATACTACAAGTTTCATTCAATAATTAAAGAGACAAATCGGTCTGGGGAAAACCTGTTGGTAGGGTAAATATGGTACTTTTATGGCCTTAAGTTGACATCACTGGAATGAGCCCTGATCAGCTGATGTGCCAACATTGCTTTGTTTATAACCTCAAAACTACATTTCAAGATGGCGAGTCCGCTTGAAACGTCTACATTATTTGAACAACGTTGTTATTCGTTTTTTAGTTGCTGAAGGCGAGAAACCAGTGAATATATACTGTAGATCGTCTAAAGTTTATGGTAAATGTTGTATGAATCGTGCAAATTGTTACAAGTGGGTAGAGCAGTTAAAAAATGGTCGCGACGACTCAGTGACTGACGAACACCGTTCTGGCCGACCAGTTTAGTTTCAGCTCCTTCACTTGGAAGTCGAATTGATGACATTATTCGTGCAGACCGCCATGTGACTGAGGAAATGATAAGGTTCAAGTTAGGACTGGTACCGTTCATAACATTATCTGTAACGAGCTGAAGTACCGCAAGTCATGTGCAAGATGGGTCCCAAAGGAGTTGATGCTGCTACACAAGGAAACAAGGTTGAGAGTGTGCATAGAACTAAAGGAACGTTATGAATAAAGAGAATGTGAGCACTTCCTCAACAAAATTTTAACTTGTGATGAAACTTGGCTTCACCGTTGTGAGCCAGAATCAAAAAGACGAAGCACGGAGTGGAAGCACACCTACTCGCCTGTCAAGAAAAAATTCAAAACACAATCATCAGCTGGAAAAGTCATGTTGACGGTGTTTTGGGACGCTGAAGGTCCAATGTTTTGTGATTATCTTGAAGAGCAGTGTACAATGAACAGCCAATTCTACTTGGATTTGCTTCTAAACAAGGTGAAACCAGCCATGAGAGAGAGACGTCGTCGATCTCGGAGGAGATGTGTGTTTCTACAACAAGACAACACAGGACCCCATATTGCTCAACTAACCCGTGAAACCATCGAGAAAATGGGCTGGAGAGTACTGTCTCATCCCCCTTACAGTCCTGATTTAGCACTTAATGATTTCCATATGTTTGGTGCACTGAAGGAGGCATTACGTGGGAAGAGGCTACAGGACAACGAAGACGCGAAAAAGTTTGTGGGAAATTGGTTCAAACATCAGGATAAAGAGTTATTTGCAGCCGGAATAAAACAGCTTGTAGCTCGTTGGAGCAAGTGCATAAATGTTGAAGGGGATTATGTTGAAAAGTAGAAAAAAAGGCTCTGAGCACCATGGGCAACTTCTGAGGTCATCAGTCCCCAAGAACTTAGAACGACTTAAACCTGACAAACCTAAGGACATGCCACACTTGCATGCCCGAGGTAGGATTCGAACCTGCGACCATAGCGGTCACTCGGTTCCAGACTGAAGCGCCTAGAACCGTCCGGTCACACCGGCCGGCTAAAAAAGTAGAAAAAGTACTCTGTTGTAAAAATACATGCTTTTTTCTCCAGACCAATTTGTATCTTTAATTATTGAGTGACCCTCGTAGTTTTTGATAGGCGTACTTGAAGATTTCCAGCAAGGCTAATCTGAGACTTAATTCTGACTCCGGATACACGCTGTTACAGCCGAGACTACGGCCCGCAGCGAATTCACTGGAGAACGTACGGAGCGACCGAGGCTGATCCGGCGCAACACGTGGACGAAACTGGAGGGCGAGATGATCACCGAGACGACGGCTCGCGCCGAGTACCAGCAGCACGACGTGGTCGAGAGGACGACGGCCGTGCGCAGGCGCAGTGACAACCTCACCGTTGGAGGAGGGCAATTTGAGGTAGGCCTACTGTAGCGTTTCCCCTCTATCAAATAAATGCATCGCGCACTACAACATGAACACACTAGCCACGCAAGTTGAAGTTTGCGAAAGTTTGCAAGTGGAAGGCTACGTCGTACGAACTGTGAAGATAGTGTCTAGCAGATTTAACCTGATTCTTCCCTACATCATCAGGCAAAGACTTGCTCACCTCGTCACTTCTAAAGCTGTCTCGATGTTCCCACTCAATTTCTTCTCCGTAGGCCGTGGCTGCTAACGTGCGTTCTAGAGACGGCAAATTTTTGAGTGGCTTTCAGGAATTCTGCTCCGATGTGTTACGATAAAGTCCGGATACACGAGATGCCACCTCATTTATTAATTCAAACCAAAATGAGGAATTTGCGTTTTCACTATCAACGCCATCTAAGAGCCAGTCTTAAATCAATAATTACACCGCGGGGTCTGATTATAGCCTTTCGAGCACCATTACATTCACAAAACAGAGGACGGAATCTTTTTTCCGTTCTAATCGTCAGACTAGTCAGCATAAAACTTCAAATCATGATCTTAAGCGAGAATTAGCACACGCGGTTTATACGTATTCTAGATGGCAGTACTAGACCAGGTATAAATGTTTCCCAAGCCAAAGTTAACTTTAACCCACTTTTAATTGAACGAAACAAGCGCTCGCAGTGCACACATGGTGCCTGCATGAGGGTTGGTCATAGACCTGGTACTGGGCTATCCTAACTCTTTCCCATCCGGCCGGGCAGGGTGCCTTCGTGGGTGGTCAGTTAAATCCTCCAAACACTCGTAACATAAAATGAATTGTGTTATTAATCTTTGAAGGTAAGTTCTGAGTAATTGAAACTGTAGGTATATAGAAATCAGTGTAGATAAAATCTTTACCATTGTCAGAAGAGTTTCTCAATAATTTACGCATTACATATTAATACTAGAAGTTGCTCGTCTCGGCGCCAAATCTAACATGGGATTCCCTGCTATCTATGGACGCTCCAGGACAACGCTGCCTACTCTCATAGCTTTCCCACACACTCTGTCCCTGCTGAATGACCACCTGTTATTTGCGGAGTGGGTAACTTCTCGCTCCTACCAGCAGGTCGCATAGATATACATTACTGGCCATTAAAATTGCTACACCACGAAGATGACGTGCTACAGACGCGAAATTTAACCGACAGGAAGAAGATGCTGTGATATGCAAATGATTAGCTTTTCAGTGTATTCACACAAGGTTGGCGCCGGTGGCGACACCTACAACGTGCTGACATGAGGAAAGTTTCCAACCGATTTCACATACACAAACAGCAGTTGGCCGGCGTTGCCTGGTGAAACGTTGTTGTGATGCCTCGTGTAAGGAGAAGAAATGCGTACCATCACGTTTCTGACTTTGATAAAGGTCGGATTGTAGCCTGTCGCGATTGCGGTTTATCGAGACGACAGGCACCTTATCCGCATTGCTGTAACGGATCGTGCAGCCACGTCTCGATCCCTGAGTCAACAGATGGGGACGTTTGCAAGACAACAACCATCAGCACGAATAGTTCAACGACGTTTGCAGAAGCATGGATTATCAGCTCGGAGACCATGGCTGCGGTTACCCTTGACGCTGCATCACAGACAAGAGCGCCTGCGATGTTGTACTCAACGACGAACCTGGGTGCACGAATGGCAAAGCAATCCAGGTTCTGTTTACAGCATGATGATCGCATCCGTGTTTGGCGACATCGCGGTGAACGCACATTGGAAGCGTGTAATCGTCATTGCCATACTGGCGTATCAGCCGATGTGATGCTATGGGGTGTCATAGGTTACACGTTCTCGGTCACCTCTTGTTCGCATTGACGGCACTTTGAACAGTGGACGTTACATTTCAGATGTGTTACGACCCGTGGCTCTACCCCTCATTCGATCTCTGCGAAACCCTACACTTCAGCAGGAAAATTCACGACCGCTTGTTGCAGGTCCTGTACTGGCCTTTCTGGGTATAGAAAATGTTCGACTGCTGCCCTGGCCAGCACATTCTCCAGATCTCTAACCAATTTATAACGTCTGGTCGATGGTGGCCGAGCAACTGGCTCGTCACAATACGCCACTCACTACTCTTGGTGAACCGTGGTATCGAGTTGAAGCTGCATGGGCAGCTGTACCTGTACACGCCATCCAAGCTCTGTTTAATTCAATGCCCAGGCGTATCAAGGCCGTTATTACGGCCAGAGGTGGTTGTTCTGGGTACTGATTTCTCAGGATCTATGCACTCAAATTGCGTGAAAATGTAATCACATGTGTTCTAGTATTTTTCTGAATTCCTTCTTGGTTGTGCAATCTTAATGGCCAGCAGTGTAGTAGCACAAGTAGTTTCACACAACACAACAAACTACGGCCCGAACTATGGCATAAGATCCAAACTACGTTCTCCATTCAAGCACGTTTAAGAGACCACCAGCGTAGGTATCGCGCATTTTATGTGTCTGTCCTTGGCTTATGGATAGAAGTCCTCGAGAATAAGAGTAATGAGTAACCCTGTCCTTGATACACAACACCTTTCCTGTAGCATCTACCACTTGAACTTGTTGAGCATCTCCGTAACGCTCTCACGCCGACTAAACGATCCCGTGGTGGCGAAACGTGTCTCTCTTCGTTGTATCTTCTCTATCTCTTCTATTAATCCTGCTTGGTAAGTATCTCAGACTGATGAGAAGTTCGCTAAAATTGGTCCAAGCAGTGTTTTGTAACAGGCTTCTTTCGTGGATGTACTATATTTCCTTAACGATCTCTCAACAAGTCTCCGTCTGGCGTATGCTTTTCCTACTATTTGTTGTATGTGCTCATTCCACTGTAGGTCGCTAACCCCCGCTAGACAGCCACCCACTTTAGCACACCGCTTCCGTGACTCGGAGACGCACGCCGGCAGCGTATCGACTTCGTCCCGCGTATTAGTGACGTAGGCCAGTGTGCCGGCCAACCAGGATGTGGTCTTTAGGCGGTTTCTCACATTCGACTAAATGAATACTGGTGTGGAAACCATGTCCCGCCTCAGTTGCACGATCCGAAAACATTTCGAAAATGGTTTCATACTTTCGCGTGAGATTACACTAGACACAGACAGATGGGGTAGCAACAGGAAGGGCATCCGGCCAGTCTACACCATTATAGTTGGAGTTACGAACGATGGCGGGCGAGGTTTGTTCTGCGCACCTACGTCACGCACTCTTCGACAGCCAATGTGCGTTCAGTAGTGTTCTGACGACTCTGCTGTGAACGTTGTAGCCACTGCGAGATTTAAGCGTGATCGTAGCGAGCTATTTAGCGAATCTTTATTCGATTTGTTGCGAGTTGTCATCGCTGCTTGTAGTGGCAAGCAACAAATTCTACAGAAGCAAGCAAAATATACAATTTGCAATATACAAGCTTTCTTCAAGCGCGAAGGAGGTGCAATATATTAGCGCAGACTAAGTTGACACTCGGTGCACTGGACGATAGGAGCGCCCGTAAAGGCAGTTTCCATTTACAGTCGCTCCCTTCAGCCATCACCTGGAGTGTAAACTCAGTTTGCGCGAATATTACATGCGTACCGGAGCTGTTGCTTGGAACCGACAACAATACCATTCCCGTTCTTGCCTAGATCTGCGCGAACCGCCATCGGTCGTGACGTAACGTTGCAAAATCCATATCAACATTCAGACCCCGTGAAGATACGGGATAAAGACCAGGAAAAATATTGCGCTTCACCTCGCTCTGAGTATTTATTCCTAGGCATTTCACGGTGGTTACTGTATTCAATGATTTGTCGCCAATAGTGTAATCGACGATCTTTCGTATGTCTTTCTGCATTTTGCTACATGAAGACCTACGGGGGATAAATGATTGAGCAGGGACTGGCAGCTGGCTCTGAATATAAAGTAACATATTGTGCGTAAATAGAGAACGAGATTCATTACTGTTCGATGGCCTTATTGGTCAAAAATCACTGGAGACAAAAACAATCGTAAAATAGCTAGGACTAGCCTTCTGGAAAGTGAAACGACCACATAAAGTTAGTTGTAGCCAAAGTAGATTCTAGGTTGAGTTTCAATGAAAGAATCTCAAGGAAACATAAATTATAAACGAAAAAAGTGCCTTATAAAACACTTGCTCGACTGATTGGTCGGTAGTTTTCACCAGTCTGGGCCCCTTACCAAACAGGATTAAGTGGGACGTTCACGAAATTGACCGAAAATTTCGATTTTCAGTCTATTTTTTACATATTAGTAGAACTCACGGACAATAAGTTCCTAAAGTTTCAACGATGAAACGGCTGAAACATAATTAAATTTGTGACGCGACCTTCCTGCCACGCCCACTTTTTAAAATAGCACTTCACTACTAGCTCGGTGAGAAATGATTCCCTGGATTGCTTAAAAGCAAACTTGAATAGGGTACATGTAGAAGACTGTGATATATGCTCTTTAGTTTTGTAATCATCTGTGGCTCTGTTCCGTTTGTTAGAAACAATAACAGACCAACTGCTTTGTTTTTGAAAAAATGATTCTCTATTTGTCTTGTGTTACCGACGGAGATTAACGCAGGTGATCGATTCTTGCATTTAATGGAGGGAACGTAAGGACGATGAAGCTATTAGAAAGAATATCCTTTAAAACAGCAAATTTCACTCAAGACATCTTGAAAGGAATAGATTTACAGCGCCTCTCTGCAGCTGAAAAGTCAACTGAACACCTAGTAAAGGAAATAAGGTTTAAAACAAGAAACCAGAAGAGAATCCTTCAAGGGAAAGAGGACCCTGAGACAAATCTGGGACATTCTGAAGAGTGACATAAGAAAAACAACGTCAGGTTAAACTTTAAATCGGATTTCCTGAAAATTATGTTTTCTAAGGTTTATGTACCTTTTTCTCAGAATCTACGAAGGCTAGAATCATGTAATTTTTAACACTTATTTCTATAAACCGAATAAATGTTGTCACAGGAGTAAATTTCGATATTCTGAGTGTAAGCTGAGATATGGGAATTTTGCATGAATTTTATACTGTACTTACGGAATTATAGTTTTAAAAAATATTAAAATTCTCCTGTTCGATATATAAAAAAAACTCACAGAGAAGTTAAGTAGACGCAAAGAGATTAAACAGAGAAAATTTTGTAGAAATCTCTTGAATAGTTTCTAAGAAAAAGTTACATGTGTTATTTTTATAAATAAAATTGATAAATTTCATTGAAAAAGTGAAGTATATATAATACTAGGAACTTAACAGGAAATGCGTTAATTTCATCTAAAGCTTGGTGCAAAATTTCACTGCCGTGTCTCCAGAATTGTGAATTTGGTGCATCTTTCGAATAATATGTGTTTTTCACGAACGTCTCCCCTCAATAAAAGAGAGAAGAAGATTCACCGAATAGCGGCACTTCGTCGCAGGATCATTCGGTCAAGGCGATGGAAAATAAGGTTCAATAATGGCAGTCGCCCCAACAGAGGCACTGTGCACCACGGAGAAGACTACTGTTGATATTCCGAGAGAGTACGTTCAGAGAACCTGCCACATACGTCTCGCGAAATGACAACAAACAGGAAATGAGAAAAATTAGAGCTCATGCCAATGATTATAGACAATCGTTCCTCTCACAATGGAACGAAGAAGCAGGGAAATGATACTAGTAACAGACGTACCCTACATCACACACTCTAATGTAGCTTGAGGAGTGTCTGCATCGTAAACGAAAAATGTTGGCAACGTAGCACTGTGGCCTAGAGAAGTCGAGGTGAACATTGTGATATACGATACTTGTGGTCTACCAAGCTGGGAAACAGTCTCACATTAGCCTACAAATCCACTTACACACCAGCGCATGGGCGCTATCGGACATTTTCAATATCGTCTCCCTCTCTTAGAGATTAATTTAAACTTTCTTGTGAGAGTAATGAAAGAGAAAAGACTTCTACTAAAGTTATGCAGAAACTAATTACGTTTATTATCTGATTTAAACGCAACGCTTAAAAGCACAGTCGTTTCATAGTAAACTACTTAACTACCACTTTTATGGTGTTAAAATTCACAATATTTTCCGATAAAATTTTAGACACAATTCAAATTTACATTTTGTAAGTGCATAGACACAGGGTTTTTAATATCCACGACGATTCAGTCAAATTCTCCTGCAGGCACTGTAGTTTAAGTGGCTTCTATGGGCCAATTTGAGGTTGTTACAAAAAATGTTCAAATGTGTGTGAAATCTTATGGGACATAACTGCTAAGGTCATCAGTCCCTAAGAATCTTATGGGACATAACTGCTAAGGTCATCAGTCCCTAAGCTTACACACCACCTAACGTAAATTATCCTAAGGACAAACACACACCCCATGCCCGAGGGAGGACTCGAACCTCCGCCGGGACCAGCCGCACAATCCATGACTGTAGCGCCTTAGACGTTGTTTCCCAGCTTGATACACCACAAGAGTTCTACATCAAACTGTCCCGACTTCCTCAACAGGAATACGGTACGTTGTAAACAGCTGCCGTTTACACCCCGTAGGAGTAAATGTAGATGCAGATGTAGATCTATCTCTGCTCTGCATTCACAAGTGCCTTTGCGCATCTTCAAGTCCTATATCACCAGTTTTGTAAACCATTTAACCTATTTAGTATCTTGGAGCTCTGATCATAGGATGGTCCTTGGCCTTTGTCGCCGTCTGCTGAAGTCTGATACTTGACGGGATAAGACGTAAAGCTGGTCTGAATAACGCATTGCTTAACTAGGTATGGGGGTGATACGCCATCGCCTTCTTTCGACATCCGAATTGATTCGCGCAGCCTGTTATAAGGCAAACACACAATTTAACAAGAACTCAAGAACTATGGTGCGCCTTCTCATTTTTCATACTGACAGATTGTTGCCAGACATGAAAACAACGCAACCTGACAGAAAAAATCATAAATCTAAATCAGGATTGAACTCCAGACTTTTGGATTTTATACCCAACATTAAGCGTGAAGCAGCATCACTATTCGTCAAACACACACACACACAAAAAAAGTTTTGCATCACCTCGGTTCCAAGAGTTCCGGAACCTGTACAGCAAATTGGAATAGAGATAAACATAAAAATCATTTCTGCCCTTTTTATTGCTTATGAAAATCACACATTGCATGTTGTACCACCAAACAGCGAGACCTTCAGAGGTGGTGGTCCAGATTGCTGTACACACTGGTACCTCTAATACCCAGTAGCACGCCCTCTTGCATTGTTACATGGCTGTATTCGCTGTGGCATACTATCCACAAGTTCATCAAGGCACTGTTGGGCTAGGTTGTCCCATTCCTCAACGTCAGTTCGGCGTAGATCCCTCAGAGTAGTTGCAGGGTCATGTCGTCCATAAACAGCCCTTTTCAATCTATCCTTGGCGTGTTCCATAGGGTTCATGTCTGGAGAACATGCTCGCCACTCTAGTCGAGCGACGTCGTTATCCTGAAGGAAATCATTCACAAGATCTCCACGATGGGGGCGCGAATTGTCGTCAGTGAAGACGAATACCTCGCCAATATGCTGCCGATATTGTTGCACTATGGGTCGTTGGATGGCATTCACGTATCGTACAGCCGTTAAAGCACCTTCCATGACCACCAGCGGCGTACTTCGGCCCCACATAATGCCACCCCTAAACAGCAGGGACCATCCACCTTGCTGCACTTGCTGAACAGTGTGTCTAAAGTCGTTCAGCCTCATCGGGTTGCCTCCAAATACGTCTCAGACGATTGTCTGATTGAACGCATATGCGATACTCATAGGTGAATAGAACGTGATGCCAATCATGAGGGGTCCATTCGACGTGTTGTTGAGCCCATTTGTACCACGCTGCATGGTGTCGTGGTTGCAAAGATGGACCTCATCATGGACGTTGGGAATGAAGTTGTGCATCATGCAGCCTATTGTGCTCAGTTTGAGTCGCAACACGACATCTTGTGACTTCACGAAAAGCATTATTCGACATCGTGGCGTTGGTGTCAGGGTTCCTCCGAGCCATAATCCGCAGTTAGCGGTCATCGACTGCAGTAATAGCCCTTGGGCGGCCTGAGCGAGGTATGTCATCGACAGTTCCCGTCTCTGTGTATCTCCTCCATGTCCGAACAACGTCGCTTTGGTTCACTCCGAGACGCCTGGACACTTCCCTTGTTGAGAGTCCTTCCTAGCACAAAGTAACAATGAGGACGCTACGAAACCGCGGTATTCACTGTCTAGGCAGACAACACGAGTCGTGTACCTCCTTCCTGGTGGAATAACTGGAACTGATGGGCTGTCGGAAACCCTCCGTCTAATAGGTGCTGCTCATGCATGTTTGTTCAGATCTTTGGGCGGATTTAGTGACGTCTCTGAACAGTCAAAGCGACTGTGTCTTTGGTACAATATCCACAGCCAACGTCTGTCTTCAGGAGCTCTTGGAACCGGAGTGCTGCAAAACTTTTTTTGATGTTTGTATTATTAATAACTTCCATGGCCGTTGGGGAAATTCTTTAGAATTCGAAGTCATTGAGAATAAAGTTTATTCAGAACTTGTATACAAACCATACTGCAGCAAAAAGGGTCGAAGGAAACGTAAAGAGGACTAGCTATGAAGGGAGGGACTTATCCCCATGTTATTCAGACGGCCGCAGGCGGCACAAGATATATCAGCTGCAACCACCCAGACGTGGAGGCGCCACTCGCGCCCCTCAACCCCCTCTCCCGGGGGGAGGGGGGGGGGGGAATATGAGGGCATTCGCAATATATTGATACTTCGCCAGAAGATCACGAGTATGACACTCACCCTTCTGGAAACCTGAGAGCTGTACACTAGCAGTAGACGACAGAAAAGTCCCCATTTTCACGTGTTAACATCCACTATAGAAACTGTAAAGATCAAATTAGACTAATAACCGCAAGCAGCGAAGCGGGCCGAGCGAGTGACCCACTGATTAAGATTCTGGGCTCGACCTCATCAGAGTGACAGGCGTTCAGGTCCGTCCAGTCAACGACTGAACATCTGAACATTAAGTTCTAATTTTTCTTCCGACTTTAGACAATTGTAAAAAGAATCATTTTTTTCAGACGTGAACAGAAAGGAAAAAATCTGTAGCACATGGAACAATAAGAAGTCCTTCATGTCACGCTATTTGCAGTGATTTGCGCGGAATTGATGTACATGTACAAGCAGATGTCGTCAACGACCTTGGCCACGTTTCACCCCAGAGGTCTACCACCGAAGTAACATAACAGAAAAAATTAATCACAAAACATTGCAGAATTAAAAGTCATGTTCTTCGTGTGTTATAATTTTATTTTGAAATACTGACATCGGTCATTCTAGTATCGTTAGATATGTTAATTGTGTGATAATACATCTGTGTAAAAATGTAAAAGCAAGAATACTGCCCGCAACAGTCTATTGTTTGTCAAATATATACAAAATTTCTTACAACAGAGTTTCAAATCATTAACAATACACATAAAAATAATAAATTAATTAACATATGGTGAAAGAAAGACGTTAATCCTTGTCATAAAAACATCACGATCATCATCATCAATATCATCATCATCATGATCGTCATCATTATCATAATCATCGTTACCAACACTATTATCAGGATGTGAAGATAAACTTAAATCTTAATTTCTATTGATTTCAGGGGACCTCCCAACAGAAAGAAGACTTCAAACCGCTAACATTTGAAAGGCCCGTTATAAAAAGACATCAGGACAATCTGTTAGTCGAAGGAGATATGTCATTCGAATCATCTACTCAGGTAGACTTTACTGAGAAGGTGGGTCGTAGAGAGAGCCCAACACGCAGAAGGACATGGACAAAACAGGATGGGGAACGATTCTTCGAAACGACAAGTGGGTCTGAATTTAAAAAACAAATGATCACCGAAGCTAGACAAGTACAAAAACATCACAAAGACAATTTGATACTAGAAGGAACGTTCAGCGGCACCCCTGTGAGTAGAGATGACTACAAAGTTACACGAGGAGAGCGAGCTGACGTAAAGAGACCAGAAGACAATCTTCGGCCAGAAGGAACTTTTGACGGTACTCCAAGATCACGAGACGATTACAAACCAGGAAAAGGTGAGAGGGTGAAGGTAAAGAAACCAAAAGACAACTTAAAAACAGAGGGAACATTTGAAGGCACCCCAAGGTCAAAGGACGATTATAAGCCTACAACTGGTGAAAGAGAAGAGGTACGAAAACCTAAGGACAACCTAAAACCTGAGGGAAAATTTGAAGGAACTCCAAGGTCCAGAGACGACTACCACCCAACCAAAGGCGACAGAGCTGAAGTGAAAAAACCAAAGGATAACCTCAAACCAGAGGGAGAATTCGACATGACACCCAGATCAAAGGATGAATTCAAACCTGTGAGAGGAGAGAGAGCCGATGTTAAACGACCCAAGGACAATCTTCGGCCCGAGGGCGACTTTGAACGGCCTGAACCAGAACGCTATGGGCCTGGGGAACGTCCCTCACCTGTCAGGCATCCCGACAACCTCAAGCTTGAGGGCGACTTTGAGCGCCCAGTGCCACAGAAGGTAGGTCCTGGCGAGAGAGCCGAAGTGAAGAGGCCAAAGGACAACCTGCGACCAGAAGGGGAGTTTGAGCGGCCAGAGCATAAGAGGTATGGACCTGGTGAGAGGCCAGAAATCGTGAGACATCCTGATAATTTGAAACTGGAAGGCGAGTTTGATCGTCCTGAACCAAAGAAAGTAGGTCCTGGGGAGAGGGCTGAAGTTAAGAAGCCTAAGGATAATCTTAAACCTGAGGGAGAGTTTGAACGCCCTGAACGGGAAAGGTACGGGCCTGGAGAGAGACCAACACCTGTCAGGCATCCTGACAACCTCAAGCTTGAGGGAGACTTTGAGCGCCCAGTGCCACAGAAGGTGGGACCTGGTGAGAGGGCCGAAGTGAAGAAACCAAAGGACAATCTCCGACCAGAAGGCGAGTTTGACACGTCTCCACGCTCGAGGGACGACTTCAAACCAACAAGAGGTGAAAGGGCCGATGTCAAAAAGCCCAAGGACAATTTACGGCCTGAGGGCGACTTTGAGAGACCAGAGCCAGTGAGGTATGGTCCAGGAGAACGAGCTACACCAGTGAAACACCCTGACAATCTGAGGCTGGAGGGCGATTTCGAAAGGCCTGAGCCACAGAGGGTTGGGCCAGGAGAACGAGCAGATGTGAAGAAGCCAAAAGACAACTTGCGGCCCGAGGGCGACTTTGACGCCTCTCCTCGCTCCAGAGATGACTTCAAGCCCACAAGAGGAGAGCGTGCTGATGTGAAGAGGCCAACCGACAATCTCAGGCCTGAGGGAGACTTTGAAGGAACTCCGAGATCCAGAGACGAGTTCAAGCCAACAAGAGGCGAGAGAGCTGATGTGAAGAAACCTAAAGACAATCTGCGCCCTGAGGGAGAATTCGAGAAGCGCCAGCCAGCGCCATATGGTCCAGGGGAGAGAGCTGAACCGGTCAGGCACCCAGACAACTTGAAGCTCGAGGGAGACTTCGAACGACCAACTCCACAGAAGGTAGGACCTGGTGAGCGAGCTCCAGTCAAGAAGCCTGAAGACAACCTGCGACCTGAGGGTGAATTCGAAGGCACACCACGCTCAAGGGACGACTTCAGGCCAACAAGAGGAGATCGTGCAGATGTGCGAAAGCCAACAGACAACCTGAGACCCGAAGGCGAGTTTGAAGGTACTCCACGATCTAGGGACGACTTCAAGCCAACCAGGGGAGAAAGGGCAGATGTCAAGAAGCCAAAGGATAACCTACGTCCTGAGGGAGACTTTGAAAGGCCAGAGCCTGTGAGGTATGGACCTGGAGAGAGAATGGAACCTGTCAGGCATCCTGACAATTTGAAGCTTGAAGGCGACTTTGAACGGCCAACACCACAGAAGGTTGGTCCTGGCGAGAGGGCAGAGGTCAGAAAGCCCAAGGACAATCTGAAGATGGAGGGAGATTTCGAGGTACCAGAGAAACCACGATATGGGCCAGGTGAGCGAGCTCCCATTGTCAAGCACGATGACAATCTGAGGCCAGAAGGAGAGTTTGGAGGACCAAGGTCGCGTGATGACTACACTCCAACAAGGGGTGAGAGAGCACCAGTGGTGAGGCACGCCGATAACTTGAAGGTAGAAGGTGATTTTGTCGACTCTCGCACCAGAGACGACTATCAAGTGGTGAGAGGAGAGCGTCATGACATCGTTAAGAGAACAGACAATCTGAGGGTTGAAGGCACGATGGAAACACGCCGATCCAGAGACGACTATCAAGCAGTCAACATTGAGCGAGTTGAGATCAAGCGCTATGAGGATAATCTTCGGATGGAAGGAGAGTTCATTGACACCAGGAGGGATGACTATGTGGTGGTAAGAGGAGAACGTGCAGAAGTACGAAGACCACAAGACAATCTCCGACCTGAAGGAGACTTTGAGGGCACGCCTAGAAATAGAGATGACTACAAGCCAACGAGAGGAGAGCGCGCCGATGTGAAACGACCGACTGACAACCTACGTCCAGAAGGCGAGTTTGAAGGCACTCCACGATCCAGGGAGGAGTTCAAACCCTTGAGGGGAGAGAGAGCCGATGTTAAAAGACCCAAGGACAATCTTCGGCCCGAGGGCGACTTTGAACGGCCTGAACCAGAACGCTATGGGCCTGGGGAACGTCCCTCACCTGTCAGGCATCCAGACAACCTCAAGCTTGAGGGCGACTTTGAGCGCCCAGTGCCACAGAAGGTAGGTCCTGGCGAGAGAGCCGAAGTGAAGAGGCCAAAGGACAACCTGCGACCAGAAGGGGAGTTTGAGCGGCCAGAGCATAAGAGGTATGGACCTGGTGAGAGGCCAGAAATCGTGAGACATCCTGATAATTTGAAACTGGAAGGCGAGTTTGATCGTCCTGAACCAAAGAAAGTAGGTCCTGGGGAGAGGGCTGAAGTTAAGAAGCCTAAGGATAATCTTAAACCTGAGGGAGAGTTTGAACGCCCTGAACGGGAAAGGTACGGGCCTGGAGAGAGACCAACACCTGTCAGGCATCCTGACAACCTCAAGCTTGAGGGAGACTTTGAGCGCCCAGTGCCACAGAAGGTGGGACCTGGTGAGAGGGCCGAAGTGAAGAAACCAAAGGACAATCTCCGACCAGAAGGCGAGTTTGACACGTCTCCACGCTCAAGGGACGACTTCAAACCAACAAGAGGTGAAAGGGCCGATGTCAAAAAGCCCAAGGACAATTTACGGCCTGAGGGCGACTTTGAGAGACCAGAGCCAGTGAGGTATGGTCCAGGAGAACAAGCTACACCAGTGAAACACCCTGACAATCTGAGGCTGGAGGGCGATTTCGAAAGGCCTGAGATACAGAGGGTTGGGCCAGGAGAACGAGCAGATGTGAAGAAGCCAAAAGACAACTTGCGGCCCGAGGGCGACTTTGACGCCTCTCCTCGCTCCAGAGATGACTTCAAGCCCACAAGAGGAGAGCGTGCTGATGTGAAGAGGCCAACCGACAATCTCAGGCCTGAGGGAGACTTTGAAGGAACTCCGAGATCCAGAGACGAGTTCAAGCCAACAAGAGGCGAGAGAGCTGATGTGAAGAAACCTAAAGACAATCTGCGCCCTGAGGGAGAATTCGAGAAGCGCCAGCCAGCGCCATATGGTCCAGGGGAGAGAGCTGAACCGGTCAGGCACCCAGACAACTTGAAGCTCGAGGGAGACTTCGAACGACCAACTCCACAGAAGGTGGGACCTGGTGAGCGAGCTCCAGTTAAGAAGCCTGAAGACAACCTGCGACCTGAAGGTGAATTCGAAGGCACACCACGCTCAAGGGACGACTTCAGGCCAACGAGAGGAGAGCGTGCTGATGTGAAGAGGCCAACCGACAATCTCAGGCCTGAGGGAGACTTTGAAGGAACTCCGAGATCCAGAGACGAGTTCAAGCCAACAAGAGGCGAGAGAGCTGATGTGAAGAAACCTAAAGACAATCTGCGCCCTGAGGGAGAATTCGAGAAGCGCCAGCCAGCGCCATATGGTCCAGGGGAGAGAGCTGAACCGGTCAGGCACCCAGACAACTTGAAGCTCGAGGGAGACTTCGAACGACCAACTCCACAGAAGGTAGGACCTGGTGAGCGAGCTCCAGTCAAGAAGCCTGAAGACAACCTGCGACCTGAGGGTGAATTCGAAGGCACACCACGCTCAAGGGACGACTTCAGGCCAACAAGAGGAGATCGTGCAGATGTGCGAAAGCCAACAGACAACCTGAGACCCGAAGGCGAGTTTGAAGGTACTCCACGATCTAGGGACGACTTCAAGCCAACCAGGGGAGAAAGGGCAGATGTCAAGAAGCCAAAGGATAACCTACGTCCTGAGGGAGACTTTGAAAGGCCAGAGCCTGTGAGGTATGGACCTGGAGAGAGAATGGAACCTGTCAGGCATCCTGACAATTTGAAGCTTGAAGGCGACTTTGAACGGCCAACACCACAGAAGGTTGGTCCTGGCGAGAGGGCAGAGGTCAGAAAGCCCAAGGACAATCTGAAGATGGAGGGAGATTTCGAGGTACCAGAGAAACCACGATATGGGCCAGGTGAGCGAGCTCCCATTGTCAAGCACGATGACAATCTGAGGCCAGAAGGAGAGTTTGGAGGACCAAGGTCGCGTGATGACTACACTCCAACAAGGGGTGAGAGAGCACCAGTGGTGAGGCACGCCGATAACTTGAAGGTAGAAGGTGATTTTGTCGACTCTCGCACCAGAGACGACTATCAAGTGGTGAGAGGAGAGCGTCATGACATCGTTAAGAGAACAGACAATCTGAGGGTTGAAGGCACGATGGAAACACACCGATCCAGAGACGACTATCAAGCAGTCAACATTGAGCGAGTTGAGATCAAGCGCTATGAGGATAATCTTCGGATGGAAGGAGAGTTCATTGACACCAGGAGGGATGATTATGTGGTGGTAAGAGGAGAACGTGCAGAAGTACGAAGACCACAAGACAATCTCCGACCTGAAGGAGACTTTGAGGGCACGCCTAGAAATAGAGATGACTACAAGCCAACGAGAGGAGAGCGCGCCGATGTGAAACGACCGACTGACAACCTACGTCCAGAAGGCGAGTTTGAAGGCACTCCACGATCCAGGGAGGAGTTCAAACCCTTGAGGGGAGAGAGAGCCGATGTTAAAAGACCCAAGGACAATCTTCGGCCCGAGGGCGACTTTGAACGGCCTGAACCAGAACGCTATGGGCCTGGGGAACGTCCCTCACCTGTCAGGCATCCAGACAACCTCAAGCTTGAGGGCGACTTTGAGCGCCCAGTGCCACAGAAGGTAGGTCCTGGCGAGAGAGCCGAAGTGAAGAGGCCAAAGGACAACCTGCGACCAGAAGGGGAGTTTGAGCGGCCAGAGCATAAGAGGTATGGACCTGGTGAGAGGCCAGAAATCGTGAGACATCCTGATAATTTGAAACTGGAAGGCGAGTTTGATCGTCCTGAACCAAAGAAAGTAGGTCCTGGGGAGAGGGCTGAAGTTAAGAAGCCTAAGGATAATCTTAAACCTGAGGGAGAGTTTGAACGCCCTGAACGGGAAAGGTACGGGCCTGGAGAGAGACCAACACCTGTCAGGCATCCTGACAACCTCAAGCTTGAGGGAGACTTTGAGCGCCCAGTGCCACAGAAGGTGGGACCTGGTGAGAGGGCCGAAGTGAAGAAACCAAAGGACAATCTCCGACCAGAAGGCGAGTTTGACACGTCTCCACGCTCAAGGGACGACTTCAAACCAACAAGAGGTGAAAGGGCCGATGTCAAAAAGCCCAAGGACAATTTACGGCCTGAGGGCGACTTTGAGAGACCAGAGCCAGTGAGGTATGGTCCAGGAGAACGAGCTACACCAGTGAAACACCCTGACAATCTGAGGCTGGAGGGCGATTTCGAAAGGCCTGAGCCACAGAGGGTTGGGCCAGGAGAACGAGCAGATGTGAAGAAGCCAAAAGACAACTTGCGGCCCGAGGGCGACTTTGACGCCTCTCCTCGCTCCAGAGATGACTTCAAGCCCACAAGAGGAGAGCGTGCTGATGTGAAGAGGCCAACCGACAATCTCAGGCCTGAGGGAGACTTTGAAGGAACTCCGAGATCCAGAGACGAGTTCAAGCCAACAAGAGGCGAGAGAGCTGATGTGAAGAAACCTAAAGACAATCTGCGCCCTGAGGGAGAATTCGAGAAGCGCCAGCCAGCGCCATATGGTCCAGGGGAGAGAGCTGAACCGGTCAGGCACCCAGACAACTTGAAGCTCGAGGGAGACTTCGAACGACCAACTCCACAGAAGGTAGGACCTGGTGAGCGAGCTCCAGTCAAGAAGCCTGAAGACAACCTGCGACCTGAGGGTGAATTCGAAGGCACACCACGCTCAAGGGACGACTTCAGGCCAACAAGAGGAGATCGTGCAGATGTGCGAAAGCCAACAGACAACCTGAGACCCGAAGGCGAGTTTGAAGGTACTCCACGATCTAGGGACGACTTCAAGCCAACCAGGGGAGAAAGGGCAGATGTCAAGAAGCCAAAGGATAACCTACGTCCTGAGGGAGACTTTGAAAGGCCAGAGCCTGTGAGGTATGGACCTGGAGAAAGAATGGAACCTGTCAGGCATCCTGACAATTTGAAGCTTGAAGGCGACTTTGAACGGCCAACACCACAGAAGGTTGGTCCTGGCGAGAGGGCAGAGGTCAGAAAGCCCAAGGACAATCTGAAGATGGAGGGAGATTTCGAGGTACCAGAGAAACCACGATATGGGCCAGGTGAGCGAGCTCCCATTGTCAAGCACGATGACAATCTGAGGCCAGAAGGAGAGTTTGGAGGACCAAGGTCGCGTGATGACTACACTCCAACAAGGGGTGAGAGAGCACCAGTGGTGAGGCACGCCGATAACTTGAAGGTAGAAGGTGATTTTGTCGACTCTCGCACCAGAGACGACTATCAAGTGGTGAGAGGAGAGCGTCATGACATCGTTAAGAGAACAGACAATCTGAGGGTTGAAGGCACGATGGAAACACGCCGATCCAGAGACGACTATCAAGCAGTCAACATTGAGCGAGTTGAGATCAAGCGCTATGAGGATAATCTTCGGATGGAAGGAGAGTTCATTGACACCAGGAGGGATGACTATGTGGTGGTAAGAGGAGAACGTGCAGAAGTACGAAGACCACAAGACAATCTCCGACCTGAAGGAGACTTTGAGGGCACGCCTAGAAATAGAGATGACTACAAGCCAACGAGAGGAGAGCGCGCCGATGTGAAACGACCGACTGACAACCTACGTCCAGAAGGCGAGTTTGAAGGCACTCCACGATCCAGGGAGGAGTTCAAACCCTTGAGGGGAGAGAGAGCCGATGTTAAAAGACCCAAGGACAATCTTCGGCCCGAGGGCGACTTTGAACGGCCTGAACCAGAACGCTATGGGCCTGGGGAACGTCCCTCACCTGTCAGGCATCCCGACAACCTCAAGCTTGAGGGCGACTTTGAGCGCCCAGTGCCACAGAAGGTAGGTCCTGGCGAGAGAGCCGAAGTGAAGAGGCCAAAGGACAACCTGCGACCAGAAGGGGAGTTTGAGCGGCCAGAGCATAAGAGGTATGGACCTGGTGAGAGGCCAGAAATCGTGAGACATCCTGATAATTTGAAACTGGAAGGCGAGTTTGATCGTCCTGAACCAAAGAAAGTAGGTCCTGGGGAGAGGGCTGAAGTTAAGAAGCCTAAGGATAATCTTAAACCTGAGGGAGAGTTTGAACGCCCTGAACAAGAAAGGTATGGGCCTGTAGAGAGACCCTCACCTGTCAGGCATCCTGACAACCTCAAGCTTGAGGGAGACTTTGAGCGCCCAGTGCCACAGAAGGTGGGACCTGGTGAGAGGGCCGAAGTGAAGAAACCAAAGGACAATCTCCGACCAGAAGGCGAGTTTGACACGTCTCCACGCTCGAGGGACGACTTCAAACCAACAAGAGGTGAAAGGGCCGATGTCAAAAAGCCCAAGGACAATTTACGGCCTGAGGGCGACTTTGAGAGACCAGAGCCAGTGAGGTATGGTCCAGGAGAACGAGCTACACCTGTGAAACACCCTGACAATCTGAGGCTGGAGGGCGATTTCGAAAGGCCTGAGCCACAGAGGGTTGGGCCAGGAGAACGAGCAGATGTGAAGAAGCCAAAAGACAACTTGCGGCCCGAGGGCAACTTTGACGCCTCTCCTCGCTCCAGAGATGACTTCAAGCCCACAAGAGGAGAGCGTGCTGATGTGAAGAGGCCAACCGACAATCTCAGGCCTGAGGGAGACTTTGAAGGAACTCCGAGATCCAGAGACGAGTTCAAGCCAACAAGAGGCGAGAGAGCTGATGTGAAGAAACCTAAAGACAATCTGCGCCCTGAGGGAGAATTCGAGAAGCGCCAGCCAGCGCCATATGGTCCAGGGGAGAGAGCTGAACCGGTCAGGCACCCAGACAACTTGAAGCTCGAGGGAGACTTCGAACGACCAACTCCACAGAAGGTAGGACCTGGTGAGCGAGCTCCAGTCAAGAAGCCTGAAGACAACCTGCGACCTGAGGGTGAATTCGAAGGCACACCACGCTCAAGGGACGACTTCAGGCCAACAAGAGGAGATCGTGCAGATGTGCGAAAGCCAACAGACAACCTGAGACCCGAAGGCGAGTTTGAAGGTACTCCACGATCTAGGGACGACTTCAAGCCAACCAGGGGAGAAAGGGCAGATGTCAAGAAGCCAAAGGATAACCTACGTCCTGAGGGAGACTTTGAAAGGCCAGAGCCTGTGAGGTATGGACCTGGAGAGAGAATGGAACCTGTCAGGCATCCTGACAATTTGAAGCTTGAAGGCGACTTTGAACGGCCAACACCACAGAAGGTTGGTCCTGGCGAGAGGGCAGAGGTCAGAAAGCCCAAGGACAATCTGAAGATGGAGGGAGATTTCGAGGTACCAGAGAAACCACGATATGGGCCAGGTGAGCGAGCTCCCATTGTCAAGCACGATGACAATCTGAGGCCAGAAGGAGAGTTTGGAGGACCAAGGTCGCGTGATGACTACACTCCAACAAGGGGTGAGAGAGCACCAGTGGTGAGGCACGCCGATAACTTGAAGGTAGAAGGTGATTTTGTCGACTCTCGCACCAGAGACGACTATCAAGTGGTGAGAGGAGAGCGTCATGACATCGTTAAGAGAACAGACAATCTGAGGGTTGAAGGCACGATGGAAACACACCGATCCAGAGACGACTATCAAGCAGTCAACATTGAGCGAGTTGAGATCAAGCGCTATGAGGATAATCTTCGGATGGAAGGAGAGTTCATTGACACCAGAAGGGATGACTATGTGGTGGTAAGAGGAGAACGTGCAGAAGTACGAAGACCACAAGACAATCTCCGACCTGAGGGTGAATTTGAGGGCACACCTAAAAATAGAGTTGATTACAAACCAACAAAGGGAGATCGTGCTGATGTAAAAAGGCCAACAGACAACCTAAGACCAGAAGGCGAGTTTGAAGGCTCTCCACGGTCGAAGGAGGAGTTCAAACCCGTGAGAGGAGAAAGAGCCGATGTTAAAAGACCCAAGGACAATCTTAGGCCTGAGGGCGACTTTGAACGGCCTGAACCAGAACGCTATGGGCCTGGAGAACGTCCCTCACCTGTCAGGCATCCAGACAACCTCAAGCTTGAGGGCGACTTTGAGCGCCCAGTGCCACAGAAGGTAGGTCCTGGCGAGAGAGCCGAAGTGAAGAGGCCAAAGGACAACCTGCGACCAGAAGGGGAGTTTGAGCGGCCAGAGCATAAGAGGTATGGACCTGGTGAGAGGCCAGAAATCGTGAGACATCCTGATAATTTGAAACTGGAAGGCGAGTTTGATCGTCCTGAACCAAAGAAAGTAGGTCCTGGGGAGAGGGCTGAAGTTAAGAAGCCTAAGGATAATCTTAAACCTGAGGGAGAGTTTGAACGCCCTGAACAAGAAAGGTATGGGCCTGTAGAGAGACCCTCACCTGTTAGGCATCCTGACAACCTCAAGCTAGAAGGCGACTTTGAGCGCCCAGTGCCACAGAAGGTGGGACCTGGTGAGAGGGCCGAAGTCAAGAAGCCAAGGGATAATTTGCGACCTGAGGGTGAATTTGAGCGACCTGAGAAGAAGGGATATGGTCCTGGTGAGAGGCCAGAAATCGTGAGACATCCTGATAATTTGAAACTGGAAGGCGAATTTGATCGTCCTGAACCAAAGAAAGTTGGTCCTGGTGAGAGAGCTGAAGTTAAGAAACCGAAGGATAATCTTAAACCTGAAGGTGAGTTTGAGCGTCCTGAGCAAGTAAGGTATGGGCCTGGAGAGAGACCCTCTCCTGTCAGACATCCTGATAATCTCAAACTCGAGGGTGACTTTGAACGACGTGTGCCACAAAAGGTGGGACCTGGTGATCGGGCCGAGGTGAAGAAGCCAAAGGACAATCTCCGACCAGAAGGTGAGTTTGAGCGGTCAGAGCAAAAGAAATATGGTCCTGGCGAAAGACCTAAAATTGTGAAACATCCTGATAATTTGAAACTTGAAGGAGAGTTTGATCGCCCAGAGCGACAGAAATTTGGCCCTGGGCAGAGAGCTGATGTGAAGAAGCCAAAGGATAACCTGAAACCAGAAGGTACCTTTGAGGGTTCACCTAGATCCAAAGATGAATTCAAACCAACAAAAGGTGAAAGATACGACGTTAAGAAACCTGTGGATAATCTGAAGCCTGAAGGGGAGTTTGAAAGTCGAAGGAAATCTAAGGACGAGTATACTATTGTACGTGGCGAAAGGGCCGATATTGTGAAACATACTGACAATCTCCGAATGGAGGGGTCGTTCGAAGAACGAAGGAGCAGAGACGATTATGCTGTTGTAAAGGGGGAGAGGACGGAAATTAAAAAGCATACTGACAATCTCAAAGTAGAAGGGACGTTTGAAGGTAAACGTACACGTGATGACTACAATGTTGTTAAAGGTGAGAGGGCTGAAGTTGTAGTTCATCGAGACAATCTGAAGGTCGAAGGAACTTTTGAAGCTTCCCCCACAACGCGTGATGCTTTTAAGCCTACTACAGGAGACCGTGCAGAAGTTAAAAAGCATACTGACAATCTCAAAGTTGAAGGGCGCATTGACATCCACCGATCGCGAGACGATTACACTGTAGTGAAGGGAGAGCGTGCTGATATTAAGAGGTATGAGGATAACCTCCGTATAGAGGGAGACTTTACTGATAAACGCTCAAGCGATGATTTCAAACCAGTTAAAGGAGACAGGGCAGAAGTTAAAAAATACCAAGATAACCTTAAGTTGGAAGGTTCTTTTGAAGGAAGTCCAAGATCGAAAGACGATTTCAAACCAGGAGCTGGAGAGCGTCCTACCATCCGAAAACCTCAAGACAATCTAAAAGTTGGTGGAGAGTTCCAGGGTAGAACAACCCAGAAATCGCAGTACACAGTCGTAAAAGGTGAGAGAGCCGAAGTGAAGAAACATGCTGACACGCTTTCCGTGGGAAGTGGCACAATGGACTTAAAAACGACTAGTAAAGATACTTTCCAAGGCCAGAGACGAGAATCGGCGTCATCTAGAGCTACAATCAATAAAAGACGGCATATGGATTCTCAAATTTCGCTCGGAGATGAAAATATTATTATAACTACGACCAACAGAGCTAACTATAAAACAGAAAAACGTGTATCGGATGTCGTTGATGGTGGAAAGACCATTCAGGACACTAAAAAGTCTACTACGACAGAAAAGAAGACGTTAGCCGACGGTACAGTTGTTACAATTACGAGAGAATGCACCGAAACTATGAGAGGCCAAGAAGCAAAGACTTCACAGACGAAGGTAACACAGCAGGAGGCGAGCTCTAAGAGTACTCTACTAACATCGTCAGTTGATAAAGTACAACAACATTCGGTCCAACACGTGTCGGATAACAGGAAAATTTCTACA
This sequence comes from Schistocerca gregaria, assembly GCF_023897955.1. Lineage (NCBI taxonomy): Eukaryota > Metazoa > Arthropoda > Insecta > Orthoptera > Acrididae > Schistocerca > Schistocerca gregaria. The sequence continues at coordinate 443,816,588 of NC_064923.1, forward strand.
TCCGAAAACGCAACGCACATGTCAAAGCAAAATGCTTCACAAATATCCAGATCCGAGAGTGCGACACATGTGTCAAAGGCAAATGCTTCGCAGGTGTCAAGATCTGAGAGCGCGACACACTTGTCGAAGGTAAACGCTTCTCAGGCGTCAAAATCCGAAAGTGCGACACACATAGAAAAGACTAGCTCTTCGCGCATGACCCAGGAATCAGTATCGTCCACCAGTGAACGTACACTCCAGAGCCAGCAGCATTCGACTGTGAGTGAGGCCACACGGGGAGGTTCAAGGACACACGCTAGCAGCAGTGAGTTCATGGAGGCCATCAGCGGCTCGTCACCCGCCGGGAAGTCACCCGGGGATGCGGCCGTCGCGAAGACTGGCCACCACCGCAAGAGCATAATCTCATCCACGTCAGCTGACGTGAGCAACGCCGTGCTCCACCGGAAGAGCATGACAACGTCGACGGAAGCCCTGCACACCATCTCCACTGCAGCGTCCGCACAAAGAAAGAGCATCAGCAACCTGCACGAAACAGGCCAGTTTATCAGCAACTCGTCACAGAGCCAGGACAGGCGAAGCCTGAGCGCCCTGCACCGGCAGGGCCAGCAGACACGCGACAATGTCTCTTCGGTAATCAGTGTCGATCACGAGCACCAGCACCACGGAGCAGTGCGACGCTCCTCGACCTACAATCAACAGCAGCAGCAGCAGAACCAGCTGTCCCGCACAGAACGAATCGTCCGACAAGATAACCTATCCGTGGGTGGAGGCATGTTCCACGGGCAAAGCGAAGCCAGGGCCTATGGAAACTTCATCAGCAACGGCAACAGCTCTACAGTGGTGCGAAGCGAGCGTGTCACCAGGAGGTCCAATACGTCGCACATCAGCCTCGGCGACTCTTCATCCACCATAATCGCCTCGTCATACAAAAACGAATACGTTCCAAGGAACACAGGTCCTTGCCCGGCGAGTTTGCTCGACACTAAAGACTCGCCGTTCAAGCACAAACGCGACACTCCAAAGCACAAGTTCTATGCTCCAGTCGGTTCGAATTAATTTTTTTTACCCTTATGTTCCTCCGATACCGAGAGATACTTGCGGTTCGGACAGCCTTTCGCACAAGACTGTACAAGCAATGATTGCTTTGTAATTTTTGAAATCATAAGCCTTAATAAACCGTAGCAACGTTCTCTTATTCTCCCTCCCCAAAGACACAAACGTATACAAGGAACACGACGGCAATAATCGCCAGTATAGTGTTTCAACAGTATGTCTTGGGCCTTTACTGCCACATCCTCTTGTGCTAAAATGGGTATCGCGGTTCCTTATTCTTCCATTATTAATGCTAATAACCTTCTGGTGGCTAAACTGTGATAGTATGTAACCGTCCCTCGTTACACATTTGTTGATTGCCTTGGAAAGACAAATCTAACATAGTTATGTTGTAAGGATTTTTAACAACAGATGAAGATATATTTTATTAAAAATTTAGTGGTTAGTAGAGCTTACTGGTTGTACTGTTTTTATAAGAACATTTTTATTCCCATGTTGCTGTGTTTAAAATGTTTATTTTAAACTTCATTATTAATACTGATTTTGCTTTGTGGTTACTTTCAAATCACGGTTGAGAATTTGCCTATTTGCCTTTACTCGTTTGTAAACTTTAAAACATGACCTTTTTTAATGTGATTTACATGGATAATTTATTTCAATAAGTTTATTACAGAATTTTTCGGCTTTTGTTTATGACTAAAGTGCATTAATCTCTGTAGCATCAAACAAAAACAAAATAAAATTTTGTTGTACAAATATATGTGTAGTATTAACACATTTTACATGCAGATCCTACTTCTTCGATAAATCTATCTACACTTGTTTCAGAAAAATGCAAGAGAACTGCCTTCATCTGCTTATGTGAATACTGTCTCCAAGTCACTAGGTTGTATGTTCCCCTTCTAACGCGTCCCATCCAGTCTCTTCACTAAGAAATTAATCAACAATGAATATTCCTTTAGTCATAAAATGCGTCAAATGGGCTTTTTGATCAGTTGTTAACCTTTCTGATAAGGTATCAAAAGCAACTCTCGAGCTCTCGCTGCAACGGTTATCAAATTTCATGTTTAAATAAGGTATTCTTTTGAGAGTTCATTTCTTTGCTTTATATGAGAATATTTAGATTTTTATTCTCATGCACTGCACCCAAATTAATCTCACGTACGGCTGCAACTGTAAAATTTATGAGAAACTGTATTAAACACAAAAACATGTCTCGTTCACTTACATTCGTGTTCCAATATATTTCGTTAGTTCCATGTTCCGTAGATCATATTCACTGTTAACGTTATGAAGTCGACTGTGTCAGTTGAACAAAAGATTGTCTGACTGTTTCTGAAATTGTTTGTTCAACTGATACATGGCTACATTCTGAGCAACTACAGGTTGTTGTCCGTATAAATTATTATTTCTAACCAAGAAGTCCTCTACGGTAAAGGAGGAGTTGTTAAAGAGACACACCTTAAATCTACGTTTGAAAATACGTCTGCTGTCTGTCAGGCATTTTACTTCAACGAGCAGATTAAATAAGAGTTTACATTGGATTCATTTTTGTGTCACAATTAAATTCACTAGAGGGAAGTGCGATACATTTTTTCTTCTGGTATTGCATTTGTGAAAATCTCTATTACTCTCAAACTGAAATGGACTGTTGACAATAAGTGCTGTGAGTGAATAAATGCACCTCAAGGTTGTGGTTAATATTAGCAATTGTTTAAATAGCAAGTTGCACATGTACGTGTGTGAAAACCATCTCCGTTTCTAATTACTTTCTTTTATGCAATGAATACTTCTTGCCTCAGTGAAGAGTTGCACAGAATATCATCCTGTACGTTAGTGAACGAATGAATTAACAGCTATGTGACAAACAAGATCTGCTTGACTGCTGAAGTCTAGCGGGTTAATATGCAAACATTATGAATAAGATCGAACACACACACACACACACACATATATATATATATATATATATATATATATATATATATATATATATATATATATATATATATATATATATATTCTCTACCTTTTTTCAATACCACTCTCGCTTAACCTAGAGCTAATGAACTCAAAAAAAAAGGTAGCCGTCGGCGATTTCAAGAACGCAAGTCTGAGAAATTCAAATAGTAGGCTATTTGTTGCCGCAATGCGACATATTGCGCTATTTTTCTCCAGTTTGTCAGTACGTGGTTTATTTATCGACACCTAATTACAATTCAGTTAGCATCATGCTAAAACATGTAATGCAGTATCAGATTTCATGTACTTTTCAGTAAGTAGACCCTGCTTTGAGACCATAATACATTCTGTGATAATGCTGCGGATGCTTGGGCACAAGTATGAAACCTTGAACACATTCATATATCTCTGTCCACACACATTTATGCTTCATGTGAAGGTTTCTCATGATTGTTTCTCCTATTTTTCAACGCTGCATTATTGCTGCCCTGAAAAGTTTTAATAGTCGAATCGGGTCGAAGGCGGTTGAGGACAGCCGAACGCGGCTGAGGATGGGTTACATGAGTCGTGCTTAAACTAAAAACGGTCTGCAAACCATAACAGAATCGTTCGGGGTCCAAACCGTACAAATTCTCTGAACGTGGTCATGGGGGTCATGACACAAATCAGTCTAAAGGTTTATTTACAAAACTTGCTGTAAACATAAAGTGCTAATATACGGTGACGTATGTTAATGAACAATGATAAAATTATCTCAGAAGAAGCCATTGTGCTCTTCCTGTATGATCTGTTTTATTTTTTTTTTTTTTTTTTTAATGAGGATCATCACTACCTCTTATCGTAGGTACTATACAGACAATCGAAAAGTTGATAGAAAATACGAAAGATTAGATTTTGATCTAAGTTTAAGTCGTTAGAAATGGAACACAAGTTTGGACTGGGAAGGATGGGGCTGGAAATCAATCGCGCCCGTTCGAAAGGAAATATCCCAGCATTTGCCTTAATCGACTTTGGAATCTACGGAAAACGGAAATCTGGTTGGCCGAGTAAACACCTCCTTGTAATCCCAAATGCAAATCCAGTGTTTCAACCGCTGCGACGTCTGGCAATGTTGTCAAGCTGAAATGTAGGTGTGTGGTTCACCTGTTTCTTGAATCTGTCCACGCTTGTCGTGGCTATACCTACTGTTATTAGTGTTTACATATTAGCCACTGCAAGACGTCCAAATGAGATGCATACCTGGAATGAGACGAACTTCTTACTACTTCAGCTCCAGCTTGCCCAGGCGTTCTGTCTGCTTTGTTCTTTTGCAATTCGTCTCTGGCATGGGGAACGACACCAGCTACGTTTGCCCGTCCGGGCGTTAGTTTTTCACAGCAAATGTGTATTAATTTTTAACTTAAAGGCAAATGTGCACATCAAATACAAGACCTTTTCCTGTCCAGGTTAAAAGACATTTCGTAAGTACGGCCCAATGCTTCAGAACCTTACTATTGGTAGAATACTTTGTAAATTTTTATCTCTTGTGAAACTCTTAACTACAGGCGAAATAGATCACAAACGTTAACTGGATAGCTTTATTTATTTATTATGCAATGGAAACTAAGTCCATACAGCCATGAAGGTCGATTTCAACTATTATTATTAATACATTCAAAAGCTTCACGCATACACACACCAGCGCTTGTTGCTTACTTCGAACTGTGTATCACATCACATCGGGCACTATTAGTTCAAGGTTCTAGTCACACACATATTTCCAGTAGTATGTATTATAATGTGACACAAAACGTACTTCATTTTGAATTAATTCCAGTATTTCTTGAATGGTGATGAAACAACTGGCCTAACAACATTCTCACCGTACCAAGCGCTGCTCAGGAAGCAACAAAGGTGAAAGAGAGTTGTAGCTTATCGTACCACAGACCGTAAGGGCTGAGTTGATGCCAGTGTGTCTGGGACGAATGCACTCTCCGAGGCAGCGCTTACCAGGTCTACGTCGTGAGCGCAGACACGCATCACTTGCGTGCAGGCAGTATCAACTTTCATCACTGAACACCACAGCGCCCCATTCCATCTTCCAAGTGATCCTCTGACAGCATCAGTCGAATCGTGCACGTCGATGCAGCGGCGTGAGTGGATGGCGGGCTAAAGATCCTGGAGGCCTCTGTGCTACGTGGACGTTCAGAACCTCGTCTACGGATGTTAGAATTTCACGTGACCGCTGATAGCATCGTTGCACAATTGACGCAGCACATTCGACTTGTGTGGCAGTTCTCCGCAAGGGCCACCCCGCCACTCGGAAGGCAACAATTGACTCCTTTCAAACTCGCTCAGTTGGCTGTAGGAATCCCGAGCGAGACTCCGTGGCATGATTGCCTGCTTGCTTCACACGACTGAGCCTTCTAGCCACAGATGGCGCTCTAGTAGCTGTCACTAAACTATCTGTTGGCGCAGGATGTTGAAACCATTATCAATCAGAGCATCTACTATCCCCTAGGTGGCATATCCCGTCATCGGATCAAAATCGACGTCGTCTTCCCAGGTGTATTCATTTTTTTCGGGTAGTGTAGATAGAAAACTTGCCACAACAAGAAACTGTGCAGTGTACTAGATTCATAATAAGTGAGGAATACGATGTTTGTTCTGAGGTCAGCCTGGACAGCATATGATTCACCTTGAAAATCTTCCAGCACTCACTCCAGAGCGAAATCGATTAACATTGGGGGTGGAAAAAAATGTTCAGAAAGTGATAGGCCACTTGAACATCGATTGAAAACAGAGGTAAGTAAGTGATAAAAATGCCATTACGCTGTTCTAAGTTTGATATTACTTATCTTTATTTGTTTACTGCATGACCTTTATGGGCCGCCGAATAGGTACTATGATGTACCCTACATTCCATTTATTACACAACTAATAATCATAATTACAATAATGAAATGATACACTATTGTTACAGCCATTCATAATTTGTATATATGACTCTGTTTAGTGCTACAGTAATAATTCTTTAGGCTTTTTTTGCAGCCTATTACTACTTAATATAAAAGATATAAACTATGCAGGAAAGTTGAAGACATCTAACTAAAAGACAGTAACAGGACGAAAGAGTAGAAAATACGAGGAGATATGGATATGTCCCCATCAGGGCTGCGGGAGGTTGTGGCCTTTGAACATACGTCAAGTCCACACACCACAGCTTGTTGCCTGTATTGTATTACTGTTTCCACTTCTATGTGCTGTTCCAGGTGTGGGTCAGACTCTAAAAGTCTACAGCCTTTCTTCCGCATACCGGAACGTTATGCTACATTGTTAAGTTACAAGTTATGTTCGCACAGCAGGTGTGTTCTAGCTACAGTTCTTGAAGTACGGCACAAATCTGTAGCTGCTTAAACTTAAGAGTTTAAACTACGTCAGATACGGTAATAACATCTTTTTTCGTTTTTGTAGCGTTGAAGACGCTCGTTCATTACTGACTCACCAAAGCGCTTCAGCGTTGGTAACTGGTTCTTCTTTCGACCGTTCGTGGACGTGGACGTGGACTTTCCGTAGCCGCGAGCTTCCTGTTGAACAAAGCTCTGCTTAACATCCTCTAGTGTCCCCTGAATGCCAAGTTGTCTGAAGTCCCATAAATACTAAATGAATTTAGCCCGACGTTCTGTCACAAGTAAAACTCTCCACATCGACCGATCGGGATTGAACTTTACTAAGTGCTTCCTAGTAACTTTATATTACAGGGTACATGAGGTTTGTGAGCACAGGAGAAGGGAAGGCGGTTCGGTCTGCACGTTGGGGAAAGTTCAATGACCTAAATTGCTGCTTAAAGAACATTTATTCACAAAGTGGAGCGTACTCCTGACATTCATCAAACTGGGATATGCATCAGATCCTAACACCACGATTCCGTAAGGATAAACTATTAATCATCATTATTCATCGTGGTGTATGTTTAATTAGACACAACATGGGCGCTCATGTGCTCACATGCAAAGACTCAAATATTCACAGAATAACCGAAGATAATATTCACGATTTTCTAGCAAAAACTGAGCCGTCAAAATTGGCTTGTGATTCGCAGTGGAAAGAAACATAAAACTCAATCAGGATCACGGCATGATGTGAATCGTGACTGGATGAGGAACAAATTAGGTCCCATCTGAATCTAGTTAAATTCTAGTAAAATCATCACTCGTGAGAACATAATGCATCTAACAGATGACAAAGTTACAGAAGTTTCCACCTCGAGAAATCTGAGCTAACTCTCATCCAAAATTGCCATCTTAAGTCCGCACAGAAGTAACACCAATAACCAGCCACCAACTCAACGACTCTTCTTCTACTGTTCTGCGACTGACTAACCCTGTACCAAATCCAACCCGCCTCTCCTCCGTGCCCAGAGACCGAAAAAACGTGGAGGGGCGAAATGATCACTCAACAAGACGATTTTTACAGAAGTACCAGGGCTTCTTCCAATTAGAATAACAGGAAAGGCAACGCCTCTTTCTTCTTGCTCAAAATTTTCCATTGTTTCAACGTCTAAAATTTTAACAAACGTATTCCTGTGCGTGGGTCTGAAGGAACCAATCGCGAGGCTGCCCATTAAGAACGCCGACGAAGATAACATCCCGCCCGAGTGGCACTTCAAGCCAGCTTTCAAAATTAGACTGAACCCACGCCTCTCATGCAAAGCTGAATCGTGCGGTAGCGTTCTCGCTTTCCGCACCAGGGTTCCCGGGTTCGATTCCCGGCGGGGTCAGGGATTTTCTCTGCCTCGTGATGGCTGGGTGTTGTGTGTTGTCCTTAGGTTAGTTAGGTTTAAGTAGTTCTAAGTTCTAGGGGACTGATGACCATAGATGTTAAGTCCCATAGTGCTCAGAGCCATTTGAACCAAAGCTGAATCAAGGACGTCCACCTGAATTCACCAAGTTGCATGCGTTTGCAATAACACCCAATCATTCAATCTAGCGATCATCCATGTTTAGGAAATGTGATTAAAGGTGCATGGTGTGCTGAATATGGAATGTAATAAAAATTAAAATAAAACAGATTCAGTGTCAGTTCCCAGCATTATCTCCCTCTCTTGCAAGAAAGAAAAAAGAAAAGCAAACAGGCAAAAACACAGACATCTACATCTACATTTATACTCCGCAAAGCCACCCAACGGTGTGTGGCGGAGGGCACTTTACTTGCCACTGTCATTACCTCCCTTTCCTGTTCCAGTCGCGTATGGTTCGCGGGAAGAAAACACACTCTGTAGAATTTAACAAAAGCACTTGAAAGGTGGATTGTCTGCTGCCATTCAACATAACACTCCTAATTCACTCGCATTCACTACGTGGTCTTACTCTCCGTTTGCACACGCGGCACACTAAGAAGTCCACTGCGACACCTTTCATTGCATTCTATTAAGAGTCTTATTTGCAATATCGTTAATTATATGTGTTTTTCGGGTAGTCTTATACCCGCGTACAGATCCAGTGTTCCCAGAATGTTCTATCTAAAGGTATTAAACGATGCGCTGTGGAGCACCGTGTTCTGGAGTTCTTTCGTCTGTATACCCGCAGTCGCCAGTCTGTCTGAACTTGAATCGCGACCCTAAACAAGTGATTATATATTCAGCATCGTACACTATCTTGTGACTTTTGTTGAATCTGCTACTCCCACCAACCACCGCGCCGGTGTCTCCCTGGTACGCAAGATAAGTACGAGACCTTTCTAGGATATCCGACTGTCTATAGTCACCGACAACTAAAATACAGAGTCCTGGAGTAAGAGCAAAGGATACAAGAAATACAAGATACTGATGACACAAGGATGAAAATACATGTTCATAGTCGGTAGTAAGTACAAAATATCGTCCGAAATTGTACTAAATGCTTCCTCCGAAAGGCAGCGGCCTTGCCGCAGTGGATCCACTGATTCCCGCCAGATCATCGAAGTTAAGCGCTGTAGGACGTGGCCGTCACTTGGATGGGTGAGCATCCGGGCCGCCATGCGCTGTTGCCATTTTTCGGGGTGCACTCTGCCTCGTGGTGCCACCTGAGGAGCGACTCGACCAAACAGTAGCGGCTCCGGTCACAGAAAACCATCATAACGACCGGGAGAGCTGTGTTCTGACCACATGCCCCTCCTATCCGCATCCTCAGTGAGGATGACACGGCGGTAGTATGGTCCCGATGGGCCACTTGTGGCCTGAAGACGGAGTGCCCTTCCTCCAAAAATTATTTTGAGCGATTAGTTCAGGAGCTCACTCGAAGTGAAAATATTTGTGAAAACGAGCTCACTCAAAGTGTAAATATTTGTGAAAACATACTTTAACTCTTGGCAACAAATAATTCCGACCAAGTATGGATCGGCATTACAGATGCAGTGGTTAGTGATCACGAGTCCATTGCAATGAGAATGAATATCGTAACAAACAAACTCATCAAAAATAAATGCAGGATAGATCTGCTTAAATAAAAGAGATAATAACTTGACGCCTTCCTATGACACAGTCTCCATTCCTTCCGAACTAAATATGTAAGCATATACCAGATGACGCTTAAATTCAAACACATAGCATCTACAGCAATTCAGAAATTTATAGCAAATAAATTAATAACAGAACTGATCCCCGCTGTACAGTCGGCCGAAGTGACCGAGCGGTTCAAAGGCTCTACTATCTGGAACCGCGCGACCGCTACGGTCGCATGTTCGAATCCTGCATCGGGCATGGATGTGTGTGATGTCCTTAGGTTATTTAGGTTTAAGTAGTTCTAGAACCGAAACACTGCGTTTCATTGGCAGAACGCTTAGAAGACGCAAAAAGTCCACTAAAGAGACTGCCTGCACTAAGCCTGCCCGTCCTTAGGAGAGTATTGCTGTGTTGAATGGGATCCTTACCAGGTAGGATTGACGGATACTGAAGAAGATCAAACGACAGCTCGTTTTATACCGTCGGGAAATAGTGGAGAGAGTGTCACAGATGTAATACGCGAGTTAATCATTAAAACATGGCGTTTTTCGATGCGCGAGATCTTTTTGCGGAATTTAATTTTCTATATTTCTCTTCAGGGTGTTGAAATATTTTGCTGACGCCGACTAACATAGAGAGAAATGATCATCGTAATAAAATAAGAGAAGTCAGAGCGCGCACGGAAAAATGTTAGTGTCGTTTTTCCATCGATCTGTTCGAGAATGGAACGGCAGACAGATGTAGTGAAAGTGGTTCGACGAACTCTCCCAAGAGTGAATTGCGGAATACTTATATAAACGTAGGTGAATGAGTACTGAGCTGAAATGAAATGAAAAGTTGTGTTGCTAGGGCCTCCCGTCGGTTAGACCGTTCGCCTGGTGCAGGTCTTTCGAGTTGACGCCACTTCAGCGACCTGCATGTCGATGGGGATGAAATGATGATGATTAGGACAACACAACACCCAGTCCCTGAGCGGAGAAAATCTCCGACCCAGCCGGGAATCGAACCCGGGACCTTAGGATTGACAGTCTGTTACACTGACCACTTTTTTTATTTTTTTATTTGTTTATTTTTTTATTTTTTTCTTCTTTTTTTTGTTTTTTTCTACCAACTTTTTTAGTTATTTTTTTATTTTTTTACATTAGTTAGCCCTTTTATAAAATGGAACTAAAAAAAAGAACCAAGTGCCACCGCCACTTTTCATCCTTAAAAAAAAAAAAAAAAACTGTTCCTCTTCAGGCGTTGGCTCCTGACTAAACCTACCCCAGAGAGCTGCCTATCTACCAGGGTAAATATAGGAAATCAAGGTTAGGGCTATCCTTGCAAACAAAACAAAATCTTCTTTTTTCTGAATTTTATTTTTATTTTTATTGTTGTTATGTTATTATTTTTTGTTTTTGTTTAGTTTTGTTGTGTCATTGATCAGAGGCCTTCTGCGCCCCGCTGGTAATATGTTGAGTCACGTCTTCTCGAAATTGATGCGTTCTGTTCAATTGTTCAGAAATGTTCATTGGTTCAAGCAGGAAACGTTCTTCTCTCTTGGCTTAATACATTCCAGCTGCGAGGCGGGTCGTGGAAAGCACTCCCAAGGAAGTTCGAGAAAAATTGTCTGTATTTTGGGTGACGGACAACGATATAATGACGGTCATTGAGGTATGTCCAAAAATCGAGTACAGAGTCTACAGTTTGTCCAAATAGGTAGTGAATGGCATGTCCGCGAATCCAATTCACAGCATTGGTCTTTGTCCGAGGAAAATATTCACGATCCGGAAATAATAATGAAAGGGGAGTAATCCGATCCGGAATGTCCCGCGTTAGAAAAGCGACAATAAGACGAATCAAGTGCCAAACCTCCTCCGCCGGTCCGCAAACAAACCGATGTTCATCATTGTCTGGGACTCCACACGTGGAACAGAGAGGTGATTGGGCGAGGTGGATACGATGAAGGCGAGATTGGTTGATTTGCTTACCATTGACAGTTAGGTACCAGACAGATTGAACATTCGTGTCAAGGTAACGGGCGAAAACCGCGCGCCATACATGACGCCAGTCTACCTGGGGGAACTTTTGTTCAATCGGGTTAGGTGGACGACCTAATTGGAGGACATTGTATACTGCCTTTGTCTTGAGTAAAAGCTGTCTTGGTAAGGTGAGGCGTAGATAACTGAGTTCAAGAAAGAAGTATCGTATATAATGTAACTGGACCGGAACGTCCGAGATCATCACTGGGGCTGACAGTGAGACCGGCGTATATGCCGTCAGGAGGAGACCAGTGAGGCTCGTTGGGCATCGTGTCCATACCGTCATCTGGGAGCTGACAAATAGGGCGCGAGCTCTATCCGGCACGTGAAACAGACCTATCCCACCTCGTTCACGGGGAAGAGTAAGGGTTGCATAGTTAACTTTGAATAACAGCCCAGAGCTGACGAAAGATGCCATCGCTGCCAACATGCGACGTGCCACAGTAAGCGGGAAAGGTAGAACTTGTGCTACATGGGGAACTCGGGATGCGATATATATATTGACATATCGAGCTCGTTGGAGAATATCTAGGGATCGAAGGCGATGGTCCATAAGACCTGCTCTGATCATTAAAAGGAGGCGTCTGCAGTTGATGGCGGCTGAACGCCGGAGATCAGATGAAAAGTCTATTCCTAAACAGCGAATGGTATCAACGGTGGTGAGAGGTGTAATGCACTCCACAGGGAGTCCCGTGCCAATGAACATAACTTGTGACTTACGTACGTTTAAAGAGCTACCCGACGCCTCACCATAAGTCGCTACCCACGTCAAAACAGCTCGAACCTCGTCGGCATTACGTAAACAGATGACCACATCGTCAGCATAGGCCGTGCAACAGAATCGGTATCGATCTATGGACAACCCTACCAAACGTTGTCTGAGCCCACATAGCAAGGATTCCAAGGAAAAGGCGTACAAAATCGCTGATAGAGGGCAACCTTGACGTACGGATCGACCTATTTTTATCGGAGGAGTGAGTCTGCCATTGTACATAATCCTGGAAGAGGCACCCCGCAGAAGGCGCATCACTACCGTGATAACGGCGACTGGGAAACCCATATGGTGGAGAACGGCCGTAAGGAACGAATGGTCAACCCTATCAAAAGCTTGACTAAAGTCCAAAGACGCAAGTGCCCCAGAGAGGCGTTGTGCCAGGGTAACGGCGATCATATCCCTGTAGCGGCATAAAGCCGTGCGGATATTATTATCCCCTCCCAAAGATGCTTGGTCTGGCGACCCAACATATCGGGCAACGGTTTTAAGTCGTGCCGCCAAAAGGCGAGTGAAGATTTTCATATCACTGTTAAGGAGGGTGAGGGGCCGATAATCACTGATATTGTTGCCACCATGAGGTTTATGTACAGGAATAATAATTCCTTCCATGAAAGAGTCCGGCACAGGTACTTCCGGAGACATCAGTTCCCGACATATGGAGGTGAAGGTGGACTCTAACAAATCACGGAAGGTGCGATAAAATTCGAGGGGAAGACCGTCGGGTCCTGGGGAGCGATTGATGGTTCCTGCTCGGATCGCATCGCGGACTTCATCATCAGTCACCTCTGACACCAAGTCAATCGCCGCATCTCCTGGGAGACCACCGAAGTTGAGCTGTGAGACTTCCTCGATCAACTCTGGGGAATGTGGAATTGCGGCGTAGAGCTGCTGGTAGTGGGCGTGAAGCACATTCGCTATTGCAGATTGGGTTACGTAGCGACGCCCATCTTGGTCTGTTAGGATGGGAATAAATTTTCGGCGACGATGTTGGCGTTCTTGGATGATATGGTACATAGATGGATGTTCATGAGGCATGCGATCAGCAGTACGAGATCGTACTATCGCTCCTTCCAAATGCCTTCGCATGAGATTGGAGATTTGGGCCTTAGCATGGTTTATCCTTGTATGGCGCTCAGGGGAGGCTGGCATCGTGGAGCATTCTCGTAGGATCCTGTAGTAAAAGTCCATAGTGCTCTTCCTCCAGGCGACAACATCTTTGCCATATCGGATCAAAGTTTTTCGAAGAGCAGGTTTTGCACACTGGATCCACCAGGATATGGTAGACGGATACGTGAGACGGCGTCTATTACATGTGATCCAAGTGTCTTCTATTAGAATTCGACAGTCAGGTGAATTAAGAAGTGCCGTGTTCAGTTTCCATAAACCACGTCCGTGCCATACTGCCTGTCTTGTGAGAACAACGTCACAGAAGTAAGCCTCATGATCTGAGAAAGCAACAGGCCAGATTTCAGCCTGTCGTGTGTGTTGAATTAGGGATCGCGAGATGTAGATGCGATCCAGTCGGCTAGAGGAGTGCGCAGTGTAGTACGTAAAGCCCAAACGTTCACCGTGAACATGTCTCCACGTGTCGACAAATTGTAGCCGCGTCACGACTGTTTCCAGAGCTGCGCATGGTGAGTGACGCGGCAATTGATCCTGAGGTCGCTGGGTGCAGTTGAAGTCTCCACCCATGACCCAGTCATCGTGTGGTCCCATAAAAAGGGGTGTAACTTCATCTGCAAAGAAGGCATTGCGTTCACGACGGTAGCTGGAGCCCGACGGCGCATAAATGTTGACGATGCGTACACCAAAGAGAGTAAGGGCCATACCTCTGCCGTTGGGGAGGTATAGGACATCTTCGGCAGGAAGACCTTCTCGTAAGATGATGGCAACACCACTACCGGTGTCCGAAGCGGGAGAAAGATGCGCCGTGAAGCCATGTGGTGGTGAAAAATCGGCGACATGCACTTCCTGAAAAAGCGCAATATCAATGTCCGCATCATAAATCATATCGCGGAGCAGCGCTAGTTTGTGGGGCGCACGAATGGTCGCGAGGTTAATCGTTGCGACACGATAATGCTGGTGTTGGAGTCCCACAGGCACAGGTGGGGCTGCTTCTTCAGGAGCGAGAGGTCGTCGAGCTTGCCGGTCCGCGGAAGAGGTTGCTATTGTGGAGAGTTTGCGGGCGCGGGCGCAACCGATGGGGGCGCCCCATCATCAGCACCGTCCACCCCAGTCCCTTCGATCTCCACGTCGTCTGCCCAGGAAACTGATACTGCGGTAGGGTACCGACTGTGTACATCATCCATGTGGAGAGGAGACGTATTTTTCGGCTCAGCATATAGACTTTCTTCAACGTCGACTTGTGGGGGCGACGGCGCCAGTAAGGAGGGGTGGTCGTTGCCGGTGGTCGCCTGTGGCGGGTCGTTCGCATCACACGTTTGGACATCATAGAGCGGTTTATCATCCATCTTCGGTTCTGCATCTCTGGCATCCATCCGGAGAATGGATTCATCAGGGGGTGTACGGCTACGTTTCTTTCTCTTTCGTGTCGACCCTTGTTTTCGAACAGGTCGTTCCGAGTCTGATTGCGGGTGGCCTTCGTCTGACTCCGGACCAGTCTGAAGGAAAGCAGAAGTAGGTACCACTCCCGGATCAACGTCCATCTCAGCAGCATTTTCAGTCACAGTGCTGCGATGATGTGGAAGGTCAGGATCTGGCGTCTGTGGCACCTCAGAAGGAATCTCAGTAGCGGTTGCATCTGCCTGATCAGACGACGTCAACAGAGCAGGAAGACCCTGTGTAGAGGTGCTACCTTCCTGGGCAGCCTTGGCATATGTGACCGGGATCTGAGTGATCACCGCTGGGGACGCTTCCTCACCGACCGGCGTTTGGATCAGGCGGCGTCGCATGCAGGCGGATCTGACGTGGCCTTCTTGTCCACAACCCGCACATGTTCGGGGTTGGCCGTCGTACATGACAATGGCTCGCACACCGCCAATTGTCAGGTATGATGGTATATGTTTTTTACCTGACGCACACCATTAAGGACATGGTAGGTCGTGAAGGTTTGCCATTTTTCCTCTACGTAACCGATGACGTTACCGTATGGTTGTAACGCAGAGACAACTGCGTCCTTCGGCACTTCAAATGGTAGTTCAAACACCCTAATCGTGCGTTGACCGTACTCTGCGAGTTCAAGTGTTACTGCTCCGACGTGACCATCAGAGTATTTGAACTTAAGTCCATTGGTATGGCGGCGAATAACATCTTCACACACCTCGGTGTTTGTCATTTTAATATGAACGACACTACTCGTGATCGAAAAATGGATTGCGATAACGTGGTTAGGATCAAAACGAACTTCTTCACGTAGGAACGTTTCAACTTCATGTGCACGAGGTCGCGCATGTTCAGCTGGGAAGGAAACTTTAAGGGTCGCACGGCGGTAAGCGCTCGACATGTTGCTCGCGGTGGACGGACACAAGCCTTAAAGCTACGACTCGGAAGTAAACAAACCTGCAGCGGAGCACGGGGCCGGCGCGCGGGGCCGTCCGCACGCTGCCACGGCTGAGAGCCGACTGACCACTCAGCTACCAGGGCCGGACAGTACTGAGCTAAAATGAGGGTTCACCAGAGTTAGGAACCGCATGGTGAAAAAATTTCTCCAAATGTATAAAGTGGGTGCAAGAACCATTAATTTCCGTTCTAGAAACATCAGATGCCATCATGGAACACTAAAACTATGTTGCGCACAAGCGCAATAAAAAGCTTTTATGTTTCCAAGCAGTCTTGGCCACATGGATGGACGATATGGGGAATCTACGTAATATGAGGGGCAACTCGAGGACTTGTTAAAAGTAGATAAAAATTTCCCTACGGGCATCAAGGTGCAAGGTTCAATGCCACTAAAGAGTTGCTACAACAATTAGGTACAATACCTAAGATATCCGTTGAGAAAATACTGGCAGGCGAAAACAACTATCTCATAATTTTTCCAGGAGTAACACATTGACACACTCCGAATTAGAAGAAACAGATGATGGAAGAAAGTACGCGAATGTCCCGAAGATCAATCTCAATTCAAAGAATATGTCAAATGCCATAAATAATTATGCCGCTCCGGTGTTAGGTCATTTATTTGAAGTAATCACGGATACTAGAGTACACTCCTAAAAACATTAAAATCAGATCAACTCTAATAGTTGCATATAACATATGAATAATTTTTAAAGAAAGGTTTTACCCCTCTGACGTTACTTAGATGTTTAAAGAATAAAACAATTGACTCAGAAGGAGTGAACCTCGAAATTTTCTTATATATATTTTCTATACTTACTGGCAAATATGAAATAAGTCGGACAGAAATGTAAAGAATTTTCCATGTACATCTAAAGTGTTTTACTTCCCCTAAATATTATATACGTAATTCTTATAGAGGGCGCCATACAACCAGCCGAGGTGTTCTCCAAACAGCCTACCTTCTTATACAATAGTATTCAAAGAACTGTGGCTGACGCCCGAACTACAGGGACTTATATGCATTGAGAATAGAAAATAGTGGTATGTAATATACAAGTCATATAAGCTATGCCATTAGTTGTAACTTTTTATTATATCATCTGACTACGTACTTCTTGTATTTTTAGCATTGAAAATGGCTAGCTACTAGCCGAAATCTGGATTTGCGTAATAAAATCTAAACAAAGGGCGACTGATGGCTGCACTCTATAAGTCACATAACAGTCGCTGAGTGCACTCACTTTCCGAATGGAAGGTAATCTGATGGAAATTTTGGAAGCTGTTCAGGAATTATTTGGCGGACTAGAGGAGAACAGGTGATGGCATGAAGTTCCTCATCACCAATCTTTGCACCAATGGCTTGAATTAAGTTCCAAAACTCTACGCAGTGTCTCATGAAATGAAGATATGTGACACTGTTAACTACGATCCATTCGTAGAATGTGCACGTTAAGCCTGGCGGTTCTCTTGGTGCTATTCGAGAGTGGTAGGCTACGTGCCAGCACTGCATTCACTCTTTCCGTTCTCTCAACGACTTCTTATGACACGAACATAGCACTAAACTGTACACGCATCCATTATACTCACCTGTACTCGACAAATACACATACGACACAACTGCCACATAAAAAGTCAAATCAAAACACCTTCAACGGTCTGTATTTCAGTCTTATTTTTTCTACCAGTTTCGGCGTTACATTGCGTCATCTTGGATTTCAGATCGATTCCGTATTTCTGGTTTTGACAGGGTACCACACAGGGTACCATACAAGCGGCTCGTAGTGAAATTGCGTGCTTATGGAATATCGTCTTAGTTATGTGACTGGATTTGTGATTTCCTATCAGAGAGGTCACAGTTCGTAGTAACTGACGGAAAGTCGTCGAGTACAACAGAAGTGATTTGTGGCGTTCCCCAAGGTGGTGTTATTGGCCCTTTGCTGTTCCTTATCTATATAAACGATTTGGGGGACAATCTTACCAGCCGTCTTCGGTTGTTTGCAGATAACGCTGTCGTATATCGGCTAATGATGTCATCAGAAGATCAAAACAAACTGCAAACCGATTTAGAAAATATATCTGAATGGTGCGAAAAGTGGCAGTTGACCCTAAATACCGAAAAGTGTGAGGTCCTCCGAATGAGTGCTAAGAGGAACTCGTTAAACTTCGGTTACAGGGTAAATCAGTCTAATCTAAAAGCCATAAATTCAACTAAATACGTAGGCATTACTTTTACGAAGAATTTAAATTGGAAGGAAAACATAGAAAATGTTGTGGCGAAGGCTAACCAAAGACTACGTTTTATTGGCAGGACAGTTAGAAAATGTAACAGACATAATAAGGAGACTGCCTACACTACGCTTGTCCGTCCTCTTTTTAGAATACTGCTGCGCGCTGTGGGATCCTTAACAGATAGAACTGACGGAGTACATCGAAAAAGTTCAAAGTAAGGCAGCACGTTTTGTATTATCGCGAAATATGGGAGAGAGTGTCAAATAAATGATACAGGATTTGGGCTGGACATCATTTTAAAAAAGGCGTTTTTCGTTGCGACAGAATCTTCTCACGAAATTCCAACCACCAACTTTCTCCTCCGAATGCGAAAATATTTTGTTGACACCGACCTACATAGGGAGGAACGATCACCACGATAAAATAAGGGAAATCAGAGCTCGTACGGAAAGATATAGGTGTTCATTCTTTCTGCGCGCTATACGAGATTGGAATAATAGAGAATTGAGAAGGTGTTCGATGAACCCTCTTCCAGGCACTAAAATGTGATTTGCAGAGTATCCATGTAGATGTAGATGTAAATCTTCAGGTCTCCTGACCGACGTGTGTTCAGTCACTGGTATCCGTAGATCCGTTAATCGAAGGAATCGTGTTTTTACAAAGCAGTCTTCGATTGTATCCCTTTTTCTATTGTACAAGAGGTGGTATTCATCCTACACGTCGGTCAGGGGCCTGAAGCTGACGCAATGTAACGCCGAAACTGATAGTAACATAAAACTACAGTGAAATATAGACGGTTGAAGGTGTTCTGATTTGACATTTTATACTGGACAGAGATCCGCAACCAGAACAGAAATCCGCAACCATCCTGGATAAAGGTAGACTAACAGCAACTCTTACATGCCCGCAAGGAAAAGGACCAATGCGCACGGAGGTAAAACACTCTTTTCGGTAGGCGGCTGAATCCATCCCATATGACACTTATCTTTTTTTTACATTTATCAAAAAAAATCCTCGGACACATGTAAAAGTACACTGATCATTCAGCTAGTGTTATTTTGTCGAACCCATAGACATGGTACTCGTCGACCAACTTTTAATTAATAAACCTATTCGCACTGCTGTGTATCAGTGTCAACGTACAACTAATACTGCTGGAAAAACAAACCCAAGACCAATCGAGCAATAAATCAAGCTTGAGGACGAACAGTGAAGTGAGCATTCCTGTTGTTAACAGAATGAACGCAAGTGGGTGGAACAAGTCTCCAAATAAGGCACATCGCGTATACCGCCGACATTTGCATTGTTGTGCAGATACAGGGTGGTTATAATTAAACATTAGCCATTTGAGCCAGTGTAGACGCAACACTATTTCCCGTACAGGTATCCACCATTATAGGAATCAAACAAAACATTCATCGTCGGTAAAGCAGGTGCCAGACTGAGATTCACTGGAAGAATCCTAAGCAAATGCAATCCGAAAACAAAGGAAGTAGGTCACAGCACACTCGATCGCCCACTGCTTGAATATTGCTCACCAGTGTGGGATCCGTACCAGATAGGGTTGATAGAAGAGATAGAGAAGATCCAACGGAGAACAGCGCGCTTCGTTACAGGATCAGTTAGTAATCGCGAAAGCGTTACGGGGATGATAGATAAACTCCAGTGGAAGACTTTGCAGGAGAGACGCTCAGTAGCTAGGTACGGGCTTTTGTTGAAGTTTTGAGAACATACCTTCACCGAGGAGTCAAGCAATATATTGCTCCCTCCTACGTATATCTCGCGAAGAGACCATGAGGATAAAATCAGAGAGATTAGAGCCCACACAGAGAGATACAGACAATCTTTCTTTTCACGAACCATACGAGACTGGAATAGAAGGGAGAACCGATAGAGGTACTGAGAGTACCCTCCGCTTGCTTCGTATGGATGTACACTCCAGGAAATTGAAATAAGAACACCGTGAATTCATTGTCCCAGGAAGGGGAAACTTTATTGACACATTCCTGGGGTCAGATTCATCACATGATCACACTGACAGAACCACAGGCACATAGATACAGGCAACAGAGCATGCACAATGTCGGCACTAGTACAGTGTATATCCACCTTTCGCAGCAATGCAGGCTGCTATTCTCCCATGGAGACGATCGTCGAGGTGCTGGATGTAGTCCTGTGAAACGGCTTGCCATGCCATTTCCACCTGGCGCCTCAGCTGGACCAGCGTTCGTGCTGGACGTGCAGACCGCGTGAGACGACGCTTCATCCAGTCACAAACATGCTCAATGGGGGACAGAACCGGAGATCTTGCTGGCCAGGGTAGTTGACTTACACCTTCTAGAGCACGTTGGGTGGCACGGGATACATGCGGACGTGCATTGTCCTGTTGGAACAGCAAGTTCCCTTGCCGGTTTAGGAATGGTAGAACGATGGGTTCGATGACGGTTTGGATGTACCGTGCACTATTCAGTGTCCCCTCGACGATCACCAGAGGTGTACGGCCAGTGTAGGAGATCGCTCCCCACACCATGATGCCGGGTGTTGGCCCTGTGTGCCTCGGTCGTATGCAGTCCTCATTGTGGCGCTCACCTGCACGGCGCCAAACACGCATACGACCATCATTGGCACCAAGGCAGAAGCGACTCTCATCGCTGAAGACGACACGTCTCCATTCGTCCCTCCATTCACGCCTGTCGCGACACCACTGGAGGCGGGCTGCACGATGTTGGGGCGTGAGCGGAAGACGGCCTAACGGAGTGCGGGACCGTAGCCCAGCTTCATGGGGACGGTTGCGAATGGTCCTCGCCGATACCCCAGGAGCAACAGTGTCCCTAATTTGCTGGGAAGTGGCGGTGCGGTCCCCTACGGCACTGCGTAGGATCCTACGGTCTTGGCGTGCATCCGTGCGTCGCTGCGCTCCGGTCCCAGGTCGACGGGTACGTGCACCTTCCGCCGACCACTGGCGACAACATCGATGTACTGTGGAGACCTCACGCCCCACGTGTTGAGCAATTCGGCGGTACGTCCACCCGGCCTCCCGCATGCCCACTATACGCCCTCGCTCAAAGTCCGCCAACTGCACATACGGTTCACGTCCACGCTGTCGCGGCATGCTACCAGTGTTAAAGACTGCGATGGAGCTCCGTATGCCACGGCAAACTGGCTGACACTGACGGCGGCGGTGCACAAATGCTGCGCAGCTAGCGCCATTCGACGGCCAACACCGCGGTTCCTGGTGTGTCCGCTGTGCCGTGCGTGTGATCATTGCTTGTACAGCCCTCTCGCAGTGTCCGGAGCAAGTATGGTGGGTCTGACACACCGGTGTCAATGTGTTCTTTTTTCCATTTCCAGGAGTGTAGATGTAGATCCAGGATGGACTGTAACAATATTATGAAAAGGATAGCTGCTACTCATCATATAGCGAAGATGTTGAAGTGCAGATAGGCACAACAGAAGGAAAATGAACCTTCGGCTAACAAAGCCTTCGTTGGACACACACACACACACACACACACACACACACAGACGAACGAAACTTACACACATGTGAACAGTCTCTGGCTGCTGGGGACAGACTGTGAGCAGCAGCCAAAGACTGTGGTCACGTGTGTGAGTTTCGTTTGTCAGTGTGTGTGTGAGCTGTCTATCTCCGACGAAGGCCTTGTTGGCCGAAAGCTCACTTTCTCGCAATCTTTTTATTGTGCCTCTCTGTCACTCAGCATCTCCGCTATATGGTGAGTGGCAACTATCCTTTTCATAATATTGCAGCTTTATAGGCATAATTTTCAGACTGTGCACTGCAGGATTTTCACCGTTAGTAGAGTTAGCGTCATGAGTTGCTGTTAGGGGCCGGTACTGTTATGGCGACGTACGGTTGAAACACAAGCATCAGTTTGCGTTACAGTTGCAGACAGTCAGTATGGGTCTGGAAAATGTGAGCTGAGGTTAAAGCTGTTTTATCAAAGCAACAGTGCTGCTGCTTTTCACGAGCATCGACGCATTACAGGAACACGGAGAGGTCTTTTTTCGCACCTACGGTTGAAGTATGTGATTCGGAAGCTGGAATTAACTGGAGATTTGGAATTGCACCTAAGAGAGGGCAACGGTCAGTTGCGCCACAAACTGTTGTAGTTCCCGTTGCTACGGCTTAGAACGCTGCACGTAATGTGCAATATTGAAGCAGTGCATGAGCTGTGTCACTGCAGTTCAATATTCAGTTTTCCACCGCACGAAAGGTGCTGCGAACAGTTCTGAAATGGTAGCGGTACAAACTTTGAGGCTGTTGTCGATGCAGATGGTTGTCGCACTGAGCGACATTTGTAATCTGGAACGAAAACATAGTACGCAATTAACAAACGTTATCCTCTCATGTGGAAATTAAGATGTTTTTCTTTCAATGGTTTATTCTTTATTTTTCTTCCGAATGTACTTACAAACGTTTCCTCGAAGTTTCCCTGTGCTAAGATCACTCGTTCTTCATGGTGGCCATATCAAATAGCGAACGCTTAATTATAACCAACCTGTATTTTCAGACACAAAGATAAATTGGGGTAAGGAATCAAACGAAATGCAAATACGACTGGAGAAGACGAGTACTCAACAAGAAGAGGATACGACACGTGGGTCGCCGATCTTGATCAACATTTGCACCAATGTTCTGTATTGAAAGTAAAGAGACACGTTTTTCGACTTTTTGGTAGACATTCCCCAGTTTTTGAAAAAAAAAAATCGAGGTCAGAGTTAATGACAACCAGTTGTCCACGCCTGTCTTTCTAGATACGCTATTATGCATCCAAACTGATATCTGAATGATCTGTGTTTAGGAACGTGAATGTGATATGTTTTCCACGAACGATGTACAGTACTTGAAAACATGTCAATGCAGCAAAATTTCGTTCGTGTGTTGCGAGAAATATTTGTTTTTCCTATTTCTATGATGAGTTTCATCTCGATGATTACGAGAACGCTCACAAATATAGGATCAATTACGATGAGGCAATAAATATACTTTAGGAGTATTTTTTTGCTATGCATCAGGATAAAAATAGCTGTCATTAAATTAATATACTTATTTGATTATTACTCATACCTCAGCATGTTTTACTTTAAAAAAGCCAAAGACAAGTATTACGAGTAATAGAATATCATCAGATACACCGAAAAAAATGTCGTATGGAAAAAAAGCCACCGCGACCAAGAGTCGAACACGGACCACCAGTATGGCAGTCTAATGCCATGACCAGTCTTTTTAACTTTTTAATTTTTTTTATGGCCGCTCGACCGCGGACCTCGCTCTGATGGACAAGTAGAATGGGAGGTGCCCAAGCTACAGCATGAAAACACAGCAACTTTAATAACTCGAATACTACTAACTTTGGACCCCATATTATTTTACTAAGAAATGTGTGCTTTTAGACAATCTTTCGATCTACAGCATTGGAAAGATGAAAAGATGCTTTTCCGACATCAATTTTGACACCGAATTTTTTTTTAAACTAGGGCATGTCTAGCAAAACACCTGTGTTTTTATTTTGCATATAGAGAGTACTTTCAAAACTTGGTCAAAATAGGTGGCTCATATATCAGACCCTCCCCTTGTTGTTGTTGTTGTCTTCAGTCCTGAGACTGGTTTGATGCAGCTCTCCATGCTACTCTATCCCGTGCAAGCTGCTTCATCTCCCAGTACCTACTGCAACCTACATCCTTTTGAATCTGCTTAGTGTACTCATCTCTCGGTCTCCCTCTACGATTTTTACCCTCCACGCTGCCCTCCAACGCTAAGTTTGTGATCCCTTGATGCCTCAAAACATGTCCTACCAACCGATCCCTTCTTCTAGTCAAGTTGTGCCACAAACTTCTCTTCTCCCTAATCCTATTCAATACCTCCTCATTAGTTACGTGATCTATCCACCTTATCTTCAGAATTCTTCTGTAGCACCACATTTCGAAAGCTTCTATTCTCTTCTTGTCCAAACTAGTTATCGTCCATGTTTCACTTCCATACATGGCTACACTCCAAACAAATATTTTCAGAAACGACTTCCTGATACATAAATCTATATTCGATGTTAACAAATTTCTCTTCTTCAGAAACGCTTTCCTTGCCATTGCCAGTCTACATTTTATATCTTCTCTACTTCGACCATCATCAGTTATTTTACTTCCTAAATAGCAAAACTCCTTTACTACTTTAAGTGTCTCATTTCCTAATCTAATTCCCTCAGCATCACCCGATTTAATTTGACTACATTCCATTATCCTCGTTTTGCTTTTGTTGATGTTCATCTTATATCCTCCTTTCAAGACACTGTCCATTCCGTTCAACTGCTCTTCCAAGTCCTTTGCCGTCTCTGACAGAATTACAATGTCATCGGCGAACCTCAAAGTTTTTACTTCGTCTCCATGAATTTTAATACCTACTCCAAATTTTTCTTTTGTTTCCTTTACTGCTTGCTCAATATACAGATTGAATAACATCGGGGAGAGGCTACAACCCTGTCTCACTCCTTTCGCAACCACTGCTTCCCTTTCATGCCCCTCGACTTTTATGACAGCCATCTGGTTTCTGTACAAATTGTAAATAGCCTTTCGCTCCCTGTATTTTACCCCTGCCACCTTTAGAATTTGAAAAAGAGTATTCCAGTCAACATTGTCAAAAGCTTTCTCTAAGTCTACAAATGCTAGAAACGTAGGTTTGCCTTTTCTTAATCTTTCTTCTAAGATAAGTCGTAAGGTCAGTATTGCCTCACGTGTTCCAACATTTCGACAGAATCCAAACTGATCCTCCCCGAGGTCCGCATCTACCAGTTTTTCCATTCATCTGTAAAGAATTCGCGTTAGTATTTTGCAGCTGTGACTTATTAAACTGATAGTTCGGTAATTTTCACATCTGTCAGCACCTGCTTTCTTTGGGATTGGAATTATTATATTCTTCTTGAAGTCTGAGGGTATTTCGCCTGTCTCATACATCTTGCTCACCAGCTGGTAGAGTTTTGTCATGACTGGCTCTCCCAAGGCCGTCAGTAGTTCTAATGGAATGTTGTCTACTCCGGGGGCCTTGTTTCGACTCAGGTCTTTCAGTGCTCTGTCAAACTCTTCACGCAGTATCGTATCTCCCATTTCGTCTTCATCTACATCCTCTTCCATTTCCATAATATTGTCCTCAGGTACATCACCCTTGTATAAACCTTCTATATACTCCTTCCACCTTTCTGCCTTCCCTTCTTTGCTTAGAACTGGGTTGCCATCTGAGCTCTTGATATTCATACACCTGGTTCTCTTCTCTCCAAAGGTCTCTTTAATTTTCCTGTAGGCAGTATCTATCTTACCCCTAGTGAGATAAGCTTCTACATCCTTACATTTGTCCTCTAGCCATCCCTGTTTAGCCATTTTGCACTCCCTGTCGATCTCATTTTTGAGACGTCTGTATTCCTTTTTGCCTGCTTCATTTACTGCATTTTTATATTTTCTCCTTTCTTCAATTAAATTCAATATTTCTTCTGTTACCCAAGGATTTCTAGCAGCCCTCGTCTTTTTACCTACTTTATCCTCTGCTGCCTTCACTACTTCATCCCTCAGAGCTACCCATTCTTCTTCTACTGTATTTCTTTCCCCTATTCCTGTCAATTGTCCCCTTATGCTCTCCCTGAAACTCTGTACAACCTCTGGTTCTTTCAGTTTATCCAGGTCCCATCTCCTTAATTTCCCACATTTTTGCAGTTTCTTCAGTTTTAATCTACAGGTCATAACCAATAGATTGTGGTCCGAGTCCACATCTGCCCCTGGAAATGTCTTACAACTTAAAACCTGGTTCCTAAATCTCTGTCTTACCATTATATAATCTATTTGATACCTTTTAGTATCTCCAGGGTTCTTCCACGTATACAACCTTCTTTCATGATTCTTAAACCAAGTGTTAGCTATGATTAAGTTGTGCTCCGTGCAAAATTCTACTAGGCGGCTTCCTCTTTCATTTCTTAGCCCTAATCCATATTCACCTACTATGTTTCCTTCTCTCCCTTTTCCTACACTCGAATTCCAGTCACCCATTACTATTAAATTTTCGTCTCCCTTCACTATCTGAACAATTTCTTTTATTTCATCGTACTTTTCTTCAATTTCTTCATCATCTGCAGAGCTAGTTGGCATATAAACTTGTACTACTGTAGTAGGTGTGGGCTTCGTATCTATCTTGGCCACAATAATGCGTTCACTATGCTGTTTGTAGTAGCTTACCCGCACTCCTATTTTCCTATTCATTATTAAGCCTACTCCTGCATTACCCCTATTTGATTTTGTGTTTATAACCCTGTAGTCACCTGACCAGAAGTCTTGTTCCTCCTGCCACCGAACTTCATTAATTCCCACTATATCTAACTTTAACCTATCAATTTCCCTTTTTAAATTTTCTAACCTACCTGCCCGATTAAGGGATCTGACATTCCACGCTCCGATCCGTAGAACGCCAGTTTTCTTTCTCCTGATAACGACATCCTCCTGAGTAGTCCCCGCCCGGAGATCCGAATGGGGGACTATTTTACCTCCGGAATATTTTACCCAAGAGGATGCCATCATCATTTAATCATACAGTAAAGCTGCATGTCCTCGGGAAAAATTACGGCTGTAGTTTCCCCTTGCTTTCAGCCGTTCGCAGTACCAGCACAGCAAGGCCGTTTTGGTTAATGTTGCAAGGCCAGATCAGTCAATCATCCAGACTGTTGCCCCTGCAACTACTGAAAAGGCTGCTGCCCCTCTTCAGGAACCACACGTTTGCAAAATACAAGGAAATATCCCTGAACAAACACCGTAACGTCACTGGTTGAGTTTGATTCACAAAGCACATGCGACAGAGGTCTTGTGCGTATCTACAGCTAACCAAAATGTTAAATAATCGGTCACAGAGAATATATCTCCGGGAAATCAAGCCCACTGCCATTTCGTTTCGCAGTACGTCACTACCTTGTGAAAGCCTATTCAGCACGATCCAACAACCAAATATAAGTGATGAATCTATATTCTCTTCATCATAAGAGTAAACCTGATGTAAACATTACGCCATGTATTCTTCCGCATTTGCCTCAATCTCAATAGATTTCGTTTCACGTGGAGCGGAAGCCAAGCTGTGACCAGTACAGCCAAGTACGATCATAAGAATACGTTTTATGCTGTGTTACACGCACATGAACCGAGCGATAATGCGAAACAACGGCTCTACAGTTGCATTTAACTGTGACAGCACTGGCCAGACAGCGGTCCAACTAACCTGCAATGGTGAAAGCAGTTCCAGTTCTGAAGTAAAAAAGAGACGAGCAAAGAAACAACGTAGCTTGTTTGACCATCCATCGCGTTTGTGTTTGTTTACATCATGTTTATTCTTATAATGAATGGAGTATAGGAATATATTACAAGGTGAAACTAATTTGCAGTGCTCACAAAGCCGTTTAGGGAGTCATTCTTCCCGTGTTCCATAAGTGAATGTAAAGGAGTAAACGCCGTATTAACTGCCACAACAGGACGTAGCCTCTGCCCCATGTACTTCACAAAGCTTTCCTGAATATGGATGTAGATGGAGACGTAGCAGGCCTACTTCCCCCCCCCCCCCCCTAGCAAATCTATATGCTACCACCATTTCCTCCTGAAGTTAACTTAGATATCACGTCGTTCTTCTGATAGTTGACGTTAAGGGTACATCCCTGCAGATAGCCCTAATGAAACAATCAACGTGAATCCTTTTGCAAATTATTTATTGAATCTTGGACAACATTTTCGATTTTTTTACGAAATTCAGTTACCATTAAATCCCCCATCCGAGGAGTTAAAGTTGCTCTGTCCAAATGACGAAGTCCTGAATCTGCAAATCGTATCTGACATTAAAAAAAAAAAAAAATTCGTAACACTGAGGATATTGCGCACTGAGTAATAACAGTTTTTTTAACTTGAAAAAATAGTACAATGGCGGACGTTTGAAACAAAGATATCGTGTTTTGGTCCCGTTTTTTGCATAAATTAAGGCAGAGACGCCGATACACTGTATCTCAAGCTGACGGAATGGGTTGCGGGCAGATTAATTATACGTAATCTTTCTGAAATTGGCTGAATTACTCCTTGAGCATCTCTCAAATGAGTAATAGGATATTTTTAATTTTAATTTACTCGTTAGTTATTGTAAAACAAAACGTGATCAAACACGTACCACAAAAATACATCTTTGTTTTAAAGTTCCGCCATTTTCTTATTTTTTTTAAATTTCAAAAAATTGCTATTAATCTGTGTGCAATATCTTATATAGCAAGAAAATGTTGGTTTTCTGTTATTTCAGATAATATTTGCAGACTACACGGCTTCCACCATGCACATACCTCATTTTGGACAGAGAAACTTTAACTCCTCGGATGGGGGAATTTAATGATGGCTGAATTTCTTGACAAAATCAGAAAATGTTGACCAAATAAAATGCAAAAGGATTTATGTTGATTATTCGCCAACACATCCGAAATGAAATTCATATACTTCTTCACAAGAAAATCGTGTTTCAATTTTCACTGTTTCAAAGTTAACTCTCCACAAATATAAACACAAGCACTAGGAATTTCTTCGGCATTAGCACAGAACACAAGCCACAATCATTCACGAACTTAGAACCATAAGCGGTCTCTTCTAACAGCTGTCAGAGCCCTCAATACTGAAATGCAAGTTACAAAAACTTACGTGATTCTTCATGTTTAAGTATGACTCATCGGCAGATCTGCAAAACCACCTTCGTTTCCTGCAGGTAGATTTCTGAACTGAGGACCATGTCTAGTAACTCTTTGCCCATATTTTAATTATTATTCAATAATTAAATCTAGAGGATATTTAAATTAACCTTTAGAAGAATAAGCTTATACAGCGTTCATAAGGATTTCGATCGATAGAGGGTGGCGTGACAGCAGAAAACTGCCCGACAGTGAAAAACTGATGTATTCAGCACCCATGACTACACCAAGAACACCATTCACATGCTTCGTAACAAAAGTTTTAATGACTAGTTAAATAAGTCTACAGAAGTAAAGTATGTAATTAACCACTTTGAAAAATACAGTGGGTCTAATTCGAGCAGGGTAAATAAAATTTCTACGAAGATAACACCTCTGCAAAAGTGGAGTACGAAGATACCAAAACTAGTAAAAGAAAGAGTAGGTTCAGGAAACCGCAAAGGCTGAAGGTGAATCCAAGCTTTTTAGACTATGAAACCTTTGCTTGCAATGAGGGAGAAACCTGTTGACTTCAATGTAGGTAGAAAGGAACAGCAAACGGCAACAAACACTGTTGATGTTTTGTCAATTAAAGCGAAACGCGTCTAGCGTAACACTCTCTTAAAGAGCAAAGCGCTTTAGAAAGGAATCGTCTAACTAGGAAGTTTAGAGCAGCTGCTGCATAAGATGGCGGAAGAAACAGACGTATCAAAGGGAAGAACTTGCTGGCAACAGGTACAACATTCATGTATATCGGAAAAGAGAGGAGACTTTTTCTGTGTGTCAAAGAAGAAGGGGATACAGTGTTCGGTTTAATGAATGAATTGGGAATTGAGTATAAAAATCAGGAATGGAAACTGTTTATAGATTCCTCTAAAGTCGTTTAATTAGTTTGATAATGTTTGCGTCTCACATAGTTCGGCCGTATATATACTGAAACTGATCAAGTGATCAACGTGTTCTTACTCTGGTTTTCATTAAGTGGGTATGAGGGAGATGATCACTGCCCAGGTTCTGAACATAGCTAGAATTACGAAGAAGTTTCACATAGAATCATTCGCTATTGCAAACGCTGATTTATGTTGACTATCTCGAAATTTACTACAAATACGTTTAAAAGTGAAATTCGTCGTGTTATGAAGTTCAGCTTTTCTGGATAAAAGAAAGTTAAGCAACACACCCATAATGCCATGTCACACAGTAAAACGTTACAAAACGGTGGGGAAAGACTGATCTCCATCATGCTAAATGGTAGCCGCTGAAGCTGACACCTGCGTATAAGGAAGGGTTAAACATTATAGCATGCATGACAATTATATAGAATTCGGTTGAAGCCATACACAACTGTATCTTAAAAACATCACTAACAGAGCTAGATCACCACTCACCTTAATTGAAACGAGTAGCTGTCGGAATTCAGGAGTATTCTCGTAGCTACATTGTACTGCTCAGCGGACTTCATCGTTTGTTCCAGGTTATAAACCAACGGTTTGTAGGTGAGCTTTGTTAACAATGTAAAGCAAATAACCTCTGTCAATAATGTTGTGGGACATGAGAAGGGAAGAATATGTGAATAAAACCCTTGACTGATTCGTATTACGTAAAATGTCGTTTAATGAACTACAATTACGATTAATGTATTCTTGAAAGACTCGAAAATACAATTTAACAATACATTATCTTTATATCTTTAAAAATATAGCACGTAATCCTAAATTAGGTTTCCTAATCGGTACTCATTTTCAGTACAAAAATGCTAACTAGCGTATCGTAGAGATTGCATCGAATTATCAAATACTGTAGCCAATGAAAGCATTACTTACAGGGTGTACATAAAGTCCGGCAACACTTTCAATTATTTGTTGCACGAGAACCAAACATTGTAAAGATATCATACATATGAAATTTGAAGAGAAACCCTGAAAGTTTTCTTTCATGTATACCGCCACTGCATAGTTTGGTACTTTGCCGATAGTCAGTGCTAGACGCAAACATGGAGGGTTATGGCCTCCCCGATCGCCAGATCTCATCCGTGATTTTTTTTTTTTCTGTGGGGACTCATTAAAAATCTACCACGTGATGTAGCAGAGATCCGGGAGAGAAGCGGGAAGCGACTGCCACAGTCGACGATGCCATGGTAGGACGGGTATGGCAAGAATTCTATTACCGTATTGACGTCTGCCGGGTCACTCATGGTTCACATATCGAATGTTTGTAAAAAAAAAAAACTTTCAGAGTCTCTCTTCAGATTGCAATATGTATGACTTCTGTACACTGTTTAGTTCTTGTGCACTAAATAATTGAAAGTGTTCCCAGGCTTTATGTTCACTCTGTACATGTAAACGTGCTGTAAGTCTAATCTCTGAAACATTTCCATGGCTGGAACAGTCACCTACTACATTTATGAGAAGACGATGTAGATGTAGACAACAGCATCCACGAAGCACTTTTTTTTATATAACAATATGCCTCACTGAATGCCTCGAGCGTTCGGAAGCGCCATCTGAAAGAGATTCGTGATCTACTTCAGTATGCCGGTAGCTTGAATATCTTACAGTCTGCAGTAGCGTATTCTTTAATCTCTTTCCAAAGAGGTTCTAGATTATTAAAGTTGCAAAGATAAGACCATCCGCACACGGAACGACTCAAAAACAAAATGCTACCTATGTTCGTTGGTAACGAGTCGGCAGTGAATCACTTCCCGTGTAGTCGAATAGGCACCGCAGGCTACGCGACTGCAGAGTGACTCCACAGTAAATCTCTTACAACGCTTTGCCAACCAGTTGTCAGCGACTACGCGCCCGCGTTGCCAAGAGACCAGAGTTACGACCTGTCCTCGAACACAGCTCTGCACAGTTTAATTTGAAGATGAACAAGCAGGTTGTGAACGTTAGCTTTGCGCGAGAAGTCGAAAATCATTCAATTTTACCCAATTACAGCCCCCAGGCTACTGTATGAGAGTTTTGACCGAGAAAATGGGGTTTGAAGTGGGAAAAGAATTTCATATGACTTTATATCTATTGTTTAAAATAAAATTTCCAGCACGAAAATGAAAGCAAATGTATAAAAACTTGTAATTCATACGGATAACATTCTTTTGTGTCACTAGCAGCCTTTGTCAGTGTGTAAAATGACGTTGTCATGTGGAAACGAACAGTGAGAAAGCAGGAAATCTCTGGTAAGTGTAAATACAGCGGTATCCACACGCAAAAGATTTAACGAACACAAAAGATCATTACCACATTTCCTTGTACATAAATCTCAGTATATATAAGTTTTCAGAATTAAAGTAACGACATGTTATGGTTATGGCTAAAGAAATCAACTGCGCCAAATCACTGTAGCACTAATTCGGCGTTCTGTAAAAAGCTGTGAATTCCGAACCTGTCTGTTACAGCTCCTTGGGTGCTACATAAAGTTTACATTTCTTTGGATGTACCGGTACGGCTGAATCCAGAAATTTCTTCGTTATCTTACTCGTTTGTAATAATAATAACAAAGAACCACATCTTCCTCTGAACTTGAATATGTGCTCGAGATACTGCGTGCAACCTAATCTTGCTCGGGTGCAACAAAGAATACTCCCTTTGCTTCACGCTCGTACACAGTAGCTGCAGTTTCTCATTTATGAGCCGCCTCGTGTGCGGAACAGGGTTGCCAGATAGTCGGCAACCAGTTGCCCTTTGCGTTCCTTTTCAGTCGTTTCGTATGCGGACGGCCTAAACGGTAACCTGAAGATAACAGCCTTTGGCATCTCAAAAGTTTACCAGTGTTCAGCGTTACCTTCAAATTATACATTTTTTTAAAAAGTGATCCGAACTTAGCTGCAGTAAGTTCCAAACCGGTTGATTTTTCTGTCAGTTATTATATTATAGTTTCCTTTCTAAAAGATTTTATAGGCTAAGTTAAACCTTGATGATAAGAAATGAAATATTGTCGTTAATTATAACCGCAGAGGCTCAAATGGTTCAAATGGCTCTGAGTACTATGGGACTTAACATCTGTGGTCATCAGTCCCCTAGAACTTAGAACTACTTAAACCTAACTAACCTAAGGACATCACACACATCCATGCCCGAGGCAGGATTCGAACCTGCGACAGTAGCAGTCACGCGGTTAACCGCAGAGGGCTCTAATTTAGTCAGAAGATCACTCGAACTTTTTAAATACTTCACGATATAAGTTTTTTTTCTGTCAGTGCGCACTTAAACTTTCTTATGTTAACTCTGTTCTCATCAAGGTACTTAATCTAAGCCGGCGGAGTGGCCGTGCGGTTCTAGGCGCTACAGTCTGGAGCCGAGCAACCGCTACGGTCGCAGGTTCGAATCCGGCTTCGGGCATGGATGTGTGTGATGTCCTTAGGTTAGTTAGGTTTAATTAGTTCTAAGTTCTAGGCGACTGATCACCTCGGAAGTTAAGCTGCATAGTGCTCAGAACCATTTGAACCATTTGAACTTGATCTAAAGGACTCTACACTTGCACCAATTTTTAGGCCCACCGACCAAGTGATTGTGTGCTGGGCTTTTGGGTGACTGTCAGACTGATATTCCTTTTTGGGCTGTCAGTTGAGCAGGAAGATGCTCTTTTCACTAGATTCTTGCTATAACGTACCTTCCGTAAAACTCGGGGCCCACGAGAAATACGAGCCCTGCAACGAACTTTTGACGTCACATTAGTGGGCTTGTCCGTCACACTTCACGAAAGCTCTGCTCCGTGCAGGGGCCATGGGAAATCAATAATGGAGTAGGTATCCAATAAAGGTCTTAACTTGGTCGTGTGCCGTCGAGAGCCTGCATGCATTTCAACGTGCAGGCTAAGAATTATTAAACTGGTCTGAAATACTTACTCGCTTCCCGCCGGAGACGGCTGCTCGCGCTAGTAAGAGCTGCAGTGTCATGTGCTGTGACGTACGGCCCCGGCCTGTCCTCCTCGAACACTCGATTCGATCACTAAACTCGATAGCAGTCGGCAAATGAAGGACTTTGGCGACTCCGTATTGTATTCATATATTGTTTGCGCCTACCGGGTTTACACCCGGTGCGGTGGTTGGAGGGAGCGACCGTTAAGGCATTTCCCATTTATGATCGCACCCATCGGCCACCGCACGGAATGTGGTTTCCGCAAATAGTGTTTCGTTGTTTGCGTACTATAAATTACGTGTTATGGAAGTATGTCGTTTCAGCGTAACTGTGCACTGAAGACTTATTAGAAACACATCACTCATAGTACAATTTTTTGTAATGAAATGTCAGACAGTGACACGTCGGTGGTATCAGCTTTCAGGACAACGGAAGGTGAAATGTAAAAGTCCAAAGTTGCATCAATGCACCGTAATCTACTGAGCCGTAGGATGCAGTTACAGAGCTGAAGGTAGTAGATTTGCATCTTGTTGTACTCTAATATTTTTTTGCTTTCACGTTTGTAATAGATTCTGGGACTTTCTTATCAATTTAATAAAAGTATGTTTTGCAACATTGAACGTTATTTACTTATAGCAGCGATTTTTCTCATGAGGAAGTTTCTTCGATTTGGTGACATGTCTGATTACAAAACGAAAAATTAAACTGCTGGGTTGTCCCAAATATTTGGCTGTTTGTTTCCGAATATATCGCGATTTCTGAGAGTGTGGTTTTTCAGGAACCAAAGAGTCCAGCTTATATTGCTGAAAGTGGAAAGAGGAACAGACTTCCAAGATATCCACCGAGTGAGATACAAAGGTATATTTCTTCCAAAATAGTTCATTTTTACAAGCAAATAGTTTCATTGAGAGTTTTTTTATATACTTCCTGTGGTGTATATTCTTGTTGCATAAGTAAATATTTAGCATTCTTGTTGTGCTTTTTCTTAAAAACAACTCGCTATTTGAAAACCTGATAGTCGAAGATAATCTTTGCCTGCTACATAAACATCGAAAGTTCTATTTAAATTTCGTTTATAGTGTAAATGTCTTTAAAACACGGAAGATTCTATTTCCGGTAGTATTTACTCGCACTATGAAAGTGTGATTAAATGTTTCTAAACACGTCATATTATTTACATAGACACGATCTAGACATAATTTTTCCAAGTTGCAAACCCTTAAAAACCTAATCAAACAATCTTGGTAGTGTGATTTCTCTAAAGTAAATGAACTACCGTACTATACTAACTTATTCTTCTATCTTCGTTTTCAGAAATTAGTCCAAAACAGTAGCTACAGCAAAAAATACTTAAGTGTAGGTTTTTTTTACAGATATCCTAACTCGCGTCCTTAATAAACTTAATACATTCTTTAAAATTGAATTTAATTCTTACTTCGATACCTACCAGAAGTAAGAATTGCGAGAGCCGTTAATGGGAAGTGAGTAGGAGAATTTTCTGCCATTCAGGCAATATTTTCACTGAAGGGGATGCATTGGGGTGAACATTGAGAAAAGAGAAGAGGCTCTCTCCTGGAACTGCAGAGTACGCAGCAGAAATATTTCCATTGAGGAGCAGAATGGGAAAATCTGTGCACTTAGGTGCAGCTGGAGGAAACAAGTAAGCAACTGATCAGGAGCAAAGGAGAAGGTGGTGAGAAGCGTCATTGAGACTATCAGTCAGTAGGAAGGCAGGGAGTCAGAGAACTGGATCAGATAGTTTTACTATCAACTCTAAACACAAATATCTACCCCTGTCAGAGTTATATATAGAAGGTAAAAATAGGAGCAGAAAGTCTGCAGCATACTTAATCCTAGACTGGAAAGCCTTTAAATGAGCAAAATGTTAGGAAGAAGAATTCTGGTATGTCCCTGCTGGTCAATAGTGCATCAATGGTAACTATAATGATCGCATCAGTAATCTATCATGTGACCACAAATATGAATAGCGAAAAGCGTGTTGTAGTCGGAAAAGAACTTCGACTATCAGACCTTACATGCCAAATAACAACAATAAAATTTGGCATGGAAAGAATCGCTAAACTCCTGGCATAAAAAAAAGTTACCAGAAATCAAAATATAAATTTTTCAAGGGAACCAAAGTTGGGATGAAGTGTATAGAAAAACCGAAGTAAATCAGAAATTCTCAACATTATTTAAATTAAACTTCAGAAAGGTATTTCTGAAAGTACCAATAACAATATCAATATCTCACAAAAACAAATGGATAAAGCAGGCACTAAAAAGTCCTCCGAAACCGTTAAGTACCTCAGTATCCTGGAAAAGACTCGCAAGGAGCCAGAGCTCTCAAATTTCTATGGTAGGTACAAAAAGATTTATAGGAAAATTGCTGATTGCTGCAAAAAGTCATGTAATGGCAACATAATATACAATGACAATAAAATCAAATCAATCTGGGCAGTCATTAAAAAGGAAACAAGCAGAGACAAACAGAGCAATGATAACATACTGGTAAGGGAGGGGGATAATCCAAGCTATGTGAATCAACATTTTTCAAGTGTTGCAGAGACATTACAATTGAAATTCTCAAAAATTAACATATCACCTTTAAATAATTAAGCCTAAGTACAATGATGATGTTACCAAGCACAGAGAATGAAGTCAGTAAAACTGTACAAAACATACAACATAAAAAGTCTTAAAATGAAGTACCAGTGTAGGGTGCAGAAACAATGGATATGGAATGCACAAGGTCCTTTACAATTAAACTCCACCCAAACAGGCCATGAAGGCCCAATGGCACCACCAGCCACTGTGCCATCCTCAGCTCACAGGCATCACTTGATGCAGATATAGACAGGCATATGGTCAGCACACCACTCTCTCAGCCATATGTCAGACTGGAGCCACTACTTCTCAATCAAGTAGCTCCTCAGTTTGCCTTGCAAGGGCTGAGTGCACCACACTTCCCTACAGCATTCGCCAGACCAGATGGTCACCCATCCAAATGCTAGCCCAGCCCAACAGTGCTCGGGACTGCTACGGTCGCAGGTTCGAGTCCTGCCTTGGGCATGGATGTGTGATGTCCTTAGGTTAGTTAGGTTTAAGTAGTTCTAAGTTCTAGGGGACTGATGACCTAAGATGTTAAGTCCCATAGTGCTCAGAGACATTTGAACCCAACAGTGCTCAACTTCGGTGATCTGATGGGAACCAGTGTTACCACTGTGGCAAGGGTGTTGGCATACAAGCTCCTTTAAGAAACATAATAAGTTAATTATTTAGATTGTTGAAATTTCCAGAAGATTTAAAACAGGCAAGGCTTGTACCTTTGCTAAAGAAAGATAATGCAGAGGACATAGAAAACCACCAGCCCATGTCATTGTTTTTATTGTTTTCAAATACAACAGTATTAATTATGAAAGATACATTAATGAAATATTTAAATAATTACAGCCCCTTAAGTGGATCACAGTTTGATTTCTAAATGGGTAGAAGTAGAGAATCGTAGTAGAATACACATCCATGGTACTTGAAGCTCTCAACAATGAAAGATCTTTCTTAGGCTTTTTATAAGGTTGGCTGTGAGATCCACTAAATATGCTTGTAGCTTTGGGAAGAAGAAGCACAGCTTGTGAGTGTTTCTGATAATTCCTAACAGACAGACTGTAGTGAGTAGAGGTAGCACATACCTTCATGAGTATAAACCTTTAGTAAAACACTTACTGGCAGGAAAATACCTTAATATAGGTGTTCCTCAGGGTGACATGTTGGGGCCAATACTGCTTCTGATACACATCAATGACTTTCTCGGTATTGTAAGACATGGAGAAAACATTCTCTTTGCTGCAACGTTACAGTCACTAATCAAAGAAGAGGTATACTAGTGGAAACCCTCAAGGAACTTTACAGTTGGTCAATATGCAACAAAGTGGCATAAAAAATAAAGAAAACAAATGTCATTAATTTCAGTTTGAAGAGAAAAAATAAGACTATTAAATTAAACAGAGATGGAACCTCTATAAAACTGTGCAACAAATACAGAGTTCCTAGCAATGAGTATTGATTCTCAGTTGAAGTAGCGTGAATACACAAAGATACTTGTAAACAGAATGTCATCAGCATGTGATGTCCTTGGAAATCTATCACCAGTTTTTAACAGCCAGTGTCTTTCAGTTACATTTTATATATATGCACACACTGTTCTTAGCTACAGAATTTTTTTGGGGTGGGTATAGGGGGGGGGGGGAGACAAATGCACAAAACATGAACACAGTTTTCAAACTACTGTAAAGGGCTATATGAATAATAATAAAAACTAGTAATCAGGCTCATTGTAAATATCTGTCCAGAACTCTGGGGATTTTAAATACTCCATTGAGCTAAACAAAGAGGAAGGATCAGGATTAATTTAAGGAAAACATGTGGAATGGTGGCCCAACTTTGTGTCACTTCTCATTCCCAAACAAATATTTTTATTTAATAACAATTCCATCATGAGCCAGCTGACAGTTATCAAGATTTTTGCAAAATACAAATACATACAAATAGTTAAGATTTTTAAATTAAATTCACCATGTATAACAACATTTACATTATACATAAAATTACAAATAGTACTTAAAATATGTCAATTGTACAACACAATGGTGGCCCGATTACAAACAATTAGATCACAACTGTGGACTAAACCCACAACAGGGCTTGAATATAAGTTCAACAAACATTAAATAACAGGCTTACATCCGCACTGGTTATTCTGCTCTTAAATAGACAAGATACAGCCAAGTTGCCTGCAGGCTACCCACGTGTAGTACTTCACTGATTGGCCACAAGCCTGTTCCACAAGAATCACGTTAAGTACTTAAATAAAGTCCTGGGCACCTAAAACACAATTAAAATGATGATGACAATTAAACAGTTAATTTGTTTTAAAGATTTCATGAAACTCAGTGCGCAGTTTGCCCAAAGACTTTCATCACATGCCCACTGGCGACATCCCTGCTGTGGTATGATAAGAAAATAATTACAACAACCTACTCAACTTGAGGCTAGGACAGAAGAACCACAGAATCACACCCAACCTGCCAACACTTAGGCTTCGTGTGATGACGGGAAATCCACTGAAGCAGAAGGAAAATGCATCCTGGAGCGGACCAGCAGAACAGCAACATGTCAACCGCTGCTGATACAAGTCTGTCAACATATACCAAACAACAAATAGCAAAATAAGTTTCATCAAAATTAACATACACCGCAATACTTAAATGGGCAATGAAAGATTCAACTATTAAACAGTATGAGAGCAACCCACTCACTCATAACATTGGAAGTTAGCCTTTCCAGAAGTAAAAAAGCAGCAATGTACAAGATCATTTAAAAGAATAATTACATAATAATTCAAACAAGATTTAAAAGGTCAAGGTATACCCTTACTGGGGCCTCTAAGGGCTAACAGACACTGTAATTTGGATACACACCAAATGGCAGATGGCCAGTTAAACTGTACATCCAATAACCTGAATGGCTCCTCAACATGGAGTAAAAGAGCGTGCAAATACAAGTACGCACACACACACATGGCCCACATGTGCATACCTTTAGGCTGTGTGTACACAACTTAAGTTACAGGCCAAATCCAATAACTTGCCCCAGGAAGGTCCATGACATGTACAACAAACAGAACTTACAATCAGTAGCATCAAATACTCAAGAATAACAAACCATGATTTCAAGTACACGATTAAAATTGCAAAATACTAGCTTGGCACACACAGAAGCCTCCAGATTGAGAAACACGGCTCCAAAGGGGTCACTGAAGGCATAAAGAAACCGAATTCCTGGCCAACTCACACCAGTCAGAATTAACACCAAATTCCTGGCCAGATCACACCATTCAGAATTAACAATCTTTAAGTCTAGCACTTATTAAACTGTCTTCAAAGATAATTTCGAACAAATGCCAAGGAGTCCAATAGCTTCAGGACTCCAGGTAGGCTCCGGATAAAACTGTTCCGCTGCTCGTAGCTGCTAATAAGTTGTTCAATAGTCCGGCTGCTTAGCTGGGTGGTAACTTGATCGCCTCCCATGCAAGAAGGCCTGTGTTCGATTCCCGGCCGGGTTGGAGATTTTCTCTGCTCGTGGACTGGGTGTTATGTTGTCCTCAACATCATTTCATCCTCATCACCTGCCCGCAAATCGCCAAATGACTGAAGTAGGATATCAAGCATGTGTTTGGTCTGCCTGATCATTCTGTGTTCGCCAGAGTACGGCAGTTGCCAGGTTGAGCAGAAAGAATCAACCCTCAGCAATATGTAATGCAGTCCTTTAGACCTTGATGAGATGGATGAGGATTTTGTGTGAACAATGTGCTTGCAGAATTAGTATTTTGAGATGAGCTTCATCTTCCGGATGACGATAGTGTACTGGCCCAGACACCGACACCCCAGCAACTGCAGTTACCAGCCAATGACCTGCCAGCTCAGGAGCGTCAGCAGACATGGCTTCCGCAGCCAGCGCTTCTAGGTGACGAACATCACATGGAATTCCGCCACATGATCGACCGACCTAACAATTACGCCACACCACGCCATTGACTCCATTCCAGATGTTTCGATTCGGCGTCGATACAGGGTGTCTTCCGCAACTGTCATCATTTGGAAATGGGATTGAAGCCACCTGTACCAGATTGCCAGAAAGTCATCACTAATAAGCCATCTGATGACGCACAGCCTGTGTCAGTCATTGCTGTATCTATGATTCTGACTCCGCCAGGATGTGAACCAACGAGTGAGTGTTCAGTCCGGGGCATGAGCTCACTGCCACAGCGCCACCTCGAAGCCGTCAGTCGCCATCCGAAAAAATGTTGTGGTAGCCAGGCCGCCGCTACCTTATAAGGGAAACTGCCTCGGCACATCACACAGAGGTCTGAGGATAACCTCCCAACGTTTGCAATCTGTCTATTTCAGATGTGTTGAACCATGTCTGTTCTTGTTCATCAATAAAGTGTTCTGTCAACCGCTTGGCAGCCTTCTTTGCCTGCTCCATCGCCAACGTCCAGCAGAGAACAACTCGCCCATTCCTACGCTGCTATATATCTCATTACAATAATGGTATCAGGATACCCTCTGGATCTGGAAAAGGTCATCCAACGGAGCCTAGAAGGGAAGGAAGTGTAGTAGCAGTAGCGTTCAGCGTAAGTTTTCAAGTAAGTGTCGGCAACAAGTGTTTTATTTTGGACCTGTCTCGTTGTGTTCGTCCTTTCCTTTCTGTTTGGTTATGCTATACGCTTGTGGTGATAGTTCTGAGCGAAATGGCTGTCCGTGAGAAAGCAACAACCACAGGAGACAATTCAGCATCTACAAAATGTGGTAGCTAAGGTTAGAGCTGATAATGAAGTTTTGTGTAGAGAAGTGAATCGGTTCATCATTGGGCACATCTTCACCTAAACTTGATGTTGGTATGGCCTCATTGCTGACACCATTCTCCGGTAAATCTGAGGAAGATATTTTTGTATTCATGGACAATTTGCATACTGCCATGAAATTAAGGAAATAGAGCGATGAACTATCGTTAAGTATTGGTAGGGAATGCCAGAACACACGTAAAGTACAATGACAAATTGCAGGACGCTCAGTCATTCGCAAACTTTCAGGTTGGGTTAGTTGAACGTTATAGGAAGAAGAATACATCGTGGAATTATCGCGAGTAACTTAATGGCATAGTGCAGAAACAAGGGAAATCATTAGAATATTTTGTGGAGTGCATTAGGCAAATCAGTGTCAATATCCATTGGTTGAAGAGTAGTTATCGTTCCAATAAAGCCATTTTGCAGGAGGCGAAAAGTAGGCGCTTGTTGCGTTTTTGTGGGGCGTGCAGTCCGAAATGTGACGGAAAGTGCGCATGGAGTTTCCACGAACCCTGGGCGAGGCAGTGGCAACTACGGTAGCTGTGACGAAACTGATTCTGTAACTAGAACAAAAATGTTTACTGTAGAGATAAGATGTTATAGATGTGGTGGCCCAGGCCACATTCAATGTTTCTGTACGAAACCACAATGTCAGAGGTGCAAGCAAGCGGGGCACTCTGTTCAAATATGTCCACAGGCGTATGGACAGTGGACTCAGCGTTAACACTCGCATCCCTGCGTTAAACGGTACACGGGAATAAGAGGTCACTGTACAACACTCTCTGTAATTTAGACTATGGGACACTCCGGCGCAAAATCAGAGGCAGAGTTTTTCTATCCGGCTATGTAAAGGGAAGGTCATGAAAATTGTTGCTGGATGGAGGATTGCAGGTACCCATGGCTAGCGAGAGTATCTTGAGTACAATGAATCCGAACACACTACGCCGTACGTTAAGTGGAGCGGGATATAAATGTGAATTGTGATAGAAATGTGAAATCTCTCGGTTCCTCGTTTTTGGATTTCCGAACGGGAGCAAGAGATTTCTGATTAAGTGTGGAAGTTCTGCCTTCCGTGGGCGGTAGCTGCGACATCATTCTGGGCCTGGACTTCCTGAGTGAACATCACGCAACAGTCGATCTGCAGCAGCGCAGCTGGATGGGACATTGTTCCGTCCCAGTTTTACGGCTGAAAGAGCCAAACTGCCGTGAGAAACACCCAAGACGTTCTAGTTAACTGCAAACACAGTTTCTGAACTCTGAGACTCGACTCGTTTGGATACTATACCAAAATGTAAAGGAATGCTGGTCTGGATGAACGTAGGTGCTGATCTGCATGTTGATATCGTGTGTGTGTGTGTGTGTGGTAGAACAATTGCCAGAGAACGAGGTACCGGAATAGGTGCAATGTTTGTATGGCAAAGTAAACCTGGTAGCTAACTTTAAGGTTTTAGGGGCTTAATTAGAAAGGGGTTTCAGTGTAGAATATCAAAAGCTGGGCAGTCTATCGATTTAACAGAACTGAGGGGAAAGTGTCGCATGTGAAAGGATGCGTGTGTGTGTGTGTGTGTGTGTGTGGGAGAGAGAGAGAGAGAGAGAGAGAGAGAGAGACAGGCAGACGGAGTAGATATGGTGAAGCTATAAGAAGAATATACAGGATTGCTTAAACCACCTGGACCACTGCCACCTACTCCTCTGGTACAACACAGAAGTCCCTCTGGGAATGAGCCGCCAGTATAGAAGAAACCATACTGTATTCCCTACTATTTGCAACAAGTAATGATGGAACTCAGTGACCAACAGCTTCAGGATGGAATCATAGAAGTACTAGCCTATGGTCAGCTCCAGTTGTATCTGTGCCCAATAATTTCTCAGATAGTAAAAACGGTTATAGGTTCTGCTGCGTTTACAGATATCTACTTGTAAACCGCTGAACAGTCACCAATGCATACCCCATACCTAATATTACAAAGACGTTAGACAGTTTGAGGCAATGCCGTTAACATACTTCTCCACCTTAGATTTACGCAGCAGCTACCAGCAGTTAGAAGTAGCAGCAGTTTCGGTACCATTTGGACATTTCCAATGTCGTCATATAATTTATAACGGATGTTTCATAGGACAATTTAGTCCATAAAGATAATGAATTTGAGGACACTTTTCGAGCGTGAAAGGGACAAGTAAGCTAAAAGGGAATTTCTTCTTCCCATAGGGGGGAGATCAGGCCTAGGCCAGTAGCAATTAAGGGAAAGCACAGGATAGCGAAACCAGTTCACAGGTACGGAAACAGATACTATTGACCCATAAAGATTGCTGATTCGACTGCTTCGTCATCCATGCCTGTCCAATAGCTTAAGAATCCCTATGGAAATTTGTGTGTCTATGGGTACACGAAATAGTACTCATACCACCCGATAGAAAGTTCCATGCTCCGCTCACCTCCGAATAACTGCTACAGTGCAGAAATGGGCAGCGTGTTTCCTCCACAAAGCGAATACACACCATACGTGAGTCATGTAAATGTATTCTGTTTCACTCTGAGAAGCCTGCAACTAACTGCCACAGGGAGGTTATTACAAGGGAAACCGAAATTTTCCAGAACATAGGGTCGCACTGG
Organism: Schistocerca gregaria; assembly: GCF_023897955.1. NCBI lineage: Eukaryota > Metazoa > Arthropoda > Insecta > Orthoptera > Acrididae > Schistocerca > Schistocerca gregaria. The sequence goes on from NC_064923.1 coordinate 443,860,221, forward strand.
CTACACTTAGTACGAAATACGATACTAGTTGTTGCCACCTACTATGAACAAGGACATTTCTGCAATGCCCAGTGCATAAAGGTACAATGCCAGGGATTGCTAATGAGTGGACAACGTGACATTTCAAGTCCCTGTTTCCAGTTACCTCCCACCATTACCTCAACAACAAATCTAAACACCAGCCATTCGTTAATTTACCTACCGGATTTGTCTTTCGAAATCCTGCTCAAGGAACCACTGACTTTCCTGAACACCACGTTAGAACCAACTCTTCTGGCTACCGTGGACCAGATGAGAGCACCAAAAACCGGTTGTGTGACGATGGAACATATAAGAAACATCAGAATGAACGAAGCAACCAGCTTATAAACCTAGGGACTAGCACACCAGCCAATTATGTAATTTTGAGCATAATAAGTACTGTGTGCTGCCATTTGAGGGGTAGCTGTCAAAATCCCGCCCTTACCTCTCTTCAACCTACAGGTCCACCATAGTCTTGCCGGTACCAGTGAAGAAATGACTCAACCACAATGAACAATAATGAAGTGTGAAAGAAAAAGAGGTGAAAAAAACAAAGAGGGTTGTAGAAATAGAGTGCTTAAGCATCGTGAGACTGAGATACTGTCTACAGTGCAAAATAAAACAGGAAGGCGAATACGCCATAGTCTTACTCAAACCATGAAGAAACAATTACATGTGTGAAAGTGTCTCTGTTAGAAGACTGGATTAATCTATGGAGGGGGGAAATTCAACTGCTCAAACATCAGCAGCTGGTACCACAGCCCGGCAATCAAATCGAGGCCGCAGTTACCGGTCAATGCTCTGCCAGCTCAGCAGCATCAGTAGGCATCGCTTCCGCAGCTAGCAATTCCACGTGAGGAACATGATGTGGATTCTAGCCAACTGTTTCACCGACCTATAGATTACAACACGCCAGGCCGTCGACTCCACAGCAAATGTTTCGATGCAGTCTCGATGCAGGGAGCCTTATGTAATTGTTACCGCGCAGAAATGTGATTTAATCCCCCAGGAACAGCCTGTCAGTGACTTGTCACAGTTGGGCCATCTGGTGACATGCAACCCATGTCAATCATAGTCACATTTATGACACTCCATCTACTGGGCCATGAACCAACAACCGCTGCCCGCGTATCAAACCCAGGTACAAGTACATCACCTCACTGCCACACCGTCATCCCACAGCTATCAGCCGCCATCCGCTAGCATCCTGTAGTAGCCAGGCCACCACTATCGTCCATGTGAAACGCGTGCGTCGACACACCCAGTCCAGTCTGCCAGTGTCTGAGGATCACCTATCATAGTCTGCAGTATTTCTGTTTCAGATGTGCTGAACCATGTCTGATCATGTTAATCAATAAAGCGTTCTATCAGCTGACTGGCTCCTTTCTTCCCCAACCCAGCAGAGAACCCCTCGCCCACTCATATCCTGCAGTAAACTCGTTACAATAGGAAGTTGTTTGTCTATAGGTGGTTCAGATGGCTCTATGAAATCTGCCGAGACAGTTAGTGGTTCCTCTTATAGAATTTCTTCTAGGGACAAGTGGAGAACTTCCTTATACGCTGAATGCACACCTAAAAGTACCCATGGTAGGGCCCCCATCCACTCACCCCTGTGGCACTTGAAGGCTGTTTTGAGTGTGCAGTGTCAGTGTTCCATGAGGCTACTACTTTGAGGCTGGAGTGCTGTGGTTCAGAAGGGCTGAACACTGCACACGTGACAGAATTCGATAAAAAGTGCTGATTCAAACTGTCTGCCTTGATCAGTCGTTATGGACGCAGGAAAGCTGAACTTGGGACTCCACAAACAGACAAATGGCTTCGCCATGGTTTCCACCATGATGTCAGGTGCCTTTAGCCAACGGGTTACACTGTCAATTACTGAAAAGATGAGACACAAACCGAGTGATACAGGGAAGGGCCTGATGAGGCTTAGATGCACAGGCTGAAAGCTGCCCTTAGGGATTCAGTAACAGCTGTGCTGTGGCTGTTTGTGCCATCCTGTCTTAGAGTGTTGGCAAGCAGCAAAGGCTTGGATGCTTGCGTCCAAGTTTTAGAATCTCTTTTGAAATTTGGCCACACTAAGTGGTCTGTGACAAGTCTTGTTTTTCGATGGACCCATAGATGGATAGTTCATGTAATTTATCAAAGACGACTCTTCTCCTTTTGAGACGAACGAGTTGTCGAATATGATTCTGTGAAACTTCACACAAAACTTGTGTTAATGAGCTGGGAATGATGAAGCATTCTATGTGCAAACTGTTTGTTGTGTCATGTAGGAATTTGCGTATCCTGCTGTTGTACATCTGCCAGATTCTCATAATCAGTATGCACTGAGTATTGATCTGAGAGAGACAGTTTGACACGATGTTGTCTGTGACATGCAAATGTCGAATATCTGTTGTAAACTGCGCAATATAATCTAAATGGCGAAATCGAAAAGGACAGCAATCTTTCGGTGGATTAGGAATGGAATCTGCCAGGGGCCGGCGATTTGTGTAGATGGTCAGAGACCTGCCCCAACATTGTCTCTGAAATGACATACTGCTTCATATACTTCCAACAATTCCTTGCCATCCGCTAACCACTTGTACTGGCAGCTGGTCAACTTCCTGGAATAGAAACATAGTGGTTGTTGTATTCCTGCCACTGACTGTTGGACAACCACTCCAACTGTGGAATTGCTCACATCATAAGTGAATGACAGATGTACAGTGTGCAGTGCCTGAGAAAGGCAGTCTTTTAATTTGCTTAAATGCCTGTTGCATTTGTGGGGTCCATTCAATATCTTCCTTGTTCACATTCAGCAAGGGTGCCTAGATGGCAGCTGTGTGAGGTAGGTGTATGCAACAAAAATTAAGCACACTGAGAAATTGGCATAATTCTTGAAAGTTCCATGGCTGTGGGAGTTGACTAATGAGCTCTGTCTGTTGTGTTGTAGGTCATATGCCATGACTGCTCATTGAATGGTCAAGGAATGTAACTTCTGTTGTTACAGATGACATTTATCATCATTGACTACAACGCTGAACTCATTTACCACAACGAAAACTAGTTTGAGAAACTCTTCATGTTCGTGTTGAGTAATCGAGAAGACTAAAGCATTGTCTACGTAATCATAGGTAAAGAAAAACGAAAATAATGTTGTCTTTGAAGCTCTGCCAAGCCTGCATGGCGTTCTTGAATTTGTAGGACATGTAAATAAATTCATTAAGTACAGGAAGGGGTGGTAATAACTATCACTGGTATATTTTCTTGATTCATGCGAATCTGCAGACAAGCAATTCTACAGTCCAAAACACTTAACATGGAGGCATCTGCTAGATTAAGAGTAAAGTCCTGAAAATTATGGACTTGATAACTGTCTGTGATTCTGTGGGTGCTAAGAGCCCGGTAGTCACTGCAGTCTTTTTTGAGTATGAGGTGAATGGGTGAGAACCAAGAAATATCAGACTGCCTGACGATATTACTTGTAATAACTCATATATATCCAATATGGATGTGTACAACTTATCCATGGTTAATCTGAATGTCTTGTTGCAGACTGGAGGACTCAGTGTGGCATTTGTTTTATGATCAGTTTCGTTATGGATAGCACTTTGTCTGAATAGTACACATGAATCTGGGCAAACACACACAGCAGGAGCATGGGCATCAGGCAAGGATGCACTGTACTATCTGTGACAGTGATCATACAGATGTTGCAGCCTACTCTTGATGGTGTGTGTATGTATGTATGCAGGCATGTCTTTATTCTGTGTGTGTGTGTGTGTGTGTGTGTGTGTGTGTGTGTGTGTGTGTGTGTGTGTGTGTGTGTGTGCAGCTTGCTACGCAAAAGCTGCTATCTCATTCATGGTGATAATGCCAGAATGATGAGGCTGTTCTGAAGTGATACATTCCAGGTATGAACACATGGCAGTGAACTCATCTGTAGATTTATCCACAGACTTTGTAACACCCCACCTGTCACTTATCTGGTTTTGGTGTGTGTACACCTCAGGTAATTGACTAACAGATCAACAGAGACTGCAAAACTGCCGCAATGTCGGATAAAGCAAAGAAAGTAATAAGGCCCTGTGACGCCTGATTGAACTGCGGTGGCAGTGTTGACATTAACTGATTCAGAATCGATCCCTTTTAATTAAAAAGGGGTGCACATTGATGTTATATTCAGCTATTGAACACCAGATGCAAATGTTGAACACAAAATTAATTAAGAAAGTAACTTGGGATTTCAACTACTTGATTGGAGACAGATGCAGTCGATTAGCACCGATTTATTTTAACTCACGACCTTCAATCATCACATTACGTTTGCGTGGACGTGGAGTAAAGCGCGATAAATCAAAAGTAATTCCTATCGACTGACCCAGGTGTAATGCAAAGTGCGAGAAGAATTCGACAATACACGGCCCATGAAACCCTCGTGGAAACTTTGCCGACCTGATCCTACAAATAAATCAGTGGCCGGAGCGGGCGCAATATCACCGAATTCAGCGTGGCGGGGCGGCGTCGATATGCGGACATCGGACGACCTCACCGTGCTGCAAGGCTGCGCTCATCTATTCACTTCTAGCTATCTTGCTCAGTACATAGCTGAACGAAAACTTTCTATCTCCAAGCTCAATCGTTCCGTTTGCTAAGTCCTAAATTGCAGAGATGCTCACTCTCTATCAGGCAAGCTGAGTAAAGAACGCCACGTCTGCACTCTAGGCAAACTGGTAATGGAAAACCACTACAGAGACTTCTCCCAGTCCGCTCTTCGCCTCGGTTTCCCCTCCAGCAAAATCACTTACGTGTTAATTATGCATTGCTTCCCAGCGCTGACCAATGCCTGCTCTGGGAAGTGAACAAATTCCCACTAAATTTCCCTTCCTCTCAACTTCTGCTATTTAGCTCCTCCCAGACCACCCATCAAAGTTAGCATCTGCACAAAACACCAATTTTTTTTTGGAATTATGACTCCCAGGAGAGTACTTCAAATTTCTTGGTATTACGTTCCCATCAGAGGCGGGCGTATTTCATTCTGTCTCTCTTCAACTTTGCCAATCGCTGTCGTAGTTGCAGCACTCAGCCCAACCACCAAAGTTATGTATATTTCTGTTTTGGTATTCACTTGTGGAGAAATAGACTGTGTTGCTTCCCCAAGCCTTTTATTATTTGATGCACCTCCACTCATCGATACAACAGTAATGAAATAAAAATTGTGTCCACGAAAATAGCCAAAGATTGCTGAATAATTTGATAGCCTAAGGCAGGGGTTGCCAAGAATTTAGCTCACGAGCTCTGTCCTGGCACATTTCCCCCACAGCTGAGCACAAGGAGGCGACAGGATGGGAAACAGTGAACGCACTGCATTTAAATAGTGGTTTTTATATTTCACATTCATTAACAGCATGGTTCACAGTCAAAACAATTTTTCAGTGTTATTTAATTATTTTCGGCGCACTGAAGACCTAATATATTTTTTATCTGGTAAAAACGTTGGCTTATAGACAGACATAAACAATTTCACAGATTTTTGCACTCATGTTCCTAAATAATTGTGACTTATCTAGTTTCATGGTCGAAAAACCTTCTTTCACACACATATGTTGGTCGAGATACTGCGGCAATTTTGCAACCTCTTTATGGAGACGTGGAAATCTACCTGAGAAAAGCAATGTAGACGCAATGGACAGTTGTGATGTTAAAGGAATTTGTGTTTAAAACGAGAATTACCTAGCATATCAATACGTTACATCTGCACTTGCACAGGGGCGCTTTCAGCTGAAATGGGAAACAATATCGAGAACAGATGTAAGTTTGGTAGCGTCCTCAAAACGTTATCAAGCCATCCTGGTAATTCTTTCATGGCCACAATGAATTCTTCTAACGTCACGTTCTCTTTAGCGCCATTTAGTTTGGTGAACTGGACTGTTTCAGAATGTGTCCCTTGCACAACACGAATTTCTTTGTAAATGCATCCCCATCAGATTAGAAAGAAGTTGTGTCTGACCTTTCAGTGTCTTAATGTGGGGAGTCCATTTAAAATGCGAATCCTGGAGTTCATTCCAGATGTTCTAATTTTCGTTCCTTCATTTCTTTTTCCTTCATAGGTTCGACAATAGCGAGTTTCAAAGTCGAAACATCGTTCCAGACATGTCCCTTGACATAGCCAACGTTTGTCATAGTATATAACGTCTTCATACTCTTCATACAGTTCCAACAAAAACTGTTGCATCTGAGAACTGGAATAAAGCGTGCTGCTTAGCAAACTTTACTAACTGTACCACCAATTTCTTCACGTTCCCTGCCTGTAAAGTTAGCTCAGAGTGCTTCTTTATGTATAGAACAATAAATTCTGTCTCTTAATCATTGTAACTTTTTGCTCTTTCATTGTCATTAAATCTTTAAACTTCTTTCTGCGTGGTACTGTATTGTCGTTTCATAGCAGATTAGCTTATCACTGCATAATATATATAACTCTCATCCTCCCTTCTCTAATTCCCATTCAGTGTTAAAGGTTTGCGACGATAGATCGCTAAACTGCCTCTTTTTGTGCAAACAGTCACTGGACCTGTGAACGTCCTTCAAACCATGGAGAGATTGGTGTCGTGTGAAGTTTAGGGACTTTGTGACCAATTTAGAGTCTTTCACACCAGTAGTCACGACTTTTAACTTTTAATTTCAATTCTTTCGAATTTCGGGATGCAATGTTTGTTACAGGTATCTTGAGTTACCACTGACTTGCTGATTAACTCGCCTGGTGTGCAATTAATTCTGGTGCACATCCAACCTCTCCTTAATGCCATGGGTAACGGAATTATTTCTGTCACATCATTTAAATTCCATTCAATCGCGATCTCTGGAAGCGACACCTCTTTTACTCTGTTTCCCTGTATCCTGTGGACCCACTATATGTGCATACTTGTAACTGAGACAGTTCAATGCTTCATGTATTTATTGTTATTTTTTAAAGGGAACTTCGCCATGTGTGTAGATCTTTGTAAAATAAATGTATAATAACCGAATTCTGCTTGATATCATTTCGATAGTTAATTGATCACTTGTCACTTGAATATAGATTAACCAAGGCCATCAGCCATACTTATGGTGGAGACACGCCTCTTGCAGAAGCGACTGCTCCAGCCCAAAAAAAAAAGGCTCAGAACCTGATGCCTATGTAGACCTACAAGTGACATACTATCATCAATAGAAAGTTGACACGCTGCTGATAAAGTAGGAAGTTGCCCCTTATGATAGATATATTTTTGCCAAAGGTGTTTATCAAAACCAATCTTTGGTCTCATCACTTCAATTGGTGAGGGTATCTCATTAACATACACTTCCTTATAAGAGGATAGTCCAGTACCGGTGTGAACATTCGAGTTGTGCACTGCCATGACAAATGACAAATTTGTATTCCAGCCATTCTCGTGAAAGTGCATATAGTAACTCAGCATCTTACCATTGTTCGATGCGCAACCTTTGTTCTCCCATTGGTTTGTGTATGCAGTGGATTAGTTCTTAATTCCTGAATGCATAGTAAATGACCCAGCTGTTTCATCATGTCCGTTGTGAAAGTTGTCCCCTCCATCTAATGTACACAAATTTGAAGAACCAGTTGTTAACTATAGCTTTCACCTCCTTCACTGCTTGTTAATTTGGGTTTTCAATCATTTCCATCTACCATGGAAAGTGGTCAATAACCACTAAAACGAAACGGTTTCCCTCTGGAGGCTGGTTAAATTTACCTAATACAACCATCCCTACCACTTCATATTGTTTTGTTACTCCTGCTATCCTCTGTAATGGTATTCGCTTACAGCTCATGTCTGCTTTCTGTGCACACTGCTCACAATTCCTTACATATTAGTCTACACCTTCTTTCCTCCCCTTCCACCAGTACCGTTTTGCTGCTCCTCAGTTCATTGTCCTCTGACCACCATTCCCAGGTAGCAAGTGGTGATGTGTTTCCCTTAACACTTATTTCTGAGCTTAGCTGGCAACACTGCAAGTGTTCCCAATCTAATTCACTTATATAACAGGCCGCCACACGTGCTGAACTGTGGTTGCATCATGCATGTTCAAAAAGGCCATGTCCCAGCACCTACATTACTGTCACTTTTCTGCTTCACAAATCTGCATTTATATGCTTCTTATTTGGCTTATGTGCAACTTTATTGTCAAATTCACTCAACCTCAATGCCCACGTTGTAAGACAGCTAGAAGTGTCCTTCAACACAAACAACCACTTTAGAACTGCATGATGGTTCGTTACTATGAACTCTTTCCATATAAATAATACCGAAAACGCGTGACAATATATATTAAGCAGAGCGTCTCTTTCTCTATCTTGTAATAGTTATTTTCTACATTATTCCACTGTCAGTATGCCTAAGCCACAGGATGTTCTTCACTCCGTAATGCTTGACTGGAAGTGCAACATACAGCACAAACCCCTTCTTATCTGAGAAAATTAACACTGGGCTTGATGTCAAAGCTTTCTTCAGTCCCTCAAACGCAGCTTGGCACTCCTTTGTCCACTCGAATTTCACACATTTAATCATTTGTGAGACTGGCAAATACTTTCAGAAAATTTCCTATAATAATTTGAGAACCCAAAAAACAGTTGTAGCTCTTTACCCATCCTAGGAACTGGAAAATTCTGAACTGCCTGTACCAACCTCGGGTCTGTTCACAGCTCTTCTTTGATAATTACAGGACCTAGTTACTTTGTCTCCTCAAAGATAAAATTACACTTTTCTTCACTCAGTGAAGGATGCAGAGCTCTTTCATATCCCTTGAGAACGCAGTTATGTCGTTGAGGTACACTAAGCATTGCCAAGGTTTTAATTCTCTCAGTTCCCCATCCAGCAAGCACTAGGTACATTTTTCAACCCAAATGGCATCCTTCAGTATTGATATTGACTTTAGGGGAGTATGAATGCTGTCTTTGGCAGGTCCTCTGGAAGCACCTGCAGCTAATGGTAACCACTCCTTAAACCCATGATAGAGAAGTACCAGCACTCTCCCAAACCGCCAATGGTCTTTGTGATATTAGATATGAGGTACACGTCAGTTACTGTTTTACTATTAAGATGTTAATCATCACAGCAGAATTAAGCTTCTTAGGACCATCTGATGACTTCTTTGGCATGACCATTATCACTGTCCACCCCCTCCAGGGATAATGCTGTCCTCTATCATACTATAAACTAGTTGCTGGTTAATGATATCCTCCATAATTGGTTGTGATAGCCAAGGCATACAGTATGGCTTCCGTTAAACTGGAGCTTCGTTTTCTGTTATGAGTTGGGGTTGTGTTGCAGATGTTACACAGCAGCAAAGGGCCCCGGTTATGAAATAAATCCTTAAACTCTATTAGCAATTTCTCCATTTCCAGTCCTTCCAGGAACTCTACCTTCTAATTTAATGCAGTTTTAGTGGTGGTCTGCATCTGATTGTAATCCATATCCAATGGGCCCCACTCTTCCTCCTTCAGGATGTCCAGAATCGCTACTAACAGTCCCTTTTTTAGTTTTATCTCACTGGGGGTTCACATCTGCCATGTCTATTTGTAATGCTAGAAATGCATATCCTCCTATTTCCATCTATTGTAATCTGTCTCGCGTGTGTTATTTTGATACCTGAAGATATGACATTTCTATGTCTTTATATATTGTAATTGTTCTACTATTTATGTCGATGTATAATTGGTTTGTTTTGTAAATATTATTTGTATTTTTACACTGAGTCTGGGCTAGAGAAAAACCATGCTATCGAACGATTACATCGATAGGACGTGTGGAGAACCAAAGTGTTTAGGATCATTGGTAGTGTTAACTCTGCCACATGGAGCGCGGGCAGAGTGGAGTCTGGTTGGAGTAGGGTGGTGGATCAGGTGTGTTGTGTGACGCTCCCGCGAGTTGCCGCGCTTTTGGGGACTGGCAGCATGTAATTGCGCTCGACTTGCTATGATAGTGTCTGACACGGTATCGCGGACGGGAAGCATTAGCTGGCGCACATCAAGAGCCCGTTTTGCCTGGTGACCATGTCGAGAAGAAGGCGCGCCAACATACAGCTTCTGCAACAGCGACGGCCGACAATGAATGGTTGTCGCCACCTCCTCGATCGACGACTGCAAACCTTCAATCAACCAACAAGGAAGACTAAAAGCCCATAAAGTTATAGAACGGTATGGCAGATCTCAGCTTTTCAGACTGTTGCCTCACAAAATTACAGCAACGTAGCATGAACCTTTGTTGCTCATTGTCCCAATTGCACTACCAAGCAGGTTCCCTTCCTTTTCCAGAATGAACCCGAGTGTCATTGAAATTCAAGCGCCAGCATTAAAGTAATATCATACCATTTCACTGCTTTAATTTCAAAGTTCAGTCAAAGTATTCATAGCTGGCTACAATATTTAGATTACAAAAGCACAAAGTAAGAGTGCGAGTTTTGTTACCATATTTTAGCTTACCTGTGACTGCAGCTCAGCGTGGTACATACTAAATTGTACTATTGTTAATTGTTCAGAATCATTTACTTCAAGTTCAAAGTTAAATCTCTTATTTCTAAATTGCGTAGATTCAAGTAGCTTTTGAAATGATTGTTGAGGTAGCCCAAGACTAAACTTACTTTATTGAATTTCGTAGTGCTTCAGAAACAAAGTTCACTATTAATTTCAGTCACTAAATTAACTTTCAATTTTCTGGTTTTATTCATTCTTTTGCTAAATTAAGTCAGAGTGTAGCGAAATTTATTACTTCTGACAAACATTCAGTTTTAATGCTAATTATATGTGCATTAATCTTTCATTTTCAGTTATTATAGTAGTTGTCCATAGGACCAGCGACCGTAATTTTCCCCAAATCTCAAATTTCTAATTAACACCAATTAATTGTTAACATAACGACCACACATTTACTTTCTTTATTAATTTTACCCTTTTCTCAAAATTAATTTCCACCAATTTCATTTGCATTTATCCTTTCATTTAGATGTAATCCATTCCTCCCTCTTTACCTACAAATTAACTTCAGTGACTATTGCTTTTCCCAAATTTCCATTAGGTGCACGTGGTTTAATTTTTCACTGTGAAAGGTGGCTACACTCAGACACAGCGCCAGAGATTGCGCCAAAGAGTATTATTCAGCTGCCGCCACTGGCAGCAGTAGTTCAGAAGTTGCCGTGGGAGTTGTACTTCAGAGGTTGCCGTGGGCAGTGCTTGTTAAGAGGATGTCGATAGCAGTACTAGTTGAGGGCATGTCGTGTGCAGTTGTTCTGTTGGGCAAGACAGCAGATGATGTTCGATTGGGTATGTTGCACTGATCACAGTGTATTTTTTGTCAATATATATGTAGGTAACAAACATTTTTTTAATTTCAAATTTCCTAAATAACAATGCCTCTTGGTCACAGGTTCAGTCAACAAAGCATCTGGCTTGTGTTCATGTATTAGACTGTAATTCTGCTTTCTATGTGCAATTATAGTATTTCTGGGTTTTTTAATTACTGCATTGTAAATGGTGTTTAAAATATCTTGATGTATTGAGGAAGAACTTTGCCAGATGTGTACGTTGAATCACACTTCCACACACTGAACAGTTACACTTGTGCTTTGTTGTATCGTAGCTTTTATAGTTGCTCGGGACTTAATTAATCAATTGTGTTAACGGAAATTTCCTTTAATTCTTGTTGTTATTCTATGCAGTCAGATTGCATACTATTATTACTCAGGGCCAACCGGTTACGAGACTTTGTAACCGGACATACAGCTATGAAAATTATTGCATTTTCATTTTTATAATTAAGGCCCCATGCAACTGTCATTAAGGTCGATAATTGAGGGGGAGGTTACATATTCCTGTATCTAGAACTTCACTTGTAGCTAATATTACTGTTGATGGTCTCTGCAATAAGCTTTTTTCCTGTTGTATTTAAATAGAAGCCATGACATGTGTTATGATGCTGGTTTAGAGGCATTGCCACTACAATTTCCATGCACGGCCCACTCTGGCTGCTACATTGTTTTGCTAAGCTCATCACTGACATGTTCCACGGAAAGTTGCATTCATGATTTCGAAACACTGTAGAAGAGTGAAACTGTTTTCATGTTGGTATGTAATGTTTCCTCACCAATGTTACAGATATCTTCTTCAACTTTGTAGCTACTACTGTAGCCTAAATTACTCCCAGCACCAACTATTATCATGATGTGCTTTGTTCATCAAAATCTTTACATCACTTATATTATCAATGCGTCCAGAATTTGGTTTAATCATAGCAATAAATTGTTAGTTCTTACCAAGATATTCTTGTAATGGCTGTAAAATATCTCTACCATGACTGCTTCCAAGTGCAAGAACGTTTTTGATAATATCAACTGTGTTCTTGTCTTCCATTTTGTCAACAAATTTATTAGGCTGCATAAGATCACACTTCATTCTGTGTATCTTCATGAGTTAAGACACAAAGAAATTATAGACATTGATTGTGAGTGGCCATTGATGTAAACCAGTGGGGAATCTTGAAAACTTATGCCAAACCAGGATCCTCCTGCTTGCAAGGCAGATGTGCTGACCACTGTGCCAGCCAGCCATGTCTGAAAGAATAGACACCACACACACTCACTCACTCACACACACACACACACACACACACACACATATATATATATATATATATATATATATATATATATATATATATATATATATATATATATATAAGGTTCACTCCTGGTACTAAACTGTTTATGAATTTCTTTTAGAAGGTGATTTTTACTTCTGGAGTAGCCTACTGTAAAACACTGTTGTTCTGTTTATCACAGTGTATACAAAAGCTGTCATATTTACATCTGATTTGGTGAATGTTTAGATGTTTATTTATTAGGCTTCCTGCATGTTTAACAAGCAGTTGGCTTTGTCAATTGAACTTATACACATACAGGTAACTTTTAGATAAATAGACAGTTTTAAGACATTTACAAATGACATATCTACACAATTACATGCGAGTAAATACATCCACTTTGACAAACAAGTGTGCAGGTATCATATGAGAAAGCACTGCACTTTGAAAGAACAACAATGCCTAAGCCATGAACACAAAATACAGAAATGTTAACACAGTGGAAAAATTCAAGTATATGAAAATACATATACAAATAGGAGGATCAAACCAGGCATCCAACATAGAATAAATAGAAAAACTTCAGAAAATGTACAAACTGACATGGACACACTACAATAGAAGTAACACCTCAAGTCAGGCCAAACTCAGGCACTGCAATGCAGTCATTCTACCAGAAGCACACTTTACATCAGGTATCACTAAAAAGAAAAAAATAGAACTTAAAATCACTAGAAAATTTTTTGGAGCAATATGCAGAGATGAAGAGACCAACCAAAGAACTATATGAACCCACAGACACACTCACAGACATGATCAGAAAATACAGACGAGTATCCTACGTATTAGAGCCGACACAGTTGAATAAATAATAGTGAGTAAAAGACATTTAGTGCCAGTACCTATATTTGCACTTCCAAGTAAAATACATCGAACACAACAACCAAGGAACATATCATTACACACACAAAACTCACAGCGTACTATAGCACCAGAGATGTCTATTATATTCAACATGATGCACTTTGCCCCCATCTCACACGAAACATATTGTTCACACAATTCTAGCACCCCCTTTTGGTCATATATTTTGCGGCTTGCCTGCACAAGATAAACGAAATAGCCCCGGAATCAACTTCTCTTTGTCCAAGGGTTTTGTCAGAAGGTTAGTCAACATGTCTTCTGCGTGCAGGTAGTCGATGTTCTGTCGCTCAACGTGGTCCCTAATATATTGGTGCCTTACATCAACATGTTTTGTCCTAGCACTAGTGACACCATTTTAGCCAGGTTAATGGCACCTTTAATGTCACACAAGATCCTTATAGATTCCAGGATTAAACTGAGTTCTATTTCACATATTAATGTTTCTAGCCACAGTGCTTCCTTTGTGGTGTAAGATAGTGCCATATACTCGGCCTCTATGGTACTCAGTGCTACAGGACCATGAATGAGGCCCCCCATTAATTTAAAGCAGCAGCCAGTAGTGGAGTGCTTAGGTCCCAATTTACTCCCCCAGTCCGCATCACTCTACCCTTCTAGTTTTGCGATACCATCTCCATAATATCCTAATTAGTGGTTTGAAGTTCCTCTTAGATGTCGGAATATCCTATTCATAGCTTTCCAATGCTTTTCCTTTGGGTCTCTGCAATATCTGCTCACTGCGCTTGTGGCAAAAGCAATGTCAGGTTGTGACATTTGAGACAAATATAACAGTTTCCCTACTGCTTCTAAATATGGAGCATTCTTATCACATTCCACATCTCCTACTTTCATTGGAGTAGTAATGGGTTTACAATCATTTATCCCAAATTTCTTTAAGATTTTTTCTGTATATGATGATTAATTTATGCTCAGTTCTTGTCTCTCTTCATCCTTAGTGATCTACATACCTAAATAACTTCTCCCAAATCATGCACCTTAAACTTGGTTTGCAACTGTTTCTTAAAAATTCTCATTTGGCTTTCGTTTTCAGTCAGAGTAAAGAAGTCGTCCACCCAAATTGCCATTATTATTATTACTTCTCTTCGCCTTTTATAAAATAGACTGGGCTCTGCCTAAGATTGCTTCATATTCATATTTATTAGAATTTTATATAGACATCGATACCAGCAATGTCCACTTTATTTAAGTCCATAAATACCTTTTCACAAACGCCAAATCTTTTCCCTTTCCAGTCGGATTTTCATGGCTTCTCTTGGTGGGATGACATATATCTCCTCCTCTAATTTCCCATTTAAATATACTGTTTTTTCATCTATACGATGAATTGTTAAATTTCGTTTTGCTGCCAAGGCTAAAAGATATCTCAGTGAGACACACTTGACTACAGGCGAAAAAGTTTCTTTGTAATCTACTCCTTGCTTTTGCAAAAATCCTTTTATTAGAAGTCGTGCTTTACATCTTGGTGATGAATTTTCAGGGCTCCTCAAAGTGAATACCCATCTTGCCTGTAATGTTTTCTTACTGCTGGCATATTTGCCCATTGAAAGGTTTCATTCTGAAATAAAGATTTCAATTATGTCTCCATTGTTTTTTCATCCTTGAGAGTTCAGCCTGCTCATTGCTTCTTCTGCTGTTGCTGGCTCATCATTAAAAAAACAGGTCTGCATAATCTAAAAATCCAAATATTCTTTTGGTTTTGGTATGCGAGAATGACACCTTCATGTTGTTCGTCCTCAAACTCATTGTCATCATAAATAGTCTCCATTTTCCTTTGATTGTCCTCTTCCAATTCTTCGCTTTCTCTTTCTTCACATAAGGTTCACTCTTAGAACTATGTGCAGTTAAGTTAGTAGTCTTGCCCTCTTCAGAGTCCTTTCTATTTTTAAGGAAAACTTCATCTCTGCTTGTAACTATCCTTTTATTCAAAGGATCCATTATTTGGTAGCCCTTTGAATTCTCACAATAGCCTACAAAAACATAATTTTTAGCTTTTGGATCCCATTTTCCTCTCAGCTGTTTTGGCATGTGCGCCATTGCATCACATCCAAAAACCCTTATATTGCTTAGGTCAGGTTTGCATCCTACCCATATCTCATGGAAGGTTTTATTCCTTAATGCTTTTGCAGGTGATCTATTGTTCAAGTATACTGCCATTGATACCGCCTCTATGAAGAAATCTTTTGATAATCTAGTAGCAGTTATCATGCTCCTAGCTTTTATGACAATAGTTCTGTTAGCCCATTCACCGACCCCATTTTGAGATGGGCTGTACCTTATGGTAGTTTGATGCCTGATTCCCATTTTTACCATAAGTGTCATCAATTTCAGGTTAATGTATTTTCTCCCGTCCACCTTTGAACCATACTACGATGTTCCTCAAAAATATCACTCATTTGGTCTTTGGAACTAAGAAAATAAACATCAGTATATTGTGAATCCCCCCTCCGCCCCAATCCATGAACCATGTACCTTGCCGTTGGTGGGAAGGCTTGCGTGCCTCAGTGATACAGATGGCCGTATCGTAGGTGCAACCACAACATAGGGATATCTGTTGAGAGGCAAGACAAACGTGTGGTTCCTGAAGAGGCACAGCAGCCTTTTCAGCAGTTGCAGGGGCAACAGTCTGTATGACTAACTGATCTGGCCTTCTAACACTAACCAAAACGGCCTTGCTGTGCTGGTATTGCGAACGGCTGAAAGCAAGGGGAAACTACAGCTGTAATTTTTCCCAAGGACATGCAGCTTTACGGTATGGTTAAATTATAATGGCACCCTCTTGGGTAAAATATTTCGGAGGTAAAATAGTGCCCCATTCGGATATCTGGAGGGGCACTACTCAAGAGGACGTCGTTATCAGAAGAAAGAAAACTGGCGTTCTACGGATCGGAGTGTGGAATATCAGATCCCTTAATCAGGCAGGTAGGTTAGAAAATTTAAAAAGGGAAATGGATAGGTTAAATTTAGATATAGAGGGAATTAGTGGAGTTTGGTGGCAGGAGGAACAAGACTTTTGGCCAGGTGAATACAGGCTCATAAATACAAAATCAAATAGGGGTAATGCTGGAGTAGGTTTAATAATAAATAAAATAATAGGAGTGTGGGTGAGCTACTACAAACAGCATAGTGAACGCATTATTGTGGCCAAGATAGACACTAAACCGACGCCTACTACAGTAGTACAAGTTTATATGCCAACTAGCTCTGCAGATGATGAAGAAATTGATGAAATGTATGATGAGACAAAAGAAATTATTCAGGTAGTGAAGGGAGACGAAAATTTAATAGTCATGGGTGACTGGAATTCGAGAGTAGGAAAAGGGAGAGAAGTGACTATGGATTGGGGTTAAGAAATGAAAGAGTAAGTCGTCTGGCAGAAATTTTGCACAGAGCATAACTTAATCATAGTTAACACTTGGTTCAAGAATCATAAAAGAAGGTTGTATACATGGAAGAATCCTGGAGATACTAGAAGGTATCAGATAGATTACATAATGGTAAGATAGAGGTTTAGAAACCAGGTTTTAAACTGTATGACATTTCCAGGGTCAGATGTGGACTCTGACAACAATCTATTGGTTATGAACTGTAGATTAAAACTGAAGAAACTGCAAAAAGGTGGGAATTGAAGGAGATGGGACTGGGATAAACTGAAAGAACCACAGGTTGTACAGAGTTTCAGGGAGAGCATAAGGGAACAATTGACAGGAATGGGGGAAAGAAATACAGTAGAAAAGTGGGTAGCTCTGAGGGATGAAGTAGTGAAGGCAGCAGAGGATCAAGTAGGTAAAAATACGAGGGCTAGTAGAAATCCTTGGGTAACAGAAGGAATATTGAATTTAATTGATGAAAGGAGAAAATATAAAAATGCAGTAAATGAAGCAGGCAAAAAGGAATACAAAAGTCTCAACAATGAGATCGACACGAAGCCGCAAAATGGCTAAGCAGGGAAGGCTAAGAGGACAAATGTAAGGATTTACAGTCATATATCACTAGGGTGTAAGATAGATACTGCCTACAGGAAAATTAAAGAGACCTTTGGAGTAAAGAGAACCACTTATATGAATATCAAGAGCTCAGATGAAAACCCATTTCTAAGCAAAGAAGGGAAAGCAGAAAGGTGGAAGGAGTATATAGAGGGTCTCTCAAGGGCGGTGTACTTTAGGACAATATTGTGGAAATGAAAGAAGATGTAGATGAAGATAAAATGGGAGATACGATACTGCATGAAGACTTTGAAAAAGCACTGAAAGACCTGAGTCGAAACAAGGACCTGGGAGTAGACAACATTGCGTTATAACTACTGACAGCCTTGGGAGAGCCAGTCCTGACAAAACTCTACCATCTGGAGAGAAAATGTATGAGACAGACGTAATATCCTCAGACTTCAAGAAGAATATAATAATTCCAATCCCAAAGAAAGCAGGTGTTGACAGATGTGAAAATTACTGAACTATCAGTTCAATAAGTCACAGCTAAGAAAATATTAATGCGAATTCTTTACAGACGAATGGAAAAACTGGTAGAAGACGACGTCGGGGATGATCAGTTTAGATTCTGTAGAAATATTGGAACATGTGAGGCAATACTTATCTTAGAAGAAAGATTAAGGAAAGGCAAACCTACATTTCTATCATTTGTAGACTTAGAGAACGTTTTTGAGAATGTTGACTGGAATACTGTCTTTCAAATTCTAAAGGTGGCAGGGGTAAAATACAGGGAGCGAAAGGCTATTTACAATTTGTACAGAAACCAGATGGCAGTTATAAGAGTCGACAGGCATGAAAGGGAAGCAGTGTTTGGGAAGGGAGTGAGACATGGTTATAGTCGCTCCCCGATGTTATTCAATCTGTATATTGAGCAAGCAGTAAAGGAAATAAAAGAATAATTCGGAGTAAGTATTAAAATCCATGGAGAAGAAATAAAAACTTTGAGGTTCACCGATGACATTGTAATTGTATCAGAGACAGCAAAGGACTAGGAAGAGCAGTTGAACAGAATGGACAGTGTCTTGAAAGGAGGACATAAGATGAACATCAACAACAGCAAAACGAAGATAATGGAATGTAGTCTAATTATGTCGGGTGATGCTGAGGGAATTAGATTAGGAAATGAGATACTTAAAGTAGTAAAGGAGTTTTGCTATTTGGGGAACAAAATAACTGATGATGCTAGAAGTAGGGAGGATATAAGAAGTAGACTGGCAATGGCAAGGAAAGCGTTTCCGAAGAAGAGAAATTTTTTAACATTGAGTATAGATTTAAGTGTCAGAGAGTCGTTTCTGAAAGCATTTGTATGGAGTCTAGTCATGTATGGAAGTGAAACATGGACAATAAATAGTTTGGACAAGAAGAGAATAGAAGCTTTCAAAATGTGGTACTACAGAAGAATGCTGAAGATTAGATGTGTAGATCACATAACTAATGAGGAGGTATTGAATAGGATTGGTGAGGAGTTTGTGGCACAACTTGACAAGAAGAAGGGACCGGTTGGTAGTACATGTTCTGAGGCATCAAGGGATCACCAGTTTAGTATTGGAGGGCAGCGTGGAGGATAAAAACCGTAGAGGGAGACCAAGAGATGAATACACTAAGCAGATTCAGAAGGATGTAGGATGCAGTAAGTACTGGGAGATGAAGAAGCTTGCAGAGGATAGAGTAGCATGGAGAGCTGCATAAAATCAGTCTCAGGACTGAAGACCACAACAACAACAACAACAACATATTGTGAATAATCATTAATAAACGCAAGAAAATAATAACTCCCATGATGGTTTCACACTCCATCAGGCACATATATCTGTATGGATTAACTGTAAGACCTTTTACTAGTCTTATAGGGTAGCCAGGCTTTGTTTCCTTTTATGTATAGCTGACAAGAGTCCTTCGATACAATATAATTCTGTATTCCATTTGCCATATCCCTTATTAAAGACATTGTCTTTCTATTTGGGTGTCCAAGTCTGCAGTGCCATAAAAAACATTTCACTAAGTATACTGAATGACTAACATTCCTATGTTTCTGTCAGTGGTATCCAACTTAAAAATACCCCTTTAGTTACTTGCTGTAGTTATAACTTTACCATTTTTGGTGATTACTCTTGCTTTGTGCATGTCAAAAATGGCTGTATTACCCTTCTTGACAATTTCCCCTACAAACAGTATGTCAGTTGCAACATTTTTTACATAATAAACATCATGTGCTGTATGCATTTTGGGTTCACTATTTACACTTACATGTAGGTCTAGTTACCCAGCTAAGTGACACTGGAGCTTGCTGTCATCAACAGTAGATATTCCCATATGAGTTTTAACTTTAACAATACAAAGAAGAGATTTGTCTTTAACAATAAGAACAAATGCAGCTGAGTCTAAAATCCATTCCAGTTGACAATTACCCACATCGCCAAAAGAATAGAAACATGAGAGTGCCTTACCTTTTTTATTGGTCCCTCTCTTTGGGCTATCAGCAACACACCTCTTCTGCTGCGTGTCTGACCTTGGGTTTACTTTTTCTATGTACTGAGATGCAATATGCCCCTTCTTCTGACATCTATAGCACCTCACTGATTTCTTCCTTTTGTTTTTTTGACTAAAGAGCAGATGCAGTTTCCTTCTCCAATACATGACAGCTTGAAGTACTCTTTACATCCGGTAGGATTTTCACTTTAACACTGTGGCCCATGATCGGTATACCTGAGCTTTCCAACCCCATAATCATAGGCGCATACCTTCCGAGCAGTCCTGCCAACAGTAGTGTCCACATTCATTCGTCAGCGATCTCAAACCCAATGTTTCTCAGTCGGTTCGACGCAGCTATTATTTTATTGACGTATTTGTCTACAATCTTGGATTTGTCCAGCTGAGTGATAATTAATCCACGTAATAATCCTACTTTCTTTGTAAGACCTCCATCCTCAAATGCACCTCGTAATTTGTCCCAGACTTCTTTCACTGTCGCTGCTTTTTCAACGTGAACATAATTCACTGGGTCAAATAGTAATGTCGACTTCGATTTTGCTTTCCTACCCTTACTTGAATAATTCTTATCTGTGGATTTCATTGTGCCATTCATCACATTCCCATAGGTCGTCCAAACGTAAATACACTTCTACTGCAAATTTCCAAGTTGCATAGTTTTCGCGACCCATAAGTCTTTCAATCTGCAGAATTTGAGCTACTCTCATTTTCACGGTAACTGTGATCTTTCTTTGCGTAAAGAGCAATACCGAAGAATTATACAAAACAGTTGCGTTCGTCTTGTAAGAATAACTCGTACTTGACGCAAGTGCACTACTTTTAACATTTCAAATACTTTCTCACTATTATATTACGTAGATATTTATTCCAAATACATCGCTGGGCCCATAGCCTATTAGAGTAGACACAGTTGAATAAATAATAGTGAGTAAAAGACATTTAGTGCCAGAAACTACACTCCTGGAAATTGAAATAAGAACACCGTGAATTCATTGTCCCAGGAAGGGGAAACTTTATTGACACATTCCTGGGGTCAGATACATCACATGATCACACTGACAGAACCACAGGCACATAGACACAGGCAACAGAGCATGCACAATGTCGGCACTAGTACAGTGTATATCCACCTTTCGCAGCAATGCAGGCTGCTATTCTCCCATGGAGACGATCGTAGAGATGCTGGATGTAGTCCTGTGAAACGGCTTGCCATGCCATTTCCACCTGGCGCCTCAGTTGGACCAGCGTTCGTGCTGGACGTGCAGACCGCGTGAGACGACGCTTCATCCAGTCACAAACATGCTCAATGGGGAACAGATCCGGTGATCTTGCTGGCCAGGGTAGTTGACTGACACCTTCTAGAGCACGTTGGGTGGCACGGGATACATATGGACGTGCAATGTCCTGTTGGAACAGCAAGTTCCCTTGCCGGTCTAGGAATGGTAGAACGATGGGTTCGATGACGGTTTGGATGTACCGTGCACTATTCAGTGTCCCCTCGACGATCACCAGAGGTGTATGGCCAGTGTAGGAGATCGCTCCCCACACCATGATGCCGGGTGTTGGCCCTGTGTGCCTCGGTCGTATGCAGTCCTGATTGTGGCGCTCACCTGCACGACGCCAAACACGCATACGACCATCATTGGCACCAAGGCAGAAGCGAATCTCATCGCTGAAGACGACACGTCTCCATTCGTCCCTCCATTCACGCCTGTCGCGACACCACTGGAGGCGGGCTGCACGATGTTGGGGCGTGAGCGGAAGACGGCCTAACGGTGTGCGGGACCGTAGCCCAGCTTCATGGAGACGGTTGCGAATGGTCCTCGCCGATACCCCAGGAGCAACAGTGTCCCTAATTTGCTGGGAAGTGGCGGTGCGGTCCCCTACGGCACTGCGTAGGATCCTACGGTCTTGGCGTGCATCCGTGCGTCACTGCGGTCCGGTCCGGTCCCAGGTCGACGGGCACGTGCACCTTCCGCCGACCACTGGAGACAACATCGATGTACTGTGGAGACCTCACGCCCCACGTGTTGAGCAATTCGGCGGTACGTCCACCCGGCCTCCCGCATACCCACTATACGCCCTCGCTCAAAGTCCGTCAACTGCACATACAGTTCACGTCCACGCTGTCGCGGCATGCTACCAGTGTTAAAGACTGCGATGGAACTCCGTATGCCACGGCAAACTGGCTGACACTGACGGCGGCGGTGCACAAATGCTGCGCAGCTAGCGCCATTCGACGGCCAACACCGCGGTTCCTGGTGTGTCCGCTGTGCCGTGCGTGTGATCATTGCTTGTACAGCCCTCTCGCAGTGTCCGGAGCAAGTATGGTGGGTCTGACACACCGTTGTCAATGTGTTCTTTTTTCCATTTCCAGGAGTGTATATTTGCACTTGCGTGTAAAATAAATCGAACACAACAACCAAGGAACATTACATTACACACACCAAACTCAGAGCGTGCAGTATCACCAGAGAGGTCTATTATATTCCACATGATGCACTTTGACGCCGTCTCACACGAAATATATTGTCCACACAATTCCGACACTATGAACGCATATGTAGATCACAGCAGACTCACAAAGAGAATTTTTGATGTAGTTAACAGCTCAAGCAAAAAAAAAGTGAAGAAACAGAAGGAGAACTAAAATAAGCACAAATACCAAATCCGTACGAAATGATAAAGGAAGGAGACGAACTCAGAAACAAAATTACGAACACGAACTCTGAAGAAAAGACACGAAGAAAAGATGGAAAATATAGACACAGCCAAGGAAACATGACCACAGTCAAAGAATGAAGAGATTTTGAGAAGAGTAAAAGAAGAAGGAAAGAAGAAAAACTGAATGATCAAGTAACATTCAAGTCTTGAGAGCAAATATGTGAAATAATAAAGAGACCATCTTTTCCACTATAGATAGGCATGGAAGTACATATACTTTCTTCAAGTTTCACATTGTGTATGGTATATCCAAATTTTACATGGATGAAAAAGTATATGATGAGTATATATTTGATTTTAATAAGTACATAGCAATGATAATCTTATATACTAGTAATTAGGTACTAATTTGGTGGTTTAAATAATACAGTAAGCTGAAAACCTGTGCAACGAAATGGGTAGTTAAAAGAAAATTTAGTTTCCTCTGAAGTAAGAATACTTACATACTTGGTTGCCCTGTTTCCCATAGATGCAATTCGAGTATTCGTTTGACTCCTGCGCCGTGAAACATACCATATTGAGAATTTGAGAAACATGAAACGGGAAACGTGGGGGAGCCGCGCTCTGCTCTTTAGTTTTCAGAGAAAGTAGACATATTTGCACTGTCAGAACATCTCCACCCTAGCCCTCAGCTCTAAAAAGTTTTTGTAATATGTCGATGTATGTGGAAGGAATTTAACATCTTTGGAATTCATACGGCAAAGGAACTACGTTGTTTGTTTTTGCGGCATGCGGAAAGTGCGCGGCGATGTCTGAGTGACGGAAGATGTTAAAGAGTCGAAAATCTGCGAAAGACAAACAGAATAAGTAATGGCAACCCTAAGAAAATCTGTGAAACTGAAAGAACTGGATTCCAAAACATCGAATGATTTGCAAGACGCTCATCTATCTGCTAAAACATACGAGAAAGGTGTTAATTCCTCTAATCTGAAATGTTCGCAAACGTCTCCCGTAGAGAAATTTTCAGATGATGGCACATTGACGTTTTTCTGGTATGTGCTTTCATTTTAAATGTACCAGTATAAACTGAATGAGCGGTTGTGGCTATTCACATTTTCACAATAAACTGCGTTAGCCTCCCTGTTGGGGTATTTCGATCACTGTCTGCTGTTAAACGAATTTTAGACTCAGTGGAATGTGGCAGTTGGGTCGCCCTAGCGTTGTTTGTTATGGTGTCATTCTATCTGTTATGAGTGTTATACTGCATTACACAGTTCGTTTTTCTGCTTTTGTTGTGTACGTAACACGGTGGAGGTTAATCCGCTCCTCTCCCGGCCACTATCCACATCACTGGTATCTAATTGTACTTTCTTAACTCGAAGCAAGTTTTCATTGGTGTTATTCGTTTATTACAACGAACGCACTTGCTAGAAAGTTTATCAACAAAATTTCAAGAACCAGCTGTAAGTTATTACTCAAGGAATATACTGAAACCCCATACATATCGCTCACATGGTAGCTGTAAATATAAGATTAGAATAATCACTGCACGCACAGAGGCATTCAAACAATTATTCTTCCTGCGCTCCACATGTGAGTGGAACAGGAAGAAACCCTAATAACAGGTGCAATGGGAAGTGTCCTCTGCTATGCAGCACACAGTAGGTCGCAGAGTGTAGATGTAGATTCAGGTTTCTTTCATAAGAATCCCTGCTTCATCGGCATTCACACGTCCACATATGAATATGGATTTTTCCATTATTTAGATAAATTGTATTGGATTTGTAAATGACTAAGAACACTATCAATACAGTATTAAACCTTGATACTCCTTTTTTTGCGTTGTGTAGCAAGAGTGAGAAAATTTCAGGATCTTCAAAACTGAGTGTTTGTATCAGCCCTTGTACAATGAGGAGCAGTAATGGGCTCAAATTGAACTGTGTGTCAGCAGATAGCTTCTGTTTGTAAAATGACCAGCTTTGGGGAAGGAAGAGTGGCATGCACCTTTTAGAAGTGCAAATAAATGCTTTTGCTACTGTAATACCACAACTCCTACAATATTTGTTCATCCAATGTTTACAGCAATCTGATTAGCCTTGTGCTGGCAATATCTTATGTTTATGTGCTGTAGTCTTTTTCTCAATGTTGCTATTGATCCTTCATACCTGGTGTTGTAATTGGGTTACATACTATGAAGTTGCACATTTTCCTCGACAGACTTTTTTTAAAGGAAAAGTCTCATGTGCCCCTAGTCAAATGAAAACCACCTTTACAGTTGATTGCTGTGGGCTTTCTGTCTGTTGGACTGTGCTTATTCACATTTAATGACAGGATAGGTAGGTGCGTGCCTTTGTTACTCATGTGGATATCCGGATGTTCCCAAAACTTGGCTCAAGGAAGGCTAATAAAATTACTATGTACACTTAAGGCAGATGCAGCTTTAACTCATAAACAAAATTCCACTTTACCTCTTGAATAAAATGTCTATCTTTATAGAAGAAAAATATTCTTCATGACATATGCCTCAGCTTTATAAAGCACCAAAAGTAAATTCCTTTTGCAAGAAACACTACTGATCTTATGTTGAATACAGTCTATTTCCTATATTTTGAAGACACTCTCTTAAAGGTTCCCTGAATTTGTTTGCTTAAAATTTCAGAAAAATACGTTTAGGAATACCTCATAGCCTCCATAAAGCATGAGGGAGAGTGAGTTATTGAGCTATTTATTTTCGCTGTATAATGACGGCACATCAAATATCACTGAAAGATGCGCTCTGGATGAACAAACAAACAAATGTAATCTGATTGAAGCTTTCTTGCTGATAAAACTGCTATATGGACTGCATAATAGTTGTAAATGTCAGTAATACTAAGTACTTATTCCACAGCTGAAGACCATACAGTATTTGATGTATGTCAGAATTTTCCACATACTTTCAACTGTGCTTTCATTGCAGTTGTTACTGAAGGTTGGTTTGTACACCACAAAGCTGTACTAGGCACAGCCTTATTTTAAATGGTGTCGCATTGCCCTTGTTCATCTTGTGGGTGGATTTGCCAATTCAGTTACTTTGACCTACTGTTTAATACGGATTATTTATTAGTTTATTGTTTGTTTTATTTATTTATTCATCCATCATAGTCCATTTTCATGATGACACCAATGGACCACCTGTTGGACTCTCAAATGGAGCAAGGAAAAAACCACTCTCTAAATATGCCTGCACGAGTTACTTTACCTTTGTGGACCCTACACAAAATCCCTCCAGGGATTCCAATTTGAGTTCATGAAACAACTCCATAATACTCACATGCTGATTGGACCTGTTGGTAATGATAACAACCTCTTAATTGCTCAGTGTCTTCCTTCAGTCCACTCTGGTGAGGATCCCAAACTCTCAAGCAGTACTCAAGAAATGGTTGAACTACTGTCCTATATCTGTTCTCCTTTGTAGACGAGTTACACATTCCTAAAAGAAACCGAAGTTGACCATTTGCTTACTGTACAACTGGTCTTAACTGTGTGTTTCATTTCATATCACTTGGCAACATTATGCCTTGATATTTAATCAGCACGATGTGTCAAGCAGCACACCACTAATTCTGTATTTGAACAATACAGGATTGTTTTTCCTACTCATCTGTGTTAACTTGCATTTTTCTACATTCAGAGCTAGCTGCCTTTCACTACACCAAATAGAAATTCTCTCCAGTCATCCTCTATTGTTCCAGAGTCACCAATACCTCCCTCTTTATATTACAGCATCAGCAGCAAACGGTCACAAGTTGCTGCATGTTCCTTCCATCAGATCATTTATATATATAGAGAACAAGAGAATATGACTCTGCCTGTTGCCCTTCGTCCATAATTCATAGGATATAATATGAGAAAAGGGCAAGTTGATTTTTGTACTAGTGTTACTTTCCACAACAACAATGACAACAACTACTACAACTGAATATCACATTAGTAATACAATTACCTCTACTATGATTACATATGATAATCTTATGGATGCTGACAGTTAAATAGAGTATTGTCATGTGTAGGTTAATTACTTCTCTTGACTGTATCAACTACTATAAGATTGAGGGTATCAAAGTTCTCTTCTAGTGCAGTTATGTCATAAACAGTTTTACCTCTTAAAGCTTACTTAGTAGTCCTTGTTATGTCTTCCAGCTAACATTTTCATAAGACATGATATGGTGTGCCAGTTTCGCTTTCTTGTTTCACAATATCTGTAAATACGCAGCAGTACCTGCTTGACTCTGTATTTAGTTTTTCATTTTGGACTGTCTCTTCCACAGCTGGTCATTGCTCTCAGACCAGTTCTGTTCATGTATGTGGGATATGGCTTGTATGCAGTAAGGTAGTGAACCAGTCCTCTATTATGCTTGAGATGTGTTTTATGAAGCCTTTCATTTACTTCAGCAAGAAACTGAAACGTTCTCATTCTTGCGTCTCAGGAATTACACCTCTGCTAACATTCTAAAAATTCTGAATTCCTTATTACTAAAAGATCTGTTGATGATTCTCTAATTCCTCACTGTTCTTTCTCATATTAGCAGCAAATCTGCTTACTCACAGCTTGTGTGCCCAAACAGTGGCACTGTAACCCACAGTTGCAAATGGAACCACCTTTGTCCTGTACTAATAATTTTATTCATTATCCTACCTTGCAGCTACTTCTTGTGCATGGTTCCAAGGAATTTGCTATAATTACTTTTTTGTGAATCCTGACAATTTGGATACACGAAGTACCCACACCATTGGCATATAGTACAACTCCTAACAGATCCTGACTGAGCTTAGTTGACATTTAGCAAGACTCCAAACTATGGTACATTTTGCAATTTTCATGTGTATTAGTAATTGATCAAGATGAAAGAAGTGAGAAGAGCCAGGAAAAATCCTAGCCAGTAATTACTTTGATGAGGAGAGACTCTTAGTACTGCTGGAACACGTATAAAAATACAGGAAACTATCCTAGCATACATCGTTATTAGTTTCTTTTGGAGGGAGAGCAAGAGGGTAGGGAAGATTAAGAATGAAGAGCAGCTCACAGAGACCCCAGGCTGCTGGTGTCAGCTGCTATCATTGTGGATCTGAGAGAGACTTTTTTTTACCCTTCCCTCCCAACACTCATTTTTCGCCAAGTAAAGAACTGGAATGGTTGCTTATACTTTTAAATATGTATGTCAGCTGCATTAAGAATTTGCCCTCTTGAAGATAAGTTTTGGCAAGCAATTATTTCAGAATTTTGTAGTTTTCTCGAGTGAATTTAACTTTTGATAATGAGAAAAAGTAGAATTAATCAGAAACTAAATGCTCTGATTTCTAGGTCTGTAGGTTGACACTTATCCTCTCATGCATGGAGCCACACCAGGAGCATCACAATGTCACTAGAGAACTTATAAATAACTGTGTTGGTCCACTGACTAATGGCTTAATTAAAACATTGATACATTAAAAGTGCGTGTAACCAAACTCCAGCAAGATCACTATGTGAAAAGACACTATAGCTTAGACAGTAGGCTTGCATTGGGGAAGACTGATTCAAATGATCATACAGCCATATAGGTATAGATTTTCCTTGATTTCCCAAAATCAAGCCTATAAAGGCGAAGTCTGATTGGTTCCTTTTAAAAGGATATGGTTGAGTACCTTCCACATTTTCTGTTAGTTTGAACTTACATTTCATCTTCTACTGTTTTATTGTTGCCAGGACATGAAACCCATCTTCCTTCCAGCAAAATTTAATAGTCTAGTGTCTGTAAACTCCTAAACAGACACAAAGGAAGTGTTTATTAGGTATTTGGCTCTTTTGTTTCTGAACACAGGATGACTGTAGAGCTCACTGGACAATAAGTCAATAAATATAAATAAAATTAGTTCATATCTAGATTAAACACTGATAACTAGAAATCTCAGTCAAAACTGTGTTAAGCAGGAAGACTATGAGCAAGAATAAAAATTCTGTTGGGAAGTGGCATATATGCAGGAACAATTGTCAGTTTTTTATGCAGAGCTAAGATATTTTCCACATTCATTTACCTTTTTTAATAAGCTTTATGGGTTTTTGAGGGATACTATGTTGGGGGGCCACCTTTGCTTATTAAATACTGTTCAATTTCAACATTTGTCTAATGGTGAAACTAGGTTGACACTACTTGCTAGTACTAAATTTCTACCATTCTTCATGTGGAAAAGAGAGAGAGTTATGAGTATGTAGCCTAAAAAGGCTTTTGGCAACAATTAGAAAATATATGAATGTTGCACCTTCACTATTTTTTCTTTCATTTGCACTTAGAGTTCCACAAGTGTCTTCGTGAAGCAGTCTCTATTGGTTACTTTTGTAAAGTATAATAACAATCAACCGCAACAAGTGCTAATCTATTTATATTAATAGTTATGGGAATTCCCTCATTACACCCTCACTCCCCCCCCCCCCCCCTTTGCCCAAACATGCATGCAAAAGAACAGCTATTTGAAAAAAGGCACCACACTTCCTGTTGCACTACTCACCTACTTCTTTTTGTATAAGGGCCAGTCAAATGAAAATGAGGTAAATGGAAAAAGTAATTAAACAGAAGTAATTGCTGTAGCTGTTAATATACTTTTCCCATTGTGAGGCAAGGTAGTCTATGCCTTGATGACAAAATATTTTCAGTTGCCTATGGATCCATGATTGTACTCAGGCTTGCTCATTTTCACCTGAAGCAAATTGACATCCAAGAATGTCTTTCTTCAGGCCTCCAAAAATATGGGCATTGCGTAGGATGAGCTCAGGACTGTAAGGTGGATGTGTAAGGGCTTCCCAGCAAAACTTCTGTAATGTAGCTTAAACAACAGGCACATCAGCTCCAGCAAAATCATGATGACCTCTTCTTTGATTGCAAAGGCGTGCTGCTCATTGACACTCTGGAACAAGGCAGCAAAATTAACACACAGTAATATGTGGACTCTTTGTAAAAGTTGAAGCATTCCATCAAGTCCAAAGGCCCACCGATGCTGATGGATGGCATCATTCTGTTGCAGGATAATTTCCACTCACTTGTTTCCAAGGTTATTTCGATTAAACTGCAGAAATTTCAGTGGGAAACTCGTAACACGTCCTCCATATAGTCCCAATCTCTCCCCATGCAATTTCTGTATTTTTGGAGCCTTGAAGAAAGGCATTTATGGCCGTGGACTTGCTTTGACCAAAGAGGTGCACATTTACGCGCAATCATGGTTCTGTAGGCAATCACATACGTTTGTCCATGAAGGCATTGACTATCTTGTCTCACAGTGGGATAGTCGTATTAACAATTGTGTAATTACTTTAACATAATAAACAGTTTACTTACTTTTTCCATTTGTCATTTTCATTTAACTACCCATGATATAATACTTCAACTAAGCTTTTGTGTAACTGAACTTTTCATGGAATACTATACACTATCTATATGTTAAAATCTGTTGAATATTAGCTTTAATGTTAATTCTAAATTCAAAAAAATTCTGATGAGGTATAAAATGAGGGTCTAATAAGTCACTTGTGTACTTCAGGTTTGAATGTGTAAGGATTTTTAAGTTCCTGTTAGATGTCTGCAAGTAATCTGATAAGTACCTTAGCTTCAAAATATAAACTAGTCTGTACATTAGACAGGGGCTGCAACAATCTGTATGGAAATTACTTTTACTGTTATGATTGTAAATTCACTGTTCATTTTAAATTCACTATTGTTAGTTAGCATCAGTGAATAAATGTGTTAACACAGAAGTGTAAAATTGCTATGTCCATGTTGACACTGCTGTAAGATGTTCTGTAATCAACTTCCACTATTTCATAATCAATTTTTGCGAAACACAAATAACAAGCTTACCCCATGACATCTGCCCTTTCTGTCTGTCTTGCACATTGTTTTCATTACGCTTATAAAACACTGTTCAGTTAATTTGTCGTTATTAAGTGCTGATTATTTAAGGCCTTCATTTTCATAACAACCTGGTATTGTGAATCATTTCGTGGGACTCACTGGGGGATATGTGTTTGATGTGAGAAACAATAAAAAATGCACATTTTATTTAGGGGCATTACAATAGTCTGACTTTGTGAAAAATTACAACAGTACAGTGCTGATATTAATTTATTAGTACCTAATATGACTATTTTGACATTTTGAAAGTAGTTGCACAACAGAATGTTCCATATAATGATTAAAATTCTTCTGCGTATTATGCTATGTCATTGCTAAAAAAACTAACAACAACAATAATAAACTAAAACCGATGTTTCACCCAAGTTGCAATGGCCTTCCTTAGGGCACAACTGGTTTTGCATGGGGATAGTTGCTTCTATTTATTACAGACTATCGTTGTCTGATGTCACTGTTATAAAACTTTTAATTGGCTCTCTAATATGATTGGCTAGTCATGACATAAGGGAAGATGGAAGGAAAGAGGTTATTCGTGGATGTGCGTGTCATCAACGATTGGTAGCTGTCCGCCTATCAGCGTTCGTCTTCTGGTTGGCAAGCTTACCTCCTGGAGTGTGCGGAAGTGGACTGACAGTTGCTCTACAGCTGTTTGTGCAGATACGTTCTTGTCCCATGTAGCTTCTGCCCTGCGACTGCTCGCGGCTCGTTGGACTGGGGTGGCCGGCAGCCAGGACGCCGGGTATTTGTAGCCATCTTCTCTGTTGATGTTGTCAGGCTGCTTAATAATTTCGATCATCTCCTGTATTTTGCTCTCACACATCCACGATTCTTTCGCCAGTATTCGGGCTTCCTGGAACCTGATAGGTTGTCCACAGTCACAGTGGTGTTCCGCTATCGCCGATTTATTATGTTGTTGTACTTGTACATAGCGTTCGTGTTCTCCTACTCGTAAGCTGATAGGTCTCCCTGTTTCTCCTATGTAGGTAGCTCCGCACTCACACCATAGTTCGTAAACACCTGCAGTGTTAAGATTGTTGACTACATCCTTAGTGGAACCTATCATTTTGTGGATCCTGTGACTGCCTCGAAAAATCGATTTGAAACCTCGTCGGCTGAGGATGTTGCCTAGCCGTTCACTGATGCCTTTTACATATGGTAAGTGTACCAGTGGAAGCTTCTCTTCTTTGCCTTCCTTTGTGTTCTGCTCCCTTTGGTTTTAGCTACCTTTATTATGATGTTGTCATCATAGTCGTTAGCACGAAATGTGTGTAGTAGCTCCTTCAATTCTTCTTTGATGTTATTTTCCTCATTTATCCGGTAGGCTCGGGCAGTTAATGTATGCAGAACAGAATACTTTTGAGCTGAGTGGTGGTGGCTCTTTGCGTGCAGGTACCAGTTAGTGTGCATGGGTTTCAGGTACACTTTGTGTCCCAGTTTACCTTCGGCAGCTCTGTAAACTTCCACATCCAGCAATGGCAAGGTACCATTGTTTTCAATCTTGTGTGTGAACTTTATATTTTTGTGCAGGCTATTTAAGTGCTGGAGGAAGTATCCCAATTCCTCTTCACTGTGAGGCCAGATAATGAATGTGTCATCCACATATCGTAGCCAACAACTGGGGCGTAACAGAGCAGGAGCCAGGGCCATTTGCTTAAAGGCTTCCATGAAGATGTCCGCAGCTACAGGGGAGAGCGGAGAACCCATTGCCACTCCATCTAACTGTTCATAATATTTTCCCCGCCAGGTGA
This sequence comes from Schistocerca gregaria, assembly GCF_023897955.1. Taxonomy (NCBI): domain Eukaryota; kingdom Metazoa; phylum Arthropoda; class Insecta; order Orthoptera; family Acrididae; genus Schistocerca; species Schistocerca gregaria. Next base: position 443,892,611 of record NC_064923.1, read on the forward strand.
AGTACGTAGATGACAGGCATAAGTGCACCAGATCACAGATATCTGGTGGGATCCAATCCTGTAGAATGCACGCAGTCTCCTCAGTAAGTATGTTAGTGAAGAGAGACTTGATGGCAAAACTGACCATAATGTCTGATGGCTTTATTACCTGTTCCCTAATAAGTTGTATGAAGTGGAAAGAGTCTTTCACATAGGAGACTGTTTGTCCCACAAGGCGGCATAACTTAGGTGCCAGATGTTTCGCAACATAATATGTAGGTGAATCAATTCCATTCACTAAGGGCCTCAGTGGATAACCCTCCTTATGGAGCTTAGGTCCTCCGTAGATTCTAGGAGGAACAGGCACCTTGGTGATTAGTCTCTTGGCTGTGTCAGGATTAATTCTCGAGTCCTTTACGAGGGCCTTCATATTTCTGCCTATCCTCACCGTCGGGTCACTCCTTACTACTCTGTAAATGGGATTGCTTAGTAGTTCGTCCATCTTCTTTTCATATTCAGAAGTGTCCATCAGAACTGTAGCGTTTCCTTTGTCCGCATGTAGGACCACAATATCCTTGTTATTCCTGAGCTCCTTTATGGCCTGTCTTTCTTCACGTGTGATATTGGCTCTGGGTGGTTTTGCTGTTTGTAAAATTCTTACAGTTTCCTGCCTTATCTTTTCTGCTTCAACACGTGGTACTTGGTAGAGTGATGCCTCCACAGATTAAATGATCTCTTCTGCGTGAATCTTTGTGGGCGTAACTGTGAAGTTTAACCATTTGGACAGAATTGATGTCACTGCCTCACTGATGGTCTGTGTCAAGATGTTAACCGTGGTACGAGCTGTATCCAGACTTAGGTGTGAGTGGTGTTTGTTTCCCATTAGCTCCTCAAATTTCTTTTTCTGTCGACTGCTGACCAAGTCCTCCTCCATGCAGGCCTGGTTGTGGGTTATTCGGTCAATGTTATCCCACTCCTTTGCTGATAACGTAGTTGACAGTCATAAATACATGCTGTCCAGTTGCCTGTTGTTGTAGTCTATGAAGCTCTGGAGGTGTTGTATCCTCTCCCTTAATAATGCATGGCTGGCCCGATAGTAAATGGTTCTTGCTCTTCTCGTATCGATTTGAGGCTGTACACTGATGAATTTCGGGATGACATGAAGATCTCTGCACCTTTTAAGGAACGCCAAATCATTCAGCAATTTCACATTCCTCTTCCTCAGCAGCTCCAGTTTCCGTGTGTGTTGGTAGATTTCCTGCCCATACAGGTCATTGATATAAGAACGTAGGCTTCCGTGGCCGGTGTCATAATGATTAAAATCGTTGATGACATGAACATCCATGAATAGCCTCTTTCCTTTCATCTTCCCTTAAGTCATGACTAGCCAATCATATTAGAGGTCCAATTAAAAGTTTTACAACAGCGACGTCAGACATCGATAATCCGTAATAAATTGAAGCACCTATCCCCATGCAAAACCAGTCATGCCCTGAGGAAGGCCGTTGCAATTCGACCGAAGCGTCAGGCTTAGTTTATTATTGTTGTTAGTTTTTTTTAGCAATGACGCGACATAATACCCAGAAGAATTTTAATCATTATGACACTGGCCGCGGAAACCTACGTTCTTATATAAGAATGTTCCTTAATTCATTTTTAAACTCAACTATCTTACCCCCAATATACTCTTATCAGGTTGTTGAATGCATCTGTATTGAGACTTAGCACAGGTTGTTTTGGGTCTTATTGTTATGTTGTTATGAAAAAAGAGAAACAGTTTTGACAATGAATTACATTATTGGACATATCTGGCAAAATAGCTGGTTTATTTATTTTTGTTGTGTGTATACAGGATGTCCTCTTACAAACACCAATTGGAACTCTTAACATACTTCATTTTTCAATGACCAACAACTGTACTCATACATAGCGCAAATGAAATAATGCTTGTCTTTAAGTCTGTTGTATGAGACTTCCAGTTCATATTATGATCCATTTGTAGTCTCAAAAACTGAAAACTGTTTTTCATTTATTTCATAGTTTCAATAAACTAGTTATAGATCCTGCAGGTTTATGAGAGGTACTGAATTGCATGTAGGCTACTGAGTCTTGTCAAAATTTAATGATAAATCCACTTGCCTTGAACCATTTCTCAATGTTTTTAAATATTTATATAGTTACATTTCCACTAAGAGAGCTTATACAATCTTTTATTCCTAAACTTATATTAAAAGGCATCTTCTGACTATATATATATATATTAAAAACAAAGATTCCAAGTGTGTGTGTGTGTGCGCGAGTGTACACCTGTCCTTTTTTTCTCCTAAGGGAAGTCTTTCCGCTCCCGGGATTGGAATGACTCCTTACCCTCTCCCTTAAAACCCACATCCTTTCATTTTTCCCTCTCCTTCCTTCCTTCCTGACGAAGCAACTGCCAGTTGCGAAAGCTCGTAATTCTGTGTGTGTGTGTTTGTGTGTTTCGTTCATGTGCCTGTCTGCCGGCGCTTTCCTGCTTGGTAAGTCTTGGAATCTTTGTTTTTAATATATTTTTCCCATGTGGAAGTTTCTTTCTGTTATATATATATATATATATATATATATATATATATTAAAAACAAAGATTCCAAGACTTACCAAGCGGGAAAGCGCCGGCAGACAGGCACAATGAACAAAACACACAAACACACACACAGAATTACTAGCTTTCGCAACCGACAGTTGCTTCTTCAGGAAGGAGAGGGAAAGACGAAAGGATGTCTGCCGGCGCTTTCCCACTTGGTAAGTCTTGGAATCTTTGTTTTTAATATATATATATGTGTGTGTGTTATTTATTTGTGTCAGTGATAAATGTTCTTGAATGTTTTATTCTTTATCTTATGTTCACAGGAGAGCGCATACACTTACTGTTCTTTTTATTTTTATCTGCTCATTGGTTTATGTGGCTGTGTTTGAGCCTGTTTCCAATGATACAACATACAACACCAAAAGGTAAGATATTCTTACTAGTCTATGAATTCTTTGTTTCAACAATAATAATTGTTACTACACTAGTTATGTTTCGAATTTTCTAAAATTGGTGTACAACAGCATACTAGATAAGCAGTCAGATGTAAGTAGTTTACTGCTGCAGGTACATGAGAGTGAAAGGTGTGTTAAATTATTATAAAAATGATGAAACCTCTAAGGTTTTCTTGGTGTGATTGATAAATGGTGTGCTATTAATGTATCTTTCAGAATAATTATACAAGAGACAATAAGTATGATTATAATTCGAATTTTAGTTGTTCATGACTTCAATATGGATATAAGAGAAACACACTGAAAATGCAGAAAACCATTATATTTCTCATAAGATAATTAATCTTATGTTAACTTCATGCTTTATTTTTGTTTATAAGATATGTGTTCAATTTGGTTGTAACATCAAAATTGTAGTAAATGGGGAATTACAGTTTCGATTTCATTGGATTGTGATGTGAACTAACTTGCATCAGATTTTCCTGTAACTGAGGTGCATTGACCAGTTCCATTACAAGATGCAAGGAACGTAAGTGACACACCTGCTTAAAACAGCCAAATAAGTTATCTGTTGCCAAATCTGCCTCAAATCTAATCAAGAAGCAAAATGTGAGAACAGTATTGTAGTGAAAATGCCAATCTTTTGGGACAGCATAATTAAGGAGTGTACCAGAATAAAGATTTCAAAAAACTCAATGCACAAGGATGGAGGTTTCAATTTAAACAAGGCACTCAATTTACTAAGATCTCACTGGCCATTGCATGCGCCAGAGCTGCAAAACGCTAAGAAAATTTGTATTTCGTGGAATATCTGTGTGGGCTCTAGAAAACAAAAAAAAACATCATAGGACATAGTGGGCATCATGAATCGAACTCAAGTATAAATAGTGATGCAAGACCAACAATAGTTCACAGTGTGGTTGTAGACCAGGCAGTGAGTTCACATAACAGCAGCCGGCGGGGATGGCCGAGCGGTTCTAGGCGCTACAGTCTGGAACCGCGCGTCCGCTATGGTCGCAGGTTCGAATCCTGCCTCGGGCATGGATGTGTGTGATGTCCTTAGGTTAGTTAGGTTTAATTAGTTCTATGTTCTAGGCGACTGATGTCCTCAGACGTTAAGTCCCATAGTGCTCAGAGCCATTTTCACATAACAGCAAAACTTGCAGCACCTGCTGAAGATGACTAGGTTGGTGGTCAAAATATTGTGCAAAAAATGTAAACAACTACTCACAGACTAGCTGGAAGCACACCATTAATCACAAATGGAATTTTAAACTGCCTTTAGTTTGGGTGCTGTGCTTCTTGATTTATAATTACTGGTTCATCATTTAATGAAGACGAAGACAAGAAAAATGGATGAAAAATTTTGATGTTTAGGTTTTAATTGCTGCATGCAATGTGTCCTAGTTGTTGTTGTTGTTGTTGTTGTTGTGGTCTTCAGTCCTGAGACTGTGCACGCTTCTTCATCTCCCAGTACCTACTGCAGACTACATCCTTCTGAATCTATTTAGTGTATTCATCTCTTGGTCTCCCTCCACGTTGCCCTGCCCTCCAATACTAAGTTGGTGATCCATTGGTGCATCAGAACATGTCCTACCAACCGATTCCTTCTTCTAGTCAAGTTGTGCCACAAACTCCTATTCTCCCCAATTCTATTCAATACTTCTTCATTAGTTATGTGATCTACCCATCTAATCTTCAGCATTCTTCTGTAGCACCACATTTTGAAAGATTATATTCTCTTCCTGTCCAAACTATTTATCGTCCATGTTTCACTTCCATACATGGCTACACTCCATGCAAATACTTTCAGAAATGACTTCCTGACACTTAAATCTATACTCGATGTTAACAAATTTCTCTTCTTCAGAAGCGCTTTCCTTGCCATTGCCAGTCTAAATTTTATATCTTCTCTACTTTGACCATCATCAGTTAATTTGCTCCGCAAATAGCAAAACTCCTTTACTACTTTAAGTGTCTCATTTCCTAATCTAATTCCCTCAGCATCATCCGACCTAATTAGACTACATTCCATTATCTTCGTTTTGCTGTTGTTGATGTTCATCTTATGTCCTCCTTTCAAGACACTGTCCATTCCGTTCAACTGCTCTTCCAAGTCCTTTGCTGTCTCTGATAAAATTACAATGTCATCGGCGAACCTCAAAGTTTTTATTTCTTCTCCATGGATTTTAATACCTACTCCGATTTTTTCTTTTGTTTCCTTTACTGCTTGCTCAACATACAGATTGAATAACATCGTGGAGAGGCTACAACCCTCCCTTCCCAACTGCTGCTTTCCTTTCATGCCATCTGGTTTCTGTACAAACTGTAAATAGCCTTTCGCTCCATGTATTTTACCCCTGCTACCTTTAGAATTTGAAAGACAGTATTCCAGTCAACATTGTCAAAAGCTTTCTCTGAGTCTACAAATGCTAGAAATGTAGGTTTGTCTTTCCTTAATCTTTCTTCTAAGACAATTCGTAAAGTCAGTATTGCCTCACTTGTTCCAATATTTCTACCGAATCCAAACTGATCTTCCCTGAGATCAGCTTCTACCAGTTTTTCCATTCGTCTGTAAAGAATTCGTGTTAGTATTTTGCAGCTGTGACTTATTAAACTGATAGTTCGGTAATTTTCACATCTGTCAACACCTGCTTTCTTTGGGATTGGAATTATTATATTCTTCTTGAAGTCCGAGGGTATTACGCCTGTCTCATACATTTTGCTCACCAGATGGTAGAGTTTTGTCAGGACTGGCTCTCCCAGTGCCATCAGTAGTTCTAATGGAATGTCGTCTACTCCTGGGGCCTTCGTTTCTTTCAGTGCTCTGTCAAACTCTTCACGCACTATTGTATCTCCCATTTCATCTTCATCTACATCCTCATCCATTTCCATTATATTGCCATCAAGTACATCGCCCTTGTATAGACCCTCTATATACTCCTTCCACCTTTCTGCTTTCCCTTCTTTGCTTAGAACTGGGTTTCCATCTCAGCTCTTGATATTAATACAAGTGGTTCTCTTTTCTCCAAAGGTCTCTTTAATTTTCCTGTAGGCAGTATCTATCGTACCCCCTAGTGATATATGACTGTAAATCCTTACATTTGCCCTCTTAGCCATCCCTGCTTAGCCATTTTGCGGCTTCGTGTCGATCTCATTTTTGAGACTTTTGTATTCCTTTTTGCCTGCTTCATTTACTGCATTTTTATATTTTCTCCTTTCATCAATCAAATTAAATATTTCTTCTGTTACCCAAGGATTTCTACTAGCCCTCGTCTTTTTAGCTACTTGATCCTCTGCTGTCTTCACTACTTCATCCCTCAGAGCTACCCATTCTTCTTCTACTGTATTTCTTTCTCCCATTCCTGTCAATTGTTCCCTTATGCTCTCCCTGAAACTCTGTACAACCTGTGGTTCTTTCAGTTTATCCCAGTCCCATCTCCTTCAATTCCCACCTTTTTGCAGTTTCTTCAGTTTTAATCTACAGTTCATAACCAATAGATTGTGGTCAGAGTCCACATCTGCCCCTGGAAATGTCTTACAATTTAAAACCTGGTTCCTAAACCTCTGTCTTACCCATTATGTAATCTATCTGATACCTTCTAGTATCTCCAGGATTCTTCCATGTATACAACCTTCTTTCATGGTTCTTGAACCAAGTGTTAGCTATGATTAAGTTATGCTCTGTGCAAAACTCTACCAGGCAGCTTCCTCTTTCATTTCATAGCCGCAATCCATATTCACCTACTATTTCCTTCTCTCCCTTTTCCTACTCTCGAATTCCAGTCACCCATGGCTATTAAATTTTTGTCTCCCTTCACTACCTGAATAATTTCTTTTATCTCATCATACATTTCATCAATTTCATCATCATCTGCAGAGCTAGTTGGCATATAAACTTGTATTACTGTAGTAGGCATGGGCTTTGTGTCTATCTTGGCCACAATAATGTGTTCACTATACTGTTTGTAGTAACTTACCCGTGCTCCTTTTTTTTTAAATTAATTATTAAATCTACTCCTGCATTACCCCTATTTTATTTTGTATTTATAACCCTGTAGTCACCTGACCAGAAGTCTTGTTCCTCCTGCCACCGAACTTCACTAATTCCCACTATATCTAACTTTAACCTATCCATTTCCCTTTTTAAATTTTCTAACGTACCTGCCTGATTAAGGGATCTGATATTCCATGCTCCGATCCGTAGAAGGCCAGTTTTCTTTTTCCTATCTTATTAATCTTCAGTAATTTGTCACTCACTTAAGTACTTAGTGGGGGTGACACTATTTCTTTTTCAACTGTTGAACATTTAATATTCAGATGTATTGTATGGAGTGTAGCCATGTATGGAAGTGAACCATGGACGATAAATAGTTTGGACAAGAAGAGAATAGAAGCTTTCAAAATGTGTTGCTACAGAACAATGCTGAAGATTAGATGGGTAGATCACATAACTAATGAGGAAGTATTGAATCGGATCGGGGAGAAGAGAAGTTTGTGGCACAAATTGACCAGAAGAAGGGATCGGTTGGTAGGACATGTTCTGAGGCATCAAGGGATCACCAATTTAGTATTGGAGGGCAGCGTGGAGGGTAAAAATCGTAGAGGGAGACCAAGAGAGACTACACTAAGCAGATTCAGACGGATGTAGGTTGCAGTAGGTCCTGGGAGATGAAGAAGCATGACAGCTAACTTATGTTCACAACCTGACATAAGCTTCAGTGCGCACAATAAAAATTTCTACATGTGATCCAGAGTGCCTTGGTGCAGCTCCATTGAAGATCACTGTCCATCATTGTTATTAAAATACCTACAATACAGTCACAAAGGCAGAACGTTCTTAGTTTGTTTACTCCGAAAAAATTTATACCTGTGATGTCAGTCTGTGTGCTGCCACATGTATGGAAATTACTTGGGAGTGGCTTATTTGTGAATGCTCCTCAAGCATTATGGACTATTCAGGGACCATTTCCCTGCCATATAATGCAAACTCTAATGGAAGAGGCAAAATAAAATAAAATAGATGCATTGCCCTAGCAATCCCAGTTTTCTTTTCAGTTTTTCAAAAATATCTAAATTTTTGAAAATTTACAGGAAATATTCCTTGCATGAAAGAAATCACCCCCCAAACTAACTGTAAGTCCCCCCAACCCCTTACACATACAAACTAACTAAGAAGCGATTTTAGATGATATTTTTTCTTGTCATGCTATATTTTTTCCTCCTACATGTACAGTGAAGTGGTGGTGGCTGTGGCAGTGGTAGGAGTACTAGTAGTTTCTGCATGGCTCAGTAATATCACTGTGGTCCTTTATTTATCATTATGACATGGCAAATGAATATTAGTAATGCTATCAATAAGAACAGTAACTTGAAATTAAGGATTTTATTAACACATTACTAACGTTCTTTCAGGGGGATTTTAGCATGTGTGCTTGTTTTCATTCTCCTGGGGGTCACTGTTACCCCGGATGGTGTGTTTCAACGTCCTCACCCTGCTGTCTGGAGGTTCACATTCTGCTGCAGTATTGTTTATGAACTGGGCCTGATATTTATGTTATTTCAGGTATGGTGTTTTAAATGTTATTTTTTCTTGAACTTATCATTTTGTATTTCAATATTGCCTTGGGCTATTATGCAAGTAGTGTGGCGTAGTGGTTGGCATTGCTGGTAGGCATACTTGGGTCACCAGTTCAGACCCAACTGCTGGCAATTATATGTTAGTTAGTATTTATAGTTTCTGAAATGTTCTTGAAATATCTTAATGTTTATATATTCTGAAATATTTGATGTTTGTATAAATACCAGCCTTCTGGAATATTCGATGTTCGTGTAAATAGCTGCACCATTGTCATCGAGCTAGTTCCATTTTGACTTTAGATTGGTGTCAGTGATAAACATGCTTTCAAGTCCAAGGGTACTACTTTGATGTCCTGCCTTTGAGTATGGGCTTGATTGTGGTTTCAGTGTGATATTGTTCGGTGGAGACGCTGGCTATTCTAAAAAACCTCTACCTCACTGTGGCTCCAGTTATGTAGTTTAAAAGCCTTTGCTTACACTGTCAGGTCCCAGAATACAAGAATTAAGACATTCCTAAGATAAAATTACTAAGGAGACAGATGGATTTCGAAACAGCAGTAAGTGAGCTTTTCATCAGGCACCCATCAGTGTTTCCTGGAGATGCTGGTCAGGATCTGATGAAATGGCAGAAGAGATTTGATCAAGTTGCCAAGTGCAATGGGTGAGTGGACAAGATGTGTTTGGCACATGTATACGTTTACTGGAACAGCACACTCCAACAGTAATTAAGCAAAAACGAAGAGAAGCTTATTAGTTGGGACAAATTCCAGGCTGAAATGAAGAAAATATGTGACAACAATCAGCAGAAAGCTCACTTAATGGAAAAAAAATTGAAGCATAGTGCCCAACATTGTGAGGGAACGATACAGACACACATAAACAGTGTTTTGGCCCCATGCCTCATTGTAAATCCAAATATTACAGAAGCTGACCAAATCTCGCACATGATGAAAGAGTTGTAGAAGACATTATTTGATCTCTTTAGGTGAAGTACGCCACTGTGACAGAGGAATTCATCAAGTAGTTCCAGTGACTCAAGGAAATTCAATAGAAAAGAAAGAGCGGCAAGAGATATGACTGATTTACGACTGTTGCCTCTGTTCCAGTTCTGGAAGACCACCCTGATCTCACCTCTTACATACACCAGATGATAAGAGAAGAGGGATGATGTGTTTGCCAGTCAGAAATTTCAGACTGAGTACACAACAGAAAGCAGCCATGCGTGTTGACCCCATACACCATGAGCTAAAAGAGAATCTCAGAGAAGAAGTGTATCAATCTCTGGCACCAGTCTCTAGCTCTAGGTGACTGCATTATGAAGAATGGACTCTGCCAACTTTCAAACACGAACACAGTAACTAACCAGCACAGATCAACCAACTCCTCCACTTAGTACAACACGCACAGACATTTGGAGGACGGGCAACAACATGCCAGTATGTTTTCACTGTGGCATCCTGGCATTCTTTAATGAGTGATATGCTGCAAGATGCCAACTGTCACAACAGTCCTATTCATACCAGTTGACTGCAGATAATTATAGTGGAACAAAGCCTGTTGCAGTACTGTGGACGAAATTGCTGTCCAACATGGTATACCAATTCTTTGTCACTGTACGAAAGAACCATCTGCGCACATAACTGCTGAATTCAGGAAAATTAAGCCAGGCACCATCTATGGAGGTGAGGCCATCATGGATGAGAACCCTCTGTGGATGACAGTCACCAAGATGTCAGGGAATCTCATCAATGTCATCATTGACAGCCAACTTGTCTGGACACTAATCTATTTAGTGGCTTCTTTTTCTGTAATAGTGAATGCTTATTGTCGTCTGCTATGGAAGACTGTGTTCCATGATACAAAAGAGATTGTACTGAAGATCGCAAATGGAAAATATGTCCAACCAACAGGAATATGTATTGTAAGATAACTATCAATGACAGAATTTAGCCCTTGGAATTTGTTGTTTTATTGGAATATAGTTTTGTAAGGCTGTTCTTGGAAGGGACTTCTTGTAGGTGTCACAAGCATTCATAGATGGTGGAAGATCAGAACTCTAGACTGAAGAAGCTATTTCAGTAAGTCCAGATAGCCCACTGTCATCAGTAACTTGAATTACAGTCATCAATCAAAATGCTCTGATGGTGAAGCTTTTGTTGATTGCATACACTATTCAGTTTCATGAAAGAAATCTACCTGCCAGTGACAATCATAAAAATTTTAGGTAGTCAAGGAGAACTTTGAAGCATTGTTACAAGCAGCCAGTAATCATTTCTAAAGGTAAATGTGCTTAGGGACAACCAAAACAACCTGGGAGGAGCAGTTTAGTGTCATTGACAAAGAATTGTGCTCTGCTATCACAATGGACTATGCAGGGAAGGCAAGGGGGCTACAATGCCAGGAAAAAATGAAACAGCCTCAAACACTGTGTTCAGTAACATCAGGGTACAATATGTGCATACTGAGGGGTTTTGATTGATTTTGAACAGGAGAGCTAAAACAGCTTAGGTCTGGCCTGCCACTGCCCGCACCAAAACTAGGTTTATTGTGCAGTACTGAGTGCTTACTGATCCATTTATCATGATCATTGGCGATCAGGTGGAGCTCAGGAGATCTGTCTGTGGACTGTGTGTTTTGACTCTGCAGACAGTAACTGTGCTGAGTTTAGAGGTGAACAGTGTTCACGACATTCGTTCTAGAGTATAGCCATACACCACCAATGAGTTCATGTACCGCTCAAACAGCTTCAGTTGTGCACAAGATCGATGCATTGTGTGAACAGTAGTGTTCGACTGAATATTATCCAGAGACAAAATTCGGGGATGTGTAGCACCTGCCGTTTCGCCACGGATCATTGGAAACTGGCTGTGTGCAGTGGAACTAAGTTCATGTGTGCCTCTGGGCAGGTTACCAATGACACTACAACACTGCCAAGTAGGGCTGCTATGGTGCTGTGAAAGAGTTGCTGGAGAGTGGAATGGCACTCTGTTGTCTTCCGTGATGAGCATAGGTTCTGTTTGTATGTGAGTGATGGGCGTGCACGTGTATGATGTAGGCCTGGTGAGCTACTGATTCCAGAGTGCATAAGCCCATGAAGCACAGATCCCATCTCAGGATTCACAGTGCGGGGGCCATTAGTTATATATCACAATCACATTTGATGGTTCTGGCAGGTAAAGTAACCAATGCTTGCTGCATTCCAAAGGCTGTTATCCCTGTGCTATTGCCATTTTTTTCAATGCTCTTTGTGGTGTACAACTGCCCTGCTTAGGAAGATCACTGGATGTCTCCGCAATTGAAGATGTATGGAACATTATGAATGAAGACCTTACTCATTCTCCAACGCCTGCAAGAACTATTTTCAAATTGCAACAAAATGTGCAAGATGTCTGGGACAGTCTACTTTGGGAAGCCATTCAACACCTTTATGGTCGTTTACATACAAGAATACATGCCCGCATTGCTGCCAGAGGGCATTACTCAGTGTGTTGATGCTATTGTTTGGACACGCTTTACTGTAACATGAATTTGTTTTCATATGCTACTACAACGATGAACTACCTGTCACCACACTTGTCGGTAAAATGACCTTTTCCTTGATGGTGTTGCATTTTTTTCCAGCATGCACTATTGAATTTCTGTTATAATCTAGCGTGACCAAGGTATGATGGTGGCATGTGATAGCCATTCTGCATCAATTTTCAGATGCGTGGAAATCAGGAGTGGAGAAAAAACAGGCCATGCGGTCCGTGATGTAACACCATACCAACACTGGGGATTATCCATCAATTAGCCATCAGTCACAAGGAAGTAAGCAGCCAAATGACAGATAATCTGGGAGGAAGCAGAAAAGATGCTGCAAGATAACATCATTGAACCTTAAGAGTGTCCTAAGTCCTCTCCTGTGGTGTTGTGGAGAAGAGTTATGACATGAGGCATTTCTGTATTGACAACCAATGACAGAACAAAATCACAAAGAAACACATCTACCAGTTGATGCTCATTGGTGACACCTTAGACTACTTAAAAAGAGCAAAGTATTTCTCAATTATGCATGTGCAGAGAAGCTACTGGCAAATTGAGGTTTATGAGGCTGACTGGGAAAAGACTGTCCTCTTAGTTCCTAAAGGGCTCTGTAAGTGTATAGTTATGTCATGTGGCCTGTGTCATGCTGCAGCCACCTTCGAATGTATGATGGACAAGCTGTTTCAACACCTTAAATAGATATTGTATCTTTGCTATCTGGATGACAGTGTCACTTTTTTTTGTAAGGTGTTTGAAGATTGTCTAAGCTATCCGACAACTGTATTGAAGTGTGTTCAGGCTGTAGGTCTCCACATGAATCAGAAAAAGTGCCTCTAAGTATGATTTTAAAGCTTTGGACACACACACACACACATATCTAAGCTAGGAGATTATGTTGGCTTTGCATTCATTCTCCCTGAATCTCCACTCAGATCAGATTGCGAAGAAACATATTTTAACTGATTGTATTTTATATAATTACAATCCTTAGTTTAAATACTGATTTGCTCACAGTTATCCATAACAATAGAATTGTCATACTCCATATTTGAAACATTTCTCAGTAATTGGAACTACCACTTAAGATGTTAGATGGGAGATTTTAATGTGTAACAGAGTGGCTGGTTCATCCTATATATTTTACAGTCAATCAGCCACATTGATATGCATAATTAATTTTACTCTGTATTTTACAATCTTTGTCCAAATATCATTTTAGAACTTGTGTGTGTGTGTGTGTGTGTGTGTGTGTGTGTGTGTGTGTGTGTGTGTGTGTGTGAGAGAGAGAGAGAGAGAGAGAGAGAGAGAGAGAGAGAATTTTATACTTATGCTGATAGCCTTGACATTGAAAACCTGAACTGAACTCAATCAACAACAACAATAATTTGCAACAGCTGATGAGAATAGTTTTAATGATGTGGACTTTCTTGTCTGACTATTCTTTCACTTCTAAATTTTCCACTGTTCTTAAGAAATCTGACAGAAGCTGTAGCATTGCTATATACATTCTTCAGTATACTAACATAGACTGAATCAATGTCTTGTTTTTTCGATAGCTGTTAGACTAGATTAAAAAGAAACAAAAGCTTTCTCAAAATATGTGTGTCCCGCAATAGCAATAGCAAATACTAATCCACTTAAATACTTGTACCCAGTTAGCTTTAATTTCCTTGAGCAGTTAGATTACAGTCAGTCTTCTGTAACTATGAAAACATATGCTAATATTGCTGAAAAACGTGACACTCAGGACCCGAGTGCATACGTGCTCTCCCCCATGTGTGTGTGTGTTTGGTGGGGGGGGGGGGGGGGGGGGGTTAAATTTTATTTTAATCAATTATTGTCATGATTTGTTGTTTGGTAAATATAATACTTAAAATATTTTTGTTTAATTTATAAAAAATCTGAAGTGATTTGTAAACACAGCAGTACCCTTAGTGACATACAGATTTTGGAATGTAGGTCATGGTTGTATGCATAATTTTCTGCACAGAATACTGTCTCTTGCTAAGGAATATCTACTCATTGATAGTTTATTTTGATTATTTAATATTGAAAGGAGGTAATCATATGGCATTGATGGCCGGGAGTCCCCCTCAGGGGAAGCTCGTCCACCGAGTTGCATGTCTTTTCAGTTGACACTACATTGGGTGATGTGTGTCAATGATGAAGAAATGATTGTAATCAAACAATGAAAATCCAGGATGGAATGTACCAATACCAGAGAAGGAAAGTTGCTACTCACCATATAGCGGATAGTCGCGATAGGCACAACAAAAATTCACACATTTATAGCTTTTAGCTGTTAAGGTCTTTGTCACCAGTACACACGCACACACACATGCACACACACTCACACTCATGCAAACGCAACTTGCACACACGTTTGCAGTCTCAGAGAACTGAAACCACCAGTGCATGATGGGAGTGGCGACTGGGTGGGGGTAAGGAGGAGGCTGGGGCAGGGAGGGGGAGGGATAGTATGATGGGAGTGGCGGACAGTGAAGTGTTGCAGTTTACATGTAGGGCAGGAGAGAAGGCACAGAGGAGGGAAGGGGGTAAGTAGTGGAAATGAGAGAAATAAAAAGAAATTAAAAGACTGGGTGTGGCGGTGAAATGACGCCTGTGTAGTGTTGGAATGGGAACGTGGAGGGGGCTGGATGGGGGAGGACAGTGACTAACAAAGGTTACGGCCAGGAGGGTTACGGAAATGTAGGATGTATTGCAGGGAAAGTTCTTACCTGTGCAATTCAGAAAAGCTGGTGTTGGTGGGAAGGATCCATATGGGACAGGCTGTGAAGCAGTCATTGAGATGAGGGATATCATGTTTGGCAGTGTGGTCAGCAACAGGGTGGCCCACGTGGTTTTTGGCCACAGTTTGTCGGTGGCCGTTCATGTGGACAGGCAGCTTGTTGGTTGTCATGCCTACATAGAATGCAGCACAGTGGTTTGTAACTTAGCTTGTAAATCACATGACTCGTTGATGGGATAGGTGATGTTAGTGACTGGACTGGAGTAGGTGGTGGTGGGAGGATGTTTGGGACAGGTCTTGCATCTAGGTCTATTACAGGGGTATGAGCCATGAGCTACAAGGTAAGGGATTGGGAGCAGGGGTTGTGTAAGGATGGATGAGTATATTGTGTAAGTTTGGTGGACGGTGGAATACCACAGTTGAATGGGTGGGAAGGATAGTGGGCAGGACATTTCTCATTTCAGGGCAGAACGAGAGGTAATCGCAACCGTGGCAGAGAATGTAATTCATTTGCTCCAGTTCCAGATGGTACTGAGCTACGAGGGGAAAGCTCCTCTGTGGCCAGACTTAGGTACTTTGGGAGGTGGTGGGAGACTGGAAAGAGAAGGCACAGGAGATTTGTTTTTGGAGAAGGATGGGAGGATAATTACAGTCAGTGAAGGCTTCAGTGAGACCCTCAGTATATTTTGAGAGGTACTGCTCGTCACTGCTGATGCGACATCCACGGGTGGCTAAGCTGTATGGAAGGGGCCTCTTGGTATGGAATAGGTGGCAGCTGTCGAAGTGTGGGTATTGCTGGTGCTTAGTAAGGACAACACAACACCCAGTCCCTGAGTCAAGAAAATGTCGGACCCTGCGAGGAATCAAACCTGGGCCTGCTGCATGGCAGTGAACGCGTGGGCCATACAGCCGAGGGAGCGGACATTTAATATTAATTGCTTAGCAAAGAAAAAATGCAAACACATTAAAGATAGCAATAGCAAGAACTGTTGATTTGTTTATTGTATCCATATAACAGTCATCTTTTTATGATCCCATTAAAATGCAGTTGAAGATTATTTCCATCCTGGAGTTCGGAGCATGAATTAGTGTTGTTTGTTTCATGTAACACCAAGGCCCACACTTGTCTACTTTGAATCCTTTATCTTTCTTGTTGGAGTTGTTATTGTGTTTGTCAATTTATATGGCATCTCTGTGTTCTTACATAGTTATGACTTGACCTGGAATAAAACTTTCATTTCAGAAAATCATATTTGGTGGTCCTTTGATCACAAAAGATGATCTGCTACTAGTGACGTATCTGTACTGACTGGATAAGCTACATTTGTGTTGCCTGCCTCATGCGTTACTGCCTCTTTTACTGGTTCCAATTTGTGCATGATTGCACGTACAAGGAACACCGTATAAATCTTCAACAGAAAAGCAAGACAACTGAAATTAGATATTGTGTGAGTCTAGGTGAAAAGCAAATCAAATAAACAACTCCAATAAATTTTAAGTGCTTTCATACCTGTGAATAGGTGTGTGCTTAGATTCAGTGGATGCAGCAAATGAAGTAACAAGCCTTATGAACAAAAAATGTCTATACAAGATGGTGCTTGTAAGATCTATATCCCACTCTTCAGCGGTGAATTCCCTGAGGTTGTCCTGTTGTGGGAAGGGTTCATGTAACAACACAATACAAGTTTTACCTGGACCCCAGAATGCTTAGTTAGATCCATGTCGGCAGATATTGCAGGCACTATCTTCACTTCATTCCTGAACAGTGTGCTCATGCATTATCATCTTGCAAGATGAACCCATCACCAACATTTTGACTGGTGTACTAGACATAGATTGGAAGATCCCATTCCAATACTATGGAGCCCTCAGTTAAGCCTCAATAACAATGAGCGGCATCTGAGATTGTTCACCTGGCCACCCACAGAACAAGAAAAAAGATAAACGCAACTCCCGTGTTAAAAGTGGGAAACAGACCGACAGCAGCACTCCAAGTGGTATGGAGATGAACTAAAATATGAAAACATTGCGTCTTGCATCCCCCCCCCAGTTTACTTAAGTTGTAGGTTTTTATTTTTGTTTTAATTCTATTACCTTATTTTTCTGGGTGTGCTATGTAATTATTTTGGCTGGCCTCATAATAAAATTATTGAATCACAGCTATAGCACACTGTACTACAGCAGAGAGAAACTTATTCAGTAATATTTTCAGTCTATTTTTGACGTTTGCATCCGACAGACAAGAAAACATGATAGGAGCAGCGACTGTCAGGTGCAAACTTCAAAAATAGACTTTTAAATTGACATGCTTATATTGTTATCTATCAACATGTAAAAGCTCCAGCATGTTTTATGGCTCATAAGAAACAAATGCAACACGTGAAACTGAGAGTAAGTCAAAGAAAGCTTGTAGTGTAAATAATTGAAGCAAAAGAAAAATAACGTTGTATCAGCTAAACTGGTCTACAAATATTCCTGAATAATGTCATAATTTTTACGTCATACAAGCTGCAGGATCATTGGAGAAAGAGAGCCTATTATTAAGAGAATAAGCAGTAGTTAAAGAGGTTCAATTAAGAAATATTTATCACAGTATTAATTAATGAAGAATTCTAAAATTTGTTACAAATATATTTCAGGACTATAAGTTCTGAGTAACTGCCCAGCAAACTTGCACTACTGACCATTAATTTCTTAAAAAGGGTCCTACATCTTACTACTGTAAATGCTTCAACACAAAAAAAGAAAACATCAACACCAGGTACCAAAAGCAGGAAATGAAAACAGTGAAATGAAAACAAAACTTACTTTTTATTTCTCAAGCACACAAGAAAAATTTTCTTTTAACTGTTATAAAGCTTTAAACAGTTTACTGAATTTGTCTTTAACAATATCAATATATTACTGATGGTGTGTTTCCAATCTTTCACATACTTGTAAATCAATAGAGGTACACATTGTCTTAAAATATACTGTACAGAAAAATGGGCCTTCCAAAATGTTATTTCCTCTGGAAACTTAAACAGTGAATAGAATGTATTCTCCAATTGTCCCTGGTGTCCACATTTATCTAAGAATGCCTACAACTGACTATGAACATTTGCTACAAAGGACATTAAACTGTCACTAGCATACAATAATTTTGGGTTTAAAGCATCATATTCTTTGAAACTTGTAAATAAATGATGCTCTGTGGGTGTTGGTGAGAACGGAGTTGTTTTACAGTTACTACAGTTGGTTTCAGGTGTTACACCAATCTTTCGTAAAATGTAACCTGCTACATATGCTAGTGCTTGTCTGTCATTTCTTTCATCAGCCCCACCACTACCAGCAGCAGCTTCATTATCAGCAAGGGCACAATATAAAGCACTTTGATCTATAATGGAATGGTCTGTTGTGGAGTCAAGAAAGTTGTCATCACTAGCTCCAAAAAATTGCCTTAAATTGCTTAATGGCATGCATCTATCATCCTCACAATTACCTAGTGACTTTGTAGGTAAGGACATCTTATTGACTATAACTGTTTTCAATGCTGCTGTGAACTGAAAGTAAGTTGGGTTGGTGTTTGCAACACCATGCTGCCTCACACAACAAAATACATTCTCCACTGGGTCTTGATTGAAAGCCCTCATGCTTAAAAAACTAAAGCTTTTTTTTTTTTAAAAAAAATCTATTCCAAATGGACATCAGTGATCTTATTGTAGTTTGCCACCCACTTATGAAACTGAACATATTTGTCTTACCTCTCCCTGTGCCAAGCTCCAACACTTTCCAATTTTCCATTTCCTTTAACAGACTGTACCACATTTCAATATGTGGGGACTCTGCAGAGAGGGCACACTTATAAGACTTGCCATCTTGTGGATAACAATAGGAACTGTTCAGTTAATCAAATAAACAATCCATCTTTTCAACAAATTCTGCAGTGTATATTGCCTCAGCAGGTAAGATATTAAATGCCACATAAGTTTCAATAACTGCAGCAACTGTATGACTAAGCTGGGCTGCAGCTACTTTGACTTTCATTTTAGTAAAAGAATCCTGTAATTCAAAATGATTCCTATGTAGTTTTGGCAATGTTTTAAACATCTTCTGATGATCCAGAAGAAAAGCCCTGTGAAAATATTCAAAACTGGCCTATTTTTTAAACCCAAACTGTATTTTATTTCCTAGCAAAGCATTTCTAGTATTTTTTAATAGATGTGGGACATCATAAATGACTGCAATAGGTTCATCTCTGACTACAAAATGAAATGGACTGGACTCAATAGATTTCTCACAGCAGAGTTCCTTCAGTGCTCTCTGGTTGGTTGCACCCTGGTCACAAACTGTACAAACTACCTTTAGCCCTATTTCTTGCAATTGCCTTATGACATCGATAATAAGACTTTTTAAAGTGGTACTTGAAACTGAGTTGTGAATGAAATAATAAGCAACAACCTACTTCCAGCTTTTATGTATGCCTCTAGCCATGAAAACTAATGCATGATTTGCATGAACATTTGACCTCCCCAAATTCCCTAAATCTCAAAACCCTGAAATTTCTTGTTTTCTTGCATTATAATACAACCCTCTTTCTAAAGACATTTCATCAAACAACAAAGCACAATATTTGTCACAGTTGTTCATTACTTCAACTTCTGCTTTCATTACATTCATGACCAAAGTATTCAATCCTGGTTCAAAAGGTATACAAGACAACAGACATTTCAGATACCTCACAGAAGGAAGATAAAAATTAACTGACAAATATTTGTATAGGTGGGGACTCCGTTTGTATAAGGATAAAGCAAATACTCTGTACTCGGGTGTCCATCGTCTTGCATTTGCTGTTTGACGAGCATTTCGTAATTGGCTGTTTATGAAATCTTTGGCAACAGAGTTTAAATTAGATTCTATGACAGAGTCATATAAATCTTTAAGTGCTTTCCGTTCTGATTTTTCATGATGTAACTTTGCTCTCAGTTTTGATAGCCCTGTTAGAGCATTCCTATGAATCTTGTACATTTTCAATTTTGTTGGAGTTAAGTCTGCTTTTGAAACCCCTGTACCTAAAACCCCACTTTCCTCATTACAAAATGTTTCAGATAAGAATGTGTACTCACTATCTGCAGATTCATTTTGAGGGGAGATAAAAAATTTAAGAGGTGCATCACTCAATGAATTACTCTGTTCAGCACAACTACAACTAGTGCTAGGTAATTCTCTAACACCAGTTTCACCTCTGGTATTGGCACCTGTGTAATAAAGATTTTTCATGGTACCACTAGTGCTTGGTAAGTCTAATTCACTATTAACACCAGTTTCACCTGATTCACTTCTGGTACAAACACCTACATGAGAACTACTTGCCACAGCACAACTAAGGCTTTGTAGTTCATTAACACCAGTTTCACTTCTGGTATTAGCAGCTATAAAATGAACAGTTGCCAGCACCACTAGTGCTTGGTAGGCCCAATTCACTATTAACAACAGTGTCACCTGATTCACTACCGATTTTGGTAATTTCAACAGGAACACCTGTCACATGTTTTGGAAACACATCCCTGTTTAGCCTATGCCTACTTTTATTCATAAAATCTTCTTCAAAAAAATGATCTTCACAAACAAAATAAGAAACACAGTTCACATCTAGTGACAGTTTACAAACACTCTTCCACTTTAGAAGCTACTCTTGAGGTTGTTTTGGAAACCTGTAGAAATGCTTGTTGCAAATTTTCTCCATTGAACCAATGTAATAACCAGATGAACAGCCGGGGAACTTTCAGGAGCATTTCAACGTCAATCTGTTGTGATGAATATTCTGAAAAAACATAAACGGCTTCATTAAATAAAACTACTACAGACATATCAAAGTTATTTAAATAAACAAACGGAAACCACACTGCTTAATTCACGATAGAAGAGAATACATTTCATTTATAGCTACGAGATTATTTAATGAAAAATTAAATGTCTTACGTTACAATTAATTGTGGACATTTTTCAGTAGGAAATTTCTTCAATTCAGTGGTGAGCTTTATGAATTTAAAGTAAAAAATCTGTTTATAATGAAGATGAGTAGTATGTAAATATGAAACATATACAAAAGACGACTGTAACCGAGGACCACAGACTTCAGTGCAGAGCAAGACGATAGAATATTTCAAAACAACCACCATTGGAGTTTAGACAGCTCTCATTGGTCAATTCCAGCTTTGTTTGACCCCTAGTGCCTCTAGTGGTCTGGAATGAAACTATGTGGCTTGTTGCCTCTTTGCCCATATAGCTTTCACTCCTGTGTGGCTACCTACTTTGTGCCCAGTGATACTGAGAGATGGGAAGGGATTGGGAGTGGGGATATTAGTACTGTTATAGATGAAAGGCTCCTAAAGGCTGAATTGATTGTGTGTGTATGGCTGCATACTCTGTGGATCAATGCAATCTTCCCATTATCTGCAAAAGAGAATGGTACAGTTGTGTTGCAGTCTCTGTGGGGTATCTGTGAACCATAATTTATAGGTTGCTCTCAGTTGGTGTTGTTGACTGCAAGCAAGCAACTACTTTGAGGCAAATCTTCACTGTTTTGTATTTAAGACAGTGGTTGACTGTTGAAATGATATTGCTGTAATGTACAAATTTGACAAGCAACTTCTATGTCTTTGTACTTTTCCTTTACTTTTCGCTGTTACCTGTCAATCTTTTTCCTTCCAGCTACCTATTTGTTAATTCATGTTCATGTTCCCTTTAAAATATTGAAGAGGAGGTGTGGGTGTTACAGATGTAAATGGCGAGAAGCTAATAGTATAGATAACCTGGCAACCTGGAGGACTTTTTGATGTTAATGAATGTTACAAATAAACATCTCACACATGTATCATTTATCAGAAAGCCCCCATACCTGCAAATGTAAACGTGTGCGCATTCTCTCCCTCTCCCTTCCCCCTCCCTCTCCCCCTCCCCCTCTCCCTTCCCCCTCCCTCTCCCCCTCCCCCTCTCCCTCCCCCTACCTTCCTACCCCTCCCTCTCTCCCTCCCACTCCCTCCCCCTCTCCCTCCCCCTACCTCCCTACTCCTCCCTCTCTCCCTCCCACTCCCTCCCCCTCTCGCTCCCCCTACGTCCCTACCCATCCCTCTCTCCCTCCCACTCCCTCCCCCTCTCCCTCCCCCTACCTCCCCCTCTCCCTCCCCCTACCTCCCTACCCCTCTCCCTCCCCCTACCTCCCTACCCCTCCCCCTCTCCCTCCACCCTCTCCCTCCCCCTCTCCCTCCACCCTCTCCCTCCACCCTCTCCCTCCCCCTCTCCCTCCCTCCCCCTCCCTCCCCCTCTACCTCCCCCTCTCCATCCCCCTCTCCCCCTCCCTCCTCCATCCCCCTCCCTCCCCCTTCCCCCTCCCTCCCCCGTCCCCCTCCCTCCCCCCTCCCCTCTCCCCATCCCTCCCCCTCCCTCCCCATCCCTCACCCCTCTCCTCCCTCACCCCTCTCCTCCCTCACCCCTCTCCTCCCTCACCCCTCTCTCCTCCCTCACCCCTCTCTCCTCCCTCACCCCTCTCTCCTCCCTCACCCCTCTCTCCTCCCTCACCCTCTCTCCTCCGTCACCCTCTCTCCTCCCTCACCCTCTCTCCTCCCTCACCCTCTCTCCTCCCTCACCCTCTCTCCTCCCTCACCCTCTCTCATCCCTCACCCTCTCTCCTCCCTCACCCTCTCTCATCCCTCACCCTCTCTCCTCCCTCACCCTCTCTCCTCCCTCACCCTCTCTCATCCCTCACCCTCTCTCATCCCTCACCCTCTCTCATCCCTCACCCTCTCTCATCCCTCACCCTCTCTCATCCCTCCCCCTCTCTCATCCCTCCCCCTCTCTCATCCCTCCCCCTCTCTCATCCCTCCCCCTCTCTCATCCCTCCCCCTCTCTCATCCCTCCCCCTCTCTCCTCCTCTCCCTCTCACCCCTCTCCCTATCTCTCCTTTCATCCCATCGCATCTCCAACCTATAATTTCCTCATCTACTTTTGCCACATAACAATCTATTCCTCTCATTTCACTACCCTGCAATATGCTGCTCTCCTTTCACCCATACTACACTCCATTCCGCTCCATCCTCCTCTACACTACCTTCCTCAGTTTATTTGAGAGTAATAGCACCAAATACCTGACCAATTCAGTATGATGACTACAAAGCATTTGATTTAAATGGTCCATATGGACAATAAACAAGTGATTCTTGTTTGTTACAGGTGAAACCAATCCTTGAAAATATTCTTTAAGTGAATGATTACTGTATCTCTTATATAAAAATAAATTATAAGAGGTTCTTTGTGCAGTTAATTTTTTGTTTGTAGACCAAGAAAGATGCAATTAGTCTCCTGAGCCATATTGATTCTTCTCTTGGGAAACCACTGGAAGAAAAAAGTTATGGTGGAAATTGTCGCATATATGACACAGAGGCATCAGATCCATTCCACAATGTCTGGGTAAGTTATTCATTAGCTCAAATCATGATTTCTCTTGCTATGAGGTAAACAAAAGTGGTTTTCTTGCAAATTTCAAGATTTCTCGGATTAAAATCTGTTGTGGAAATCTTAATTTTGTGGATGTACTTGAAATAAAATTGAAAGTACTTATTATTTTTCATTCAGTCTTTTTCCATTGTCATATTGATTTAGAATCTGCCAACGATTCTTGTTACAGATGAGACTAGCATATTTGTGTATGATCATCATCAATCAAATATGCCTTAGTTTTATCCTTTGCTCTCTGTTGTTTCTGTAACTGTGTTACTTTTATGAAATAAGAAAACAAATCACCTTTAGTCGCAAATCATGATTTTTATTTCAACCCACAATGCAGTTTGAGCCCAAGGGGGCTCATCGTCAGTTGCTTCATCAGTCTACATAATTTTTTGAATTTAGGTTACTACTGGTTCTGTTGAGAGTATGTAGCTATATTACAAGGTGACAGATTGTGAAAACAATTTTTATAACGCTGAGACAGAACCAAAAAATGACTTACTGGTTCCACTTCCGTAAATCCTCAGTAGCTAACCATGAGTGTCTTAATAGACACAGACTAAGTGACATCCATGACAGCCTAACATTCTTCCACACAGAAAATAATGGTAAAACTCTATTTGCTATAAAAATTATAAGTCCTGTTACACAAAAAAAATATGTAAACATGTGAAATGAACAGAGTTTAATAACCACAGTATTTTCACCACATTTTAAAGCTTATTTTTTCCTAAAGGAACATTAATAGCTGCAGCTATTTCATAACATAAGATCAAATCTGATATCTGCACAAATACTTGTTTTGCATGTATGTATAAATACTCATTTGAATATAATAGAGGGAAACATTCCAAGTGGGAAAAATATATCTAAAAACAATGATGATGTGACTTACCAAATGAAAGCGCTGGCATTAGACACACAAACATACACACAAAATTCAAGCTTCCGCAACCAACGGTTGCTTCATCAGGAAAGAGGGAAGGAGAGGGAAAGACGAAAGGATGTAGGTTTTAAGGGAGAGGGTAAGGAGTCATTCCAATCCCGGGAGCAGAAAGACTTACCTTATACTCAATAATACCTAACCCACTTCCAAACCATAATAAAAATAATTTTTTTTTCTGATTTCAACACTACTGCTGCTAACTCTTTGCCTTTACAAATGACTGCTAGTGTCTGTGTATGTGTGGTTGGATATGTGTGCTTGTGTGAGTGTATACCTGTCCTTTTTTCCCCCTTTTTTCACCCCCGGGATTGGAATGACTCCTTACCCTCTCCCTTAAAACCCACATCCTATCGTCTTTCCCTCTCCTTCCCTCTTTCCTGATGAAGCAACCATTGGTTGTGAAAGCTTGAATTTTGTGTGTATGTTTGTGTTTGTTTGTGTGTCTATCAACATGCCAGCACTTTCGTTTGGTAAATATACATTTGGATATTCTTTGGCTTGTTTCAATTTTGTTTACGAAAGTGCTGTGAGATGAAAAACTTTTGTATATGTATGTAAATATGTCTGCTTACACTGTGCTTAAAAACTATGTGACTACACCTGGAAACAGTAAGTAATTTTTGGATTTTGTCTTAGTTTTGTAAAAATTGTAGTCACAGTGTGCCACCTTGTAATATATCTGTGAACTCTTAACAGAACCAGTAGTAACCTAAATTGAAAACATGGTGTAGACTAATCAAACATCTGATCAAAATGCATCATATGTTGAAAAAAAATTCACAATTTGTTACTGTAGGCAGTTTGTTTACTTATTTTACAAAAATAAAAATTGTAATGTGAAGCCAGACTTTCAATTTCAGGGGCACTGCTTTGTATTTGTTTGCTGAAGCTAATGTCAACATGTTAAAATTAACAAGAATGCCACTGGTTTGGAAAAAATCCCACTATTTTCTCAGTTACCGGTATATTAAATAACTGCGGTTTATCGCTGTTCTGTAGCTTAATGTCTGCATGACTGGTTGTATATCATGAAACAATAGTTGTATGTGTGCCATAGTAGCAGATGTCAGTTTGTAATAAACATTGCTATTTGTCTTCTAGGTAACAAAGTCACAGAAGATGACAACAGGGTAGTTATTCTAGTTTAGCTCTTCCAGGACTTCATTTGTGAGGTTGTATATGACATTTTCTGTGAAGAATCTTTGACAAGATCCAAACAGAAGCAGTTAGCAAGTTATGTTGTGGAAACATTGTTATCCGCTTAGCCAAACAATTTTGAAAATACTGGAAGGAGTGAATTTGTCTGTAATTAGAGGAGGTATTTATTTCCATTTTTGTACATGGACATCATCAATACATATTTCATTTTACCAGGAAATGTGCCTTCAATCATTGACGGATTGCTTGGTTGACCCCATGGAGGTCCTATCAACCTACCACCAGAGTTTATTACTTTCTTAGTAACATTTTTGTAACCTAAAGAATTATTCCTTGTTACATACACAATTATTTCTGTTACTCCCCTAGGGGTCCCATTTATAGTCTTAAGTTATTGGCTCTGGAAACTGTGTGTGCTGAATTAAATTTAACACACTTGTATGTGGTTAGTTGCTAAGAAATAGTGTGAGGAAGTAGTCAGTGAAATTGCTGACCAGTGACTTGAGTGTGTCAACATTTCCCGTGCAACTATAATTTGGGAACTCAGTTTATCTTTACCTCACTGTTTTGTTTCGACTGTAATTACATTTGCTCTATGGCTCAATATTTTCAAAATGAATATTCTAGAAACAACGTAGTGAACAGATTTAAAACATTGAATTAGGCTACTGTTTTGGTCACACTGGATGCTGCCGGCAGTTAAATGTGCAAGTAGCTGTTGACCTGCAGTATTTGGATGTAGACCATGGCACATATGATGCAACTGTTTAAGGGGCAAGAAATCAGTCTCATCAGTGTATAAATGCTCTTCTCCTGTGAGTAACATTCCAGATTTGGCATTATCGTCTTCCATATAACAATATCCCAACTGACTTCTTGCTTCTGTGAGGTCTTTTATTATTGGTGTGCCTGTTCTCGTCATAAGTTGTGTTATTGTGGTTGCAGTCCAAACTACTGCTTGCATCCCAACTATAATATGCCACATTTACCTGAATACAAGATGAGATTTTTTTTACCAAATTTGTCACTTGAACAATACAGGGCCATGTTACATTAATACATTGAACTGGTGCTGCTGAGGTCAACATCTCCATCATACCCACAAGCCACCTAACATTGTATGGTGGAGGGTATTTTCAGTACCATCAACTCACTGACTTCCCCTTCCGTGTTTCACTTGCGAATGGTGCGTGGGAAGATTGTCAATAAGCCTTTATAATAGCTCTAATTTCTTGAATTTTCTTGTGGTCGTTTTGAGATGTATTTGGAAGCAAGTAATTTGTTGTCTGACTGTTTCCAGAAAGTGTTCTCTTGAAATTTCAATAGTAAATCTGTCCGTGATGCACAATGCCTCTCTTGTAATGTCTGCAATTGGAGTTGTTGAGCACCTCTGTAACACTCGCATGCTGACTAAATAATCTCTGACAAAATGTGCTCCTCTTCATTGTGTGTGTGTTTTTTTTTCTTCCCCCTTCTCTCTCTCTTCTACCACTCCTACCAGTAAGAATCTCAGATAGATGAAGAGTACCATATTTACTCGAATCTAAGCTGCACTTTTTTTTTCAGTTTTTGTAATCCAAAACACCGCCTGCAGTTTAGAATCTAGTGCAAAGTAAGAGGAAGTTCTGAAAAATGTTGGTAGGTGCCGCAACAACTAACTTCTAGCGTCGAATATATGTAGCGCTACACAGGCATGCTTTGCAGGTACAAAGATAAATACTGGCGCCAAAACTTCTGCTTCAGTAAATAAATTTAAAGAAAAGGTGGAAGACGAGCTTTTTTCTCTCTGCTCCCGAGTTTCAACCACTGCATTTTCATACATTATCCAACGAAGTTAATACAAATTCCGTATTGTTCATCTTCAAATGTAGCAGCATTTCAATGTACTACGAAAATCCGACTGGCAATACTGTTTGGGATGTTTGTCAATACGGCCAACTCTACGTTCTGAATTTTTTCCTACCTGTGAGAAGAAGTGGTTGCTAATGGGAACCTTTATGAATTGTGAATCACATGCAGTATTCTGTTCACCATAAGAATAATAGGAATATAAACATTTTGCCATTTATTCTTTCGTGTTTGCTGCTATCTCATTTAAATCCTGTCTGCCTAATAAACTTCGAAACTAGAGTGAGACAACAGCAAGAATATACATATCATGGGATGTTTATATTCGTGTTATTCTTATGCCTAATAGTGATACAGTCAGAAATGTAGCACAGCAATTGACTAGATTTTTAAATCTAAGATGACTCTAATTTCTGCGCAGAATGCTATGTACTAAACAGGTGTCTGCAAAGATTTTCAAACAGAGAAAAATTTTCGCTAAACTCTCGTTCAGAACATCTTCTGTCATATGCAGTCTATTATTTGGTTCTTGTTGATCATTATCAAAGAAAGCAGCCGTGTAAGTAACAACAAATAGGAGTCTCTTGCCATAGTTTCACTAATGAGACGATTCCTCTCTCTCTCTCTCTCTCTCTCTCTCTCTCTCTCTCTCTCTTTCTTCATCTTCTTCTTTTTTCTTTTTTTTTTTTAGCGGCGGTAGCGTGCACAAAAGCAAGCTATGCCACGAGCGGCGACAGGCAGTAAACACTCATTATCAGAATGCGACAAACAATGCATGACGCAGTACAGTAATGCATTTTCAGCTTAGTGACGTAAACACCTATAACAAAGAGAACGGCACTTATCAGATCAAAGAAAAACAAGCAAACAATTCAACCAAACGAAGCACGTGAAAAAGGAAGGGTACCCGTATAAAATACAGACGGAGCGCCTGACGCATAGCAATGGTTACCTGGTAATACTTAACTGCTAAACTTAACACTCGAACCAAACTACTGTAGGTGTATCGTCATTCATTCGACCTAAATTGTCTCTCATATTACAATGGTCCATCTTTGTTTCAATTTGGAGGTGCGGCCTAAAACTTTTCTCTCCCCTTGAATTTCTAGTCTCAAATTTCAGGTGCGGCTTAGATTCGGGAAATTTTTTTTCCTTGATTTCGAGTCTCATTTTTCAGGTGCGGCTTAGATTCGAGTGCGACTTAGATTCAAGTAAATATGGTACTCAAGAAGCAAACAGAAATTACCCTTAGATTTGTCAGTTTTGTTGCATTACGTTCTGTTATAATGTGTAACACCAGCTCGGCTGATCACTAGGACGAACTTGGGAAGGTGAATGGAGAGCAGGCAACAAATTTCATTGTGCTACCAACCATGAGAATCTATACCAAGTACCTTGGCTTTTTATGAATGACTACCATGTTTAAGCTGCAGTTTGCTTGAATCCATTTGTAGTCAGACTTGTATTGCCTTTGAACTTGGACAAATACTCAACAACAGTCTACATTTCTACAGGAGCTAAATTAATGCCAACAAAAATATATTCCCTCAGAACACTTGAGACTTTCCACATCAAACGCCACTAAAGCTGCTACTGTTTTACAACACTGTTGATTTCTAAGGTTGGCTACGGTGTTAATAGGAAATGGTAAGAGTTCTGTCAGTTCAGCTCTAGGGAGCCAAGAGAGCAATATACAGGGTGGTCCAA
This sequence comes from Schistocerca gregaria, assembly GCF_023897955.1. Taxonomy (NCBI): domain Eukaryota; kingdom Metazoa; phylum Arthropoda; class Insecta; order Orthoptera; family Acrididae; genus Schistocerca; species Schistocerca gregaria. Next base: position 443,921,605 of record NC_064923.1, read on the forward strand.
AAGTCCGGAAACACCCTCATAAAATCCAAATAGAGGAGCAAACAAGGAAACAGCGTCGCAACACAAGAGTTACGGGAAGGGGGAGACTTCATAGGCTATGCGACCAACATGGTGGCTATCTTGAAAGCCGCCATCTTGGATTAAACTCCAAAATTTCAAATGGGAATGTGGTCATGTGACATATCAAACAGATAGAGAATTTCACCAGAAAAACAATGCCGTTGTTATTTTAAACGTAGCTTAATTCATTCTCGGGTTATAGCCAATTACTTGCGGCAGCAGTGGGACCCTCGGCAGCACGTGTGTTATGTGCCGAAGAGACATTACGCCGATGTTACACAGTCCCGAAAGACCACCAACAGTCATAGGTATCGCTCAATACGTTGTCCATTATGTTGGATTGTCAATGCTATCCTCTGAACCCAGTCCTGATGAACTTTGACCGAGACATCTGGCTGTATTTGACCACATGCATCAACAATACACTGCTTTAGATGATGCAAATCCCGTATTTGCACAGAATAAGCCAGTGCTTTGACATGCCCCCAAAGATAAAAATCCAAAGGAGTCAAATCGGGTGAACGTGGCGGCACTCCACAGCACCCCCTACGACCAATCCACTTTTGAGGGAACTGTACATCCAGGTATGCTCGCACATTGTGCCCATAATGTGGTGGGGCTCCATCATGATGGAAGAATTCCGGAAATGTCCTGTCCTCCGTTAACAACTAGGGAAACACTCCTTCATCTGATAACCTCACATAACCGTTGGATGTTAGCATATCTGGTAACGTACCATCAATAGAAAAAGGTCCAATGACTTTTTGTGAGTCGACCGTTTTGGAAGCATCAATCAGGTGCGGATTTGTGTCGGACCAGTATCTGTGATTCTGCTTGTTCACGTCCCCATTGATAAAGAAATTGGCTTCATCACTGAACAGGGGAAATGTGGATTTATCTGCAGCTGCTGTGTCGCCCATTCTGAAAACTGTACACGACGGTCTGGGTCATCCTCGTTCAGGTGTTGTAGCAGCTGAATTTTGTACGGGTGCCATTTGTGCTTCGATAAAATTCGCAGTATTGAGGTACGACTAACCCCACATTCTTGTGACAGGCGACGAGTACTCCGTTGAGGACTCCTGCTAAATGATGCCAACGCGCTCACTGTTGTTGTTTCATTGGTGGCGGATTTTGGTCTTCCAGCCTTAGGTTTATCTGCAACAGAACCTATTGCTCGGAATTTGGTCAAAAGCTTGGAAACTGCTATGTGAGTGATGGGCTGTCTGGTTGGTTGACGACTGTTTAAATCCTCAGCAATGACCCATTGCTTCTTTCTCCTGATATCAAGATGATTTCAATGCATTCTTGATGTGTTAAAGACATTTTGTAATCTGTAAATAAGGGAACAATGATTAAAACTTTAGCATTAGTAAATGATACCTAACAGTTAAACACATGTAACATATCAGGCATGGAATACTCACTTTGCACCGTTTCAGACTCCATTTTATGACTTCTCAGTACGTAATACTCACACTGCCGAGTGTCCCACTGCTGCCGAAAGTAATTGGCTATAATCCGAGAATGAATTAAGCTATGTTTAAAATAACAATGGCATTGTTTTTCTGGTGAAATTCTCTATCTGTTTGATATGTCACATGACCACATTCCCATTTGAAATTTCGGAGTTGAATCCAAGATGGCGGCTTTCAAGATGGCTGCCATGTTGTTGGCATAGCCTATAAAGTCTCCTTCCCGTTCCTTGTGTGTAGGGACTCTGTTTCCTCGTTTGCTACCCTATTTGGATTTTATCAGGGTGTTTCCGGACTTTTGGACCATCCTGTATTCTCATCATTTAGTTTGCTTACATTATTGGTGCCATAAGAGACGTAAGTTATTGCATTTGATAATGCATGCCGATACGATGTTGACTAATGAAATGCAGTTGTGACTGTTGGAAAGAAAGCTCTCGGAGTTTTCAGTTCTTATTCGGTTGAGGCAGACAGTGTGACACTAATTTTGAGTTAATGGTCATTCATGGAGGGGAATAACATTTGGTGTCACAGATGTGAATATTCATAAGTGGCATCAAATAAGGAATGAATTAGAGTAAGACAGTTCTACATGCCAAACTTTCAGGAGATCCAAGCAGGAAAAGTTTATGAATTGGAGCAGTAGGTTTTTTCAGCATATGAAAGAGGAATTCAGTGGAGACTTCCAAATGATTCGAGAAATTAACCAAATGGAGATGCTGGAGATTAAAGAGTAATTTTCTAACAGCATGTATTGTGGGTTTCACCTGGGTGGTGTGTGAGGATGATGATGAGGGCAACACTTACATTATGTTGCAGAACATCACTATCTTATTGATTTCCCATGGTATTTGATGCAGTGGCTTGTTTATCAGCATCATGTAATAAATCTTAGGAAACTGCATGACTATTGGGCAGGCAATATGGGCAATGCCAATAAGATGCCTGTTTATTTTGATATGCTGACAAAAGGTACTGTCAGTGCAAAGGGAGTTAAAAGTGTTCTATACAAAGTTCTGGCAATGAAAAGGCTAGAGTAACAGTAATGTTAGAGATGCTGTCAGGTGGAAGGTGGCTCCTCCCACACAGGATTCATCTCAGGAAAACCAGATCAAGAGAAAAACTGCTTGCAGAGCTTAATTTAAATGCCAAGAAAAGGGCTGGATGACAAATGGTCTAATACTGTGTTGGTTTAAGGTTGTTGGGAACCAAATACCATACAGAGGAAAAATTTCAGGAAGTCAAGGCACTGCGTGTCTTACTATGCCAAAGACTACGTAAACAGAAAGTGATAAGATCCTGAAGACAAAGAAAAGAGGAAGAAAAATGAGTGAGCATGCTGATTGGATGAGCTACAAAATTGCACAGTCTTTGCCCATGTTCACGAATGGTGATTTAATAAAAGAATACCTGGTAGTTGCAGCTGAACATTTATGTTCACTTCCAGTCAAGCACTCTTTGCTTGGAAGACAGTGAGAAAATATGGGTTTGTTATGAAATTTGTTATTTTATGTTCTGTGGCAAAAAAAAAAAAAAAAAAAAATCGCAATTCATAGTCCATCCGAATGGGAAAAATAAAATGCTTCCATGCTTCCAGTACCCAATCCGTGCTGATCAGCAGCTTAAAAGTAGGGTAGCTCAGTTGGTAGAGCACTTGCCCGCGAAAGGCAAAGGTCCCAAGTTCGAGTCTCGGTCTGGCACACAGTTTTAATCTGCCAGGAAGTTTCAGCTTAAAAGTAATTGGCCTGTAATATGACAGTGAATATAAAGATAGTCCAAATACTCCAAACATTTCCCTCAGGATCGATTTCCTCATTCACATCAATCTCCACATGGCTCCCCACCCTATTCCATTGACAGTGGAAGGTGTACACTACTTGCTGTTTATAGGCCTGTGCTCACTGCTCACAGAGCATGTTTGCTGTGAAGCTCTGAAGTATACATTGCCCTCATTCCATGGTTTGGGGAGTTAGAGAAACACTCAATATCCCTCCTGGGTCAGAGGATACTTACTGCCTGGAGCAGAATTTCAAGTGAATCTATTGTGAAAGGATTGAAAAAGTTGCCACATACCCAATACTGTAGGTAACTCTAAGGATGATGTACAGTGAGAATAGTGTCAAGAAGCAAGAAATGGCAGTAGGCTTAAAACCAAAGACATTGATACCAGTGGGGGTGGTTGTTGTTGTTGTTGTTGTTATTATTATTATTATTATTATTATTATTATTATTATTATTATTATTAACAACATTATCATAATAAAAAATAGTGATACCACACATATCTGGCTTAAACAGAAAGTAAAAAAAGAAAGTGAAAATAAAAAATTGATGTAAACCATTTCTTTTTGTTTATTTTATTTTCCTTTGTGTTATCAAAATGTAGGCAATCAGTAAGTGGTACACTTTAGAATGGGTGTAATATTAACTTTTTAAGCAGAGAATTTTTAATTTTGTATAGTCAAAATATTTTTAAAATAAAAATTTCTCAAGGCATCACGGGTAAAAAGACGGCGGCGGTTGTTTAATCTTTAGAGTAGTCTCACAGCCTGGTAAATACAGTACTTGTCTTTTCTAAGATATTTCACCAAAGAGGCAAAATTACAGGTGACGTCATGGAGTCCTGCACTTGGTTTAATAATACTAATTAACTGTTAATCATCAACAGAGATTTGTACCATTTTGACATGTCTCTCCCATGACTACCACCTGGCAGTGAGACCCATTTGGTGTCCTTAACCCTCTTCTTCCTAGACATAGCCTACATGTTGCTTCTTATATGGTAACACTATTTGTAAATATGTTATGTTGTGTAAATGCTTTTATCCACAGTCTCCAAAGGACTGAAGTTGTTGGGGATGTCCAACAATGAGCTAGTGCTGCATCTCCTGTGCCTTTATACTGTTTTGGCGAACTCCACTACTACATTCCGGCCTTTTGATCTGAAACTAACATTACTACTGCTGACTGCAGTTCACAATTCTTTTAATCTTTTCTGTGTTTCTGGCAAATTAATGTTAGTGGCTCCTTTTTTTAGTATTTTTTGCAATAAACACTTCAAATGACTGGCATCACTCCTCTTGTGTATTGCAGGACATAACCCTGCTTCAAAATGATACTAACATTCCTTGCACTGATTCCCATTCCTGATTATTCTGTAGCAGCTTTCACTCTCACCCTTTCTGGCAGTGAAAAGTTTGCTTCCGTACTCTAGGTTAAATAGATTGCTTAGTTTAGTAGTGGGACTGTGCTTTGTAACATAACTTTAATTTTTAGGGAACCCAACTCAGCTTTTATTGTCTATGAGTAGTATCTCTTCGCATCAGTTTGCTCCACTTCAAAAATAGATTCTGGATTTCCCATATAATCAGGTAATTTATGTCATGATTAATCTTCTTCTATAAAATAGTGTAGCCACAATACACGGACCTGTTCTATAACACTTTTATTGCATCACAAGATTATGTCAAACACAACTGAGCTCTAAAAAAACTTACTTGAAACGTGTTACAAAACTTACTGAGTCAGGCTGTTGGCACCAAGGTTTATACATATCTAAACAATGGAAAAATAGCTAATTACATTGTTTAATGTTGTAATGTTGATGACTTCAAGTAAAGTTGTGCAGTGTTAGACAATAAGTTACAGAATTTAGATTAACAAATGGTTGCAAACACTCCGGAATGACAAACAGACCGAAAGAATATCATTAAAGTTGCTAAAACACAGAAAATGTAATTTTACAATAATACGTAATTTACCAAATTAAGTAACTCTTTAATTTCAGAATTGGTTTTGTTACTAGCATGTTTCCTGTCTTTTCATTAATCTGATTGGTAATGAAACTGACTATAGAAAATTAACCATAGAGCCGGTTTATTTGGATACAAAGACCACTAAATGAAAAGCCACAGAATTTTTATTAAAAAACAGCTTTTCACTTTTATTAACAACTGTTGTTACAGTAAAAGTTTTTTATTAATTGGCATTTAGACACACACTTTGTTTGCAATATCTTTAGTCAATAAAGTTAGAAGGAAAAAATCATTCTCTCCCCCCTTTTTTCTAATTTAAATTTTAAAATCTCAAAGGGCTCTATCTACCCATTTAGAATTTGATGAACATGAAACTTTTTTTTTTGTCCAAGAAGTTATTGGGCTTCTGCCTCCAAACATTTGGGTTAGCAATTGGAAAGCTTTGATGGGGCTTATCCTTTCAGTAATTATAAAGTTCATCTAATACCTTAACAACCATTAAAATTGAAAGACTTTCACTTGGCACCTGTGCCAAACAGTTGGACACATTGTGCTTCTGCCCATATGAACAATTAACACTGTTACAGCCCTGTAAGATCAGTCAATTAGTATTCTGAGAAAGATCACCAAAACTTCATAGCAGCAATCACCATTTAAGTTAGCAGACATTAAGAACCATTTATAGAGAACTGCCCGGATATCAGTGAAAGTTAATCTTAGGGTTGAAAGGAATTCTTAAAATTCTGCCCACTGAAGCAGTTAACATAAACAAGGGTTATAGGTTAAAGGAATTGAAATACTACATTTCTTTGGCCAGATTATAGTACCAGGTAGTGAAATTTATACACAGAGCTTGTCTATGAGGGCCAACAGCAAAATTGCATCTGTTCTTTAAGTACTTCAAGGCAGAAACTCATAGAAAATAACTATAATCAGAATAGCTTATGAAAATCTCATGTAAAGAAACAGAACTTGTGAAAAAAACACAGCACTAATAAAACAGCTGCATAAAATTTAATATCAGAAGTACAGATTGAGCACGACACCATTCCTCGTCCCAACATTGGCTCAGTTGCACTGGCTTATTGTTGATATTTAATTTTTGGTTGTCGTTGGTGCCACACACCAGCCCCTTTACACTCTGCACTAGTAATGCTAGAGAATAAAGTAATAAATTGGTGTCTAAAACAGACAGAGAGCCAGATTAGTTTACACATATGGCAGGCACATCCAGCTTATATAATCTCTGAACCTTACACTTACACCAATAGCAACTACCATAGACTGACTAGGGCTACTAGAAAAACATCTTGCTTCAACACATTATTACACTAGGAGCTGAGCTTACAGGTCAGTGCTAAGCAGTGCACAGACTTTATTCTACCCATTGGAATTAAAACCTGGAGAGTATAAGGTGAATGTCACTGACACCATAGAACACAATTGATAGCTTTGCAGAAAACAGGACTGCTAGACAATGCACAAGAGCTGCTCACTGTTCATTCCACTCCAGTCACACACGGTCAGAGGAAAGTCTCGGTGTTAAAATAACATGCACATCTCATGCCACATGTTGTAGACCAAAGCAGTGACACACACTATCGCTCTCCTGCTCCCCAATATACAGTCCAGTCACAGCAGATAATGGGCCCTCAGTTCTGCACTACAACACCATCTCTCTGACTTCACGCCATGTGGACACAAAACTGAAGTCATCGCCTGAACAACCATTTTTCCCCACACTGCCCATCCCCTAGGCCAGGACTGCAATTAATATCTCTGTGCCAGATTTGCAGTTGTGGAGAAGAATCAATACACGTGTCAAATAATAACAGATATGTTTTTCTATAACAGTTTTATAAGTGTGAGTTTTACTGTGTGTTTACATTCATTGAGTACTTGTTTGAATAAGAACTATATTTCATAACAGTTTCACTATAGTTCATCATAACTGTGTTCAAAGTACCGTAATTTCCTCAGTTTAACCAATTAATAACATTACAGCTTGTGCTCATTAAGATTGGTTACATCGCATGTAACTTGTGAAGTGGTATCGAATGATTCAGTTGGCTAGGAATTGTAGCTTTCATTAAAAGTCAGTCTGTTCCTTTGCTTTACAGCTTGTTGTGTATGAATGAAGAGACAATTGGCCACATTCCACAAATTGGTAGAAACTGTGTTCGCCACTGTCAAAAAGCTTCAGGCTGCTGTCGAGGGTAGCAGGAACAAAAGGGACCTGTGAGGTGTTGACTGTGGCACCATGGATGCCTTCGGCATAGCCTGTGAACACCAATGCTGCTGCATCTTCTTACGTGCTTATAGAATCAATTCTAATTCCATCTCCCTGTTTCCTGTGTTTATTACATAATTGAAATAAGATTTGGCGCCTCTGTGTGTCTCATTTATCAACTTATTGTGCTTCCCCCACATATGTTGGATTGGTATTGGTAGCACATTGCATTCTACTGTGGTGGTTGACAACAGGAACTTCTGGCCTGTGTTGAGATACATTAGTGGTAATAAGATACATTAGCATTGAAGTAATGATGTTTAATCTCACTGAATAGGTTCGGACATTGACAAGAAATTAGCACCCTCCCTCCCTCCCCTCCCCCTCCCCGCCCCCTCCCCCCTCCCCCTCCCCCTCCCCCTCCCCCTCCCCTTCCCCCTCCCCCCTCCCCCTCCCGTCCCCCTCCCATCCCCCTCCACTCCCCCTCCCACTCCCCCTCCCCCTCCCCCTCCCCCTCCCCCCCACTCCCTCCCTCTGTGTGTGTGTGTGTGTGTGTGTGTGTGTGTGTGTGCGTGCGTGCGTGCGTGCGTGTGTGTGCGCACGCACGCACGCACACACACACACACACACACACACACACACACACACACACACACACACACACACACACACACACACACACACACCAGTCTCAACAACAAAAATTTACATGAACACAAATATCAGATGAAACTGAATAGCATTTCCACATACTACAAACAGTATAGATTACACAAACCGCAGTGCAGTCCAAATGTGTAGTGATACTCTTATCCAAACCTAAACAAATTAATATTTGAATCCCTTGTGGTAGCATATTAGGACCAATACTGTTCCTGATAAACATCAGTGATTTTCCTCTTAGTATTAGTCATTGGAAAAAATTCTGTATGCTGATGACAGCAGCATTGCAGTCACTGAATTGAAAACAAGAGAACTCCATTCAGAGGAAGCACATGAAATCCTCAAGGAAGTTGACAATAGATCGATGTGCAGTAAAGCTATGTTAAATGTAAATAAAACAAATGCTATGAATTTTAGTTCTAAGAGAGAAATGACAATGTTATGTTAAACATAGATGTTACCTATGTTGACTGCATAACACACGCAATTTTGAGGTATTAATATTGATTCTCAGTTGAAGTGGTGTGAAGAAACAAAGATACTTCCAAACAGAATTTCACCAGAATTTTGTGCACATAGAGTTGTGTCATCAGTATGTAATAGCCAGTGCCTTTTAGTTACATACTACTCATTTCTTAGCTATAGGGTCTTTTCTGGGGAACAACTACGTAATAAGGCATAGGGATTTTATAATCTTAAGTACAGAAAGCTTGCTAAAACCAGAAACTGAGAAAAGCAAGATTTTTGGAGTGAACCTAAGTATATACTGAAAGGCTAGGCTAATCAGAAATGGAGGTGATGCATTTGTTGCAGTAGCAGAGGCATGCAGCACGCTCTGCTAGCCTGTACTAGAGTCGCTAGCTCATGTAGCCCATGCAGACTCTGTCCAGTCTGGTATTGCCGGGTCCCACTCTACTTGGGCTGGCCCACTGGGGTGTGCTGCAATTCATGTCACATGGCTCTGCCCATTAGAAAAGAAGCTATAATCCACTGAGATAAAAATTTAAGCTTTTGGGCAAGAGTGGACATAATATTGTAATTGGATGTTTCTGTGGACCACCAGCCTTCATCCCCAGACATAGCTGAAAACTTTCAAGAAATCCTAAGTTTGCTAGTATGAATGTTCCCCAGTCATACTCTCATCTCTGTATTTCAATATGCGTTCCTATACCAGTTTCTTTGACACTTCAGTGTATAAGGTGCAGGTGACTTGTCTTAGTGGAAAGTTTTCTTATTTCTAGCCAAGTGGTGAAACATAGCTCAGGATTTAATCATTTCAAACAGTACTGCACAGTGTACATGATTATCACTGATTTTAACACATTAATAAAATTTTATCTATCTTTTTCTTAGTTTGTGCAAGTAGTGATAAAATATGTTTTATTCTTTTTAGGAAAAACTTGATATATTTGTTCCTACTCATTTTATTGGCTGGTGGCTGAAGACATTGGTTCTCAGAGATTGGTGGCTATGTACCGTTTTGTCTGTCATGTTTGAGCTTCTTGAATACACTTTGGAACACCAACTGCCAAACTTCAGTGAATGCTGGTGGGATCATGTAAGTAGAAATATCTTGATAACATGGCATTAAAGATAGAGGTTGTTATCTGCTAAGACTACACAAATGTTTTTGAAAATATTAACTCCCATAAAGAACTGCATGGATGAAACCAAACTCAGAAGATGCACATGACCAATAAGTGACTTAAGATTTCAGAAAGATGTTATATACATAGGCTGAGCATTGCACTCCAATTTGTCAACATAAAGGTCTGTGTTATGCAAACCTAGGTACCGAAGAGTCACCAGAAGGGGAAGTGTAAGTGTGAAAGCAAGTGCTAGCATGTTTCATGAACATAGAAGACTGCAATATCAGTATCTAAATGAATATCAATGAGAAAGGGCCATTGGTTGCCAGAAGCTGTATTTGTTGTATTGTGACAGTGCATCTTGTCCAGAGAATGCTGCCACAGCAGTAGTGCATGTGTAGAGCCATTGGATAAAAGTGAATTATAATCAGTGTCAAGTAGTTACTGTAAACGCACATTTGACAACAAGCAATCGCAGATAAATTTCAATTGTGATGGTACTTCACTGAATACAACATGCAATTTTATCACCTACTAATTGTGAATAAAATGAATAGCGACCACTGCGCCAGGGTAACATAGAGCCTAAGTCTTTGCTATTCATTATGGGAACTCTACATACCATTTTCATAAGGACAATACTTCGACACATGTGACAAGCAATATGTTAACATCTATCAATGAATGGTAGGTACTATTGCATCCCTGGGCTACACATCCACATTACATATACACAACAAATATGTTGATGATACGGTTATTTGGAAATTTATTTCCGTGACCTTGCCAAGGCCTCCAGTTGTGTTGCTCAGAAAATTGTACCTGTTGTTGTTGTTGTTGTTGTTGTTGTGGTCTTCAGTCCTGAGACTGATTTGATGCAGCTCTCCATGCTACTCTATCTTGTGCAAGCTTCTTCATCTCCCAGTACCTACTGCAACCTACATCCTTCTGAATCTGCTTAGTGTAGTCATCTCTTGGTCTCCCTCTACGATTTTTACCCTCCACACTGCCCTCCAATGCTAAATTGGTGATCCCTTGATGCCTCAGAACATGTCCTACCAACCGATCCCTTCTTTTAGTCAAGTTGTGCCACAAACTTCTCTTCTCCCCAATCCTGTTCAATAGTTCCTCATTAGTTATGTGATCTACCTATCTAATCTTCAGCATTCTTCTGTAGCACCACATTTCGAAAGCTTCTATTCTCTTCTTGTCCAAACTATTTATTGTCCATGTTTCACTTCCATACATGACTACACTCCATACAAATACTTTCAGAAATGACTTCCTGACACTTAAATCCATACTCGATGTTAAAAAAATTCCTCTTCTTCAGAAACGCTTTCCTTGCCATTGCCAGTCTACATTTTATATCTTCTCTACTTCGACCATCATCAGTTATTTTGCTCCCCAAATAGCAAAATTCCTTTACTACTTTAAGTGTCTCATTTACTAATCTAATTCCCTCAGCATCACCCGACTTAATTTGACTACATTCCATTATCCTCGTTTTGCTTTTGTTGATGTTCATCTTATATCCTCCTTTCAAGACACCGTCCATTCTGTTCAACTGCTCTTCCAGGTCCTTTGCCATCTCTGACAGAATTACAGTGTCATCGGCAAACCTCAAAGTTCTTATTTCTTTTCTATGGATTTCAAGTTGTGCTCCAAATTTTTCTTTTGTTTCCTATACTGCTTGCTCAATATAAGATTGAATAACGTCGGGGGGTAGGCTACAACCCTGTCTCACTCCCTTCCCAACCACTGCTCCCCTTTCATGCCCCTCGACTCTTATAACTGCCATCTGGTTTCTGTACAAATTGTAAATAGCCTTTCGCTCTCTGTATTTTACCCCTGCTACCTTCAGAATTTGAAAGAGTATTCCAATCAACATTGTCAAAAGCTTTCTCTAAGTCTACAAATGCTAGAAACGTAGATTTGCCTTTCCTTAATCTATCTTTTAAGATAAGTTGTAGGGTCAGTATTGCCTCACGTGTTCCCACATTTCTACTGAATCCGAACTGATCTTCCCCGAAGTCGGCTTCTACCAGTTTTGCTATTTGTCTGTAAAGAATTCATGTCAGTATTTTGCAGCTGTGACTTATTAAACTGATAGTTCGGTAATTTTCACATCTGTCAGCACCTGCTTTCTTTGGGATTGGAATTATTATATTCTTCTTGAAGTCTGAGGGTATTTCGCCTGTCTCATACATCTTGCTCACCAGATGGTAGAGTTTTGTCAGGACTGGCTCTCCCAAGGCAGTCAGTAGTTCCAGTGGAATGTTGTCTACTCCGGGGGCCTTGTTTCGACTCAGGTCTTTCAGTGCTCTGTCAAACTCTACACGCAGTTTCGTATCTCCCATTTCGTCTTCATCTACATCTTCTTCCATTTCCATAATATTGTCCTCAAGTACATCGCCCTCTATATACTCCTTCCACCTTTCTGCTTTCCCTTCTTTGCTTAGAACTGGGTTTCCATCTGAGCTCTTGATGTTCATACAAGTGGTTCTCTTATCTCCAAAGGTCTCTTTAATTTTCCTGTAGGCAGTATCTACCTTACCCCTAGTGAGATAAGCCTCTACATCCTTACATTTGTTCTCTAGCCATCCCTGCTTAGCCATTTTGCACTTCCTGTCGACCTCATTTTTGAGATGTCTGTATTCCTTTTTGCCTGCTTCATTTACTGCATTTTTATATTTTCTCCTTTCATCAATTAAATTAAATATTTCTTCTGTTACCCAAGGATTTCTACTAGCCCTCGTCTTTTTAGCTACTTGATCCTCTGCTGCCTTCACTACTTCATCCCTCAAAGCTACCCATTCTTCTTCCACCGTATTTCTTTCCCCCATTCATGTCAATTGCTCCCTTATGCTCTCCCTGAAACTCTGTACAACCTGTGGTTCTTTTAGTTTATCCATGTCCCATCCCCTTAAATTTCCACCTTTTTTGCAGTTTCTTCAGTTTTAATCCACAGGTCATTACCAATAGATTGTGGTCAGAGTCCACATCTGCCCCTGGAAATGTCTTACAGTTTAAAACCTGGTTCCTAAATCTCTGTCTTACCATTATATAATCTATCTGATACCTTTTAGTATCTCCATGGTTCTTCCATGTATACAACCTTCTTTTATGATTCTTGAACCAAGTGTTGGCTATGATTAAGTTGTGCTCTGTGCAAAATTCTACCAGACAACTTCCTCTTTCATTTCTTTGCCCCAGTCCATGTTCACCTACTACGTTTCCTTCTCTCACTTTTCCTACTACTGAATTCCAGTCACCCATGACTATTAAATTTTCATCACCCTTCACTATCTGAATAATTTCTTTTATTTGATCATACATTTCTTCAATTTCTTCGTCATCTGCAGAGCTAGTTGGCATATAAACTTGTACTACTGTAGTAGGTGAGGGCTTCATATCTATCTTGACCACAATAATGCGTTCACTATGCTGTTTGTAGTAGCTTACCCGCATTCCTATTTTCCTATTCATTATTAAACCTACTCCTGCATTACCCCTATTTGATTTTGTGTTTATAACCCTGTAGTCACCTGACCAAAAGTCTTGTTCCTCCTGCCACCGAACTTCACTAATTCCCACTATATCTAACTTTAACTTATCCATTTCCCTTTTTAAATTTTCTAACCTACCTGCCCGATTAAGGGATCTGACATTCCTCGCTCCGATCCGTAGAATGCCAATTTTCTTTCTCCTGATAATGATGTCCTCTTGAGTAGTCCCCGCCCGGAGATCCGAAAGGGGGACTATTTTACCTCCGGAATATTTTACCCAAGAGGACGCTGTCATCATTTAATCACACAGTAAAGCTGCATGCCCTCGGGAAAAATTACAGCTGTAGTTTTCCCTTGCTTTCAGCCGTTCGCAGTACCAGCACAGCAAGGCCGTTTTGGTTATTGTTAAAAGGCCAGATCAGTCAATCATCCAGACTGTTGCCCCTGCAACTACTGAAAAGGCTGCTGCCCCTCTTCAGGAACCACACGTTTGTCTGGCCTCTCAACAGATACCCCTCCGTTGTGATTGCACCTACGGTACGGCTATCTGTATCGCTGAGGCACGCAAGCCTCCCCACCAACGGCAAGGTCCATGGTTCATGGGGGGAGGAAATTGTACCTAAGGAATTGTATCTAGGGAATTAAAATCTAATGGTGTTAAATGCATCACCTTGCACGAATAGTCATACCTTATCCACAGAAATCAGAGGGCGACCTTAACAAATGATAAAACAGGAATAAAACGTTCAGAGTAGGGATACATTAATTGTATCCCACAATGTTCAGTACTTTATCGTACTGTTCTTGAGCTACACAAATGATTTGTCAAGGATAATAAGTCATATTTGCTCATGATACAAGTGTACTAATAAAGGTTCACAACTCATTAGTACTACACGTGGCCAGGAGAATAATGCAGCAAGCCTCAAACTGGGTCATAGAAAGCAGACTTCACTCTTCATTAAGCAGGTAATTGTCATCATTTCATCTTCTACGGTTTCTAGGAGAATAGATGCGATGGAGATGGGGAAGTGGCCAGAAGAAATGTAAGAAACATTTAAAATAGAGGTGAAGACTGGGTCAGAGTAATGGCAGGGAGATATTGCGAAGACTGGAGAACATGGACAGGCTTGTGTTCCAAGCAGATGCTTCCAGCAGTGGTAAACTGTTCCCAAATTATTACATTATTCAATTTCAGCCTAATAAAAATTGTAAGTAGCACTCAAATAAAAACGAGGGAGGTAGAAAAAAGGTAAGTTGTTCAATATTTCAAAAGTAATCACCTTAACTGTTAATACATTTGTCCCACTGTGAGACGAGGTGATCAGTGCCTTCATGGAGAAGTATTTGCAGTTCTCTGTAGAACTGTGATTGCATCCAGGCATGCACCTCTTCACCCAAAGCAAATTGACAGTCATGAATGTCTTTCTTCAGGGCTCTAAAAGTATGGAAGTCACATACAGATGGCTCAAGGCTGTATGGAGTGTTTGTAAGAGCTTCCCAGCAAAACTTCTGCAGCATAGTCGAAACAACCTTGACAACAAAATGTTGCAGTCCATCAACATTGATGGGTCATTTGTACTTGATAATGAGCTTCAATTTTTGCAAAGCTTTCACATATCACGATGTGTCAATTGTGGCACTGTGTTCCAGAAACTCGGTGAGCAGCAGGCCCTTGCAGCCAAAGGAAAAGGTAATCATGACTTTCCTGGAGCTGGTGTGCCTGTTGTTTAGACTACACTACAGATGACTTGCTGGAAGGTCCTTACACAGCTTTCAGGCAATCTCAATGTCTCACCATGAGATTTCCATATTTTTGGAGCCCTGAGGAAAGACGTTAATGGCCGTTGATTTGTTTCAGATGAAGGGGTGCACACCTGGGTAGAACCATAGATCCATAGGCAATCGCAAACTTTTTTCCATGAAGGCATTGATGATATTGTCTCACAGTGGGATAAATGTAACTAATGTTTATGGCAGTTATTTTTGAAATAATAAATAGTATACTTACTTTCTTGTCATCTCTTTTGTTTCCCGTTGATTGCTTCTTACACTTGGACGACAGAAGTAGAGAGAAGTGGACACCCTCTAAATGAAACTGCATGTTTGAAATTTCTGGGCTTCCAGATGGATAGCAAACTGAGGTGGCAGTAGCACATGGCATAATTAACAAAAAGCGTAGTGTTGCCCATTCTGTATTTCAAAATCTTCCTCAATGCATTGCCCTGTGGGTGATAGTGTTAATTTTCTTTCACTCAGTACTGTCTTGTGCAATTTTTGGAGCAATGCAATTATTTAATCTGCAGAAGCATGCACTAAGAATACGATAAATAACAGTGAATGTAGGATCAACAAGAAGTAAAAATAATTTTTGAATGGAGTGTGCAACCCTGCCAAGAGTTAAGATGTACACTGCCAGAGAAAGGATCATCACCCTCAAGGACTGTGTTCAGTGGCACCAGGCTATAGTATGTTCATACTGAAGGGCAGTATTGTTAGTGATTTATTTGTCATGGTCATTGGTGATCAGATGACACTCAGGAGGACTGCATGTGTGTCCTCCATTTTGACTCTGTAGGCAGTAACTGTGCTGAGTTGATATATGGAGTGTGTGCAACATTCAATTTAGGTTACAACCATGCCCCACTGACGAGTATGTACAAGTTTCGACCAGCTTCAGCCATTTGAACAGGAAGCTGGATAGACATATCAACAGATTGTTCCACATGTCAGGCATAATGTACTGGTGGTGTGTTGCTGCTTCCAACAGTGGCCTGTGGAACATCCCACACTTGTAGACCATGTTCTGGATGTCCATGTAGTGCAGACAAACGTCAAGCTCAACACATTGTGTGAGCAGTGGTGGCCGAGTGATCATCATCCAGGAACCAAATCCAGGCACATATTGCACCTGCTGTGGTATAGGGACCATTGAAACCGTTTGCTTGCAACAGGGTTATGATAATGTGTGGCTACGGCTGGGCTACCACTGACATCACGACACGACTAAGCATGGTTACTCTGGAGCTGTTGACTGGAGAGTGGTAGTGATGAGAGTAGATTCTGTTTTTATGCAAGTAATGGACATACACATGTATGGTGCAGACCTGTTGAGCTGCCTATTCTAGAGTGCATTTGCCCACAACACACACACCCTGTCACAATCATCATGGTATGGGAGGCCATCAGTTACAGCTTGCTGTCATATTTGGCATTTCTCCTGGTTGAAGTTACCAGTGCCCACTACATTACACAGGCTGTTGTCTCTGTGCTACTGCCATTTCTTTGACAGGAAGATGATGTGCTTTTTCAGCAGGTCAATGCATGTACAAACATGGCTGCAGCAGTGTTAACATTCTTTATGTGGTCAACAACAACTGCCCTATCCAACAAGATCACCAGATGTCTCAACTGTGGGACACGATGAAGTGGGAAGTTCCTCGTTATCCAGGGTCTGCAAGAACCATCACCAAATTACAAGAAAAGGTGCAAGATCCTTATGACACTGTTGTAAGGTGCCATTCAGCACATATATGATTGTTTGCATGCAAGAATAGACACATGCATTCCTGAGAGGGATGGGTACACTCTGCATTCATGCAACTTTTTAGGCTCCCTTTACTCTGACGTATGTGTTTCATTTGGTCTGAATTTGTTATCATATACTCCTACAGTGATGAACCACCTGTTACCTCACATGTAAGTGATATGACCTTATCCTTGGGGGTGTTGCTCCTTTTCTCTCCTGCCCTCAGTGTATTTCTGTATTCTTGTGCAAAAGTGGTTGTAAGAGTTGTCTGACAGGAAACTGAAAAACTCAAATATTTAAAAATGAAGTAAAAGAGCCACTACTCCTATAATTTATCAGAATATTTTCATTAGAGGGCGTAATTTTGGGTAAGCATTAATGTTCATTTTAAACAGGTTTTCACTTCGTGCTATATAGCTGTTAGTTTGTGTGTAGTTACGTAAATTTATAAGTATAAAGTGTTATATAAAATCACAAGCAGAGCAGTGGAAAAGTAGCATGAGTGCTCTTTTTTATCCTTCTAATACATACAGGGTGAGGCAGCTAAAACAAGTCAACCAAAATATATCTTGAATGAGTGTATGTACTGATATATAGCTTTTGGCAAGTTCTGGTGCATAATTTGGCAAATCTTCTGACATACAAAAAAAATTTTAATGTTTACATCTGCCATATCATGAAACAGTGATTTCGTTATTTTTATTTCATTTTGAAATTGAACTATGTACTTTCTGTGTGGCATTTGAAAGAGCCTTAGAATTAGATTTCGATAGCATTATGTGTGGCACTTGGTCTGACATTAATAAGATAATAATGCAGCAAACCACTGTCATGCTGTTAGGAGAATACTGACAAACATCTACCCTACCATTACCAAATGTATAAAAACACATGGTTTGGGTACTGTTCATGTGTTTATTATTACAATTAGTTGTGCCCCACAGTGTTATCTATGGTTAAACAGTCTTATATTTAAAAAATGCCCAGATGTGTATTTATTCCACTCTTATATTAGTGCATCTTCTCCTCCCCATTTTCTCTGTCCATCGCATCATCTCCTCGTTCCCCCTGCTCTCTCCACATTGTCTCCCCACACCTGTAGTAGGATGGTGGTTCTTACCCACAGTATTTCTTTCCAGATCGTAACTAATATGTATAGTTCCAGGATTTAGGATAAGCTTTTTTCCCCATGGCTTTGTTCACATATGCACATGTAAGATATATTTCACATGTATTTAATATATTTCACATGTGTTTGTACACATTTCACTTGTATCTTTAGTGAATTTCGTCCTGCAGTTTCATTTTCAGGCAGCTCAATTTTTATGACATCATATCTCCTGTACTCCGTGTCACGCAATGATATATTTTTGTTGTTACATTCAACAACATATGTGGATACTGTCTGCAATGTGTGTGGGAATACAGTTTGTAGTAAAGAAGTAATAAATTAGACCACCACACTTCAAGTGGTCCCCTGCAGGCCTGGGGTTAGAATAGGCCTAAGGTATTCCTGCCTGTCGTAAGAGGTGACTAAAAGGAGTCTCTCACCTTTCGGCCTTCATGTGATGGCCTCCTGTAGGGTTTGACCTCCATTATCAAAACTTTCCTGAAGAGTGAGCCAATTGGGGAAGGGTGTCTTACATGGTGCATTGTGTCGATCGTGCGTTGAGATCTTTAGCCCAATTTCTCATCATGGCATTGCAGTACCACTCATCCTCCATCCCTTGAGCACGGACTCCTTCCTGGGTGCTTTCTTCTCCACCCATTATGCAGTGTCGTTTTCTGCACTGATGAGGACCATGTAATTCTTTGCACCTCATCCAGTCCGTTGTGGTGAGGCTGCCATTTACCCTGTGGGTTGTAGCCCCCTGACAACACAGGGATCACTCTGCTGATGCCTGCGCCGTTAACTCCTCATGTATGCTATGGAGTAGATGCCCATCTCCCTGGGGCATCAGGACTCACGGCCATTCTGCCAGGTGGCCCTTGCTGAGGCTGGTTGGTGCCCATGGGGAGGGCCCCCTGGTCAAAGTGGGTGGCATCAGGGTGGATGACACGCCATCTCTTGCTGGTGATGGCTTGTCCGAAATGCACTCTGGGTCAGTCTTGATAAAAACCGCATCCTCTTCCTAGTCACGGGCATTACTCGCTTGTGACAAGTTGGGGAATGTTTCTGTTACCACCACACCCCATAAGAGCTTCAATATGGTCCAGGGTATTAATTCCACAGAGGCCTTCTTTTGCAGTCTGATGACGAGTTGCGCACCTATTTAGAGCAGCGAGGTGTTACTTCGTCCAGCACAACTGTTGGTGTCAGAGAGATAATTCGGTTGCCACTGGTGCCTTTACCTTGGCCTTCGAGGGTGACACATTGCCCGAGAAGGTCAAGGTGATGGTGTACCGCTGCGACGTCAAGCCATACATCCCTCCCCCAATGTGGTGCTTTAAAGTGCTGGAAGTTCGGCCATATGTCTTCCCTCTGTACTTCCAGTGTTGCATGTCGAGATTGTGGACATCCATCACATCTCAGTACTCCATGTGCCCCACCTCTCATCCGTGTCAACTGTAGAGAGCATCATTCACCTTGCTTGTCAGACTGCAGGATTTTACAGAAAGAGAGGAAAATCATGGAATATAAGATGCTGTACCAACTGACATACACTGAGGCTAAGAGGAAATTTAAGCACCTACATCCTGTGGCTATCACCTCATCTTACACTGCCGCTACGAGAACAGTTGTCACCCCATCAGTTACTCACATTCCTGTTGCCTCTCAAAACCTGAACTACACCTGCCCCCTTGATGGTGGGGGGCACTTACGTCCCTGTTTCTCCTACACCACCTGCTTCGGGAGCAACAACCCCCCCTCCCCCATCCCCCATCCAAACATTGGAGATATCAGCCCCCACTTCTGATCTGGAGAAGCATGAATCTTCGTCAACTCCTCTCACTAGGAAGGGGTCCCTTGGGTCACTCCCTTTCCCAGTTTTCTGATAGTGGGAAAGTTGACACCCGCCAATGGCTGAAGAGCCCAACAGCAGCTGGTCATAGGGCTTCACTCTCATCGTCAGTCCCGGAGACTGAATCAGTGAAATCCTCCCAGCCAGGGAAACCCAAGGAGCTGTGAGAGAAACCCAAAAAGAAGATCCCCCAAGACGAAGGGAATTGCAGTGCCACCCACACCACCACTACCTACAAGCTCTGCATCTGCGGATGAGGTAGAGATTCTGGCATTCACCGAGTACCTAGATCTTGCCGGACCCTTGGGCACAATGAATATAGGCTGCTTAGGCAATAAGTCATTGGCAGCAGGTGACCTGAGGCGTAAACTGCCTCATTGAATGTTCCATGCCTTTCCTGTCTCAGGATGACGTCATCCTCCACTGGGAATTGCGGCAGTTTTTTCCACTGCCTTGCTGTGCTACAGCAAGTGTTAAGCTTTACACCTGTTTTCTGCATTACCCTCCACGAAACATGGTTCCCAGCAATGCGGACCCTGCCCTCCACGGCTATAAGGGATACTACAGGAACCGTAGCGACCATAATCGAGTGTCAGGTGGAGTTTGCATTTATGTCCTAAACTCAGCCTGTAGTGAAACTGTGCCCCTTCAAACTCCTCTTGAAGCTATGGCTACCAGAATAAGGACGACACAGGAAATAACTGTCTGCAATGTATATCTTCCTCCAGATGGTGCAGTATCCCTGAATGTATTAACTGCACTTATTGATCAACTCCCTAAACCTTTCCTATTTTTCGGAGATTGTAACACCCATAACCCCTTGTGGGGTGGTTCCGTGCTTACTGGCCAAGGCAGAGATGTTGAAGCTTTACTGTCTCAGTTCAAACTCTGCCTCTTAAATACTGGGGCTGCCACACATTTCAGTGTGGCTCATGGTAGCTACTCGACCACTGATTTATCAGTTTGCAGTCCAGGTTAAGGAATGACGGCGAGCTCTACAGCAGCATAAGTGGCATCCTTCCCTGGAGCACCTCATAGCCTTTGAACGGCTCTGTGCTTGCATTTGACGAAGCAGAAGTGTTGGGATAGATATGTCTTGACCATTGGATGCCATTCGTAACCTACCCAAGTATGGGCAAAGATCAGATGTGTTGTGGGGTATCAGACCCCAACAGGTGTTCCCAGTGTTAACATAAATGGCGTGTTATCTACTGACGCAAAAAACGATTGCTGATCACTTTGCTGAGCACTCTGCTTGAGCCTCTGCATCGGAGAATTACCCCCCCCCCCCCCCCTCCCCCAGCCTTTCACACTATCAAACTGAGGCTGGAAGGGAAAGTCCTCTTGTTTACTAAATGCCATAGTGAATACTATAACGTCCCATTTACAGAGTGGGGGCTCCTCAGTGCCCTTGCACATTGCCCTCACACAGCTCCTGGACCAGATCATATCCACAGTCAGATGGTTACATCTCCTCGTAATCTTCAACTGGATCTGGTGCAATGGCGTTTTTCCATCACAATGGCGGGAGAGCACCATCATTCTGCTGCTCAAACCCGGTAAAAACCCATGTGGATAGCAATCGGCCCATCAGCCTCACCAACGTTCTTTGTAAGCTGCTGGAATGTATGGTGTGTTGGCAGTTGGGTTGGGTCCTGTAATCATGTGGCGTACTGGCTCCATGTCAGGGCAGCTACCACCACGGTCGCTCTACCACTGATAATCTTGTGTCCCTCGAGTCTACCATCTGAACACAGCCTTTTCCAGACTCCAACACCTGGTTGCCATTTCTTTTTATTTACAAAAAGTGCATGACACCACCTGGCGACATCATATCCTTGCCACATTATACGAGTGCTGTCTCCGAGGCCTGCTCCCGATTTTTATTTAAAATTTCCTGTCACTTCATACTTTCTGTATCCAAGTTGGTGGCTCCAATACTTCCCCCCATATCCTGGAGAATGGGGCCCCGCAAGGCTCTGTATTGAGTGGCCATTAATGGTCTAGCAGTAGCTGTAGGGCCATACGTTTCATCTTCCCTATATGCAGATGACGTCTACATTTCATACTGCTCCACCAGTACTGGTGTTGCTGAGCGGCACCTTCAGGGAGCCAACCACAAGGCATACTCATGGGCCCTAGCCCACGGTTTCTAGTTTTCAGCCGCAGAGTCATGTGTTATGCACTTCTGTCGGTGTCATACCATTCATCCAGAACCAGAACTGTACCTTAATGATGATCCACTCACCATAGTGGAATCGATTCTTAAGACTGGTTTTCGACACCCGATTGACTTGGCTTCCTCACCTTTGTAGGCTTTAGCGGAAGTGCCAGCAGCACCTCAATGCCCTCCTCTGCATGAGGGACACCAACTGGGGTGCAGATCGCTCTATACTGCTGCAGCTCTACAGAGCCCTTGTTCAATCATGCCTTGACTATGGAGGTGTGGTTTATGGTTCGGTGTCACCCTCAGTGTTGCGTTTACTTGACCCAGTGCACCATTGTGGCATTCGTTTAGCGACTGGATCTTTTAGGACGAGTCTGGTGACCAGCATCCTTGTGGATACCGGAGTCCCTCCATTGTAGGTTAGGCGTGCACAACTGCTGGCCAGTTACACTGCACATGTTCGTAGTTCTCCTGCGCATCCAAGTCACCGTCTCCTTTTTCCACCCACGGCGGTTCATCTTCTGCATCGACGGCCCAGGTCAGGACTTCCAGTTGCAGTTTATGTCTGATCCCTTCTTTCTGAACTGGAGTGTTTGCCTTTATTACCTATACTTGAGGTCCATTCATGTACACCTCCATGGTTTACACGTAGACCACGTCTTTGCCTGAACCTTTCACATGGCCCTAAGGACTCAGTTAACCCCGCAGCTCTGTGCTGCCACTTCCTTTCGATTCTTGACATGTACCAAGGCCATGAATTGGTTTACACCAATGGCTCGATGGCTGATGCTCTCATCGGCTTCACGTATGTCCATTGAATAGCATTCCTAGCCCAGTGGCTGCAGTGTTTTCGTGGCCAAGCTGGTGGCTATATCTCGTGCTCTTGAGCACATCTGTTCGTGCTCTGGAGAGTCGTTTCTTCTGTGTACTGACTCCTTGTGCAGCCTACATGCTATCGACCAGTGCTACCCTCATCATCCTTTGGGAGCGACCATCCAGGAGTCCATCTATGCCCTGGAATGATCCATTTGTTGAGTGGTGTTTGTCTGGACCTCAGGTCACGTCGGAATCTCAGGCCACGAACTTGCCGACATACTGGCCAAACAGGCTATGCGGAAACTGCTTATGGGGATCGGCTTCTCTGCAACTGACCTGCGTTCAGTAGTATGCTGCAAGGTTTCTTGGCTTTGGGAGACTAAATGGCATAACCTCAGCATGCACAACAAACTGCATGCCATTAAGGAGACTACGAATGCGTGGCAGTCCTCCATGTGGGCCTCTCGCAGGGACTCTGTGGTTCCCTGCGGCTCCGCATTGGCCTGGCTTGGGTGACACAAGGCTACCTCCTGCGCCGTGATCACTCACCTCCGTGTCGGTGCGGCACCCGCCTGACAGTGGCTCATACCTAGGTGATTGGCTAATTTAGTTTTACATTTTATACATGACAGTGGGTTTGATCATTCTATATAAGTTTTAGCACATGCCTTTTGTCCCTTTGTGCTCTGCTCTCTGATGTAGATGTTTTAATGTGTTGCAGAGTGGCCAGCTTTTCCTTTTTATTCTCGTGGTCGGTCAGCCACCGTTATCTGCTCTCTTGTTTTTACCCCTTGTACCTGTTTCTTGCTTCTCTCTGTGTTTTTTTCCCTCTTTTGTCCATAGTAGTGTTGGGACCTTGCAGTTTAGTTCCTCCCCCCCCCCCCCCCCCCGCCCCCCGCCTTTTTAATACAAAACACCAAAAGTGGCAGTTTTGTTGGTGCATAGAGGGGGAAAATATAGTATGCAATAAACTTTTTTCCTCTCATCATTTTATGAGGCTTGTCAGCAAGTGGTAGTTTCATAAAGGTTTGATATTAAGTGTAAAGTTCTTTACAAGTCACAAAGTGCTCTCCTTCTCAAATATTGGATGAGTAAGGTATGGGTATTCGCGTGTAGTGCACCACACTTCTTTTTCACCCCCACCCCTTTGATAGGTGGGTAGGTATAAGGTAGCCTATGTATTAATTCAGGTTATAAGCTGTCTCCATTCAAACTTTTTTTTTCTTTTTTTTTTTATGTCCATCTTTGCGAATCAGCTACTAATTACCAACAGTCAGTTTCAGTTGATGGTTGCAAAAACAACGTCACTTTTACAATATTTTATTGAAGCCACTTCAAAGATGTTGGCCACTGATGGGATTATCTATGCAATTGGAGTTCACCTCCTCAGCATCATTTAAGATCTGAAGATGGTGAATTGGATCACCGAAACTGGTTGCAATGTAATAAAATAACATAGTATGCAGAGGTGGCCAAAATTATTACCATCCCTGCTCTTTTAGGCATACATTCTGCTAGTTTTTACTGGTGTTTTGAATAGCTGGGTCATGCAACCATGTTTGTGTCAGCAATTCAATCAGACCATTCTTTATTGTGGCCTTGTGTATTCTTATTTACTTCTTAACTATTGCCCAAAGATTTTCAATTGGTTTCATGGATGTGTTAATTTCAGGGCACAGGATCACAGTAACATCATTTTCATCCAAAAACTTTCCACACTTTTGCTTTATGGCCTTGTGCTCCATTATGCATAAAAACATAATCTTCACCATTAAACCATTCCATAGTCTGGGGCAGAATTCTCTTTTAACACTGAGATATTGTCCTTGGTTCACTGAACCTTCAACAATGTTCAGGTTTCCTGTACCATTCCATGAAAAAACACTCCAGATCATAACCGAAGTTTGGTGCATCAAAGTTTTGCATACTCAGACCTAATGAAACTCCTCCAATTCCCTCCTCCTCACGTACTGGTTGTTTTCCTCTGTGATGCAGAACGTTGATTCATTGGTGAAAGACACCCACAAGAAAATATCTTTTTATTACTACCACACTTCACATTACTGAAGTTTGTTAGTTATATTCATAGGCAAGTTTTGCTAGTCATTTTGATGACATCCAGAATTGTTCAAGATCATGATTTGGAAATGAGTTCATTTAATGAACTGTGTAATTATGCATAAATTTTTAGTAATTACCTTTCTCCAGTCATCAGCAGTCTAGTTCTGTATGGATTTTCCCCAGTTTAACCACTTTAAGGCTATTTCTGTGATGATCTTGTGCTTAGGTCATGGTCAATGGTCAACACACTCACAGGCCTGCATTGGACACCACTCTCCTTACAGTTTTAGCTGAGACAGTCACTCCATGATTGTCCATCTGCATATAGAGAGTTGCATACTTATAGCTTGAATTTGACCATATTTTTCAATTTCTGCTGAATTTTAAGGCTCAGTCTTGGTTTTCTTCCACATGTGTGTCTTGCTGCCAATCAACAAAGTTTTTAAATTACTCACTGTCTGTTGTGAGATCTGAGTCTGGAAGCAATTTGATGCTGTGTGTAGTGCCCTTCTGCCAAGTGTCCTAACAGTAGCAACTGTCATGGGTGAAATGTCTTTCTTGCTGTCGACAAACTGAAATTACCTGTCTCAAAATGGAATGAATTAAACCACCCTCTTGGCCACTGATGTATTACACAGAATTAATTCCAGTTTTTCACTGAAGTTGTTAATCACTGATTAAACAACTGAAGATCACTAATATTCCCAGTAATCAACATAAACTTAACAAATTCTCATCAGAGAATGTATGTAGGCCTGCAAAAATATATCCGATTTTCAGCTGTCAGCATCTTCCAGTCATTTTAGTGCACCTAAACAACTCTGAATGCTCTGAAAATACTCAGACTCGGCTCCAGATACTCCACATTCACCTCCAAGCAGTTTTATTTAGCCTGATTGTGTGAAATACACATTACACACACTCAAATCATATGTTGATCCTACAGCTTTACCATAATAATTTGGCCAACTCTGTATATATGAGTATCATACCAAGTGTTCAAAATGTTGACCTTGTGCTATAAAGCTATCGCTATAAAGTGATCACTGAATGTTGTGATGTTTCCTAGTAGACTTCTTGTTTTAATCTTCTCCACAGACAAAATTTCAGAGGTAGTAAGTCTAGTGAGCATGCAGTCCATGTAGTGTATCCCAAACACATGACCTGCACAACTATTTATTTGTACAGAATGACCAGGGCACATCCATCATATTGGTACCAGTATGCTCAGTGAGATGTCTTCCCATACATGCAGCACCATATCTGTTAGGAACTGCAGATACTTTTAACTATTTAGAGTCCCATCAGTAAAACACTGACCACTCATGCAATTCTTGAAAAGTCTGCACCACACATTGAGACACCAAGATTTTTGTCTACTCACTTCTGTCAATCAGCATAGACTCATTTGACCAACATTTCATTTTATGAGGATTTGTTTGCCTGCAGTTTTTGAATGATTTTCATTTGTAAACAAAATCTTGCATAGAAACACTCCATCACTTTGCAGTTTTCATAGACATCGTTCAGAGAACTGGAACTGATTTTGAAAGCCGTTCACCACCAACTTGTTAATGTAGTGAAATGTGGAAAAGATGAAATGTTTCGGATTTTAATATTTACAGAACATCTTGTGGCTGATCCCATCTACACATTCAAACTACCGCATACTGCCATTTATATTGCGTGTTGCTGCTGCTAAAATATTTTTCGCATCTCTCGTATCAGTTGCTGTTCCTTTTCATTAGTGTATTTTATTCTTTATTTTATGAGATTCTTGATTTTTTCCCCACCTTGAAGCACACAGAGAAACACATTCCTGAATTATGTGTTTGCTTACATTTGATGTAGAAGGGCAGACATTTGTGGGACTTCTCATGATGGGAGGACATTGCTTTCCCATGCTGTTGTCTTGTTACTATTTCATCAGGTTCCACAGATTATTTTGTTGAAACCTCTTTGTAGTCTCTTTCCAATTCCACAGAAGACGTATTCAATTCCATACTGAAAAATGCAGTTTTATAATATGGCAGCTATCGATGTTAAAAATTGCTTCTCTACATCAGAAAATTTGCTGCATTGTCTCCCATAACTTAGTAAAAATTTTACATAAAAATTTAGTCATTCAGATTATATTTGGAGCCAATAGCCTTGTCACAGTGGTAACACCAGTTCCCATCAGATCGCTGAAGTTATGCGCTGTCAGGCTTGGCAGCAGTTTGGTGGGCTACCATTTGGGTTACTGAGTACTGTTGGCCATTGGAGGCACTCAGCCCTTGTGATGCCTATTGAGAAGCTACTTGATTGCGTATTAACAGCTCCAGTCATGAAAGCTGACAATGGCCAGGAGATCAGTGTGCTGACCTCATGCTCCTCCTTATCCACATCCCGTGACAACCACCAGTTGAGGGTAACATGGTGATCAGTCAGTACCACTGGGTCTTCCGAGGGCAATTGGGATCCAGGTTTTAGTTTTTTTAATCTTTATTTGGGGGATCTGCCTTAGCTGCTTTACCCTGTGCAGTGGTAAAGTAATCTAGAAGTACAGTAATTCCCACAATTATTAATGTCATTATTTGGGGGATCTGCCTTAGCTGCTTTACCCTGTGCAGTGGTAAAGTAATCTAGAAGTACAGTAATTCCCACAATTATTAATGTCATAACTGATTGATAGAATCTTTTACAGAATTTGCCTGTGATGGCTGCTTCTACCAGTTAGTGTATAATTTGGTTCTTGCCACAGCAGTGAAGACTTCCCTTCATAAAAGGATTTAGAGAACACAATGGGTGAATAAATTAATTTTTGCAATAATCATACAGCAACCTTTGTTGATATTTGTTGGGCTTTCATAAGGATCACATACTGTTACATAATCTTAATCATTTGTAAGTTGTCACATATCTAATTTGTGGTATAACTTTCATTTCAGATACACGACCTTTTTGAGACTACAATTTCTATAAATATTAGTGCAGTAAATTAGGTTTTGAAAAATGAAATGAGAGTAATGAAATAATTGTCACACATGAAAAGCAAATAACTGAACATAAAGCCATTTTAAAGAAGCTTTGATAAGCATCTAGAACAAACCAGAAATTCATTTCGCGTTATAAAAGCAGACGCACCCTTCCATTATGACCAGCATGCATGATGGGGCCTCTAAAACACTCACAAAACCCAGATAAATTTTGATTGTATGAGGCACTGAAGTTAGTGTCCAGACATTCATGGATGACAGAGGATCTCAAATTGATAGTAGGAAATCCAAAGCAGAGGTTTTAAAATGTTCCTTGACGAAAGGGAAATCCAGTACTACCCCAGTTTAATTCGTGCAGCACTTCAAAGATGAGTGATGTGTTGTGCCAGCAGCACAGAGAAACAGCTAAAGTCACTGAAACTAAACGAATCACGTCAGCTGAGTTAGCCCTGTAAGAAGAGTAGCAGATGTGATCCACAAAACTACTGTCCTTTCTCATTCACATCCGTCTGTTATAGAATCCTAGAACAGATTCTGAGTTTAAACATAGTGAGATATTGAAAACAGAATAATTTCCTCCTTGCCAACCAACTCAGATTCCATAAACATCAGTCAAGCAAAATGCAACTCGCCTTTCCTCACATTATGTCTTTGCAGCCATAGATCTAGACAGTCAAGTATATACAGCATTTCTTAACCTTCGAATTTAGGCTCCTTAGAACCAGTGCTTTGTAAGAAAAGGATAGTTTATATTAATTTGTGACTGAATTGAACATTTCTTCATTTCTTGATAGGGAGGACACAGCATGTTATCTTGGAAATATGTTGGGACACTTGCTGTTCATGCTGTATGTTGATAACCTTGCAGACAGTATTAGTTTTTTTGCAGATGATGCATGTATCTGTGGTGAAATACTGTCTGATAAAAAGGTGCACAAATATTCACTCAGATATTGTTAAGATGACAAAATGATGCAGAGATTGGCAACTTTTTACTATGTTCAGAAATGTAAATTTGTGTGCTTCACAAAACAAAACAAAACATTCTATAGTATGGCAATATCAATAACTCACAGTTAGAATAAGTCAGTTCATACAGATACCTAGGTGTAAAAATTTTAGGCATATGAAATCCATTGATCACATAGGCTCAGTCACAGGTAAAGTAGATAGCAGGCTTTGCTTCATTGGTAGAACATTAGGAAAATGCAATCATGTCACAAAAAAGATGCTTACAAAACACTGGTGCAACTCATCCTAGAATATTGCTCAAGTGCATTTACTTCACTTACTAGCAAAGATGAAAAATACTGGCAAATCTCTAATGGTGTGTGTGGAATTTCTGTTTTGTTGCCTTTCAGTGTTTTTTATCTGGAATAACTGAAAGTCTTTTGTCTTTATTTTATTTCTGGCTTTTCAGACATTACTGCTAGGAGATTCTAAATTAATTTTGTCCCTCAATCATTATCATCATAATTTAAATGCTGTAATGTTAATTTAAAGGCTGTACTGTTATTATAGTTTGTTAATATGAAGTAATGATTGTAACTCTAAGCTCAGCTTAATTTTTTTAATGTTTGTTAGATATTTCTTTATGTCCATGTATTTTTTTGTTTATTTTAACAGTGGATATTAGATGCCCTGGTTTGTAATGGACTTGGCATCTATCTTGGAATAAAAACATTAAACTACTTTTCCATGAAGACATACCATTGGCGAGGTTTATGGGGCATCCCAACATACAGGTATTTAGCAGAAAAGATTATACATTTAAATCTTCAAAGTATAGCTTTGCAATGGAGCTATTTATTTTAATGCACAAGTGACATATGTTAGAGACACAAGGCCCCCGTTTCTGTGTATACTTTTAAAATGATGTATAGACTGGAGTACACCTTTCTAAAGTTTTCCTTATATCTCTTATTATTTCTTACAGAATTTATATTGTGTTCACATAGAAGGCAGTATGTTGCAGTAGTTACATGACCACAGAGGCTACTGTCACAAAAAATAAAATCAAAATATTGTAGAGTTCTAGAACATGACAGACTTTTATGGAGTCATCTTATTATTATTTTTTGACTTTGTTTTATGAATTTTCACAAATGGTAATAAATTCTTGATAAAACCATTGCCATCAGAATAAGTGCTTGTAAGGCATTGTGTACAAATTATTTCATAACCTATAGACACTAGTGTAAAAAAAGTTAAGTATAATGAAGCAATGAGCGTATTTTCTGACCAAAATCGAGAAAGGTGGCAGAGTGGTTAGCTGTACTCGCATCTGGGAGCATGACGTTTCAAACACACATCTGGACATCCTGATTTAGGTTTTCTGTGATTCCCCGTAATCACTTCAGGCAAATGCCAGGGTGGTTCCTTTGAAAGGTCCCAGCCTGTTTCCTTCCCCATCATCCCCTAATCTGAGATTGTTCTCTGTCTCTAATGACTTGGTTGTCACCGGAACATTGAACACCAATCTCCTCCTTTTCTGACCGAGGTAATGGAGTGGCTGTAGAACAAAGTAAAGCTTAATAAGATGAACCTATTTGGAACATAACAGATTAAAACAAAACATTTTTAAGAAAAGTAAAATGTATTCTGAGACAACATCACTTAAGTTGTTATTCTGTACCTCATGATGAATTAATCACTTGTCTTTGACCTCTCTATTCCGAATGACTCATCATTACTAGTTGCATGGAATATACATCTTAGTTTTCATTTAATTTTTGACTCTGTGTCATATTGCCACCTTTATATTTTATTCTTTGTTTTTGCTGTTTCTTGCATTTCTTCTTGTGAAGAAACTTTAAAAACTTAAGATTTTCAGACCAGCCCTGTTCCATGTGTCTTATTTATCTCCTTCCTCCTTGAATGGTAATTATGACTTTTCGACCACCAGAAAATGAAAATAAACTGAGAAATTTAATTTTATCCAACTTCCATCATCAAGAGTTCTGTAGATCGCAATGTTAGTCTGTTCTGAATTCATGTTCTTCATTGTTGTTTTGTCCTTATTTCGTGCAGACAGTTAGTCAGCATATGCCATAACCTTACTTTGTATTGCTTGACAAGGCTAAGTGATTATCTGGCTGTACCATGAATTGACTTGGTCTTCTGGTGAGGTACAGTCACGTTCCAGTTCAAATTAGTGCACACTGTCACCTTACGGCGTGGTCATCTAAAGTAACTGCAGAAAATATCTTTTTAGAAGACTGTAACAACTTGCAGTTAACATAATTAATTTTATCGATAATGAGAATGAGAAAGATGTGATTATATGAGAGTAAAAGTTCTTGGAATTGAATAGAAAAAAATACTTACATCACTGAAACTTTTTTTTATTTTTCTGCGTAGTCTCCTTGTAGGTTAATACACTTCATCCAATGATGTTCCAGTACCTTGATCCCATCTCGAGAATGAGTTTCCTCCAGGCCTGCAAAATAGTTGTTAAATCTGGCTATCAATTCTTCTTATGATGCCAGTGAAGTATTGTGAGCAGCAAAGAAGTGCTGTATTGTATGTCCCATTTCTGTTCTTGTTCTAAATGGGCACTTCATTCAATGGCATGTACAGATGTGTAGTGTGTGACAGTATGCCACTTGAAAGACTAATTGAGTGTGTACTGTTACTGCCCCCTCTCCCTGCTTATTGAGTGTAAACATGACAATGCTGCCACTGTGGCCATTTTACCAGTTCACTTTGCTTGATAATACATAATTTATAGTATGCCCATGCTTGAGGCAGCGTTCAATGATTATCAGCATGCAGCAGTAGCGTGTACTGTTGGTGTTTCATGCACCAGAATTCATCAGTTCCAGTAGGCTGTGTAATGTAAGATGTGACACTCTGGTAAGAAATAAATGAGTGTGGGTATTTATATGCTGCTCAGTGTTAGATTGGAAGAGGCTTGTGCTAATTAGTAAGGCATAATTTTATTAGTGAATGAACAAACCATATAAAATTATTGAAGAACTTTGTAGAAAAGGGTATGAAGAAATTGAAAATGAAATAGTTGTAGGGAGAACAACACTGCATATGAGAAAATAATAAACAACTTTTTAATTTGACATGAGAACTATTTAATTTGCATGAGATTTGTCAGAAAAAGACAAACTGGCATGTACAAATTTTATCTTACAGATTTTTAAGCATGATCCCTTTAAAATGCTGCCCTTATCTGGTGACATACAGTTCGAGGCACTTGTTCTTGTTTGAATGCTGCTTGTTATGCATTATTTGAGATGACACAATGCCCTCTTCAGACGTTAATAGATGTTATATATGCTTCGAAAATAATGTTCATTAAATGTGACTTTGAGTTTTGAGTACGGAAATAAGTTCATGTCTGGTGGTCTTAAGTCCAGAGACTGGTTTGATGTAGCTCTCGGTGCTACTCTATCCTGTGCAAACTTCTTCATCTCCAAGTAACTACTGCACCCTACATCCTTTTGAATCTGTTGGCCTTCCTCTACAATTTTTACCCTCCACGCTGTGCTCCAATACCAAATTGGTGACCCCTCGATGCCTCAGAACAAGTCCTACTGACCGATCCCTTCTCTTAGTCAAGTTGTGCCACGAATTCCTGTTGTCCCCAATTCTATTCAGTACCACCTCATTAGTTACATGATCTATCCATCTAATCTACATGACTACTCTGCAATTCACATTTAAGTGCTTGGCAGAGGGTTCATCGAACCACAATCATACTATCTCTCTACTATTCCACTCCCGAACAGCGAGCGGGAAAAACGAATACCTAAACCTTTCTGTTCGAGCTCTGATTTCTCTTATTTTATTTTGATGATCATTCCTACCTATGTAGGTTGGGCTCAACAAAATATTTTCGCATTCGGAAGAGAAAGTTGGTGACTGAAATTTCGTAAAAAGCTCTCGCCGCGACGAAAAACGTCTATGCTGTAATGACTTCCATCCCAACTCATGTATCATATCTGCCACACTCTCTCCTCTATAACGCGATAATACAAAACGAGCTGCCCTTCTTTGCACCCTCTCGATGTCCTCCGTCAATCCCACCTGGTAAGGATCCCACACCGCGCAGCAATATTCTAACAGAGGACGAACGAGTGTAGTGTAAGCTGTCTCTTTAGTGGACTTGTTGCATCTTCTAAGTGTCCTGCCAATGAAACGCAACCTTTGGCTCGCCTTCCCGACAATATTATCTATGTGGTCCTTCCAACTGAAGTTGTTCGTAATTTTAACACCCAGGTACTTAGTTGAATTGACAGCCTTGAGAATTGTACTATTTATCGAGTAATCGAATTCCAACGGAGTTCTTTTGGAACTCATGTGGATCATCTCACACTTTTCGTTATTTAGCGTCAACTGCCACCTGACACACCATACAGCAATCTTTTCTAAATCGCTTTGCAGCTGATACTGGTCTTCGGATGACCTTACTAGACGGTAAATTACAGCATCATCTGCGAACAACCTAAGAGAACTGCTCAGATTGTCACCCAGGTCATTTATATAGATCAGGAACAGTAGAGGTCCCAGGACGCTTCCCTGGGGAACACCTGATATCACTTCAGTTTTACTCGATGATTTGCCGTCTATTACTACGAACTGCGACCTTCCTGACAGGAAATCACGAATCCAGTCGCACAACTGAGACGATACCCCATAGCTCCGCAGCTTGATTAGAAGTCGCTTGTGAGGAACGGTGTCAAAAGCTTTCCGGAAATCTAGAAATACGGAATCAACTTGAGATCCCCTGTCGATAGCGGCCATTACTTCGTGCGAATAAAGAGCTAGCTGCGTTGCACAAGAGCGATGTTTTCTGAAGCCATGCTGATTACGTGTCAATAGATCGTTCTCTTCGAGGTGATTCATAATGTTTGAATACAGTATATGCTCCAAAACCCTACTGCAAACCGACGTCAATGATATAGGTCTGTAGTTAAATGGATTACTCCTACTACCCTTCTTGAACACTGGTGCGACCTGCGCAATTTTCCAATCTGTAGGTACAGATCTATCGGTGAGCGAGCGGTTGTATATGAGTGCTAAGTAGGGAGCTATAGTATCAGCGTAATCTGAAAGGAACCTAATCAGTATACAATCAGGACCTGAAGACTTGCCCGTATCAAGCGATTTGAGTTGCTTCGCAACCCCTAAGGTATCTACTTCTAAGAAACTCATGCTAGCAGATGTTCGTGTTTCAAATTCTGGAATATTCCATTCGTCTTCCCTGGTGAAGGAATTTCGGAAAACTGCGTTCAATAACTCCGCTTTAGCGGCACATTCGTCGATAACAGTACCATCGGCACTGCGCAGCGTAGGTATTGACTGCGTCTTGCCGCTTGTGTACTTTACATACGACCAGAATTTCTTCGGATTTTCTACCAAATTTCGAGACAATGTTTCGTTGTGGAACCTATTAAAGGCATCTCGCATCGAAGTACGTGCCAAATTTCGCGCGTCTGTAAATTTTAGCCCATCTTCAGGATTTCGCATTCTTCTGAACTTCGCATGCTTTTTCTGTTGCCTCTGCAACAGCGTTCGGACCTTTTTTGTGTACCACGGGGGATCCGTTCCATCTCTTACCAATTTATGAGGTATGAATATCTCAATTGCTGTTGCTACTATATCTTTGAATTTGAGCCACATCTCGTCTACATTCGCATAGTCAGTTCGGAAGGAATGGAAATTGTCTTTTAGGAAGGCTTCTAGTGGCACTTTATCCGCTTTTTTAAATAAAATTATTTTGTGTTTGTTTCTGATGGATTTGGAAGAAATGGTATTGAGCCTAGCTACAATGACCTTGTGATCACTAATCCCTGTATCAGTCATGATGCTCTCTATCAGCTCTGGATTGTTTGTGGCCAAGAGGTCAAGTGTGTTTTCGCAACCATTTACAATTCGCGTGGGTTCGTGGACTAACTGCTCTAAATAATTTTCGGAGAATGCATTTAGGACAATCTCGGAAGACGTTTTCTGCCTACCACCGGTTTTGAACAAGTATTTTTGCCAACATACCGAGGGTAGGTTGAAGTCCCCACCAACTATAACCGTATGAGTGGGGTATTTATTTGTTACGAGACTCAAACTTTCTCTGAACTGTTCCGCAACTGTATCATCGGAGTCTGGGGGTCGGTAGAAGGAGCCAATTATTAACTTAATTCGGCTGTTAAGTATAACCTCCACCCACACCAATTCGCACGGAGTATCTACTTCGACTTCACTACAAGATAAACCACTACTGACAGACACCAACACTCCACCACCAATTCTGCCTAATCTATCTTTCCTGAACACCGTCTGAGACTTCGTAAAAATTTCTGCAGAACTTATTTCAGGCTTTAGCCAGCTTTCTGTACCTATAACGATATCAGCTTCTGTGCTTTCTATTAGCGCTTGAAGCTCAGGGACTTTTCCAGCGCAACTACAACAATTTACAACTATAATTCCGACTGTTCCTTGATCCAAGCACGTCCTGTAATTGCCAAGCACCCTTTGACATTGCAGCCCATCCCGCACTTTCCCGAGGCCTTCTTACCTAAAAAACCGCCCAGTCCACGCCACACAGCCTCCGCTACCCGTGTAGCCGCCAGCTGAGTGTAGTGAACTCCTGACCTATTCAGCGGAACCCGAAACCCCACCACCCTATGGCGCAAGTCAAGGAATCTGCAGCCAATACGGTCGCAAAACCGTCTGAGCCTCTGATTCAGACCCTCCACCCGGCTCTGCACCAAAGGTCCGCAGTCGGTTCTGTCAACGATGCTGCAGATGGTGAGCTCTGCCTTCATCTCGTAAGCAAGACCGGCAGCCTTCACCAAATCAGATAGCCGCTGGAATCCAGAGAGAATTTCCTCAGATCCAAAGCGACACACGTCATTAGTGCCGACATGTGCCACCACCTGCAGCTGGCTGCACCCTGTGCTCTTCATGGCATCCGGAAGGACCCTTTCCACATCAGGAATGACTCCTCCCGGAATGCACACGGAGTGCACACTGGATTTCTTCCCCTCCTTAGCCGCCATATCCCTAAGGGGCCCTATTACGCGCCTAACATTGGAGCTCCCAACTACCAGTAAGCCCACCCTCTGCGATTGCCCGGACTCTTCTGCAGCACCACATTTCGAAGGCTTCTATTCTCTTCCTGTCTAATCTATTTAACATACATGTTTCACTTCCATACGTGGGTACACACCATACAAAAACTTTCAGAAAAGGCTTCTTGACACTTAAATCTATACTCAAAGTTAACAAATTTCTCTTCCTCCGAAATGCTTTTCTTGTCATTGCCAGTCTACATTTTATATCCTCTCTACTTCGACAATCATCACTTATTTTGCTCTCTGAATAGCAAAACTTATCTACTACTTTTAAGTGTCGCATTTCCTAATCTGATTCCCTCAGCATCACATGATTTAATTAGACTACATTCTATTATCCTCGTTTTGCGTTTGTTTATGTTTGTCATCTATCCTCCTTTCAAGACACCGTCCATTCTGTTCAACTGCTCTTCCAGGTCCTTTGCCGTCTCTGACAGAATTACAGTGTCATCGGCAAACCTCAAAGTTCTTATTTCTTTTCTATGGAATTCAAGTCGTGCTCCAAATTATTCTTTTGTTTCCCTTACTGCTTGCTCAATATACAGATTGAATAACGTCGGGGGGTAGGCTACAACCCTGTCTCACTCCCTTCCCAACCACTGCTTCCTTTTCATGCCCCTCGACTCTTACAACTGCCATCTGGTTTCTGTACAAATTGTAAATAGCCTTTCACTCCCTGTATTTGACCCCTGCCACCTTCAAAATTTGAAAGAGAGTATTCCAGTCGACATTGTCAAAAGCTTTCTCTAAGTTTACAAATGCTAGAAACGTAGATTTGCCTTTCCTTAATCTATCTTTTAAGATAAGTTGTAGGGTCAGTATTGCCTCATGTGTTCCCACATTTCTACTGAATCCGAACTGATCTTCCCCGAAGTCGGCTTCTACCAGTTTTGCTATTTGTCTGTAAAGAATTCATGTCAGTATAATGCAGCCGTAACTTAAGGTGATAGCTTGGTTATTTTCACACCTGTCAACACCTGCTTTCTTTGGGCTTGGAATTAAAATATTCTTCTTGAAGTCTGAGAGTATTTCACTTGTCTCATACATCTTGCACACCAGATGGCAGAGTTTTGTTTCGACTTAGGTCTTTCAGTGCTCTGTCAAATTCTTCACCTAGTATCATATCTCCCATTTCATCTTCACTTACATCCTCTTCCATTTCCATAATATTGCCCTCAAATATATCACCCTTGTATAGACCCTCCTTTATACTCCTCCTATCTTTCTGCTTCCCTTTCTTTGCTTAGAACTGGCCTTCCTTCTGAGCTCCTGACATTCATAAAAGTGGTTCTCTTTTCTCCAAAGGTCTCTTTAATTTTCCTGTAGGCTGTATCTATCTTTCCCCTAGTGATATGTGCTTCTACATTCTTACATTTGTCCTCTAGCCATCTGTGCTTAGCAATTTTGAACTTCGTGTCGATCTCATTTTTGAGACGTTCGTATTCTATTCTGCCTGCTTCATATACTGCATTTTGACATTTTCTCCTTTCATCAATTAAATTCAATATTTCTTCTGTTACCCAAGGATTTCTATTAGCCCTCATCTTTTTACGTACTTGAGCCTATGCTGCCTTCACTAGTTCATCTCTCAAAGCAACCCATTCTTCTTCTACTGTATTTCTTTCCCCCATTCTTGTCAGTCATTCCTTAATGCTCTCTCTGAAACTCTCTACAACCTCTGGTTCTTTCATTTTATTCAGGTCCCATCTCCATAAAGTCCCACCTTTTTGCAGTTTCTTCAGTTTTAATCTACAGTTCATAACCAATAAATTGTGGTCTGAGTCCACTTCTGCCTTTTGAAATGTCCTACAATTCAAAACCTGGTTCCTAAGCCTCTGTCTTTGAGCATTATATAATCTATCTGAAATCTTTCAGTGTCTCCAGGCCTCTTCCAGTATGCAACCATCTTTCATGATTCTTAAACCAAGTTTTAGCTGTGACTAAGTTATGCTGTGTGCAAAATTCTACCAGGCAGCTTCCTCTTTCAATCCTTACCGCCATTCCATGTTCACCTACTAAGTTTCCTTCTCTTGCT
This sequence comes from Schistocerca gregaria, assembly GCF_023897955.1. NCBI lineage: Eukaryota > Metazoa > Arthropoda > Insecta > Orthoptera > Acrididae > Schistocerca > Schistocerca gregaria. The sequence continues at coordinate 443,959,516 of NC_064923.1, forward strand.
TTTCCTACTATCAAATTCCAGCCCTCCATGACTACTAAATTTTTATCTCCCTTTACTTTCTGAATAATTTCTTTTATCTCATCATACATTTCCTCAATCTCCTCCTTATCTTCGGAACTAGTTGGCATATAAACTTGTACAATTGTGGTGAGTGTGGGCTTTGTGTCTATCTTGCCTACAATCATTAGGTTACCATGCTGTCCATAGTAGCTTATCCATGTTTCTATTTATTCATTATTGATCGTACTCCTGCTGTACCCCTATTTAACTTAGTATTTATAGCAATGTATTCACCTGACCAGTAAACCTTATCCTCTAACCACCAAAGTTCACTAATTTTCATGACTGATTTCACAGGTATCCCTGCCTTTGATGGGATAGGTGATGTTAGTGGCTGGACTGCAGTAGGTGGTGATGGGAGGATGTGTGGGACAGGTCTTGCATCTAGGTCTATTAACAGGGGTATGAGACATGAGCTAAGGATTGGGAGCAGGGGTTATGTATGGATGGTTTCGGTGGACAGCAGAATACCACTGTGGGAGGGGTAGGAAGGATAGTGGGCAAGACATTACTCATTTCAGGGCATGACGAGAGAAAATTGAAACCCTGGTGGAGAATGTAATTCAGTTGCTCCAGTCCTGGGTGGTATGGAGTTACAATGGGAATGCTCCTCTATGTCCGGACAGTAGGACTTCGGGGGGGGGGGGGGGGGGGGTTGTGTTAGTGGGAGAGTTTAAACATAAGGCATGGGAGTTTTTTTTTGTTGGTTGGGATGATAATTACAATCAGTGGAGGATTCAGTGAGACCCTCGGTATATTTTTTCCATGGCTTTAATACACTACTTGCGGAATTTTGATTTCTTTATTTTTTACTGTGGCTTCCCACCTATAATTCCAAAACATCTTTTTCTTCAAATCTCGTAGATCTATGCTACTAAAGTTAACTTCATGCAGATATTTCTTGGATTGTGCAGCAGTTTGTACAAATATTCTTTAATGTCCTGTGTTTTACATAATGGTAATTTCTGTATAGCCTAACATATGGCTCTGTTATACTTAATTTACTTGACTCCTTTGTATTTTCAAAAGTACTTTAAGCTCTCTTACTTTGTAGTTTGTTTTTATAATTAAGTGTTGCTTAATTCAATGACTTCTATTACAATGTCTCAAATGGGCACATTTCACTGTCAACACCAGATAGGCAGTGCAAATTGTATTGCTTTTGTGAGAGCACTGTAAGCCATTGGGCTGATCAGTCTGATGTTCCTAGCAAGGCATATATGCCAAAGACTTGAACGCATTTAGTTTTTATCTTTGACTCGAGCATATGCACTCAAAACTTTGGCCACTGCTTTCACGTGTTGTAATTTTATGTAAGTAACTTTTGTATGGCATGAAAATTGTCATCTTGGTTAATATGAGGTATGTCCGCAAAGTAAGTTCCATTTGGTTATATAAAACAAATGTGTACAGATACAGAAAAAATATTTATTGTACAAAAGTCTACAACTGTTAAACTGCTTTTCACAAAGCTTCCGAAATTTTGTAGGCAATTGTCATAGTGTGGCACAAGTTTTTGTATGCCTTCCTCATAGAAGGTTGCCACCTGTGTATTCAACAATGTGGTAACAAGTTCTTACAGCTCTTCATCATCATTGAAATGTTGACCACCAAGGACAGATTTTATGTGAGAAGGAAAGTTGCTACTCACCATATAGGGGAGATGCTGAGCCGCAATAGGCACAATAAAAAGATTCACACAATCATAGCTTTTGTCACATTCCATCCTGGATTTTCCATTGTTTGAAGGACAGATTTTAGGTGTAAGAAGAGACGAAAGTTGCTAGGAGCGAGGTCCGGGCTGTATGGAGGATGATCAAATGTGTCCCAGTTCATCAGTAATCAAAGATGGGCATCCACTTTGTTCTTCATCATGCACTTGATCATATCCTTCATTGAACAGTCTCATTTTGTCCGTAATCCTCACAGATTTGCCAGTGAATTTCCTTTGGTTTAACTTTCTTTGCATTTAGAAAATGAAACACAGATCTGATTTCACACGTGGCGGCATTTTCAATTACGGCTGACATTATAAAGAAGCACTACAAAGCACATGTCAGCAGCAGCGATCTGAAAATGGCATACATGTCTTCTTGAGTCAGAGTAACTGCTGCACATGCTCGTAACTGCGATCGTAGCACTTCCGCAGAAAGAAATAGAAACAGAACTTACTTTGTGAATGACCCTAGTAATAGTGTCAAACTTAATTTTCTATTCATTATTTTATAAGGTTTCTTAAAATTTCATTCTGATGAAGACATCCTTTGAGGTGTCGAAACCTAGGTCATTGTACCAGACAGTAATTTGTAACCAGTTGGCTGTGTGATTCCTATGCTGAAACTTACCACTTTGAGGACCAACTACTAAGAAAAATTTTGGGCCCAGAAGCCTAGTCATTTATGCCATTATTTAAACTTTTACTGACACATTTGTATTTGACATGTTGTAAAGGATAATACATGCTAAAAAAGATGAATAATATATGTGAAAGATTAGTTTTCCTTGTAGTTATACTGTGTTGTTGTTGTGGTCTTCAGTCCAAAGACCGGTTTGATGCAGCTCTCCATGCTAGTCTCCAAGTAACTAACTGCAACCTACATCCACCTGAATCTGCTTAATCTATTCATCTCTTGATCTACCTCTACAGTTTTTAGCCCCCACACACCCCTCCAGTACTAAATTAGTGATCTCTTGAGGCCTCAGAATGTGTTCTACCAACCGACCCCTTCTTCTGGTCAGGTAGTGCTACAAATTTCTTCTCCCCCCAGTTCTAGTCAGTATCCCCTCATTAGTTATATGATCTACCCATCTGATCTTCAGCATTCTTCTGTAGCACCACATTTCAAATGCTTCTTTTTTCTTCTTGTCTAAACTGTGTTTTTGTCCATGTTTCACTTCCATACATGGCTACACACCATACAATCACTTTCAGAAATGACTTACTGACACTTAAATCTATACTTGATGTTAACAAATTTCTCTTGTTGAGGAGCACTTTTCTTCCCATTGCCAATCTATATTTTACACCCTCCCTAATTCAACCACCGTCAGTTATTTTGCTTCACAAATAGCAAAACTCGTCTACTGCTTCAAATCTCTCATTTCCTAATCTAATTCCCCCAGCATCAACTGATTTAATTTGACTAAATTCCATTATCCACATTTTGCTCTTGTTGATGTTCATCTTATGTCCACCTTTCAAGACACTGTCCAATCTGTTCAACTGCTCTTCCGTGTTGTTTACTTTCTCTGACAGAAGTACAATGTTATCTGCAAACCTCAAGTTTTTTATTTCTTCTCCCTGAGCTTTAATTCCTACTCCAAATTTTTCTTTTGTTTCCTTTACTGCTTGCTCAGTATCCAGGTTGAATCACATTGGGGATGACTCTTATAACTGTCATTTGGTTTCTGTACAAATTGCAAACAGCCTTTCTCTCCCTGTATTTTACCTCTGCCGCCTTTAGAATTTGAAAGAGAGTATTCTAGTCAACATTGCCAAAAGCCTTCTCTAAGTCTACAAAGGCTATAAATGCAAGTTCACCTTCCTTAACCTATATTCTGGAGAAGTCATAGGGTCAGCATTGCCTTGTGTGTATCTATATTCCTCCGGAATCCAAACTGATTTTCCCCGAGGTTGGCTTCTACCAACTTTTCCATTCTTCTGTAAAGAATTCGTGTTAGTATTTTTCAACCGTGACTTATTAAACTGATAGTTTGGTAATTTTTACAACTGTCAACACCTGCTTTCTTTGGGATTGGAGTAATTATATTCTTCTTGAAGTCTGAGGGTATTTCGCCTGTCTCATATGTCTTGCTCACCAGATGATAGAGTTTTGTCAGGGCTGGATCTCCCATGGCTGTCAGTATTTCTAATGGAATGTTGTCAACTCCTGGGGTCTTGTTTTGACTTAAGTCTTCCAGTGCTTTGTCAAATGTTTCACACAGTATCATATCTCCCTTCTAATCTTCATCTAAGTTGTCTTCTATTTCCATATTATTGCCCTCAAGTACTTCTCCCTTCTATAGACTCTGTATATACTCCTTCCACCTTTTGACCTTCCCTTCTTTGCTTAGGACTGCTTTACCATCTTAGGTCTGGGTATTCATACAAGTGGTTCTCTTTTCTCCAAAAGTCTCGTTAATTTTCCTGTAGGCAACATCTATCTTACGCCTAGTGACACATGCTTCTACATCTTTACATTTGTCCTCTAGCCATTCCTGCTTAAGCATTTTGCGCTTCCTGTCGGTCTCATTTTTTAAACATGTGTAATGCCTTTCGCCTCCTTCATTTATTGCATTTCTATATTTTATCCTTTTATCAATTAAATTCAATATCTCTTGTGTTGCCTGATGATTTCTACTAGCCCTCATCTTTTTGTACACTTGATCCCCTGCTGCCTTCATTATTTTATCTCTCAAAACTACCCATTCTTCTTCTACTGTATTCCTTTCCCCTGTTCTAGTCAGTCGTTCCCTAATGCTCCCTCTGAAACACTCTACAACCTCTGGTTCTTTCAGTCTATCCAGCTCCGATCACCTTCAGTTCCTTCATTTTTCAGTTTCTCCAGTTTTAATCTGCAGTTTATAACCAATAAATTGTGGTCAGAGTCCACGTCTGCTCCTGGACAATTTAAAACCTGGTTCTGAAATATGTCTTGCCATTATATAATCTTTCTGAAACCTTCTGGTCTCTCAGGTTTCTTCCACATTTACAACCTTCTTTCAAGATTCCTAAACCAAGTGTTAGCTGTGACTAAATTATGCTATAACCTATCCATTTCCCTTTTTAAATTTTCTGGCCTATTGCCTGATTAAGGGATCTGACATTCCACACTCCTATCCGTAGAAAGCCAGTTTTGTTTCTCCTAATACGAACATCCTCCTTAGTAGTCCCCACCCAGAGCTCCAAATGGGGGACTGTTTTACCTCCGGAATACTTTATCCAAGAGGATGCCATCATCATTTAACCATACAGTAGAGCGGCATGTCCTTGGGAAAAATTATGACTGTAGTTTCCCATTGCATTGAGCACAGCAAGGCCATTTTGGTTGATGTTACAAGAGCATATCACTCAATCATCTAGATTGTTGCCCCTGCAACTATTGAAAAGGCTGCTGCCCCTCTTCAGGAGCCACACGTTTCTCTGGCTCTCAAGAGGTACCCCTCTATTGTAGTTGCATCTATGGCTCTGCTATCTTCTGCATCGCTGAGACAAGCAAGCTTCCTCATCAATGGCAAGATCCATAGTTCTTGGTGGAGGGGGGGGGGGGGGGGAGGTAGGTAGGTGGGGGGCACCTATACTGTATGTATATTAATAATACATGTGTATTAATTTGAACTATTAACTTTTCCTATTTGTGTGTTCACACTACTTAATATTGATATTGATGTTGCTGTTGGCTGACTACATCACATGTCCTACGCTCTGAATCTCTGCTGTCATTGGCTTGTGGGATCATGTGATGTGAGCTATGATTATTTGACAAAGGCACATCATATAGCACAATCTCAATTTCAGTGCTTTGGAAACTACAGTGCTGTATTGCATGGAATTCATATTTATACTTTCGTCATGCAAAAGATCTTTTCACAATGCATAGTTTTATGCTGGGCTTTATTTCCTGTAGTACCGGGAATCTCTCTGCCAGTGCACAAGTTGTTCAGAGGACTGATATGTTTTGCAGCTCTGAGGTAAAGTATATTGTCAACTAACACAGGAAAAATGCACTTTCACCCGAGAAAAGTGTCTTTTTCACCCCGGAAAAAGTGTCTTTTTAACCAGGAAATCTGGGAAAGATCAGAGAATTCTTTTCTCTTGGCACATATGCACCCTGCTTGAGCAGCTGGTATTTGGGATATCGTCTTCCTCTGCGGCCATGGTATTAAATTAGATCTTTCAAGACAGGGTCAGAAAAAATTCTATTGAAGGTGGAAGTTAGTTCATTCACCCAATGGCAGCTGCTGCAGAAGAAAATATACTTTGTATTTTGGTGAATAATTGAAGATGATATCTGCTAAATTATGTTTGGCTTTATCTGTATGTTTGGCTTTATCTGTATTGGTATTGCTACATTTGCCATGTGCACGTATTCATTAATTTTTTATTGCATTCAGTTGTGTACAACCTAGTCTTCTTCATAAAATCTTGTTTTCATACGTTAATTGTTCATTTATGTATGATTCAACAATAAAGTATCCACTACCAACATATTTTTACCCTACATTATTAATTTGGACATTTATGTAAAGCTAACATCCTCTCTTTTATCTCAAAAAATGTCATGTCACTATCCAAAAGCACATTAAAATACCAAACTTCCAAAGAGACAGGCATCTGATTAGGAAATACACAAGTATTTTGTGCTTCACTAGTCTAAGCCATCATACACTACATAGTCCTGAGCTGAGTCAGTTATATTTCAGCTTGTACATAGAACTTAAAGGAGAGAGGGTTGAGAATATATGATGGGAAAGTCTGGAAAACAGAAATTTATGTTACGCTCCCAAAACTATGAGTGACCCCTCTTATTTGCATGTTTGTCACCAGGAATAAACAATCTCAAATTTGTTTAATTATTCCTTGTTGTGTGGTGACCCACCAAGAGCGCTAATGCGCTACTTCCTGGACTCGGGTAGGCACGCTTGTCCCCGATCGAATGTGCACGGTGGATTAATGGTGAGGGCCAGTGTGCCGGCCAGCCTGGATGTGGTTTTTAAGCAGTTTTCCACATCCTCCTTGGTGAATACTGGGCTGGTCACCATGTCCTGCCTCAGTTACGCGACTTACGCAACTCGCAGACATCTGAGCACTGTCACACTGTTCCACGAATTACACTAGCCGCAGACAACTAGGGTACGCTAATTCCATCCCGGGGATTCAGGGTGGCGGCAGGAATTTCATCCAGCCACCCCTTAAATTAACCAAATCCGAACCTAAACATGCCGACTCTGCAAAACTGCAGGATAAAGGCACAAGCAAAAGAAAGAAAGAAAGAATTAATTGTTATGTGGTGATTGCCTGGCCTTTTTCTCTGTAACAGTTCTTTAGCCTTTATATTTCTGGGCAGAAATAAAATTCATATCAATCAAATGTCATTTGGGGGAAAAAAAGCACATTCAAAGTTTTTAAGTCAAGTGTTCACAAAATATGGATGATTGATCCCATTTAGTCCTTTATAACCTGCTGCCAGAAAACATTAAGTAAATATAGTTGTAGCGAAAATAGTAGTTTTGTTTGTTTGTGATCTGATAGAATATTATAATATTTTCATACATTTTCATAATCCAGTGTATGATTTATGTTTCACATACAAATTATCAAAATACATTGCCAGTTTTTCTGAAATTCTCTTCTTAGTAGACTTTGTTGTAAATTGTGTCCATTATAGCTGATCCTTGTAAAAGAGGTTTTGTATTCCATATGTTATGTATTTTTATTCTAAATAATTGAAACAAATAACTTACCAGTTCCTATAAAGGGGTGTTGATCACTTGTATATCATACTGAACAGGTATGGTAGTTAATTTACCTCATACTTTCACTGAGATATGTGTTCTCTGTTTTTCCTAGAATTGAATTTTATGTGCTCTGTCTTTTTTTATGTATTTTCAATTTTTCAAGGTTTCATTTATGTAATTTTTAAGGGTCTAAGGTGTTTCTTATTTTATTTCATTATGTATCATAGTCTGGGTATTAATACAACCTTTGAAATTTGCTTTTCAGGGGGAAACTGATGCGAGTTGTAGCTCAGTTTGGGCCATATAGTTGGATTGATTTTGACTGGAAAGCCACATCTAGTCTTGGTCGTTGGATTGCAATGTTGGGAATAATACTGGTGGTAAGTAAAAGCTAGTGGTTGTAGTTTATAAGTAGTTAATAAAGAAGCATTAGATAAACTAATTATTGGTGTAGGACACAATTCTGCTTTAGTGGCATTGTCATCAGTGACTTCACTGTTGTTATCGCGCAGTGAAGGTATTGATTGCGTCTTGCCACTGGTGTGCTTTATATATGACCAGAATCTCTTCGGGTTTAATTTCATTGTGGAAATTATTAAAAGCATCTCGCATTGAAGTACGCGCCATATTTTGAACTTCTGTAAAACTTTGCCAATCTTGAGGATTTTGTGTTCTTTTAAATTTGGCATGCTTTTCTTGTTGCTTCTGCAACAGTCTGACCCATTTTGTGTACCATGGGGGATCAGTTATTAATTTATGTGGTATATATCTCTCATTTGCTGTCGATACTATCTCTTTGAAAACATTCCACAACTTTTATACCCTTACATGATCAGATCGGAAGGAGTGAAGACTGTCTCTTAAAAAGTCATTAAGAGCATTTTTATCAGCCTTTTTAAATAGATATCCTTTGTGTTTCTTTTTGATGGTTGTAGGTGTTATGGTATTCAGCCTAGCAGCAACTGCCTTGCGGTCACTAATTCCTGTATTTGTCACAATACTCACTATTTGTCAAGGATTATTTGTTGCTAAAAGGTCAAGTATGCCTTCGCAACCATTTACGCTTCGAGAGGGCTCATGAACTAATTGTTCAAAATAATTTTCTGAGAAAGCATTCAGTACAATTTTGGATGACATTTTATGCCTGCCGCCAGCTTTAAACGTGTAATTTTTCCAGCATATCGAGGGTAGATTGAAGTCACCACTGACTATAATTGTATGAGTGGGGCACTTATTTGAAATGAGACTCAAATTTTCTTTGAAATGTTCAGCAACTATATCTTCTGAGTCGAGAGGTTGGTAAAATGATCCAATTAATAGTTTAGTCCGATTTTAAGGTATAACCTCTGCCCATACTATTTCACATGAACAATCTACTTCAATTTCACAACAAGGCAAACTACCTCTGACAGCAATAAATACCCCACCACCAACTGTATTTAATCTATCCTTTCTGAACACTGTTAGAGTGTTTGAAAAAATTTCCGCTGAACTTATTTCCAGCTTTAGCCAGCTCTCTTTACCTACAACTATTTGAGCTTCAGTGCTTTCTATTAGGGCTTGGAGCTCTGGTTCTTTCCCAACACAGCTATGACATTTTACAACTACAATACCAATCGTTTCTACAACTACCTTACTGCTTTTTACCTGCCCACTTTTAGACGGACGCCCCTTCTGTGGTTCCCTGAGACCCTCTAACCTAAAAAACTGCCCAGTCCCTTCCACACAGCCCCCGATACCTGTGTAGTGGACTCCTTACCTATTAAGTGGAACCCAGAAACCCACCACCCGATGGCGCAAGTCAAGGAATGTGCAGCCCACACGCTCACAGAACTGGAGCTTCTGATTCAGACCCCCACTTGGCTCTGCACCAAAGGATCACAGTCGGTTCTATCAATGATGCTGCAGATGGTGAGCTCCGCCTTAATCTCGGAAGCAAGACTGACAGTCTTTACCATTTCTGCTAGCCGCATGAAACCAAACAGAATCTGTTCCGATCCAAAGGGACACATGTCATTGGTACCAACATGAGCCACCACCTGCAGTTGGCTGCACCCTGTACTCTCCATGGCATCTGGAAGCACCCTTTTCACATCCAGAATGCCTCCCCCCTCCACCCCCCCCCCCCCCCCCCCCCCCCCCCCCCGGAATGCACACAAAGTGCACACTGGCTTCCTTCTCCTCCTTGGCAGCCAGGTTCCTAAGGGGCCCCATTATGTGCCAAACGTTGGAGCTCCCAGGTATCAGCAAACCCACCCTCTGTGAATACCCAGGCCCCAAATCTGTTCTTCTAACGAATCGGGGAGGCCCTACGATCAGCCCCTCGGAAAGTTTTTTGCTGCCTGCCAGACTTTGGAGTGATCTCCCACTCGACCACAGGTGAGGGATCAACCTCAGTGCTGGCAGTACCCAGGGCAGCTACAGCAGTGGACCGATTGGAGGACACGTGGGACGTGCTTTACATCTCTCGCATCCCCGCGTTCAATCCCCCACAGTGACGCCCTTTGGCAGCAGCCTCAAGCTCTGTGACAGAAGACAAAGCAGCCTGGAGCTGTGATCGAAGGGTCACCAACTTAGCTGACATGTGTACACAACAATCATAGTTCCTATCCATTACTGCCTTTGCTCCTGTTGGAAGCTTGTAAAAATATGTAACAAGTGAACGGTGTACTCACCTTATTAGTAGCAGGAACTAGTGGTGTTGCTCTCGCAGACGTTCTAACCGACACCGAGCTGTTCTAACCAAACAAACAAAAGCCTGTACGATACGAGGGTCAATACAAGTGTCGATAACAATGGCGGTACTGTACGTTACAGTGTTATTGAAATAAAAGGTTGTGCTTAGTAAGCACTCAAATATGTAAGAAATTACAAAAATAAACTAGTAACTACCCAGATAACTGAAAATAAGTCACTCCTGTTTGAAGCTCATAAAGATGTGTAACAAGTGAACAGTGTACTCATCTTATTAGTTGCAGGAACTAGAGGTGCTGCTCTCGCTGACAGTCTAATGATTTTTGCAATCCCCTACCAGTTGTTCCACAAAATTTTGGGAAAGCTGCCAGGTCTCTGTAACTTCCTGTCCCAGCATTTTTGTGTAGAGCCTTCTGATACTCTTTAGATGTAAACTGGTGAATGTATCCTAAACTCCTCTATTTAACCCCTGACAATATAGTGTCATCAAAGGCATGAATTTACAGGATTCTGTATGAATGTGACAAGCTTACCACACACAGTTCAATAGCATGTTAAGGAAAACGAGCAGCATACTCACTGCTCTCAAGTCAGCAAATCTTCTATTGCAGAATATTGCATTTCTAGTGATATTTTGATGAAATATAATATAACAAAAATTGTAGAGCAAATCTCCGCCGGCCGCGGTGGTCTCGCAGTTGTAGGCGCGCAGTCCGGAACCGCGTGACTGCTATGGTTGCAGGTTCGAATCCTGCCTCGGGCATGGATGTGTGTGATGTCCTTAGGTTAGTTAGGTTTAAGTAGGTCTAAGTTCTAGGGGACTGATGACCACAGATGTTAAGTCCCATAGTGCTCAGAGCCAGCAAATTCCAAGTTAGGGAATAATATCATTGAGGAGTTGGCGGAAATAAGACAGTTTAAAGATCTCATCAATTGAGATGGCGTTTCCATTTGGTTACTGCATGAAGTGTTGCCTTTTGGTAACTCCATTCTCTCTGCATGATTAATAGTTCTCTGCTCAGTACAACAAGCAGAGCACATTGATCCGTTGCCAAAAAAGCAAGCCTTCACCACTCAGCACACTTTGATTAACCTGTCGGCTTACAGTAAAAGGGTATACTCTCAAGTAATCCATGTGCAGAAGCTTATATACTGTGAGTCGACATTGACGTAAATAGAGGAGCTTGGAGCGCTTCTGTCACTTTGCACCTGAAGATGGCCAAAATACTCTGAACCAAAATAGCTGGATGCTACATATGAACATCCAACAATATTCCATAAATGTTATGCAGCAATCAACATGTTGGGTGAGTTTTAAACGTTATGCCGAGCAATGAATTAGATTTTTTTTAATTTTTGTAATTAATTCTTGTAAGTGCTATGTTCAGTGTTTGTGGAATAAACCCAATGGAGAACCACAGTGGATAAAATTAAGGCATATTCATTTAGTTGTATATTAGTAGACACAGCAAGTAAGTAAGTATTAAATTTGGTAGCAACTGGTTGCACTGTGCCATTATGCTACTATTGTTTGGGAAGGCAGTTTCATTCACATCACATTTACTTTTGTTGTCTTGATTTCAAGAGTTTTTGTATTTAGTAATTTTACTACAATGTTGGCAAAGGAGCATTAAATCTTGACTACAGCTTGCTTACTGGATATGTAGACATTTCATTCTTTTTGAAGATACTTTCATCTAAAGTGTTATCCATCATAAACTAATGAGACAAACCAATGTGATCATTGCCCCCAAGAAGGTCGATTGTCTTCTGATGGAGTTGGAGGCACATAACAAGCTAAGGAAAGTATGTTAATTGCTGGAGGCGCACGATCCACTTGGCACACTAAGGTGCTGTGGCCTGCACTGTCATCCGTATACCTGCACTAATGTACCTGACCCTCGAGCTGCCACCTGGGGCGGAGCACCCCTCGCTGCACCACCTGCCCTGTGCTGAATAATTCTGCAGTGACTGTGACTCCACGCGAAATATTGTGTCCTCTCACGGCTGATACAGAATACTCGTAAATGCTCTCACTACGTAGTTCCCCTGCAAGTGAATTACTACAGAATCAAGCTGTCTGGTAAAACTACTTTCCATCACCAAGAATGATATCTTGCTTGTAGTTTTGCACTATTTTTGTAGATTATGCCGAAAGCGACATGATTCGTTAGCTTTGCATCAATAGTTTATTGTTCTTTCTTGGATACCTGTTTATAATGTCTGCATTTATCTCTGCGTTCCTCACCGTACTGACTCAAGAACAAATAAAATAAGCCATAGATTATAGATTACTGTACGTTATTTTTGTTGTTCAGAACATCATATTATGTCGTTTATAGGAGAAAGCGACATACAGATCATCTTTCATATCGCACTACAACATCGGAATTTACTGTGAGCAACAGTAAGAACACTTTGACTTCACGTCGTTAAATTCGTATTCTGGTGTGATAAGAAATTTCACATGGCCTACTGTTTGTATCGCTGAATTGCCTGAATATTTGTTGTGCTATGTAATTATCCGATTATGCGTAATTTTGTTTCTTTGACAAAATTTGTACAATACTTGTGATTGTTGCACATAAGTATTCAACAGATTTTCCAACATTTGAAAGCTGTGAAATCTCTGTCTTTTGTTAGCACATTAAATTCACTTACAGAGAAAATTCAAAGTCATGAACTGTAAAATTAGGCGTTACTTTTACACTTTGTAATATGTTTCCCATCCTTCTTTTTGATCTGGGCTTTGGACTGGCATTGGCGAAGTTAAAATCATTGTTTTTCCCTTTTTATAATTTTTTTCAAAGTTTTTTTCTAATAGCATTATTGTTCTATGCTGCCTTTAGTATTCTGTTTTGTGTGGTATTTTTCTAATCAGGGTGCGACACACAATGGTACCTTGCAAGTTTTACATCCATACGTGCTTTCTCGCTGCACATTTTGTTTCCAGCAAACAATGCATCTACATGTTAGCGCCCTTTTCTTGGATTGCTCACTTGTTATAATATCTGGAATATGCCTTCCCACAAATCTTAGAGGATTATCATCAGAACACCTTCCTCTGCCAGCTTTTCTGCACTCTAATGCATACGTTTCTTAAGTTCTCTTACCAGTGACAGATGAAACTCTGCTATCGTCTTTTTACAATCTGTTAGTGATCTGTGTAGGACATGAGCGTTTAAAACACACAGATCTAGAACGTGAAAAAAGAACTTTTTATACCACTTCATTGTTTTCCGTATACGTCCGACAGAGCTAAACAGCATATCAGAACGATCAGCTGTTCCCATATTCAAGTTATAATTTACAATGCTTTGTAGTTTCTTACTTTTTTCTCCAGTATTCCTGTCAATCTTTCCTGTGTCAACCATTTCTGTGGTGTTATATGTGGTCAACATCCACACTTCCCTTTTGTCACACCACTTTATAGCAAGCATTGTATCAATACACATAAATTGAATATCTCCACGTTCCAGTTTCTTATGAAGTTTCGGCATGTTGTGTCTGTTCTTACGGATAGTACCACACGCGTTCGTCTCATGACTGTGAAACCAGGCAAACAAGTCTGGGCTTGAGTACCAGTCATCAATGTAGAGGGTATGTCCACGTTCTAAATAGGGCTTCGTAAGTATAGCCACTATGTCACCACTTTTCCCCAAATTGTGGAACTCAGTTTCTGTTGGTGCCCCTGTATAAACAATGAAATCGGAGACATAGCCAGTCTTACAATCACATAACACAAATGTTTTTATACTGAATCTACTCCGTTTCGATGGAATGAATTGTCTGAAAGATAAGCGTCCTTTGAATAATAACAAACTTTCATCAATGCAGAGTTTCTGATGTGGATTAAATGCACAACAGAAAGCTGTACGAACTTTATTGACAATGTTCCTAATTTTGAATAATTTGTCTCCTCCAGTATTGGCAGAGTTGTCACTGAAATGTAACATACTCATAAGTAACAAAAAGCGATCTCTTGACATAAGTTCACTAAAAATTGGGGTATTTAGAACAACATCTCTGGTCCAGTATTCACTAATTTTCAGTTTTTTCATTCGAGGCATCAGAAGACAAACATCTATAAAACAATACATTTCTTCATATCCAGTATCTTTCCACTTTGAGATTCGAGAATGCACTGATTCGGGAGTATTATTCTTGGTTTCGTTAGCTATATATACAGCTATAGCTATATAACATGAAAACTGACAAAATACTTGACTTTTTCCCTATTTGACACACAAGTCCCGACAGCGTATCACCAAATGCGTGATTAATTGACTGAAAGTCATTTTCTTTCCAATTAAATATATCGCTAAGATGTGCTTTCTTCGTAGACGTTTCACTATCACTTTCTGATTCTTCAGATTCAGAACAACTAACATCTCTTGTTGAAACATGAGACTGCTTTGACACTCCTGCTATCGTGGACGGCTTATGAATAGAGCTTTCGGACTCTGTGGAAGAGCTATCACTTTTGTCAAAATCAAGTAGTTCCTCCTCGTAAGAATCTCTATGATTTCTTCCTCAGTGCAATCACGACATCTCACCATTTTCCTTGTAAAATACAGAACGCGAAGAACAATGATGTAAATTCCGATGAACAGTGAACTGTAGTGCGAAGCCTAGGCTCACAAGCTAGGGGCCAGAACTGTGAAAGGCTACTGAGACATGGGACGGGAAGTCCACTGTCCGAGTTATCTCATCATCAGCACTCGGGTAGTGGCACGCCGACACTTGTCATCAGCGCTCAGGGGCCGGCAAGCGGGTGTGACTTAACTCGTCAAAAGTGCTCAGAGGAAAACTGGCGGCCACGACTATACTTGTCATTAGCACCCAGGGAGTGGCACACAGCATGACGAGTAAACTCATCAACAGCAGTCCAATTGTTAAGCATAGTATAGATGAGTGGCGCGTCATTCCAGTAATGATACAGGCTGTAAATGAAAAATCCACTGACACATGCAACTTTGACAAATGGCAGATTGTTATGGCCTGACATCTCAGAAATGGCAAAGCTGGTTAAATTCTGCTGTCACGAGCATTTGCAGGAAGTAGTCGAGGGCTGGTGATGCCACAAATGGGCGACAATGTATTTGACATTCATGTCCCATCCAAAAATGGTGAAATCGGAGGCTTGCCTACTCTGTAAAGCAGAATGGTCAGTGATATGTGGCATAGCACAATGCTGTCATAGGTGCAAGTGCTTCATAAAACATTGTTCAGAACAAACAATTCAGTGTACATTGTTGATGATGGGCCACCACAGCAGGTGACCCCTACTTGTTACTCTTGTGACCTATGCTATAATACTGTTCAAGTACATGGGACCAATAACTAGTAGGACTAACAGGGGATATTAAAGCAGTACATATGGTCACAGGTTTGTGGGCCCATAAGGTGAAAAACCTAGACTGGCAGATACTGGAGATAGTTGCAGTCTATCCCAGACAGCCTAATTGCAAAGTTTCAAGAAACAGCTTTAAGTGAGTGATCTAAGTATATACTATGTTTCTCACATAGGGCCACGATGACAAGGTTAGACTAATTACAGCCCACACAGAGGTGATCAAGCAAGCAATCATTCTACCCATGCTCCATATGTGGATGAAATGAGAAGCAGCAGCACCAGCTGGTACATTGGGAAATATGCTCTGCAGTGCAAGAGAAATCCATTTTACAAAACCCGAATCATGGTGTGAAGAGCGTGATAGTGAACTCACTTCTATGTCTTGGCCACCAAATTCACGTGATCTGAACCCAGTGTAACACATCTGGGACTTTACTGACTCTGTGCCTAGAAACAACTGACTCATAATTTACATTACTTGTATGACCTGTACATAAATGGAACACATCTGGGATGCTATCAGCTCCATCCATACTACCAACAAGTCAATTGCATGACCTGTGCATATAGTCTGATTCATAAACTATGGTGGCCTTTGCAGGTAGGGCTTTATACAGTGATTTCTTGTTGCAAGCGATAGTTGTGGTATGTGCACACATGTGCTTTGCACTTGGAGAAAGCGTGTAGGCTGCATATTATGTCTCTCAGTGCTTGTGTAGAATTTGTTGTTCACCATCAGCTGTGACAACTTGCAGCAAATGGAATAAAAATTCACTAAAAAACACTCTACAATCATGTTTAATGCTCACACTAGGTATGCTGTTCACAGCAGAGTGTTCAGGATACCACTGAACGCTCACTGGCTGTCAGAGAACACGTGGTGTAGGTCTGTAGACTGACCCTAACCTCAAACACCATCGTTTGTGACTCCAGCTATAGACATCTGGTGTCACTTACCTCCAGAAACGTACCAAGAACATGTAAAATCTATACAACACAGAATCATTGGTGTATTTTGTTCCAAAGATAGTCCAAAATGCCATTAAGCAGGTGGTTATAATGTTGGCGATCATCAGTATATATCCTGGCTTCTACTCTGTTTGCCTCTCAGATGTTTCAACAGGGAACAGAATTCAGAGTGTTGTAGAAGTATTTTTATAAAATAAAGATATTTCTCAACACCATTGTGCTTTGTAAATTTCTTCCCAAAGTTTTTCCTATAATAGTAATGTGACAGAGTCATTGATTGAGTCCCAGTTATACACTATTTTCATTTTACAATCTTAACTGAGTTGTGTCATCAACATCTACGTTTACATCAGTACCCCACAAGCCACTATATTGGGTGTAGTGGAGAGTACATATTGTACCATTATCACTCTCCCCTCACATCAGTGAGATAAGTCTACTGTTTTGCGAGTAGATATTGAAACCTTTTGTATGGACTGCAACTATGTGCATCTTTTTTCAATCATATGGCATGCACCGTTATTCCATTGATGTACAGTTAACTTACATTAATAGAGGGATTGATTCCTCTGCATATTCAATATAGATCTTATGGGCACTTCACTGGGTCCTATGGCTTTTTTCTCTTCTTTTCACTATCAAGTGATTTGAGCTGATTTTCTGTTCTGTTCCCCCTTATTTCTACATCTGTCATTTCTGCATCCATGTGGTAGGTGAACACACAATATGTGTTGTAATCTTCTTAGGTGGAACAGTTTCAAAGACAGAGTTTAGTATTTTGGCCTTCATTTTATCATCTTACATTTTAGTGGCATCATGGTCAGCAAACCTTTGGGCAGATTGTTGTAATTGTGTGTTGTTGACTGATATTATGCAAGCCCAAAACTGTTTAGTATTTTCTGACAATTGAGATTTTGCTTTCAGATTCATTGAATGCTTTCTGAATAACGTCCTTTACACCCATTTTGACTCCCTTCAGTTTTGTTTGTTGACCAAGGTTTAGATTTGTTTGAATTTGCTATGGCTCTGTCTGCTTTCATGTTAGCTTCTTAAAACAGTTCACCGTAATCGCTTAAACACGCTCTTCTTTTTTCTTTCTGATTTAAAAAAAGTCAAATCTCTTCCTCACAAAGTACAGTCACCTCTGTAATGGAAGATTGTGAAGGCAGGCAGGTACCAATACATGTCTTGAGCATCCAGTGTGACTGATGCAGTAGGAAAGTGGATCAGTCATGTTTTGGGCTACTGTCATGCATGGTTGTCAGATGCCTTCATTGCTATTGAGGGTAATATGAGGACTGTGCAGTATTGGGCCAGGATCCTCCAATCTATTGTCCATCCCTACAGTCAACATTGTGGCAATGCATGTGCCTTCAAAGACACTAAAGCAATGCACACATTGTTCACCTCCTGAAGGAAAAAGTGAACACTACTGTAGCTGTGACTTCTGAAATTTTCCTGGCGTATTTCTTCTTCTAATAATTTCCAGCTATGCAGCCGGATCCCGTCGACATTCTGCCACAATATTTCAGCCCAGAGACGTCTGACCATCATCAGGTGAGTACACAACTACTGAAGAGCCCAGGTGCAGTCGCGGTATTTATGTCGAATCTCACGCATGCGAAATGTACTGGCATCCTACAGCGCATGCGCCAGGTGTTGACATGCACGGCATAGCCGAGTTGTCCGTGCTGCCCTCAGTGGTGAAAGTAAAAGATCATCTAGTCATTGAGTATTGAATGACGCTGTCGATTTTGCTGTGATTATATAATTTTAATAACAGGATTCCAGTTTTTATCCAGCTGAAAGCCGTTGTCACGATTTATAAGATTATCGGCAAGACATATTTCCACTGATTCTTTGATTACGGAATCCCAAAATCTGTCAACCGGAGCTAAAATTTTTGTTTCATTGTGTTCCATTGAAAGTCCCAAAGAAATACAGTGCTCTGCTACTGCCAATTTTGACGGTTGCCACAGACGGGTGTATCTTTCATGTTCTGTACATCATTCATGGACAGTTCTTGTCGTCTGGCCAATATATGCAGAGCTACATCACAGGGAATTTTGTAGATGCCTGCTTTCTTCAGTTGTAAATCATCTTTCACGGATCCAACCAGGACCCGGTTCTTTGCTGGTGGACAGAAGATAACCTCGATTTTATTTTTCTTCAGTAATCGCCCTATTTTCGACGACACATTCCCGGCGTATGGAAGGAATGCAGTTGATTTAGTATTCGTCATCATCGTGCTCAGTGTGTTGCTTCTTGTTATGACAGTTGCGCGTGGCCTTCCTTATTTCGCGTGAAGTGTAGCCATTCTCTTTAAAA
The DNA here is from genome assembly GCF_023897955.1 of Schistocerca gregaria. Taxonomy (NCBI): domain Eukaryota; kingdom Metazoa; phylum Arthropoda; class Insecta; order Orthoptera; family Acrididae; genus Schistocerca; species Schistocerca gregaria. The sequence continues at coordinate 443,978,381 of NC_064923.1, forward strand.
ACCTTCTCCAAGCATTCTAATTCTGCATGGAGGTTTCCATCATCCGATATTACATGCGCTCGATGCAGTAAGGTACTGAGAACACCGACTGTTTGCATTGGGTGATGGCAGCTTGATGCCTGGGGATACAGATCTGTGTAAGTTGGTTTTCTGTACACAGAATGTCCTAATGACCCATCATTTTTACGGCATACTAGCATGTCTAGAAATGGTAAAGTGCCATCTTTTTCAATCTCTGTCATGAATTTGATATTCTCGTGTAATGAGTTTCTGATGAAGGAATTTCTCCAGTTCCTGTCTGCCATGAGGCCATACAATAAAAGTATCATCTACGTACCGCCAGAAGACCGTAGGCTTTATAACAGCAAACTCAAGTGCTTTCTCCTCAAAGTCCTCCATAAAGAGATTAGCTACCACAGGGGACAAAGGGCTCCCCATAGCGACGCTGTCTGTTTGTTCAAAGAATTCGTCATTGAATAAAAAGTACATTGAGGAAAGTATGTGTTCAAACAAGGCCGTCATTTCTGCACTGAATAAGTTACCAATAAGATGTAACGATTCCATTAAAGGCATTTTGGTAAAAAATGAGACCACATCAAAGCTAACTAATAAATCCGAGCTGCTAAGCTTAACTTCCTTCAAGCGACTGACAAAATCCTCAGAATTGCGTATATGGTGGCAACACTTACCCACATGCGGCTTTACTAGTGAGGCTAGATATTTTGCTGTAGAATAGGTCACAGCACCAATATTACTCACTATTAATCGTAGTGGGGCACCATCCTTGTGTATCTTGGGAAGACCATAGTGTCTTGGTGATACTGCATTGTGTGATCTCAATCTCTTGATAAGTTGTTCAGGTAGAGAACAGTCATTCAAAAGAGTAGCAGTTTTCCTTTATATTCAGCTTGTTGGTTCCTTTTCAATTCTGCATTTAGCTCCAGCTTCGGGATTTTGGGATTCCGTAATCAAAGAATCAGTGGAAATATGTCTTGCCGATAATCTTATAAATCGTGATAACGGCTTTCAGCTGGATAAAAACTGGAATCCTGTTATTAAAATTATACAATCACAGCGGAATCGACAGCGTCATTCGATACTCAATTACTAGATGATCTTTTACTTTCACCACTGAGGGCAGCACGTACAACTCGGCTATGCCGTGCATGTCAACACCTGACACGTGTGCTGTTGGATGTGAGTACATTTCGCATGTGTGAGATTCGACATAAATACCGCGACTGCACCTGGGCTCTTCAGTAGTTGTGTACTCACCTGATGATGACCGGACGTCTCTGGGCCAAAATATTGTGGCAGAATGTCGACGGGATCCGGCTGCATACCTGGAAATTATTAGAAGACTACTGTAGCTCCTGGTGTGACCCAGTTGAGCATGCGTCATGCTGGCTGAAACTGGCACTACATCTTTACAGGAATATTTCTCACAGTCTGGATGACTTCAGGAAGATCACTGTAAAAGATCTGGACCAGCTTGAGCAGCAACATCTCGACCAAATGAATGGTATGCAAGGTAGATCCAATTGTGTTACAATGCATGGGGTGAAGCAACACTGTTTTGAATGTTCCCAGCAACTGCTTTTTAGTTCACAAATGTGTAAAGATGTGTACTTTCTAACTGATTGCCTTTCTTTTAGTTGTTTTATTTTTATATCAGGGTAATTGTACAACCCACCACCCCCACCCCCTGCCCAAAAAGGAGCTTATTCTTTCATTTCCTTCTGCCATTGAATCTAATCCCACACATATTTGCAGATATGTAGCTGATACAAAACATTTTCCCAACATTTTATTAACACTGAACCCTGGTGGCTCATACCAGTCTCACACTACCTTTTAGGGCATCTACTAATAAGTACATTGTGTGTAATATGATTGAATATCTGCCAGACATCTTCCACAGAGTGAATGTTTGCTGCTGACTGCTCAGGAAGTTTCTAATGATTTTCCCATAACACTTGTTAAGTAGGAACCCAGGGCTACTCTAAATGATTAATTTATTTTTAAAAGCTCTATATTTTCCAAAGGATTACGTGTACAAATTGATGCATGAATAAAACTGTAAACCCACCAAGTTTGCATTTTGCTCTCTACAAATGACTCAGAGTGCCCCTCTGGTCACACAACACACGTGTAAGTGATAGTGAAGTTCATTCCATACCTTACGTAAGATCATCATGTCAGTGGCCGTCAGAGCACCATTAATGTGTTCTCATAGCTGTTCCAGTGTTCTTGGCAGTGGAGGTACGTAAACATGGTCCTTGAAGGACCCCTCCCCCCCCCCCCCCCCCCCAATAGGAAAAAGTCACAAGATGTTAGGTCAGGAGACCTTGGGGGCCAAGGAATAGAGCCACACCACCTTCACTACTATGCCAATCCAATGCTGTGAATGTTCATTGTATAGGTAGGGATACATTGTTGCTGCGATGAGGGGGTGCCCCATCTTGTTGGAAAGTTCAACATATCAAGATGAGAAGTGCCTCTCACAGAAGAAAAACAAGCAGTACAGCTTCACCTGTGACATTACACAGAAAAAATTAACCTTCGGTGAATCTTGTTCATGTGCCAAAATTTTGTGAGGTTTTACAGTGGCCCACACTCTACATTGTGCTGATTTACCTTTTCCAGATAAATGGCAGGTTGCTTCATCACTGAACACACAAAAACTCTCTTCTTGCTTTCTCACCACTTTGTGAAGACACTGTGCTATTACACTGGTGTATACAATGCAAACTCAGTGAGTTTATGGTTCTATTCATGCATCAGTAATATAATACTTTGTAAAATATAGAACTCTGAAAACAAATGAATCATTTAGAATAGCCCTGTGTGTTTGTACCTTGCTTAACTTTTTATTCATTATTAATCAGTGATTTAAATAAATTTCAAGAAAAACATTTAATTAGCATCGTAAGATTCTTTGTCCCTGCTTCTTGTTGTAAGTACATTTCTCTCCCAACTACAGCAATCCCCCATGACTATGGCATGGTTGGGGAATTTACACATGATATTCTACATTTCCATGTGACCATAATTGTCAGATAAACTACTTATTGTAGCCTACACGTTTAAATCACAAAGGTTTTTGGTCCTAAAAACAGTGCCCATTGCACCATGACCTTCAATTCATGTTGCTGCAAACATTAGTGTGAGAAATAATGCAGAGCTGGATATTTCCTGATGGAGACCTGTAAACAGTCACTGTTAATAACTTGTGTGTTTCCAGATCGGCTATACTGACACAGCTATAAAAGAGCTTCTAAACTCTGTGTATATTATTTTTCTGGGCTTGGACCCCATGTAAGGGTTTCGTGTATACAGGTGTTTCCCCATTTTCTTCAGTACTTCTGCTGTAATGTGACATTACCTCGTGTCCATTTCGATGTGTGTGTTAACATCAGTGATTTACACATGATATTCTTATAAGCACAATGTATCAGCTGACATTGCATATGTTCTTCCATTTCATGTTAGCAGTTCATACATTTTCTTTCAGCTTTTATATATGTTTACTGAACATACTAAATGAGAATTCTTTGAGATCCAAGATTTTGTCCAACTTCCAGTTTTATGCTTTGCTGTTAGGTTTCAACTGTAGCTACACTTACTCTGCAGCTCTGTCTGTCGGAAGAATTTACCTTAAAACAGGTGTAGTGAAAATATGGAAAACTGCTTCAATATTATTGATACTATTATTGTAAGACTGGATGTAGCAGTGAGGCATGTAAGTATTGTCGTACAAGAATACACAGATGCAGACTATATCACTTTTTATGCTATCAAGTGAAAGACCCATTCTCCTGAGCAAAAAGGCCCATTCTCCTGAGCAACTCTCCAGCTCTGTGTTAATATTTCCCAAAGAACAATCAACACTTATTACAGCACAGAAAGTGTGACACAATCTTCACATTAGTATGAGAAGTATTCTCAGAAATGTTTCTGGTGTCATATTGAGATGTATATTGGGATTACAGTTCAGACTGTTGTCTGCAACCCCAGGTAATATATGGTGTACTGGACTGTGGTCTTTCCCTAAAAAGCCTCAATCACAGGTTACATCAATGAATCCTATATTTGGCTCCTAGTTACTTGGTAATAATTACTCAAAGTAATAATAACAAAAGCTTCCCTTTTCATGTGGTAACTTCTCACTTTGCAGGCCATAAACTTTTGCTTTGAAGTGTCACTTCAGTATAATGGCTATTTACATGTCAGCTTATAATGGACTAACCGAATATGTTTGTTCCTCTTACTGTTGTGATCACATTAAAAGTTTCTAAACTACTTTCCTAATGGAGTGGTTAGTTAACAATCGTATCTGTGAAGGAAAACATATTACTGTTTTTGTCTTACACAATTTTGTGTGGCATTCCTTTCAATTGAATTTGGCGAGTTACATGTCCTGAACCTATCCCAGTAAACCTACCAGGGAAATTGGACTTACAGTTTATGATGCAATTCAAATAACATGTTGTTCATGGCAAATATGCACAGTTAATTTTATTGAGGAGTAAAAGGTTGCTTAAAAGGCAGACAGAAAAGTTTCTGTCATATGACTGGGATTTGATCCCACAACTGCTCAGTTTTCAGACACACACTATATTCTGTCTTCAAGGGTTGGTGTTGGGTTGTTTGGGGGAAGAGACCAAACAGCGAGGTCATCGGTCTCATGGGATTAGGGAAGGAAGTCGGCCATGCCCTTTCAAAGGATCCATCCCGGCATTTGCCTGGAGCGATTTGGGGAAATTACAGAAAACCTAAATCAGGATGGCCAGATGCGGGATTGAACCGTCATCCTCCCAAACGCGAGTCCAGTGTGCTAGCCACTGCGCCACCTCGCTCGGTGACACACACTATACCACTAGACCTGACTTTTGTATTACAAAATAAGCCTTCTTTCAGAACACACAGGGTCTGCATAAAAAGTATCGGGAACAATTTTTTCCTGACCTGACTGTTCATTGCACTGCACTATAACCATTCATGTTCAGTGATGGGAGAGGTATGGCCTTCAAAACACACCAACCACCAGTCACATGCAAGGGTTCATTGAGGAGAGATGGTGTTTTTAGTGGAACCTTGTCAAGTGAATTGGTGCAAGTGCAAAATGCAGTGAACGATCAAACGGCAGTACACCATCAAATTTTGTGTTGGTCTGGGAAATCAGATATGGAGACATCAGCCATGATTCGACAAGTGTTCAACTATGAAAGCATCTCACAAACTGAAATTTTTTAATTGTTATAGAGGGAGACCAAGAGACAAATACACCAAGCAGATTCAGAAGGATGTAGATTGCAGTAGGTACTGGGAGATGATGAAGCTTGCACAGGATAGAGTAGCATGGAGAGCTGCATCAAACCAGTCTCAGGACTGAAGACCACAACAACAACAACAACAACAACAACAACAAGCCCTTCAAAGACAGCCGAGGGAGTGTGGAGTACGAGCCCCGTGCCGGACAGACATTGACATCTAGAACTGACAGCAATGTGCTCGGTGTGGTTGAAGAACTGAATTCATACTATCAGTTAAGTGTGTGTATCGTTGCGGATGCAGTTGGCATTGATAAGATAGTACACACCATTATCACTGAAGATTTGGTGATGCGAAAAATCTGTGCTAAACTTGTCCCAACGGTCTTGACATACGGCCATAAACAGAGGCCCGTGTATGCTTGTGAAGATCTTTCGTAATTTGTTGAAGACCCCAGGCTTTTTGGACAACATAATCTTGGGAGACAAAACTTGGATGTTGAAATACGATCTGGAAACAAAGCAGCAAACTTCCGAATGGCACACTGCTCCATCGCCTCATCTGAAAAGGGCTTGAATGAGCAGATCCAGAGTGGAAGCAATGCCGTTGTTTTCTCTGATGCCACGTGAGTGATCCACTACAAATTTGTACGTGAAGGGCAGACTGTGGATGGTGCTTTTTACCTAGAAGTGCTAAGAAGACAAGAGAAGTGTCAACCGGGTGAGGCCAGCCATTGCCAGAAATTGGAAACTGCATCACAACAATGCACCCAGCCACGTCTGCTCCAAGGTGACCAACTGCCTGATAATAAACAGCATTGCGGTGATTCCCCAATCCCCTTACAGTCCCAACTTGGCACCAGCTGACTACACATCACTATGGGGACCCTGAGTGCCATCACGGAATCTTGCACCCATACTCTTAAGATCCTTTCAAAATCCACCTACCAGGTAGCCTTCAAGTTGTGGAAAAGCTGCTGGCAAAAGTCTGTCAACACTCAAGGGCTGTACTTCGAAGAATATTAAGTCATTGTAGCAGTGTCTCGAATAAATCCATTTTTCCAAAACTTTTCCATGTACTTTTTATACAAAATCTGTATGTTTGTCACCCAGTGCTAACATTATAGGACTGTTGGACAGTAATGTTGTTACATAACACTATTCCCTGACACAATACAAGGAATTTACTGTTAGCTACATATGAAAATCAGACATTCTTCTGTTAATGAATGTTTGTATGGATGCTGTTGTTAATGTTTTCAACACAATCAAAATTCTGAAGACACTAATCTAAGAATAAGAGGACAATGTAAGTTGTATATGTTTGTGATATGTTTGTTACATTACAGTCTGACCCCTCTTTTCTGAGTAAAGATATTGTGTGTTGCATAAACTGGCAATAACATGTGGGTAGAGAAAAATATGCATGTTTTCTGTTCAGTTTATACACAGTGCAGAAAACATTTATGAGATCTGTCACTTATTCACTCATTTCTGTCTTGCAAAATATGCTTCACTTCATACATTTCTTTGTCTGGGATCATACAGTAGGGAGCTTAATGTAGCGTGATGTCATTACTACTGTGCTAGCAATATGTAGATGACCTCACAGGACGATTGTCGCATAACATTCCAGCAGGCCTTCATTGTCTTAAAGACAGCAATTTAAAAAATGGCAGTCAGTCTGATTATCTTCTAGTATATTTCTTAGGTTTTTCTGTGTGTACTTAGCTTTTTATTAACACCATTGGTTTAAGTAGATTGTTAAGTATTTTAATACTTGTACCTTGTGTTGTTTATTTTGAGAGAGTGTGTGTACTGTTTGTATATAGCTGAAAGTTCTCTTTTTTGTTGGCATCATTTTTCAGGACTGCCTGTGTGGATCAATGGCTAATAAAGCTCACTGACATAAGGTTTTTTTTTCTAGTGAGAACCTATTTTTTTTCTCTAAGTCAAGTCAGGTTTGCGAAGACATTTGAAGTACAAAGCTGCAAAGTGACATGAAAGTCACAGAAGTAGCATAAAATTGAAAATTGGTGTTTCACATGAGAATTCCATCCACTACTTACTCCTGTAAATAAACTTAGTATAGACTTTCCTTTATTATGATTTAAAACGAATACTGCAAATTTAACTAACATTTAATCTTTTTTCATCTTTTTCAGTTCCTCGTTGCAGAACTCAATACGTTTTACTTGAAATTTGTGATGTGGATTCCACCAGAACACTACTTTAACCTTGTACGCTTGTTTTTCATATTACTGTGGGGTGCTGTATCAATGCGGGAAGTCTTCCAGTATTTGGATGATCCGTGAGTACATAGAGCTGTTACATTTTTTTAAAGCAGTTTCTAACTGCAGTTACATGTACTTGTGTGACAAATATTTTTTTCCCATGAGTTCATTTCTGTGTAAACCTTTTGTTGAAAATGGATAGGCTGTATGCTGTGCTGAAAATGTATAATTTGAGATTAGTTTGTGGTTTACAGCCTCATTTAAGTTTGTAGTGGATATGCATGGAATTCTGCAACAAGTATGTATGCCATTAAATTAGAAGAACTTGGACATAGGCACAGAAAGCCTGAAGTAAATACAAAGACAAGATATCCAGTTATCCACACACACACACACACACACACACACACACACACACACACACACACACAGAGTCTCTCTCTCTCTCTCTCTCTCTCTCTCTCTAGTTAATAGTAATAGTAGATCCCAATCAGAGTTCACTACATAATCTGTAGATTTCACAAAAGCAAAATATGCCTCCAGTCAGAAACCAACCCATTCCTCTTCATTGTTATTGTAGTTTGTTGTTTTTACGTTGAAATAGGTTGTTTTTGCCTCTGATATTCCAAATCTGTTTTGACTTTTGATAGTTCTGTGAAAGCATGAAAGCAAAGGAGTTTGTTTCCAGCTAAACTGCTATGATGGGCATGTCCTTGTATGGTGATGCAGTTGGTGCTCCCATTGCCCAAATGAGGTGTAATGAGTTAATATATTTTTAGCACTGTACTTGTGTTTGTCAGCAGTATTTAGAGCCAATGTATTTAGTTTTATGTGAGCATACAGAGTTTCTAGCAAAACTTTTACTTGCTAAACATGACAGTGGTCAAGAAGGTAGATGTAATAATACAGACAATGGGGAATTAAAGAGGAATAGAAATGTGATTGCTGAGCTTAAATCAATCAATCTCTCTCTCTCTCTCTCTCTCTCTCTCTCTCTCTCTCTCTCTCTCTCTCTCTCTCTCTCGTTAACAATAATAGCAGATCTGTAAATAACACAAGAGTGGCAGCAGCTGCACAAACAAAGGATTTGTGGTTGAAGGGCTTTTGCCACACTTCTTGTAAATCAGGTGATTTCAAAGAATAGGATTCACTAACGCAAAGAATACAGCATCTGGGCTGCAGAGCAATGAAACTTTTGGTCAATGTATTCTACTTTTTGCTGATCCCTACTGGAGAATGTGTCAATGTTCAGGCTGGTTATAATGAAACTTTCATTGCTTGAGCCAGTGTAGATGGTTAATTATTTACCATATGGATACCAACTTTATAGGAACGATATTCACGCTGTGCGCTCCAGGGGTTGTGTTGTTGGTAGTGTTCATGTCATTACTTGTCATGAGCTGGTACTGGAACAGCAGTGTAGGATTGAAATATAAGCATCAGTGTGCATTACAGTTCTACACAGTCAACGTAGGTCTGGGGAAGGTAAGCATGGTTTCACTCATAAAGTTTTAGTGGCCCTCTTTCTGCACAGGGTTGAAGAACGTGACTTGAAATTCAAATTAACAGGTGATTTGTGAATTGCTCCTGGCAGAGGGCAATGGCCTATTACACCACAAATTGTTGAAGTTATTTTTGACATAGCTGAGAATGCTGGACACAGTGTGCGATCTTCAAGCAGTGCTCGAGCTGTGTCATGACAGATGAACTTTCCAAAGTCACCGTGCAAAAAGTGGTGCAAAGAATTGTGAAATGGTGTGTCCAGTGCAGTTACAGGGTTTCATGGATGCAGATAGTCATCACATTGAGCAACATTTGTAACCTGGAAAGTAATATGATACACAATCAACAAATGTTACCTTCTCATGTGGAAATTAAAATGTCTCTTTTTCAATTGTTTATTCATTATTTCTCTTCTGTGTGTTCTTATAGGGTTTCTAAAGTGTTTCATTGATTTATGATCACTCGTTTTTCATGGGGGCCCTTTTCAAGTAGCAAAAGTTTAATTATAATCACCCTGTGTAAAGAACATAATGTGAAGCATAGTATTGAAACAGGATTTCTTTCACTCATGTAAGTGGATGAGCGACACCTGCACCATTGAATATAGTCTTTCAAAATTATTTCAAAAGCCCTCATTACCATTCCATTCTAGATATGACAGAAATCATGCTTCAGAAATGAGGTATTCATATTATTTGGTCCAACTGCATTATACTCCTTTTAGCTGCTTAATAATGTAAGAGGTTGGCTAATGCACTTGTGGTCATGTACTGCAGAGTGATTCAGTGATACTGAAAGAACATTTTTATAACCAAAGATCTATTTTGTTATCATCCGATGCAAAACCTAAACAAAATACATACTTGCTATCGTCAAGACACATTTAATTAATTTGTAGCTTATGTTTGAATACTGAGAAAAAGTATTTGGTACATTATATTACTTGCAAGAAGTGGACAGTGTTTGTATTGTGATTTTTGAGCGCACAGTTAAAAGATATGAGTTTCTTGAGACACTATTAATGGTACAGGTATGAAGCACTAATAACTTTACATAGTGTGACTTCACAAAACCAAATGAACATTCTCCTGACATTTAGCAAGCCCTTTTTTTGTTAGGTGACAATGGTGTTGTCTATTTTGATTGTTGTTTGGTTTCAGAATCATAACTGCCGTGAGTGGTCACCACTAATGAACTTCTGGAAAAATTCTGGCTCAATTTGGAGCTGTTCTTTCAAAGTACAGCTTGCTTGTACTCAACTTTATGTTCGTAGATGAGTTAGAAGCCAAGCCACAGATTTAGCAATGACCCTTCTCATTCCCAGATCTTTGATTAAAATTTGCTGAAATAAATGTGAAGGCAAGCCAGTTAACTCTGTCATGTGTTCATAATCAGTTGTTGGGCTTCAAGCATACTCCACAAATTTTGTAGACTTTTTGTCTGTCTTAGAAATTAATAGTGTCCAGAACGAGGCTTGTCAAGTTGCTATTTTTGTAAGATTAACCCTCTGGCACATGGCGTCCACTATAGTGCACAGTTGGTAATGGTTGCTTCTTCAGTGTTTTCTATCAGGCAAATGCACACAGTCAACTGCAGTGGGCACTTCCTGCTAATGTTGTGCCCTACATGCATTTGCAGCCTCATGACTGATTGAAAATACCAGAAAAGTAACCATTGAAAGCTGTCCACTGCAGTGAAATTCATGCACCACGGGGTTAATTTTTTTTCATATTATCATCCCTCTAAGCTGGCTTCAACATCACAACAGTTTTGTGACTTTTTCTTGAGGATGAGGCAGAATTTCACAGCTGCATTTAGTTCACTCACACCTGCTGTTGTAAAATAAAAAAAGAAGAGTGTAAAACAGTTGCAGTGAGACAAGAGGCAGTATTGAATCTACAAGAAGTGCACAATACACCCGTAACAAGAAAAATGCATACTAAATAAGCATCACCTGGGACAGCACTATTTTAGGATGTATTCCTTTATACTCACTGAGTGTATCAGAAATGCTGTGCTGTAAGACTATACCCTGTTGCTAGAGTAAGGTACACAGGCGTGTAGTAGGCATGCACAACATCAGAACTGGAACATAGTAAGTGGTTCTAAAAAAATAAAGAATACATGTTACTATAAATCGATAAAGCAGGAGTAAGCCATTAAATATTTTGGAAGGTTGTCAGGTAAAAACAAAAGCAGTAATTACATATTTAAGGTGGGAATGTTGGTCAGACAAGGACATACAGAAGACATAGCTCAGCTGGCGGTATTAGGAAACAACACAAGGTGGTTGAGTGATTAAATAAAAAATGAGTTAAGAGAAGAAAATTGGTTGATTAATGGAAGAAAGATAACATCAAAAAGATTGGCAGTCAAAACACGTAGCAAACAGAACACCATTAACAAATTTGTCTTGCAAAACTAATGCTCATTAAGATTTCAGTATTCTTTATTGTAAAAAATAATTAATGAACATCTGATTTTATTACACTAATGTTTTCTTTCTTTCTTTCTTTTTTTTTCTTTTCAAAATGAGCATTGAATAGTAGAGTTCAACATGGCCAGTTGATTTTTATAAATAATATATCAATGATTTTCTGCAAGTGAACACCAAAGAATCTCTTCATAATGTAAAATGATTTCTTGTTAGTATTAGACACTTGCATATGTCAGTAGAAACTTCTGACTTCTGAAGAATGATTATAAGCTTGAGTTGTATATCCTTCTGAGAAAGAACGGCATGTGGTAACCTTACAGAAATGTTATTATGTGTTATTACTCTATGATCAGATCCAGTTCCATCCTCTTCTCCTTCTCTTGCATGTTGCAATGTGCGAAATTTCATGTGGGCTAAAAAAAAAAAAAAAAGGTTGTGGAATGTCGTCATAAGGTGATGCAACAGCTGCTTTCTTCCATTTTTGTTCATTTTTAGTTGGTTAGACTCTGCAAGTGTCAATAAGTATGCTGTACATTCAGTAAAAACATTAAAAACAAATATTCCAAGACTTACCAAGCGGGAAAGCGCCGGTAGATAGGCACAATAAATAAAACACACACACAGAATTTCTAGCTTTCGCAACCGACGGTTGCTTCTTCAGGAAAGAGGGAAGGAGACGGAAAGACGAACGGATGTGGGTTTTAAGGGAGAGGGTAAGGAGTCATTCCAATCCCGGGAGCGGAAAGACTTACCTTAGGGGGAAAAAAGGATAGGTATATGCACACACACACACACACACACACACACACACACACACACACAGAGATCATGAAGATGTCATCAATAAATCTGTACCAAATTTTGGGTTGGCAGGCTTGGGTAACCAAGAAGGCTTCCTCTAAGCGACCCATAAATAGGTTGGCATATGAGGGGGCCATCCTGGTGCCCATGGCTGTTCCCTTTAATTGTTGGTATGTCTGGCCTTCAAAAGTGAAGAAGTTGTGGGTCAGGCTGAAGCTGGCTAAGGTGATGAGGAAAGAGGTTTTAGGTAGGGTAGTAGGTGATCGGTGTGAAAGGAAATGCTCCATTGCAGCGAGGCCCTGGACGTGCGGGATATTTGTGTATAGGAAGTGGCATCAATGGTTACAAGGATGGTTTCCGGGGGTAAGGATTTCAGGCGTTCGAGAAAGTGGTTGGTGTCTTTGATGAAGGATGGGAGACTGCATGTAATGGGTTGAAGGTAGGCAGAGATACATTCTGTGGGGGCTTGGTAACCAGCTACAATGGGGCGGCCAGGATGTTTGAGTTTGTGAATTTTAGGAAGTAGGTGGAAGGTAGGAGTGTGAAGTGTCGGTGGGGTCAGGAGTTTGATGGAGTCAGGTGAAAGGTTTTGTAGGGGGCCTAAGGTTCTGAGGATTCCTTGAAGCTCCACCTGGACATTAGGAATGGGATTATCTTGGCAAACTTTGTATGTAGAGTTGTCTGAAAGCTGACGCAGTCCCTCAGCCACATACTCCAGATGATCAAGTACCACAGTCGTGGAATCCTTGTCAGCCGGAAGAATGATGATGGATCGGTCAACTTTCAGATCACGGATAGCCTGGGCTTCGGCTGTGGTGATGTTGGGAGTAGGATTAAGGTTTTTCAAGAAAGATTGAGAGGCAAGGCTGGAAGTGAGAAATTCCTGGAAGGTTTGGAGAGGGTGATTTTGAGGAAGATGAGGTGGGTCCCGCTTTGATGGAGGACGGAACTGTTCCAGGCAGGGTTCAATTTGAATAGTGTCTTGGGGAGTTGGATCATTAGGAGTGGGATCAGGATTATTTTTATTCGTGGCAAAGTGATATTTCCAGCAGAGACTACCTATTTATGGATCGCTTAGAGGAAGCCTTCTTGGTTACCCAAGCCTGCCAACCCAAAGTTTGGTACAGATTTATTGATGACATCTTCATGATCTGGACTCACAGTGAAGAACAACTCCAGAATTTCCTCTCCAACCTCAACTCCTTTGGTTCCATCAGATTCACCTGGTCCTACTCCAAATCCCATGCCACTTTCCTTGACGTTGACCTCCATCTGTCCAATGGCCAGCACCACACATCCATCCACATCAAACCCACCAACAAGCAGCAGTACCTCAATTATGACAGCTGCCACCCATTCCATATCAAACGGTCCCTTCCCTACAGCCTAGGCCTTTGTGGCAAACGAATCTACTCCAGTCCTGAATCCTTGGACCATTACACCAACAACCTGAAAACAGCTTTCGCATCCCGCAACTACCCTCCCGACCTGGTACAGAAGCAAATAACCAGAGCCACTTCCTCATCCCCTCAGAAACCAGAACCTCTCACAGAAGGATCCCAAAAGTGCCCCACTTGTGACAGGATACTTCCGGGGACTGGATCAGACTCTGAATGTGGCTCTCCAGCAGGGATACGACTTCCTAAAATCCTGCCCCGAAATGAGATCCATCCTTCATGAAATCCTCCCCACTCCACCAAGAGTGTCTTTCCACCGTCCACCTAACCTACGTAACCTCTTGGTTCATCCCCATGAAATCCCCAAACCACCTTCCCTACCCTCTGGCTCCTACCCTTGTAACCGCCCCTGGTGTAAAACCTGTCCTATGCACCCTTCCACCACCACCTACTCCAGTCCTGTAACCCGGAAGGTGTACACGATCAAAAGCAGAGCCACGTGTGAAAGCACCCACGTGATTTACCAACTGACCTGCCTACACTGTGACGCTTTCTATGTGGGAATGACCAGCAACAAACTGTCCATTCACATGATGGACACAGGCAGACAGTGTTTGTTGGTAATGAGGATCACCCTGTGGCTAATCATGCCTTGGGGCACGGCCAGCACATCTTGGCACAGTATTACACCGTCTGGGTTATCTGGATACTTCCCACCAACACCAACCTATCCGAACTCCGGAGATGGTAACTTGCCCTTCAATATATCCTCTCTTCTCGTTATCCACCAGGCCTCAATCTCCGCTAATTTCAAGTTGCCGCCACTCATACCTCACCTGTCATTCAACATCATCTTTGACTCCACACTTCCGCCTCGACTGACATCTCTTCCCAAACTCTTTGCCTTTAAATATGTCTGCTTGTGTCTGTGTATGTATGTATGTATGTATGGATGGATGTGTGTGTGTGTGTGTGTGTGTGTGTGTGTGTGTGTGTGTGTGTGTGTGTGGGCGCGCGTGTATATACCTATCCTTTTTTCCCCCTAAGGTAAGTCTTTCCGCTCCTGGGATTGGAATGCCTCCTTACCCTCTCCCTTACAACCCACATCCTTTCATCTTTCCTTTTCCTTCCCTCTTTCCTGACGAAGCAGCCGCCGGTTGGGAAAGCTCGAAATTTTGTGTGTGTGTTTGTGTGTTATTTTATTGTGCCTGTCTACCGGCACTTTGCCGCTTGGTAAGTCTTGGAATCTTTGTTTTTAATATATTTTTCCCATGTGGAAGTTTCTTTCTATTCCCCTGGTGGTGGTAATGACTGACAATGAAAACTGAGGAGCACTAAGAGCTGTGAAAGGAGATATAAAAGGTTTTGGTCACTCTTTACAAAGTGTCAAGAGAGGGGGATAAAGAAGTTAGTGTACATCATAGCTGATAAGTTAGCTTTAATTAAAATGGTGGTCAGAGTAATAGGACACAAAGCAGAGAGTAAACAAACACAGCATACCTGAGGATTATGTGTGTGTTAGACAAATGTCTGTTTTCATACGTCCAAAACTATCAGTGCCTTCTCTTTTAATCCCTTTGTGTCTTCAATTTCAGAATTTGGTTATTGTAGTTCTAAATCTCTTAAACTACTGATACCATAAGGAAAGTTCTGACAGAATGTAAATAATTTAGGAGTGAAGGGGACCTTTCACTGAATATCAAAAGCATTGAGTTGGCAACAAACACACAGAAAAGAGAAAGAAAACTTCTAACTTTCGGAATAAATCCTTTGATGAGCTAGAGTAAAATACACATACAAAATAAAACACATTAATGTACACACACACACACACACACACACACACACCTCTGTCCATACATTATGCTAGTTGGACATACAATATAACATCGCTTTTATGTTCCTGGAATTGACGTTTTTCCTCCGTTTACAACAGTTCTTTCACTCCTGGCAAATTTTCTATGTTCACACTGTTAATTCGCATCCAATTTTATGTTAACATACTTATAATTTTCGCAGAATTTATGTTTTATGAAACAGTGTTCATGGAGAGAAAACTGGCATAATTGATATAAACCGCACAGGCATGGCGTTGGTCTTTAAGCGGTGTTTACAATCGTTATACATTTAAGTTTCTTGAAGCTATGACACTCTACTCAAAAGATATGAATTGGTAAGAGTTGGTACAATTCGTACGTTATTTCCTTCTGCTGCCAATCCCTAATTGGCATAGTGACTGATGGGAGTAACTACATTCATTCGAGTAATAACCAATGACAAGTTTTTAGTCTTTACTGTACATGTGCAACTTCATGACTGTTGCTCTCGTTATGATGGCTGAAAATCACCTGTGTATTGCTTAAATGTTTCTGGTGTAAATAATGGAACACTGCACCAGTTAAGTATTTTTTCATGCTTAGCAAAATGTGTTTTGAGAATTTATTCTAATTGTGAAGTACAAATATTTACATAAATATTTTTGTGATGTTTCGCACAAAAACCTTGTGTGCACATGTGCGCGCTCTCGCAGTACCTATTTGTATGGTACCTAGATAGCAAGAGATGCAGACAATCATATATGCAACCATCACACAAAATACTTATGTAAATATTTGCACTTGACAATAGGAATAAATTCAAGGAAAACATCTTTCTAAGCATCAAAAAATACATAAGTGATGCAGCATTTCATTAGTTAGATAATGAATGACACAACTGCAGACCTTTCCAAAACATCGATTGTAGTGAACGAGATTAAGTAAAGTGTTTCTACTTCCCAGACAGTTAACTAGTTCCATTTACATCAGCGGGTAAACACAGTAGGAAATTCAGGAAACCTTTATTGGATAATAAACAAGTCTCTAACAAGTATTTTGATGTCTATTATGTACCTATATCAAAATAAATTATGACAATGCGAGGGCAGATCCAATACATAACTACTACCACTTAAAAAGTTATTTCCCACATTTTACATTTTACTGCTAATTTCACCATTTTTTTAAAAGTCTCTTGATACGTATAAAAGTAGGGCTTCACTGTGTGTACATGTGTGTGAATTTTAATCTGGCTCATCAAAGTATTCATTCTGAAAGCTAGCAAGTTTTCCTTCGTTTTTGTGCCTGCCTGTCGATGACTCAATGCTTAAGCTATTCGGTGAGTGATCTCTTTCACTAAACTACTTACTTTCAAAGTCTTTCTGTAATGTTTATGTAACATATGTGATGGATTGACTCTACAAATATCACATTGTAGGAACCTTATAGATTTCTTTACAAAGATTTGTATGTTTATCTGTTATCCATGGTATTGAATTTGTTTGTAGTCTGTGCCATCAGTCCAAATAAGATGTTATATTTATTCCATGAATCTTCACTACTTCAGATTCTGAAAAATCTACATTATTTAGAATTATCATTTACCAATGTTATGATTGCATCATCACTACTACAACCATCATTGCCATCACAATAATTTAATTGTGTTAATTTCTGCATTTTCAGTTATTAGTAAATGCATGTTATAGACAAATTATTAGCATTTGATCTTGGCATGATTGTATGTATATTTTCTGCAACAACAATGTGAACATGTAGCCAGAAATAACAAGAGAAACATAGCTTAAGAGACAGAAATCTCTACAGATTTTTGTGCACAGACGGTGAAGAAATGACAAAGTTGTACTATCAGGTTGACTGACTAAAACAATAGAGTGCAGAAGTTAATGCTATGGAAGATGGTGAGGACGGTCAAGCTTTAAAATTGTTTCTAGTATCTTTCATTATGTCTCTGTTATAGCACTTTATTATGCCTTGTCAGTTGTATACAAACAGTTTGTACATAGAAATTCTAGTCCTTGTGTGCAGTACCACCAGTTCAACATAAACCTAACTGTGTATAAACACATTGTGTTCTTCATTGTAAATGTATGTGCCCAGCATTATGGTGGTTCCATTATTTTCAAACAACTGTTTCTGCAGCATACTAGTAGTATGCTGCATCTTCTCCATAAGGTGGTGTATAAAATACTGACCTATTGAGACAGAACCAACTGCCGTTGTTTGTGGACAGGGGTAGGGAGAGGGGGAGCAGCAGCAGAAGCAGGAGTAAAGAGAATGCTTTGCTCCTGTTGCCATGGCATAATGGGTTAGTTCAGCATGTCACTTGACTGGGATAACATCAGAAATTGTATTACCAATTTGTGTGCAGTCAGGCACACGATAAACAGTATGTGCAATATATGTGTATTTCATTACGGGCAGATCATGCATTTCTAGAGAAATTCAGAGATGCAGGCACAGGGCTTGTCATGTGCTACTGTGTCAAAAATGTATCAGAAGAACCATCATTTGGGGGAAACCATCACTAAGAGTGTCAGCTGCTGTAGCCAAACAGCATATAGATGCAAAGTATACATGTTCACTGTATATTCATGTTTATATATAGAATTATATGACAGTTTGTATCCCGTTCAGTACATCCATACTTCATATAGGTGTGTGAAGGCTACAGTAATGATTCGATGAGTTACGAAAAGATTTCAAATATAATGTTGTATTTTTATTTTAATAAGCAATGTATGTATGACGTATTTCCTTTAGTATATAAAATACTGTAACAACTTAGGTTGAAGACTGACGAGTCACCAATGTTCTCAATCAAATGATTGTATAAAAACATGTTATGTGACAATAAAGTATCTTATATTATCTAACATATTGATAAAAGAGGTCATCATCAAGTATTGCATATGGCAATGACAGATAGACTGGCTACAGTGAAGTATCACTCCCCATTACAATGCTGGACACTTGCACTGATGCCGACAGCTGCCTGTGATCAGCCAGATCATCCAGAACCAAGACCCCACTATGTGATACTGAACTGACCACCCCTATGTATCTAGATTTGCTTGCCACGTCTCATAAGGCACAGAGATTAGCATGGGTGCAGAAGCACTGCCATTGGACACTTGAAGTTTACCTGGACTGATAAGTTGTGGTCATATTGATACTCACTGGTGATGGGGTATGACTGTATTGGAAACCACATATAGTGATGAATCCTGCCAACAGATTATCTTTCAGGCAGGTGGTGGAGGTACTCTTCTACCTCATATGATTTCATGGAATGAAATGGGTCCATCCCCCTTGACACATCTGCCATCGTCTTTTGCCAGTAATTGGTAGTGGACATACTGTCTGCACATTTGGCTCTGTGTGGTTATTTACAGCACCCTGTATGTGACATGCATTTTTAACAAGAGAGGATGCTAAACTAACACAGTCAAATTATGTCAGAATGATATGAAGAACACCGTATGGATATGAGGTGGCTTATGTTGTGCATCTAGTCACATGACCCCAATCCTATTCATCACCCTCGTTCATCTGCTACGGTACTGATGTTTATTCTACAAGTTTGGTGCTTTGTTTCTCATTGCTACTTTGTCATAAATGTTCTGTGTGTTGTCTTCTCCTTCTAGTAGAGTGGAAGAGATTTGATTGTATTGTATTGTAAATTTTAATCAGTTTGATCTCTCACTACTGGCTACATGGTTTGTGAGTTCATTCTCTTGATTCTGACGCTCTGTATATGACCCTTTCCAAGATCTCTATGTATTGGTCCTCTCTTGGTCCTTGCAAAGAAACAGTGTATTCAGTATCACACTTAGATCATTAGATTATTTGGTTTGTGATCTGTTTTCTGTTTGTTTATAGTGAAGTAGTTTGTGGCATAAATGTATTTCATTATTGAATCATGGAATATTTCACGACAGTTTCTTCTCTGTGGAACTTGTGTACATATAGTCACTGATTTTAAGAGGAGAACAAAGGGAGGAAAAAGAGACTGGGAACTGGGAAAAGGTAGCAAGCAAAGGGCGAAAAAGGGGAACGCTTGAAAAAACTCCAGAAATTCAATTAGTAAATCAGTTTGGCTTGCTATCTGTAGTGGAGGAAGTGCCTCATTCAGATGTAGTTGAGAGTAGGTTGAAGCAGAATATTAGCTTAAAGAAAAAAGACAGATCGGGATCAAACCAGAATAGGAAAAGAAGAATTCTGCTTATAGGCAGCAACCAAGGGAGGGGCGTGGGCCAGCAGCTTCAGGAGAAATTAGGTGCAGTGTACTAGGTCACAAGTTTTGTGAAACCAAGTGCTAACCTTAGCCAGGTGACAGAAAACTTAGGTCAGCTATGCAGGGACTTTGAGAAGGAACATCAGGTAATTATAGTTGGGGGGGGGGGGGGGGGGAGCAGGAAACAGCCTGGCTATGAATCCAAGATACAGTATTAGGCATGACCTGGATAAGATAGGAGCAGAAACTGAACACACAGATGTGGGGTTTGTGGAGGTCTTTCAGCACCATGATCAGCCCTGGGTAAACACTGCTGTAAGGCCTGTTAACACTGAGCTGAACAGGATGCTCCAGACACCAGCAAAATCTCACATAAGTGTAGTTCCAGTAAATGCTATTGGTAGATGGGGATACGCTACACATGGTCTGCACCTGAAAGGGATGGGGAAAAATAAGTTAGCTTCTCTATTTGCAGAAATTGTAGGGGAGTCCAGAGTCTCAAAGGGATTATCCCTGTGGTTAATGGTTCCAGGCAGACAGGTTTTTTTTTTTTTTTTTTTTTTTTTTTTTAGATTTAATCCGAAGGCCAGACACATGAAAATCAAGCTAAACAGAATAAAAGAAACTTCGTGTTCAGTAAATAGGGGTAAAGCTAAGGGGAGTATCAACTTTCTTCATCAACATATCAGGGAATAAAAAATAAAGTAGATGAGCTATTAGTGTGTTTAGATGATCTCAAAAATAAGAATGAGATCGATACACTCTGTCTGTCTGAACACGATGCAACTGTGGGCATGGATAGTGTAGTATAAGTGGGTTTAATTTAGCATCTTACACTTCTAGATCTAGGATGGATAAAGGAGGAGTTGCCATTTCATAAAACAAGGGTATTAATGCAAAATTGCAAAAGTAAGCAAATTTTGTGTTGATCAACACTTTAAGGTTTCTGCATGTGAACTTCAACTAGATAATGTAGTATTGATATTAGCAACAGTGTACAGGTTTCCATTAGGAGACTGAGAGCTGTTCATAAAAAAAGTTGACTCCCTGTTATGCTGTCTGTCAGACAAAAAGAAGAAGTTATTAATCTGTGGTGATTTCAATGTGAACTTTCTAAGTAACTCTAATAGGAACAGTGAACTAGAAGTGTTATTAACAACATATAACTTAGAATCAGTGATCAATTTCCCTGCACGTATAGCTCAAGACAGTAGCACACTAATAGATAATGTATTTGTACAGAAAGAGGATGCTTTCCCTGTGGTAAATGGATTGTTAGACCATGATGCACAACTGATTAACTTGCAAAACCTAACAGGGTGCACAGTTCGGAAACAATTAAGTAAACGTGTGAGGTCACTCAACCCGGTATCTATAGAGCTCTTCAGAGAAAGCTTAAGAAATGTTAATTGGGGAGATGTATATAATGGGTCAAATGGTAATGGTAAATGCAACATATTTCTTGATAAATTTATATCCCTTTTTGAACATTGTTTCCCAAAGAAATTTACTAAATGTAACACCACACACTTTTCAAAGAAACTTTGAATTACTACAAGTATTAAAGTATCTTCAGAAAGAAAAAGAAAACTGTATAAGGCAGCAAGAACTAGTAAAGATCCAGAAGTAGTTTTAACTATAAAAATTATTGTAACATACTGAAAAAGTTGTAAGGAAATCACGAAATATGTATGTTAGAGCAGAAATTAACAACTCCGGCAATAAAATCAAATCAATATGGAATGTTGTTATAAGGGAGACAGGAAAAGTAACCACTGGGGTTGGTAGTGTTACTATTAAAGAGAACGAGACCATCCTAAACAACAGTACACAAGTAGCTAATGTATTTAACAACCATTTCTTAAGTGTAGGAGAAACAAAATCAGTGAGGACAGTTCAAAAGAAAAAGCCAGGCAGTACATGGAAGAGTCTGTTTGGAAAAAATTTCGTCAGTTAAAGTTTCACCTAACAACATATTGTGAAATACATAAAATTATCAAATCTTTGAAAAAATAAATGTTCTGTTGGAGTAGATGACATCTCTAATAAGATATTAAAACCATGTGGAGCAATTACGGCTGATGTTCTGAGTCACATATGTAATGCATCACTAACTCAAGGTATTTTCCTAGACAGGTTAAAATATGCCATTGTCAGGCCATTCTACAAAAAGGGGGACACCACAGATGTGAATAATTATTGGCTAGTATCCTTGCTTACAGCATCTTCAAAAATCTTCGCGAAAGTAATGTACTCGAGTGGTTTGCCATCTCAACAGTAATGGGATACTTAGTAAATCACAGTTTGGATTTCAAAAACGCTGTTCCACTGAGACAGCAATATACAATTTCACTGTCCACATAATAGAGTCTTTAAATATTAAAATGTCACCAATAGGAATTTTCTGTGTCTAGCCCAAAGCATTTGATTGTGTGAACCGTGACATTATGTTACATAAATTGCAATTCTATGGTATAAATGGAATAGCATATGAGTGGTTTAAGTCATACCTACAGAACGGGAAGCAAAAAGTTTCCTTAAATGGGTCAAGTGATTTAAATAAGTTTGCCACTTCATCTAACTGGGGTGAAATTACATTAGGTGTTCCACAGGGTTCAATCATGGGTCCCCTTCTGTTCTTGATATGTCTGAACGACCTCCCATCCTATCTGAAACAGGAAGCTGAACTGACTGACTGAAAATGATACAAATAAGGTCAATGGAAAAGTCATTAATTGGTTTTCTGCAAATGGGCTTGCTCTAAACTTTGAAAAAACATAGTACATCCAATTTTCTGCTGCAAAAAGTACAGTCCCTTCAATAAATATAACACATCAACAGAAGTCAGTAGACAGGGTAGAGCATATTAAGTTTTTGGATGTACATATAAATGAGAATCTTAATTGGAAAATTATGTTTTGAATCTTCTAAAGCAACTAGGTTCAGCAACTTTTGCAATCAGAATAATTGCCAATTTTGAGGATATGGAAATTACTAAGCTAACATACTTTGCATACTTTCACACTATATTGTCATACGGAATAATATTTTGGGGGTAACTCAACATTTAGACAAAAAGCATTCACTGCTCAAAAGAAAGTGGTTAGAATAATGTGTGGGATTCATAGTCGTACATCATGTAGACATCTTTTTAAAAGATTGGGAATTCTTACATCTACATCTACATCTACATCTACATGACTACTCTGCAATTCACATTTAAGTGCTTGGCAGAGGGTTCATCGAACCACAATCATACTATGTCTCTACTGTTCCACTCCCGAACAGCGCGCGGAAAAAACGAACACCTAAACCTTTCTGTTCAAGCTCTGATTTCTCTTATTTTATTTTGATGATCATTCCTACCTATGTAGGTTGGGCTCAACAAAATATTTTCGCATTCGGAAGAGAAAGTTGGTGACTGAAATTTCGTGAAAAGGTCTCGCCGCGACGAACAACGTCTTTGCTGTAATGACTTCCATCCCAACTCGTGTATCATATCTGCCACACTCTCTCCCCTTTTACGTGATAATACAAAACGAGCTGCCCTTTTTTGCACCCTTTCGATGTCCTCCGTCAATCCCACCTGGTAAGGATCCCACACCACGCAGCAATATTCTAACAGAGGAAGAACGAGTGTAGTGTAAGCTGTCTCTTTAGTGGACTTGTTGCATCTTCTAAGTGTCCTGCCAATGAAACGCAACCTTTGGCTCGCCTTCCCCACAATATTATCTATGTGGTCCTTCCAACTGAAGTTGTTCGTAATTTTAACACCCAGGTAGTTAGTTGAATTGACAGCCTTGAGAATTGTACTATTTATCGAGTAATTGAATTCCAACGGATTTCTTTTGGAACTCATGTGGATCATCTCACACTTTTCGTTATTTAGCGTCAACTGCCACCTGACACACCATACATCAATCTTTTCTAAATCGCTTTGCAACTGATACTGGTCTTCGGATGACCTTACTAGACGGTAAATTACAGCATCATCTGCGAACAATCTAAGAGAACTGCTCAGATTGTCACCCAGGTCATTTATATAGATCAGGAACAGCAGAGGTCCCAGGACGCTTCCCTGGGGAACACCTGATATCACTTCAGTTTTACTCTATGATTTGCCGTCTATTACTACAAACTGCGACCTTCCTGACAGGAAATCACGAATCCAGTCGCACAACTGAGACGATACCCCATAGCTCCGCAGCTTGATTAGAAGTCGCTTGTGAGGAACGGTGTCAAAAGCTTTCCGGAAATCTAGAAATACGGAATCAACTTGAGATCCCCTGTCGATAGCGGCCATTACTTCGTGCGAATAAAGAGCTAGCTGAGTTGCACAAGAGCGATGTTTTCTGAAGCCGTGCTGATTACGTGTCAATAGATCGTTCCCTTCGAGGTGATTCATAATGTTTGAATACAGTATATGCTCCAAAACCCTACTGCAAACCGTTGTCAATGATATAGGTCTGTAGTTAAATGGATTACTCCTACTACCCTTCTTAAACACTGGTGCGACCTGCGCAATTTTCCAATCTGTAGGTACAGATCTATCGGTGAGCGAGCGGTTGTATATGATTGCTAAGTAGGGAGCTATTGTATCAGCGTAATATGAAAGGAACGTAATCGGTATACTATCTGGACCTGAAGACTTGCCCGTATCAAGCGATTTGAGTTGCTTCGCAACTCCTAAGGTATCTACTTCTAAGAAACTTAAGCTAGCAGCTGTTCGTGTTTCAAATTCTGGAATATTCCATTCGTCTTCCCTGGTGAAGGAATTTCGGAAAACTGCGTTCAATAACTCCGCTTTAGCGGCACAGTCGTCGGTAACACTACCATCGGCACTGCGCAGCGAAGGTATTGACTGCGTCTTGCCGCTTGTGTACTTTACATACGACCAGAATTTCTTCGGATTTTCTACCAAATTTCGAGACAATGTTTCATTGTGGAACCTATTAAAGGCATCTCACATCGAAGTCTGTGCCAAATTTCGCGCGTCTGTAAATTTTAGGCTATCTTCGGGATTTTGCGTTCTTCTGAACTTCGCATGCTTTTTCCGTTGCCTCTGCAACAGCGTTCGGACCTTTTTTGTGTACCACAGGGGATCCGTTCCATCTCTTACCAATTTATGTGAGGTATGAATCTCTCAATTGCTGTTGCTACTATATCTTTGAATTTGAGCCACATCTCGTCTACATTTGCATAGTCAGTTCGGAAGGAATGGAAATTGTCTTTTAGGAAGGCTTCTAGCGACACTTTATCCTCTTTTTTAAATAAAATTATTTTGCGTTTGTTTCTGATGGATTTGGAAGAAACTGTATTGAACCTAGCTACAACAACCTTGTGATCACTAATCAACTTACAACAGCCTCACAGTACATTTACTCACTAATGAAATTTGTTTTCAACAACATGGACTAGTTTAAAAACAACAGTGATATTCATGATTATAATACAAGAAAAAAGAAACTTATTCTATCAAACTTTCTGGCAGATTAAAACTGTGTGCCAGACTGAGACTCAAATGCAGGAGAGCTTCTGTGAAGTTTGGAATGTAGGAGATGAGGTACTGGCGGAATTAAAGCTGCGAGGACAGGGCGTGAGTTGTGCTTGGATAGCTCAGTTGGTAGAGCACTTGCCCGCGATAGGCACAGGTCCCGAGTTCGAGTCTCGGTCCGACACACAGTTTTAATCTGCCAGGAAGTTTAATCTCAGTGCACACTCCGCTGTAGAGCGAAAATATCATTCTACTTACACTATCCTTCACTCAACCTATCTTTAGCACATAAAGGGGTAAAATATGCTGCTATAAAAATTTTTGACAAATTACCAGGTGAAATAAAATGTCTGACAGACAGCAGTAATAGCTTCAAAAATAAATTGAAAGCATGTCTCCTTGAAGACTCCTTCTATACCATAGATGAATTCTTGAATAGGAATAAATAAATCTATAAATACAGTACATGCATTATATATATATATATATATATATATATATATATATATATATATATATATATATATATATAAATAAAACAGAAAGAAACTTCCACATGGGAAAAATATATTAAAAACAAAGATTCCAAGACTTACCAAGCGGGAAAGCGCCGGCAGACAGGCACATGAACGAAACACACAAACACACACACACAGAATTACAAGCTTTCGCAACTGGCAGTTGCTTCGTCAGGAAAGAGGGAAGGAGAGGGAAAAATGAAAGGATGTGGGTTTTAAGGGAGAGGGTAAGGAGTCATTCCAATCCCGGGAGCGGAAAGACTTCCCTTAGGGGAAAAAAAGGACAGGTGTACACTCGCACACACACACACATATCCATCCGCACATACACAGACACAAGCAGACATATTTAAAGGCAAAGAGTTAAGGGCAGAGATGTCATTCGAGGCGGAAGTACAGAGGCAAAGAAGTTGTTGAAAGACAGGTGAGGTATGAGCGGCGGCAACTTGAAATTAGCGGAGGTTGAGGCCTGGCGGATATCGAGAAGAGAGGATATACTGAAGGGCGAGTTCCCATCTCCGGAGTTCGGATAGGTTGGTGTTGGTGGGAAGTATCCAGATAACTCGGATGGTGTAACACTGTGCCAAGATGTGCTGGCCGTGCATCAAGGCATGTTTAGCCACAGGGTGATCCTCATTACCAACAAACACTGTCTGTCTGTGTCCATTCATGCGAATGGACAGTTTGTTGCTGGTCATTCCCACATAGAAAGCATCACAGTGCAGGCAGGTCAGTTGGTAAATCACGTGGGTGCTTTCACATGTGGCTCTCCCTTTGATCGTGTACACCTTCCGGGTTACAGGACTGGAGTAGGTGGTGGTGGGAGGGTGCATAGGACAGGTTTTACACCGCCTTACATGCCTTGATGCACGGCCAGCACATCTTGGCACAGTGTTACACCGTCCGAGTTATCTGGATACTTCCCACCAACACCAACCTATCCGAACTCCGGAGATGGGAACTCGCCCTTCAGTATATCCTCTCTTCTCGATATCCGCCAGGCCTCAACCTCCGCTAATTTCAAGTTGCCGCCGCTCATACCTCACCTGTCTTTCAACAACTTCTTTGCCTCTGTACTTCCGCCTCGAATGACATCTCTGCCCTTAACTCTTTGCCTTTAAATATGTCTGCTTGTGTCTGTGTATGTGCGGATGGATATGTGTGTGTGTGTGCGAGTGTACACCTGTCCTTTTTTTCCCCTAAGGGAAGTCTTTCCGCTCCCGGGATTGGAATGACTCCTTACCCTCTCCCTTAAAACCCACATCCTTTCATTTTTCCCTCTCCTTCCCTCTTTCCTGACGAAGCAACTGCCAGTTGCGAAAGCTTGTAATTCTGTGTGTGTGTTTGTGTGTTTCGTTCATGTGCCTGTCTGCCGGCGCTTTCCCGCTTGGTAAGTCTTGGAATCTTTGTTTTTAACATATTTTTCCCATGTGGAAGTTCTTTCTATTTTATTTACATCATCATTATATATATATATATTTTTTCACTTTAACCTCATGTCACCCTTTCCACCTTCTAATACCCTGTCAACCTCACAACATCCCAACATTCCTACAACGACCCTATTAAATTTTATTTACATTCCCTCCGCAAACATGCCTTCACCCTAGCCAGATTACGCTCCCATATTTTATTTATTCGGGCTTGTCTGACATTTGGCATTACCCCCAAAGGCCTCACACCTAAAGTTCCTATCTCTGGCTGCAATCCTTCTTTGCATCAGTCCTTATACCAGTTTCAAACTGCACAATCCATAGCCCTCACCCGCCTAATCCTTCACCTATACATCGACTTGGCCAATGAACACACCCGTCAACTCCTATCCCAAATCAAAGTCCTCAATCTTACCTCTCCCACATCCAAACCGGCTGTTCATAGCATCCTCCTACTGGCCAACCGCTAATTAGAACAGCATGCCACCATCCACCTCAAAAAACTATCCAATCTCCTGGTTTCCCACTTCCGGAAAAGCAACTCACTCACCCTCCACAACCTTTCCAACAAACCTCAACCTCCTCCCATTGCACACAGACCCAGTCTCTCCCATCTACTCAATCTCCCACTTCCAGCTCCACTCCCCCCAACACCTCAAAATTCTAGTCAACACAATCTGGAACCACAACACCCCAATTCAGTAGTTAACCTTTCCTCCAAACCTCTCTCCCAATCCGAAACCTCTGTCCTATCCAAAGGCCTCACCTTCAGCCCCACTCCCAGATTCAACCAAACTACCCTTGTCAAAGATTTACTGTCCTACACTTGTAGTCTCTGCTGGAAATATCACTTTGCCACGGAGAAAAATAATCCTGATCCCACTCCTAATGATCCAACTCCCCAAGACACTATTCAAATTCAACCCTGCCTGGAACAGTTCCGTCCTCCATCACAGCGGGACCCACCTCCTCTTCCTCAAAACACTCTCTCCAAACCTTCCAGGAATTTCTCACTTCCAGCCTTGCCTCTCAGTCTTTCTTGTCTTTCTTGAAAAACCTTAATCCTACTCCCAACATCACCACAGCCGAAGCCCAGGCTATCCGTGATCTGAAAGCTGACCGATCCATCATCATTCTTCCGGCTGACAAGGGTTCCACGACCGTGGTACTTGATCATCGGGAGTATGTGGCTGAGGGACTGCGTCAGCTTTCAGACAACTCTACATACAAAGTTTGCCAAGGTAATCCCATTCCTGATGTCCAGGCGGAGCTTCAAGGAATCCTCAGAACCTTAGGCCCCCTACAAAACCTTTCACCTGACTCCATCAAACTCCTGACCCCACTGACACCTCGCACTCCTACCTTCTACCTACTTCCTAAAATTCACAAACGCAAACATCCCAGCCGCCTCGTTGTAGCTGGTTACCAAGCCCCCACAGAACGTACCTCTGCCTACGTAGATCAACACCTTCAACCCATTATATGCAGTCTCCCATCCTTCATCAAAGACACCAACCACTTTCTCGAACGCTTGGAATCCTTACCCAGTCTGTTACCCCCGGAAACCATCCTTGTAACCATTGATGCCACTTCCCTATACACAAATATCCACACGTCCAGGGCCTCGCTGCTATGGAGCACTTCCTTTCACGCCGATCACTTGCCACCCTACCTAAAACCTCTTTCCACATCACCTTAGCCAGCTTCATCCTGACCCACAACTTCTTCACTTTTGAAGGCCAGACATACTAACAATTAAAGGGAACAGCCATGGGTACCAGTATGGCCCCCTCGTATGCCAACCTATTTATGGGTCGCTTAGAGAAAGCCTTCTTGGTTACCCAAGCCTGCCAACCCAAAGTTTGGTACAGATTTATTGATGACATCTTCATGATCTGGACTCACAGTGAAGAACAACTCCAGAATTTCCTCTCCAACCTCAACTCCTTTGGTTCCATTAGATTCACCTGGTCCTACTCCAAATCCCATGCCACTTTCCTTGACGTTGACCTTCATCTGTCCAATGGCCAGCTTCACACATCCATCCACATCAAACCCACCAACAAGCAACAGTACCTCCATTATGACAGCTGCCACCCATTCCATATCAAAGGGTCCCTTCTCTACAGCCTAGGCCTTTGTGGCAAACGAATCTACTCCAGTCCTGAATCCCTGGACCATTACACCAACAACCTGAAAACAGCTTTCGCATCCCGCAACTACCCTCCCGACCTGGTACAAAAGCAAATAACCAGAACCACTTCCTCATCCCCTCAAACCCAGAACCTCTCACAGAAGAACCCCAAAAGTGCCCCACTTGTTACAGGATACTTCCCGGGACTGGATCAGACACTGAATGTGGCTCTCCAGCAGGGATACGACTTCCTAAAATCCTGCCCCGAAATGAGATCCATCCTTCATGAAATCCTCCCCACTCCACCAAGAGTGTCTTTCCGCCGTCCACCTAACCTTCGTAACCTCTTGGTTCATCCCTATGAAATCCCCAAACCACCTTCCCTACCCTCTGGCTCCTACCCTTGTAACCGCCCCCAGTGTAAAACCTGTCCTATGCACCCTCCCACCACCACCTACTCCAGTCCTGTAACCCGGAAGGTGTACACAATCAAAGGCAGAGCCACGTGTGAAAGCACCCACGTGATTTACCAACTGACCTGCCTACACTGTGATGCTTTCTATGTGGGAATGACCAGCAACAAACTGTCCATTCGCATGAATGGACACAGGCAGACAATGTTTGTTGGTAATGAGGATCACCCTGTGGCTAATCATGCCTTGGTGCACGGCCAGCACATCTGGGCACAGTGTTACACCGTCTGGGTTATCTGGATACTTCTCACCAACACCAACCTATCCGAACTCCAGAGATGGGAACTTGCCCTTCAATATATCCTCTCTTCTCGTTATCCACCAGGCCTCAATCTCCGCTAATTTCAAGTTGCCGCCACTCATACCTCACCTGTCATTCAACATCATCTTTGCGAAAGCTAGTAATTCTGTGTGTGTGTTTTGTTCATTGTGCCTGTCTGCCGGCACTTTCCCGCTTGGTAAGTCTTGGAATCTTTGTTTTTAATATATTTTTCCCATGTGGAAGTTTCTTTCATATGTGCATTTCTTGTGCTCTCGACACGTTCCTCCTCATAACGGCTACCGTATGGTGCAATTGATCAATGGAACACGCATCCAACTAACTAACTAACTAAGCCCCCCCCCCCCCCCCCTTGCAGTTTAGCTCATACTGCACTCATCTGAAGTTAACCAGAAAATGATGTACATCAGTATGACTGCAAATCTCTATTTTAGAGTACAAAATGATGTCATCAGCTAAAACAAAACAAAAAAATTTTCTCATGAAGCTTGTGGCTCACATGGCATATGCCTTATTAGGCTAAACAGTTTTGACATTGAAAAATAGTTGGAGGACTCTCATTGAGTAAAAACTGAAGGCTAGTTTTGCTCTTCTACTTTGGAATGACTTGTCTGTATAACAGAGATGCGTCGCCATACAAGTAGAATCCTAATGAATATTTTCCTTCTAAGTAATACAAAGTATGTAATAGGTTTGTGAAAAGGCATTTTTTCCAGCTTTCATAGCCAGATCTACGTGTTATGTGCTAGGGACACTGTACATTTGTTTATCGTAGCAGAATGTTGCCTGAATGCTGATTGAATGTGCAGTATTTATATCTTTAAATGCTTTCATTAGTATTCCACAACAGATCAGTGAATGAAAGGAAATAAAATATTGGTAGCCAGTGATATCCTTACATTTCAATTTTAGTGCACCAAACAAAACAAAACAAAACATAACATCCAAAGTACTCCATATGGAACAGGTAAGTAATGTCAACTTTTAGATTTCTGTCCAGCCAATGCAGGATGAAAATGTGGTGATAGGATGGTTTTCCAGATATCCAACAGGGAAATAATTTCAATAGATTGTTCTCTGGTGACAGCAGTAAAGCAGTGAAATAGTAATGGGGCACTGGAAGGCCCTTGTGTCTAGATCTCCAGTTGACATACTTGAAATTAAACAATGGAAAAACCAGGATGGAATGTACCAATATTATGAGAAGGAATGTTGCTACTCACCATATAGCGGAGATGCTGAGTTGCAGATAGGCACAACAAACGCAAACACACACAACTGCAGTCTCAGGCAACTGAAATCACCACTTGTGAGTTGTGTGTGTGTGTGTGTGTGTGTGTGTGTGTGTGTGTGTGTTTTTCTCTTATTTTGCTACAAAAAGAGTAAGAGCCTAAAAGCTAGTGTGAATACTGTTTTCTGTTGTGTGTATCTATGTGCCACATGTCAGTCTGCTATAGGGGAGTGGTTGGATTTTTCTTATTTTATGTACAGTTGTATATTATGTACATTTTTTACACTGGTGCCTATTAGGTGTTGTGATTCATTAGAGTCTATTAAAGTAATTTTAGTTGAATTTTCTGTCAGTGCTTGGCAGAACATGATGATAAAATTGGAAAAAAAGAGGACTTCCTAATGTTCTGCAACATTATATTTATTTCATTTGTGCATAGTGGAACATGATGATAATATTAAAAAGGAAAAAACTTCATAATGCTGCGCAAAATTATATTTATTTGATTACAAACCAGCTTTTGACTTCTCAGACCATTTTCAGGTGACAACTGAATGTTACAAACATAGATAAACATAGTGTACAACACAGATACTATTTGCACAGAAGATAGAAAAATGATGGTGTTTACATAGGAAAACATTACAGTAATTACATTAACTAAAAAATAGAGGCAAAAAAGTTTTTGTGTGGAGATACATTTAATAAATGTTGAGAAATATTATAAATTTACAGTTTGAATCCAGTATTTGTAACGAAAACTTAATTTACCAAAGGAAAAAAATGGAAATTCAATCTGATTATTTAATACTAGGGTGGGCATTCTGTATCATGTGTTTGTTGGTTTTCAGTAGGGTCATCTTTCTATTTTTCTTGACAAATTGTAAAACATCACTTTCTACATCATATGAACAGTTGGTTTTCTGCTATAAGATATCATCAAAAGTCAAATCTTTGTTCCTTAACCACCAGCTTCTCTCATGTTCACATAGCCCAATTCCCACAGCTCTGTCTGATTGGCCAGTATGCACTTTTTCACATGACTTGCAACTGATTTTATATACATCATTCTGTGTTAATGTCAGCATTAAATCAAAGTGTAATTCATCAGCTCCAATGAGAGCTATCCACATCAGTGAGTGAATGTGGACAATATGAAGCTGGTACAGAATCTGTGATAACATAAGTTCACATTTAAAAGTTTGTCACTTGCTTATTACGGCCATCACACAGCCATGCAATTTGAGCAGCTTCAATCATGATATGCATGAAGATGTAAATGCAACTGTTCACCAAATGTATCTCTGCCAAGAAGAAAAACTGTTGCAGTTAACAAAATATAAACCACTGAGAATGCCTGCCCGCAAACAACTGTTTGCTCATCAGATAACAAACTTATCAAATGTACCAGTTACTGAGGATTAGCTCAAAGTGTTAAATAAAGGTGTTAAATATGCTCCGTCATGCATGCTTTCTGAAAAACAGCTAGATGTGCTAAAACTGGATCTTGAGCTCATGATAGGTGATGATGCTTCTAAAAACACATTTAGTAGCCCATGATTTAAAAGCTACTGCTGCTTCTAGTGACAAACTCTTACGCAATGAAATCAGTAAATTAAGCAAGTTTAAAAGGAATATAATCTTCAGCAATGTAATTGTCAAGCGAATAAATCGAGCTGTTTAGTTCTTTTGAACAAAGGAAGTATTATAGTCAGTCTGATGGCCTAGCTATGGGTTCACGTCTTAAGTCAGTCTGATGGCCTAGCTATGGGTTAACGTCTTAGTCCTATACTTTCTGAAATTTTTGTGGACAATTTCAAATAAATTAAGTACTGGTTCAGATATGTCGATGAATTGCTGTGTGTGTGTGTGTGTGTGTGTGTGTGTGTGTGTAGCAGTATCACTAGACAGTTAGTAGATACATTACTACAGCATTTAAACTCACAATTCAGTTTACAATGGAGCTTGGAGATTCTTCTATAAATTTCTTGGACCTTGATATAGGGATTAGTGCAACAAAACAAGTATCTCGCATTTACAGAAGAAACATAACTACTGATATGATGATCCCTGCAAGCTCCCAGCGTCCACACAGCCATTCAATGGTGCATCGCCTCATATCTGTCCCATTACCCAAATCAGTCTTCCTGACAAGACTACTAACTGTCAAACAAATAGCTTCCAGCAATGGCTATAGCTTTGTTCTGGTTGACAGTATTCTACGAATAAAGAAAATTATAAAATTACACCGCTTCTGTACGCAGCCCAACTGCAGTCACTCCATAGTTTCAAAGACTCGTGCAAAATTCCGTACATTGGCAACATTTGAGACAATCTTGCAAGAAAGTTAAAGTCTTACAAGTATAGTTCAGTATTTTATAGTACCAATAACATCACAAAAAATTTATGCAATAGTAAAGACAAATTGCAACCCTTGGCACAGAGTAGTGTATGTACATGGTGACAATTATTGAGTTATATGAAAAAAATTTATAAATTAGTAACAAACTATGATGAGCACACACAGTGTTCAACATGTAAACATCACTACAGATGTTCGGATTTATGATATGATGTGTTCAATAAGCCCGCCATCATTGGCGGTGATGTGGCGCAGATGAATAGCGTAATTCCGGATTTATGATATGATGTGTTCAATAAGCCCGCCATCATTGGTGGTGGTGTGGTGCAGATGAATAGCGAAATTCCGCATGACCCGCTGAAGTATCGGAACGTCAATGCTGTTAATGACCTGCTGAGTGGCTGTTTTCAACTCGGCAATGGTTTTGGGGCTATTGCTGTACACCTAGTCTCTTTAGTATATCCCCACAAAAAGGAGTAACAGGTGTTCAGACCCAGAGAATATGGTGGCCAATAGAGGTCTATACCAGTGGCCTCTGGGTCCTGTAAAGGCAGAATGTGGTCCCTAAAGTGCTCCTCCAAGACGTCAAACACTCTCCTGCTTTGATGGGGTTGAGCTCGGCCTTGCATGAACCACATCTTGACAAAATTAGGGCAACTTTGGATAATGAGGATAAAGTCATCTTCCAAAACCAAATATCACACCGATCATTCCATGACTGGACATTGCACACCACACAGCCACCCATTGAGGGTGAGGAGACTTCTCGATCGTGTAATTCAGATTCTCAGTCCCCTAAATGTGCCAGTTTTGTTTATTGATGAATCCATCCAAATGAAAGTAGGCTACATCACTAAACCAGACCATACATGCTCACACTAATTTCCGACTTGGCCTGTGGCCAACCATGTAGTTTGAATGGTCTAACACAAACCATTCAGAAGTTATGACAATTGTATTTCATATAGTTCAATGATTGCCAACCTGTAAAATCACTTGCAAGCATTGTGAAAAAGTGTGTATTGGTCAGTCAGGCAGATCTTTGACAATTAGACTATGGTATGTTAACACCAGACAAGCTGGCAATTAAGGAAGAAAGATTTGACCTTTGATGACCATCTTTCTGTAGAAAATCATTTGTATGTGGTAGAATGTGAAGTTTTACATTCTGTCGAGAAAACCATAGAGCTGACTCTACTGGAAATAATGAAAATCAACAAACACATGACACAGAATGCCAGCCTAAATGGGCAGACTCAGTTTCCATGTTCCTCTTTATTAAGTTTTCATTACAAATACTAAATTAAAAGTGTAAATTCATCACATTTCTCATCATTTGTTAAATGTATCCTCACATAAAAATTTTGTTTGCACCCTTTTTTAGTTAACATAATCATTGTAATGTTTTCCTATGTAAACGCTTTGTCATTTTTGTATCTTCTGTACAAATATTATCAGTGTAAGTCACACATCACATTTATCTGTGCTTGCGACATTCAGTTGTCACCTGAAGGTGGCCTGAGAAGCCACAATCCAGTTCATGACCAAATAAATTTAATTTTGCACCACATTAGGAAGTTTTTTTTTCCTTTTTAATATTATATTTATTTAATCACGAACCGGCTTTCAGCTTCTTAGGCCATCTTCATGTGTCACCTGAAGTGTTTTCCTTTTCAATATTATAATACACAACTGCTTAGAAGTGAAGCCCTAACTTGTACTGTCATATTTTGCTGTGGACCTTGCAGCCATTAGTGTAGTCGGTTGTAGAATACCATTTTTGTGTTCAGCTCATCCTTTTCTTCCCAGAGATGGTGGTAATGTGTGTGTGTCACACAAACTAACATTATGCATTAGTATTATTTTGGGAATACGGCAAATTACTTTATTTTTTATTTGGACACACATACAAAAATATCTGATTGCTCAGCAAGTTTATTATTTGGGCTACTTTCATGTGCTATACATCAAGAAACATTGCACAGATCTGCATGAAGAAGATCGATAAGCAGCCTTCTTATAAATTCATTTTTAAGTGGATATCTGTGGCTGATGGAGATTTCCATCATTGATGCTATTTCCTTCATCAGAGCATGCATTGTAAGCAGTTTTGTTACTTCCTCCCAATAACACCACCACCACCACCACCACCACCACCACCACCACCACCACACACACATTGAGAATGCTCCCTTCACTCTGTTTATTTGGCATTTGTTGTTCTTTCTTACATATTTCTTTCACTTTCCTCTCCTTGTGATATCTTCTTCTCCTTCTTTTCTGTCACAAATGTATCACTTCAGACTGTGCAAAATTAACATTTGTTGCCCTTCATTTTAACCCAGAGTTTTTACATGTGTTGTTGTTGTCTTCAGTCCTGACACTGGGTTGATGTGTGTATGAAGTGAATATGTTTCCATTGCTCTGCCCATGACAGTTTATGTAGACCTTTTCCCTTACTCCTCAAAATCCCGTGTTTGTATGACTTTGTTCATTGCATCTTGGTCTTCTAAATTCAGTGATCATTATTCTTTAAGGTATTTTAGTGTTTGTCAGTACAATGTGGGTCTAGTAGTATTGTTTCTCAAGAGTGAGTGAATCTGACGGGTTATCTTGTTTCTATCCATTTCTTACTGAGTGAGGTGGTGTGGTGGTAAGACATGATTTATATTGTGGAAGATGGTACTTCACATGATAACCCTGTTACTGACAGGAAATGAGACCGTAATGTCTATTCCTTTCTTTAGTCAATTATTTCTGTGTGCCCCATGAGCTGGATTTTAGTTATACATCTACATACATACACACTCTGCAAGACACCATATGGTGCATGGTACCCTGTTCCACTCACAGATACAGCAAGCGAAAAATGACTGTCTGTATGTCTCCACATGAACCCTAATTTCTTGCTTCACGTTCCTTACATGAAATGTATGTTTGTGGCAGTAGGATTATTCTATAGTCAGCTGCAAATGCCAGTTCTCTAAACTTTCTCAGTTTTAGTGGTCTTCAGAATTAATCTCTTCTTTTCTCTAGGGATTTCCACTTGTGCTCTTGAAGTATATCTGTAACACTTGCATGCTGATCGAACCTACCGATAACAAATCTAGCAGTTCGGCCTCTGAATTGATTGTATGTCTTCTTTCAGTCTGACCTGGTGTGAATTCCAAACACTCGAGCAGTACTCAAGCACATGTCACACTAGCATCCTATATGCAATCTCCTTCACAGATGAACCACATTTTCCTACAATTCTCCCAATGAACCAAAGTTGACCATTTGCCTGCCCTATCACAGTCCTCATATTCTCACTGCATTTCATAGCTCTTCACTATGTTATGCCCATTTGTTTAAATGATGTGACTCTGTCAAGCATGAAACTGCTAATTCTGTACCCAAACATTACGGATTTTTTCTTCTACTCATCCACTTAAACTTTCATTTTTCTACATTAAGATCCAGCTGCCATTCATCTCACCAGCTAGAAATTTTGTCTAGATCAACTTGCATCAATTTAAGGTCACTTATCTTTGACATCTTCCTGTACACCACAGCATCATCAGCAAACAAATTCAGGTTGCTGCACAGCCTGTCTGCTAGATCACTTATGTGTATAGAAAAAGTAACAGTCATATCACACTTCCTCGGGCACTTCTTTGTCTACCTCTACATGTACACACTGCAAACTACTGTACACACACACACACACACACACACACACACACACACACACACACACACACACACACAAAGTAACTGCATTTTAGGGTTTTACCTGTAGATTTCTGCATTTGAGTTTTGGATGGCGTGTACCAGGTTCTATTCTTGGCCTCAAGACCTTTTTTTTCAAAATTGTATATTTTTTTAACTTCTAATAGTTATTTAATGTTTTGTGTGTGAGAGTAAGTGTGCCTGATGTGTAGTGTGTTTCTGGTTTGATCACTGTTATATGGTGTTTGATTTTGCAACTCCAGGAAAGGCATTTTTTGTAACTGAATTGTGGCCTTTTTACTAGTTTTCATTATAATTTTCAGTGGTTCTCTCTTGTAAATTTTTAAATTATTTAACAATGAATACTTTGTTATCACTGATTTTGAGAACGCACAGTGCTGTTTTGATACTCTCATCTCAAAATTGGGGAGAAGAGGAGTTTGTGGCACAACTTGACTAAAAGAAGGGATCGGTTGGTAGGACATGTTCTGAGGCATCAAGGGATCACCAATTTGGTACTGGAGGGAAGTGTGGAGGGTAAAAATCGTAGAGGGAGACCAAGAGATGAATACACTAAGCAGATTCAGAAGGATGTAGGCTGCAGTAGGTACTGGGAGATGAAGAAGCTTGCACAGGATAGGGTAGCCTGGAGAGCTGTATCAAACCAGTCTCAGGACTGAAGATCACAACAACATCATGTCAAAACCAGATTCATATCCATATCCAAAGCAATGTCAACAATGAAGTGCAACACTTAGCACTAAAAGCATGGTTTTTTATAAACACTTATGTGCAGCCAGAACAGAAATGAACTCCTGGATGGGTAGTGTTGCTTCTTATACAAAAGTTGAATGTTTCACAATGTACAGGGTGTAGCAAGAACGACTAAACAATTTCAAGAGATAACTGCCCAGGCAGTGATGGTGGCAGAAAGTTGCACATGGTCTCCCCAAATCTTCAGTGACTCATTTCAGTAGCCAACATGGTGTGGACCAGAGCATGTTAGGGCTTTGCCACGTCTGCATATTTTGAAAGCAACTGATCTGTAAGAGTTTTTCAGTGGTGGTTCAACATTACGCACAACAATGCCGTTCCTAATGTGAACACAATTTGGTCCTAGATTCAGCAGTTGGAGGAAAATAAGATAGAAACATGGCTGACACAGATCCATCAGTACACAACTTGAGCAATCACCAAGACATACTGCTCAAAGGCATGCTGTTGCATTGGGGATTTCAGTCCACAATCTGAGGAGAATTCTGCATTTCAACTTGAATTTCCAGCCCTTCAAAATAATGATGGTTCATGAATTGAGCCCAGCAAACAATGCCAACTGCCAGATCTATGTGAGCAAATGCTTGTGCATCCCTCTGGAAACAGCTTTCTTCAGTGTCTCAGTGGGAGTGTGAATAAATAAAATTTTCACTACTGGGCTGAAAATAACTCAAGAATTATTCATGAAAGACCACAACATTCCTGTAAACTTGTGGTGTGGTGTGCCTTATAACAGTTTGTGGAGGAAGGTATGACCATGAATTCTGTACTTTGTTTCAATATTGCAAAATTTTCTGTATCCCAGAATGGAAGATATTACTGAAGATGAGGGATTGGAGACTTCAAGACGATAGTGCTATAGCTCACAGAGCCCAAAATTAATTTAATTTTGTGAGTAAAATGTTTCCTGGATGTCTGGTCTCTTTGAGGAGTGATGTGAGGTGGCTTACACAGTCAGCAGATTTGCCTACATAGTCACCAGATTTGAACATAATGTGACTCCTTTCATTGGTGGCATGTGAAGGAAAAGGTGTGTAAACATCACTCTCACACCCTAACAAAGCTAAGGGAGCAGATTATTGAAGAAGTGAATACCATACCCCATGATAAGTACAAATGAGCTGTTCAAAACTTCAGAAATGTTCTCCAGAAGTCTATTGCTGCTAACGACAACCACCTTGAGAGCATCATTTTCAACAGTGAATGAATATAAAATGGTATGAACCACTAACTTCAAAAATGAAAACTTTTTTCTGTTTATGCACTGATTTCTTTTGTATAACTCCTCAAAACTGCTTAACTGGTTCTGCCACACCCTGTAAAAACATGTAATTCGAGAACCTTCCAGAAATTATAAATATGAAGTGACAAATAATTGCTGTTAGTTGGGTGTGAAATGGTGACCTCCAATCATGTCAGCCAGCATCACTAACCACTACACCACACAGCATGCCGCATGTCTCGCGGAATTACTCCCTCTCCTGGAGAAACAGTGACCTGCTGTTTCAGAAGATGTCATTGAGCTGACTTCAGCACGTTGGATGTAGATCTTGTCAGTGGTCCTCTGTATGGCAGCACTGGCACATCCTCCCATTGTGGACATGTTGTCACATTCTACTCACTATGACAAGCACTAGAAGGAGCCCCTCCCATCGAAGCTTCATGATCGTCGAGAGCGTCTTCGATTTCCTTGAACAAGAAGCCCTCAATTGTCAATATTCACCTCAGGATGGTAGTTGGGCTTTATACAGAGGACATGTATGATGTCTCTGTTCTTTTGTCTTTTGAGTGAAGGGCCTTCATCCTTGACTTCTTATGTGACATGTGACATATAACAAATGATGAAGGATACGATACTACCCAGAGTAGCACTTAGTAACTTTTGCAATAGTCCTACTTTCCACACAGGTGCAAAAATCCATAACAAGTCTCATGGCCTGTACTCTCTTGGTTTCATAATACTCTTAGTCTCTCTCCTGGACATCCATCATAATCTGATTGGGGTGGGGGCGGTCCGTCGCTTGCCCCAGGCGGTAGAATGTAGTAGGTGGCAAATCATGGGCAACATTCGACATTTTGTTTTAGGTAAAGTATAAAATATTTTTTTCTGTTAATTTTAATAAAAGTAATCACCATGGATTATACAGCTGAAAACAAGTACAATAAAAGAGCCATGCGATTCAATAACATTAAAGTTCCTCCAAGTTGGCAGGGAAATGGCTGGATGTGCAACCTACCTTCTCCTGTCACATGAGATTCCATTCTATGCTAATTGTTAGTGCTGTTTTATTTATTTCTTCTGTTTTGTTAATAGTTGTGTATTTAAATTTGTTTAATAACTTTTGTAATAGTGGATGGTCGAAAACAAAGTGGAGAAGCAACATACAGGCAAGGAGCAGAAAAAAAAAAAAGAGGAATGAAGTAAGTGAGGTGTTGTCTCAAACATGAAAATAGGATTTGCTTTTCACAAAGCAAGTACGGCTTATATAATATGAATGTAATTTGTAATGGCTTAGGTGGTCTGGAAGAGTACAAGGTATCGAAGCTGTGTACAATCATTTTTATAAACTGGTAAAGGCTCAAGAAGTTTAAAGTTATAACTTGTCAACACCAGAAACACAAACTGATGCAAAATTTATTTTAATGAATGTGAAAAAAATTCAAATTCATTGCTTCAACTAGTTTATGGTAAGCAGTATTAAAAGAAATAGATTATGTTAATTAGTTTGTGCAAAGAGAAGACCTTACGACTGATAAAGCTGCTCAAAATATACTAAACTTTTTGATCTTTCTTAAAGCTTTAAATACTCCTGTACCTCCAAAGCTACTTCTTAGGCCAAAGTATTAGCAGAAGATAATGAGATAGCAATGAAATTTTCAAAAAGACAGATTAGAGGAAAGGAAAAAAATGGCCAACAATCTTTTTGATGCTGAAGTACCTAACATTCACAGGAAGGTTTGTTCAGGACGTCCCTGCTAGTAATAATTTTGCAGAGTGATGAAGGAGCTGAGTACCAGTTTTAAGGCACTGTAGAAAATTAGTGCAAAGTTTAGTTTTTTGTGTGATGCCCAAACTAAAGAAATGGAAGTGGAGCACTTAAAGGCCATAGTAGCAGAAATGGCATGTATGGTATACTAATGAACGCAAAACTCTAATTTCAGTGCAACGAATTGATACTGTGGTGAACGGCATATACCAATTGCGAGAATTGGACGTTCCATGCTACGAACGCATCTCTGTGTCATACCGAACAAAAGATTTGTTTTTGGAACTCTTTGTGAAGGAAATGGATAGATCGGGCATCTGAGAGGATGAGACACATTGTATTGTTGTGAGACAGCATTAAGGTATACAGTAAATGTTCAAATAGTTTTTTGCACAAAATAATATCCAATAACTAACTTCAAGTATTCAAGGTACGTATATCTCCATACTGAAATTAGTTAATTATCATGGTACAGATATTACGAAACATAGATCACTCACAGGTGAAGTTTGGAACAATACTGCAAACCTGCATTTTCCATGGTCAGAATTCATCGAGAGATTATCTGTGAATTAATAAACTTTAACTTGATAAATTGTTAGTCCTGTCATCCTGACTCATCAAACAACATAGCACACAGTTGTGCCGAATGATCTGTATAGCGAGTAAAGGTTTTAGAGATTGCAAATGGGGCAAATAACAGCAAGGATTTTCCATGAGATCACCACTGCAGAATATGTCTGTCATTCTCCTGTGGTATTTGAAATATTTATATTTTCCAGGTTTTCAGGAGAGTATATCGATAAAAGGAAATAAGGAACGATACTAAACCAACTAAAACCAATAACTAAACCAATAATCAAAATAAAACCACACATAAAGAATATTTATTTACAATAATAAATAAATAAATAAAAAATATTTTAATTAACTAATCAATAATAATATATTAAACAGGTACCAATGTAAATGATCTTAACTAGAAAATTTATTTTTTATGTTTTGGCAGCAGAGCGGTTTGCACGGTGCCTCTACATTATCCACATAAAGATTAATTTATAAAAGTAAATTAGTAGAGGGGTATCCCAACCTTACTACAGTCTATAATGTCCACAGAGCACAAATGAGATGCTTCTGTAAACAATGGTGGGATCATAAACATTTTTACTGTAAAAAAAAGCATTGAAAGACAAATTTTAAAATCATTGTTTGTATAGTAAGCAGTCATTTTATTTTTTGTTTGTTTTTAATAAAACTTCTTTACTCTATGGTTAAATGATGATGGCGTCCTCATGGGTAAAATATTCCGGAGGTAAAATAGTCCCCCATTTGGATCTCCAGGCGGGGACTACTCAGGAGGATGCCATTATCAGGAGAAATAAAAGTGGCGTTCTACGGATCGGAGCATGGAATATCAGAACCCTTAATCGGGCAGGTAGGTTAGAACATTTAAAAAGGGAAATGGGTAGGTTAAAGGTAGATATAGTGGGAATTAGTGAAGTTCGGTGGCAGGAGAAACAAGACTTCTGGTCAGGTGACTACAGGGTTATAAATACAAAATAAAATAGGGGTAATGCAGGAGTAGATTTAATAATTAATTTTAAAAAAAAGGAGCACGGGTAAGTTACTACAAACAGTATAGTGAACACATTATTGTGGCCAAGATAGAAATGAAGCCCATGCCTACTTCAATAGTACTAGCTCCACAGATGATGAAGAAATTGATGAAACGTCTGATGAGATAAAAAAAAAAAATATTATTATTCAGGTAGTGAAGGGAGGCGAAAATTCATAGTCATGGAGGGGCTGTAATTCGATAGTAGGAAAAGGGACAGAAGGAAACGTAGTAGGTGAATATGGAATGGGGGTAAGGAATGGAAGAGGAAGCTGCCTGGCAGAATTTTGCAGAGAGCATAACTTAATCATAGCTAACACTTTTTTCCACAACCATCAAAGAAGGTTGTATACATGAAAAAGACCTTGAGATACTGTAAGGTTTCAGGTGGATTATATAATGGTAACACAGAGACTTAGGAACCAGGTTTTAAATTGTAAGACATTTCCAGGGTCAGATGTGGACTCTGACCACAATCTATTGGTTATGAACAATGATAAAAACTGAAGAAACTGAAAAAAGGTGGGAATTTAAGGAGGGACCTGGATAAACTGAAAGAACCAGAGGTTGTAGAGAGTTTCAGAGAGAGCATTAGGGAATGTTTGAGAAGTATGGGGGAAAGCAATACAGTAGAAGAAGAATAGGTAGCTTTGAGAGATAAAATAGTGAAGGCAGCAGAAGCTCGAGTAGGTAAAAAGAGGAGTGCTAATAGAAATCCTTGGGTAACAGAAGAAATATTGAATTTAATTGGTGAAAGGAGAAAAAATATTAATGTGCAATAAATGAAGCAGGCAAAAAGGAATACAAACGTCTCAAAAATGAGATCGATATGAAGTGCAAAATGGCTAAGCAGGAGTGGCTAAGAGGACAAATGTAAGAATGTAGAGGCATAATAGCTAGGGGTAAGATAGATACTGGCTATGGGGAAAATGAAAGAAACCTTTGGAGAAGAGAGAACCACTTGCATGAATATCAAGAGCTCAGATGGAAACCCAGTTCTAAGCAAAGAAGG
This sequence comes from Schistocerca gregaria, assembly GCF_023897955.1. NCBI lineage: Eukaryota > Metazoa > Arthropoda > Insecta > Orthoptera > Acrididae > Schistocerca > Schistocerca gregaria. Next base: position 444,022,125 of record NC_064923.1, read on the forward strand.
GAAAGCAGAAAGGTGGAAGGAGTATTAGAGGGTCTATACAAGGGTGATGTACTTGAGGACAATATTATGGAAATTCATGAGGATGTAGATGAAATGGGAGATATGATATTGCATGAAGAGTTTGACAGAGCACTGAAAGATCTAAGTTGAAATAAGACCCCGGGAGTAGATAACATTCCATTAGAACTATTCATAGCTTTGAGAGAGCCAGCCCTGACAAAACTCTACCATCTGGTGAGCAAGATGTATGAGACAGGTGGAATACCCTCATACTTCATGGAGAATGTAATAAGTCCAATCCCAAAGAAAGCAGGTGTTGACAGGTGTAAAAATTACTGAACTATCAGTTTAATAAATCACAGCTAAAAAAATATTAACGCGAATTCTTTACAGTCGAATGGAAAAACTGGTAGAAGCCGACCTCGGGGATGATCAGTTTGGATTCCGTGGAAATATTGGAACATGTGAGGCTATACTGACCCTATGACTCATCTTAGAAGATGGATTAAGGAAAAGCAAACCTGTGTTTCTAGCATTTGTAGACTTAGAGAAAGCTTTTGACAATGTTGACTGGAATACTCTCTTTCAAATTTTGAAGGTGGCAGGGTTAAAATACAGGGAGTGAAAGGCTATTTACTATATAAACAGAAACCAGATGGCAGTTATAAGAGTCGAGCGACATGAAAGAGAAGCAGTGGTTGGGAAGGGAGTGAGATAGGGTTGTAGTCTATCCTCGATGTCATTCAATCTGTTTACTAAACAAGCAGTAAAGGAAACAAAAGAAAAATTTTGAGTAGGAATTAAAATCCATGGAGAAGAAATAAATACTTGGAGGTTCGCCGATGACATTGCATTCTGTCAGAGACAGCAAAGGACCTGGAAGAGCAACTGAACGGAATGGACAGTGTCTTGAAAGGAGGATATAAGATGAGCATCAACTAAATCAAATCGATGATAATGGAATGTAGTCGAGTTAAATCAGGTGATACTGAGGAAATTAGATTAGGAAATGAGACAATTAAAGTAGTAAAGGAGTTTTGCTATTTGGGGAGCAAAATAACTGATGATGGTCAAAGTAGAGAGGATATAAAATGTAGACTGGCAATGGCAAGGAAAGTGTTTATGAAGAAGAGAAATTTGTTAACATCGAGTATAGAGTTAAGTGTCAGGAAGTCATTTCTGAAAGTATTTGTATGGAGTGTAGCCATGTACGAAAGTGAAACATGGATGATAAATAGTTCAGACAAGAAGAGAATAGAAGCTTTCGAAATGTGGTGCTACAGAAGAATGCTGAAGATTAGATGAGTACATCACATAAATAATGAGGAGGAATTGAATAGGATTGGGGAGAAGAGAAGTTTGTGGCACAACTTGACCAGAAGAAGGGATTGGTTGGTAGGACATGTTCTGAGGCATCAAGGGATCACCAATTTAGTACTGGAGGGCAGCATGGAGGGTAAAAATCGTAGAGGGAGACCAAGAGATGACTACACTAAGCAGATTCAGAAGGATGTAGGTTGCAGTAGGTATTGGGAGATGAAGCAGCTTGCACAAGATAAAGTAGCATGGAGAGCTGCATCAAACCAGTCTCAGGACTGAAGACCACAACAACAATGTTTTTAATTGCTAATTGTTCCATTTGTTAATTGGAATTCTCCTTTGCTTGGTTCCTGATTGTTCACGGGTGCTATGGTTTTCAGCCATGTTGGATCTTTCCTCTGTTCAATAGCAATGTCATTTAATGCATTGAAGACTGCCATTTTTCCCATGCTGCTGTGTTCCCCCCACTGGATTTCTGGGTAGGCGGTTCACATCATTGTGTTTGCATCCATTTTTATGTACACTTTAACAAATTCCTGAAGCCTTAATAGCCATCTCACCAGTTGATCTGATGAATTCTTCAGGAATATCTGCCAGTATAGGGGATGGCAGTTTGTCACGATAGTAAGTGAGTTGCCAAATAGGTATGGGTGGAATGTGTTGCTGGCCATAACACTCTAAGATACTCTCTCTCAGTTGAAGAGTAGCTCATTTTAGACTTGGAAAGTACTCTGAAGACATAAGCCATCACCTTTCCGGTGTCTTCCTTAATTTTCACTAGATCTGCACCTATCCCATAATTGCTAGAGTCAGTGTGAAGTTCTGTCTTAGCATTCAGTCTGGAGATGATGACAGTACCTCCTTAAGGACAAGGAACTACCTTTCTTGCACATAATTCCAGGAAACTGTGCCATGTGCCTGAAACAGTTCTTGCTAGGGACATGCCTCGCCACAGAAGATCTTTATAAATCGTTGGTATTAAGAGCAACTTCCAGGAAAGGTTTTCACTTCACAAATGTGCTGAGGAGTTGGAAACTTTGTGACTGCTCTTATAGTCTTTGTATTAGTATGGACCCCATCATCATCCATTATATGCTTCAAGATTTTTATTTATTGGGTGGGAGGCATTATTTCATATCCAGGCAGAGAAATGCACTCTGAACATGATTGTCAGGTAGCTTAGATGTTCTTCAGATGTCTTTTTAAAAAACAAGAATGTCATCCAGATAACAAAGACATGTAATCCATTTAAGGTGGCAAAGGAATGCTGTTGTATGCTCGAAGGTGGCTGGACACAACTTTGAACCCATAGAGGCATCAGGAGTTGTGAAGACCGTATTTTCCTGGACAGCCTTGTCAGCCCTGATTTTGCCAATAGCCTCTCTGAATGTCCACAGTTGAGAAATTCATTGATCCTATCAGACAGTCTAGGGAGTCATCAGTGCATGACAAAGAGCTGGCATTTTTTTTCATCATTTGCTTCTGTAATCAGTAGTGCATGCATAAATCCCATGTGCTGTCCTCTTTTTTTTCACAAGGGCACTCTGCAAGTTTACCGTCTTGCATCCACTTTCTCCTGAATTGTGCATTATTCAGCCAGAGATACCCTACACAGGAAGTGGTTACTTGGTAAATGATCAACAGTACTGGTACAGTGTTTTGCCATGGACCTATTGATCTGTCTTTACTCCTCTCCAGATTTGAAAGCATCCAAAAATTGCTGCAGAATGGCTAATATTCGCCAACATTGTTGCTTGGTTAGGCCAGGTCCTATTGGCAGTTCAGTAGTAACTTCCTCCGCTATGTTGTGATAGCAGTGCACAGTTCTTTGTCAGTGGCACTGAGTTGCTCTTTGTGGACTGATTTGGCTTTCGGGATAAATTGTGGCTGTAGTGAAAATTAATGTTCCAAATCCTTTTGTGAGCCTGCATAGCTTTTTGCAATTGCTTCTAAGTTCAACTGAGCATCTAGATTGACACTGGAACTCATCTCTTAAATGACGGTGGGATACTCATCTCTTAGGTGCTGGTGGGATAATATCTTTTGTGGCAAACAGCTTCCCAGGGCAATCATTATTATTGGTCTTGTTGAAATAACTTCGTCAGTCTGGAGCTTTGATCTACCACAGTCTGACTGCTTGTTGTGTCTGCAAGAAGCCCCGTCCAGGAATAACATGAATACTTTCTGCTAGAATGACAAATTCGAAGGCCTCTGTTCTGTCATTGATAGTTATTCTTGGAATACATGTTCCTGTAGGGTGGACAGACTCCCCATTTGTGACTGTGAGCACAGTTGCTTTTTTCTCATGGAACATAGCCTTCTTTAGCTAGCAAAGGAAAAGGAAGCCCTGAATAGGACTAGTGCAGGTTGGCCATTAATGTTGGCGTCAGTAAGATTTTCTTATGACAGGAAATGGCTATAGCATGTGGGGAGTGACCTTGTCCTGGGTACAGTGATTGGTTTCCTCCCACAAGCTGACTTTAATCATCTGACATTGGCTGGGTGAATAGAGCTGTTGTGATGGTTGATGTTTGGTGGTGTGTTAGTTATCAAATCTTATCTTCCTTCTCCGAGGTAGTGTGAAATCTTTCTAAAGCATCCACAGTGGAAACATACCAGCATGTTGAAGTTAAAATCTTCTGGGTTATTAGGCTGCATCATATTTAGTCTATTTTAGAGGAAATTGATGCGGCCTAATAACCCAGAAGATTTTAACTTCAGTGACAATGGCCACGAAAGCCTGTAGACTTACATACCAGCATGTTGTCCTCTGTTCTCCAAATGTCTGGTATCTGTGGGGTGTTATACATGGTGGAGGAGTTGGTTTTACCTGCATAGGTTGTGTGCTGGTTTATAGTTTGACAGGTGCCTGATAAGTCAGAGTTGAATGAGTCCATTCTTCCTATTGTGTTCAACTGATGGCGGAGAATGGTGCTAAAGATCAATACACCTCATCTTCCATATTCCTTATGACTTTTTGATGCATGGTGTTGACACTTGTGGCTCCTACCTATTTCTTACCAGTCTGTCAGTCTGTGTGGCTTAAAATGCTATCTCTTATCTCTTACAACCTGGCATATGTGAGAGAGGTGACTTTCATACGTCTTTCATTCAGTTGTTCTTTCACTAAGTAAACTTGCTGCTGATAGTCCCCAAATGTGTTTTTTTGCATCGTTACTACTCTGCCCTGTCCAAGTAAAAGTACTCAAACCATGTCATCCCATCCCATTATTTGTATCTAAATGACATGGTCAGATTCTCTGAGCCATTTTCATTGGATCCTGACCAGCATCTCCAGAAAGCATTGGTGGGTGTCTGATGTGCAACTAACTTACAGCAGTTTTAGAATCCATTGGTCTCCTGAAAATAAGGACTGTGCGAATGATGTTCTGCTTGTATTCAATTTCCTGTCCGTGTTGGTGATGACTTTTATGTTGCCTAATTAGAGCCACAGTGATGTAGTTGTTTTGAAGAACCTGTGACTTCCACCTAAATAGGGTTACATCATAACCATAATCAAGTACAAATCTGAAAGCAGGGTGATTAATCAAGGACAATACTTACCACTGATACCATATTTATTATGAGCACCAACGTATAGCCAGAACAGAATGGAACTGAAATCCCGGATGGAGACTACTGAGAGATTTTTATGAAGCTAAAACTCGAGTTTTCATAGATTAACTCTACACTAATGATTTCCTGGATTTGTTCATGTGACTCCTGCCCTACAGATGATGTTGTCATCAATAGAAGTTACAATTCCATGTAACATCACCTGACCAATGACATGATAGAACACCACTATAAAGAAAGCAGTCTTCACTCCCGGCAGTCAGTCATCTCCTAACAAAGGAGACAGCGTTAATATTTGAAAGTTCAAGACTTGATACAGTCTGAATGTTGAGAAGGTTTTGTACAAGAATGCCATGATGGAAAGCTTCAAGGCCATACCAGATATTCCAAAATATATAAACACAAGAAATTTTTAATCTTGCAGAAGTGATAAATACGAAATAGCAAATAGTTTCTGGTGTTGAGTTTGAACTGGTGACTTCTGCCCCTCCCCTCCCCTCTCTCAGGACGAAATTATGTGTTCAATTTTCTCGGCGTATTTGTGCAATATTTAAGTTGTTTTTGTGCATTAGTGATGTCTTTGGAAATTAGTAGTATGTCATCTGCACTCTTCTCCATTATATTATTAAATTGTTCATGGGCACAGTTGAATAGAAATTAGGATAGGTCATCACCTTGTTACACGAGGATAGACCATCCCCTTGTTACATTCCTGTTTCTATTTTAAATTCTCTGCTCAGTTTTCTCATAAATTTTACTTCAATTTTGTCCATTTGTGTGTTTTCTTTATGATTTATGTAGTCTTTAAACCAAATTCAGCTAGTATTCCAAAAAGAGATTCTCGATCCATGCTGTCAAATGCTTTATCAAAATGACAAATGTAATGGATTCACCTTTATTTGGTGTAATACAGGAATATTTCATTGAATTGTCAAATTAATTGTGTGTTCTGTGCATTGTTGCCCTTTTCTGAATTCACCTGTATGTTGGCTGAGTTGAGACTCTGGTTGTGCCTCTGCTTGGTAGAAAAGAGCTTTGGATAGAATGTAGCAAGAAGCCGGAAGTGCAAACATTCCACAATAGTTGTTCGACACTGCCCTGCAACCTGGGAGTCCAAACCAAGATGCTGTCTCATCATAATTTTGGAGTGTTTGTACACTAGATTGAGCTCTCCCACTGCAGATTTACTAAGGTTGTCCATGTATCAAACTTCCATTGATTTGAACAATATATGACATATCACACTTGCATAAGCACTGTAAATACCTGGCCTTTATTAGCCTGAATGGTCCTTTACACTGCTATCTAGGACACTTGTTTAGTCAATGGATATGCCACACATTTGACAGTGTGTTTCTTGAGGATGATTTTTACAGAGACAGATGATCTGTACAGAGATGGCCACTGCGTGTCCATGATCAAGCCAAGTGGTTTGCCAGGCTCACTGTGTATAGGATAATTTATGCATAAGGAAGATAGGACTTGCAGCAGCTGAGCACTGTCTATAGTACAAACATGCCATGAATTATGATGAGACAGAACCACAACTTATATTCCTAGGCTATGAGACAGTGTCATTATGTGAAAAAACTCAAATCAAGTGAATGGAACACATTATCAGGAGAGATGCTGGCCACCAGTTCAGCTGAGCTTGAGAATTCGTAGTGAAGTATTTGAAGGAACAATTGTGTCTACCCACACATGCAGCAAATGTGGTTTGATATTCTGGAAATGAAGCAAGCATCCCTTCGAGTGGCAGGTGTGGCAAAAGATGGCAACAATAATGCTGAGGAATTTATATGGTCATGATATAAGCTCCAACTGCAGCAACATAGCCCAGGGACAAGGGAACAGGCATGTTCTGGAGCACATAGACATCATATGGTGTCCTTTGGGTAAACCCTGTACAAAATGGATCATAGAAAGGCCATGGGTGTCAATAGAGGGCAGATACATTATCGGATCAAAAGTATCCAGACACCCCTACGTATTGCGGAATTCACAACCGGATGTCATGAAAGGCAGACCCACCACTATAAAAGGAGACATGGAGTACTGTGTTGTCAATAGACAAGTGGGTCAGCGATTTTGGCGTGTCAATCTTTCTAAAGCTGCCTGAGTCAACTTTTTGTAACATGTTTTGAGATGGAAACATGAAGTAACAATCACAGCTAAATCAACACAAGGTGTATCTCATGTACTGACAGGCTTGAGAGTGTCAAGCTTTGCAGAGGGTGGCTGTAAAAAAGCACATGAAATCAGCAAAAACAAATACTCATGAGTTCCAAAGTGCTCCAGCAGTGCAGCTAACACAGTGACTGTGCATAGGGAGTTTAAAAAAATGGGGTACATGGTTGAGTAGATCCTCATAAGTCACAGATATCGCTAGTCAGTTTAAGTGATGCTCAGGATAGTGTAAAGAGTGATGCCACTGGACAGTGTAGGAAAGGAAACAAGTTATTTGCATTGATGATTCATGCTATCCCCTATGGAGAAGACCTCCGGCCTCAGAGCACAGAGCAGCAACAGCAGCTTATTGGTTGTACAAAGTTTGTTTATATCATTTACTTAGTGCTATTCTAACTTATTTCTGAGCAGAAGTGGACAGTAGCTGATTATTTAGAAGTTTTTGGTACTGCTATATATCTTTGTTGCAAGAATTGCGTGTTTCTTGATCTTTTGTCTTCCTAGTATAGCTCTCCACTGCCAAAGTCACTAGTGCCACTTTATTTACTTGATTCCATGATCCTTGTGAATAGTAAATATTCAGTAGACCTCTAGCCTCAGAGTTTAATCTCGCATTTTGCAAGTGTATGTTCAATAGATTGGTAGCGTAGTAGTTACTCATCCGTGGTTTTTCTTTTCTTTCTTTTTTTTTTCTTTTTTACTAGTGACCATTGTAATCAATCTAATTAGCCACTAAGTCAAAAGCCATCTGTTGCCTGTGACTCATCTCCAGGGTATCAAGTTATGTATTTAGCTTTCCGTGTGTTTTCTTAATAATACACATTTGCTCAATTGCTTGCATGTTTTGGTATTTATGACATTTAATCTCCCTTCTAAGTGCAAATTCAGGCAGTGTGTTACTCAGTTATCATTTCTTCTGAACAGCCAGCTACGGAGTTTGAGGTATCAGCACCCCTTGGTTACATGTCAGGAGGGTAACAAGTTGTTTACCTAAGTTTCTGCCAGTTTTTACTGTTTACTCTTCAGTCAGTCTTGCTAGAAAGGGTATGATGTGTGTGTGCTGCGTGCAGACGCAGGAGGAGCTGGCAACAGTTCGCAAACTGTTGAATGTGGTTTTTGGCTGTAATCTGTCGCCTTCAGCCTATCACCTCAGGGTATAGTGGTGTTGGAGATTCTGGAGCATCACATGGGATGCCTCAGGTGTCTCTTGTTTTGTCCAAGGTCTCTACTTCTGAGACACTTTCTAGGGTACCTGATGTGGTGGACCCGCAGGGTAGTGACGTGTGGTTAAAGCATTCACGTTACTTGAGACAGAGAGCTAATGTGGAGTCTGGTAGTATGGCCTCGCCTATGCACCCTATGAGTCGACAGGTGGCCATTCTTTTGAAAGGGTCTGAGCAGGAACATGTGGGCAGGGGTTTTGCTAGTTATTGGGAACTCTAGCATTAGGTGTGTTATGGAGCCCCTTAGGAAGATAGCGTTCAGGGCTGGAAAGAAAGCCAATATGCACTCAGTATGTTTGTCGGCGGGAGGACCTCATCCGAGATGTGGAGATGGCCTTGTTTGCGGCTTTCAAGCTTGCAGGGTGCAGGGGTCTGCAAGTTGAGGTCCATGTTGGCACCAACAATGCCTGTTGCATGGGTTCTGAGGCCGCCCTCAGTTCTCACAGGTAGCTGACAGAGGTGCTGAAGACTGCTGGCCGTACACATGGGGTGCAAGCAGAGCTCACTATTTGCAGCATCGTTCCCAGAGTTGATAGAGGTCCTTTGGTTTGTAGCTGAGTGAAGGATCTCAACCAGATGCGTGGCTGCAAATTTCTGAACCTGCGTTGTCAGATGGGGATTTGTAGGACTCCCCTTGAGAGTTCACTACACAAAGGTGCACTACACTAAGGAAGCAGCTACTCTGGTAGCAAAGTACTTGTGGACTACACGTGGGAGTTTTATTAGGTTAGGCAGTAGTTGAGGTACTCTCATTAACACTTGCCAATTGATACACATGTAGAGAAATCAGACCACATTCAGAGGAAAGGCAGTTCAACTGTAAAAATTTTATCAGTAAATTGTCAAAGTATTCATAATAAAATTCCCGAATTTACTGCCATCTAGGAAAGTTCTTAACCTCAAATTATCACGGAGACTGAGAGCTGGCTAGAACTGAAGTTAAAAGCTCTGAGATATTTAGTGAGTTTATTGAAAACCAGATTAGAGGCTGTAGGAGGGGGAGTGTTCATTGCAGTTGACAAAAATATTGTCTCTACTGAGGTTGAAATTGAGCATGATAGTGAAGTTATCTGGTTGCGCATAACAGGTCTAGGTGAAACCAAGTTAATTGTTGGATGTTTTTATCAACCATGTGCCTCCACTCTGACAGTTCTAGAGTCATTGAAAGAAAGTCTGTGGTCAGTTGTGCAGAAATATCAGTATCATGCAATACTAGTTGGTGGTGACTTTAACCTTCTGGGCATAGACTGCAGCATGTATGGATTCATTGCGGAGGATACAGTCGAGTCAGTCTTGTGAAGTACTTTTGAACACACTTTCCGAAAACTGTCTTGAGCAACTAGTTCAGCAGCCAACATGCAGTGGTAGTATCTTGGACCTTGAAGCTACAAACAGGCTGGACCTTATCGATGGCATCAGTATAGAGACCGCTATTAGTGATCATGATGTCATCATAGCAACTATAGTTATGAAAGTTAATGAATCAGTCAAGAGGGCTAGGACAGTGTTTCTGCTAGAAAGAGCAGATAAGAAGTTGTTTGCATCACACTTAGACAATGATTTGTAGTCATTTAGTTCCAGAATGATGACCATAGAGTAATTATTGGCGAAGTTTAAATGGATTGTAAATTGTACTCTGGACAAATACATGCCTAATAAGTGTATTAAGGATGGAAAAGACCCACCTTGGTTTAATAACAAAATTCGGAAAATGCTGAGGAATCAAAGGCTGTTGCACTCTCAGTTCAGAAGAGAATGTGCAAATGACTACTGGCAAAGATTAGTGGAGATTCGTGCATCTGTGAAATGATCTATACTCTAAGCATACAACCTTGGCTGAAGATGTGGCAAAGAACCTGGAAAAATTCTGGTCCTATGTAAAATTACTTAGCAGGTCTAAGGCTTCCATTCAGTCACTCGTTGACCAGTCCGGTTTGGAGTAGGAGATAACAAAAGGAAGGTGAAAATTTTAAATTCCACATTTAAGAAATCATTCAAGCAGGAGAACTGTACAAACATCATGTTATTTGACCATCACACAAACTCTTCTATGGATGACATAGTAATAAGATGCATGGCATAGCGAAGCAACTGAAAAAGTTGAAAACAAATAAGTTGCCAGGTCCATATGGAATCCCAGTTCAGTTTTACGAAGAGTACTCTATGTCACTGACTCCTAGTTTGCATTATCGAGAATCTCTTGATCAGCGCAAAGTGCCAAGCAAATGGAGAAATGCACAAGTGACTCCTGTATATAAGAAGGATAAAAGAACAGACCCACAAAATTACAGACCAATATCCTTAACATCAGTGTGCTGCAGAGCTCTAGAGCATATTCTAAAAAATTCCTAGAGACTGAAAATCTCATGTCCATGAATCAGCAAGGATTTAGAAAGCATCGCTCGTGTGAAACCTAGTTTGTTCTTTCCTCACATGATGTATGAGGTCTCTTCCAAAAATTCTAGAACTTTTTCCATAAATTTTTTCTACACTTACCTTTTACTTATTGTGCATGGTCTTCTTCCAGATACTTTCCTCTACAATTGATACACTGCTGCCAAGATTGTTTCCACTTGCAGAAGCAGTCTTGGTATGCCTCTCATGGGATCATGCTAAGTGCCATCTGAAAATTTTCTTTTATCTTGTCTATTGTTGCAACTCTTCATTCTTTCAACGGGGTTGTCAACTTTGGAAATGAAAAGAAAAGTCCACTGGGGCCAGGTCTGGGGAGTAGAGAGGATGAGACACCACAGTGATCCATTTTTTTGTGCAATAGTCACGCACCAACAGGGATAAATGTGTGGTTGCATTATCGTGCTCCAAGAGCCATGAATTTTCTCGACACATTTCAATCTGTTTCCTTCTCACATTTTCCTAGTCATTGCAACATGTCCTGATAGTACCATTGATTAACAATCTGTCCCTATGGCACAAATTCATTATAAACTAATCCTTCAAAGTCAAAGAAAACTATCGGCATGGCTTTGACGTTTGACCTGACCTGATGAGCTTTTTTGGTATTGGACAACCTTTCCTGATTCATTGTGAAGATTGAACCCTGGTCTCAACATCATAACCATAGACCCACATCTCATCACTAGTTATGTTTCTCTTAAGGAACATCTCGTTCTCATTTGTGTGATCCAAAAACTCTTCACAGATAGTAAAGATAAGGAGAAACTTGACAGCAACAAAGTGCATTCCAAATGCTGTGTCAGGATTTCATGACATTATCCAACTGAAATGTTACATTCTTATGCAGTCTCTTGGACAGTCAGTTTTCGATTGGCATGCATAGTTTCATTGACAATCCTGACATGAGCATCATTGATAGATGTCAAAGGGGGCCCTCAACAAGCATCGTCTTTAACTTCTGTCTTGCCATTTTTAAACCATGTGAACCATTTTTAACACCCAGTATGGCTTAAGTGCTCATCACTATAGCCTTCCTGCATCATTTGGTACGTTTCTGTAATGGTTTTCTTGAGTTTCATGCAAAGTTTAATGCAAACGTGTTTCTCCTCTAACTCTGCCATTTCAAAATTCACAAACTGTACAACACAATGTTCTACTCAATACAGCACTGAACAATAACTAACAGACATACAACAGCGAAACTTCTGGAAGTTACACATTAAACACAGGCATGTGCAGAGATACCAACAGCATTCTGCTCCAACATGCCATTGACGCGAAATTATGAATGTTCCAGAAATTTTTGAACAGACCTTGTACTGCGAACTATGGATGGAGGACAACAGACTGATTCCATATTGCTAGATTTCCGTGAAGCATTTGACATGGTACCCCATTGCAGACTGTTAATGAAGGTATGTGTATACAGAATAGGCTCCCAGATATGTGACTGGCTCAAAGACTTCTTAAGTAATAGAACCCAATATGTTGTCCTCAACAAAGGATGTTCATCGGAGTCAGGGGTAACATCAGGAGAGCTTCAGGGGAAGTGCAATAGGACTGTCGCTATTTTCTAAATACATAAATGATCTGGCAGACAGGGTGGGAAGCAACCTGCGGTTGTTTGCTGATGATGCTGTGGTGTGCAGGTGGTTGTCGAAGGTAGGTGGCTGTATGTTGATATAAGATGACTTAGACAAAATTTCTAATTGGTGTGGTGAATTACAGCTGGCTCTTAATGTAGAGCAATGTAAGTTAAAGTGGGTGAGTAGGAAAAACGATCCTGTAATGTTCGGATACAGCATTAGTAGTGTCCTGCTCGACACAGTCACATCATTTAAATAGCTGGGCGTAATGTTGCAAAGCGATGTGAAATGAAACAAGCCTGTGAGGATTGTGGTAGGGAAAGTGAAGGGTCAGTTTCAGTTTATTGGGAGAATTTTCGGAAAGTGTGGTTAATCTGTAAAGGAGACGGCATATAGGACTGTAGTGCAACCTGGTCAGATTGAAAGAAGATATCAAAGCAATTCAGAGGTGAACTGCTAGATTTTTTACCAGTAGGCTTGATCAGAATGCAAGTGTTAAGGGTATGCTTCAGGAGCTCGAGTGGGAATCTTTGAAGGGAAGAAGACATTCATTTCAAAGAACAGTGCTGAGAAAGTTTAGAGAACTGACATTTGAAGCTGACTGCAGAATTATCCTACTGCCGCCAACATACCTTTTGCATAGGGACCATGAACATAAGATACAAGAAATTAGGGCTCATATTGAGGCATATAGACAGCCATTTTTCCCTCGCTCTACCTGCGAGTGGAAGAGGACAGGAAAGGACTAGTTGTGGTACAGGGTATCCTCCGCCACGCACTGTATGGTGGCTTGATGAGTATGTAGACGTAGATGTATGTAATCTAATGAAAGTGTTTCAGTCTGGTGAATGCCTGGAGAATGTGTGCGTGCATGCTCTACCTTGACAACAGAATCAGTCAAAAGATAACAAAGTTTTTAGTCTTGTTCATCTTCATGTCCATGACTCACCACTGTGACTGTATGGCAAGTGGTTATGTTAACTTCTGAATGATTAACATTTTCTTAAATATTTTGTGGACTAAATTGTCAGTGAATTCCAGTAAATACTCCTTATTCTACACTCAAAAAATAAGATACAGTAGTTGCTTAACATTTGCCAAGATTTAGGAGAGTATGTTCATTTTCAACTCATTTTTTAAGCGCCGCAGTGTCTCCACTGATGTGTAGTGAATTTTGGTGTGTTTTGCAGATATCAGAGGAAATGCTAGTACCTTTGGCAGTGAAAAAGCAAATTTCTTTTCATTTTTGTTAAATTTAGATATAGATGTTTTGTGGGTGATATATTAGACATATCTCATAACAGTGTATAATCTTTTATGATATGCCAATACTGACGACACTTGACTCGCATTTGGGAGGACGACGGTTCAATCCCGCATCCGGCCATCCAGATTTAGGTTTTCCGTGATTTCCCTAAATCACTCCAGGCAACTGCTGGGATGGTTCCTTTCAAAGGGCACGGCCGACTTCCTTCCCCATCCTTCCCTAATCCGATGAGACCAATGACCTCGCTGTCTAGTCTCCTTCCCCAAAATAACCAACCAACCAATACTGACATGTTCGTTCTCTTAAACAGTCAACTGTTTGTTTACAATTCTCAGATTATGTGAATTCAGATCATAGGGAGCACACAGGGTGTGAAACCAGAGGTACACCTCTATATTTAAAATTTGTTTGTTTGCATGTTGAATAACAGGAAGTAATATGATATAGAATTGATATTTTAAAATTTCTCCTTTGTATGATCTGTGAAAATTATTGTCATGTAATTTTGAGAAATTGTTATTAAACATGTCGGCTGCCACGAGGTAACAGGCAGACACAGCAAAGTTTTACACCTGATGCTGTGTGCCTGCCAGTGACCACACACTTCACTCTGTTTAATACATCATATTTCTAAATGGTGTGTTTGTAATACAATCAGAGTCACATGCTGCTTGCTGATGAAACACGTACTATAGATGAATGTTGCCTGTAAATGCAATCTTGTGTTGGTGAAGTATCATCAGTGTAGCCTTGGTTGCAGTTGTGGTCTACAGATCTACTTGCTGTGAATTGCCCTCACCATGACCAATGTAATAATCGTCATCACTGCTGTCTCTATAAGTTGTGCACAGAAACCCATCTTCTTCATTACAAAATTTTGACAGAGTTGGATAACGGACACTAAAAGCCGAGTCTTTCAATATCTTCAGTAATTCTTCATCAGTGAAGCCAGTCATTTTTTGACATTTACAACATCATACCATACACAGGTTGATGGTAGAGCATCCATTTGGGCTAAAATCATTTATGCTCACATTATACAGTGTTGTGCCATCTTGCTAGTTGAGGGTAAGGGACCCATTTGAGTTAAAACCATTTATGCTTGTGATATATGACAAAGCAAATTGTACTGTTTGTACCAAAGTATAAATTAGAAGTCAACTTTATGATGGATGTAGAGTGATGTTGAAATTTTATAAGAATTAGTAATAAAAAGGCTGTTGAAGGTAAAGTTGCAAAAAACCACATTCAAAATGTTGAGAAAGATATTGTAACTGATTTCCTGCACACCAGCCTCCCCTCAGCCAAAATTAAATCAATGCAGAGTACTGAACTATGTATTGCACCAAATGTAGTGGAGCTTGTACCACTAGAAGGCATATAGAATCTGGCATGAACCTTTATTGCATCCACTGCCGGCTCCATGTCAGTCATCGTGTTAATAAGTATGAATGGCAATATGTTTTCTTGACTCTGTTTTTAAGTAGATGTACTTAACTTTCAGAGAAGAGTTTGCTGCAAGTGACAGCATGATTTAGGGCCCTCAGACATACAGGCTGTAACTTAGCTCACCCTGCGGGTCCGGGGTAAGAATAGGCCCGCAGTATTCCTGCGTGTCGTAAGAGGCGACTAAAAGGAGTCTCAACTGTTTTGTCCTTTAATGTGATGGCCCCATTCGGATTTGACCTCCATTTTTCCAAATGCAACAGAAGTACGAGCCTTTTGGGGAAGGACACCTTACATGGTGCACCATCAGTCCTCTGTGCCCTAAGACCTTGGCACTCTTTATCGTCTTGGTGTCGTAACTACACCTTCCATCCATTATTTTGGGCATACACCCCCGATGGATTGTGTAAGTTATATCATTAGTGCGTCACCATCTGCACCCACGATCACTATGGACTACCCATGGCACCCAAAATCCAGCACGGTAGCCA
The DNA here is from genome assembly GCF_023897955.1 of Schistocerca gregaria. NCBI lineage: Eukaryota > Metazoa > Arthropoda > Insecta > Orthoptera > Acrididae > Schistocerca > Schistocerca gregaria. The sequence continues at coordinate 444,037,636 of NC_064923.1, forward strand.
GCCCGTTGTGGTGGGGTCGTCATGTACCCTCTAGGTTGTAGCCCCCTGACAACACAGGGATCGTACTGTCGATGCCTGAGCTGACACCTCCCCACGTAAGCCAAGGAGTAGATGCCTGTCTCTCTGGGCCATCGGGACTCCTGGCAACGGCCATCCTGCCAGGTGGCCTTTGCTGTGGCTGGGTGCCGCCCGTGGGGAGAGGCCCTGGTCGGAGTGTGTGGCATCAGGGCGGATGCCCCGCAATGAAGCGGGTGAAATCTCACTCTGGTGTTCGCCCGACCGCCAATGTCTCTAAGCGTGGTAAGGTGGAATTTAACACTGTGACATATATAGCCCGATATCATTCCCTTCCCTAGCCACACCATGGGAGGAACGTAGGGCTGCAGACAGACAGGAGTCGTATTCACCGCGATACCTTGTGTGCAGCAGAACTGATGGGGATTCGTTTTTGGGAACTAAGCCTCTTTTCTTCGTGCACAATCTCAAAGATAAGTTTGGGGAGGTGGTGTGTCTTTCCAAAATGAGGAGCGGGGCCATTCTGATACAAGCAGCTTCATCTGCACAGTCCCGGGCATTACTCGCCTGTGAGAAGCTCGGTGACATCCCCGTTACCGTCACTCCTCATAAGTCTTTAAATTTGGTCTAGGGGATTATTTTTCATAAAGATATTCTACTCCAGTCTGATGATGAGCTACGGGAGAACCTGGCACGACGAGGTGTGCACTTTGTCCGTCGTGTCTTTAGGGGGCCCAAGGATAATATGGTCGCTACCGGTGCCTTCATCCTGGCCTATGAGGGAGACTGCTTGCCTGAGTAGGTCAAGGTCATGATCTACCGGTGCGAGGTCAAGCCCTATGTCCCGCCCCCTATGCGATGCTTCCAGTGCTGGAAATTCGGACACATGTCCTCCAGTTGCATTGCCAACCCCACGTGTCGTGATTGTGGACGACCTTCACATCCTAATGCTCCATGTGCTCCGCCTCCCACCTGCGTTAACTGTGGGGAGCATCATTTTCCCTGCTCGCCAGACTGTGCAGTCTACCAAAGAGAGCGGAAGATACAAGAAATTAAGACCCTGGACCGTTTAACTTACCAAGAGGCAAAGAAGAAGCTAGATCGACTCAACCCCACACCTATGTTGAGGAGTTATGCTACCGTCACACTGCCGCCACCAGCTCCTGCAACAACTCCCTTCTCCGTTGGCCCACAGAGAAATCAAGTAATGCCTGCCCCACATCTGGGACAGGCCACTCTCTCTTCCACTGCTCCCAAAACACTCAGTTTGGGAGCAGTGCACCCCAAAACACTCAGTTTGGGAGCAGTGCACCCCAAACAACCGGGGACATCAGTCCCCACCTCTCAGCTGGAGGGGCGCAGCCCTCTCCGGCTGCTCTGCCGTGGACGCAGCAGCCTCCTCCGGCCTCACTTGTTCGGAAGGGATCCCTTGGGGGTGTCCCTCCCAAGGACTTCCCCAGTGTCTCACAAGACACTAGCCAGTGGTTGAAGAAGGCACCAGCTGCTGGTCGAAGGGCTTCCCGCTCTTCGTCTGTTCCTGATGATGCCTCAGGAAAGCCCTCCCGGCATGCAAACCCTCCTCCGAAAGACGAGAGAGAAGAGGAAGCTCTCTAAGAAGGATAAGGACTCAGTGGTTCCTGCACCACCGCTTCCTGACAGCTGAGCCTCTGAGGATGAGGTCGAGCTCTTTGCGTCCCCTGATGACCTCGATCTTGCCGTCTCCTCGGAAACTATGCCCGTAGCGACATCTGTCACTCAGTCAATGGCAGCATGTGACCCTGCGAAGTAATTTGCCTTTTCCGTGCCTGCATGCCCCTACAGGACACGCTTTGTACAATCCTCCGGTGGAATTGTGGCGGTTATTTTAGCCATCTATCTGAGTTGCGTCAGCTTCTAAGCACGACACCTGCTTTGTGCATTGCCCTCCTGGAAACCTGGTTCCCGGCAATGCGGACCCGTCCTTCGGGGATACAGGGGTTATTACTGCAACCGTAGCACTTACAATTGTGTGTCAGGTGGAGCCTGCGTGTATGTCATTACCTCTGTATACAGTGCTCCTGTGCCCCTTCAAACATCATTGGAAGCTGTGGCTGTCAGAGTAAGGACTACTCAGGATATAACCGTCTGCAGTGTCTATCTCCCTCCAGGTGGTACAGTCTCCCTGACCGAATTGGCTACACTTGTCACCCAACTTCCCACGCCTTTCCTTCTCCTAGGGGATTTTAACGCTCACAATCCCCTGTGGGGTGGAACGAAAATTACTGGCCGAGGCAGAGATGTCGAGAATCTCATCTCCCAACTCAACCTCTGTCCCTTAAACACTGGCGCCACCACACATTTCAGTGTCGCGCATGGCACGTTCTCGGCCGTAGATCTGTCGTTGTGCAGCACAGGGCTTGTACCATCGGTCCACTGGAGAGTCCATAACGACTTGTGTGGTAGTGACTATTTTCCCATCTTCCTTTCACTACCCCAGCGTCGCTCCCATGCCCGCTTGCCTAGATGGGCATTTAGCAAGGCAAACTGGGAAATGTTCCCCTCTGCTGTCACTGTTGACTCTCTCCCCCATGATACCATCGATGTGGCGGTTGAGACACTGACTGCAGCTATTGTTTCCGCTGTGGAACGCACCATTCCTCTTTTGTTAGGGTGCCCCCGGCGAAAGTCAGTGCCTTGGTGGTCCCCGGAGGTCGCTGAAGCCATTAAAGAACGTTGGCGGGCCCTTCAGGTACATAAGTGGCACCCATCTTTGGAGAACCTCATTTTCTTCAAACGTCTACATGCTCAGCCACGGCGGCTCATCCAGAGGTAGAAACAGGAGTGCTGGGGGAGGTACGTTTCCACCATTGGTTCCCGTACGTCACCCTCCCAGGTGTGGACGAAAATTCGTCACATCTTTGGATTGCAGCACTCTACAGGTGTCCCAGGGCTTACCATCAATGGGGCACTATCCACCAATGCTGATGCAATTGCCGAGCATTTCGCGCAGCACTATGTTCAGGCCTCTGCATCAGGAAATTGCCCACCCGCGTTCCGCGCGCTAAAATGCCGGGAGGAATGCAAACAGCTTTCTTTTGCTTCTCGCCACCCTGAGTCGTATAACACCCTGTTTAGTTTGTGGGAACTCCAAAGCGCCCTGGCACAGTGCCGCGATACAGCCTCTGGGCCAGACGGCGTCCACAATCAGATGCTCAAACACCTGTCCCTGGACTGTCAGCGATGTGTTCTTGCCATCTTCAACCGCATATGGGGCGATGGTGTCTTTCCGTCGCAGTGGCGAGAAAGTACCATCATTCCGGTGCTGAAGCCTGGTAAGGACCCGCTTAATGTGGATAGCTATCGGCCCATCAGCTTGACAAATACTCTGTGCAAGCTCCTGGAACGTCTGGTGAGTCGACGGCTGTGTTGGCTGCTCGAGTCTCGGGGTCTTCTGGCTCCGTGCCAGAGCAGCTTCCGTCAGGGCCGTTCCACCGCCGATACTTTGTTCTTCCTTGAGTCTGCAATCCGCACTGCTTTTCCAGGCCCCAACACCTTGTCTCCGTCTTTTTCGACCTCTCCAGAGCATATGACACGACGTGGCGGCACCATATTCTTGCCACGTTGCACGGATGGGGTCTCTGGGGCTCTCTCCCCATTTTTATTCAGAATTTTTTATCTGTTTGGACATTCCGCATTTTAATTGGCACATCCCATAGTTCACTTCATATCCAGGAGAACGGCGTTCCACAGAGCTCTGTATTGAGCGTGCCCCTTTTTCTTGTGGCCATTAACGGCCTTGCAGCAGCAGTAGGGTCGTCTGTCTCACCCACGTTATATGCTGACGATTTCTGCATCTTTTTCAGCTTCTCCACCATTGGTGTTGCAGAACGTAGGTTGCAGGGAGCCATACGCAAGGTGCAGGCATGGGCCCTAGCCCATGGGTTTCAATTTTCTGCTGCGAAGACTTGTGTCATGCACTTTTGTTGGTGTCGAACTGCCCATCCCCACCGTGAGCTCTATCTTCAGGGTGCCATGCTCAGGGTTGTTGACACTTACCGTTTTCTGGGATTGCTCTTCGATGCCCGGCTTACTTGGCTTCCACATATTTGACAGCTCAAGCGTCAGTGCTGGCAGCATCTGAATGCCCTCCGCTGCCTCAGCAACACAACTTGGGGTGCAGATCGTAATACTCTGCTGCAGCTCTACAAAGCCCTCGTGCTGTCCCAACTGGATTATGGGAGTGTGGCATATGGCTCAGCGTCGCCCTCAGCATTGCAACTGCTGGACCCCGTTCACCATTGTGGGGTTCGACAGGCGACAGGAGCATTCCGCACCAGCCCTGTTCAGAGCCTCCTTGCTGAGGTTGGGGTTCCTCCGCTTCGTATTCGTCAACAACTGTTAGCGAACTATGCTGCCCATGTCCGTTGTTTTCCCCGTCACCCTAACTACCGTCTCCTTCTCGCTAATGCGGCAGTCCATATCCCACACCAGCGGCCACGATCAGGCCATACAATTGGGATCTGTGTTTGGTCGCTCCTTTGTGAACTCGAGTGTTTGCCTCTTCCGTCTGCTTACCAGGTCCGCCCACATACACCACCTTGGTGTATTCGTCAGCCGCAGCTTCGGCTGGAACTTTCCCGATGGCCTAAGGATTCGGTTCCTCCTGCAGTCTTGCTCCGCCGTTTCCTTGCTCTCCTCGGCGCGTACCATGACTCGGAGGTTATTTATACCGATGGCTCGATGGTTGATGGCCGTGTGGGGTACGATTATGCTCATGCGGACTATGTCGACCAGCGCTCCTTGCCGGAAGGCTGCAGTGTTTACACCGCAGAACTGACAGCCATTTTTCGTGCCCTTGAGCATATTCGTACCAGCACTGGAGAGTCATTCGTCATTTGCAGTGACTCACTCAGTAGTCTGCAGGCTCTTGACCAGTGCTACCCATGCCATCCCATTGTTGGTGCCATCCAGGGGTCCATTCACACTCTTGAACAGCTTGGTCGTTCGGTGGTGTTCATATGGACTCCGGGCCACGTTGGAATTGCGGGAAACAAACTTGCCGACGAGTTAGCCAAAGAGCAACCCGCAAACAGATGCTGGAGATCGGCCTACCGGCAATTGATCTCCGAAAGATTTTGCACCGTCGAGTCTTTGGGATGTGCGGAGACGAATGGCGCACTCTGTCCGCAGTTAATAAGCTGCGGCAAGTAAAGGAGACCATGACTGTGTGGGGTTCCTCCATGCGGGCCTCTCGCAGGGATTCTGTTGTTCTGTGTAGGCTCCGCATTGGTCACTCTTGGCTGACGCATGGTCATCTGCTGCGTCGAGAGGACCCCCCTCATTGTCGCTGTGGTGCAACCATGACGGTGGCGCATCTGTTGTTGGAATGTCCTCTTTTAACCGCTCTAAGGTGTGCTTTTAATCTGCAGGGTGATTTATCCTCTCTTTTAGGTGACAATGTCTCTATGGCAGATCGGGTTTTATGTTTTATTCGCACAAGCAGCTTTTATAGCTCCATTTAATTTTATTACATCACCCTCTTTTGAACTGTATTTTTAATTAGTTTTGTGTTGTAATTCGACTCCATCCTAATCTTTTAGGTAGAGGTTTTAACGTGTTGCGGAGTGGCTGGCTCATCCTATTATTTTCGTGATCAGCCAGCCACAATCCTCTGCTGTACAGTTTTAATTCTTTCTGCCTTTCTTCTCTATGTTGTTTTTGTTGCTGTGCTCCGATTTCCATGTTTCTTTATTATCGACTGTGGGGATTTTCTTCCTTTGGAATTTTTATCTTGTGCCTCGAATGACAAATGGATGGTTACACTGTGCTCTGTGTGATTATGAAACAAGGGACCGATGACCAATGTAGTTTGGTCCCTTTAATCCTCAACCAACCAACCAACCAACCAACCAACTGTAACTTAGCAACCTGGCTCATAAGCCTCTAACTCATACGTGTCATGGATTTTGTGCTTTAATGCTCATTCTCTTGTTATTGATGATGGCGATCTGCTGTTACGTGGTGCACACAGCTGTGGAATTTAGTCTTAATTTATTTTCATGTTTATTAACACATAGCTTATTTCGTTGATCAGCTTTGCAAGCTACAGGACATCTATATCAGAGAACAGGTCATTAAGTCCTCTGTACTAGAACAATTTCTAAAAGGTTTGTGTGGCAATGATTAATAAATTAACTGTACATGTTAGAGATTTAGTATTAACTTTTACAGACAGATACACAGTAACTATACGTTTAAAAAGTTGATTGGCCTGAGGCCTCACGCAGACACAACAGAGGTTCACATTTGATGCTGTATGCTCATGTGTAGTTCAAAGTGGTGCATTAATTTGTATTTCGTGATTGAGCTGATGCGTATTTACAGCATATCATGTACAATATTTTATTCAACATTTTTCGGGTGTTGGGGCCAGCATGTATGAATATCTTCCAGATGATATGGATGTCAATGATGGCCGCAGTTGTGGGCACAGCAAGCAAGGATGAAAGCACATCCATTCTGTCCGTTAATTGTGATTTCTCTGCATTACCATATAAAGCTCATTACAAGTCATTGTCTTGGTGTTGAATTTGCTGCATCTTAGTATACAATCTTGTTTGCCCATTGGACTTGTTATTCAGCATGATGTCTGTATTGTCTGTAGTTCTTTCATGTTGTGCATCTGTTGTTCTATGGTGACTTGCAGTCAGCACTCTCAGCCAGCCACCACTGGTTCTGAAGTTGTTCCCAAACTTGATCCATACTGGTCACTATAGTGTTAAACTTTGTTTTCTGCAGCTATAAATCAGCCAAACATATACAGTGTGGAACATGTGGCTGCTGACAGGCAGCTGACAACAGGTGTGAACCTGTTCTGTGTCCACCACCAGCCTCTAGTCTGGCAATGTGTTAAATATGAATTACACGTCTATTCATCATTTTACTAGCAGCCATGAACTAGAATGCCTGTCATTGACTCAGGCTTTATGTGTGATGCCTATTTATGGACACGCATATTATTATTGTTGTATTCAGTCCAGAGACTGGTTTGATGTAACCCTCTGTGCTACTCTGTCCTGTGCAAACTTCTTCATCTCCAAGTAATTGCTTAGTGTATTAATCTCTTGGTCTCCCTCCACTATTTTTACCCTCCATGCTGCCCTCCAATACTAAATTGATGATCTCTTGATGCCTCAGCACATATCCTACCAACCGATCCCTTCTTCTAGTCAAGTTGTGCCACAAATTCCTCTTCTCCCTGATTCTATTCAGTACCTCCATATTAGTTATGTGATCTACCCATCTAATCTTCAGCATTCTTCTGTAACACCACATTTTGAAAGCTTCTATTCTCTTCTTGTTTAAACTAGTTATCATTCATGTTTCACTCCATACATGGCCCAACTCCATACAAATACATTAAGAAAAGACTTTCTGACACTTAATGTTAAAAAATTTATCTTCTTCACAAACACTTTCCTTGCCATTGGCAGCCTACATTATATATCCTCTCTACTTCAACTGTCATCAGTTACTTTGCTCCCCAAATATCAAAACTCCTTTACTACTTTAAGTGTCTCATTTCCTAACCCAATTCCCTCAACATCACCTAATTTAATTTGATTACATTCCATTATCCTTGTTTTTCTTGTGTTGATGTTCATCTTATATCCTCCTTTCAAGACACTGTGCATTCTGGTCAACTGATCTTTCAGGTCCTTTGCTGTCTCTGACGTAATTATACTTTCATCAGCAAACCACAGAGTTTTTATTATGATTCCATGCATTTTAATTCCTACTCCAAATTTTTCTTTTGTTTCCTTTACTGCTTGCTCAATATACAGATTGAATAACATCAGGGATAGGCTACAACTCTGTCTCACTCCCTTCATCAGGGATAGGCTACAACCCTGTCTCACTCCCTTCCGAACCACTGCATCCCTTTCATGCCCATCGACTTTTTATAACTTTCATCTAGTTTCTGTACAAATTGTAAATAGCCTTTCATTCCCTGTATTTGACGCCTGCCACCTTCAGAATTTGAAAGAGAGTGTTCCAGTCAACATTGTAAAAAGGCTTCACTAAGTCTACAAATGCTAGAAATGCAGGTTTGCCTCCCCTTACTCTATCTTCTAAGATAAGTCTTAGGGTCAGAATTGGATCACTTGTTTCAAAATTTCTAAGGAATCCAAATTGATCCTCTCCGAGGTCGGCTTCTACCAATTTTTCTATTGGTGTGTAAATAATTCGTATTAGTATTTATAGCCATGACCTATTAAACTGATAGTTCAGTAATTTTCACATCTGTCAACACCTGCCAACACCTGCTTTCTTTGGGATTGGAATTACTATATTCTTCTTGAAGTCTGAGGGTATTTTGCCTCTCTCATACATCTTGCTCACTAGATGGTAGAGTTTTGTCATGACTGGCACTCCTAAGGTTATCAGTAGTTCTCATGGAATGTTGTCTATTGTAATATTACAGAAATTAAAAATTGGTAAAATATAATGTTATTACATGTTATGCATTTACTCAAAAGGCAGGAGAATTAAAAGGGACAGTGATGCAGTAGGCTGAGAAATTAGTTTGTTTAACTAATAGCTGTATGATTAGAAAAATGGCAAAATTATCAGTACTATTTTATAGGAGAGCAATTTAATGTGGAGAGGGATCCCCAAAATTCGCCACAATGTTTCTATAAAGTGAAATTTTGTGACTGGAGAAATTAACAAACTAATAAGTTAATTAAATAAAAGCATATATTTTTGGAAACAGAAAAGTCAAGGCTCCAGAACTGTGGTATTGGATTTTGGAAAGAATATCATTTTAAGACTGAAACATTCTGGAACACAAAAATTTTAAATATGATTGACTTTTGAAGTATTACATTTTCTGGAAAAGTAAGGCATTTGTTGCAAGAGGAGATTGAAGGCTTTTAAATGAACTATGTGAATCTTTAAAGTAAAAAAGAAATTAGCACCATAGAATTTTTACATTCTCATGGTTGGCAGGTATACCATATCAGAAATATTTCTTGAAATAAAATGTTTTTATTTCGACCAAACATACTGTTGTCATCAGCAATCATTAAATTATACAGCAAATAATGAAATCTAATTACTCACTCTTGAAAGAGATGTAAGTTTTTTCATACAACTATCACATATGTACTATTAACAAAAATAAGAAAATTAAAAAAATATAATATAGGTCTCGGGGGTGGTATAAGAACATGTAGGATAATATCTTACTAGATACCCAAGTTACATGAAGCAAAGGTCATCCATCCTAGTGGTCTTGGTTCATAGCTTCACCTTGTACTAGCATTCTGTTGCAATATTGTCACTGCTGATATTTGTGTCAGTCAGTCTGTACAGAAATTATATTTCTGTGCATTTCTGTATATTCTGCTGATGAGATTATCAATTTCTTAACTTTTGGCATACAAAAGCATTATGAAATTTATTGATTGACGTTGTTATTTAAGCAGTATTTTTAGTCTCACATGTGCATTTTGTGTGTGTTTGACATATGTTAGATTTTTTTTTTTCCTTCCATAGTGGCTGCGTCAGTGAACACAATTGAAGTTGTTATTTTTCAGGTTATAGTTTTGTAAAACTGAAATCATGGTATGAAGTACTGAATATCTGCATCATTTTATTCATTTTGTAATTCTCTGCCCATTTATAAAATTTGTTTAAATTTAGTCTAATTTTTGTTTGATAACATACTAACAGAGAATGAGTTGAACAATACCTTCGTTGGTGTATGTGTAGGATGATAGATGCAGCAGGAAGTCAGTTTTATGGATATATAGATTGCCATGTTTAAGATTTCATCACTAAAAGCCCTTTGTGTTGGGAGTTGTAGTGATTCCTTGCTTAAGGGCATTTACTTTCATAATACTGTTAAATGAATGTATCGTAGTTTAGGAGTGTTCTCATTCTTATTCTATGTTTGAATCGTTTAGCTCAAAAACAGACTTTTTGGCTATTCACTACTAAATGATACCTGTAACTTGGCAGATTGATTGCAAGCTGTGTCTTTCTGTTGCCTCAAGAATCTGTTGACAAATGTGCTCAGACTAACCTCATCACAATATATATATATATATATGACGATGTAAATAAAACAGAAAGAAACTTCCACATGGGAAAAATATATTAAAAACAAAGATTCCAAGACTTACCAAGCGGGAAAGCGCCGGCAGACAGGCACATGAACAAAACACACAAACACACACACAGAATTACGAGCTTTCGCAACTGGCAGTTGCTTCGTCAGGAAAGAGGGAAGGAGAGGGAAAAATGAAAGGATGTGGGTTTTAAGGGAGAGGGTAAGGAGTCATTCCAATCCCGGGAGCGGAAAGACTTCCCTTAGGGGAAAAAAAGGACAGGTGTACACTCGCACACACACACACATATCCATCCGCACGTACACAGACACAAGCAGACATATTTAAAGGCAAAGAGTTAAGGGCAGAGATGTCAGTCGAGGCGGAAGTACAGAGGCAAAGAAGTTGTTGAAAGACAGGTGAGGTATGAGCGGCGGCAACTTGAAATTAGCGGAGGTTGAGGCCTGGCGGATATCGAGAAGAGAGGATATACTGAAGGGCGAGTTCCCATCTCCGGAGTTCGGATAGGTTGGTGTTGGTGGGAAGTATCCAGATAACTCGGACGGTGTAACACTGTGCCAAGATGTGCTGGCCGTGCATCAAGGCATGTTTAGCCACAGGGTGATCCTCATTACCAACAAACACTGTCTGCCTGTGTCCATTCATGCGAATGGACAGTTTGTTGCTGGTCATTCCCACATAGAAAGCATCACAGTGCAGGCAGGTCAGTTGGTAAATCACGTGGGTGCTTTCACATGTGGCTCTCCCTTTGATCGTGTACACCTTCCGGGTTACAGGACTGGAGTAGGTGGTGGTGGGAGGGTGCATAGGACAGGTTTTACACCGGGGGCGGTTGCAAGGGTAGGAGCCAGAGGGTAGGGGAGGTGGTTTGGGGATTTCATAGGGATGAACCAAGAGGTTACGAAGGTTAGGTGGACGGCGGAAAGACACTCTTGGTGGAGTGGGGAGGATTTCATGAAGGATGGATCTCATTTCGGGGCAGGATTTTAGGAAGTCGTATCCCTGCTGGAGAGCCACATTCAGGGTCTGATCCAGTCCCGGGAAGTATTCTGTTACAAGTGGGGCACTTTTGGGGTTCTTCTGTGAGAGGTTCTGGGTTTGAGGGGATGAGGAAGTGGCTCTGGTTATCTGCTTCTGTACCAGGTTGGGAGGGTAGTTGCGGGATGCGAAAGCTGTTTTCAGGTTGTTGGTGTAATGGTCGAGGGATTCAGGACTGGAGCAGATTCGTTTGCCACGAAGGCCTAGGCTGTAGGGCAGGGACCGTTTGATATGGAATGGGTGGCAGCTGTCATAATGGAGGTACTGTTGCTTGTTGGTGGGTTTGATGTGGACGGATGTGTGCAGCTGGCCATTGGACAGATGGAGGTCAACATCTAGGAAAGTGGCCTGGGATTTGGAGTAGGACCAGGTGAATCTGATGGAACCAAAGGAGTTGAGGTTGGAGAGGAAATTCTGGAGTTGTTCTTCACTGTGAGTCCAGATCATGAAGATGTCATCAATAAATCTGTACCAAACTTTGGGTTGGCAGGCTTGGGTAACCAAGAAGGCTTCCTCTAAGCGACCCATAAATAGGTTGGCATACGAGGGGGCCATCCTGGTACCCATGGCTGTTCCCTTTAATTGTTGGTATGTCTGGCCTTCAAAAGTGAAGAAGTTGTGGGTCAGGATGAAGCTGGCTAAGGTGACGAGGAAAGAGGTTTTAGGTAGGGTGGCAGGTGATCGGCGTGAAAGGAAGTGCTCCATTGCAGCGAGGCCCTGGACGTGCGGGATATTTGTGTATAGGGAAGTGGCATCAATGGTTACCAGGATGGTTTCTGGGGGTAACAGACTGGGTACGGATTCCAGGCGTTCGAGAAAGTGGTTGGTGTCTTTGATGAAGGATGGGAGACTGCATGTAATGGGTTGAAGGTGTTGATCTACGTAGGCAGAGATACGTTCTGTGGGGGCTTGGTAACCAGCTACAATGGGGCGGCCAGGATGTTTGGGTTTGTGAATTTTAGGAAGTAGGTAGAAGGTAGGAGTGCGAGGTGACGGTGGGGTGAGGAGTTTGATGGAGTCAGGTGAAAGGTTTTGTAGGGGGCCTAAGGTTCTGAGGATTCCTTGAAGCTCCGCCTGGACATCAGGAATGGGATTACTTCGGCAAACTTTGTATGTAGAGTTGTCTGAAAGCTGACGCAGCCCCTCAGCCACATACTCCCGATGATCAAGTACCACAGTCGTGGAACCCTTGTCAGCCGGAAGAATGATGATGGATCGGTCAGCTTTCAGATCACGGATAGCCTGGGATTCGGCTGTGGTGATGTTGGGAGTAGGATTAAGGTTTTTCAAGAAAGATTGAGAGGCAAGGCTGGAAGTGAGAAATTCCTGGAAGGTTTGGAGAGGGTGATTTTGAGGAAGAGGAGGTGGGTCCCGCTGTGATGGAGGACGGAACTGTTGCAGGCAGGGTTCAATTTGGATAGTGTCTTGGGGAGTTGGATCATTAGGAGTGGGATCAGGATTGTTTTTCTTCGTGGCAAAGTGATATTTCCAGCAGAGACTACGAGTGTAGGACAGTAAATCCTTGACAAGGGCAGTTTGGTTGAACCTGGGAGTGGGGCTGAAGGTGAGGCCTTTGGATAGGACAGAGGTTTCGGATTGGGAGAGGGGTTTGGAGGAAAGGTTAACTACTGAATTGGGGTGTTGTGGTTCCAGATTGTGTTGACTAGAATTTTGAGGTGTTGGGGGGAGTGGAGCTGGAAGTGGGAGATTGAGTAGATGGGAGAGACTGGGTCTGTGTGCAATGAGAGGAGGTTGAGGTTTGTTGGAAAGGTTGTGGAGGGTGAGTGAGTTGCCTTTCCGGAGGTGGGAAACCAGGAGATTGGATAGTTTTTTGAGGTGGAGGGTGGCATGTTGTTCTAATTTGCGGTTGGCCTGTAGGAGGATGCTATGTACAGCCGGTGTGGATGTGGGAGAGGAAAGATTGAGGACTTTGATTTGGGATAGGAGTTGACGGGTGTGTTCATTGGCCGAGTCGATGTATAGGTGAAGGATTAGGCGGGTGAGGGCTATGGATTGTGCTGTTTGGAACTGGTCTAAGGACTGATGGAAAGAAGGATTGCAGCCAGAGATGGGAACTTTAAGTGTGAGGCCTTTGGGAGTAATGCCAAATGTCAGACAAGCCTGAGTAAATAAAATATGGGAGCGTAATCTGGCTAGGGTGAAGGCATGTTTGCGGAGGGAATGTAAATAAAATTTAATGGGGTCGTTGTAGGGATGTTGTGAGGTTGACATGGTATTGGTAGGTGGAAAGGGTAATATGAGGTTAAAGTGAAAGTAAAGAGAGATTTATATAGGGAGAGATAAAGGTGTGAACCCGGAAGGTGTACACGATCAAAGGGAGAGCCACATGTGAAAGCACCCACGTGATTTACCAACTGACCTGCCTGCACTGTGATGCTTTCTATGTGGGAATGACCAGCAACAAACTGTCCATTCGCATGAATGGACACAGGCAGACAGTGTTTGTTGGTAATGAGGATCACCCTGTGGCTAAACATGCCTTGATGCACGGCCAGCACATCTTGGCACAGTGTTACACCGTCCGAGTTATCTGGATACTTCCCACCAACACCAACCTATCCGAACTCCGGAGATGGGAACTCGCCCTTCAGTATATCCTCTCTTCTCGATATCCGCCAGGCCTCAACCTCCGCTAATTTCAAGTTGCCGCCGCTCATACCTCACCTGTCTTTCAACAACTTCTTTGCCTCTGTACTTCCGCCTCGACTGACATCTCTGCCCTTAACTCTTTGCCTTTAAATATGTCTGCTTGTGTCTGTGTATGTGCGGATGGATATGTGTGTGTGTGTGCGAGTGTACACCTGTCCTTTTTTTCCCCTAAGGGAAGTCTTTCCGCTCCCGGGATTGGAATGACTCCTTACCCTCTCCCTTAAAACCCACATCCTTTCATTTTTCCCTCTCCTTCCCTCTTTCCTGACGAAGCAACTGCCAGTTGCGAAAGCTCGTAATTCTGTGTGTGTGTTTGTGTGTTTTGTTCATGTGCCTGTCTGCCGGCGCTTTCCCGCTTGGTAAGTCTTGGAATCTTTGTTTTTAATATATATATATATATATATATATATATATATATATATATATATATATATATATATATATATATATAATCCTCGTTAGTGGTTCTAATACACACAATTGCAATGGGGCAACTTCTACAACCTGCATCAGTGATCAAAATGATGTGAGCCTTGTGTTAGAAAAGGTGCATTTTCTGTGTATGGGATAGAAACATAACTTCAACGTTGTTAGGAACACACCTGTTACCATTTACCTTTGGCTGTGTGTGCCTCTCTCTCACTCTCTCTCTCTCTCTCTCTCTCTCTCTCTCTCTCTCTCTCACTCTCACTCTCACTCTGATCAACTGGGAGTGGCACAATTCAACAATTCAAGACCTTTTCCCAATCTGGACACACTTCACTAGTCAGCAGTGCCCAAAAGTAAATTGTCCATATTGATAATCAGCAAGAGAAACTGAAAGCTGTGCAACCAACTGCCTCTGTTTGGACCTATTTCGTAATCTTGGAAACCACTGTGAAGTGCATGGCAGGAGATAATTCCTGTTGTACCAAGTGCTAAGATTTTTTTCCCCATTCCTTTCATGTATGTAGTGCGGTAGGTATGTGCTGTCATAAGTCTAATATTGTGTTCTCAGTGCCTGTGAGATGATATCTAGGGGGCAAAAGTTATTTGATTCCTCACTTAAAACTGTTTCATGAAACATTCTAATTAGGCTTTAATAGAATAGTTGAGGTCTATCTTCAAGCATCTGCCAGTTCAGGTATGTAATTTGGAAGAGCACGCGCGCGCACGCAAATGCAATTCTCACACACGTGACCACTGTCTGTGGCTGCCGAGGTCAGACTGGGTCTGTCTACAATTCAACAGTTCCACTGTGTGGTGAATTAACTGGCTGAATTTTCCCAGTACCCTACCAATGAACCAATATCTTTCACCAGATTTACATAAAATTAAGTATGTGGGATTAATGCACTTCATATTCCTGCACTCTGGTACACCAAGTTTATATGAATAGATGATCACAGTTGTGACCCATTGATATTGTAGTTATAAGTCATAGAATAATACATTTGTACTTATTGTGAAGTGCATAATTTTACACTTTTGAACATTTAAAGCAGGTTGCACCACTTTAAAATCTTATCAAGCTCTGACTGTAACTTTTCTGGGGGGTGGGGGGTTTAGTATTTCTTTATAGATATCTGCATCATCTCCAGAAAGTCTGTGGTTACTATTATTATTGGCTGCTACATCATTGCTGTACTGAACAGTAAGAATCAAAACAGAATTTTGTATGGCACACTTGAATTTTCTTCCACGTATATTGATGACTCTCCATTTAATATAACGTGTTGCATCCTCCCTTTCAAGAAATCTTTAGATAGTCACAAATTTTGGTTGATATCCCATATGATAGCACTTTTAATTAATGATTTTTGGTACGGTGCTGAGTAAAGACAGTGACAGAGAATGAGTAAATCACATCATAAGCACAATCCACAATGCAACAAATTCATCCATGCCCAGATATTGTGGATACCCTAAAATCCATCCTGTTCCCTTGTAGAAAGATGAGTGCTACTTTGCAATCTATGATGTGTTTGGCTCTCTGGAGGTTGAACAAAAACTTGCAAACTTCTACATGGTGAGGGCAAAATGCCGCTGTATAATAAAATGTAGTGAGAAGAATGCCACAGATGTCCTAGAATTCTACATGTTGTTCCATTAAATTCTGTAATTTTAGAGAGACCAACTGTAGGATTTTAAGAAAAAGTGCCAAGTACCTTATTAATGCAGCAATGAGTAATGGATTTCTCAAGGCTAGCAACGGAGATATTGCCCAGGCTGTGACAGAGCATGTCTAACTTGAATCACTGTTACCACAAGACAGGATCCAGCTTTCTGCCACCTCAAAGGTTTGTTGACTGGACCTTTGTTTAATGAAGTTTTCAACCTCTCTTTCTGAATGTGGATTTCATGCAGTCTGCAGCACACAGCAAGTCACAAATTCGCAACAAAACTCACTATATCATATTGTAGCAACACACTAAAAATGCTAAACAAACTCCTGGAAAAAATCTGTTTTAATCCTCCTTTACAATCCTGAGCAGCACCATATTTTATATCCTACTCTGCATATGTAGAATTCATTTTATGATAACCTGCTACTACATGTGACCTCCAGCCCCCACCCCTGCCCCCTTGTGCGGGGAGGGGGGGGCGGGGGTGAGCAACTTTTAAATCTTAAATGGAAATGACCATTTTTTATTGCAGATTTGGATTCTCAATAAAAAAGTAATCAAGGTTTATCTGAAACATGTTTTTAAACCAGTGACAAATGACATTGAAATCGAGAAAAAGTAAAATTGGGGAAGAACTCTGATTTATTTAGAATTATCTGAAAAAGACGCATCAAATGGATAAAAAATGTGCACCAATTCTTTCATTATGCCAAATTAATCTATTTTTGTACAAAATTACTGTATCCTACTTTTAGCGTTACCCAGGAAAGACGACATGGATGTAGTAGAATGATGCTCCCATGGATTGCTTCATTAGTGAGAGTCCCCCTTGCCTCTCACGTGTTGGGGTGCTGCATTAGTGTGTGTCTCCTTGTCTCTCACAATTTGGAGTGCTTAATTAATGAAATTAGCCACAAAGAAATTGTTCAAAACTATCCCCATTTGCTTCGATGCATAAAGTCAATCGTCTGCGAAAGTTGTCCACAGTTTTGAGCAGCACATTCTGTGGTATGGCTGCACACACTCTTTGAATGTGTTGCTCCATATCGTTTCAGATTGTAGACTGTCTTTCATAAATAATATTTTTTAAATAACCCCACAAGAAAAAATCAGGAGATGTTAGGTCATGTGAATGTGGAGGCCACTGAATTGGTCCGCCACGTCCTATTCACCGACCAGGGTACCATAAATTTAAAACATTCCCCACATTTTTAGCATAATAGGGAGCTGCTCTGTCATGTTGGAACCACATTCATTGCCTAGTTTCTAAATTAACATCTTCCATTAGCTCCAACAAATCATCGCAGAGAAGTTGTAAATAAGATTCCCCAGTCACATTTCAGTCAAAAAAATACCGTCCTATCAAGTAACCATTTAAAATTCCATACCAGACCATTAATGACCATTTTGTGTTGATTGCCAATGGGTTTGTGCCAGTGTAGATTGACAGGGGACCAATAGTGACAATCTGTGAACATAACGTATCTAAAAAAAAAATCATTGTCACCTGTTATCGTTTTCAAGGCTCATTGGCAGAAATGCATGCGTATTTGCATATCTTTTGGTGTTAATGCATGTGTCAATGTGATATGATACACATGATATTTATGTGTCTTCAAAATACTCAAAACAGTTGATTTCGGTATTCCAGTTTCTCTCTGAATCGCACGACTACTAATTTCGAGACCCAGTTGAACACAGGCGAGAACAGTAAGGGTACAAGCGCCATTTTCATTGTATTCGCGATGACTAAGATTGACAGTGCATGTATCCATTTTGAGCTCATTGAATGTAATTTTGAATGTTTTTACTTGGATGTCGTCTGTTTGGGAAACGATCTGCATACAGTTGTGCCGCTGCAGTGTATTTGTTATGGCATTCACGTAAAACATCTTATCAACAATCTCTGTAGGAGGATAGAGAGCCATGTTTTGCTAAAGAATAATTTTCTTTCGTCAGTTGATTGTTTATGGTTCACAATCTGAAAGTGAGGTGACGTCTGATCGCATTGCACCGACCTTTATACTGAGCCATAGTTTGCAGTTTGGCCATGGTAGTGCCACAGTGAGGTGATTAATGCAATTGTGAAGAGTTCCCTAACGAGGTTTTAATATCATTACATGTCCCTCCATCAAAAACTGTGGTGGGTAGGATACATTTTGTAAAAAAAAAAAAAATAGCTTAATTTGATGTAATGAAAGAACTGGTGCACATTTTGTATCGATTTGATGCATCCTTCTCAGATCAGTCTAAATAAATCAGAGTTCATCCTCAATTTTAATTTTTCTCGATTTCAGCACCATCTGCCAATGGTTTAAAAAAATATTTCAGACAAAACTTGATTACTTTTTTTTATGGAGAAACCAAATCTGCAATTATAAATGGGGGTTTCCATTTAAGATTTAAAAGTTGCCCACTGCCCCACCCAACAGGGTGGGGCTGGGGGTCACATGTAGTACCATTAGATGTCCCCTTTGAACTTATGAACTTGTCTTACCCACTTTTTACCCAATGTACAGTTTTCGAGATAATCTCATCCGAAACTTCAAATGGACCTCCCTGTATATTTAATGCAGCAGTAAAGTAGATAAAGTAATGAACACACACATGGAAAATAGATATTTGGTATGTGTATATTAACTAAGGATTTACAGAGTAGAAGCATAAAGTCAGTGATTTCAGCCAACAGGATATAGTGAACCCCCCTGTAACTGAGACTTGGGGATAGAAACCTGTTAAAGAAAACTAAAATTAAGATAAAGCCAATGTGGTGGAAAGAGTATTAATTTATTGTTTTTACACTCTTGAATTTCAGTATTTAAAAGCATAGTGGTTTATAGTATTTGATTTGATTTATATTTCGTTAGACTTTTAAATCACTTTTCCAGTTTTACCATACATAACGACATGCATGATCCCTTCTTTAGCAAAACTTCCCTGTCCATTGACGACATAACTGGTCACAGAGTATGAAATATAATCAGACAAGGAACATAAACATTCATTAGAATTATCGTATCACGAACAGTGTTGTAATGACAGACAAATGATGTGAAAGGAGATGAAATGAATGTAGAAGCTCATATAAATGGGTAGAATTGCAATAGCATGTTTTTCTTTTCTTCTTTTTTTTTCTCCCTGTGTTGTTAAAATTAATACACAATTCTAAGTGGTCCAGCAACACCAGTACTGATAAACTTACACTTTAGGATTCATAGACCACTTTAAGTTATCAGTAGAAGGAATTAAGACTGTACAGTAGGAGAATGTGCTATCAGCAAATGAAAGGAAGCCTTTGAATTTGCAGTTTTTTCCCTGTACGTGTGACAAGAAATCCATTCACCTGTGTATGTTTAGATTTTAGTTTTTTGACTCCCATCAGACATGAAAGTCCACCTATAAACTCATTTCTCAAAAGGGAACTTGACTGATTGAGGCATGACAAAAATAATCATAAGAATTTTGAACAAGAAATAACTTTTGAGATTATAGCAAAAGTATGTTTATGGAAATAATATAATTTGTATAGCAACAGTGAGCGAACTGGTAGTTGCATTAATAGCAATATGTAGAAGGATATTAAATTATGGTAGAATAGTTCTTTTTTTTTTTTTTCAAAAAATAACTGTATCTTGTAATACTAGGCGATTAAACTAAAAGAGATATTTTGAAAAGTCTACTGGAGGAGGAAAAAGCAGAACAATCTGAATTATTTCAAAACAAATACCTAGTATTCTGAGCTAAAACAAGTATGTCAAAGAATTTTAATTTTTAAAACACTGCCTGACAAAAAAAGTGAAGCACAGAGAAGACATGGTCAGATGTCAGGGAAATGAATGCTTTAGTGTTGTTTATGTTTAGTGTTGTTCATGTTTAGTGTTGTTCATGTTTAGTGTTGTTCATGTTTAGTGTTGTTATCAGGCCTGGTAGGGTGTATAAGGGACAAGAACAGTGTCATGTTGAGTGGTTACTGTGAGGGACACGGAGATGCTGAATAACCATATGATACAGGTTTATCAGCACCTGCCAGAGTTTCAAAGAGGCCTCATTGTGGATTTCCTTAAACTCAGCTGCTCAAATTGTGCAATATCCAGATTTGTGGGCATTCGGATGTGACAGTGGTCCAATGTTTGAATGCATAAGGGAGTATTGCTGTGTTGTGCAGCAAGAGCATTCTCACCCCTTTGCATCTGCACTCTCATATGCACCATTGGTCAGAGATCAACAGCAACCAAACTAGGGAATCATTGTCCCATGTGTAGGCTGCTGTTAATGCTGTATTTGGAGCAGTGCTGTGACCAGGAAGCATGGATTGCCGATGATTGGCATTGCATTGTGTGCATCATGAATCATGATTCTGATTTACTGTAGGGGACATCATTGGTGAGCAAGGCAGCAATCTGAGGAGAAATCATATTCTTCCAATGTTTTGGAGAAGCACAGCAGTTTTACTCCTTGCGTCACGGTGTGGGAAGCCATCGGATATGACTTCACGTCATGGCTAGTAGTGACTAGAGAACTATTATAGCATAACACTGAGATGTGAACATCCTGCATCCTCATGTATTACCTCTCATGTAACAGTATCATGCCATTTTTCAACAGGCAATGCCCATCCACGCAGGGCACATGTCTCTATGACCTGCATGATGTTGAGATAGTAACGTCACACCAGCAAGATCTCCAGATCTTTCCTGATAGATCTTGTATGGGACCAGCGTGGACATCATCTCCATCCTAATGCTAACATCTGGGTTGTAAAATAGGTGTGCCGCAGAAGAACATGTAATGGCTTTATGACACCCTTCTCATCTGAATCAATGCAAGCATCAAGGCCAGAGGCTGTGTAACGTCATACTAATAAATGAGCTCTTACTGCCAAGTTCTTTGCAAATCTGATTTGATTTCATAACCCCTGAAATAACATCACATACCTCTGAACCTGTGAAGTTTTATTTAGTTTCCTCCTTCGCTTTTGGATGCTTTTTTTTTTTTTTGTCAGGCAGTATAGTTTTACTGTTTTTTAACCATCATAACAGCCATATCATGGTAGAAAAAAAGGAAATAGCAGTTCTTAAGAGGTGAGAAAATCTGTGAACAGAGTGGTATATGGTGTAGGTGCTGGTCGCCAGCAGAGGAACAGCAAAGGATACCTTGTTGATATTATCTGCATTTATTCTACAAGTAGCCTCTGTATTTGCCTTGTGCATGTCATCTTTCATTCTGTGCTTTCTCTCTCTTTAAGATAATTCAGTGGGGTATTGCTCTCAATAGAACCTTAATTCACTTATATGCTTCTGTCTAGATCCTAACTTTACTGGCACGGTTGGTTTATTTTCAACTGCAGTATCAGTACTAACGTGCCAATACCAGCCAAGCATGTTATCTTCTGCATGCTGAAATGCTTTGGTCATGGTTCTGCGTCTAGGATGT
Source organism: Schistocerca gregaria (assembly GCF_023897955.1). Taxonomy (NCBI): domain Eukaryota; kingdom Metazoa; phylum Arthropoda; class Insecta; order Orthoptera; family Acrididae; genus Schistocerca; species Schistocerca gregaria. Next base: position 444,059,012 of record NC_064923.1, read on the forward strand.
ATAATCACTTACAGATTTTATTCATTCTCTCACTCATTAATTCATCAGTGATTCTGTTTCTCAATTTCGCAACTTTTCACAGTGTGAAGCTTTGGTGTTGAATTATCTCTTGTTCTAAATAAATACATGCAGTACCAATATGAGGCTGCCTCTTTAAACAGGAAACCACTCTGATCTCACATGAAGCCATCCCATCCACCTGCAGGTTTAAAATCGACCCGTTGCACAGAAATTGACAACCTGGGGTAAGTTACATGGTTTGTAACAGACAATAAATCTGTGTAACATAACATTCTGCTTCTTTGAGAAACCATTCAGATATTCCTATGGAATCAAATGTATCTGATGTAATATGCACTTGTTAAAAATTTGAGTAGAAACCAACAACATAATTATGTCGAATATGAAAAATAAAATTGGTTTATTGACTGCAAATATGTAAACTCAGAGTTTATTGGATTAGAGGTTATAGTTGCGAAGAAATATAAGGTTAAATGTTATTCATGTGGAACAGTAATCTAAATGTCTAACTTTTAAGAGTTTTTCCAAAGATAGCATTTAATTTATATAAGATGAGCACAAAGACAATAAAAACTCGCATATAATAGAAGTCAAAGGGTAAAAGTGGAGAACTTGATGGTGATATTGGTACGCACATTTCAAAGTATACAGTATCCATGTATCTTGCAAATTCAGGATTACTGATTCCTTTCCTCTGAACTAGAGAGAAGAAAGAAGGAATGAAAAGATGCAAAGGTCTCTTCAAATAGAGCCACAGAGCAGTAGGGGATGAGTGGGGAATGGAATTCAGCAAAACCTACCAATCAGACAGGAGTTCATGTGGAGCATGAACAGTGGAAAAAACAGTATATATGATACACAATCAATATACAGGTGAAGATGACTCAGCCGAGTTGTTATGATCCCACACTCTTGAGAACAAAGCTCTTCTGGTAATGATATATTGTAAGCCACCAGTCAATTTTATCTCTGTTAATCACATATACTTAGAAATTCAGTTGAATCGTCAAAAGAAACTTCAATTTGTGTGAAGAGTGGTAAACTAGCTGGGGAAAACAGAGAGAGATCAACTGATAGGTCCTAAAAATGGTAGTTGGATCCCATGAGATAACAAGTGCAACTTAAGAGGGGAAATTTTAAAATAAAAAACCTTCTCCTCTTCATTGTCTTTGTATTTATAGCTTGATCATCTGCTTTTATTTCAGTCTAGCGGGTAGTGCTGGAAAAGCGATGTTAGCAGCCCATTTTTCCATTATTATGGTTCTCTCTAGTTCTGAAAGAAGGAATCTGTTATTCCAGGAGATTGAGTTTTTCATTGTTTTAAGTTATGCTTGACTATGTCACAATCTGTTCTTTTCAGGTGATTATAAAATTTACTGTTTTTCATGTGGTAAGACCTTACATTTGGTCCTACATGGGTATATGTCAAAAAGTCAGTAAATAAACTGATAAATTTGCAAAGTGGGCCCCCTTTTCCTTCAGGATGATCATTATATTACTTCTAATTTTTTACGTGATGGAGAAGTTTTACATGGAAAATTGCATGCAACTAGTGAATTATTAAAACTTTTTTTCACAAGTTTGTTACTTTCTGAGAGACAAATCAGCTGTTTCAAGTATCAACTACTACTTGTAAATAATGTAATCGTTCTGTAATTACATGCGTATGTGAAGTCCCATGGCAAAAGCATTTTTAGCCGAACTGTGACTTCCTCATTTCAAACTCACACATCTGAAAGCCTCTCAAGTGTAACTCTTTTATTGTGACTGTGGAATGTGGAATGTAGTGTCTTTTTTTCTTTAGTCCAGTTAATTGTTGTTTGAAACAAGCTTTTTTGTAACCAAATTGCAGAAGTTATTTTATCAGTGGTTCTATATGTTTTTTGGAGTGCTAAATCTGAATTTCATGTTTTCTGCCTAAGAGGAAGTCGGCTTATATCTCAAAAAAACTATGTATATTTTAGAGATGACCACTCTGTATGACATTATAGGAGACAAAATTTTCTACTAAATCCAGTTGCCAGGTTTGATTTACTGAGTTATATTGGCACTAGGGTGCACTGAAAAGTAGCCACTCTCATCCCATACAACTATAAAAAATTTCATGTCACCAACAACAACTCTTCCCCGTGTGAAATTATATTAAATTTCCTACAAGAGAGGCCTGTAACATTCACTTTTCTCAAGAGAGAGGAGGAAACAAAGTGGAAATTATGAAAAATGTCTTCTGTGTATTACAGCCAAATGACCTCTCTCACTTCTCTGTCTGTCATTGGTGATACACTTTTGATGTATTATGTTTAAAAGAGGTTGTTTTGAATAGTTGAGAGAAAGTATGTTTGATGAAACATTAAAAATTATATTTCAACTAATTAGATACATGGTACTGAACAGAAAGATTAACATCAAATATATATGTACTGATTTACATGGGACATAAAATTAGGCATATGAGCATAGGATTACATCATCATTTTGAACAGTTTCTCCATCTGTAAAACAAAGAGGACATTTAGTGGCGGATTATGGATACAAAACACAGGTAAGTTAACTATCAGTGTGTGAAGAAATACGAGTACTGATGCCATGCACAATTCTTTTACTCATCTCCATTTGGACAAAGGAAGGTTCAGGCAGATCATCAGGGGCTGTGGAAGATCCAGGCAGGACAATGAATGGTTGCTGTTCTTCAGTTGAAAAAATTGTATTTGAATGATTAATGTTGTGATAGAGAAAAAGTGAGTAGGAAAGATGTATAATGCTGTGAAGTATTACACGAATTAATACCTTCTGCACCTCGACTTCTTCACACAATGTTGTTGCAAGGGGCTCATCCAGACCGTCTTCTGTATCAAAATTGTGATTGATGTTGGAACATTAATCTTCACATTGCTGGCACAGCTTTATGCAGAACAGTCCTGCTCACTTACACCCACAATGACCTTGGCAATCTGTCTCTTGCAGTTGCAAGATTTAAGTTGAAAGATCCTCTAGGGGACCCCGGGTTTCAGTGTTGCTGTGGGAGCCAACCTATTTTTGTGTCAACTTTCACTTACACTGCTCTGGATTGAAGTAATTTCTGATACACTGCTACACCTGGTGGAAAACTCTGAAGATGTGTTGTTGGGCTCCAGGTACAGTGGGGGTGTAGTAGCTGTGTTTGATGAGGGCTTGTAGGCTGATGTCACGTATTGGTTATACCTCAGCTTGTTGAGTGTTGTGGTTGGGTGGTTATGTGAGGTGTTGGTTGTGGTCAAAGCAGACCCCTAGGATGCACAAAAGTAGATTTGATGTCCAACGGAATGATTGTGCCGATTAATTGAAAATATGGCTACTGTTGCACAATGGAAACATCTTATTTAAATGAATACAGTATTAATATGAGTGTCTAAAATAAGCATGAAACAAGTGGATATGACTCTCATAGATATACTAATGGGAGGAGGGATCTTCTAGCTATGAATGGAGACAAATGGACACTTTAACAAATATGTTTATTGACTTTGTACATGAAAGTTTCCCAGTGACATCTTAGAAAGAAACGTTAATAATTGGACAAGTGAATACAACTTAAAGAATAACTGTGGCACAGGTGGGTAAGGAGTATGAAACACTGTTATGTTAGTATTTCACAGACACAGTCACTGACTGTGTAAGTTGTTAATTAGATGTAGAGAGTAAATGGAAAGATAGGAACAAACCCCATCAGGTTGCCTATAATGCGCATTGGAAGCCACAAGCTGGATGTGTGACCTTAAGACCACAAGCTCAGCTCTTGAAGGCAGGAAGTTCGATTAATTTCTAAGTGCTTCAGTGGTCATGATGATGTGCCATCTTACTAGTCAAGCAGTGCATGATAAAAGAAGCTGGCGGCAGTGGTGGCTGGAGTACATGATTTCAGCCCTTCTTTTGCACTTAATACTTAATCTTTCCAATGGTTGTAAGACTAATTTCATCCAACATATTCCTGTGCCAACCTGGGGTGTTTATATTCTACAAGAGCTTGAGCAGAAATGAACTTTACAGAAGCCTAAAACAAGTTCATCACTGAATGAAGGCCTAAAGCAAAGTGCTTATTCTACAACAACCGAACCAGAAGTGTCAGAGATATTCTGAGTTTCGGCAAATGAAAAATACGAAATAGCATTAAACAATCTCCTACTCTCTTCAATCACATCATACAGTATAATTGCTCATAGGTGAGCCACTAGAGCCAGGAGAGTTCGCCCACCCCATGCTGGGATTCTGAAATGTACAAATGAGAAACTCTGTATGTAAGCACAGCAAAAAAATGTGGGCACTGCCAAAATGACAGTGTGAGACAATCAGGAAGCTGTATTATAAAAGTTTAAACAGGACGCTACTCCAAGGCACATGGAACATTATAAGATGTCCATAGAGAAGCACACCTGCTTAGAGGTCTCTTACATGGCTTAAAGGGCTTCAGCAGAAAATTCAGTGTTTCCTTTGATAGAGTGATATGATCTCCTCCATCCCTTCTGGAGAATATGTAGGGCTATGATAACGCTGGACTCACTACCTGCTGACTGGCCATTGACCAAAGTGTTACAGTTTTGTGGCAGCAAATTTCTTCTCGTAACAGAGACTCTTTTTCTCGTGCATCTGTCTTTTGAGATTTCCAGTCTTCGGAAGCACCACCAACTACATAAGGAAGGCAAAAGTGATGAAGAAAAAAAAACAGCCACTGTGAATGTTAATCTGTGTCTGCAATTACAGAGCAGTGTCTGAATGATTACTTAACCCAGGGAATTTGTATACCAACCTCTGAAATATGTTAGTGGACAGTTTTGGCAGAAACTGCCCACGTTACAGTTGCCACCATAAAGGGCAGTCAAAAATTTCTTGTTAGAAGTTATTATTTCCTTTGGATGGTCTGAAGGAGCAGGGAATTTAGTAATTTATGACTCAAGATCCGGATTTTTGGGAAGGTTCTTGAGAAATTAAACCTTGACTTTGTTGAATAACACAGACACAGAGCTGCAACCACTCATAGTGTGGAAGCAGTGTGTGTTGTTAGGAGCACTTTTCCCTGCTGTACTTCCCAGATTGTAGAGGAGCTGAGGGTCTGCACTTCACCTGGTGATGAGGAAATATACAGGGGAAAAGGGGGGGAGAGGGTTTTGGAGGCTTACCATTATGACCAGAAGGTGAGCATTTGGTGTGTCTGTATCATTAGCTGCCTGCTTGGAGCTTGGACACGATTCCACTTTAATTGTCTTTTGTCATCAGCTTGATGGTTAGTCTATCATTGTTATTCACAATGTTATGTATGAAATAGCTGCTGTCGTGGTGCTGCTTAATTGTATCTCTGTGAACTGCTTTTGTCTGTCCCATAAAACACAACTGTCACACTTTAATTGTACTTGCTTCGTACATAATGGATATCTGAGTCATAAATTTGTTTGAAAGTATACCCACTCAACCATACAAATCTATGCAACAAACAGTCCTTGTCAGTCACATATATTGTGCTACTTGGATCCAGAGCAATGAGAGGTGGAAACTGACAACAAATGGATTGGCTTTCATCACCGCATTGAAACTCCCACCTCCCCAGATGCTTCTTCAGCTTATATCCTAAAAATAAGGTTGATGTGGATGTAGGCAGTCAGGACTGGTCCACCGAAGTTGTGCCAGCAATGTGAAAGTTCTTGTTCCAACATCAACATCAATTTTGATACAGGATATGAAGACAACTTGGACAAGCCCTTGCAGGACCACTGTCTGCAGCAGTTGAGGTGCAGAAGGGGTTAATTGTTGCAGTATTTTTCAGCATTATGCATCTTAACCATGTTTCTGTATCATTGAGTTGCTATTTTTGCAGCTGAAGGACAGCAACAACTCACTGTTCATCCTGGATCTTCTGCAGCTCCTGAGAATTTGTATAGACCGTCCATTTCACAAGGCCCTTCACCTGGACGTTCTGGTGCTCAAGAAACATTGCCTGGGTCACCAACAGCCAAACAGAGACAAGTAAAAGATCTGCTGCTTGATATCAGTGCAGGCATTTCTTCATGCGATAGTTCACTTATGCCTTTCATCCGTATTCTGTCACTAAATGGTTTCTTTCTTTCCCAGATGGAGAACCTACCCAAAGTGATGACTCAATCTTGGACCTGACATTCACTCTTTCATGACATTACAACATACTGATTTCATATTCATCTTTCTGTTAGGTGTTAGGTACCTAATATGTCACAGATATAATTTGTTAATGTTTTTTCAAACATACTTCCCTTCAATAAATCTAAACATGGTCCATAGTAAGCTATAATGCAATGTTTATTTAATTGTACGACTAGTTAATTTCGACTGAGCATTATTGTCAAACACATTTGTGTCATCTGTATTTCATGTCATTTCCAAATCATTCTTGATTACAATTAACAAGTGGCCCATATTCCATCATTTTACAAAAGGATCCACACTACAGTGACACCTTTTAAGATCATATTCTCTACTTTGTTCTATGTGCAACATGATACAAAGTTGAGTAAAGTTCAGAATACAATCTTAAAAGGTGTCACTGTAGTATGGATCCTTTTTTAAAATGATGGAATATTACTGCTTGTTACTTGTAATTAAGATTGATTTGAAATGACATGAAATACATATATTAAAAATGTACTTAGCAAGACGCTTAATCAAAATCAGCTAATTGCATGATTAAATAAACATCACATTACAGCCTATTAGAGAGCATGTTTACATTTATTAAGCATCTGGAGGCTGTGGATCCCAACAAATACAAAATTTTAAATACTTCTCCTCAATGCATTTAGAACAACCTCTTTAAAGCATAATACACAGAAATTAAAGCACCTATGGGAGACAGCACAATGGCATTTTTCATAATTGCTGTTTTGTTACCTCCCCTCGTTTGAGAATATAGAATGTTACAGATGTCTCTTGTAGGAAATTCAATGTACTTTCACATGATGTAGGGATTTTTGTTGATAACATGTATAAGGGGGTTAGTCTGTTTGTTGTGCCGGATGATGATTACACGACTATTTTGTCAGGATTTGTAAGTGGTGGGTCCTTCAGGTACAGCAGTATGCAAACACAAGAAGTAAGTTTAAACAGTTTTATTAACAAAGGCAGATTATAAAACATGTACCCTACACGCACCCATCATCACTGTGTCTGATGTCCTAAATGGGCTAATTACGGTTGTATTGAAAGGCTCCATGGTGATCTAAGAAAAGAGACATATTCGCGCCTGAGGCCACGCTAGTTAATATTGCCCGCTGTAGATGGAGGCCAGTCAGTACTCCCCATCGCAGTGCAGCCAGACTTGCGTCTACTGACTAAGCAAATTGTCATCATTTCAGACAGGTCAGCTGGCGAGTGCGTGTTAACGCACCGTATGTCTGTGCGCAATCTGTAGATCTTTACATCACTCTCTCCAGAGAAAAAGAGCAACCACAGGTGGCTCAAAACGACCTCCTGGGCATTATGAATCTATTCTGCCATTTGTGGCATCAGAAGGCATTGCAACATGTATTTCATTTGCAGACACAGTAACGTTCAGTACAGAGAAGCATACCTCCAAGATGACAATTTCAACATAACAAATGCTGTTGACAAAAGACAAATTAATAAAAGCAATAAAAACATAAAACTGACAATCAAGTATGCATTAACATTACTGGAGGAATCGAAGGACTTAATTCAATTTGCTGCTTCAATGAAATTTAACTCATTATTTGAAGAGATTACATTTTCAGGGATGTCTTTAATCAAATTATTGTCTTCAGAAAAACTTGATAATGAATGCTTTCCATATGTTAATATATGTGAATCATTGTAATAAACAGATAACATTCTAGTTAATGCCAAATGTCCAGTTGCATGAAATGTAGTTGGCAACACACTAGGCATATCAAATAGTTCGCATGATAAATCACAATGTGTGGAATTCAAGATTAATCCACTATTGTTCAATTTTAGTGTAAAGGGTAGCTCAGGCGTATCATAGTTTTTACATGTATTTGTGACATCAAGGGTGGAGTTAAATGAGAAAATTATACCTTCAGAACATTGTTTGAGAAATGGATGATAAAGATGCATTAAAATTCTAGGGCAATCATTTGTTGGGGGATGATTCATAAACAATTCTTTCTCACAGCTGTACACTCTACTGTCTAAGAATACTGCCAATTCAGGACAAATTAGCTTATGACTATGTTTACACATATGCAAATCATTTTCATTTTTGGACACAAAATATCTTCGATCCTTGCTTATCAGTAGATAATCATTAAGTGATTTTACATGAATACCTGCCTGTCTCCATTTCACAGGGTAAGTATAAATCTTATACATTTCAAAATTATGCCTTGATCTAGCAATGGGAATAGAAACAATAACAGTTAATTCATTTTCAATCATTAAGGAGTGTGTGGTGGTTAACTTATAGTAAGCATATAAATTGTAAGAGTTAACAGGGTAAATCATAGTATATGTTGCATCTAGCTTTCATTCAATTGATAGTAGAATGTGTAAAAATTGTTCTGGATGTAGTAGTATGTGCCGGCCGCGGTGGTCTAGCGGGTCAGGCGCTCAGTCTGGAACGGCGCGACTGCTACGGTTGCAGGTTCGACTCCTGCCTCAGGCATGGATGTGTGTGATGTCCTTAGGTTAGTTACGTTTAATTAGTTCAAAGTTCTAGGGGACTTATGACCACAGCAGTTGAGTCCCATAGTGCTCAGATCCAATTGAACCGTTTTGTAGTAGTATGCTGCTCAGACAATCATTTGAACTACTTTCTAAGGCAGTTCTTAAGTTAAGGGCATCAATTATAGCATTTGATAAAAAATCAGTAATCCTTAACAAAAGAGAGTTTAAATCTAAGCATGCACTCCCAGCATTTAACCCTTGGAATAGTTCTTGGATATTTGCGTTCATTTCATTACGAAGTACTTGGAAATGTGAGATAAATTGCTTTACAATCTGTTCAATGAAAACTGTGTGGTTAGTAATGTTTCTTTGCATATTCTTTAATACGATAATTTCATTAGAGGGGTTAATTGAATCTGGACTGTTGTTCAAGAGCTAATATTTTGCCTTTAACTTCCAGTAGATCTCGGCTAGTTAAAGTCCCAAACACAGTATAAAGGATACTCCCTCCAAAATCAAACCAGGCTCATATATGCCTGATTAAAGTTTTATGTGGCAGAAGCTTTAAAAAAACAGTAAATCTCTTGTTCGTAATTAGCAAATGTAGACTCTACCTGCATTTTGGCTGTGATCCAGTTATTATACCAAGATGTGCCCATTTCCAAAATTGTATCATTATCCTTAACAGAACGAATTAGGTCAATTTGCTTCTTTACAGAATTGAACTGTTGCTGGATTGTACTTGAGAACATGTTTTGTATTACTTGTTGAAACTACCATGTCTGATCGAGGTTCAAACGAAACACCTGTACTCTGTGGTACTATTACTACAGCATTAGTAGAATACACTACCGTAGCAAGCAGAATAAAAATGAACACTGTTAATTAGTTCTAAATACTAGAGTTAACAATGAACATGAAATAATGAGTTTCTTGGCGTAACCTGTGGAAAAAAGGTTTAGTTTCACTTGTGAACTCGTGCAATAGCTTCAATATCAAATCTTCACAACACATTCACATAAGCACATGGCTGAAATAAACACACGCATTGCACTCTTACACTACACATGTATACGCAGATTGTAGGGGTATCTGGTACAAGATTGCTTGGAACGTGACAATGTCTCGGCCTCGAAGTCCAGACTGCGACCTTGCGATTCTTGCTTCCTGGGTTTGAGAACAGCAGGTCTGCCTCTTGGTCGGTCCTCATTGTCTTGCGATACTACTGGAAATCTACCCATAAATGGCTTTACACGATTGACATGAACGACAATCGAACGAAGGGGCAGTTGGAGCTTAAGAGTGACTGGCGACAATGCCTCCAATATTGGATATGGTCCTTTCCAAAACTTCTTAAAATTTTTGACTTGATTCTTCTTTAACACCACATTGCTCAGATACACAAGATCTCCAACTCGATACTGTGACACTGCTACTTGGCGGTCGTGTTGTCTTGCTTGCTGAAGAAAGGATTGATGATTCAGCTGTTTCACTCCCCTCCATGCTTCCTTTAGCTTGCGTGCTAGATGCCTTACGTGTTCATTGCTGATTCCAGCAGTCGATCGTGCAAAGTCCAAGGGTGAATGCATTCTTCTTCCGTAAACGATCTCATATGGACTTGGGCCAGTTGAGCTATGCATTTTGGCATTGTAACAACTTACCAAGTACGGTAAACAGACATCCCAATTGTCATGTTTGCTCTCACATAATGGCTAACCATTTTAATAATTGTTCTGTGGACTTGCTCGACTCTTCCATTTCCTTCTGGGTGTGCTGGTGTAGTCCTTAACTGAGTTATTTGCATGAGCTTACAAGTCTGTTTAAGTAATTCATTCATAAAATTCATTCCTTGATCTCTAATTATACTTAATGGTGATCCAAACTTCAGAATCCATTCTTTTACAAAAACTTAAGCTATAGTCTCAATGCCCTGATCAGGTATTGGTTTCATGAGAAGATATCTAGAGAAATGATCTAACTTTGTCAATATGTATTTGTTTCCATCTTTAGTCTTAGGCAACGGTCCTACGACTGCTAGTCCTACTCGTGCAAATGGTTCACTTGATTCTGCCAGTTCTTGCAATGGCACTCTACTTTTTCCTACATTGTTCCGTCTGTTGCAGGAATCACATTGTGAAACAAACTCGAAAATGTCAGCTTTGCGACTCGGCCACCAAAACATTTGAGCTATTGTAATGTTTGTTGCTTTTTTACCGCAATGTCCTGGTAATAAAGAATTGTGTTGCTCTTTCATGATTTACTCTTTCGTGCTTCCTAGGATAACTAGGTGGTCTCCTTTACTAGTGATTTTGTACAATGATCCATCTATTTCGACAAAACGTTTATCATTTTTCCATAATTTGCATTGTGGATCTTCTTCATGAGCTGCCTTTCACTCTTCTTCTCGACTTACTATAACACAAAAATTGACTTTTCGACTGATTGCATCAGCATTCACATGTTGTTTACCAGGTGGGTGAATAACCTTAAATTGGTACTCACTCAGTCTTAATGTCCATCTTGTTAATCTGGAACTTGGATCCTTTAAGCTCAATAACCATTTAAGTATGGCACGATCTGTAATAACTATAAATTCTCTTCCTGTTAAGAAACATCTGTTACGTGTTATACAAAAAACCAAAGCACAAAGCTCCTTCTCAGTTGTAGTATAATTACATTCTGCTTTAATTGTCTGGAAGCAAATGAGATTGGATGTTCATGATCATCAACTTCTTGAGACAAGATTGCAGCTATGGCAAAATTGGCTCTTCCATTGCCTTTTTGCATTCTGTTGATCAATTAAATGTGGCTCCTTTCTTCAGTAGCTGTGTCATTGATTGGATGTGCTATATTCGCATAACTGGTTATGAATCTTTTGTAGGAATTTGACAATCCCAAGAATGATTGTAGTTCTTTCAGATTCTGTGGTTCAGGAAAATTCTTTACATATTCTACTAATTTTGTATCAGGTTGAACACCTTCACTGGTTATAACATGACCAAAGTAGTTAACTTTACTTTGTGCAAACTGATATTTGTCTATTGATAAAGACAGGTGTGCACTTCTTATATGCTCAAAAACAGCTTGTAGTCTCTCAGTATGCTGCTTCATATTTTCACCAAAAATTATTACATCATTAAGGTAAACAAGTGCTTTTGTTGGGATGAGCCCTCGTAAAACTGAATCCATCAGACATTGAAATGTAGCTGGAGCATTACGAAGTCCAAACGGCATATGAAGATACTTGTATAGTCCTGTTGCTGTTACAAATGAAGTTTTTGCTTGATCATCTGAATGCACTGTTAACTGGTGATAACCTACTTGTTAAATTACATACTGAAAAAATTCGACATCTGCCCAAGTAATCCAAGGTTTCCACTAAATTTGGTAAGGGGTAAATGTCGGGTGTGGTCACAGCATTCAAAGATCGGTAATCAACACAAAAATGGAACTGTGGTTCTCCTGACAACAGGCAAACACCATAGTGGGTCTGAAGGATCTCTTAGTTTTATGATTCTGGCTTCTAATTGTTCTTTAACTCTCTTTGACTAAATGGTATTCGGTAGGGTTTCTGTGTGATTGGGGCAGCATTCCCTGTATGAATACAATGCTGAACTAAATGAGTGAAAGGTAAGTTTGCACGTTCTTGGAATAAATCTGCATACTCCAGCAAAACAGGCACTAAAACCATCTGTTCATCAACTGTCAAACGTTCTATCTTTTCCCAAATCTTGTACTTCAGTTCATTATTAACTTCATCTCTTTGTTTCAATTTTGTGGTACTGTTACAAAAATCTGTGTTTATAACTGGAGCATTTGCTACCTCATGTGGAATCTGTATTACATCATTTTTACTTATTCTCGACATTTCAGCAACTTTCATTCCTCATGGCAAAACAACATCCTCATTGCTCATATTCGTTATTGTAACCGGGACTTTTGCAACATTCTCTCACACTATTGTAGCGACACCTATACTTCTAGCAACATAACAATGCATTGTGTACAATAACTCACTTTTCTCAGATCACTCAATTAATAACAAAGTTCCTTCCTTGCTTTGGAGTGACTTAAATTCAACGTAGATTGTCTTTCTTGCTCCCGTGGAAATTTGCTGAGGCTGATCAATTTGATCATCAACTCGGACGGTTTGAAGTGATGCATCGTTTGGGCGGTCCATTCGCACGACGTCAGTATTGCTGCTCCTATGAGTACGATCTGAAGAACAATTTCCTAGGTTGTAGTTACTACGGCGTAGTCTGATCTTTCTTTCTGCGACAGATCTCTCTGCCTCGTTAGCAGACAAGAAATCAAATCCAAGTACACTGTCACAATGCGTTTCTTTATTTGAAACTACTTGCACCCTTGATGTGTATTCATCTTAGCCTTCGCCAAGAATAAATTCTACGTCAACTTCTCCATAGTTATGTAGCTTTCCTCCATTTAACCCTCGCACTTTTAATAGCGGCAGTTTCAGTTTGTCCCGTTTATCTATGCAACACCACATTAATGAGGTCTGTGCTCCTGTGTTAATAATTAGCTTGATGTTTCTCCCGCATTATACAGCACCTATCACGAAGTCATTTTTGATCTGATTTTCGCTGGAACTAACAGGAATCACTGTCTCTGGCGAGGGGCGGATGGAGTGGTGGCCCATACGTCCCTGTACTCATTTAAAGATCTGGCAGATTGTCTGTTGTTTGCATTACCTTTCTTCTTGTTGCAACAATCTCTCGAAACATGACCCTGCATCCTGCAATGATAGCAGATGCGAGTCTCTCTACTATCCTTACACTTGTGACCCAACTTATTGCATCTGTAGCATTGTACTGTTGTATTGAAAACTCTACGCTCTTGTTTCTGCATCTCATTTAGTCGTCTTAGTGATTCAACGAAACCAACAGCTGATTCTACTGCTTCCTGAAACATTTTACATCGCGCCAATCTAACAGTTTTTCTTACTTCCTCTCTGTGCAAGCCATGAATGAATGTTTCCAAGGCTCTCTGGTTGGCTTCGAACAACTGAATTCGATTTTCATTTTCATCTTCTACTAACTCATACTTTTGAGCGTTAATGTTTTGAATTCTGTCGGCAAACTGCTCGATATATTTGTCTCATCGCATTCGCAAACTGTGAAGTTGCTCTCTGTCAAATCTGATCGTGTTTTTATGTTTAAATCTCTGAATAACAATCATTCTAAACTCATTGCAAATCTTCTGTTTTCACGCAAGTAGCCTCCGCACTAATGAAATCTTGTGCTGCTCCCTGAATTCTTAATTTGGCAACCACTAAGTTATCGGACTCTGTCCATGATCCTAAGAGGGTGGCACCTTCAAGTTTACAAAAAAACGCTTTCACATCATCTTCGGGTTTCCCGCTAAACACTGGTACTGATGGCAATAATGAAAAATTCTTTATTGTAGTTGTAGTTGTACTTGTACTGCATGAACTATCATTTGACAAGTCTCTCGGAATGTTACGCTCGCTTCTTTCTGCTTTTAACTGCCGAATCGCTTCTTGTTGTTCATTAATAACAGTTTGTAGATCGACAACATTACTGTGACTGGATTGCGACATTTTGTTTAATTTAACGCCAAGTCACTCAAATGTAAAATAAAAATCCATCACTGCCTTTCATATTCTAGCCAAACTGGAGCAGACCAACCTGGATTAAAAAGGAGACAGTAGCAGTGGGAAAGAGGCAGATAAGTAATATATGCTGGTAGAGAGTAGGCAGGGGTTATGATTTAGAAAGCGTGAAGGAGACAATGGTATTGTGAGAGAAAGAGAGGTACACAATGGCGGTGGAACATAGTAGACAGTGTAACATTGCTAGGAAAAGAATGAAGGAGACAGCACCAGTGGGAGGCAGAATAAAGAAAGGGAGAAAATGGAAGTGGGTGAGAGCCAGTGATAATGAGAAGCAGTCTCTATGGCAATGACAACAAGGGAGAGAGAGAGAAGCAGTGGGAATGAATGAATGGGATAGTAACAGTAAAAAAGGACAGGAGGGAGACAGTGACAGCGAGAGGAGACTGTACTAGTAGGACAGAACAAAGGTGACTGTGGCTGCAACAGGAGACAGTGACAGTTTGAAAGCCACAGAGACAATGACAATGAGTTGGTCCGAATGATTGAAAATGGGCAATTAAGAGTGGATGGGCATGAAAGTCTTACGGTGATGGGCTAGTGGCTGTACTGATGTACATACAATTAGGGCAGCTTGCAGAAGTGAGAGGTGTGTTGTATGTTAAAAAGAGCATGAATATGTTGACATGCTAAAATTTTCAGGAAATTTTTTAAAGATGCTGAGAAAGATATAACGAGATAGCTGGTACCTCACTTTACAGTTAGTCTTTTAATCAGGGACATATTTGCCTTTTTTGTGCTCCAATATGAGGTTTTTGTACTGGTCTCCAATGGGAGAATAGATTTGACAAGTACTTTGGCTTATCTTGCCACAGACCATCCATCCATCATGCCCTCTAGTTCCCATTGGTTTCATAGAACTGTACAGATGGCCATGTTACATGGATGTGGAATAAGTTTACAAACAGTGTGCATTCTGCAGTACTCCTTTTTCCCACCTTAGATTAAAATTCGTGTTGTCACAGACAAGCAACAGAAATTTTTAATTCTGTGTGTAATACAAAAGCTTAATGTAAAGTGTTTTATTTACTACTGTTAAAGAATTCTTCCATGATGTGAAATGGGGTGTCAGGCAAGTACTTCATTAAATTAATTTTAAATAAAGGTCTATTATTTCTTGTCCATTTGATATAATTTGGGAGTGAATTGAAAACCTCAACACCAGCATGCTTCACCTCGTTTTGTGTAGGTCCTTGTATTGGTTATTTGTTTCGAACTGAGGAGGGCTATATAAGACAGAACACATCAAGAAGTTTGTGTACTACACTGATTAATGATATATTTCATATGTTTATGCAAGCTAAATGTAATAAAGTAATGTAGAAACAAAGTTGCTGCTTCCTTAGTTATATTAAATAGCTGCGTTTATCTCCTGTTGGTAATTTAGCAATGATTTGGTTGTATTTTTATTTTCAAATAAAATACTTAACTGTTTCTGTGAAAACTGAGTACTGTTTGCAAATACATTATTATTTGTCATGCAGCTCTACAATTAATACTGCCATACATTCCTTAATTATAATAATAAAATGACACAGATAGTTGTTTACACAACATTTGGCATAACAACTACTTATCAGAGGATGAGCTTAGTCACACCTTCTGTTTATTTTTGTCATATCACCTTGCTGCCTCAGGTACCAGATGCCACAGCCAGTTGCAGACGACACTTGTGTTCAGTGATGTAACAGTCCTAAATAATATATCTCTTTTTTTCCAACAAACAGCTCAGTTCATACATACAATACCAGGAACAAAAATGATCTGCACAAGGACTTAAAAGCACTTACTTTAGTTCAAAAAGGGGTCCACTACTCAGGAACACTCATCTTCAATAATTTGCCAGCAAACATAAAAAAATTAGTTACAAATAAAGATCAGTTTAAAAGGAGCCTGAAAGACTTAGTAGTGGCCAACTCCTTCTACTCCATTGACGAATTTTTAAATAGAAACAAATGATGTATTGTATATATTCATACTATTAGTATTGTTATTTCAGCTTTAAAAAAGAAAAAAATGACATGTTCCACATCCACGAGGATCTCCTCAACATGGATCTATGGAACGAAAAGCTAATCTAATCTAATCTGATTTGTTTTTGTTATTTATTTGTGAGGTCTTTTTATTTTACATGACACATTGTCTTAAGAGTTGTGAAAATGTACAGAAAAGTGATCAAGACTGTTACCAGCTTGCGCAGTCTATTAATGTGTGGAATTTGAATGTATCCAGAATGGAAATTCCCAGTTGTTCTTACTGCTGCTGCTGTATTGTGTGCTTAGACAATCGTGAACTGACATTGCTAACTCCCACACTCAAATGTCAAATGCTTTGTTATTTTGACCTCTGCTTCAGCTATCATCAGCTGTTTTGCTGCTCAGATATTAAAACTCTCTACTACTATTTGTGTCTCATTTCCTAATCTGAGTCTCTCATTATTAGCTGACTCCACTGAACTGTATTCCATTACCTTCAATTTACTATTGTTGATATTCATCTTACAACCTCTTTTCAAGTCACTACTCATTCTGATCTTCTAAGTTCTTTACTGTTTCTGTCATAATTACAATGTAATTTTGCAGACCTCAAAGTTTTTATTTCTTCTCCCAGAACTTTAATTCCCATTCAAATTTCTGCTTAGTTTTCTTCACACCTTGCAACTGTGCAGATTGAATAACATCAAGGCTTCCACTGTCGATTAGTGCTTCCCTTTTATGTCTTTTGACTCGTACAATTACATTTTAGTTTATACAAAAGTTGTAGATGACATTTTGCTTCTCACACAAGGCTATTATGAATGATTAATTCATTTTAAAATTTCTACATTTTCCAAAGTATTATAAATTGCTGCATGAATAGAATGGTAAAATCACCAAGTTTGCATTGTGTCCACCAACTGGTGTTGAGTGTAGTGCACTGACAAAATGGTGACAAAGCAATAAAAGAGTTTGTGTGTTTTGGAATATGCAACATTATTATCTGTTATGACAGTGCAGTATGCATTCAGAAAGAATTAAGGAAAAGAACTGCCATTTTGTATTGGCAGTGACAATTTAGGAACATTGGTTGTCTCTGTTAACAGAAAAGCACCAGTCAACCAAGTGTGCAGATGCAACAGAGGATTAGGGAAAGTTTTAAATAATTTAAATGATTTTGCCCACAAGTAGACATTGAATGATGAAGCCGCCTTTAATTTCTCTGGAAAGATTAATCACCACAATTAGAATATGGGTCACTGAAAATCCTCATTAAATTGGGACGGACAAATGATATTTGCTGAAGGTTAATGGTTTCTGTGCGCTGTCACAGACAAAGTTGTATGGGCCATTTTTCTTTTATGAGAAGATCATGATGGGTACCTCGTACCTTGATAAGTTGCAGTTGTGACTGTCTCCACAACTGATTACTGATTCTGAGAATTTCATCTTCCAATGAGATGAGGCGCTCCCTCAATGGAGCAATGATAGTTGCTACCTAAACGACTAACTTCTGCTTCACTGGACTGGACATAGAGGTGGGAACGTTGTTTCTCTGTTCCCTTGGTATCCCAGGTCACCAATTTTTTCCTTGAGGGTACATTAAGGACCATGTTTGCGTACCCCACTGCCAAGAACACTGGAACAGCTCAGAGAACGCATCAGTGCTGCTGTGATGACCCATTAACAGGTTGTTTCTACATAAGGTATGGAACGAATTATATGTTGTGTGAACAGAGGCGTACTCACACAACATTTGTGGAGTGCAGAATCCAAATTTTATGAGTTTATGGTTCTATTCGTACATCAAATGTATTGTACATGTAATACTTTGGAACATATCGATCTTTGAAAGTGAATGAACCATTTGTAATAGACGTGTATTTTATCCCTGCTGTATTCAGATTTTCAGAGAGTGTATTCCAGTCAACATTCTCAAAAACTTCCACAAAAACTGCAAACTGTGTAAACATAGGTTCATCTGTTGTCAATGTATCTTCTAAGATAAGTTGTAGGTTATCAGTTTTTCCAGTGTTCTATAAATAATTCTTGTCAGTATTTTGCAACCATGACTTAGTAAGCTGATAGTTCAGTAATATTCGTGCTTTTTTTAGCACCTGTCTTCTTTGGGTCAGGACTTATTACATTTCCTGTGTGTCTGAGGATATTTAACTTGTCTCATATATCTTGTTTACTAGGTAGAAGAGGTCTGTTGATGTATGTTGTCCCAAGGTCTCAATAATTCTAAGAGAATGTCAGCTACTCGTGGGGCCTTGTTACGACTTACATCCTTCAGTGGCCTGTCAAATTCTTCTTACAGTATCATAGCTCAATTCCTCTCCCATTTCCACAATATTGTAAGGGTCAGTAGGCTGTGACCCTTATGGATGCAGGGTGATGTAGCATGGAGCACAGTGGTGAGAGTGTGTCAGGTGACCTGGCCACTAATGAGACATCATTAGCCATGTAGACATTTATTAGTTTTGGTTTTACAATTGAATTGCAGCACATAGAACTGAAATGTGCTGAAGCATCTACCTTGGCAGTCCCTTGAGGCCGTTGGTAAGGTAACAGTAGCTAACACAACCAGAGAAGCATCATGCAGGGTAGCTAGGCCAACTGGCAGCATGTATTACTCATCTGGCAGTGTTGCCCAACAGCTTGTTGACTTCTTTAGGGCACACTCATTGATATACTCCACTGAACCTCCAACTGTTCTGCACAGGACAATGTTGATGGTCCAGGGTCACATCATGACCGCTCCACCAAAGGAAGGCCGTGGACACCAGTATCCACTCACCCATAGAAGGGGAAGGGGGGGGGGGGGGTAGCAGCAGATAGCTTGTATCCCTGGTACAGTGACAGGCTAACAGTGCAGTCTCAAAGGTAGTAAGCATCTGCCGAATGCTAGTCAGCACACCACAGGTACTACATCGAATCTGGCTCACTGCAGTTGGAACAGAGGAGGTTTTGTGAGCCCGAGTATTTGTAGCTGTTTGTCAGAGGCAATTCTTCACTGCACCTCAGTGTCTCAATGCAGCTTTCAGGTCTTCAGCTTGGCATTTTCTGCAGGGTCAGTGGGCTGAAAGGCATTCTTGTGCAAGATGTGCATGTTATGGCTCCATGCAGTGCTGTCAGAATGATGATATCTTCCCTTCAAAGTGAGATCATATTGCTGAATTGGTGATTAAGTCATCTAGCTCAAGTGATGTTTGGCAACGACCTTGTCTATTGTGTGCCACGACATTTGCAGTATCGACTTTCCTGCTTGTTTGCCATTTTGGTTGCGGCTCGCCACTAGAGTCTGTCTTGTCTTGTCTTGTCTTGTCTTGTCTTGTGAAAACTTTAAAATGTTTACATTCGTCCAGTACATTATTATTTCTGTTGTGCAACATAGTGTGGTTTGCTTGTATAGGCTTTCTATATGTTCCTTCGACCTTTCAGCATTCCCACATTTGCTAACACTGGCTTGCCATCTGACTTCTTAATATTCACATAGTGTCTTCATGCCAATCTCATTTTCAGATATTTGTCTGTGTAATTTCTTCTCTTCATTTTTATCCTTTCATCAGTTAAGTTCAAATTCTTTCATGCTGTCCAAGGACCTCTAATGGGCCTTGTCTCTTCTGTTGTATTCCTGGACATAATTTCAGAGAGTTGTTGTCTGGTGCTCAATTTGAAACTCTTTATAAACTCTGGTTCTTGTAACTTATCCAAACCCAATCTTCTTACATTTCTGGAATATCTTTAGTTTTAATCAGCAAATTATCACACATACATAATGGTCAATGGCCCCATCTGCCCCTATTTGCATATAATCCATCTGAAACATTTTGGTTTCTCCAGGTCTCTTCCATTAATATGCACTTATTTCATAATTGCTATAGCAAGTGTGTTTATAACCCTGTATTCACCTGACCAAAAGTCTTGTTCATCCTGCCATGGAACTTCACTAATTCCCACTATATCTAACTTCAACCTATCCATTACCCTTTTTAAATTTTCTAACCTACCTCCCCAATTAAGGAATCTGACATTCCACCCTCCGATATGTAGAACGCCAGTCGCCAGTTTTCTTTCTCCTGATAACGGCGTCCTCTTGAGTAGTCCCTGCCCGGAGATCCGAATGGGGGCTATTTTACCTCCAGGTGCAGATGTGGACTCTGACCACAATATTTTGGTTATGAACTATAGATTAAAACTGAAGAAACAGCAAAAAGGTGGGAATTTAAGGAGATGGGACATGTATAAACTGACTAAACTAGAGGTTGTACAGAGTTTCAGGGAGAGCATAAGGGAACAATTGATCAGAATGGGGGAAAGAAATACAGTAGAAGAAGAATGGGTAGCTCTGAGGGATGAAGTAGTGAAGGCAGCAGAGGATCAAGTAGGTAAAAGGTCGAGGGCTAGTAGAAATCCTTGGGCAACAGAAGAAATATTGAATTTAATTGATGAAAGGAGAAAATATAAAAACGCAGTAAATGAAGCAGGCAAAAAGGAATACAAACGTCTCAAAAATGAGATCAACAGGAAGTACAAAATGGCTAAGCAGGGATGGCTAGAGGACAAATGTAAGGATATAGAGGCTTATCTCACTAGGGGTAAGATAGATACTGTCTGCAGGAAAATTAAAGAGACCTTTGGAGAAAAGAGAACCTCTTGTATGAATATCAAGAGCTCAGATGGAAACCCAGTTCTAAGCAAAGAAGGGAAAGCAGAAAGGTGGAAGGAGTATATAGAGGGTCTATACAAGGGCGATGTACTTGAGGACAATATAATGGAAATGGAAGAGGATGTAAATGAAGATGAAATGGGAGATACGATACTGCGTGAATAGTTTGACAGAGCACTGAAAGACCTGAGTCGAAACAAGGCCCCAGGAGTAGACAACATTCCATTAGAACTACTGATGGCCTCGGGAGAGCCAGTCCTAACAAAACTCTACCATCTGGTGAGCAAAATGTATGAGACAGGCATAATACCCTCAGACTTCAAGAAGAATATAATAATTCCAATCCCAAAGAAAGCAGGTGTTGACAGATGTGAAAATTACCGAACTATCAGTTTAATAAGTCACAGCTGCAAAATACTAACGTGAATTCTTTACAGGCGAATGGAAAAACTGGTAGAAGCCGACCTTGGGGAAGATCAGTTTGGAGTCCACAGAAATGTTGAGGCAATACTGACCATACGACTTATCTTAGAAAATAGAGTAAGGAAAGGCAAACCTACATTTCTAGCATTTGTAGACTTAGAGAAAGTTTTTGACAATGTTGACTGGAATACTCTCAAATTCTAAAGGTGGAAGGGGTTAAATGCAGGGAGCGAAAGGCTATTTACAATTTGTCCGGAAACCAGATGGCAGTTATAAGAGTCGAGCGACATGAAAGAGAAGCAGCAGTTGGGAAGGGAGTGAGACAGGGTTGTATCCTGTCCCTGATGTTATTCAATCTGTATGTTGAGCAAGCAGTAAAGGAAACAAAAGAAAAATTCGGATTAGGTATTAAAGTCCATGGAGAAGAAATAAAAATGTTGAGGATCGCCAATGACATTGTAATTCTGTCAGAGACAGCAAATGACTTGGAAGAGCAGTTGAACGGAATGGACAGCGTCTTGAAAGTAGGATATAAGATGAACATCAACAAAAGCAAAACGAAGATAATGGAATGTAGTCGAATTAAGTCGGGTGATGCTGAGGGAATTAGATAAGGAAATGAGGCACTTAAAGTAGTAAAGGAGCATTTTCTTCTTGCCGAATCGATCTGGTTTTGCAGTCGATGTTGATGGTTGTCCCGGATTAGCCGATGATTTATCCCATTTAGGATTCTTAAAATATATCCATTTTTCATCGCCAGTAACAGTTTGATGCAAAATTGATTTTCTTTCATGCCTTTGAAGCAAAATTTGACAAATGGTTTTTCGGTTTTCCATCTGTCTTTCATTCAATTCATGTGACACCCATTTTCCACACTTTTGGATCTTTCCCATAGCTTTCAAACGGTCAGAAATTGTTTGTTGTGCAACTTTTGCTGCCATTTGCTTCTGACTCAAAGTAACGTCTTCATCCAGTATTGCTCGCAATGTGCCGTCCTCGAACTTTTATGGTGGTCTTCCACGTTAATCATTTCTTACATCAAAATCATTATTTCTGAACCGTTGAAACCATCTTTTGCATGTTGCTCCTGATAGAGCATGATCACCATATGCCTCGACAAGCATTCGATGCGACTCTACAGCCCTTTTTTTTTTCAAATGAAAACAAAAAATTAATGCTTTCCACAAATCATCACTTTCTGGTACAAAATTCGACATTGTTAACACGATGGAAACATAGGATGTTGTTTGTTCCATGACTTGATGTATACTAAATATCTTTGACAGATGTCATACCAACCAAACAAAAAAAATTAAGGCTCGTTCACAACAAATGTTCCCTATCGACACTTTGTATCTTAATGCTCATTTCATACTGGTACACCTGCTAATTAATTTCTCCATATTCTGCTACTACACTGAGGTGACAAAACTCATGGGATAGTGATATATACATTTAAAGATGATGGTGGTATTGTGTATACAAGGTATAAAAGGGCAGTGCATCGACAGAACTGTCATTTGTACTGAGGTGAATCATGTGAAAGGTTTTCGAAGTGGTTATGGCCTGATGACGGGAGTTAACAGACTTTGAATGTGTAAATGGTAGTTGGAACTTGGGGCATGGGACATTCAATTATGGAAATCATTAGGGATTTCAATATTCAAAGATCCACGGTGTCAAGACTGTCCCAAGAATACCAAATTTCAGGCATTAACTTCCACCACTGGTGGCACAGTGGCCAACTGCCTTCACTTAACGAAATCAGTGGTGTTTGTGTAGAGTTGTCAGTGCTAACAGAGAAGCAATACTACATTAAATAACTGCAGTAATTAGTGTAGGTTATATGACAACCATATCCATTAGGACAGTGTAGTGCAATGTGGCGTTAATGGGTTATGGTAGAAGACAGCTGATGCGAGTGTCTTTGCTAACAGCACATCATCACCTGCAGGGCCTCCCCTGGACTCATGAGCATATCAGTTGGACCCTAAATGACTGTAAAACCATGACCAGGTCAGAGTCATGATTTCAGTTGGTAAGAGCTGTGGTAGGGTTTGAGTGTGGTGCAGCCCCACAAAGCCATGTCAATAAGACACCGTGACACAGTGCAAGCTGGTGGCAGCTTCATAATGATGTGGACTGTCCTCGCATGGAATGGATTGGATCCTCTAGTCCAACTGAACTGGTCATTGACTGTAAATGGTTATCTTCGTCTACTTGGAGACAACTTGCAACCATTCATGGACTTTTCATGTTCCCAGACAATGATGGCATTTTTACGGATGACAGAGTGCCATGCCATTAGGCCACAATTGTTTGCAGCTGGTTTGAAGAACATTCTGAACAATTCAGGTGAATGATTTGGCCTCCCAAATTGCCTGACATGAATCCCATCAAACATTTATGGAACATAATCGAGAGATCAGTTCATGCACAAAATCCTCCACTCACAACAATTTCATAAATATGGATGGCTGTAGAAGCAGCACGGCTTGGTATTTCTGCAGGGGACTTCCAGCCATTGTTAGAGTTCATGGCACATCAATTTACCGCACTGTGCCAGGCAAAAAGAAGTCCAACACGATATAGGAGGTATCCCATGACTTTTGTCATGTCTGTGGTTTTTTTTCTGTCTGTTGCTTTTCCTATTGTCAAATACTAGTCCCCTATCACAATTAAGTTTTCACCTCCCTTAACTGTCTGAATCAGTTTTTTTTTTTTTTTTTTTTGCCATACTTTTTCAATCCCTTCTTCATCTGTTGAACAATTTGGAATATAAACTTTTACTACTGTAATGGGCATTGGCTGTGTGTGTGTCTTTTCCACTATAATGTGTTCACTATGCTTTTCCAGGAGCTCACCCATATTCTAGTTTTCTATTCAGTGTCTCGCTTTTCTCATATGACATTTCTTCAAGATATTGAAGTAGATGCAGATTTCTTAATTTCCAAAAACCTCGACACAGGACCACACCTATGCTTGTTATCAAAAGTACAGTTGTGTGGGATATCAAGAGAAATTTGTGGCTGGGTTGAGGGTTTCTCATTGCCAAGGACACAATGTTGTTACCTTGGATGGACAGTCATCAACATAGATAGCAGTAACTTCAGGTGAAGTTTGTCACGACCCTTGCTGTACATGTTGAATATTAATGACACAGCAGTGATTATTAATTGTAACAGCAAATTTTTTGCAGATGATGCAGTTGTCTTGATGAATTACTGTTTGAAAAACCTTGGTATTATTTCAAAATGATGCAGATATTGACAGAGTGTTTTAAATTTTCAGAAGTATAAAATTGTGCACTTCACAAAATGAAAAAATATAGTACCCTTTGAATACAATATCATTGAGTCCCAACTGGAATCTGTCAACTCACACAAATAATTGAGTATAAAAATTTGAAGGATTTTGGACTGGAATGATCTCATAGGCTCAGCTGTAAGCAAAGTAGTTGGCAGGCTTTAGTTCATTAGTACAATACTTGGAAAATGCAATCAGTCCATGAAAGAGATAGCTTTGAAAACACTCATGTGACCAATCCAAGAATATTCTCAGCTGTGTGTGACCTGTAACAAATAGGAATAATGGGGCTATCAAAGATATACAAAGAATAGCAGTTTGAATGCTGAGAGATTTGTCTGACCCATGGAGAGCATCTAGATGATGATGAAAGAACTAAGCTATCAGACACATCTAGGTAGATGGAGATTATCTCATGAAAGGACTAGCTTTAAGTGAGCCCTTCCTAGCTGCCCTCTACACTACCTGACACCATCCTATAGTCGAATGGAATAAATCAGCTGTCAAAATGCCACAAAATTGCAAAGAGTCTTCCAGAGCATAAATGTAGATGTAGGAGCATATTTTTGCATCTTCTTGTATTTGTTCGACCTTGGAACTGTTGTAAATCAGAATTGTCATTTTCAGCTGACAGCCTGTTCCATTTTGTATAATGTTTCACTCTGCTTTTTATTTATTTATTTTGCTACTTAATCATTATTACCTATTCACTGGACAGGTGTTTTAAGTTCCTTGTAGATTTTGACTTATTTTTATGTACTTATCCTGGGAGAGGGAAGGGGAAATATATTTCATGTACCTTATCACAAATATTTTCCTTCTGTAGGGAATTTTAATGCTTGTTTTAATCCAGAGCTTTGATTTAAATGTTATTGATTTAATGTTTGTTAATTTGAAAGGAAAAGCAGTATGGAAGGATTAGAGGAATCAGCATCAACCCGCCCCCATCTTTGTAAAAACAGCTCTTCTTTATTTATTGAGTACTAACTTATTTCCATGTGTTACATGGCTATTTATTTATTTATTTATTGTTCAACATCAAAGTAATAAATATTTCAGAGTAACAGTATTATGAAAAGGAAAGTTGTTACTCAGAGATGCTGAGTCACAGATAAGCACACAAAAAAAAGACTGTCACAAATAAGCTTTTGGCCAGCAAGGTGCTCAGGTGAGCCTCACCTGGTTCAGGTTCATTGATGACATCTTTGCGATCTGGATTGAGGGTGAGGACATCCTATCCATGTTCCTCCAGAACCGCAACAGTTTCTCACCCATTTGCTTCACCTGGTTCTGCTTAATCCAACAAGCCACCTTCCTAGATGTTGACCTCCACCTCAAAGATGGCTATATTAATACATCCATCCATATCAAACCCACAAACCATCAGCAATACCTCCACTTCGTTAGTTACCAACCATTCCATTCCAAGAAGTGCCTTCCATACAGCGTAGCCACCTGTGGTCACCACATCTGCAGTGACGAGCAGTCCCTCTCGAACTACATCGAGGATTCCACTGAAGCCGTCACAGACCATAATTATCCTTGCAACCATATACTAAAACAAATCTCATGAACCTTATCTATCCCTCTCCCACAACCTCCCAAAGTCTCCTGTCCAGTTTCTGAGAAACATTCTCTTCATAACTTAGTACCTCCCTGGACTGGGACAACTGAATTACATTCTCCGCCAGGGCTTCGACTACCTCTCGTCGTGCCCCGAAATGAGAAATGCCCTGCCCACTTTCCTTCCCACCTCTCCCACAGCGACATTCCGCCATCCACCAAACCTACACAATATACTCATCCACCCTTACACAACCCCTGCTCCCAACCCCTTATCTCATGGCTCATATCCCTGTAATAGACCTAGATGCAAGACATCTTAGCTCCCATAGATGTTCGAGCTCGCATCTTTTCCTCTTCATCAGAATGTCTTGGCTCACACTCTTCTAGGGGTTGAACCACACATGTTGCCATAAATTAGACACTTGTGATCCTTTGGTTAAATTGTCTGGCTGATGGCAAGTTTGTGAAATACACAGTTAATATAACATATAATAACTGTAATAATAATATTGGGAACTAAATTAACAACCCATAAATGATGTAGACCACACAGTTCCAATTTGGTTAGAATAATGTTTATTCAGAAAGAAAACTAATAGCGAAAGTGGTCGTATTTAGAATTACTATTACACTCGAGTGCATATCCATTTGACACAATTTTATCATTCACATTCTCATCACAGAACAAGTCCAATGCTCCACCTTGATATTTACATGAAAAGTTAGAATTCACACCAGGCATGCGGGTGCTCACTGCTCAGAGACTAAGTCCTGCGATACCACACAATGTGAAATTTTTGAAGTCTTTCCACTTCCTAGTTGCCTAAAGACTGGCTGTACGCTTTCACGTCTCAATCCGAAATGTACCCTTTGGTGTCTCCAGCCGAACTGACCGTTTTTGTGTCTCTATCCAAACTGTCCCCTTTGGTGTCTTGATCAGTACTGCCCTCTGCCTGTCTCCCACCATGTTTCCTGCACACCAAACATCTTAGCTCAACTGACTAGTGCAGTTCCCTTTCCTGAAGTCGTCCATCTGATTGGCTACAGCTTGTCCTACATTACTTTACATTTTAACGTGTTTAAATAATAGAAGCTTTACCACTTTCACATTCTAAATAAAGTAACAATAATATCTATTACATAATAAATGTTAAATTCTTTTACATAAAACCAATACAGTTTCCTTCTTAACTTTGAATGTCACAGCCAGTAGCCTTGCACCAATGTGCTTTCTGATAAATAAATAAATAAAGAACAAAAGTAACTATTATGCACTAAACTTTACAACAAATATTCTATTACCCAATGATTCAACAAGGTGTTATGCTGTCATCGTTCATTGTGTTTTGTGTGGAGGAAATTATGATCTGATGCTTAACTGAAAATACTGATAGTTTAAATTTTCTATATCTTTTAAACAAATAAAGTTACAGAATTGATATTTACAACAATGAGGTGCTTCTATATTAAATGTCGATCATTAAGATCGACCAAAATGTTCAGAATTCAGCATTCAGGTCTTTGTTACACAACTTGCTAATTTCACTTGAACAGTAAATCCTAAACTATTATAGATATGATTAATATTCAAGTTTTATTGGGATCACCATAAAATTTTATGGTGGATGGCAGATTAAAATTACTGTGGTTTGATTCCCTGCACTACTACAGAATTAAATATTTTTTATAAATGTTTCACTTTATGGCCGATCTTAGGTCCACCATATTTAACACTGCTACGTCTCCTTGGCCACAAAAGCCTTCTACTAGGTTTCCCTATGACGGAGGTTCTTGTCTGTCTCACTCGCACACTACAGCACTTGGGCGTCGATAGACAACAGACGCCTGTGAGTTTCCCCTCTCTTGGTGACTCTGCGCTCTTTGTGGCATCCGCCCCTGGACGACAGGGTTCGTTTCACAATTCCTGAAGGCCGACTCTTTCGGCCATATACTTAAATGAGAGTGAAATGCTTGTGAACTCGCAACTTGTCCCATACATCTTCCCAACATCACTGACTCCAGTCCGGTCACAAACATCACCTATCCCATCAAACGTAGGGCTCACTGTGCTGCACTCTATGTGGGAATGACAGCCATCAAAGTGTCTGTCCGCATGAATGGCCACCAACAAACTGTCGCCAAGAAACAAGTAGACCACCCTGTTGCTGAGCATGCTGACCAACATGACATCCTTCATTTCAATGATTGCTTCACAGCTTGTGCCATATGAATCCTTCCCAGCAACACCAGCTTTCCTGAATTGCACAGGTGGGAACTTTCCCTGCAATATAGCCTATGTTCCCATAACCCTCCGGGCCTCAACCTTCACTAGTCATTGTCTTCGCCCATCCAGCCCCTTTGCTGTTCCAAATGCAGCACTACACAGCCATCATTCCAACATTGCACCTATCCGTCTAACCTCCCTACTGCACGTACCTGCCCTACCTTGCACCCTCTTTGTCCCTGCGCGCTCCCCAACAGCACTTCAATGTCCCCCACCCCTACTCTATTATCCTTCCCACTCTCCGCCCCATCCTCCTCCTTACCGCCACCCTGTTATCACTCCCATCATGCACTGATGCTGCTGCTCAAACTGTGGCTTCAGTTGCCAGAGACTGCGGTCATGCATGAGAGTTGCGTTTGCACGCGTGCGCCTGTGTGTGTGTGTGTGTGTGTGTGTGTGTGTGTGTGTGTGTGTGTGTGTGTGTGTGTGTGTGTGTGTGTGTCTATTTCCGACGAAGGCCTTGCTTGCCGAAAGCTTATTGTGACAGTCTTTTTGTAGTGCCTATCTGTGACTTAGCATCTCCACCATATGGTGAGTAGAAAATTCCCTTTTCATAATATTGTTACAGTTCGTCCTGGGTTTTCCATTGTTTGATATTTCAGCAGTAGACATACAGTATATAAATTAAGAAGGAAAAACACTTTCATATTCACTATAAAAATAATTTGACACATATGTCGTCAAGGCTATCATTAGTTAGACCATTGACCCCAAAAAGTGTGGATTTGACACTAATTTGTGTTCATTTTTTTCCATTTTCTTGCCCACCCACTATTGCAGCTAGATGTAAGACATCATTGGGACTTTCACGCTTCAGTCTGTGTTTGTGAGTGCTAGGTATGACCTACCAGTTATCCTCCGAAATCAATGGTCAGTGCTAAACTGTTGCCAAGAGAAGAGTTGACTAACCAATGGTGGAACCTGTTGCTCTGTCTTCTGGATTCCCCATCCCCCACCCCCTCTCCTCTCATATACTACCTTCTGTGATTATGACGATGCACATCATCATTTTGTCATTACAACACAGCCTTCGATTCTGACATCCTCCCGGTTTTAATATTCGCCAACCCCTGTCCCACACCCACCCTTACTGCAGTCTCCACATCACTCCATTAATCAATAATGACCCTTTTTACCTCTGTGTAGTCGACTTCATTCTCTGTTGTTTTACTTTTACCCCTCCCTTTCCAGTTATCTCCTTCGCTTCATTGTGGACTACACTCGATTTCCTTTACCTGCACCAGCATGGACTTACTGGAGCCTCGTTCCTATCCCATTCACTTGGTGTCTCTCCCTTCCAGCTGTCAGCCTCCCTTTCCTCAGCCTCTTCTTGCTCTCCGCCACTGCCTTCCCACGATCACTCTATCTCATTGCCTCTCTCAGCTACTGTACCCGACACAACCGCTCACCACACTCATGTGTAAATGCTGGGACATGGTGGTTGGCCATGACAATGTAGTTGTGTGTGTGTGTGTGTGTGTGTGTGTGTGTGTGTGTGTGTGTGTGTGTGTGTGTGTGTGTCTTTACAGAATAACAACAAATATGCTAATGTATCTGTCACAGATTACAAATGAAATTGCCCTTGTGGATGTGAAGTCGGTCAAAAAACCCAAAATCTTAAGCATATTTCCATTTAAAAGGTTATAAAACTTGTTGCCAAACATTAAATTTTTGATGCGCTTAGATGCATATGATAATTCTTTGGCTATTGTAGCCACGCTTCATTAATTTAAAAAATAAAGTAAAACAAAATAAAGAACATTTTACAGCACTTATTTACAGTGGTCACATTACTATACAAAATTTGTACATCAGTCAGAGTGTATGTAATACTCATATTATGTGATATTATTAATACCATACACACATCAACTGGTTCTGCTAAGAAGTTCATTAATGGAATAGGAGGAGTTGACCACCAATAAATCCTTTAAACTCTTCTCAAACTGGATGTTATTATCAGCTAGACTCTTTATGGCTTCTGGCATGTTATTGAAAATGTGTGTTGCTGAATAGTGGACACCTCTCTGAACTACAGTAAGTGACTTTAAATCTTAGTGAAAGTTATTCTTATTTCTAGTAATAATGCGCAAACTGACCTGTTGGTTTGGAGGGGGGGGGGGGGGGGGGGGGAGGTGGTAGGAAAGTTGCAAGTTTCCTTAATCCTTTCCAGCCCAACTTTTATTTACTTGTGGGGAAAAAATATTTTTTCGCGTATTTCAATACATAATGATTGGAATAATATATATTTATAGGAAATTTTGTTATTTTTTGTTTTTGGAGGGAAATTTGGGATGACTCCATATGGCATCATTGGGCAGTATTTGTTTCCTTCAGTCAGGTGGTTGGGATATCACAGTGCTTGGTAATGCAGCTTGAATGAATATTTTATTACACAATTCGATGCAGTTTATTAAAGAAAAATTAGTACATACAATAATGAAACTTGCATTTCAGGACAATTTTATGTTTAACCAACGGGGCTCGTTTCTTCACAACTGGAGGCGATGGACTGTCATCTGATGGCCGTCCTCCTCTTCTTACCAAAATGTCTCCTCCTTTTAGTAGTCCATGAGCTACATCAGACCTACAAATGAACAGAGACATGTGTTTGGTTATTCCTCTTTGTCTGCAATGTCGGCGGTATAGGAGCCACGCATTCACAACACACATGTCAAGGAGGTGGAATACGACCCTTAGATAAAATCTTCTCACACCAATATTACTCCTATACAAAGCAACCAGCATGTAGTGCAGGTCAACTCCTCCCATCGAACGGTTATATTCTCTAACAATGTCTGGCCTTGGAACATCAATATATTTTCGTTCTCCCGCTGACCAACGTTTCACTGGCTGCACTGGACTTACTCCTTTGTATGATGATGCAAGAACGACAGACTTGTTATCATACCACTTCAGCGCTATGATGTTCCTTTCTGTATGATCCTCGTCCCTACTTTTTCAGCTCAGTGTCTGCTTTTAGATTGCAGCCTTGAAGTCTTGTGGGTCTAACAGTTCCAACTGCCAAAATGCCATAGTTATTCAGGGCAGAAATAAGATTGTAAGAGTTGAACCAATTGTCTGTAAACACTTTAAATTTTTTATATTTTGGCAGTCCTTCCACAAGCCTTACTACAATATCACCACTTACACCAAGACCAGTATCATTATGTACAGTTCCTTTCCCTCGGTATATTTCAAAATCGTACACAATTCCACTAGAACCAGCACAGGGAAAATCTTTTATACTCCACTTCTTTGGTTTGCTTTTTACATACTGTTTCAGGGATGAATGACCTTTGAAAGGAATGATTAGTTCATCCACTGAATGATATTCCTCAGGTTCAATAACTGAAAAACCTTGTTTGATTTTGTAAACAAATGGTCTCACCTTGAACAGCTTGTCACAATCAGGGTCCTCTCTTTGTTTCGTTTTAGTGTTGTCATTCACATGTAAATAATTTCTTAGCTTATCAAACCTATTTCTGGGCATTGAGTCAGCTATTGGAGAAAATCTTGTAGCCTCTGCCCAGTACATTCTGTAACTAGGCATTTTCACAACACCTGCTAGAATGTTTATCCCTATATACTTTTCTATTTCACGAACATTTGTATCTAAAGATACACCTGTTTTCTGTGTGCAGTATAGATTAGATTGCTCGACTAGGTTCTGGATAATGTCATCACTACACATTGTTCTGAAATACTGCAAAGGTGTCAGTTCATCTCCTGGAGGGTCAGAAAAAAAATTGCATTACATGATGTGTCCACTTCTTCAATGTCCCTCATTCTCCACCGAAGATCCTGGTGTGTACCACACTGAATTTTCTGAGCTGAATGACTTGGTGCAAATTATCTTGAAGCTAAGGGAACATCATCATCATCATCATCATCATCATCATCGGCTTGAGGGTCCAGAATTTCAACCACATCAAGGTCCATGCCTTGAAGATACTGTATATCCAGTGTAGTAGGGTCCTGCTGCCGAGCATTTTCAATCTCTTCCTCCACATCAGACATATCAAGGTCCAATCACCTTCGGGAAGCAGCAATATTTCTTCTTCTGATAAAGATTTATAATTGTGAATCATCTGGTAAACTAACCAGGAATTTTTTACTAGAGCAGCAAAAAAACTGGCAAATTATATCAATAACAATTTTAACATATTGATATTAGTTAGTATAATAAAGCTTTAAAAGAAACTTGAAAATATTAGAGTTACACATTTTGGTAAACTTTAGTCGAAGTTATTCCATGTACTACATTTGGTAACATGACAAATGCCCAATGATGCCAAATGGAATCACACGTTTGTGACTTCCAAGCAGAAAATTTCCGTAACTAGCATTATTTTCAAAGTGTTTACTAGTTAATTTACACTTTCAACAATAATTTATTAGTGCAACTTTTATATTAGTTTGCTTCCTTTACCTTGATATAATATTTTGAAAGTCCAGCTGGGTGCACTGTACCGTAGGTACCATGCAACAATACATTTGTCAAGGCATTGTAACCTGGTGCTCTCTGTTTTAGCAAATTCATGGTAGCCAACCTAAGAATAATGATTAGATTAGGTTAATACTTGTTCCATAGATCATGAATACGACACTTCGTAATGATGTGGACTGTGTCAGGTTAATGAAAGATGTCTGTACAAGATATTACATTACACAAAATATTGCATGACACTAATGCTCAAGTTAGTTTTTTTCCCTGCCTTAATTTATATTTATATTTATATGAACTTTAGAAAGCCCTGCACACTTGTTTATAATCTTTGGACAAATAGTTTGGCCTTGGGAAAAAGTTAAATATGATGATGCCATATGGCATCACTAGGCTGGAAAGGGTTAAGGAATAAATATATTATAAAGCAGCAGTTAGTATCTCCAGTCCCTCAAACAACCTCTGGAGAAAATTCTTGATTTCACGCCACAAATAATTCATATTTCGCATTTTTGGGTTTGTAAAACTTTAGCTTGGCTTGATGAGTTACCCCAGAAAATAATCCCATATCACATTCTGGAATGAAAGTAAGCATAGTATGGTAGCTTTTTTATTTTTATATCACGTCTGACAGCATTCGCCTAGCACATAGAGATTTGTTTAGGTGCTTCAGCAGTTCTGTGGAATGTTCCTTCCAGTTAAATTTATTATCAAGCTTTAATCCCAAGAATATAACAACACTGTCAACTTCTTCTATTTGCTAATCATCATATTTTAGGCATATACTAGTAGGACACCTTTTACAAAGTTCTGAACTGCATATAGTACATTTTTTCAATGTTTAGTGACAGAACTGACCAATGAAAATTTCATTAGGTGATCTTTTTAAGGCCATACATGATTTTTTATTTATTGCAATGTTTATATCATCTGCATACAAAATAAACTTTCAATCTGGCAATTTTAAAGATGAAAGATCATTTTAGTACACTGGAAAAAGTGAGAGCCCTAAGATGGAACTTGGGGGAAACCACATGTTGGTGGGTCCCAGTTTGATGATGCCTGATAGTTTAATACACGACTCTTTCCTGTTGGCACCCTTTGTTTTCTGTCAGAGATACAGGATTTGAACAATTTTGCAGCATTTCCTCTTACACCATAATATTCTAAGTTACTTAAAAGTATATTATGATTTACTCAGTTAAATGCTTTTGACAAATCACAAAATATACCAGTAGCCTGTAATTTATTGTCTAATGAATTAAATACATTCTCACTGTACGTGTAGATAGGCTTGTCAATATCAGAAACTTTTAGAAATCCAAATTGTGACTTGACTAATATTTTATTTGTGGTCAGATGGTTAAAAAGATGACTGTATATTATCTTTTCTGAAATTGTTGAGAATGGGGCCAAAAGTGAAATTGGACAGAAGTTTGATGGTATTCCTTTATCTCCTTTCTTGTACAAAGGCTTAACTTCGCATATGTCAACCATTCAGGAAATGTTCCTCTGATAAAAGACCGGTTTCACAAATAACTTAAAATGTCACTAAACTCAAGCACACTGGTTAATCAGTTATATTATCATAGATACTACATTTTTTATATATATTTTAAGGATTTTACGGTGGACATTACTTTTAGTGGTGGTGTGAGGGTCATACTCATATTATTGTAGTTATTTGTAGTGACTGGTCTAGGACATTCCATGGCAGCATATACTGAACATGACAACCCCATCTTGTCGTAACAGTTATGAAGTGATTATTGAAAATTTCAGCAACATTGCACACATCTGTCACCTGTGTATCATTTACTCTTGTATGTTATGAATATTGTTTAGTGAAATTACTACTGATGTCTCATGAGGTGGTTGCTAGGAATGTCTCATACCCATAGTATTCCTCTGTACATTTCAAGTTTGGCTAGAATTTCTCCTAGCACGCCACAGCTGTGCTAGAGCACTCAC
Source organism: Schistocerca gregaria (assembly GCF_023897955.1). Taxonomy (NCBI): domain Eukaryota; kingdom Metazoa; phylum Arthropoda; class Insecta; order Orthoptera; family Acrididae; genus Schistocerca; species Schistocerca gregaria. The sequence continues at coordinate 444,093,971 of NC_064923.1, forward strand.
TCATACACATCCCCATCCCCATATGTTTGAAGATTAGATTAGATTCAGTTTTCGTTTCATCAACCCAGAAAATGAGATGATTCTCGTGGGTGTGGAACTTGTCAGAAAATATTACATAAAAAACGATACTACCCTGATCATTTGTCATGATATTGTCAAAATATGTACATACATAACAGTAAACTGGAATTACTAATATTTACAGAATTAATACATTGTCAGAATGAAATGTAGTTATGTACTTTTAATAAATTTATCGCGCAAAAAATACCTAATCTTGACTGTTATGACCAAAAGCTGTTGGAACTGAAATCTAACAGACATCTTTACTTAAGCTGGTCTAACAGTCTCTGCTAAGATATTTGTCTATAGAAAGAGGAGGAGTTGCAGTCCGAACGATCTTTCAAACTCTATTTATACCTTGTTTTATCTGAACCCAAGTTCTTAAAAGTTACTGGCAATTTATTGTAAATGTGTATTCCTGAATATTGGACCCCTTTTTGGGCCAAGGTGAGTGATTTTAGGTTTTTATGCTGACTATTCTTGTTCCTAGTATTGATACTGTGCATTGAGCTATTGGTTGGAAATAGAGGTATATTACATGCAACAAATTTCGTTAAGGAATAAATATACTGAGAAGCAACAGTTAGAATACAAATTTCCTTAAACAGGTTTCTACATGACGATTTTGAATTTACACCACAAATGATTATTATTATTACGTGCCTTTGCACGCAAAAAACTTTTGCTCGGTTTGATGAGTTACCCCAGAATATGATCTCACATAACATAATAGAATGAATGTAAGCAAAATATGCAAGTTTTTTATATTTATATCTTCTACATTTGGCATAATTCTCACTGAAAATACCCACTTGTTTAGGTGCCACAGCAATTCTTTGATATGTCCTTCCCACCCGAATTTATTATCAAGCTGTAATCACAGACATTTAACACTGTCAACCTCTTCGATCTGCATGTCTTCATATGTTATACATATGCTGCAAGGAAATCTCTTACAGGTTCTGAACTGCATATAATTAGTCTTTTCAAAGTTGAATGATGGTGAATTAGCTGTAAACCATTTGTCAATGTCAGTTAAAATTTGATTAGTAGCTATTTCTAAATCTGTACTTGACTTGCTACTTTTTGCAATGTTCGTATCAGCTACAAACAAAACATACTTAACATCTCAGAATGTAAAACACAAGAGGTCATTAATGTACATAAGAAAAAAAAAGAGATCCAAGATGGAACCTTAAGGAATACCGAATGCAATTAATGCCCATTAGATGAAGACTGACTGCTTACTGGACAGGTAATTTGCAATGACACCCTATGTTTCCTGTCAGTTAGATAAGACTCAAACCATTTTGCAGCATTGCCAGTGACATCGTAATATTCTAATTTACTTAAGAGAATGCTGTGGTTCACAAGTCAAATGCTTTTGACAGAACATAGAAAATGACAGTAGCCTTAGCCTCTAATTTATTATCTAATAAATTAAGTACATTCCTCAGCTCAGTGCAGCCGATAGAAACACAAAAAACAACCGAAAATTTAAGTTCCTAGCTTTCAGAATAAATGTTCCTTCATCAGGGAGGAGAGAGGGGAAAGAAAGGGAAGAAGGGAAAGTGGATTTAGTTACTCACAACCCAGGTTATGAAGCAACAGGGAAAGGAAAACAGGGAAAGTCGCAAGGATGGAGGCATGGTTGTCAGAGGGAAGCCAAAGACATTCTACTGTAGGTACTGTGCCAGCTTCAAACCAAAGAGGATGCATACAGAAATAAAGAGGTGTATATTATAAAGATGTAGGATGAAAAGATGCATGAATGGCTAAAGAGGAAAGGGAAAGAGGAGAAGACTGAAAAGTAAATGGGAGTGAGGTTGTTTAACGTAGGTTCAGTCCAGGGGGATGGTGGGATGAAAGGATGTGCTGGAGTGCAAGTTCCCATCTCCGCAGTTCAGAGGGACTGTTGTTGGGTGGGAGAAGCCAAATGGCACATACGGTGTAGCAGGTTCCTAGGTCCCTAGAATTATGCTGGAGGGCATGCTCTGCTACTGGGTATTGGACATCTCCTAGGCGGACAGTTCGTCTGTGTCCGTTCATGCGCTCAGCCAGTTTAGTTGTTGTCATACCAATGTAAAAGGCTGTGCAGTGCAGGCATGTCAGCTGATAAATGACATGTGTAGTTTCACATGTGGCCCTGCCTTGAATTGTGTATGTTGTACCAGTATCGGGGCTGGAGTAGGTGGTTGTGGGGGGATGCATGGGGCAGGTTTTGCAGCGGGGTCGGTTACAGGGGTAGGAACCGCTGGGTAGAGAAGGCAGTCTGGGAATATTGTAGGGTTTAACAAGGATGTTACGGAGGTTAGGGGGATGACGAAAGGCAACTCTGGGTGGTGTGGGGAGAATTTTGTCAAGGGATGATCTCATTTCAGGGGTTCACTTGATAAAGTCATATCCCTGGCGGAGTAATTTATTGATGTATTCGAGGCCAGGATAAAATTGGGTGACAAGGGGGATGCTTCTGTGTGGTCTGAGGGTAAGAATATTGTTGTTGGACGGGGAGAAATGTATTGCTCGGGAGATCTGTTTGTATAATGTATTATTTGCAGTCAGATGCTTAAGGAGACACTTGATCATGACCTTCTCATATATTTTTGAAAAGGCCAGCAAAAGTGAAATTGGTGGTATCTCTTTATCCCCCTTCTTGTAAGAGGCTTATCTTCAGCATATTTTAGCCAGTCTGGAAATGTTCCACTGATAAGAAACTGATTACACAAACACAGAGCTTCCAGATTTTTAATGAAGAGGTTAACATTTTGTGAAGGTGATATGTATATACTTACTGTTATAAAGGACTTACTGTGAAATACTACTTCTGTTGCATAAGTGTCTCAAGTGCTGCTCTGAGCAAAATTTATTAATATCAATATTCTTTAAATCAAAACAGTTTCTGGCAAATGTTCGTGAAAGTGATGAAGTGAAGCAGCAATTACATTAATGTCAACAAATTCAGTAGTAGTTACCTCCTATGTTCTTACCTTGATGGAGATAAAATAATTAAATGAAATTTCTATAATACATGTAAATAATACTTACTTATGATTATCCTCCTTGCAGCCCTCAGATACATTTAGCTTCAGAGAGTTGTCAGGTGTGACCAATGCTTAAAACAAAAATAACAGATGATGATAATTGGTTACTTCCTTATTTGACCCCCTCCGTAACCAAATGCTTAGTGTTGCGGTCTGTAGTGTGGGAAGTACCTAAGTTTGATTCGTGGTATCACAACAGATTTTTTTTCTAAGGCAAGGCAGTTTGGTACAGGGTCCATTCAGCCCTTGCGAGGCCAAATGAGGAACTGCATGAATCTGCAAGCCTTGTAGGCAATAGTCAGGCCTGAGGCCTAATTCTTGAGCGATGTTTACTGTTTATGTCATTATTTCATAGCATTCTACCATTACACTATTTATTAGCTCTGATAATCTTTTAAAATTGTAGTTTCTCATATCCCACAATAGCTTGTTAATTCAATTTAATTCCACCATTGGTCCTGATGACTATCTGTTACTTAAAAATATGTCTTATATTGCTTTATTTAGAATAAATATTGGACTGACATTTCTGCCAAGATGGTGTGCTTTGCAAAGCAAATTAAATAGAGGTGGACCATGTCATACAGATTAAGCTGTCTAATATGGAATTTTAGCCCTTCTTTGTGCTCATCACAAAGCAAAATAATTTTATAAAGAAATAATCTGAAGTTATCTGGTGATGACATTGTCATGATGATGTTGAAGGCATCAGTAAACAATTAATTTGACCATCCATAGCTTATAATTATCATAGACATTTTCTAATAGAAATTTTAAAATTTTATTTTTCAGTGATTGTACTAAGATTGGGAGGCAGTCGTGGATAACATTGGCTATTGTGTCAACAGAATTCCTTACTGGTTGCCAGATTTGATTGGGACACTATTACCATACCCATTCCAAGGTAAGTGTTTAGTAGCAATACATTGCTGGCTATTTTGTGTTTATAACTATTTAACACGCGATCTAGTGTCATTGCAATAAATGGAGAAGTGAACTGACTACATGGGCAAACCTTGAGAGAGATAGAGAGAGAGAGAGAGAGAGAGAGAGAGAGAGAGAGAGAGGGAGAGAGAGAGGGAGGGAGGGGGGGGTGAGTCATATCTCTCTCTCTCTCCCCCCCTCCCTCCCTCTCTCTCTCTCTCTCTCTCCTCCCTCCCTCCCTCTCTCTCTCTCTCCTCCCTCCCTCCCTCTCTCTCTCTCTCCTCCCTCCCTCCCTCCTTCTCTCTCTCTCTCCCCTCCCTCCCTCCCCCTCTCTCCCCCCTCCCTCCCTCCCCCCTCTCTCCCCCTCCCTCCCTCCCTCTCCCTCCCTCCCCCCGCCCTCCCCCTTCTCTCCCCCTCCCTCCCTCCCTCTCCCTCCCTCCCCCCGCCCTCCCCACTCCCTCCCTCCACCCCTCCCTCTCTCCCTCCCTCCCCTCCCTCCCCCTCCCTCCCCCTCCCTCCCCCCTCCCTCCCACCTCCCCCTCCCACCCTCCCTCCCTCCCCCTACCTCCCCCTCCCTCCCTCCCTCCCCCTACCACCCCCTCCCTCCTTCCCTCCCCCTACCTCCGCCTCCCTCCCTCCCCCTACCTCCCCCTCCCTCCCTCCGCCTCCCTCCCCCTCCCTCCCTCCCCCTACCTCCCCCTCCCTCCCTCCCCCCTCCCTCCCTCCCTCCCTCCCTCCCTCACTCACTCACTCACTCACTCACTCACTCACTCACTCACTCACTCCCTCCCTCTCTCTCCCCCTCTCCCTCCCTCTCTCTCCCCCTCTCCCTCCCTCTCTCTCTCCCCCTCTCCCTCCCTCTCTCTCTCCCCCTCCCTCCCTCCCTCCGTCCCTCTCTCTCTCCCTCTCTCTCCCCCCTCCCTCCCTCTCTCTCTCCCTCTCTCTCCCCCCCTCCCTCCCTCTCTCTCTCCCTCTCTCTCCCCCCCCTCCCTCCCTCCCTCCCTCCCTCTCTCTCTCCCCCTCCCTCCCTCTCTCTCCACCTCCCTCCCTCTCTCTCCCCCTCCCTCCCTCCCCCCCTCCCCCTCTCCCCCTCTCCCCCCTCCCTCCCTCCCTCCTTCCCTCCCCCCTCCCCCCCTCCCCCTCTCCCCCTCCATCCCCGCTCCCTCCCTCCCTCCCTCCCTCCTTCCCTCCTTCCCTCCCTCCTTCCCTCCCTCCCATGCCCCCTCCCCCAGCCCCTCCCCCGCCTCCGCCCTCGCCCCCGCTCTTGCCCCCGCCCTCGCCCTCTCTCTCTCTCTCTCTCTCTCTCTCTCTCTCTCTCTCTCTCTCTCTCTCTCTCTCTCTTTCTCTGGGAGAGGAGGGCCAGGGGTATGAAAAATATAACAACCTTTTAGAACGAGGATACAGATAACATAGATTACCTTACGTGCTCACAACCCTTTTGTTAGCAGTGTCTGTAAGAATTACTTCTACACTGATATTAATATTATCAGCTGTGGTTAGTGTTGACTTCTTTCATCTTGAATCCAAGCTGATTAACATTATTTTAGTTTAATTTTTATTGTACATCAAGGCGTCTACTCTCCAGTAGTCGCCATACCTGTTTTAACATTATGTACCTCATTTTTCTAATCTTCTAATGAAGCAAAATCTTGTGTCATATTTTGTCCAGGTCTAGGATGAGATGCTTTACGTATAAAGATTATGAATCTTATTTCACTCCAAGTCTGTTACATTAGTCTGAGATACAAATGATACACTGACAGTTGGAGGTGAACTGATTAATTTTTCCTGGCAGATTATCATTATTGGAGTAAACAGGAGAGACTTTGTGCTTGTTGTTCGCAAGTGCTGAAGGTTAAGTTTTCATTAGCTGTGGTGCACAATGTATAAGATTACTGCCCAAACAGAACAGAATTTCACTTTGTATCATATAAAGTGAGTGTGGTTAATTCTACTGCTTGAAGAACTATCAAACATAACTACACTCATCAGCAATTTAATTAGTCATACCTACTGAGAAATGGGTTATGTTGCCTTCTTCAGTGTTAAATGCACGTGCATTCCCTTCTTCCCTGATAAATGCATTTGATGTATTCAGACCTGAATTACACAAGATATTAAAAATATTGGAAGACACCCTGATCCTCAGTTACTCATCCACCAGCTGCAACTCTTGGAGACTGGTCAGAGCTGAGTCCAAGATGTGCACATTTTGTCAAAGAAGTCCCAAATACACTCCTGGAAATGGAAAAAAGAACACATTGACACCGGTGTGTCAGACCCACCATACTTGTACCTGGCACTGCGAGAGGGCTGTACAAGCAATGATCATACGCATGGCACAGCGGACACACCAGGAACCGTGGTGTTGGCCGTCGAATGGCGCTAGCTGCGCAGCATTTGTGCACTGCCGCCGTCAGTGTCAGCCAGTTTGCCGTGGCATACGGAGCTCCATCGCAGTCTTTAACACTGGTAGCATGCCGCGACAGCGTGGACGTGAACCGTATGTGCAGCTGACGGACTTTGAGCGAGGGCGTATAGTGGGCATGCGGGAGGCCGGGTGGACGCACTGCCGAATTGCTCAACACGTGGGGCTTGAGGTCTCCACAGTACATCGATGTTGTCGCCAGTGGTCGGCGGAAGGTGCACGTGCCCGTCGACCTGGGACCGGACCGGACCGCAGTGACGCACGGATGCACGCCAAGACCGTAGGATCCTACGCAGTGCCGTAGGGGACCACACCGCCACTTCCCAGCAAATTAGGGACACTGTTGCTCCTGGGGTATCGGCGAGGACCATTCGCAACCGTCTCCATGAAGCTGGGCTACGGTCCCGCACACCGTTAGGCCGTCTTCCGCTCGCGCCCCAACATCGTGCAGCCCGCCTCCAGTGACGTCACGACAGGCGTGAATGGAAGGACGAATTAAGACGTGTCGTCTTCAGCGATGAGAGTCGCTTCTGCCTTGGTGCCAATGATGGTCGTATGCGTGTTTGGCGCCGTGCAGGTGAGCGCCACAATCAGGACTGCATACGACCGAGGCACACAGGGCCAACACCCGGCATCATGGTGTGGGGAGCGATCTCCTACACTGGCCGTACACCTCTGGTGATCGTTGAGGAGACACTGAATAGTGCACGGTACATCCAAACCGTCATCGAACCCATTGTTCTACCATTCCTAGACCGGCAAGGGAACTTGCTGTTCCAACAGGACAATGCACGTCTGCATGTATCCCGTGGCACCCAACGTGCTCTAGAAGATGTAAGTCAACTACCCTGGCCAGCAAGATCTCCAGATCTGTCCCCCATTGAGCATGTTTGGGACTGGATGAAGCGTCGTCTCACGCGGTCTGCACGTCCAGCACGAACGCTGGTCCAACTGAGGCGCCAGGTGGAAATGGCATGGCAAGCCGTTCCACAGGACTACATCCAGCATCTCTACAATCGTCTCCATGGGAGAATAGCAGCCTGAATTGCTGCGAAAGGTGGATATACACTGTACTAATGCCGACATTGTGCATGCTCTGTTGCCTGTGTCTATTGCCTGTGGTTCTATCAGTGTGATCATGTGATGTATCTGACCCCAGGAATGTGTCAATAAAGTTTCCCCTTCCTGGGACAATGAATTCACGGTGTTCTTATTTTAATTTCCAGGAGTGTATGTTAAATAGGTTTGATGTCACATGTAAAGGGTGAAGGTCACGGTTAAAGCAGGCTCAGACATGGTAATTGGATGTCTCTATAGGCCCCCGGGCTCAGCAGCTGTTGTGGCTCAGCACCTGAAGAATAATTTGGAAAATATTTCGAGTAGATTTCCCCACCATGTTATAGTTCTGGGTGGAGATTTTAATTTGCCGGATATAGACTGGGAGACTCAAACGTTCATAACGGGTGGCAGGGACAAAGAATCCAGTGAAATATTTTTAAGTGCTTTATCTGAAAACTACCTTGAGCAGTTAAACAGAAAACCGACTCGTGGCGATAATATATTAGACCTTCTGGTGACAAACAGACCCGAACTATTTGAATCAGTTAATGCAGAACAGGGAATCAGCGATCATAAAGCGGTTACTGCGTCGATGATTTCAGCCGTAAATAGAAATATTAAAAAAGGTAGGAAGATTTTTCTGTTTAGCAAAAGTGACAAAAAGCAGATTACAGAGTACCTGACGGCTCAACACAAAAGTTTTGTCTCAAGTGCAGATAGTGTTGAGGATCAGTGGACAAAGTTCAAAACCATGGTACAATATGCGTTAGATGAGTATGTGCCAAGCAAGATCGTAAGAGATGGAAAAGAGCCACTGTGGTACAACAACCGAGTTAGAAAACTGCTGCGGAAGCAAAGGGAACTTCACAGCAAACATAAACATAGCCAAAGCCTTGCAGACAAACAAAAATTACGCGAAGCGAAATGTAGTGTGAGGAGGGCTATGCGAGAGGCTTTCAATGAATTCGAAAGTAACGTTCTATGTACTGACTTGGCAGAAAATCCTAAGAAATTTTGGTCCTATGTCAAAGCGGTAGGTGGATCAAAACAAAATGTCCAGACACTCTGTGACCAAAATGGTACTGAAACAGAGGGTGACAGACTAAAGGCCGAATTACTAAATGTCTTCTTCCAAAGCTGTTTCACAAAGGAAGACTGCACTGTGCTTCCTTCTCTAGATTGTCGCACAGTTGACAAAATGGTAGATATCGAAGTAGATGACAGAGGGATAGAGAAACAATTAAAATCGCTCAAAAGAGGAAAGGCCGCTGGTCCTGATGGGATACCAGTTCGATTTTACACAGAGTACGCGAAGGAACTTGCCCCCCTTCTTGCAGCGGTGTACCGTAGGTCTCTAGAAGAGCGAAGCGTTCCAAAGGATTGGAAAAGGGCACAGGTCATCCCCGTTCTCAAGAAGGGACGTCGAACAGATGTGCAGAACTATAGACCTATATCTCTAACGTCGATCAGTTGTAGAATTTTGGAACACGTATTATGTTCGAGTATAATGTCTTTTCTGGAGACTAGAAATCTACTCTGTAGGAATCAGCATGGGTTTCGAAAAAGACGATCGTGTGAAACCCAGCTCGCGCTATTCGTCCACGAGACTCAGAGGGCCTTAGACACGAGTTCACAGGTAGATGCCGTGTTTCTTGACTTCCGCAAGGCGTTTGACACAGTTCCCCATAGTCGTTTAATGAACAAAGTAAGAGCATACGGACTATCAGATCAATTGTGTGATTGGATTGAGGAGTTCCTAGATAACAGAACGCAGCACGTCATTCTCAATGGAGAGAAGTCTTCCGAAGTAAGAGTGATTTCAGGTGTGCCGCAGGGGAGTGTCATAGGACCGTTGCTATTCACAATATACGTAAATGACCTGGTGGATGACATCGGAAGTTCACTGAGGCTTTTTGCAGATGATGCTGTGGTGTATCGAGAGGTTGCAACAATGGAAAATTGTACTGAAATGCAGGAGGATCTGCAGCGAATTGACGCATGGTGCACGGAATGGCAATTGAATCTCAATGTAGCGAAGTGTAATGTGATGCGAATACATAGAAAGATAGGTCCCTTATCATTTAGCTACAAAATAGCAGGTCAGCAACTGGAAGCAGTTAATTCCATAAATTATCTGGGAGTACGCATTAGGAGTGATTTAAAATGGAATGATCATATAAAGTTGATCGTCGGTAAAGCAGATGCCAGACTGAGATTCATTGGAAGAATCCTAAGGAAATGCAATCCGACAACAAAGGAAGTAGGTTACAGTACGCTTGTTCGCCCAATGCTTGAATACTGCTCAGCAGTGTGGGATCCGCACCAGGTAGGGTTGATAGAAGAGATAGAGAAGATCCAACGGAGAGCAGCGCGCTTCGTTACAGGATCATTTAGTAATTGCGAAAGCGTTACGGAGATGATAGATAAACTCCAGTGGAAGACTCTGCAGGAGAGACGCTCAGTAGCTCGGTACGGGCTTTTGTTGAAGTTTCGAGAACATACCTTCACCGAAGAGTCAAGCAGTATATTGCTCCCTCCTACGTATATCTCGCGAAGAGACCATGAGGATAAAATCAGAGAGATTAGAGCCCACACAGAAGCATACCGACAATCCTTCTTTCCACGTACAATACGAGACTGGAATAGAAGGGAGAACCGATAGAGGTACTCAGGGTACCCTCCGCCACACACCGTCAGGTGGCTTGCGGAGTACGGATGTAGATGTAGATGTAGATGTAAAGGAGTTATTATTACATTAATATATTTTCTTGTTATCATTATAATTTTAGGTATCTGTGGCATGTTAATATGCTGTTTAGGCAAGCTGGATTTGGTAGGGGAGTATGGAGGGTAACAGTGGTAATACTATTGATGACAGTGTTGCAAAATTAGAGTTAATAAACACAGGCTTCTGAAATTCCTTCACAAAAGAAGATGAAATAAATTCCAAAATTAGAATCGAGCAGCTGCTAACATGAGTAACTTAGAAGCAGATATCCTCAGTGAAGAAACTTCAGTCACTTAATAAAAGCAAGTCTTCCATTCCAGAATATATGCCAATTAGGTTCCTTTTAGTGCATGCTGATGCAATATCTTCATACTTAACAATCATATACAACTGCTCACTTGACAAAAGACCCATATCCAAAGACTGGAAAGTTGCATATGCAGCAGAATTTTGGAACATATATAGTGTTCGAGCATTATGAATTATCTTGAAGAGATCTATTTACACATAGTCAATAAGGATTTAGAAAATACCATTCTCGTGGAACACAACTAGCTCTTAACTCACACAAAGTGTTGAGTCATATTTACAAGAGATTTCAAATTTATTCCATATTTCTACATTTGCAGAAGGCTTTTGTCACCATACCCCCCCAAGTGAGTTGGAATATCGTCTTAGTTATGTGACAGGATTCATGATTTTCTTTCAGAGAGGTCATTGATGGAAAGGCATTCTTCAGGGTTGTGCTATAGGCCCTCTGCTGTTCCTTATCCATATAAACAATTTAGAAGATATTACAAGCAGCTGTCTTAGGTTGTTTGTAGATGATGCTGTCATTTATCTTCTAGTAAAGTAATTGGAAGATAAAAAGAAACTGCAAAACAATTTAGAAAAGATATCTGTATGGTTCAAAAATTGGCAGTTTATACCAAATAATGAAAAGTGTGAGGTCATCCACAAGTGCTAAAAGGAATTCGTTAAACTTTGGTACACAATAAATCAATCAAATCTAAAGGTTGTAAATTCAACTGAATACCTTGGAATTACTATCACAAACAACTTAAATTGGAAAGGACACATAGAAAACGAGGCAAATGAAAGACTGCATTTTATTAGCAAAACACTTAGAAGATTCTAGAGATCTATGTGAGCGACTGCTTATACTATGCTTGTCCATCCTCTTTTGGAGTACTGCTGCATGGTGTGGGGTCCTTACCTGATAAGATTTACAGAGTACACCAAGAAAGTTCAAAGAAGAGCAGCACATTTTGTATTAAAGAGAAATGGGGGAGAGAGTGTTACAGATGTGATACAGGATTTGCAGTGGGCATCATTAAAACAGACATTTCTCATTGCAGAAGGATCTTCTTAGGAAATTTCAATCACCTACTTTCTCCTCTGAATACAAAAACATTTTGGTGACATCAACCTACATAGGGAGAAATGATCATCATAATAAAATGAAGGAAATCAGAGCTCACGGGGAAACACACAGGTGTTCGTTTTCTCCACATGTTCTTCAAGGGCAGAGTAATAGAGAATTATTGTGAAGGTGGTTTGATGAATGCTCTGCTAAGTACATAAATGTGATTTGCAGAGCAGCAATGTACATACAGATGCAGATGAACATGAACATGAATATGAGGTGGTTTACTTGAGTAAGAGTTCGTATCAGTGACTGATGATTAAGTGCAGTGTACTGAGTGGTTCTGAGAGTATGTTTTGAATTGTTTTCAGTGAAATACAATGATTTTATGTGATTCTTAGTTGTACTAACCGCTGCAAGTAACAAAAGAAGGTAGGGATTTCACATATTTCCTAGGAACAAGTGAGGAAACAAAAAAGGATAAGTGCTTATAAATATGTCAACTTCTTTTCAGTTGCTGGTGTGTGTTCAATACATTTTGCTGATTTCGATTATGAAATAGGTTTGAAAAGTGACCTGTTGACTCTTCCTCTGAAACACAAGTTGAAGCACAATGCTGTTCCAACTGTGATTCACGTATTCTCCACATTTAATTTAGGAGGTAATAATGAACCTAATAATGAGAGAAAATTTTAGGCACAAAAATGAAGCTCCCATACAGAAATGCAAGACATTTTATAGGTGCATATATTACCAACCAATTAAGAAACTACTAGTAGAGAAAACTGTAATTATGAAAACAAACAGTGCTGTAAATGCGACAACACCCATTTGTGCCAAAGCTTAATCTCTCTCTGTGTAACACTGAGTTACTTGAAACAAAATACTTGAGGATTATTTTTCTGTGTAGTAACAATGAGTGGTTATGAGGCTGCTGTGCTGACTGTTCATCTGAAGATATAGCAGAGGCTACGAGTTCATATTGTTTATCTTATAAAGCATTATGTTTTTAAATAAAGGTAAATGTTTGTGCTTTTAAATAATAATAATAATAATAAATGAATAATAATTATAACAATAATACTCTATAAAATGAAAAGCACCATTTGTATTCACATTTGTGCATCTGTTAAAAATGTGTGGCTATAAGGTTCTGTTTAGTGTGATGAAATGAGAGGGATAACAGTGACATCATTGCACACAGCACTTCTGCACATGATACCTACCATGTATTCTAATACCCATGATACAGTGCACTCAGGTGAAAAAGTGGATATACTCGATTTTACAGTTGGTCCCTGAATCATTAACTGGTGAGACACAATGGTAGGTGCGCAGGGGCACCATTTCACCCTGTAGAAACATTCTTAAATTTTTTGAGATCCACAGCCCCAACATGTTTTTTAGAATGAAAACATGATCCAAGTAGACTGTATTCTGTTTATTATCCATGCACAGGTAATAAACAGAATACATCCTATTTGCCTCATGTTTTCGTTCACATAGAGACATCCACAAGCAAAAATACCTCCATCACCTGCCAGAATACTAAATTTGTTGCTAACTGGAATGCAGCGCTGTACATGGTTTTCAACATACTTGTGTACCGCCATCAGCATTTGCCAATGTTTACTGCAAATTACTAAACTAGGCAACCTTCTTCCATGCTGTCAGTGTCAAATTGCAGTGCTCATGCTCAAAATCGTGTATACATAAACAAAACACTGGAAGCATCAGACTACTGTTTACATAAGTATTTTGGTAATATGTTTACAAATTATTATATAAATTGAATCATTTTGCTGCTAGTGTCTTTGTTTTGTTTCTTCATTCTCTCTCGTGAATTAGTTTGCAGGGGCTATACTTGTGGATGGGCACTGCTAAGCAAAGGGGGCTGTTAGGAGATGAATAGTTAAGAGAGGGGGAAGGAGGAGATGGACGGAAAGAGAAGAGGGGAGGAGGAGATAGAGAGATAAAGAGGGGTCAAGAGGAAGTAGACAGACAGTGGTGAAGGTTGAGATGAACACAGAGATTGGGGAAGAGGAAATGGACAGAGAGAAGGGGAAGGAGGGGAAGATGCGGGAGGCAGGTGGAAGGTGTAAAGTGGTAGTGGGCAGGAGGAAGAGGAGAGAGGAGGAGATGGACAGTGGGAGGAGGAGATGGACAGTGGGAGGAGGAGATGGACAGAGGGAGGAGGAGATGGACAGAGGGAGGAGGTAGGAAGATATGGCTGGAGAGGAGGGAGGGGGACGAAATGGACAAAGTGAGGGGGAAGCAAGAGATAGACAGAGGTGGGAGGATGAGAGGAGCAGAGAGATGGGAGAGGAAGAGGTGGGTACAGAGAGGGAGGAGGAGATGTGTTCAGTAAATGTGTGAAATGCATTTGCAAGTAAATCTGTGGGGAGCAAGTGTCATACTGTTCAGAGAGAATTTACCAGACTGACTTCAGAAAGAAAATTACCTAAAGCACAAAGTAAATGATAAGTTTATTATTTCCTAAACATTGTTCTTACAATAAAATTCACAGAGGGGAGACATTAAATACAGGGTGTCCATAAATTAAGTGTCAATTTTGTTGAAATAATGACTGAATTCTAAGTATGTATAATGGCATATTTTTATCACATCCTACATTCAACATGAGCACCATTCACATCCCCAGACAACTCCCAGCTGCTGGCTGTGACATAATGGACATTCCAGAGCGTTTGTGGTGTTACAGCTGCAGCAGCTTTTCCAAGTTGATCTTGGAGCTCCACCAGTGACTTAATACATTGTCAGCAAAACACATATTGCTTGGTAAATTCCCATACAAAGAAGTCCATGGGTGTGAATCTGGGAGAATGCACTATGCAGATAATGCAATTTCTGCATGCACAATACATCTTAAACAAAACACATCATTCAAAAACATACATTCATCTGTGGCATAATGCCCCATCCTGTTGGAAGTAAGCATAACCCTCAGACTTCAAGAAGAATATAATAATTCCAATGCCAAAGTAAGCAGGTGTTGACAGATGTGAAGTTAATGAACTATCAGTTTAATAAATCACAGCTGCAAAATGCTAACGCGAATTCTTTACAGATGAATGGAAAAACTGGTATAAGCCGACCTTGGGGAAGATCAGTTCAGATTCTGTAGAAATGTTGGAACACGTGAGGCTATACTGACCCTATGACTCATCTTAGAAGATAGATTAAGGAAAGGCAAACCTACGTTTCTAGTCTAGTGTTTGTAGACTTAGAGAAAGCTTTTGACAATGTTGACTGGAATACTCTTTCAAATTCTGAAGGTGACGGGGGCAAAATACAGCGAGTGAAAGGCTATTTACAATTTGTACCGAAACCAGTAGGCAGTTATAAGAGTCGAGGGACATGAAAGGGAAGCAGTGGTTGGGAAGCAAGTGAGACAGGGTTGTAGCCTCTCCCCAATGTCATTCAATCTGCATATTGAACAAGCAGTAAAGGAAACAAAAGAAAAATTCAGAGTAGGTAATAAAATCCATGGAGATGGAATAAAAACTTTAAGGTTCGCCGATGACATTGTAATTCTGTCAGAGACAGCAAAGGACCTGGAAGAGCAGTTGAATGGAATGGACAGTGTTTTGAAAGGAGGATGTAAGATGAACATCAACAAAAGCAAAACGAGGATAATGGAATGTAGTCGACTTAAATTGGGCGCGTTGCTGAGGGAATTAGATTAGGAAATGAGACACTTAAAAGTAGTAGATGAGTTTTGCTATTTGGGGAGCAAAATAACTGATAATGGTCAAAGTAGAGAGGATATAAAATGTAGACTGGCAATGGCAAGGAAAGTGTTTTTGAAGAAGAGAAATTTGTTAACATCGAGTGTAGATTTAAATGTCAGGAAGTCTTTTCTGAAAGTATTTGTATGGAGTGTAGCCATCTATGGAAGTGAAACATGGACGATAAATAGTTTAGACAAGAAGAGAATAGAGGCTTTTAAAATGTGGTGCTACAGAAGAATGCTATAGATTAGATGGATAGACCTTGTAAGTAATGAGGAGGTACTGGACAGAATTGGGGAGAAGAGGAATTTGTGGCACAACTTGACTAGAAGAAGGAATCAGTTGGTAGGACATGTTCTGAGGCACCAATGGATCACCAATTTAGTATTGGAGGTCAGGGCAACGTGGAGGAAGACCAAGAGATGAATACACTAAATAGATTCAGAAGGATGTAGGCTGCAGCAGGTACTGGGAGATGAAGAAGCTTGCACAGGATAGAGATGGAGAGCTACATCAAACCAGTCTCTGGAGTGAAGACCAGAACAAATTGCTAATCCAAATAAATGCAAGTAATTTTTGCATCAGTTGTAAATTTCTATTCTGTTGGGATTAAATTAGAATAATATAATTAATTGTAATTGTGATGTCTCCTTTGTTCTATTTGTAGGCATATAGCTGCTTTGTGGGCTGTTGGTCTGTCATCATTAGTAGCATGGACAATATGGAATTTCTTGATATCAAGGAACACAGCAAGAAGGTGAGTTTTGCTTTTAACAACCAACTCCAAGTTAATTGTGAGGAGTTTCAGGAATATCTTTTAAATAAGAGTAACTTTTAAATAAAATTATAATACTTTAAATATTACCTGTCTTGGAGTTTCAAGGAATCATGCCAGCATTGGTTAATTTCATAACAGAATTTGTTAAGAAATCGATATACTTTGTATGGTGTCTGTAATATCAGCACAGAAAGTAATATCATTTATAATGACAAGTCCCTGTACAGTATGCATGTGTTTTGCATAATTATATTGCCCGTATAATATGTGTAAATAACCACAGATTTTGATTGAGTATACTTGGTGTTACTACAAGTATGGAATATTGTTCATTATTTATGTTAAGATATGATGCGGTGATAATATTTATAGACACAGAGATAAGTACAAATCATAATAGTTTTCTTTTACTATAACTGTTGCAGATATCCTCCCTTTTTTAAACACATGTTATAGATTTACAATTTTTAATTTACAGAAGCAGTGTCGCTGATGTTGCTCAGCGACGTATGAGGTGGGCGGTTGTAAAGAACTTGAAATGATAGACTTACACCTGATAATCAGGTGAATTGTGCATTTTTGGAAGAAAGAATTACCTCCTTGCATCTGTATTTCATTTGCTGGCATAAAAAGAAGAGACGTGATCTGTTTTTCATTATGAGGACAAAGCAACAGTTGTTTCAATCCTTGATAGAGAATGAAAGTTTCTCCTGTCATTCATGTTCAAACCTTATATAATTTAAGACACGAAGTGAATGGGATGATATTCAAAACCTTTCTTTTACTATTTAACAGCTGTTTGAGCTTTTGTGTTGTGAAAAGGAGGAGGACTAAAAGAAAAGTGATTGTATCAGACTGCTGCACTATTTTCCTCATGTGAAAGTGGTTTATGAGCTCTGATCATTCACAAGAAACAGAAAATTTTTAAGAACAGTCCTATTTTTAAGAGCCTATTAGCACCATGAATTGCTGCTATCAGCAGTTAGATTATGATTTTTATGTCAGAATTTATTTAGTCATACTGAAAAATCTGATGAGGGTATTCTTTGACTGATGCGTGTGTTTCAGAGTAGCAATAACTATATTCATCCTTACTTCATGCTAATATTAAGCTACTCTGCTTTTGAAAGTAGTTTAATATTCAAGTTCCATTCCTGTTCTAATGGTGTAGAATGCTCTAAATTTGTATTTTCTATGTTAAAAAAATTAAATTTTAGTATTAACAGCTACTAATAAATTCAAAATCATTCTTGTCAAAGAATAACATAGTCATTAAAAGAGTCAACAATTGTAGCTGGATTAGACTCTGTAATATTCTCTCTTGGTATCTTTTCTATTGTACAAACTGAACAATTCTACTTGTTTCACCTTTAAACAATCTTCAGAATCTGTCAGATAAAAGGACAAATTTGAGAAATTTAACAAAAAGTGAGATGTTACATATTAAGAGAATATCAATACATAGTATCTCACCAAAAAATCCAGCATATAAAAGTACCAGGGACAATTGCTACCATTCAGTGACACCGAGTGCCTCAAGTAAAACATGCTGTGGCTATTAGGTGGTGTTAATGCTGTCAGACTTTCAAATATAGCATCTATAGTTCTGAGTATTACTCATACAGTCATTTTATGTTACATAAAATCTATAAATATAACAAAATTTTCTGTGGACTAGTCTGCTGGTGGAACCATTTTAATATATGATATAGTATTATAGAAGAAGCATAGATCCTTTTTAAAAGTATTTAAATATTAAATGTATTTAAAATAAGGATCATGTGACATAGTAACAAAAATATGTAACGAGTGCATTAAAATTAAATGTACATTTGTGTTGTCACCATCTTGTCGCCATCCTGTTTACTTGGGGTGTTGACTCCAGAGTTGTGGCCAGATGAGCCACATCTTACAACTAATGTGCATTTGACACTTGTTTTATGACATTGTGTGATATTTCATCATCACAATAGTTCTTTTATCTGACAGATACTGAAGACAAATAAAATTGTTATTGAAATACTTTGGCAACACAACGCCACAACTCCGGTGACAACATGAGAAGATTTCATGTGTTAAATGCACCGTTAAAACCTGCCTATATAGATTCTGAAGATGACTTCAATTTTAATTCAAAATGTGTAAAATTTTAAGTTGAGTAGCAGTTATCAGTTACGTACAAGATTGCTTACAAAAGGGATTCATTAGTATCTTTGACAGCATGCAGATATCATACCATGAATAGACAAAAGGGAGAATACTATTGCCACACTTAATCCATAGTTTTCACTCCAGTAGTTTCATGATTCAACAAACTTAATGTATCAAAGTACCTCAAACTATTCAATCAGTGTCTGCACAATTAGGTTTAATTGGCACAGCACATGCAATAGAAATAGTGTGGTTGGACATGAATAGTTCTTCTTTCTCTTGTGATCTGTAACTAACCATGAAAGCATCTCTTTAATTTTCTGTAAATGGTTATGAGATATTTTCATCTTTTTTCATCATCATCATCATAGTCACATCTGTCTCTTTGTGCTAAGAGAGGAATGTTTGTGTACTTGTTTGACACAACACATCAGCACAGGCCTTAACATGAGGTGCCTACTAGCTTTTTTGTCTGATACCCTTTGCTAGAGAGAGAGAGAGGCAGCAACTAGAAACATGAAAATTTTACTATAACAACTGCTTATCAATACACTTGACAGTAAAATTATATTTGAAGCCCAGTTAGAGGAAATAGTGAAATGAAATTTAAACTATTGGCCTTTTAAAAATAGTTTTTAGATAGGAATTCTGATTTTTATACAGTTACATTCTGTAGAGAGTTTTAAAGTCACTTAGTGTTGAATGGAGCATGATATTTACAGTTGAGCCCTTTATATTTGAGAAGACATTAAAGAAACTTTTTTCCTAAGAAACCTACTGTCGCATAAATTTGAATTGAGAATATGACATGCAAAGTGTTACATAATTCCCCAGTTAAATGTTGTTATTTAAACATGTATAACATTTGTTGGCATTGACCTTTATCAAATGTTGATACTCTGGCGTTAAAAATACAGAAAAGTTGATATTGTTTTCAAACTAGTCATCTATTTGACTGCATCATCATTATATTCTGTGTAGCATTCCATGTTATGCCTGTTTTGACAAAACAAGGGTTAGCAGCAGTACTTTAATACGAAAAATGTTAGTGCATGATAAGTACTGTAGTAGTAAATAAAATAATAATTGTCTCAAATTTTGTAATGAATGTCCTAGAATGTACTTAGTGATGTAATTAATTAGTGTAGATACTGTCCCCATTGAGGTAATTCATGGCAGTATAGCTTATTTAAAAGAATATCTTTATCAAAAAAAGCTGAAACAATTTTCGCATTTCTTGTGGAGTACAAGAGCCTTATTTTTTCCAAGCTCAGCAAGGAGTGTAAAGTAGAAATTACTCTTGTTATCATATGAATAAGACTTTTAAACTTGAACCTAAAGTTAGATCAAAAATTATAGAAATGAAGTTTCATATGCTCAGGTTATGATATTTAATGCTGAAAGATAAAATATCTTCTTGAGATTCCTTGCTTTTATCAGTGGAGTTAATTGTTGAATCAGAAATATTTCCATATTCAAAATGTTTAATATTTTGATAAATGTAGCACTATAAAATTTGGATTTGTAGGAACATAACTTAGTGTGTCTTATTCCTCAGTATATTTATTTTTTACCAAAGTGTCTGCTTGATTATCAAAGGTGTGTGTGTGTGTGTGTGTGTGTGTGTGTGTGTGTGTGTGTGTGTGTGTGTGTGTGTCAAAACTACAGATAATTTGTAAATGAATGAAGGAAACAGGAAAAAGAAATGAACATTGTATAAACTATATTTTACCATCCAAATTGAATCCTCCCATGCATAATTGTTTTATCGTATATTTGATATTATTAATTGCTCAGTAGGTTCAAGTATATATTAGAGATATGGAAAAAACAGAGAAGTAGATATTTTTAAATAATTAATACTACGTTAAAATTTGTTGTAACTCCTTAGCTAAAATGATAACATAGTTTCATGTTCTGGTTAGCTGTTATTAGTAAAAATAAGACAGATTCTTGATGAGTTATATCATTCTCTCAAGTTCTTCAGCTTCTCAAAATTAGTTATTCGCTATTGTCTCTACACTGTGTACCTCAATATGACCTTAAGTGCTTTTCTGTCATGAACTGTTACTGTTTGGAAGCTACAGAACTTGAACAATACAATAATGAAAATTTCTGTGGTGAAATAGCTCTCATACATATAATTTCATTTAATGCTTTAGTTATAAAAGCAAGTTTTATTCAGTATTATTGTTGGGACCACTGAAGTAAAATGTTATGTTATCAGTTTCACATGCTATATTTCGAAAGTGTTAAGTTTTAAAAACTAGATTGCAGTTATCATACCAAAATATAGCAAAACTGTGTATTGTGGAACATATTTTTGTGTATGTAAATTGATGTAACCTTTGTTGTTATTGTTGGAAATATAATTATAAAGGCCTAATTTTTCTTCCCAATGCAGAATAGATGATGATTAGTATTTCGTGGTATATAGACTGTTTTAAATATATACTTCAATAAAAGAGAAAAACACATGTTAATTACATTGACCATTGACAAGCATACTGATATCATTGTCTGATTCATTTCTATTTGATAAACAATCTAAATCATTTATTTGACTTTTTTCCCCTCAGTCATGCAACTCAACTTCGTGAAACATTTAAACATTTGTTGACCATTGCAGGCAACAATGTAATAAGCTGGCACAAAGTAGTTTTGCAGCTGTATGTAAATATTTTTGTAGCTCTGAAGAAGGATAAACCTGGAATCTTAACAATATCTGCAGTCTCAGTTATGTAACAACTAGAGACTCAACTACACAGTGAGTTGTTACTTTTATTCCTTCCATGGCACACATTCTACCAAGAACTTTCCATTAACATTTGTAATGAAACTACATGAGTATATTGGGTTATTTTCTTGCCCATCATATTCCAAAATTATGAGAAAGAAAGAAAGAAAGAGTCAGATGGCAGAATGATTAAAGCTCTGGACTGTTATGTAAGGATTGCCATTCAGATGCCTGTCCACATCTTAAATTTATGCATTCCACAGCTTGCTTAAATGCATTTGCATGAATAGTGGGGGAGGGTTCATTGGAAAAGAACACAGCTAATTTTCTTACTTACAGTTGTTCCATGTGACATCATACCCATGTTTGGTAACAGCATTGTCAATGTTAAGTCCTGTCATTTTTCATTCCTTATAAAAATATTTCCTGACATTTGTGAATGAATTTCAGAAGATTCCTATTTTTTTGTAAGGAACAAACAAATGAAAATTATGGTTTAACATCCCATCAAGGATGAGACATGCTTGCTTATCTTGTTTTGCTGCTTGTGACATAATCATTCTAATTCAGCCTCAAAAACAGTGATTAACTTAATTTATTTTATTTTAAAATTTACTGTTATGTTGAGTGTTGAATTCTAAATGCCCTACATTCCTGGTTATTTGTTTTCTAGGAAGTGGCTGCATCGTAGCTGTCAGTTGAAGTGACATATAAGCTGTACCTAAAAACAGCTGTAAGCGCACAATATAACATTAGGTTGGTCATGGGTATGCTTATACAAACCACTGCAGCCAAGACAAAATTGTTAACACCATTGAATTTTATTTATGTAAACGTTCAGATATTAATGATGATGTAAATAAAATAGAAAGAAACTTCCACATGGGAAAAATATATTAAAAACAAAGATTCCAAGACTTACCAAGCGGGAAAGCGCCGGCAGACAGGCACATGAACAAAACACACAAACACACACACAGAATTACTAGCTTTCGCAAGCGATGGTTGCTTCTTCAGGAAGGAGAGGGAAAGACGAAAGGATGTGGGTTTTAAGGGAGAGGGTAAGGAGTCATTCCAATCCCGGGAGCGGAAAGACTTCCCTTAGGGGAAAAAAAGGACAGGTGTACACTCGCACACGCACACACATATCCATCCCCACATACACAGACACAAGCAAGTCTGCTTGTGTCTGTGTATGTGCGGATGGATATGTGTGTGTGTGCGAGTGTACACCTGTCCTTTTTTTCCCCTAAGGGAAGTCTTTCCGCTCCCGGGATTGGAATGACTCCTTACCCTCTCCCTTAAAACCCACATCCTTTCGTCTTTCCCTCTCCTTCCTGAAGAAGCAACCATCGGTTGCGAAAGCTAGTAATTCTGTGTGTGTGTTTGTGTGTTTTGTTCATGTGCCTGTCTGCCGGCGCTTTCCCGCTTGGTAAGTCTTGGAATCTTTGTTTTTAATACGTTCAGATATTAATATATACGTGGCACATAAAGTGAGATTAAGCTGAAACGATTCTGCCACTACTATTAAAGTTCTACACCCACTGTAAAAGTTAAAGTCCACTAACTGAATCAAGAAAAAGTTCAGAAACAACAAAATACTTTCAGAGTCTGGACTAAAAGTCAACTCTGAAAAATTTACAGGTGCTGAGAAAGCACAAATGTAAAATTATGTTCCATTTTACATATACGACTGAATCCCTGCACAAACCAATGTAGCTCCTTCGTCAGTTGTGGTCCCAAAATGAAAGTCACACTCCAGCCTCTGGTCACATTTATATAGCTGTGAGATGAACCTCCCATAATGACAGTTGTTAGTCTTAAACTATACACCAGTAAAATTTTCCATATTCCGTATGCATATATCTAGAACAAAACAAATTACATATGCAGTTTCAAACTTTTGAGCTGCGTAGAAAGAGTTGTTGCAGCAGATTGTATGGTGAATAGTTTACAATTACCAAGAAACTAATCACTGTGGCCAGCTGGAGTGGCCAAGCGGTTCTAGGCGCTACAGTCTGGAACCGCGCGACCGCTACGGTCGCAGATTCGAATCCTGCCTTGGGCATGGATGTGTGTGATGTCCTTAGGTTAGTTAGGTTTAAGTAGTTCTAAGTTCTAGGGGACAGATGACCACTACAGTTAAGTCCTGTAGCGCTCAGAGCCATTTGAACCATTTAAACACTATGATTGCATACTTTCATTAATTAATAATTTACAATAAGTGTGTCACATCATCCTTATGTAAAAGTAATTGCTCTTTCCACAAGTGCAGTGAATTTTGCCCTAGCTTGGATAGAGTTTGAGTTATTGTCAACTTTGATAATAAACAAATAGGCTGGAATGAAACTAATAAGTGACAAACAAATTTTTGAACAGTGATGATGATAACAATGATGTCTATGATGGTCAAGCATGAATAACATGCTACTCATTATGCTTTGGTTTCATAACCCACCTTCCTGCTGAGTCAGCAAGTTCAAACTAGTTTCAACTAACTCAGAATAGTTCTGACAAGAGAAATCTGCTCCAACAAGCAAAATCGACTAGTCAGCAAGTTGTGACTTGTCAGGACAAGTCCTGTTTTGACAAACATCTGCATTGAAGCAATCATCATATTGCACTGAGCTGACTCATATGCACATGTACTCCCAACACTTACTCATTCAAGGGACAGGAGACATAATCATGAATGCAAGTGTGGTCCACAGAACAAGCACATTCAAGGAACTGGTGATTCAATTTCAAATACAGGAGCCACTTTTTCATAAGCTACATAACAAATGAAAATGGTTTCACTGACAGACTTCACATAGCAATAACTAAAATTTCATGGTGGAAATTAACTATTGGTGCCTGATGTGTGTGTGTGTGTCATAAGTCGAGCTACCTCAGGTGTTAATACAGCCAGCTTTGAGTGGCCACTGTCCCAGAAGGTGCAATAAGATATATACTTGGCAAGGCTGATGGACACCAACTTACGTGTCCATTCTCTTAACCTCCAACATTTTGTGATGGTCAGCTTGTAGTATTGGCATTACAAGTTCCTCGTCAGTTGATATTATTTCACTATCATGTTGATTATTGCCTGCTGCTTTTAAAGCTCGCAAGAAGACTGATCACTCTACCAATTCGTTTGAATTATTCCAGTGAACAAAATCGATATGTGCTGATGGTTCATTGGAGACTGTATTCCAAGAGTGAACATCAAGTGCATTTTCATTCTCTCCCATACCGATCCACCTCTTTTATTTAATGAAGGCTTAATGTTATGGCTATATTTATAGCCTCTGTTGTAATTTGGTAGTTTACAGGGGACAAAGTTCTGTTTATAAAAATTGATAGGCTCAAGAACTTTACCATAATTTTGAAGATCTTGTGTTATAAAACTGTTTATTGGGTTTGGTTGTAAATAATAATTCATACAATCCTTTCATTCCTGGATATGTTACACTGTGAATTATTAAATCTTCTCCTCCTCCTCCTCCTCCTCCTCCTCCTCCTCCTCATCACCATCATCATCACCATCACCACCATTCATAAATACATTTTTTCCTTGGCTTTATCTTCTTCATCTTGGTTGGTCTTCTCTTTTCAAAATAGCTGCTCTTCTTGAATCAGTCCCTTTAGTATTAAGTGCATTTAAGTACCTTTTTCAGTACAGACTGAGCCTTAAATTGCCTTTTGTGCCGCAACGACACTTTTATGCAGATATTTTGTTGAGATTTCAGCACCTTACTTTTAAGACTTAATCTTTCAACCAAGGAACTGAGATGCATGTTGACAACAGCAGCTTAAGCTGAGGATCTGAATCTGAACTGCTTACAAGCAAACATCTCAATTTATGAAAATACAGAAACTGCTCACATGTATCAGACAATGTCAAATACAAATATCATTACCAAATTTAATAGGATAGCATTCTTTATATAAATCATCATCTTTGCTTATAATTAGAAAACTGCATTTTCACTAATGTCCATTTAAATGTTTTGACAAATGCATTAACATTCATATCAGGATTAACATGATTGCTGATTACAAGCCTCAAAATATGTTCGTCTTATTTGTAAAGAATAATTACATTAGTGTTGTCTCTAATTAATTGTTATGGAATTTTGCTGTATGTTTGACATGGGTAAAAGCTGTCTTCGCCATAATGCCAGCTCATAGAGTTTTCTATGTCAGCTGATGTAAATGCTGCCAGGTTGCCACAGAAGTATTTCTTAATATAATGTTGCTAATTACAAGCAATGTCATTGGTAAAAGAAAATTGAAAACAGTAGCGCTTTATCAGGTGATATTACATCCTCTTTACTTGAAAGTGTGAAATATCCAGTATCATTCAAGTTTTAAAATATCTGTCCTAGAAATTTATAGTTATATTGCTGAAGCTCTAACAATTAGACGACTAAGAGAGTGTGAAGTGTGTGTGCAAACTTCCCACTTCTCTTATACGAGTCGACTTACTTGGGGTGCACAGCCGATCTTCTTCTCTGAATAGCCGGCTTCTGGAATCTCTGTAAACTACTTCGAAGAATGATGCTAGTTACAGGAACTTCCGAAATAATTAGGTACTCAGAGAATACTCTTCAACAACTGTCGGTGTGTTTGAGCTTCGTAAAGAACAAAATTCACATTTGATTTCTTGTAAGTCACTCGTATCGCCACATTAGAAAGTACATTTTAGAATGGCTTAACAACCATAACTCTATTACAAACAAATCGTAAAATACATCTTGCCTGCAGCAAGCCAAGATAAGAGTTACATAAAAGTCTTCGTCAACTCACTGTTTTTTTGTCACTAACAATAGTCACAATTACAAAACAGCACAAAATAACCCATACTTGTCATTGCTGTTCGACCACCGTGTCTACAGTCGTCTCACAACAAACTTCAAAACCTGCCCACACAAACAAGTGATGCACAGTAGGTAGGATTCTATCATCCCACTCTCACATCGAAAATATTGTGTGTTCGAGATGGTAGAAGGCAGAGTGGTTCTAGAATTTACGCAGAAATTCTTGAAACACTACATATCGCCCCCCCCCCCCCCCCCCCCCTCAGATTGAACACCCGATATTTTATTATACATTATCATTGTGTACATAATATCACACATAACATCATTTTACATTTTAGCGGTATACATTTCTTACACAAGTTTATATATATATACATCTTCCACTTCAATAACAACCCTTTGTTTTCTCTAGAACAATCTTTAGCTAAGCATTTCTTTAATTTAATCTCACTTTACTTTGATATCAAGACCTGAGTATTCATTCGTGATTTAGTAAACTTGTCTAGTATTGAGGGTGCTCATGAAACTTGAGTGTTCTATTTTCTGTTCTCATTCTTTGTACTAGTTTGCAGCTTATAGTTTGGAGGAACTCTGGGCGAAATGAAAGTGTTCTTTTTGCACTCGTAAACTTCCCATAAAACAGAGTAATGCTAGATGTGCATAAATTCAAACTTACCAGAATAATCCCTATAAAATGTGACTTCTGTCACAATACTGCCCCCTTCTCCTAGGATCGGTACCTATACCTTGCAAGAGCGTTGACCTTCAAGAGCACTTTCTCTTTCTGTTCTGGTAGGTATGTCCCTTTATAAAACATTCCTATTTTTCAGACCACAGGTCATTCTATCTCCATGTTGATACGCCTGCCCTATACACTTAGCAAATGCCAGGTACACCCCCGTTATCCTTTCTGAGTAGGCCTCATGGTTCATTACCCTAGTGTACATTTCAATGTATACAACAATTAAGTATTTTCTGGTAAAGCTACAAATCTATTTTACACTTCACATTCACTTTTATAATACATCATTTAATCCATTGAGTCCTCCTCTACTTCTCGACTCCTATACCCTTAGCATATACTATGTCTACCTATAATTCAAGTCTCACTATCCTACATTGTACACACATTTTCCCCCCTACAATACATGGTGGTACTCACATCACGACAGATTTCTAGTCTGTAATTTTAATGTTTGTGAATAAATGTAATTTTGTGTGTATGCGGATGTGTGTTTGTGTAGTCTGATTCTTCAGCCTTCTTATCTGAAGACAAGATGTAAGTTATTGGAAACCACGGAAACCAAGAAGGACTTTTGTGATAGAAGTAGATGAATATGGAAAGAGGAAAAAAATAGATAGGTCCTCAAATGAGAAGTAAAAAAGGAAATAAATAGAAATAGTTGCTAAGATCGAAGAAGAGGAAGAAGATAGCCCCAAAGACCGGAAACCTGTCCCCCCCCCCCCCCCCTTCTCCAGGATCCCTACCTTGCAGGTACTTGAGTGAGGTGCCGGAGGTGGTTTGGTGTTAAATCGGCTCCTACAGAACGGACATTCCCACCTTCACCCTTGAGGTCCCCGAAGAAAATCTTAGCAACCCTTTGGAAACGGCTAATGGTTAAGAATCAGTCACACTTGTTTGCAAGGGTTGTTTGAAATGTGTGGTGTGTGTTTTGTGTTACTCATGATTTGTGTGTTCTCACTAACCATGCTTTCATCCACAGTACCCACCCCTTTCAAAACTGATACAAACCCTCCCATCTACGTCACATCTCATAAAAAGTATAAAATATAATAGAAAGAAACTTCCACATGGGAAAAATATATTAAAAACAAAGATTCCAAGACTTACCAAGTGGGAAAGCGCCTGTAGACAGGCACAATAAAATAACACACAAACACACACACACACAAGATTTCTAACTTTCGCAACCAACGGTTTCTTCTTCAGGAAAGAGGGAAGGAGAGGGAAAGACGAAAGGATGTGGGTTTTAAGGGAGAGGGTAAGGAGTCATTCCAATCCCGGAATCAGAAAGACTTACCGTAGGGGGGAAAAAGGACAGGTGTACACTTGCACACTTTGGTGTGGGAAAACTGTTTTGGAAGAAACACCGAAAGCAACTTGGGATCTGACAGTCGTCTCACTGCCCTTTAACTCGGAGTGTTACCATCCCTGGGGGATATACAACTTTACATCCTTTATGTTGTACTTTCCCTTTTCTGATCCAGTTGTAGGATCCACTAAAAATAATATCTTGGTATGGATTACCATTTGTAATCAGTATGGTCCTTCATATTTTTGGAAAAAGTTGTGTGTCTCTTTCTTCAGGGCAGAGCACTGAAGATGTTTTACCAGAACTAGGTCATTTGCTTTGTACTGACCTTCAACAGCTTTTTCATTATGTTTACTTATTCTTTGTTGTGCCTTTTCAACTAAATTCTTAGAAACTATTTCCTGATTCATTTCGTAATTGACACTCGGTTCTTCAGACCAACTAAGATATCTAATTAAAGGTTCTCCTACAAAGGGTTTGTCTTTGTCCATACCCTGTGTGAACATACCGTACAAGTACGTCTTCCATTATCTTCGGAATGCAATAGTGCCAATGTTGTGATGTTACACTGACTCTCCAAAACAAATTATGACCCATAATTTTCCATTTTCCTACTTGATTAGGAGATAAGGAATTCTGAATACACATAGAAGACATTTCTGTAAAATAGGGATCATGATGGATATTTTCTGTTATTCTTTGAGCCGTCTCTTGTACCCTGATGTTCAGATATTCTACTAACATAAAACTAAGTGCAAAAATAATGCTGAGTCCTTACATGTGTTTTTATTCTTCCATTCCTATGGGTAATCTAGACAAAGCATCTGGTACAATATTCTCGGAACCTTTTACATATTGTATCCTAATATCATATTCCCATAGGAAAAGCATCCATCACATTAATCTACTTTGTAACAATCAACTACTCATTAGAAAGGATAGAGCTTGATGATTTGTATAAACATGGATTTCTGACCCCTATACTAGTGTTTTAAATTTTTGGATACTCCATACAATCGTTAGTAGTTCTTTTTCAGTAGACATGTAATTCAATTCGTTCTTATTTAGACTGCGGCTAGCAAGAGCTATCGTTCGGTGTTCTACATTATGTAGATCCCACTCTCCTTGGAAAAGTTCTGCAGCATACTGTAATCACACGCATCTGTTGAAATTTTAAATGGTTCGCCCATAACCGGACGATGTAATATGGGTGATTCGACAAGTGCACTTTTGACGTTTTCAAACACATCATTTGCTTCTTGATCCCAAATCCACGGAACTCCCTTCCTTAATATATGTAAAATTTTCGGGTCATTCAGTTCTTGACCTCACATGTACCGTCGATAGTATCTGGCCATTCCTATAAATTTCTTCAATTGCCTTATATTTCTAGGGAGTGGACATTCTTTAATATCTTTGATGCATTCATGGTCTGATCTAATTCCCTGCATCCCTACAATATGAGCTAAAAACTTAAGCTCTTGGCGAGCAAAGTACGATTTAGACAGTTTCACCATAATACCTTTCTCTTTAAAGTTCTTCACGATCTTACTCAAGGTTAGACAGTGTTCTTCCAAAGTAGCTGATATCAGAATATCATCTACATTTATTATGAAATCCTTCAATAAATATCTGCCTAATGCTTCACCCAGTGCATGTATAAATCCAGTAAAGAAATATTAAGTCCGAATGGCAGTACATTGAAATGAAATGATTTACCATCACACATAAATGCTGTATACTTTTTTGATTCTGTATGTAACCTAATTTGCCAATATCCTTAAGTCACATCCATCATTCTAAATAACCTCGGTTTCTCAAATTTGGATAACAATTCGTCGATGTTAATCGGTCTGTCTCAATATGCTTATTCAATGCACGCGCATCTAACACTAATTGTACCCCACCTGTAGCTTTTTTCACCAGTACCAAAAGGTTATTCACTACGCTAGAAGTACGTTCTATTATATTGTTATCAATCATTTTGTTAATTTCCTCCTTAACTGCTTCTTTCACACTTACGGAAGAATGGAGTGTCATTTTTGATTATGTAGTCGCTGATATTACCTGGATGATCAGAAAATAATACTTCATATTCCATTAGAATTTGATATAGATCTCATTTTTGTTCACCAGTTAATATTAGGGATTCGTTAACCTTGTCTTGCATGTCAATTCAATGTGTTACTTGATCTACATTATCGATCAGGGGTGACAGTTGTGCTGTAGCTGTTAATTGCAGACACTGACACTCAGTTGTTTGCTTTCCAATATAGCTATCTGTCACAAATGATGTCCAATATCTACTGCCCCCTTTTTCAAAACATAGAAGATTTTTGTCAAAGTTTAAGATGACTTTAAATTCTAATAACCAAGCTAAACCAAATAATATATCTCTATTGATATTCTCTACTATTAACAGTGTTTGACAAAATGAAATATTTCCAATGCTGCAGTTCACTTGAGTTTCGAACTTTGCAATCTTACTGTTTGTTCCTGTTATTCCAACTATATAAACTCCAGTTACTGACAATAACAGTAAGTGCTGTTTAATCTGTAATGAGTTAAAGAATGCACTAGATATGAGTGATACTTCACTCCCTGAGTCAATAAATATGTTAACTTCAGAAGTCTCCATGGTCCCTACTATTACAGGTTGTGGATTGTTGATAACTAGGTCTGATTCTTCTAGCAGTAACCGTTCTTTTGTAGGTATTCTGTGCATGAATTAACATACTTACTATGAACCAGGCCTCCTAGTGTATCTCTCTGACTTGGGCCCCAGCCCTGGATTCAGATTGCACCACGTTTTCGTCATTATTACTAATTACTGGTTGGTTACCAAATTGGGATATTACATTACCATTATGGGTTCTAGAGTTACTTGGTATAAATTCCTATGAGGTTACTAGATCTAAATTTGAATGTGGATGCTTCTTTTGATAATTGTCATTGCAATTCTGCTTATTATACTGGTATACTTTTGCGATGTTGACTTCATGCCTTTTGAAATTATTCCCACTGTTCCTTTTAAAATTTGAATTTTCCCCCTGATGTAAAGTTTCATTATGTTCTTTATTTAGGGCACCTAGTGTGTCAATGAAGAAAAACAATTATTCAACCATTTTCCAGTCACTACACAAGATATCTTTTCTTGCATAGATAGGTAATCGTCTAATTAAAATTCGAACCAACCCCTCTTCCTCCATAAGCTTATCTAAATACTAGGGGCCAGTCAAAATATTTCCTCATGGTACTCCAAGTGTTATTGTAGTATTTCGGGTCCCACAAATCTAATATTAGTTTCTCCTGCTCACTAGCGGACCAATATTTCCCTTTAAATTTCTTCTGGAAGTCTCCCCATGAAGAAAAGTTCTCAGTATTTACAGTACTCCATTCTAAGACTTCCCCTGAAGGTACTCCACAGCAAATTCAATCTTTTTAGAATCTTCCCAGTTCTTTGGCAAGGCTTGGTTGAATCTTTTCAAAAACTGAGTCATATGTACATCCCATCTGGCTTAAACTTAGGGAATTGTCTCGATAACCCTGAATTCGCTCTCCATTGCAAATCCGTAACTACCTCACTAGTCAACGCAACATTTGGTGAAGATGCTCGGTTTTTCTACTTGTTTCTGAATAAGTTTGACTTCTCTCCAGAGTTCGTCTATGCCCTTTGTGGTATCAGTAAGTTTGGAAGAAGCTATAGGCGATGCATTCTCAGATGTTATTCTCTCGGTGACTTTCCGATCTATAATTTCTTCTGCCTGTTCCTCCAGATAACTTACATTTATGATATCAGAACTTGCTATCTTCTCTTTGAAGCTTCTTTCTACACTGTCCACTCGTGTACTTAAACCTGTATTTTGTGATTAAATGACAGGCATTAATTCACTACGCTTATCAACGTTCTCTTTCAAAGAATGCTGTCCCTGCTTTACAGCATTAAACTTAGCATTACATACATCCTGCAATGATCCTAACTTTTCATTAATCTCTGATTCTACACTATTACATTTCTCCTCAATATTCAATTCTAATCTTTTTGTCAGATTCTGAAAATTACCCTTCTGTTTTCGAATGAAGTCAGTAGATTTACATGAATGCTTAAAGAATTAGTTAGGAGATTCTTTAAATCTAATTTCAGATTTTCAGCTTTACTATTTAGGGTGTCAAATTCAGTCTTTAAAGCATCCATGCGTTCGCATAGATTACAAAATTTTCTACTCTGTGTGTTAACCTTGGCACTCAGTAAACCTAGATTGCTTGTTGACTATTCAAAGTTTCTCTCTTGTTATTAAGAACTTCACTCTGTGCATCTAATTTGTCATTTAAAGTTTTGTTTTGATCATCTCATAGAGAATTCATTAAGCGTAATTGTATACTCTGAGCTTTAATTAGATTTACTAACTCTGACCAGTCAGGTCCTTCTTAGGTGATTTTCATAGCCATGGCTGGTTCTGAAGTTTCCCCAACTTGCTGTTCCTTATCCATATTTTTAGAAGCTTTAGAACTTGTGAGCATCTAAAAATTAACTTTAAGTATGATAACATACACTAATAAAGTTCATTCAACAGTTTATACCACGTTGTATTAAAACAATAAAGTTCTTTTTTTTTCGATCACCCGGCATAAAATTTGGGCTGCATCGATGAGTGGTTGTGTAATCACCACTGGTGAACACACACTGGTGCCAGTGGCATTGCTTGTTTGTTTCCGTGTGGCGTCAGTGAGTGAAAGTGGAAGCATGTCAGCACCAGTGAACAGCAACTGGTGCCAGTGACATCGTACGTTGGTTTTCACGTCTGTGTCCCCACGATGGGTGTGAGAGCTCTATACTCCCCACACCAGATCGTCTTAGTTGTATCGTCCTAGGCGTATCTCTTATTAGTCTAATATGTCAAGATCTTCTCTCCGGTTTTTCATTTTGTGACTTTCTCACGTCTTCACCCTTATTTGCATTTACAAACTTTCTCATCAGATATTTGGGCAGAATCCAATTCCATGCAATGGTTCTCTTGCCTTGTTATGCTTGGTTGCTAGGTCTACACTTGATAGCTTTTTCTCTTGTTCTTGTCTCTAAATTCTTGTTTTCTTCAGTCCTTTCTCACTGGTTGCCAAGTTCTAATGATTTGATGACTAAGAGTTTGTGAAGTGTATGTGCAAACTGCCCACTTCTCTTATACGAGTCAACTTATTTGGTGTACACAGCCGATCTTCTTCTCTGAATAGCCGTCTTCTGGAATCTCTGTAAACTACTTTTCCAAAGAATGGTGCTAGTTACAGGATCCTTATACACTCTGTCTCTGCTTGTGAAATAATTACGTACTCGAAGAATACTTTTCAACAACTATCGGTGTATCTGAGCTTCATAATGAACAAAATTCACACTTCACATTCAAACATTTGACTTCTTGTAAGTCACTCATATCATCTCACATTACAAATAGATTTAAGAACATTTAGAAAAGAGTTGGCTTAACAACCACAACTCTACTACAAACAAATTGTAAAATACGTCTTGCCTCCAGCAGGTCCAAAATATGAGTTACTTAAAAGTCTTCCTCAACTCACTGTTCTTTGTCACTAACGATAGTCACAATTACAAAACAGTACAGAATAACCCAGAAGTTCCATAGTTCTTCCTTGCTCTTTCATTACGACTTCCATGGATCGACCAACAAATACCATTCGACCGCCATGTCTAGTCTTCTCACAACAAACTTCAAACCTTCACACACAAACATGTGACACACAGTAGGTAGGATTCTATCATCTCACTCTCACATCTAAAATATCATGTGTTCGAGATGGTGGAAGGCCGAGTGGTTCAAGAATTTATGCAGAAATTCTCGAAACACTACAAAGAGAGGGACACACACACACACACACACACACACACACACACACACACACACACACACACTTAAATTTGAGGTCATTTTCATGAAGGGAAAGGTTAATAATCAGATTTGTATTTCCACAGTTATAAGAACCAGGTATAATACATCTAATTGTATGTGGAAACACATTGCCATGTTTTCAGTTCTGTGTTTTTCTTTTTTTAAAATTATTATTATTATTAAACTCTATTTCATCAAATCATTGATACGTGATGGGGTTTATTTGTACATTCTGCTCCTACATCTACATTTACATCTGTCCTCTGCAAACAACTGTGAAATGCATGGCAGAGGGTACATCCCATTGTACCACTTTTTAGGCTTTCTTCCTATTCCATTTGCATTTGGAGGGCAGTAATCTCTTCTTGTCTTCATGACACCTGTGGGAGCAATAGGTAGTGGGCTGTAGGGTATTCCTAGAGACAACATTTAAAGTCAGTTCATGAACCTTTGTACATAGGCTTTCTCAGAATCATTTATATCCCTCTTCAGAAGTCTGCCAGTACAGTTTAACCTGTGACCATTTGTGCTGCCTTCCGCTGTATAAGTTCAATATCTTCTGTTAGTCCTATATGGTAAAGGTCCCACACACTTGAGCAGTATTGTAGAATTAGTGACACTAGTAATTTTTATGCAATCTCCTCTTGAGACTGATTGGATTTCCCCAGCATTCTACCAATAAACTGAAGTCTGCCACCTGCTTAACCCTTGACTGAGCCTACGTGATCATTTCATATCCCTACAAACTGGTACACCCAGGTGTTTGAATGAGTTTGCTGATTACAACAGTGACTCATTTGTAATATAGTCACAGGGTACCTAATGTTTCCTCATTCTGTGACCACATTTCTACATTTCTGAACATTTAAAGGAAGTTACAAAACTTTGTCACTTTGAAATCTTATCAATATTTGACTGAATATTTATTCTTTCATGCTGTTTTTGATTATAGATAACTGCATTATTTGCAAAAAGTCTGTTGTTCGTATTAATATTGTCCTCAAGGTAATTAATATACAACATGAATAACAAAGGCCCCAAGAAGCTTCCCTGACGTGCTTATGAAGTTAGATCTGCATCTGACAATGACTCTCCATCCAAGATAATACACTTGCCCACCATACCACAAAATCCTCAATCCTATCACAAATTTTGCTTATACTGCTACAATCATACTTTTGATAATAAGTGTAGAGGTTGTCCTAAGTTAAATGCTTCTCAGAAGTTGAGAAATGGTACTTTACAGTAAAACTGATCCAATATCATAAATGATTTTAGGCATGTAATACAGTGCAGTTGTTGTTGTGGTCTGCAGTCCTGAGACTGGTTTGATGCAGCTCTCCATGCTACTCTATCCTGTGCAAGCTCCATCATGTCCCAGTACCTACTGCAACCTACATCCTTCTGAATCTACTTAGTGTATACAATACTAAATTAGTGATCCCTTGATGCCTCAGAACATGTCCTACCAACCGAACATGTCCCTTCTTCTTGTCAAGTTGTGCCACAAACTCCTCTTCTCCCCAATTCTATTCAATATCTCCTCATTAGTTATGTGATCTACCAATCTAATCTTCTGCATTCTTCTGTAGCAACAGATTTCGAAAGCTTCTATCCTCTTCTTGTCCAAACTTCTCCTCTCCTCAATTCTATTCAATACCTCCTCATTAGTTAGGTGATCTACCCATCTAACCTTCAGGATTCTTCTGTAGCACCACATTTTGAAAGCTTCTATTCTCTTCTTGTCCAAACTATTTATCATCCATGTTTCACTTCCATACATGGCTACAACTCCATACAAATACTTTCAGAAACGACTTCCTGCCACTTAAATCTGTACACGATGTTAACTGCACTGTTAACAGTGCAGTATAGCATTATAATATAATACATTAAAATAACAGTACAATCTAAAATATAGTACAATACATAACAAAAGTCATTTTAGATGTATGAGGGCTAACCAGACAATAACAGATGTTCGGTTTATTGCAGGGCAGGGCGGGGCTAAGCTGTTATCTTGGTACCATAACATTCCTACATGCAGTGCACATCCAGGGTGGTAGTATGTGTTCTGTGTCTCTGCTGCTTTGGTTTCTGTGATGTTTTAAAATGTGTGCTGCAATAGAAAATCCTGCCACTTGTGAGGTGCATTCTGCAATTAGGGTTTTTGTTGGCAAAAAACTGCAAACCGACTGAAATTTATCACAACCTTTGTGATGTGTACGGTAAAGAAATAGTGAGTGAAAGCTGACTGAGGCAGTGGTGCATTCGTGTCATAACTGGCCATGAGACTCAGGTGAAGAATGTCAATTGTGAAATAAAAAAGCAGTCAATGAAATGGAGACACACACATTCTCCCAAGAAACGAGGGAAGTTAGAGCAAACATTGTTAGCTAGGAAGATCATGGCTACTGTGTCTTGGGACTCTAAGCGAGTGATTCTCATTGACTTTCTTGAACATAACATAATAATTAACTCAGAGGGATACTGTCAGACACCAAGAAAGTTAAGGTGGGCCATACAAAACAAGTTTCGGGGAAAATGCACAAGTCATTTTTTCCTGACAAATGCATGTATACACACAGCCAGCAATACCTGAGAGCTCCTACGTAGTTTAGGAAGAGAGGTGTTTGATCATCTGCCATGTTGTTGTTCTGGTCTTCAGTAAAGATATTAGTTTGATGCAGCTCTCCATGCTACCCTATACTCTGCAAGCTTCTTCATCTTGATGTACCTACTGCAACCTACATCCTTCCGAATCTGCTTAGTGTATTCACCTCTCAGTCTCCCTCTGCGATTTTTAACCTCCTCACTGCCCTCCAATACTAACTTCATGATCCTTGATGCCTCGGAACATGTCCTACCAACCGGTCCCTTCTTCTTGTCAAGTTGTGCCACAAACTACTCTTCTCCCCAATTCTATTCAATACCTCCTCATTAGTTATGTGATCTACCAATCTAATCTTCTGCATTCTTCTGTAGCAACAGATTTCGAAAGCTTCTATTCTCTTCTTGTCCAAACTATTTATCGTCCATGTTTCACTTCCATACATAGCTACACTCCTACATATGCTACACTCCACACAACTCTTTTAAGAAAAGACTTCCCGACACTTAAATCTATACTCGATGTTAACAAATTTATCTTCTTCAGAAACGCTTTCCTTGCCATTGCCAATCTGCATTTTATATCCTCTCTACTTTGACCATAATCAGTTATTTTGCCCCCGAAATAGCAAAACTCATCTAATACTTTTAGTGTCTCATTTCCTAATCTGATTCCCTCAGCATCACCCGACTAAATTCGACTACATTCCATTATCCTCGTTTTGCTTTTGTTGGTGTTCATCGTATATCCTCCTTTCAAGACACTATCCATTCCGTTCAACTGCTCTTCCAAGTTCTTTGCTGTCTCTGACAGAATTACAATGTCATCGACGAACCTCAAAGTTTTTATTTCTTCTCCAGTGATTTTAATTCCTACTCCAAATTTTTCTTTTGTTTCCTATACTGTTTGCTCAATATAAGATTGAATAACGTCGGGGGGTAGGCTACAACCCTGTCTCACTCCCTTCCCAACCACTGCTTCCCATTCATGCCCCTCAACTTTGATAACTGCATCTGGTTTCTGTACAAATTGTAAATAGCCTTTTGTTCCCTGTATTTTACCCCTGCCGCCTTCAGAGTTTGAAAGAGAGTATTTCAGTCAACATTGTCAAAAGCTTTCCACCAAGCGAGGTGGAGCAGTGGTTAGCACACTGGACTCGCATTCGGGATGACGACGGTTCAATCCCGTCTCCAGCCATTCTGATTTAGGTTTTCTGTGATTTCCCTAAGTCGTTTCAGGCAAATGCCGGGATGGTTCCTTTGAAAGGGCACGGCTGATTTCCTTCCCAATGCTTCCCTAACCCGAGCTTGCGCTCCGTCTCTAATGACCTCGTTGTCGATGGGATGTTAAACACTAACCACCACCACCACCAAAAGCTTTTCTTCCTCTCAGTGGCGCAAGTCATTAGTCACAGTTAGCGGTGAAAACGCGTGGTTTCAGAGCTCGGCGGCAACACCTCTGCGTCATCAGTTAATTACGGCAGGCCACCGCACGTGGCCCCTCCCTGGGGAATTCCTCGTGTGTGTGTGCGTGTGTGTGTGTGTGTGTGTGTGTGTGTGTGTGTGTGTGTGTGTAAGTCTAGAAATGCTAGAAACGTAGGTTTGCCTTTCCTTAATCTATCTTCTAAGATGAGTCAAAGGGTCAGTATTGCCTCGCATGTTCCAACATTTCTGTGAAATCCAAACTGATTTTCCCCAAGGTCAGCTTCTACCAGTTTTTTCATATGTCTGTAAAGAATCTGTGTTAGTATTTTGCAACCGTGACTTATTACACTGATAGTTTGGTAATTTTCACACCTGTCAACACCTGCTTTCTTTGAGATTGGAATTATTATATTCTTTTTGAAGTCTGAGGGTATTCCGCCTGTCTCATACATCTTGCTCACCAGATGGTAGAGTTTTGCCAGGGCTGGCTCTACAAAGGCTATCAGTAGTTCTAATGGAATGTTGTCTACTCCCGGGACCTTATTTCAACTTAGATCTTTCAGTGCTCTGTCAAACTCTTCACGCAGTATCATATCTCCCATTTCATCTTCATCTACATCCTCTTCCATTTCCATAATATTGCCCTCAAGTACATCACCCTTTTGTAGACCCTCTGTATACTACTTCCAGCTTTCTGCTCTTTCCCTTCTTTGTTTAGGACTGGTT
The DNA here is from genome assembly GCF_023897955.1 of Schistocerca gregaria. Classification (NCBI taxonomy): domain Eukaryota; kingdom Metazoa; phylum Arthropoda; class Insecta; order Orthoptera; family Acrididae; genus Schistocerca; species Schistocerca gregaria. The sequence goes on from NC_064923.1 coordinate 444,132,518, forward strand.
TTCCACCTGAGCTCTTTATATTCATACGAGTGGTTCTCTTTTCTTCAAAGGTCTCTAATTTTCCTGTAGGCAGAATCTATCTTACCCCTAGTGAGATAAGCCTCTACATCCTAACATTTGTCCTCTAGCCATCCCTGCTTAGCCATTTTCCACTTCCTGTTGATCTCATTTTTGAGACGTTTGTATTCCTTTTTACCTGCTTCGTTTACTGCATTTTTTATATTTCCCCTTTCATCAATTAAATTCAAACCCAAGGATTTCTACTAGCCCTTGTCTTTTTACATACTCCTCTGCTGCCTTCACTACTTCATCTCTCACAGCTACCCATTCTTCTTCTGCCCTATTTCTTTCCCCCGTTTTTGTCAGTCATTCCCAAATGCTCTCTCTGAAACTCTGTACAACCTCTAGTACCTCATATCCAAAATTCCTATCTTTTTGCAGTTTTTTCAGTTTTAGTCTACAGTTCATAACCAATAAATTGTAGTCAAGAGTCCACATCTGCCCCTGGAAATGTCTTACAATTTAAAACCTGGTTCCTAAATCTCTTTCTGACCATTATATAATCTATCTGAAATTTTCCACTGTCTCCAGGCCTCTTCCATGTATACAACCTTCCCAGTCCCCCATGACTATTAAATTTTCGTCTCTCCTCACTATCTGAATTATTTCTTTTATCTCATCGTACATTTCTTTAATCTCTTCGTCATCTGCAGAGCTAGTATTCATATAAGCTTGTACTACTGTGGTAGACGTGTGCTTTGTGTCTATCTTGGCTACAATACTGCATTCACTGTACTGTTCATAGTAGCTTACCCATGCTCCTATTTTTTATTCATTATTAAATCTACTCCTGCATACCCCTATTTGATTTTGTATTTATAACCCTGTATTCGCCTGACCAAAAGTCTTGTTCCTTTTGCCACCGAACATCACTAATTTCCACTATATCTAACTTTAACCTATCCATTTCCCTTTTTAAATTTTCTAACCTATCTGCCTGATTAATGAATCTTGACATTCCATGCTCCAATCTGTAGAATGCCAATTTTGTTTCTCTAGATAACGACGTCCTCCTGAGTAGTCCCCATCCAGAGAACCAAATGGGGGACTATTTTACCTGCGGAATATTTTATCCAAGAGGACGCCATCTTCATTTAACCACACAGTAAAGCTGCAAGCCCTCGGGAAAAATTATGCCTGTAGTTTCCCCTTGCTTTCAGCCGTTCACAGTACCACCTCAGCAAGGCCGTTTTGGGTAATGTTACAAGGCCAAATCAGTCAATCATCCAGACTGTTGCCCTTCAACTACTGAAAAGTATGCTGCCCCTCTTCAGGAACCATCTACATCTACATTTATACTCCGCAAGCCACCCAACGGTGTGTGGCGGAGGGCACTTTACGTGCCACTGTCATTATCTCCCTTTTCTGTTCCAGTCGTGTATGGTTCGCGGGAAGAACACCTGTCTGAAAGCCTCCGTGCTTGCACGAATCTCTCTAATTTTCGTTCGTGATTTCCTCGGGAGGTATAAGTAGGGGGAAGCAATATATTCGATACCTCATCCAGAAACACACCCTCTCGAATCCTGGCGAGCAAGCTACACCGCGATGCAGAGCGCCTCTCTTGCAGAGTCTGCCACTTGAGTTTGCTAAACATCTACGTAACGCTATCACGGTTACCAAATAACCCTGTAATGAAACGCGCTGCTCTTCTTTGGATCTTCTCTATCTCCTCCGTCATCCCGACTGGTACAGATCCCACACTGACGAGCAATACTCAAGTATAGGTCGAACGAGTGTTTTGTAAGCCACCTCCTTTGTTGATGGACTACATTTTCTAAGGACTCTCCCAATGAATCTCAACCTGGCACCTGCCTTACCAACAATTAATTGTATATGATCATTTCACTTCAAATCATTCCGCACGCATACTCCCAGATATTTTACAGAAGTAACTGCTACCAGTGTTTGTCCCGCTATCATATAATCATACAATAAAGAGGATCCTTCTTTCTATGTATTCGCAATACATTACATTTGCTATGTTAAGGGTCAGTTGCCATTCACTGCACCAAAATTCCTATCCGCTGCAGATCTTCCTGCATTTCGCTACAATTTTCTAATGATGCAACTTCTCTGTATACTACAGCATCATCCGCGAAAAGCCACATCTGCTAAACAGATAAACCTTTCTCCCTTTTTTTATATATTCCTATTAACTTCCATATTCAGGTATGTTGCAATGGCCTTATGATCACTGATTCCCTGTTCTGCACTTACAGAGTCGAAAAGTTCCGGTCTGTTTGTTATCAGCAGGTCCAAGATGTTATCTCCACGAGTCGGTTCTCTGTTTAATTGCTCGAGGTAATTTTCCGATAGTGCACTCAGTATAATGTCACTCGATGCTCTGTCCCTACCACCCGTCCTAAACATCTGAGTGTCCCAGTCTATCTCTGGTAAATTGAAATCTCCACATAAGACTATAACATGCTGAGAAAATTTATGTGAAATTTGTTCCAAATTTTCTCTCAGTTGTTCTGCCACTAATGCTGCTGAGTCGGGAGGTTGGTAAAAGGAGCCAATTATTAACCTAGCTCAGTTGTTGAGTGTAACCTCCACCCATAATAATTCACAGGAACTATCCACTTCTACTTCGCTACAGGATAAACTACTACTAACAGCGACAAACGCGCCACCACCGGTTGCATGCAATCTATCCTTTCTAAACACTTTGTAAAAATTTCGGCAGAATTTATCTCTGGCTTCAGCCAGCTTTCTATACTTATAACGATTTCAGCTTCGGTGCTTTCTATCAGCACTTGAAGTTCCGGTACTTTCCAATGCAGCTTCGACAGTTTACAATTAAAATACCAATTGCTGCTTGGTCCCTACATGTCCTGACTGCCCCGCACCCTTTTAGGCTGCAGCCCTTTCTGTACTTGCCCGAGGCCATCTAACCTAAAAAAACCGCCCAGTACACGCCACACAACCCCTGCTACCCATGTAGCCGCTTGCTGCGTGTAGTGGACTCCTGACCTGTCCAGCGGAACCTGAAACCCCACCACCCTATGGCGCAAGTCGAGGAATCTACAGCCCACACGGTCGCAGAACCGTCTCAGCCTCTGATTCAGACCCTCCACTCGGCTGTGTACCAAAGATCCGCAGTCAGTCCTGTCGACGATGCTGCAGATGGCGAGCTCTGCTTTCATCCCGCTAGCGAGACTGGCAGTCTTCACCAAATCAGATAGCCGCCGGAAGCCAGAGAGGATTTCCTCCGATTCATAGCGACACACATCATTGGTGCCGACATGAGCGACCACCTGCAGATGGGTGAACCCTGTGCCCTTCATGGCATCCGGAAGGACCCTTTCCACATCTGGAATGACCCCCCCCCCCCAGTATGCACACGGAGTGCTCTTTGATTTTCTTCCCCTCTCTTGCTGCCATATCCCTAAGAGGCCCCATTACGCGCCTGGCATTGGAGCTCCCAACTACCAGTAAGCCCATCCTCTGCGACCACTCGGATCTTGCAGACTGAGGGGCAACCTCTGGAACAGCACGAGCAGCCGTGTCCGGCCGAAGATCAGTATCAGCCTGAGACAGAGCCTGAAATCGGTTCGTCAGACAAGCTATAGAGGCCTTCCGTTCGGCCCTCCAGAATGTCTTTCACCCCCTGCCACACCTCGAGACGACCTCCCACTCTACCACAGGTGAGGGATCAGCCTCAATGTGGGCAGTATCCTGGGCAGCCACAGTCGTAGTCCGATTGGGGGATGTGTGGGACGAGCTGGGGGTCCCTGACAAACCCCCATTCGGAACCCCACAGTGGTGCCCATTGTCAACAGCCTCAAGCAGTGTGACCGAAGCCAACACTGCCTGAAGCTGGGAGCGAAGGGATGCCAACTCAGCCTGCATCCGAACACAGCAGTTGCAGTCCCTACCCATGCTAAAAACTGTTGTGCAAAGAACGTCTTAACTAATCTACAGAGAGCGCAAAGAAATAGACACAAAATTTAAATGGTTATTAAAATACAAGATTGCCTAGTAAATGCAGTAATGCTGCTACTTGCGCAGTGCTGACACACTGCTTGACGGCGGAAGGAGACTACGCGATTTTACACTATTCAGGTACTAAAACACGATGCTACAACTCTCAAATACTATAATACGCCCGAAATTTATGAATTAAACAATGCAAGTACCAAAAACACGCAAAGAAATTCAGAATTAAACTATGTAACAAATGAGTGAGCTAGGAGTATACGACTTTCTGCTGACAGCTGCTTATCCAACGGTGGCAGGGAGCACACACCATACGTTTGTCTGGTCTCCCAATAGATACCCCTTCCTTGTTGTTGCACCTATGGTATGGCTATCTGTATCGCTGAGGCACCCAAGCAGCCCACCAATGGGAAGATCCATGGTTCATGGGGGCATAGAGCACAGATTTGGCATCAAGCAACTGCCACCTCTCAGCAATGAAGACATGGCTCGCTACACACTGCTTTGATATTGATGCTGGACTGCAGGCTGATACGAACCAGTGGTTGAAATCACAGGCAGCAGATCTCTTAGAAATGATAGTGAAAAACAAGTGCTATGGTATGATAAGTGCCTCAGTTTGGATGGCAATTGTGCAGAGAAATAACGTACATAATAAAATTAGATTTTCCCAAATTGTTCATTTTTTATTTCGAAACATCTGTTACTTCACCCTCATACAACAGAAAGAGGGAAATAATTAAACACACACACACACACACACTCTCTCTCTCTCTCTCTCTCTCTCTCTCTCTCTCTCTCTCTCTCTCTCTCTTTCTCTACTGCTACCTCCTGCCAGACAGCAGAAGGGATGGGATGTGTTGACTGGGAACAACAATCTGGAGCAAGATGGGGAAAGGGGAAGGATAGCAGGGTACTGGTAGAGAAGAGGAATCAGTGTTGCCTGGTAGAGTATGTGGGCTCTAGATATACAGTGCAAGGCTGCAGCATGAGAAGAAGGCTATGGGGGAGGGAGAGCAGGGGGAAAAAAACGGGGAGTGGAAAGGAGCAGAGAAGGAGAAAGGATCGGTGGATGCATTGGCAGAGAGCAGCCCACAATAAGGGAGAGGGGAGGTGAATTGTTAGAAGGGGGTGGGGACAGTAGGTTACCATAGGTTGAAGTCAGGATGAGTCTGGGAGTGGAGAATGTGCTATAAGGATAACTCCCATCTGTGTAGTTCAGGAAAACTGGCTGTGAAGGGAAGGATCCAGATGTTTCATACAGTTGTATGTTGTGCCAGAGGATGGTCCGCTTTGCTCTCGAACACATTTTGGCGGTGGCCAGTCACCCTCATGGTTGGTAGTCATACCAATATAAAAAGATGAACCATCATTGCAGCAGATCTCATATATAACATATGTACTTTCAGACGTAGCCCAGCCTCTTATGGAGTAGGATAAGCCCATGAAAGGATTGGAATAGGATGTTCTGGTTGGGTGGACTGGGCAGGTCTTGCACTTGGGTGCCCCACAGGGTACAATCCCTCTAGCAAGGGGTTGGGGTTGGAGTGGCATAGGGATGGACTAGGATTTTATGGAGGTTAGGATGAGTGACAGAGCTCCACTTCAGGAGGGGTGGAAAGGATCTTAGGTAGGATGTCCCTAATTTCAGGACATGATGATGGATAATCATAACCCTTAAAAAGGATATGGCTCAGTTGTTCCAGTCCAGGGTGGTATTGGGTGATGAATGGTGCACACTTTTGCATATGACTCTTGGGGGTGCTGGGAGAATTGGGGGAATTTGTTGATATGGCGAGGTAAATCTGTTTGCAGACTAGGTCTGTGGGATAGTGCCTGTCTGTGAAGGGCTTTCTAAGACAGTTAACATATTGGGCAAGGGAGGTCCGGTCACTGCAGTTACACATTTGGCCGGACTGTATAGGAGGGATTTTTTCGTGTGGAAGTGATGACAGCTGTCTAATGCAGGTAGTGTTGGTCGTTGGTGGGTTTAATGTGGACAGAGGTGTGTATGGAACCATCAGAGAGGAGGATTCCAACATCCAAGAAAGTGGAATGCTGTGTTGAGGGTGACCTATTGAAGGGGTTGGAGAGAAGCTGTATAGATTGTGAAGGAATGAGGGTAGGGTGTTCTGGTGGTGGGTCCAGATCATGAAGTTATCATCAGCAAACCTGCACCACACCAGGGATTAACATCCTAACCCATCCCTATACCACCGCTAATACTAATCCCATGCCACAGGGATCACAGCCCTGTGGAAGATCCAGATTTAAGACCTGCCCAGTTCACCCACTCTGCACTTTCTATATCAGTTCTGTCACAGGAAAATCTACCCCTCTCAGACTCTGTGAAAGTAGCTAGGTTATATACCAGCTCAGCTGGAGTCATTGTTTAGCTTTTTGTATTGGTATGATTACCAACCAATCATTCCTGAGGATGAATGGCCACTGCCAAACTGTGGTCAAGAGAAAAATGGACTACTCTGTGTCACCACAGGCACCTGTACATAACATACTCGATTTCAATAGGTGCTTTACAGACTGGGCCCTCTGGACTCTCCCCTCTACCACCAGCTGTTCTGAGCTACATAGATGGGAATTATCCTTACAGCACATTCTGCAGTTCTGAAATCATCGTGGCATTAACCTATGGTAACCTACTGTCCCCACACTCTCCACCCCACTGTTTCCACCCCTGTGTTCTGTCACCTCCTGACAATTCACTTCCCCTCACCCTTATTGTGTGCTGCTCTCTGCAGGCACATCCACTGATCTTTTGTCCTTCTCTGCTCCTCTCTCCAACTCCCTGTCGCCCCCCCCCCCCCTTGCTCTCCTTCCTCCACAGCCTTCTGATGATACTGCACCACCAGCCCTGTCCTGCCGCATCTAGTCCCAGCATGCTCCACCAGTCATTGCTGATTCCTCTTCCACACCTGTACCCTGTTATCCCTCCCCCTTCCCCACCCTGCTCTGGACTGTTGCTCCCATTCAACGCATTCCTGTTCTCAGAGGTAGTGGTTGTGTGTGTGTGAGATGTGCACGCTTGTGCGAATGAGCGTGTCTTTCTCTTTTCTGAAGAAGGCTTTGACCAAAAGCTTATTTGCAAAAATCTGTACATCATGCCTGTCTGCAACTCAATGTGTCATGTTTACAGTGAGCAGCCATCTGTCCTTTTAATGATAGAGGTAAATCATTTAAATTATGTTAAAAGTTATTCACTTATAGTGTAATACCATCTAGCTTATAAATCTGTTTTTAGAGCCACATTGAATTTTTGTGTTTCTTTTATTGTCTTGATGTGATTGTGAAGTTTACTCCAAAGATTTTTTCCAGTTTGCAGTGTTCCATTTTGTGTGTTTGTTTTCTAACTGTGAAAGTGCAATTTTTGCTTTGTGTCATATTTGTGGTCAGCTTGATTTGTACATCTTAAGTTGTTTTTAGCCTCTGAAATTTTCTTTATGTTGGTAACTACCTTAAAAATGTATAGGAATGGTAATGGTAGCATCTGGAGTGCTTTAAAAATGGGTTTGCAAGACTTTCTGGTTGTTGTATTTTCAGTTGTCGTACAATCCTCTTTTGTGCTGTGAAACACCTTTTGGTTATTGGCGAGCTGCCCTAAAAAATTATACCATATCACAGCAGTGATTCTCCTTGAACGTAACATACTTTTTTTAATGTTTCTTTTGTTGTACATTTCGCCAGTAGTTTCATGTTATACCATATAGTGCTTAGCTTTTTGCTGACATAATTGATCTGCGTGCCCCACCTCATGTTTTCCTGAATACATATTCCTAGAAATTTAGTTGAATTTACAATGTATAATTGTTCATTAAATAGACTTATAGTGGGGGTTAATGGATGGTTATTTTGTGTGGTGTGAATGTGCATTGCGACAGTTTTCACTGTAACAGCAAGATTGTTAGTGGGCAAACATCCAGCAATGTGTTACGTGTAATTTTGTATGTCATATTGTAGTTCTGGGACAATTTTGCCTTATATCAATACATTTATGTCGTCCATGAATTCTTGATATTTCTGGAAGTTTCTTGATGACTCTAGTCCATTGATAATAATTATCAAGAATAAAACTCGGTCTAAAAAAGAACCTTGGGGCACACTGTGTGTGTGTGTGTGTGTGTGTGTGTGTGTGTGAGAGAGAGAGAGAGAGAGAGAGAGAGAGAGAGAGAATATATGTTTTCATCCCGATGCGTGGTTTCCATAACACTATGTGCTCCTCGCTCCTGCTTTTCAGGTATGTCATCACCTACTGGTGTGCCAGCCCCCTAACTTCAATACAGTCCAAGTTTTGAAACAGTAAGGTGTAGTCTGTCACGTCAAAAGCTTGTGTGAGGTCCAGATATATTGCTGATGCTTGTTCCTTGTGGACTACTGCATAAGGTTCATTAACAAAATCAAAGCTGGAAGTTTCTGTTGATTTATGTTTTCTGAATGCATGTTGGGAACTTCATACAAAATTATTTTTCTCTATGAAGATAATAAGGCTGCTGGGTAAAATACTGTCTCCAGTATTTTGGTCAGTAGTGTTTTTCATTTGTCTTTCCTGCCTTCTTGAACACAGGTCTTACTACCTTCAACATTTTTAGTTTTTCAGGAGAAATAGCAATACACATGGGGAGTTGCAAAGATAAGGTAGGAGCTTAGTCAATACTGTTGCCATGTTTACATAATCAGGGTCATTGTCTAAGCCTGAAGAGAATTTTGATTTCAATTCCTTTATAATATTTGCATTTTCTTTTCTCCTGTTTGATACAAAAGAATGTTATTTCATTTAAATAGGCTTTTTGCTCATTTCTGTTTTCAGAAGCCATTTTTTTCTATCAGACTGCTTGCAGTTCCTTTTAAAATACACATGACACAATCAGCTACTCTGCATGATAAGAGTGAATTTGTCTCCATTTCCAAGCAGATTAATATGAAGTGTTTTTCATGTGTTTTGCCAATGTCTCTACTAGCACCTCATTTTATTTGTGTCTTTTTTCATGTAGTTCTCACTTATTGTTTTTTTTCTTAGCTCCTGATAATTTTATTTAAGATCTGTTTGTATCTGTTAAAATAAGCATCAAATTCTGGAGTCGTTTTGGTTTGCTTGGCTATCTATCTATTAGGTAAATACATTTCCCTTTAGTGAAATTTATGTTTCCGGAGAGGTCCAACTACTTTTTCTATTATTTGTCATGATTTTCATTTTTGAGTGGGAAGTATAGCGCAAAAAAATGCTGGAAGGTATGTAAGAATTTATCAAACATTTCATTCGCGTTGGTACAGTTGTGTATGTCCTGTGTCTCTTTAGTTAAGTAATAAATAAATATATTTATGTTTTGTACACTGAAGTTCCTAGCAGGTATAATACAATTTTGTCAGTAATAGGACTGATGGTAATTGAAGCACATGCTTCTTGCCATATTCAGTCTACCGGTGAGGTTGACTTGTATTTAATCTGAATGGACACTGGTGACAACTATGATTCACATGAGAGTGAAAGCGTAACTGTAGTCACTTCCCCAAGCTATCATTTGGTGAGAAGAATTTCTTGTGTTCGTGCCTCAAACGTGACTGGCAAAAGAAATTTTAGAGTGGCATGGAACCTTACATAGAATGGACTAACCAAACTTGATATGAAACGAGTAGATTCATTGTAATTAAGCCAACAGGTAAGAAACTGAAGACAATTTTTCTCCTCTTTTGATCATAATTTCTTAGGGGGTCAAACTCACATATCGTCGATGAAGAAACAATACCGCGAAACTGACAAATTGCCGATTTTCCGTTTTTCAGTCAGATGATGTTGACCGTAAGCGCATCTGCTCTTAACGTCATAATGCCGAATTTTTAATTATTTACTATGAAAAAATAATCTACAACAATAACGTATATGTGACACAGCAAATAAATAGATGGCAATTCCGTGGAACTGTAGAGAATTAAATACCGCGTATCTACAATCCATGGATACTGTAAACAATACCGGGTAAATACAAAAGCGTGCGCAGCCACAGCACATTGTTACTGCCTTAATACGTATTTAACAGTGCTCGAAAGTGGTTCCATGTTTGTAATAATGGGCAGCGATATAGATGACGATCTTTTTCCTGAAGAAGAAATTGTTTCTCAGCTGAAATCAGCTTATGAAAGCGGAGAATCTTTCCTAATAGTGACTGACAGCTGTAAGAAAATTGTTTTATTATTCACCTTTGAATGTTAGTAGCACTGCAAGTGTCTTATTGTGATATAAATCAGAACGCCCCCACTTCACTCGTTCTGTGCTTTATTCATTTCAGCCAAAGATTTCTAGACTGTCCACTTTCTTGTAGGGTCTACCGTAATTGCAGAACAAACAACAGGCAAGAAAAGTCGTAACGCAGAAGTTACATTTACCTCAGAAGAATTAATTTCGTATATAGGGTTCTAATGACGCAGGTTAACTTTCTTGGGATTATTGTTAATAGTTTTACTGACGCCGTCGTTCTCATAAATACATGAATTTGAGCTTCATCTTTGTCTTATAAATATTTTTTCATCTAGAAATTTCAGTGGCTGTATCCAACAATACTCAAAATGAAACCACAGTCACAGTTTCCACTAGAGACGACAGTACTTCACACTCATTGCTATGCGATGGTGCTTATTGTTTGCCAAACACACTAGATAAATTATCGGAAGATCACGGGAGCAATAATGATGCTAACAGTGAAGGCCAAGAATTTTATGGTGACGTAAGCAGTGACAGGAAAAGGAAGTCTAAACCACGTCCCCAAGAATGGAAGAGCCGGCCGAAGTGGCCGAGCGGTTATAGGCGCTACAGTCTGGAACCACGCGACCGCTACAGTCGCAGGCTTGAATCCTGCCTCGGGCGTGGATGTGTGTGATGTCCTTAGGTTAGTTAGGTTTAAGTAGTTGTAAGTTCTAGGGAACTGATGGCCTCAGAAGTTAAGTCCCATAGTGCTTACAGCCATTTGAACCATTTTTGAAGAATGGAAGTAAAAATCCAATAAAATTCTGAGAATGCATGGACAGGCATATATTGGATAAAAAAGAAGTCGAATTGGTAAAATCACTCATGATGCTCTAAGAGTGGCACGAAAATTTGGTCCAATATGTACTTCGGAGATGTGCCAGAAATCCGTTCAAAGGAAGTGTCATCAGTTTTCTGCTGATAAGAGGCAGGCAGTATTTAACACATTTTGGGAAACAATATCATTGGATCAGAGGAAGGTTTACGTTATCAACCTTATGGACGTAATTCCAACCAAACGTCCAGGAAAGAAACTGGCGAATCCAAGAGAAAAGGGACGCTCATTTATCATTTGAAAAATGAGTTGGGGAAACATAAAGTATGCAAAAAGATATTCTTGGGATTAAAGAATGGACTGTCCGATGTTGGCCGGGTAATTCCACACATGGGGTGAGTCCTGATACAGAATCGCCACGACCTTGAATGAAACACACGAAGAAGAAAGATGAGAACATTCATGAAAGAATTCCTGGACTCTCTTCCGAAACTTCCGTCGCGTTACTGCAGGAAATCCTCTTCGAAGTTGTACCTTGAGCCTATTCTACAATCCAAACAACAGCTGTATGGACTCTTATGTGGAAAAATGTCATGTGGAGAAGGTTGCACCTTCGCGCTTCCTTTAACTTGATTTTAGAAGATAGTAATATTAGCCTATTTTCCCCCCAACAAAGACCAGTGCGACTTGTGTTTTAGCTAACAAGCTTGGTAACTTGAGTGAAGATGTGTGGAAGCAACACACAGAACGGAAAGAGGAGGCAGGGATCCAAAAAGATGCTGACAAGAAAGAAGCTCAGCAAAAGCTCTGCTCAGTGTACACCATGGACTTACAGGCCGTGAAAGTAGCTCCACTTTTAAGTGTAAGTGCAGTTTATTACAAAACGAATTTGGCTGTTCATAACTTTGCAATGTATAGTTTAGAAAGTCGTGATGCAGTATGTTACCGGTAAAACTCAAGGTGATTTGCTTGCATCATGTTTTGTCTCACGCATCGTGGACACCCTATCCATAACAATTAAGTAAAATCCATTTGAAGTCATTCTGTATTCTGACGATTGCACATACCAGAACAGAAATGTGATATTATCGAATGCTCTTTGAAGATTAGCAATTGATATTGGAGTATTGATTACACAAAAGTTTTGGTGGAAAGGTCCTACTCAGATGGAATGTGACTCAGTTCATAGTTCCATTGAGTGCAAGCTTAAAGGACGTAAAGTTTCACTTCCTAGTCAATATGCTATGATATCTAAAGAAGCGAGAAAAAAGCCACAGCCATACGAAGCCCATTATCTAGACTATTGCTTTTTCATCAACTACGCAGAGAAGAGTTTTTTGGCTGTACGACTCAGGCCTGAAAGAGCTGTAAAAAAATGAGCCTACATATTCCGATCTGAGGGCGCTACAGAACCGCCCAAATGATATTATTTACTACAAGTGCTCCTTCAACGAGGTGTGGCAAGAATTACCGAGGCATCCGAAGAAAATTCTTGGAGATGTTTGCTTCTCAAAACTATACAAGGAAAGACTGAAAACCAAGAAATCCAAATGCGATCATTTACAACAACTTAAATCTGTTCTTCCCAAAGATTGTCATAGTTATTATGACAACATTCCTTATGAATGAAAATCTCCGCGGATGTAACATGTGACGAGTATCAGTGCAGTGTGATTCTCTGTTGCTGCTTTGAGTGACGTTTAGAATTTTTCTTGAAGAAATGTGCACACATTATCGGAACTATGTAAACAGCATATTTATTTAAAATGTTTCTATGAAATCTTTCAACAAAAAATGATAAATGCTCCAAAACGTGTTCTTACTGCCTTTTTCAGCACCAAATACCAACGTAAATGTGTCAAGTCGTGCCGGGAGACTGACAAACAAATACCACATAAGTAACAGATCATGACATAAATACCGAGACAATTCCGCGTATGTGCCGTAATTACGATTTCTAAAGCGTATTTTTTTGTTTCACGTTTTTATTTGATCCAATATTTCCTTGTACTGCAACGAAGCAAATTTAGCACCGCTGTGAAATGTATGAGAGATTTTGACAGTTTTCTGTTTCTCGTGTAAAATTCTTATTTTGCTACTTACGCGGTATTGTTTCTTCATCAACGATATATAGATTTGAATCGATGAAGAAGATAGTGATTTTTCATTACGAGACCAACTATCATTACAGAACTGGGTAGATATAGTTTTCCCATGAAACTCGATACTGTTTCCAAAGTTTCGTTATTGCATCCTTTATGGATTACAATGATGTCAACATAGCAGACACTGCCATCCAGAAATATACGTCTACGACGTAGACAAACTGATCTGAGTGTAGCTCCATCAGCTGGTGGGCATATGTCTGGTGACATCAGCTGCTGTTAACACGGTTGCAACCAGCGCAGCGAGTGGGCCAGGTCGGGCGGCCTCTGCCCTGTCCCAGCGAAGTCTCGTTCAACCAGTCTGCCCGCTTCGATCATTCGTATTCGGGCAACCTGTGTCCGATCCCGGTGGGCTGGAGCTAGTATGAGCATGCAAACTGGCCAATTTGTAAACCCAGAAACCCCTGTGTAGGACCATATGAGGAAAAATGCGCTTGTCTCTAGCTGAAAAAAAAAAAAGTTCTCTCTAAACAATCTACCAATGAGAGCACTTACTAATATTGACTTAGAGTATTAAGCTACAAAGTCAGAAGTACCACATTTTCAGGGTGTGTTTATTCCAGATATTTTACCCAAACATCCAAATGCAAAATGAACCTGGTTCACATTGGTATCTTACTAGGAGGAGGGTAATGCTTATTACGAGGGTTGTTTGAAAGGTTCTCGGAACCACCACGAGAGGTCAGTGCTAGCGCAACGAGTTGCTCACGTTACATTCATTTTCACTGGACTCTTGCCTGTAAACACATGCCACGTCAGTGCTCTTGGCCTTGTCTTGGAAGAGAGCTGTGGGGGTGACTTGGCTCTGTTGTTGTTCCCGTTTAGTAATTTGCGAAGATGTAAAAAATCAAAATTCGAGCAGTGATTAAGTACTTCTTAAAGGAAGATATGAAAGCGAAGGACATTCATGCCAATTTCCAGAGTACACTGGGGAACTCTGCTCCTTCATATTAAACTGAAGCTAAGTGGACAAATAAATTTAAATTTGGACAGGAGAGTTTAAATGATGATCCGCGCAGTGATCGGCCAAGATTTGTCACTACTCCAGAAATCATTGCAAAAGTGCACAAAATGGTAATGGAGGATCGCCGATTGCTAAGCGCGTGAAATTGCTCACGCTTGCCAGATGTCATCTGAAAGGCTATACCACATTTTAACTAAGAATTAGTCATGAAAAAAATTATCTGCAACATGGGTGCCACGACTCTTGACGCTGTAACAAAAACATGTGCCGTCGCCATGGCAAAATTACTCGAATGTGAATCGATGTTACACCCGCTTTATTCGCCTAATATGGGTCCGCCAGACTTCCCTCTCTTCCCAGAACTGAAAATGTTTCTTGGTGGACGAAGATCCACTTTAAACGAAGAACTGATAGCCGGAGTTGACAACTATTTTGCAGGCCTGGAGGAAACTCATTTTCGAGATGGGATCAAGGCACTGGAACACCGTTGGACCAAGTGCAGTAATCTACAATGAGATTACACTGAAAAATAGAAAAAGGTTCAGAGATGTAAGTACTTTTTTTCTATTCCGTTATGGGAACTTTTCAAACCACCCTCTTACTTTACGAGATCCGGCAGCTTACTACATCCTCCAGAAATAGTGAGATGTTTTAAAAACTGTACTGTGACGTACAACTACAACATATTTTCAAGTCATCTAATTGTCCGAGGCGTGGCCACCTTTGTTTAGTTTTTGGGTAAAGTATCTCTCATAATTGGTATTTCTGGTTTTTTAGCGTAATATTCTATGTCAATATTCGTAAGCGCTCGTGTGGGAAGGCTGTTTAGGGATAACTTTTTTTTCTCTCCAAATATGGATCAAACCTGTTTTCCTTTTACGATCTTACATGGGTCTGCAAATTGGCTCGTTTGCCTGCGAGACTGAATACTGTACCTCCCAAATTATACAAAAATAAACGAAAAATATACCTATTCAAAAAAGCAGATAAAAATTCACTTGACACCTTACTGAGAGACAATCTCCACCACCTCCAAATTAACAATATAAGTTCGACCAGATGTGGCTTGAATTCAAAAAAATAGTATCGACAGCCAAACAGGTCAGAACACTTGTAGAAAAAACGAAAAATCCCTATGATTGACGATCTTTTACAGAAGCTCAAAATTAAGCACGGACTTCAATGCGAGATGCTTGTAATAATTTCCACAACAAAACGTTGTCTCGAAAACTGGCAGAAAATCCAAAGAGATTCTGATCGTATGTAAAGCATGCAAGCGGCATGGGTGACCAATCGCTTGGTAGATTGTACGTATGTGGGTGAATCGTAGCTACCGATCGATGGCCCCATGGAAATCCCAGGCAATCTGAAGGATTGCTTGCAATACCGGGTATAGCTGAAATCAAGTGTGGTTGTGCAGTTTTGCTTCGTTTCACTTTCCCCACGTTAAGCAAGAAATAGAGGGACCAAGAAATACTCTGAGAAGTGAAGTTGAAGCTGCAGGTACCATTGGTATTTAGAAGTCGTATAAAACAAACCCTCCGATTTTGCAGTGATTAGCATTTTGGAGCTCGTGCTGTAGTAGTAGAGCTGATGAGATGTTCATATGGTTCAAATGGCTCTGAGCACTATGGGAGTTAACATCTATGGTCATCAGTGCCCTAGAACTTAGAACTACTTAAACCTAACTAATCTAAGGACAGCACACAACACCCAGTCATCACGAGGCAGAGAAAATCCCTGACCCCGGCGGGAATCGAACCCAGGCGCAGGAAGCGAGACCACTACCGCACGACCACGACCTGCGGACATGTTCATATGGTCTGATTAAAATTATTTGATAGTTGACACTTCACGTGTTGTATGTGTCTTTTTCCAGTCAGAGCGCTCAATGTCACATTTGAAGGGCGTTGGTTCAAATGTTGCCAGGTGTAAATATTTTTTTTTTCTTTTTTAAATATTGAGCGAGATGACTATTATTATTTTCAGTCAATTGGTTTCTCTATAATTTTTATTTTTAATCTTTTGTTGCATCATTTTCATCATTGTGTTGACTTTTATTCGCTATTATTTTTCTTCCTGTTATTCTTTTTGTAATTCTTATTACTATGTTATTCTAAATGAAACTTTAAGATTTCCTAATGCATTAACAGCTATCAACGTTTTTTCTTAATTGTACTGTAGCTATGTAATTTTTATTTCAGATATAATGTATAGTCATAGTCTCTGTAAACGCTACTTGTGCTCTGATTGTCTTGCTGTTAATATGTATTATGTAAATGGATGATACTGCTTCCTGCTTCATAGTGGAACATGCACGTGGAATACCTTTAATCATGAGAAACTAGTTGTTCTTAATGATTTTTCGCACCTTACAGAGAAAAGTCATCTCTCACGTTTTTAACGTTTTTCGGGAAACACTACCTAATAAATAGTATGTTTCACACATATTCTGAGTATATGTGTAGCATAACTGGTTGCGTTGTAGAATGGCGGTCATATATGCTATGGGCGTCAGTTCAGATCTCCTTGTCATCAATATTTTTTTGGTTTGAATGCGGAGATAATTTAAATACGAAATTTATCAAATATACGTTCATTAACTCATACTTAAGCGTCATTTTTCAAGAAAAATTCACGTCTTCTAGTTTCTAATTACTTACTGCATGCAAAATTGTGATTTCATTGAAAATATAAATTCATAAGTATCGATATTCTGTAAGAGATTGTTAAAGATTGCTGAAATTAAGAAAACATTACACAATCAATTTTTTTGAGAAAAGTGAAATTATTTGACTTCAAAATGTTCAAATGTGTGTGAAATCTTAGGGGACTTAACTGCTAAGGTCTTCAGTCCCTAAGCTTACACACTACTTATCATAAATTATCCTAAGGACAAACACACACATTCATGCCCAAGGGAGGATCCGAACCTTCACTGGGACCAGTCACACAGTCCATGACTGCAGTGCTGTAGACCGCTCAGCTGATCCCGTGTGGCAAATTATTTGAGTATGCCCATTATTTTGTAGGACACATGTGGTCTCACATGAGCCAGAATTACAAGCGTCCTAGAAACATGGAGAACAATAATTATCATGTCATCGAGCACACTGTACAAATTGCTGCATTTTTACAGTAGTCGACGAACCACTGCTATCTAAACCAAATAGAGTTGATCTAGAGCAGAGTTAAGGGATCTAATCCAAGAAATAATAGGAAATTTAAGCTGCCAAATGTGCTGGAAGTAATGCACAAAGCTTTATGACACATTACAGACGGATGATGCCGAAATGCAGAGGAGGAGGAAACGTGGATTTTTCGGTGGCTTGGGATTGTGTTTGTGATTGCCTCGTTATAAACGTTGCAGTATTAAAATGCATTCCTCAGAGTCCAATATGGAAGGACTTCAAGATATTGCCATATGACTGACTGTAATACCAGCAGTGGCTTCAGAAAGAACTTCAAGAGAGTACCATATGAGTGACTGTAATACCAGCAGTGGCTTCAGTATTTATGGGAAATCAGCAGTGCGCTGATGACGTTCAAGGCAATATTGTTCTCTGCTCGTCTCATTTTACGTCTTTTCTGCAAATTATACGTCACTGCAGACTCAAGACAGTTTGGCTTCTGCTCCACATGAAACGAAATCCAATGAGGTTCCAGCGAATGCGGAAAAATACATAGTGTAATGTTTACATGTGTTTTATTCTTTTGATGAATGGGGTATAGTCGCATTACAGTGGACTGCATCTTATGACTTTGTGTTATTTATGAAATAGTTACACACATTATTAAAGTTTTTGACTTCTAAACATAATGACATACGTACCTGATGTAATGTTAAGAGGACATTTTAATTTAAATGTTCAGTGCAAATTTGTTAACCATTTGAACTAAAGTCCCTTGTCATTACATACATTGAAGAGCCAAAGAAACTTGTACACCTGCCTAATATCGTGTAGGGCCCCCATGAGAAAACAGATGAGCAGCATCACGACCTGGCATGGACTCGACTAATGTCTGAAGTAGTGCTGGAGGGAACTGATACCACGAATCCAGCAGAGCTGTCCATAAATCCTTAAGAGTGTGAGGGGATGGAGATCTCTTCTGCACAGTATGTTGCAAGGCATCCCAGATATGCTCAATAATGTTCGTCTCTGGGGAGTTTGGTGGCTAGTGGAAGCGTTTAAACTCAGAAGAGTGTCCTTGGAGCCACTCTCTAGAAATTTTGGATGGATTGGGTGTAGCATTGTCCTGTTGGATGGTCAGGCAGGATGCTTACGTACAAGTCACCTGTCAGAGTCGTATCTAGACATATCAGGAATCCCGTCTCACTCCAACTGAACACTCCCCACACCATTACAGAGACCCCAACAGCTTGAACAGTTCCCTGCTGACGTGCAGGGTCCATGGATTCATGAGGTTGTCTTCATACCCATAGACGTCTATCCACTCGATTCCATTTGAAACGGTACTCGTCCAACCAGGCAACACATTTACATTCATCAACAGTCCAGTGTTGGTGTTGACAGGTCCAGGCGACACATATAGCTTTGTGCCCTGCAGTCATAAAGGGTACATTAATAGGCCTTTTGATCCAAAAGCACATATAGATCATGTTTCGTTGGATGTTTCACACGCTGACACTTACTGATGGTCCAGTATTGAAATCCGCAGCAATTTGCAGAAGGGTTGCACTTCTGTCAAAGTGAACAATTCTCTTCAGTCGTCATTCGTCCCATTCTTGCAGAATCTTTTTCTGGTCACAGTGATGTCAGAGATTTGATGTTTTACCGGATTCCTGATATTCATGGTACAATCATGAATTGGTCATGTGGGAAAGTCCCCTCTTCGTCGCTACCTCAGAGATGCTGTGTCCCATCACTCGTGTGCTGACTGTAACACCACATTCAAACTCACTTAAATTTCGATAACCCGCCATTGTAGCTGCAGTAAACGATCTGAAAACTGTGCCAGACACTTGTTGTCTTATGTAGGTGCTGCCGACCGCAACCTTTTTCCGTCTGTTTGCATATCTCTGTATTTGAATGCGCATGCCTATACCAGTTTCTTTGACGCTTCAGTATGTAATCTAATTCTCCCTCATACAATCTACAACAAAAGTTGTAGTAATTAGTAGTGCTGCTATTGACACCATCTCTTTAGAAACATTGAGTAAATTGCGTAGGTCTAAAGACTGCAATAAAACAATAAGCCTAATGAATAAAATAGGATCTGATGACTAATGTACATGAAACGAATTGTATTGGTTCACACAACCCATTTAGCGTCAGTGGAGATGTAATACATTCTGCAAATTAACCTGCAGTTTCCAAGAAAAGCATTTCAAAACAAGTTTTAATAACTTATAATTCTAGTCTATTTTAAAATTATGTTTTGCAAGTATTCGTAGAGATACAGAAATCAGCAGCAACTGCTACTACAGATAACAGTTCATTTTCCATTTCAGAACTTCTGGACATAGAGACATTCATAATAATAATTGCAAATGGCTTGTCAAATCTCGTGTGTGGGGTGTTGTGAAGAGCGACCAATCGCAAGCGATATCGCATATCAGTGTGAACCGTCACTCGTATTTGAGGCCCATAAGATAGAAGATGAACAATCGCGAACTCCTTAGGGAAAAAAGTGCAACCTTTTCACAGTTAAAGGAATGCTAGCGCTCCAAGTGGCAAGCCTTTAGTAACAGAAGAATGGCATAATGCAAACGGAGAACTTGCTATCTTTAATGCTGTTACTTCCACATTTCCTAGTCACTAAACGTGGTGTTGAATTTCCAGTACGAATACGAAAATGTAATTAAAGTAATATCCCATCTCCTGTTTATGTCAATTTCTAATACTGTTTACAATAGCGGAGTCGTAAATGTATTGTTGAAAATCGCGTAAGACAAGACATTAAATGTAGCCACATATGTTTAAGTTAAAAAAAATGATTATGATTATATCCGTGTGCTTGGTGAGAACGTTCTGATGCTTTGCGCCAGTTGTAGTGCGTTTCATTTTAATACATTAAAGCTACACACTCAGTTTACATTCTTGGAGATTAATTGCTACTTTTCCTTATAAATGCCCTTACCGTTTTGTCCTTGCTTTTATGCATCCCATGTACCTGTCATGTCTATATTTCCTGCTTCCCAGGAATCAGAATGTGTCTGTCTCGTCAAGAATCTCTTTCCCAGTTGTAAGACCTAGTCCTGCAGCAAGTTCACCTGTGAAACTTTTTCCTTATTTATGTGCATATCTTATGAAACTACAGCTAGCACATGTTCCATTACATTTAGCACAAAACCCAGTTTCTGTTCACTTTAGGCTTCTTCTGCTGCTTCATGAATT
The DNA here is from genome assembly GCF_023897955.1 of Schistocerca gregaria. NCBI lineage: Eukaryota > Metazoa > Arthropoda > Insecta > Orthoptera > Acrididae > Schistocerca > Schistocerca gregaria. Next base: position 444,153,033 of record NC_064923.1, read on the forward strand.
AATTGTATTGTGCTAACTCTCTGTCCCTAATAAGCAATAATAGTCCTTTATTTGCCCTCATTCCGTTTTACAAAGTCCGAAATAAAAAATCAGTGGTGACAGTGAACATCCTTGTGTTAAACCCTTTCTGTATTGTTTATGACTTCTTATACTAATCTGTGAGTACATACTATTAAAAGTCACTTTGAAGAAAGAGTGTAACTTAGTTATCCATCTCTCTCTGTTATCGATACCACACTGCCTATAAATGGAAGAACAGTTTATTTCATTCTACACTGTAAAACACACGTCCATAGTTACGAAAATAATATACATCTCCATTGTGGTAAAACTATATCTGGAGCGCCTCCCCCACCCCCTTCTGTCTGTCTCCAATAAAATTGAATTTTGGTACACATTCTATATTATAATTGTCACCCTTGTAACTGAAAATCATTAAGAGCTCTCAATTCCAGGAGCAATGGTTTTGATGAAAACACCATGATGTTCTATTTTGTGGTCTCAAATAAAACATGATCATCATTCTGTCCTTAAAACTGTCTAGGCATTTATCTATAGAAACCAGATACACAACATACTCATAAATGCAGTAAAAATATATGCACCAAATGGAAATTAGAATAAGTTTAAGTGACATCATGTGAGATCTATGAATTTAAAGATTATTCTAGAGCTGGGGAAACTCGTTCATCCTTTGAAACTAGTTCACCGATGATCGCTCTTTTTTGGGAACCGTTCATTTTTACTCGTTCATCGTTCATTTGTGCATGGTATATAGTTCTTATGAAAAATTGAAAATTAGTGTCATAGGTGACTGAAAGATGGAAGGCGCCAAGAGCGGGCACTTGCCTTCTTCCTGGAGTACAGAGTTTTTATTCATTACAGATTTCTCACACTCTTGTAGAAGTTATTACCGTGTAAAACCTCTCGTTAAGCCAAGTGTAGCGTTATGTGGCTGGTCGCAGTGAAACAATAGAAGGTGGCGTACGAAAAACCGGCCCCGAGTAGAGTGCTCGCCAATTATGTACGATTTGTTGACCGCTACGAGCAGAGTAGATAAACATCTAATAAATAGGCGTAAAGAAATAACGAATAAGCTAATGCAAACAACTACTTCGAAACAATAGATGACGATTGGTGGGCGACAGTGAGCGGTCTAGTATTCAGAGCCGATTTTTCGGGCGCACTCTGTCCCACTGAAATAATATTGTAGAAGTTATCATATTCTTTTAACAAAATATGTAGCTAGTCACTCGATTTTATGGACCGCGGGCTTCATTCGTTTGTAAGTCGGTCTGCCCGCCACAACAATGAATATGCTGTTTTACCTTGGACAAAAAAAGATGGGAAATGTCCACTCGTGTGTGATGTGCCGACTTCCTTTGCATGTATAATAACAAAAAGACGCCTTTTTTTTAAGTATGTCTTCTGCTGTTTATCGAAATATTGAAGTAAGCTGATATGCCCTTTTGTTACCTGAAAAGATGTATATATTACATACAACGTAATTTTTATGTAACTTATGTAATTATAAAATAAATTTTAATTACCGGTCGTGGACGCTGAATAGAATACGAAAAGAACCAGAAGTACATAGTTCAAGGAAGGTTTGAAACAGATCTAGAATGGGCATGTGCAGCGAACGAAACGAACAACAACGCGATACTGAACTAACTAGGAGCACTCGGCAGTGGAACTGAGACGAGTGGCCATGCGAGGAAGAACGAGACCCAGACAGAGACGGGAACGGGATCGAGGCTGCAACGAGACCGGCCGACGTGCCGCTGCGGGAACGAGATCGACCCTTTCCTGTTCCCGGGAACTACAAATAGAAAGCCGCTACCGAAGTGAACAATGAAAGACCGTTCGTTAGAATTCTTTCCTCTCTCCTTCCGTTCACCTTGGCGAACCGTTTCTTTATACCCGTTAGTTTGCGAACGACCCATCTCTAGATTATTGCAACCATCATCAGTAACATTACCAGATGCCAAGTTCGTTTTGTTTGCCGATGATACACAAGCATTGCAATAAATAGCAAATCAAGCGTAGTCTTAGAAAGATCAGCTAATAAAATATTTGTGGACATTAATCACTGGTTCCTAGCCAATTCTTTGTCACTAAACTTTGAACAAACACACTACTTGCAGTTCAGAACTTGTAAGGGGTGTCCCACTAACATATGTTGGCAAGAAGATAGAAGAAGTGGACAGTGTTAAATTCTTGGGATTACAGCTTGATAATAAATTCAACTGGGAGGAGCACACCATAGAACTGCTGAAGCGTCTTAACAAATCTCTGTTAGGAATCCGAATTTTGTCAGACTTAGAGGATATAAAAATGAAAAAGCTGGCATACTATGCTTACTTTCATTCCATAATGTCAAATGGGATTATTTTTTGGGGTAATTCATCAAGCCAAGCTGAAGTTTTCCAGGCACAAAAATGTGCAGTAAGAGTTGTATGTGGTGTGAACTCAAGAACATCCTGCAGAAGCCTGTTTAGGGAACTAGAGATACTAACTACTGCTCCCCAATATATTTATTCCTTAATGAAATTTGACATTAAAAATATATCACTTTTTCAAACCAACTGCTCAATTCATGGAATCAATACTAGAAATAAGAATAATCTTCACAAGGATTTAAAGTCACTTATTCCTGTACAAAAAGGTGTGCATTATTCAGGAACACACATTTTCAATAACTTGCCAGCAGCCATAAAAAGCTTAACAACCAATGAAACTCAGTTTAAGAGAAGCCTAGAGGATTTATTGGTGGCCAGCTCCTTCTACTCCATTGATGAATTTCTCAGTAAAACCAACAAGTAGAATATAACTTCTGCCCAATTTCAGTGCAGTAATGTGTTCATTGTAAATGTGTTGTGTGTGTGTGTGTGTGTGTGTGTGTGTGTGTGTGTAAGTACAATCTAACTTCTGCATCATATCAGTGCAGTAATGTGTTCATTGTAAATAAGTTTTATAGTAGTTGTATTACATGTTTATTGCTTTATAAATAAATAAAAATATTCTTTATTTTAAATTCAGTGCATTAGTATTTGTAAAATGACTTTCATATAGTGTTCATTAAAAAATTATGATCATTCCACTTGGGACCTCTGGAATGGTACCTTAGCTTACTTGTTTTAGTTGTAAATGTTTGTCATGTATTGTTGTTTTTCTGACTTGTTCCACATCCTGGATGACCTCCTCACTATGGATCAATTGGAATGAAAGTAAACCTAATCTAATCTAATCTAATAAATAGATGCAATTAATAACATACATTTTATGCAGTCATACCAGTGCTTTATATTTCAAGTAATTTATATGATATAAAATTGTTGTAATATGTGTAAATGATGTTCTTCAACTGATGTCATTCATTATATTTCAGAGACATTTAATACAGAGCCCATTTCATCTGCAACAACATTTAAAACTTTAGCATCTATTTACATTCATCTTTACAAAATTTGCTTACTTCAGTGCCATTAATTAAAAAGTCTTATAGTCATTAGCACTAAAATGATAGGTAAAGGGTATCTGGGTGCAAATAAATGACTACAGTAACTGGCAGAGCAAACAGATTTAATTTCTATTCCAAGAAATAATGGATGTCCTAAACGCCTAAATTGCAAGTATTTCATGTTCTTTCTCGTGTTTTGTAAGAGTTTGTCATTACTGAATTTGAGAATGAAACAGAGCCTTAATCTTATAAAGTATTTTACAATCATAAATTCAGTTTTTTCACGACAGCCTTGAGGAGAACCTTCAACTTTCGTTAACTTCTTACAGTCATAGTGCCACACTGATGATCATGAGCATACCTCTCAAAGTTGCTAGTCAGTGCAGTTTCACGTTTTAGCAAAAGAATGAACATCTCTTTACTGCAAATGGTTAAACTACCAAAATTACTATCATCTTCGTAGTTTCTGAAATAGATGTATAACTTGTTACAAACATCTAACACATTGCTAGCATCAGTTATAAAGGCAGAACTTCACGTTTATGAAACGATAATATTCTTCTCACAACATAACCACAAACATGTCTCAAATTGTTTTCTTCTCCCAGGTCTACTACTTTGGCTACGAAAGACAGTACTGAATTGCTGGGTTTCACATAAATGTGGCACAAAGGAGATTTAATACTTTGGACAGTTTAACATCTAAAATTGTGTAATATCTCTTTATTTTCGATTAATTATTCCGATACAATTCTACCCTTGAATGACGTTTACTAATTTTCTATCTCCATACTCACAGAATCCATGTGCAAAATAGCTATGCCACAAGCACATAATTATTCTTTGTAGTACTCTCTCTGGTGGTTGTTAGAAAAAAGCTTCCGAGATTGTCTTCATGCCGATTAGCCTGAGCATTGTTTGAAGAATTGTAATCTGAATATTGAGATTTATGACAAAATATAACTGACACGAAATTGTATGATTAAATGGGATATATATATATATTGGTCCTTCATACAAAATGTGTATAACAATTTACATTATTTGACATTTGAGAATTAATGATATTCATCGATATTTTGTGTAGTTGTTAATCAGAAGGGAACTTCCAAAAGACTGGATACGAACCTGCATTTAATAATCCAAGAGCTCCATTACTTCTTCGGAAGGTTAAACTTCATCAAAGCCAAATATCCACTTGATCTGAGGTTTCCCGACTGATTATACAACGCTCCCAAAAATACGAGACATTTTATATGTACAGATTAGCAGACTGCTGCAAAGCTCGAGCCTGCAAAGAAGAAGAATCATCGCCTGATTTCATTCTAACAAGTAAAATTTCTGAATCATTTTGAGTGACTGAGTTATGACTGTGTTTCATATTATGAATGATTGATTGCTCGAACAAATTGAGAACTACATAATTACATAGATAGGAGGAAAAATTACAATTGCTTTCCTCCAATCTGCCCATCACAACTGCTAATGGGCATGTCATCAACTTACCCGGTGCAGCAGTACTAAACAAAACAGTGAATTGCTTTGGGAAAGAATTGCTACAGAACCCTTCTTTATGTCTGATAGCTGGAAAAAAGTCTCCAACCCTTCTTGGCTTACCTTATTCATTAACAGATATTTATCACATCCTGCTATGAAGTAATCAACCATTCTTCCAGCACAATCTTTACCACTGCTGTCTACAAATTTCCATGGTTAAATGCAAGATTGCATTCTCAATTAACTGTTAAACACGCATAATGACTTGTGATACCATTTTCAGAGTTACAGGTCTTCTGAAACTGTAACTGTTAAAAGTAACAAACAGAGAATTAATTTTTTTTTTTAAATCTGCAGTGCGATAAGCAGTTGCAGGCATAAGATTACAAGATACTGCGTTAACTATCACTCTCATACAGCAACACTTTCCAGGAAGCAGTACCAAAGCCATCACTTCCCATTTTATATAAAATATTGTACGCAAATAAATCATTTCTGACTCTGTTGAAGAGGTGTTGAGTGTCAAAAAGAAATAAATCTTTTTTTTTCCTCTAATGTCACAAAAGATCTCTTCTCACACAAACATAAACATTTCCTCCACTTAATGAAATTTGACAGTTTGTCAGTTACACAACTTTTAGCACTAATACCAACCTCTCTCAACTACTGAAAAAAATAGTTTATTGAATACGTCAGCAGGCTCACATTCGTTTTAAAAAATATGATAATGGCTGCCCAAATATTGAAAACAAACCATGTATCATCACTACTGGAACAGTGGTGCCAATTTTTTGGCGTTCAAGTGTCACCAAAGTTTTCAAACACAGTGATATCTGACGAAACATCATATGATAAATCTCACGTTATCATTTGTCCATACAAAGGTTGATAAATTTTTCACTTTCAGAACAGTGCTTCACATACTCTTTTATCAGATGAAATTTTTTCATTAATGCCACATTTTAGTTTTATACTAGTTTTATAATATATGCACATATTGCTGTAAAGTTCTAACTGATGGACGTTGCAAATAGTATGATGAATATTTATATGCATGGGTACTGCGAATGTAACATATCCAAAGTAAACACATTTATTTTATCATCAAATCAAATGCCACATTTCCTCTTAATAGATATTCCAACTTGGCTCAAAATAGGATGTAAATCTTTCTTTCTAAAATACTGACACTGTTTGGTCTTGTCTTTAGCCATATTTTCTGCATTCAGCTTTCTTCTTGTAATTCTTGGTGGTACATGAACCTTTAAAACTGTCTGCACCTCTTGTGCAAATGAACAATTCTGGCAGTATTATATTTCAATTGCTTCTTCAGGTGATCAGTTGTTCCATTTAATTTAATTCTCTCTTTCTTGCAGGAACTCAGAGGCACCTGAACCAACTAGTGCACCCTCTGTATTGGAGTCTGCATTGAGGGCACTCTCTGATGAATTCAATTAACCTCCATCAGCCACAACTACGGAGCACTTTTTTTGTCTTTTTTGTGGCTGGGGTTTATTTGGACTGTAAAGCAGAGTTGGTACTGCATTTCACTTTAATTTCTTCTGTCTTCCTTCATGAACTGGCATGCCTCAAAATGGAGAGCACAAATCATAATATTCGTGTACAGGTACCGCATATCTTCTTTATAAGGTCGGCCTTTTTCATATTTATAAGCCATTTGTTGCTCATCCTGGGCAGTGAAAATGAATGATTAATCTATGAAAAGAGGCATGCATTTTGGATGGCCAATCATTTTTACACTATCCATAAAATATTTTCTCTTCATTTATATCTGCATAAGGTAGCCTAATGCAGACCGGAACGTTTCCCTGCTTTCATGAACTACTTATGACATGCTAATGTTAACAATTTCTTGGCTGTTTATACACGACCATAGTAATTACTTGCAACTACGCATTTCATTACTCACATTAGTAGGCAACCCCAATAATATACTGGTATGTACACCGAAGAGTTAAAGAAACTGGTACACCTGCCTAATATTGTGTAGAGCCCTCCAGAGCATGTAGAAATGCCATAACAGGACATAGCATGGACTCGACTAAAGTCTGAAGCATTGCTGGAGGGAACTAACACCATGAATCCTGCAGGGCTATCCATAAATCCATAACAGTACGAGGGAGTTGAGACCTCTTTTGGAGAGCGTGTTGCCAGGCATCCCAGATATGCTCAATACTGTTCATGTCCGACCAGCGGAAGTGTTATACACAGAAGAGTGTTCCTGGAGCCATTCTGTAGCAATTCTGGACGTGCGGGGAATCACATTCTCCTGCTGGAATTGCCCAAGTCCATCGGAATGCAGAATGTACAGGTATGGATGCAGGTGATCAGACAGCGTGCTTACATACGTGTCACCTGTTAGTATCGTGTCTAGGCGTATCAGGGGTCCCATATCACTCAAAATCCACATGCCCCACACCATTACAGAGCCTCCACCAGCTTGAGCAGTCTCCTGCTGATATACAGGGTACATTGGTCCATGAGATTGTCTCCATACCCATACTCGCCCATTTGCTCAAAACCATTTGAAACAGGACTAGCCCAATCAGGCAACATGTTTCCAACCATTAGCACTCCATTGTCGGTGTTGATGGGCCAAGGTAGGTGTAAATCTTGCAGTCGTGCAGTCATCAAGTGTGCACGGGTGGCCTTTTGCTCTGAAAGCTCATATTGATGACGTTTTGTTCCCATACTGACACTTGTTGATGGCCCAGCATTGAAATCTGCAGCAATTTACAGAGGGTTTGCACTTTCGTCACGTTGAACAATTCTCTACAGTCATCAATGGGCCCGTTCTTCCAGGATCTTTTTCCAGACCCAATAACATCAGGGATTTGATGTTTTAATGGTTGTACAGGAAAATATCCACGTCATCATTACCTAGGAGACGCTGTGTCCCATTGCTTGTGCATCTACTATAACGCCACATTCAAACTTATTTAAATATTGATAACCTACCATTGTAGCAGCAGTAAACGATCTAACAACTGCGCAACGCATCGCAAATTTCTCGGAACTTCATGCTCCGGTGCGTTGTAGGGTGGGCGAATAACGCCTTTCCTACTTCTCCCTTGGGAGGTATTACGTGGTCTTCTCGCTTGGGATCTTCATCTTGGTTGCGTGGCTACTGAGAGGTTTTCTTTGCTCGAGTTGAGGCGTTCCATTACTGACCATCTTGTGGTCGGGCGCCAGTGGACTTGATGGCCCAAGTCGCGGATGAGAGCGTTCTTCGACGTCCGCGTAAAGACGTTGCGCGGCTTGCCGGAATCTCTCTTTTAGCAACGGGATTCCTGCCATTTTGTGGAGTTCTCCGGTGCTAAAGTCTCGTGGTAGGTGTAGCGCTAATGTAAGTGCCTTGTTTTGGTCCGTCTGTAGTTTTATAATAGACGAGTCAGCCTAACAACTGCGCCAGACAATTGTTGTGCTATATAGGCATTGCCAACCGCACCGCCGTATTCTTCCTGTTTGCATAATCTGTATTTTAATATGCATGCCTATACAAGTTTGTTTGGCGCTTCAGTGTATGTTTTCTTGTAACTGAAGTACGAAACTAAGGCCAGGTTCGCACACACAACTAAAATGCCGCCACAGATTGTGGCGTACTGCAGTTGCATATGTGAACTCCCAGTGTTTAGTGGTGCAATTTAAGAGACGCAACTATTGTCGCGCAACATAAAGTTCAACTTGGTTATACTCTGTTGTGCCACTTTGCTACCACCACTGCTTCGTGGCAGCAGTACTGAGGAACGTGAGCATTCTGTCACAGTTATTGCGCAGTGATTGCTGCTGTACACCATCCGATTTCAGCATGTTTTTATTTAATTTCTGAAAAGAGTGAAAGAAGTGGTCGGCAGGTATACTTTCACTGCTTCTAGAACTACAAAAACAGTAAGCAACCTATGCTTGAATTTTTGAAGTAGTGTGTGGGTGGGGGGGGGGGGGGGGGGAGGGTTGAACATGCAATATTTGCAAACCAATGACATACCCCACGAAGGAATAAATAAACTTTTATATATATATATATATATATATTCGTCTCCAAGTGTTATTTATTTTATAAATGTGTTTGTTTCCCTTGATTTATCCCTGTGCAAACTCAGTTTTCAGATCCAGCATTTGGGTTTCTACTTACTTGTATTTAACTCTTGTCACAGCTCTAAGGCCATAACCGGCACTGTAACATTCACACCCACGTATATGATTTCAATTGACACCAATTGAAAGCTGTGCAACTATGTAGAATTTGTGGCGTCCTGTGTGAATGGTTAGCTCACGATGCCACTACAGAAGCCACAAGCTATGGCGCCATATTAGATGTCTGTGTGGGAACCCACCTTAATTAGGCGCCATTGAAAAGCTGTCGATTGCTCAACTGCAGTCGGGAAAACGTCCAGACGTTTTTATACAACAGTAACGTTATGAATTTGTGGTTAAGATTTTGTGATTCTCATTAAGATCCGAAATTTTGAATACACTACAAGTGAACGAACGTGGCTAATCCAGAAAGTAAGGCTACAAGAATTTTTTAAGCACAAAAAATGCATTTATTTTAATAAAATTTACATGCCTCACAGTATATGTCTTGCATTATTTTTCCACATAATCAGCCGTTTACCTCAATACATTTCGTCATTTGTGGGGCGAGTTTTTTTATTCCTGTGTTATAGACATCTTCTGCCACCTTTGTCACCCAGTGCCTCACTTCGATTTTCAACTCGTCATCGTCGGAAGAGCTTTTTCCACAAGGTGTTCCTTCAAATTAGTGAACAGATGATAGTCACTAGGTGCGAGATCGGGGCTGTGAGAGGGGTGTCACATCCCAAAGAAACAAAGTCAACAACGCTCATGTTGCATAAGCAGTGTACGGACGCGCGTTGTCATGAAGGAGAGAGATTCTCATAGTGAGCGGGTATCTCACGATGTTTGTTTTGTGTGGCTCTGAAAAGTGTCATCATGGTCTCAGAATATCTTGCAGCATTTATTGTTTCACCTCTTTCCAAAAAATCAACGAGCAGATCCCCTTTTCTGTTCCGAAACACTGACACCCTAATTTTCCTTGCTGTTTGTTTAGTTTTGAATTTTTGACTGAAGGAGAATGCGTATGGCGCCACTGCACTGATTGTTGTTTGCTCTCTGGAGTATGGTGTTAAGCTCCAGTGTCATTTCCTGTCCTCGCCTTTAGTCTCAAAATGGTCATGAAATTCTCGAGCGGCACTGAATCTGTTCATTTTGTTTGCTTTGGTAAGTACCTTGGGCACCCATCGCACATGCAGCTTCCGATAATTTAGTCGATCAGTTACGTTGTTATGAACAACATTTCGTGACATATTTGAATAAACAGCATGTTGGCCGTCAATTGTCGAACGGCGATCAGAGAGAAGATGTTCTTCAGTTTTCTGCACCACGTCGTCAGTCACAACAGTCGCCCTTCTGCTCCTGTTTTGTCGTGAATTTCCATCGCTCCAAAATTGAAATTTCTTACCGGTAGGCATTTCGTTTCATGCTGCCTTGACATTACGTTTCCTCCATAAACTGAAACAATGTTACGATGAATCGCAGTGACGTTCATGCCTTTAGCATTTTGGTAGCGAATTACAGCCTGAACTTCGGACTTGGTGGAAGCCGGAATGAGAACGCATATTTCTAACAGTCACCACAACATTAATCGACGAGTAGTTAATTGTTAGGAATGCTCGTTCGTTCTGCTGGCTACCCACTACACGGCAATGGTACCAACTTCCCCCATGGACATTCTATGTTAAAGCCACATGCTTCGTAGTCGTAGTTTCCGGGTAACCCTCGTAAATCTTAAACATTTTCTCGCATACCCAAAAGTATAACTAGCCATCCTGAAGTGAGCCTATGTCATTTGTAACATTGTTAACTTGTATCTCATCAGCCTTTGGAAATCGAAAAAGGTATATTTCCAGATTATATTTTTGATTGGCGATACAATTTATAGATCCTCAATAAGCTACAAAATACGACCGCATTTTGAATACTCTTGTCCCCTCTATAGACTCATACACAATCGTTTCAGAGTATGCTATGTTTATATAGGCTAGCCGTTTCGCAACGTTGTAGTAGTGAGGTTGCAGAAAATCTTTGGGATATTCGTCACTCATATGTTATGTCGGGTTCACACATGCAACAAAACTTTCGCCACAGCTAGTGGCACAATGCAGTTGAATGTGTAAACTCACAGTTTTTAGTGGCGCAACTCAAGCGACTCAACTTTTGTCACACCACAAAAACTACAGCTTGTTTGTACTTTGGTGTGCCACATTCCTACCACCACTGCTCCCTGGTGGCAGTGTTTCGTAAAATGAACATTCTGTCGCAGTTATTGAAGAGTAATTGCTGCTTTACTCCATCCGATTGCAGGGTGTTTCTATCTCAATGTGTGTGTGTGTGTGTGTGTGTGTGTGTGTGTGTGTGTGTGTGTGTGTGTGTGTGTGAAAGAGAGAGAGAGAGAGAGAGAGAGAGAGAGAGCATGTGCATGCGATTGTGTGTGTGTTTGTGTGTGTGTGGAGGGGCAATAATTATAAATCAATGACAGTCTTAAAAGATTTTTAAATGATTAAATAAATAAACTTAATCTATGTAACCAAAAAAGCCAGTCACACAAACCTCATAATTTGTCAGCCCAAGCTTTGTATAAATTGTGAATTATGTGTAGTGTGTGTAGAGTGTGATTTGGCAGCTGTTAAACAAATCATTAGTTACCCAGGATGCCTATATCAACAAAAACAATAAGATTCTTAAACATAGGAAGAGTGGCATGTCTGCAGATGATACTGACATGCCAGCTGCTGGATAGTTTTCCATTGCAGACAGGATTTTCATCTCTGAATGCTATTTCTTTTATAAACGAGTTTGTTTCCCCTCATTTATCCCTGTGTCAAATCTATTTTTAAATCCAACATTTATGTTTCGTCTTCTTTGTATTTGACTCTTGTCACAGTTCAGAGGCTATAACTCGCACTTTCATACCAGTCCATATGACTTCAATTGATGCCTTATTGAAAGTTGTGCATCTATGCAGAATCTGTGACATCCTGCGTGAACGGTAGCTCACGATGCGATTACAGCAAGCCACAACCTGTAGCGCCAAAGTAGATGCGTGTGTCGCGCTGTAGAAATATAAATTACTGTCGATGACAATGCTGGCAGAAAATCCAAAAATATTCTGGTCATATGTAAAGTACACTAACGGAAAGACACACTCAACACCTTCACTACATGATAACAATCTTGATGTTACTGATGACTGTGCCACTAAAGCAGAGTTACTAAATACACCCAAGAAGACAAAGTAAATATTCCAGATTTAGAATCAAGAACAGCTGCCAACATGAATAACTTAGAAGTAGATATCCTCTGAGTAGTGAAGTAACTTAAATTACTTTATAAAAGCAAGTCTTCCGGTCAAAAATATATACCAATAAAGTTCCTTTCAGTGCATGCTGATGCAATAGCTACATACTTAACTATCACATACAACCACTCACTTGACGAAAGATACATACCCAAAGACTGGAAAGTTGCACAGGTCCCACCAATATTCAAGAAAGACAATAGCAGTAATCCCCTAAATTTTGGGTCCATTTCATTAACATTAGTATGCAGCAGTATTTTGGAACATATATATTGTTTGAGCATTATGAATTACTTTGAATAGAGTGGTCTATTGACACATAGTCAATATGGATTTAGAAAACATCGTCCTTGTGAAACACAACCAGCTCTTTACCTACAAAAAAGTGTTGACTCATATGGACAAGGGATTTCAAATTGATTCCATATTTATAGATTTCCAGAAGGTTTTTGACACGATATCTCACAAGTGGATTGTAATTGAAATGAGTGCTTATGGAATATCATCTTCGTTATGTGACTGGATTTGTGATTTCCTGTCAAAGAAGTCACAGCTCATAGTAACTGACAGAGAGTCATCGAGTAAAACAGAAGTGATTTCTGGTATTCCAAAAGTTAGTGCTACAGACCCTCTGCTGTTCCTTATCTATATAAACGATTTAGGAGACAATTTGAGCAGCTGCCTTAGGTTGTTTGCAGATGAAGCTGCTGTTTATAGTCTAGTAAAGTAATCAGAAGATCAAAACAAATTGCACAACAATTTAGAAAAGATATATGTCTGGTGCGAAAATTGAAAATTTACCCTGAATAATGAAAATTGTGAAGTCATTTGCATGAGTCTGTTAAATTTCGGTTACGCGATAAACCAGTCTAATCTAAAGGCTGTAACTTCAACTAAATACCTAGAAATTAAAATTAGTAATAACTTAAACTGGAAAGAGCACAGAGAAAATGTTCTGGGGAAGGTGAACCAAAGACTGCATTTTACTGGCAGGACACTTATAAGATGTAACATATCTACTTACGAGAGTGCCTACCTTACGCTTGTCTGTCTCCTTCTGGAGTACTGCATGACGTGTAATCCTTACCAGACAGTGTTAACAGAGTACATCGAGAAAGTTCAAAGAATAGCAGCACATTTTTTTAAATCGAGAAATAGTGAAGAGTGTGTCACAGACATGACACAGGATTTGGAGTGGGCATAGTTAAAACAAAGGCGTTTCTCGTTGTGGCGGGATCTTTTCATGAAATTTCAATCACCACATTTCTCCTCCAATTGTGAAAATATTTTGTTGACGCCGACCTACATAGGGTAGAAACGATCACGATAATAAACTAATTGAAAGCAGAGTTTGTATGGAAAAATATAGGTGTTCGTTTCTTCCTTGCTGTTCAATGGTGGAATAACAGAGAATTATTGTAAAGGTCGTTTGATGAACGGTCTGCTAGGAATTTAGGTGTGATTTTCAGACTATCCATGTAGATATAGCTGTAATGTTCCTGAACTTTAGATAAATTGGCAAGTCTTCTAAAACATACTGCGGGTATCCTAGTGGATGCCTTCGAACATAGTGTAACGTTTAGCCTCTCAACTAAAAACTTGGCTATACCTGCTGTATTTAACCACACATTAAATATGTCTAGCCATAAATAAGAAATTGCCTCACTCAGCTTATTTACCAAGAATTCCATACCGAATATTGCATCAAGAAACAATAACATCTGCTTCTACAATCAGATAGGCGATCAGTAACCTCTGGCCAGAGTTAATTTAAAACAGGGATCTGATGAACCTTATTACATTAATTCCACCTTGTTGAGGGAAAGAGTCATCAACATCAAGAAAGACTACAAAGATGATGCAGAAGAAAACAAAAATCAGTCTCAAACTGGACATTCGTTACAACAAAACTGTCAAACCATGTGAGATAAGTAATGTATGGGCTTTGTTGCATTTAAGACAGAAAATAAAACAGGGTCAGGTATTGGTTTCGAAGAAGATGTAATTGAAAAAAAAAACCTTAAAGACAGGAGAATCTCCATTAGACAGTCAGAATGTAAAGCAACCTATACATTGACTGTAACGTTTCTGTAGGTTCATTTAATAATGCTGCTCCTGCACACAGATTACATCAATTCTGGCCTGCAGTTCCAATTGGATATAACATTGTGGAATCACTAAATTTTCCCATGTACATGCTGGTTGTGGTAAGATGCGTTCCACAGTTAAGTACATCAAGTAGAGATCGAGATGGAAATCTTGTGGTCATTGATGGTGAAGAAGGAATTGTGTGATTACACTTAAAGGAAAATAATGGGCATCAATGGACAATCAGCACGCTATGTCCCAAAAGAAAGTCATGGAGACAAAGAAGAACAAGAAACTGAAAAAGAATATTCATTCTTCACAATGGATATACACTGTCATTATCAGGATACACAGTACCATAAATAATAGCACAATTCTCTGCGAACTTTCATTCAACAGCAAAGAGTAGGAAGAAGAAGATCTTGATGAATTACATACTAAATGTATAAGAAAAATCTCGATGACGACTCTATTACTGACTTCGAATATTATAAATGTAAACCACTGCTCAACGAGTTTTCACTCACAACGATTCTATACCATTGTGATATACAAAATGAAAACATTTACCTACTGACATTCGTTAGTTGTCTGTATATTGAAGGAAGACTTCTTGATGAATCAGGAGAGCAGGTAGCTAATGACACTGACATAAACAAAAATTGCGCGCCTCTCATCTTTCGAAAATTCAGTATCTGTTGAATGATCAAACTATTAACCATGTGCACAATCCAGGAATGAAAGTATATAGGCACACTGTACCTCTCGTAGGCCAAGTGATGTAATTGAATTACAGAATATTAAAAAACTAAAAACCTGCCTCAATTGCGAAAAACGCACCTAGTGTTAAGTGTTAACCCAGGTTTCCGCATAGATAACTACACCTTCTTCAGAACAACAATAAAACCCACAAGTGCCTAAGAAAACCTTTCTCAGTGATTAAAAGAACACCATAGCTATACATTTATAAACGAAAAAGAAAAGGAAATCCAAACAGCACATGTGTACAAAGTCAAAACCACTACTTAAAAAAATGATTATCACAGCGTCGGCTAGAGGGCACAGTGGTCGGCGTTTTTCGTCTGCTCTTGTAGTGCCAGTCTAGGAGAACACACTTATGTTGTGGCAGCATAGCTACCAATACCACAATTTTAATACTTGTACAAAGTTACATTGGCATTTAGGATAACTGTAGACCAGTCTTAAAAATCATAGTACTTTTCCTACACTGAACTCTATTGGTAAATTTAGATCACTCCAGAAGGAAATCACATGTTTATAACAAGTAAAACCAACAATGTTAATTCAGTATCGCTGACTTACTATGAAATATCAAGATATTTTTTGTAGCTGTAGCATTGTTCAACTAAAATCACTTTTGCTAGAAGCTCTTTTCACAGCTAATGTACTTAAAGGGTCATCACAAGCATGAGAGATTATAAGAAAGTGGAAAGACAACTGAATGCTAATTAGAAACAATAGAGGTAATAAAACTGTTACTTTTTGCTACAAAATAATCCAAATAATGGAGCAGCAACCATTTGAAACGAAAGTAGTAAGTTGTGCAAAGATACCCAGACTGGTAAAAAGCTACCCTAATTTACTGTACCATTACATCCAGAAACATAGCCAAAAAGATGTGAATGAGCGCCATCAGTTCCCCAGTGGGTGTGCTGATTAGAATAAGAACTCCACAATGATTCTCATTTCTTTAACATTTGTGTCAACTGCGACATAGAAGAAGATGAAACATTACTTCCCTATACATGGGCATAATTTTCTATGTAATGATAAAGATGGAACTATAAAGAAGTTGGTGAGCCATCATTACAGATCCTACATACTTGAGGAGTATGCTACAATGATCAAAAAGACATCAAGTAAATTCTCAGTGGAACTTGTTGATGATGTTGCTATATTTAAAAATTGATGGCCTGTCTATTTTAAAAAAACTTGTCTCTTGGAATCTAGTGTGGAAAAGTTTCCTAAGGAACATAAAATTTCTTTTTCCCATTTTAAATTCATTGGTTTTGAGTAATATGCACCTTATCCTGGG
Organism: Schistocerca gregaria; assembly: GCF_023897955.1. Taxonomy (NCBI): domain Eukaryota; kingdom Metazoa; phylum Arthropoda; class Insecta; order Orthoptera; family Acrididae; genus Schistocerca; species Schistocerca gregaria. The sequence goes on from NC_064923.1 coordinate 444,169,536, forward strand.
CAAGTGAAAACAGAGCAGTTCATTGATGGCGCTGTCTCAGAAATATTTCTGCTCCTTTACAGCTTGATAAAGAATCCTGATCTTCCCAATGAGTTACCATATTCTGGAAAATGGGTGCTCATCAATGCCAAAAATATAAAAGATACATTGAAAGTGAAAAGGTATATTTCTTCTCAGTATATGGAATTTTGTGAGTAGTTGCAAGAATGGCCAATAGCTTGGGGAACACACTCTGATAATGACGATGATTAACTTGTTTTATTGTGTTTTGCTTTTGCATTGTTGTAGGAAGTGTTGGTGCAGTTACAGCTCAAAATGTGAATAAAATGTAATAGTCTACTTTGAGTTTACAGTTCACCATTTTTACTAGTTTCGTAATAAAATCTACATTAGTTAGAAATGTAGCTGTCATTTATTTTAACAGTTAATTGTCAATTGGGAAAATGTAATGTGTCAGCTTTTTCTAAATTTACTTCTATGCTAAACCATAAATTAAACAAAACAAAAATACACACTGCTACATAATACTTGTAGACACTGAAATAATAGTAAATATACAAATGGTTTATGCTGTAGGAAGTTTTTGCCTTCTCCTATAAAATTTTGCTTTTGTGACTCATAACGTTTTTGAAATGACCAATTAAATTTTAGGATAGGTATGGAGGTGATACTTTTGGTAGTGAGTTGGTGAAGCCAATGAATTTGAATGCTAAATAGAGCTTTTGGTAACAGAGTGACCTGTAGCATTGTCTAACATTTATGTTCATACTATAGACGAGTATTCTGTCAATTAAACGAAGTTTTGGACAAAAAATAAAATTGCAGCATATATTCAGTAAATCTGTATCATATCATGGACATGTTTCAGGTGAGTATTTTGATGAATATCACATGAACTATGAAAAATGCAAGGGAGGGGGGATAACATGACTTTTGCCTTAAAGGAAATTTATTAAAGCGCTTAAATGTACTGTAGATGGAAATATTCATGTATTTTGGAATTTATAATAAGGAGCAAGGTTTGAGAAGGTATCTTTTAATTTCTTTGAGATCTATATGTGAGCATCTGTAAATGAATTTCTGGCTGAAAATAATTCCAATTCATTTCTAATCCAAACTCCTCTATGATGTTTTCTGTGTGTACATCTACTTTAAGGGTGAATGTAATGGACTTTAGTCCAAAAAATGATTTTCCAAAAATATTATTTTCTTGGCCTACGAAATTTATTCTATGTTGTGTATGAGTTTTATCGTGATAGCAGCTTTAGAAATGCCTTTAAATTGTTAAACTGATTAACTCTGCACTGGCGGCCACTCCCACCTTTTCCGACATTTTGAAATTGCTTGCTTCAGCGGAATTTTTGTCAGTGTGAAGGCTATTTTCTTTCGATATCTTAGACTGACATCTATATCTCTGGCTGACATCTATATCTGTGCTTGAAAACTTTCTTGCATGTGGTTTATTTATGTTTTGAAAATACTAACACATAGTAGCAGGTGGAAGGTTGAATTCGAAAACCTTGTCGTGGAAGTCAAGATTTATCCATAGTGGGTGGTGTAAAACTGTGTTTAGGAAATGGAGGTTTCATAGAAATCAATTTACCAACAAAAAAGAGGAAGCAGCTCGAAATGAAGAAAATAATCTCTCAGCTTCGGCATCGAAACTTGGGACAGGGGAATTATACAGATGCTTGAATGATATTGCTGTGGATTCCACTGGAATCAGACTTGTTGATTTAGAGCATCTCTGCCAGGCTATAAAGTTTTCATGTCCATGTGTTAGCTGCAAAAATAAGGAATACATGACTGTTGTTGAAGAAAGAAGAGTGAGAATAGCTTCTGATTTTAAATTAATTTGTAACTATGAATTCTCATTTTCCTCCTCTAAAAAACTGACACTGGTACTTATGAAAGCAATTTTAGGTTATCATATGCTCGGAGTTGCCTTGGACAGGGCATGGAAGGAGGTAATGTGTGATTTTCTGAACATGCCTCCACCTTGTACAGGATTCGCAAAAATAAAGAAATGTCTCATGCTGTATGTGATACTGCCAAAGTTTCTATGAAGAAAGTAGTGGAGGAACTAGTGGAAGTAAAACAAAAAGAATTAGTTCCTGGGGTAGATATTCATGACAGAGAATCTCCTACAAATGTTACTGACCTGTGAGTGTCTGAAGATGGGACCTGCATGAAAAGGGTCACACATCTCTGTATGGAGTTGCATCTGTTATTGGTATTGACTCAGGTAAAATTCTAGATGTAGAAATTATGTCTAAATATTGCCACCAGTGTGAAACAAGGTAAATGTCCAATAATGAAGACAGTGAGAAACAGTGGCAAGAAAACCATGCAGTAGCATGCTCTAAAAATTATTGTGACTCAAGTGGGGCTATGGAGGCTGCTGCAGTTGTGAGGATGTTCTCCAGATCTGAGAACCAGTATGATGTTAGAGATACCAAATATCTTGGTGATGGAGTCTCCTCTTCGTTCAAAGCTGTAGCATATAAAAATCCGTACAATACAACAACAGTAAAGTTGGAATGCTTTGGCCATGTCCAAAAGAGGCTTGGTGGTAGGTTTCGTCGCTTGCTGAAAGAGAAGAAGGCTGAAGTACTTGAGGATGGAAAACCAGTAGGAGCAAAGGCAGTCGTACTCTGAAAAGAATTGATTCTCTTCAGTTATTTTATGGGAGAGCTATCAGGAAAAACACACATAGTTTAGAGGCAATGAGGCATGCTATGTGGGCAATTTTTTCCAACAAATCATCCACTGAGCAAACACCAATGCACAAACTGTTTCCGAAAGACGATTGGTTAAGTTCAACAACAGAAATGAGACATATTCATATAAACACTCATTACCAGAACCTATTATGAACGCAATTAAGCCCACATTCGATTTCTTGCAAACCCTGATTTATTGAGGAAGTGTCTTCACAGAAAGACACAAAATGGAAATGAAAGCCTCAGTAATATAATTTGGATTAGATGCTCAAGAAGGACATTCCGTGGACTTGAAGTACTCAAAATAGGTTCTATGATGCAGTTTTATGTTACAATGACGGAAATAATGGCAGTATTGAAGTGCTGAAGAGTGTTGGTATAGATCCTGGTGTGTTTACAACAAAAAACATTTTAGGTCAAGAAAGTTAACAGATCAGTGTCTTACCAGCAAATACAGGCCAGGCAAATTAGAAGGGGACAGAAGAGAAACCTGGAGGATGAGAAGTATCAGTATGGAGGATTTTAAAATTGAGGTAAGCTTATTACATGTAGAAGTATAAGAAGAAAATCTTTGAACCTCATTTTCTCGGTTTTACATTTTTTACATTATTGGAAGTGTTTCTCAAAAAATATATGCGCTAATACTGTGAAATTTTCAGGAAGTGTTCGCAATGTGTTGCTGTCTCCTTGGAACTAAAAAATACGATATCCTGTAATTAGATTCTGATTTTCATATGAGTGTATGTGAAAAAAAAGTTAACTTTGGATGTGAAAAATTTAAGACTCTGTTAATGATGCAATCTGTACCATAAATTAATAACTGTAGTTCAGTGGTCTTAAAAACTTCTCAGAACACTACAATATTTTTTTCAGATGAATTGTGTGATTAGAATATGAGTTCTGGCTTTTTATAAAAAAGACAATAAAATATTAAAAATTGAAATTTCTGGAAAAATATTAATCCTGAACATTTTATTATATTTTTCCGTTAAAACACTGCTCTTTTTGTTTTACACATACAAAGTTTCAGATTTGTATTTTAATAAATATGGCTGTAATGATTTTTTTATAAATGTTTACATTTTCCGTTACTTGCCCCCTTAAAATCCGACGTAACTGGTGGCAGTGTACTGCACTGTTGAAAATTCTTCCTCCTGAGAAAAAAAATACCTTGCAGACATTTATTTAAGGAACATGGAAGATTCACATTACCTTTGCAATACATATATTCACTTACGAAGTATTTTATTAATAACACACACCAACTCAAAAATAATAGAGAAGTTCATAGCTACAACAGTAGAAGAAAGGATATCTTCACTATTCTGGGGTAAATCTGACCTCGGCACAGAAATGGGCGAATTATTCTGCCATAAAAATCTTAAGTCATTTTGAAAATAGAGCTAAAAGTCTGACAGGTATCCAGCCAAAATTTAAAAATAAATTAAAACAATTTCTGAATGACCCCTCCTTCTATTCAATAGATGAATTTTTAGGTATGAAACAGTAACTGAAAAAAATTATATTATATATCGAAAACGTAGGTAAAATGACACATTTCACATCATTATGAAATGCCACATTCATAATCTATGGAACAAGTATTAATATAATCTAATGTAATGTGTTATATTCTGTAATGATGCCTTACAGGTGCAACTTGAACAATTGTGGCACTGTAATTTTCACAGGTTAGATGCTATCTGACACCACCATCATCAAAATAGCGGACTTAAATGATTTTTCGAACGCAAAATGAGTAACCATTACAATAATTACAGTTATTCTCATGACAACACATTTGTTGACTTCATGAACGCACTCTCAAACTATCACCTGTATATGTATGACTTCAAGCTACTCCACATATATCTCTGCCAAAACCTATAAGCAAAAAATAATAATGACTCAAAACTTATGTCTGTATTCTGTTTGCACACATACGCCACAAACCACAACTGAACTACATCAGAGCAAGTATATAAAATGCAAATACGCACATCAAAAAAAGTTTTGCATCAGCCCAGTTCACAGAACACCTGAAGATAGACGTTGACTGTGGATATTGTATCAAAGACACAGTCCCTTTGACTGTTCAGAGATGTCACTACACCCACCCAAAGATGTAAGCAACACTGTATGAGCAGCGCCTATTAGACGGAGGGTGTGCGACAGCTGATCAGTTCCAATTACTCCACCAGGAAGGAGGTACACGGCTCATGTTGACTGTAGTTCAACCACGACTTGACGATTAATACCGCGTTTCGGTCGCGTCCGCATCGTTACTTTGTGTCAGAAGGGCTCTCAACAAGGGAAGTGTCCAGGAGCCTTGGAGTGAACAAAAGCGATGTTGTTCGGATATGGAGGAGATACAGAGAGACAGAAACTGTCGATGACATGCATTGCTCAGGCCGTCCAAGAGCTACTACTGCAGTGGATACCTACGGATAATGGCTCCGAGGAACCCTGGCAGCAACGCCACCATATTGAATAATGCTTTTCGTGCAGCCACAGGACGTCGTGTTACGACTCAAACTGTGCGCAATAGGCTGCATGATGCGCAACTTCACTCCCGACGTCCATGACGACGTAAATCTTTGCAACCACGACACCATGCAGTGTGGTACAGATAGGCCCAACAACATGCTGAATGGACCTCTAGGCTTTGTGGAGGACTTCTCATTGAGGTAGTGGCCGTTATTAAACATGAATAAAATATATTAATGTTACAGTGATGGCTAACTACCACCTACTACTGAATCAAAAGCGATATTGTAAATAACTTGCATTTATTGTAAATTATCTCACAATAGAAATTAGATCATATTGAACAAATCATTAACGAAAACAAATTAAACAAATTGTACACTGTTCTTAGATATACTACACTGGTAAGATTGGCTCTCAGCTCTTAATGTTAAGTTGATGCGAAGTTAATTTTAATTATGCCCCTGGATAAACAAATGGTAAATGATCTGACTGCGTTTCTGCAATCTCTTTTGTGTCTGAAATAATACGTACTTGGGACACCACAACCAAGAAACAAACCAAACAACATCCAAAAAGACAAATAACCAATAACAAATCGTAAGTAAAACTGCACGGATGCTCAGTGGATGGCAAGAACACGATCCAACAACTACTTCTGAACTTTACTGCCGCTGCTGCAAGTTTTACAATACCATCTACCAGCGTGCTGGCTCCGTCGATACTGCTGGGGCGAAGTCGCTGAATTAAGATCAGTCTCTGAAATATCTTGAGCAGAATAAACTACTCAGAAACTGAAACTTCCTGGCAGATTAAAACTGTGTGCCCGACCGAGACTCGAACTCGGGACCTTTGCCTTTCGCGGGCAAGTGCTCTACCATCTGAGCTACCGAAGCACGACTCACGCCTGGTACTCACAGCTTTACTTCTGCCAGTATCCGTCTCCTACCTTCCAAACTTTACAGAAGCTCTCCTGCGAACCTTGCAGAACTAGCACTCCTGAAAGAAAGGATATTGCGGAGACATGGCTTAGCCGCAGCCTGGGGGATGTTTCCAGAATGAGATTTTCACTCTGCAGCGGAGTGTGCGCTGATATGAAACTTCCTGGCAGATTAAAACTGTGTGCCCGACCGAGACTCGAACTCGGGACCTTTGCCTTTCGCGGGCAATTGCTCTACCATCTGAGCTACCGAAGCAGCACTCACGCCCGGTACTCACAGCTTTACTTCTGCCAGTATCCGTTTCCTACCTTCCAAACTTTACAGAAGCTCTCCTGCGAACCTTGCAGAACTAGCACTCCTGAAAGAAAGGATATTGCAGAGACATGGCTTAGCCACAGCCTGGGGGATGTTTCCAGAATGAGATTTTCACTCTGCAGCGGAGTGTGCGCTGATATGAAACTTCCTGGCAGATTAAAACTGTGCCCGACCGAGACGCGAACTCGGGACCTTTGCCTTTTGCGGGCAAGGGCTCTCAGTGCTACTCAGAAACTACTATTACCACAAGCCCTATATTTCCTCGAAATGGTATACACCCTTTCAAGACTGGCTCAACAACCTTTAAGGTGCAACCTAGTGTGTCTTGTACTAATATGCAATACCAGTATGACAGCTCTGTGCACTGGTTGACTACGTTCAATGGTGTCTACTAGCCTATAAGGCGGAATCAACTGCAATTATACTAGTAGTAAATGCAATGCCTATCGTGGACGCTCATGTCCTACTGTAGCTGCAGACTCTATATCATACACAGCACAGTATTCAGAATCTAAGTCCCTATCTCAGAGCTACCGAACTTTGCGACTGTCAGCTTTCACGGCACCAGATGCTCTCCTCTCTCAGCCTCGCTCTGCTCTTGCAACAATCTTGCCGCCAAACTCTAATCAGCCAATCCCGACACTGCCAAGGCCTCCCACATTTCCCTCGAGGAGCCATACAATTTCTCCACCTATCCAAAAATTTCTCTGTTCAAACAGCGGGCGTTGAGCCTCAGTGTTACCCGCACTTTCTTATGAACTGCCCAATCAGAGCTCAGCCCATTTGCCACTAAAACAGCGCACGACTGGGCGGCGCCAGCTCGACATTTCCCGTCTCTCTCTCACCTGGCACCTGGCGGTGTTCCTTTTTGATACTTGCCGGTCAGTGGCCCCATCCCCTGGGACCCCCGGCCCGTACAGAATGCTCTTCTGGCGCTCGCCTGCCTTCGCCTCCCCAGCTGAGCCTGTCCACTCCTCGACTCCACTGGCAAATTTACTTTGCTTACACCTACAGCATGCAACTAAATATTATCATTACCAAAGCCCATATTATTTCAGACATGTGTTTCATCATCACATATCTCTCTTTCTAATCCACCTAATAAGACTAATTAACGATTATATGGGTTTATTTACTTCAAACATGCAGAATAATATGTGAAATTAACGTCACCAATAAAAGCCACCTTTCAATTGGCATCACTTTCTGTTCACCGATGAGTGTCGGATATGCCTTCAACCAGACAATAGTCGGAGACGTGTTAGGAGGCAACCCAATCAGCCTGAACGACTTAGACACACGGTCCAGCGAGTGCGGCAAGGTGGAGGTTCCCCACGTTTTGGGGTGGCTTTATATGGGGCCAATATTTACACCGCTGCTGCTCATGGAGGAGCCATAACGGCTGAACGATACATGAATGCCATCCTACGACAAATAGTGCAATTGTATCGGCAGCATATTTCCGAGGCATTTTCTTCGCAGAACCATCAGGCATATCGTGTGAATAAAATCCTTCAGGATAACGACATCGCTCGACTAGAGTGGCCAGCATGTTCTCCAGGCATGTACCCTATCCAACATGCCTGAGATAGACTGAAACGATTTGTTTATGAACGATGTGAGTCACCAACCACTTTGAGGCATCTACGCCGAATCGCCGTAGAAGAGTGGGACAATCCGGACCAGCAGTGCTTTGATGAACTTGTGGATAGCATGCGACGACGAAAACAGGCAAGCATCAATGCAAGAAGACGCGCTTCTGGGTATTAGAAGTACTGGTGTGCACAGCAATCTGGACCACCATCTCTGAAAGGGTCGCTGTATGGTGGTACAACATGCCATGTGTGGTTTCCATGAGCAATAAAAAGTGCGGAAATGATGTTTATGTTGATCTCTAATCCAATTTTCTCTGCAGGTTCCTCAACTCTCGGAACCCAGATGATGCAAAACTTTTTTGATATGTGTACAACAATGTGATAATAATCCTGTAATTCATAATCTAAGTCTGTAGTTCTATTGTTGTTGACAATTTAAACAATAGTATCTGCCACATTTGTGATATTTAATAATAAACGTATTCGTTGTATGTAACAGAATGCTGGAAAAAAGACTTCTAGGAGACAGATACAGATTTAGCTTTCATGTAAAAATGCAGATTATTATCAAGGATCACTGAACGACCAAAGAATGCGTTTGGGCACCGTCGACTCGCATAGGATCATGATAGCGTGATCATAGCGACATCTATCGGTTTGCTCGTTAGCTGAGGGTCTATAAACTATGTTGGCTCCAAACGCCTGTCTGAATATTTTGCCCAGAAATTAGAATATGGAAGTAGCGAGTTAAATTCTGTGGGAAATGGGGTACCAGAGGCGTGATACCAGAATAGTGATACATCGTAGATTACGATTTCCACTCTAGTTATTTGCTAAGCACAATATACTTAACTCGTGTAACTGTTACAAGTGTACAGAACCAACCACTATTTTCGCAAACTAAGTTGACCGGAGGTGTGATATAACATTAGTGACACATCATAGATGATGATTTCCACTCTGTTTATCGCTAATCTCAGTATACATAGACCATTTAACTGTTACAAGTGTACAGAACTAACTATTATTTTCGCTAACCAAGTTGACACCTGGTGTTGGGAGCGACTGTAAATGGGAAATGCACTTACTGTCGCTTCGATCAGCCACTGCGCCAAGAGTCAACTTAGTTTGCACGATTAGTAATTCCCTTTGCATCACGAGGCAGGGATGTTCCTTTTGCGAGTCAGGGATGTTACGCCGCCACGATTCAATACAGCACTCGAAATAGCAAGATAAGTAATTTTGGGTTTTCAGGCAATAGGACCCGATTTCCAAAAATTGCAGTATACTGGATGCAATACCCATAACAGATCTGAATGTACAGCTGAATTTGTTGCAATATCCTGAAGAGAACTCCTCAGTTGATTATAGCACAGGATCTGCTGCACAAGCAAACGAAATGTACAGCAGTTTTCAACTGCTGTATTATGCAGAGACAGGACTAAATAGAATTTCGCTGCTGAGTTGTACAGAGTTTCAAAAGTGTCCCATTTGTTTGATCAGCTGTTCGTATCAAGACGAATAAACACTGAAATCGTCTCTCATTGATGTGAGAATTGAAATGACAAACAAAAATACCATTGTCAAAAAATTCTGTAGTCTACAGATTATTAATTATTTTGTCATAGAAATGACGCCTTCAGCCAACTGGGTAACAAAGCATAGCCGAATATTGGAGATTTAATGCTGTAAGAAACATTGTACATCTGGAGCTGATGGTTTAAATGGGTGGCAGTAAAGAAACGTTCAAGGCTTGATTTTCTTTCTCAAGCTTTAAGGAGGAATGCAGTGATAGTCATGGATGCTGATAGTGTACTTCTCAGTTTCTCGAGTGCAGAGGCATCTGGAAACTATTGTACATTGTGACTTTACTCTTTCCTCAACGCAGTTGTGTGCACACTGCAAAAGGCAGACACCTTACTAAAGCTAAGGGAAGCTTCTCTCATACTTCAGAATGGAATTTTGATTTTAGGTGAGACTGCTTATTACTATGTTCTTCTAACGTTGGGTGGCACTCACAGTAAGTAGTTGCTTCTGACGATTGCATTCTGCAATGCATGACAGCCAACTGTGTGTTAGATATAGCTTCAGGAAAATGGTTAGTGCAAAATCGCCGCCATCACGGTACTGAATCAACTGGTGCAACATTGTAGACGGCACTGAATAATGTCGTCTCTGCTATACTACCACAGTCAAAACTCTTCATGAAATGATTGGAGAAATTGACTTAAATTAAAGACGTGTTGCTAGAATATGAATCAAAAATATTAACGGGAAGGGCTGAGCTCAGAATAAAAATGTCTATTGTCAAATACAAACCAGTGACTCCTAAGTTAAACGTGAAGTTTTGATTCAGTGAGGGCGTAATTATCACTTGTGAGTTTTCCCATTTGACGCTAGAGAGCAGAATGGGACCTGTTGCTGATCAATGGTAGATTTGTAATGTTTTTGATACTATTAAAATTTATATTTAGAGTATTTTTGTTCGTTTGGACATTTTCCCTCTCCCCCCCCCCCCCCCCCCCCTATGACATATAAAGAAATGTTTTATTGTCGCATCATTCCAACGAATTTTGTTCTTCCTGTTGCTATCACTGTAATCAACATGCAAGCTGAACTAGCTGCAATAAACAGCATTTCTCAGCACACAAAGTGTATCCATGGAGAATGGTTATTGCGAAAGGAATTGATGAAATTCTTCAGGCTGATTTAGCTGACCTGACTGCACATTCCAAACACAATCCAGATTACAGGTTACTAACAGTAATTTAGGCGTACTCCAAATGCGCATGGGTTGCTGCTCTAAAGTTAAAACTTGTATTGAGGTCACAAATGAGCTCAGAAAAATGTAGAGAGGAAGTGATAGGTTTTCAAGTCATTTACAAACACACTTTGGTAAGGAATTTTACAATATTTATTTCATGAATCTAATGCAAAAACGTTACCACTCCTCGTTTTTCACCTTAGAAACATTTGTGGAACAGCTCAATGGAATTCTTAAAAGGTAGTATGCTTGAACATTTCAGTGTTTGGGGTTTCATGCACTGGTGTGGTGCAAGATCCAGCAGTTAACTCAATCACCCAAAACAGATCAATTGTTATGAGACCTGTTGATGACTTCAGCACTTTCTGGGCCTTTGATAAGAATCCTTAGGCCACTCTGCCAATTTTTTAAATTTTTAACTTTGTTTTTATGATAAACTCAGTTCATTTTCATGCAAAAAGTCTGAAAACTCCTATATTTAAGAAACTTTTTAATTCCCACAGTTTATATCAATTCAATAATTTACAAAACAGTACTTTCTTTCTGGCTCTTTTAGATGCAAACTCTTTTACAACTGTGACTCTACCACACTAACAGCTAATCAAACAAGCAGCTCTTGCCATATCATAGTTTTCAGGCAACACTTAATTATTTAAAAAAAATCTAAATTACACTGTGTTTGGGCAACAATACATGGCAAAGTGCAGAAAGTGCATAAGACTACCATTATGTTTGAAATATATTATTAAAACTCCACTTCTGAAGTGCATTGAGAGGGGGCAGAGGGGGGTCAGTAGCTCAGGCTGAAAATTAGCCGCATGAATCTTTTTAACTGCAAATTTTTTTTCTTTCAGGTCCTGCTTATTAATATCTATGCTGTACAAAGATGTCATGTTTTGTAAAAGACACATAACATTGCCACTTTAAGCATCTGTTGTGGGTTTCCTTGATTGAAGCACAATATTATGTATGCTTGTTGGAGATAATACTTAGTACCATATTGAAGACTGCAAGACACATTGAAAAGATATGAAACACTTCTGAATGTCCTTTGGTTCAGTATATGTCTCTACAGTCAAATTAAAGTTAGAAGCAATTTGAACTGCCCTTTGTGATCTTGAAAAATACTCAGCAAATGGACACACCACATCTACTCACACTGACCATTTTGTTTTTGATAGCCCATGGAGGATTGATCTAATATTTTCTTTTATAATTTTCCACCATTGGGAACTACAATGAAAAAATTGTATGGTTTCGAGGCATTACCGAAAAAGTGACTACATCTGCACAACTCTACTCAGCATGGAAAACTGCAAAGAGTTAATGAATGAGTACTACAAGGAGGAAAAATTTATATAGTATTTTCTTTTAATGTAAGCTTTTGAGTTATCTGATAGACACCACTCATATAGGACCTGTTGTCATAACCCTAGATACGCCTCTCTGAAAACTGTAAGCCATAATGGTTCATTTGACTGCAAATCATGTTACTGATCGAGTGACTAGTCTGCTGCTCACAGTCAACAATGTCAAGAACACCCTGTCTAGTTCTTTATTGACGTAGCACTTTTAAAAACATTTTGATCTATTTGGGCTTCATCGGGAGTCGCATACTCTGTAACAGAAAACTATTTATTACATTTTACCTCTACTAAAATAAATAGTTTGGCGAAGAAAGTCTCTGCGATCCAATAAATTCATTCTGAACACCATGTCATAGATAATAAGATATGCACTTGCTCCTGTGAATTACCATTGCTCCTGTGAGTGGCATTGTCTCAGTACATGCAAGTGCTCTGGTATGAATGGTGCAGTGCAGACACTGTGCGTATGGAGAGGACGGCTCTTCAGGATGACACAAATGTAAAAGAAGTCAATACCACCATGTGACAAGGGATTCAGGCCTGAAACTAGTAATGTTATAATGAAATCATTTCAAGAAAACTTGTGGTTGGTTTCAGTATTTCCTATAGTGTAATGCACAGTACGAAAGCGATCGCTGTGTAGGGTGTGAAAATTTACTGTTTTACATGTTTTTAAGGAGCTACTGCACTGTACAGTATTTGTTGAAATATACACGTTGTAATTAATTGCGCACTATCTCGACATTTTGCGTCCCCAAAGTGCAGTTTCAGGCTGGAAATGACGTCTATATGCTGGGCGAATGCGAACACACACACACACACACACATACACACACACACACACGCACGCACGCACGCGCGCGCATGCAGGTGTGGTCGTCTGGCCTAGTACGGCCTTCACAAGTTGATTTATATTTCTCTGAGTCACGTTTCTATCGTAATTTTTACAAGTCAAGTATAAAGTTATTGTGTGTGTAAGGGGATCTGAGCGGGTGGGAGATAAAATCGTTTAAGCAAAACTTGATCTGGTGCATATTTTGTTGTTAAATAAAAATGATTAACGCTGAATGTCCGTGTAACTTGTTAGGTTATTAGGATATGGTGATTTTTACGTGTGTCTTCCTGAAAAAAAGTAGTTAAACATTTAAAGCTATGCATTTTACGTGTGTTTCCTGAAAAACGATGAAATACTAGCGAAATCCGTATTTATGTATGTTGTCTTAAAAATCAGTTAAATTAGTCACGAAACGAATATTTACGAAAACTTACTTAAAAAGTGTTGGAAAATAGCAACGAGCCCGTATTTACGTGGATTTTCTTAAAAATGTGCAGGAGAATCAGAAAATAGCAATGAAATGTCCGACTCCTTAAAAAAATCGGCGTAAATTAGCCACGAAACCGTAAATAGCGTTATACGTTGCAGAAAACAGCATGGGTTCGCACGTGCAGAACATTTGCAAAAACTAAGCCAAAACCGCTGAGTGCTATAATGGGTCAGAAATTTGCATCAGCTGAGTCAAGTCCACGTTAAGAATGACAATGTTAGGGGCATTAGGGATGGATGAGAGGGGGATGGTGGTGGTGAGGAAATGACCAGTATCAGCACAGAGGATGTCATTCTTTTGGGTCATGAATTACCATGATTAAAAAATGATATTTATCACTGTACACTAAAAGCATCGAACACCTGAGTGTACATGAGCCCACTAAGTCATCATGTTGCCCATTAATTATGATCATCATCTTGAAAGATATTGACCATTAATTATGGATTAATAATTGAAACATGTGCCCAAATGAAGGGCCATAAAATTAGGCTAGTGCAAATGGGCAGTTTGCTTAGTTAAGGAGGAGAATTGGTGCACACATTTCTTCTACCATAAAATATCTGGGGGAAGCCATCCAAGCGACCTTAAAAAGAGTGACCCCATAACACAAGCAGCAGGAAAAGCAGGTGCCAGACTGAAATTCATACGAAGAATCTTAAGAAATGTAGCTCATCAACCTACGAAATGGCTTATAAGGAGCTTGTTTGGACGAACCTTGAGTATTGTTCGTCGATATGTCATCCTTACCAGGTAGGACTGATAGAAGAGAGAGAGAGAAGATATAACAAAGACTGGCGCGTTTCGCCACGAGATTGTTTAGTCGGTGCAAGAGCGTTACTACCGAGATGTTCAACAAATTCCATTGGCAGACGTTACAAGAGAAGTGTTGTGGATCACGGAAAGGTTTACTGTCGAAATTTTGAGAGAGCGCTTTTCTGGAAGAGTCAGACAACATATTACTTCCCCTCCCCCCCTTCCTTCCCAGATGTCTTTTGAGTAATGACCACACAATAAAATTTCAGAAATTAGAGCCAACAAATAGGCTTACCAATAATCATTCTTAGGCTAGTCAGTGGTACCTAAGTAGCTTCTGCTGCACAGCACCCCATCCTCTCTGACTTAGCAGGTGTAACAACAATATTTGCTTTTCTGTGTAATCAGGTGTTTGGGTTAGCACACACTTCGTGTTATTGATGTTGATCGTCACCATCACATATTCTGTTTTGCATCATGACAAATATCGTTGTTGCATGATGTTTTATATTATATTGCTGATTGCAAAGTCACACATAGCACAAAGGAACGATCGCTGGCGATAGGACTGTCTTTGCATGTACCTCATGTAAAAAGTGCACCATGCAAAGTGTCCATTTGGTTACGTGTATTCATCAAGTATTAATGAATATCATTTATATCAGACCTACTGTTTATGTGAAGTCATCAACAGATAACGTAATCTCGTAATATTAAAGGTTTCATACGCCATCTGAACTTTATTCACTGCGTTTTTGTTTTGTCACCTGATGAATCTGTTTATTGTAATTTATGTTTGTTGTTTGTTATTTGCACGTTACTCTTCCTTGTGTTGTTTTCCTTTATGCAAGAAATATCATGGGTGGTTGTGACATATTATAGGCATTCTTTGTGTTAACTGCATAATGGCTTGACACTCTTTGTACAAAATTAAAAACAAAATCACGCCTCCGCAAACCCTATTGAGCTTGAGAGTAATGTGTAGCTATTTTTTATTTGGAAGTGAACATTGTTTATGCATAAGATGTGTGCCCCACAGATCTAATGAGCAATAGATAGGCCATGTTACCATGATTCTCAACCTTGTGTCCAAAAGCGTAGGGGTCATGCCAAGGAGCAAGGTAATACTTCGCAGTCAATGCTCTATGTAAAAGACTTCTGCTTAAGCGACAACTTGTTGTGGTCAGACTTCCCTGAAAGCCACAGAAGATAGATAGGTGCAGATCACAAATACAGTGCTTTGCTCTGAAAGGTGACTTGCAGCTGAGAAGGGAAGCTTTCAATTGCATCTCCCTCATATTCAGTGGTAAGATGGCCTAGTGAATAGCCCATTAAAAGCTCAACACAGATCAAGCATGAAAACAAGAAGAAAGTTTATGAACTGTGAAAAAAAGCAAAAGCAGTGAACGGTTCAAGAACGAGAAGTGCAGCCTAAATCAGCAACGGCGTCTTGGGTAAGTGGTCATGATGTTGCACGTCCAAGGGCGCGAGCCATGTTCGAAACTTCGTGGTGCCATTAATTTTTTTCCGAACATTATGAACTGTCCCTCTCATTGAAATGCTTGTTCACATTCGGTAGCCTTGGAAGTTGTCATATTATACATTGGTTATAGAGCATGAGTCATGTAGTAAGAATACATTACCATCGCAAGTAAATGTGATGAATAGTGAGAGGAGGCGACATACCACAAAGACATCTCACAGAAATGAAAACAACAAATAAACGAGTATGAACCATGTTACAACAAAGGGATTCAAGAGTCCAGACTTCCAAAACTTAATTCAAGTCCCAAAACGTTAAAAACATAATTTTCGACAGATCACAGAGAAACTGTGTGATGTGAAACTGTGTGTTCATTTGTTGCTGATTATGTGACAAACTGTCATGTTTTCATCATTTCATTTGGAGTGATCACATTCACGCTCACACGAACACCTACAACGGGCAAGGAGGCATATCTCACTCACGTACCAGGCGTTCAAATTATGTGCGTCAGTAAGAGATTCCTGTCATATGATTTATTTGCTGTCAGTAATGCCGTGTACGACACACCAGATGTCTTTTTCGGTGGTGGTTTCGGTTGACTTGTCGCCTTGTCATTGAAACGTTTGCAATTGCCATTCGAAAGCCACTTCCTTTCGGCTGCTAATAGAGTAGTTGCGCAGAATGAACTGTCATTATAAGTCCATACCTTACACTTCGCTGTTGCAACCGGACGGTATACCACGACGCAGACACACATTTTAATAAAGTTAACAGCAGATAAAAAGGTTATTAGTAAGGGTTCAACATAGCTCCCCAACCTGACAGTAAAATACCCTAACCACTTAACAACACACGATTTCTCTTCCTGGTGGCTCTGAATTCCACTTCTTGTTCATGAACTATTCACTGTTTCTATTTTGCTTTTCTTCCCAGTCCAGTCCACCTTCTTCCAGTTCTCATGCTTGATCTGTGTTCAGTGTTTAATGGGCTGTCAACTGGGCCCCCTTACCGCTAAATGTGAGGATGGTGCGATGTGGAGTTTCCCTTTGAGGGACTCCACTGGATTCCAAAGGACCTATGATGTTTGTGCAGAGCACTTATAGGTCTATCCACTAACAATAATAATAATAATAATTTTATTGTCATTCGGCCATTACAGCAATAGACAATGTCATATACATGCTAAAATACAATTAATAATTTGAAAGAAACAACAGGTTTCTTGTTAACATTGTAGTGTTATATTGCAGTTGATAAATTCTCTTATATCATAGAATGGGTGGAGGACTAGCCAGTCATGAATTGTTTGTTTGAATAATTGTTAAGGTAATTCTTGAACAAATTGTGGATGATTATTAAATAATTTGTTCCCCATGATTTCATAGCTGTTGAGTCACTTTGACAATCTGTGGTAAAGAATATAGAGGCACCTATTCCTTCTTGTATTGTGGCTGTGTACTTTTTGTCTGTTTTTTGTTTCTGGTAATTTCTTCTTCGTATAAATTAGAACATAGTATATGTACAAGTTTATAACAGTCATGATTTTTTGTTCACAGAACAATGGTTTACAGTGTGCCTTATTTGCAGAACCAGTTATTATCCTAATAGCTTTTTTTGCGGTATTAATATGTAAAGTACACAGCTAGAGTTACCACACAAAATAATTCCATATGTTATTATACTTTGAAAGAATGAGAAATAGGAAATTCTAACATATTTTTCAGGAACACAACCCATAAGTCGCCTTAACAGGTAAATAGCTCTTGACAACTTATCACTAATATATTGTACAATTTGAACCCAAGATAATTTATCATCTATGTATACCCCCCAAAATTTGACATAACTTGGATCATCTGACAGAAGCTTATCTCTAAGACTACAAACCATCCACTGTGTTTTGTTTTCATTCAGCAGGAACCCATTGGCTTGAACCAATAGGATGCTTGGTCTATTGACTTTTCTGCACAAGTTTTAGGCTATTGAAATCATCACTAGGACGAAGAAATGTTGTATCATCTGCATACAACACAGTGGTGGACTTGATAAATGATGGCAGATCATTTATCATTATTAGGAACAAAAAGGGGCCCAGTACAGATCCCTGCAGAACACCTACCTTGACATGTTCCAAACTCGACATTTCTTTCCTACACAAACAACTTGGTTTCGATTCTGAAGATATAATTTTATTAATTTAAGGCTGTTATGTCTAATGCCATATAATTCCAGTTTTTCTAGGAGTGGCTTATGCTTTACACAGTCCAAAGCTTTGCTTAGATCACAAAATGTGAGTTGAGCATAGCCCTTATCGTCAAACACTTGATGTAAGTAGTTGACTACAAAGTCTATAGCATCCACAGTAGACAACTTTTTCCTAAAACCATATTGGGATTCGCTAATTACTCTTAATTTTTCAAAATAAACAGATACCTGTTGGTAAATTACACATTCCAGTATTTTAGAAAACGCTGGGACTATGGAGATTGGTCTGTAACTAGGAGGTGAGTCTATATCTCCCTTTTTATATATTGGAACTACCCTAGGCACTTTGAGTTCTTTGGGAAAATATCCATCAAATATACTTTTATTTATACAGAATGTTAAGGAGTACACAATATAGTCTATTATTTTCTTTAGTATATTACAGGATATGTCATATATATCTACACTGTCTGAAGATTTCAACAGTCTTACAATGCTTAAGACAAGACTAGGTGAGACCTCGGAGAACATAAACGTACCTGTGTCTGTTGGTGTTCTGCAAAAATTTTCAGAAAGTAACTCTGATGAACTGATATCAGGTTTGATTGTAGTATTTCTTATATCTTTAACAGCTTTAATAATGAAATCATTGAATTTTTGGGGACTTATATTAATATTTTTCCTTCTTACATCTTTAGCAACACCATTTTAATTTTCATGCAGCTTTGCACTTACTTGTGGAATTATCAATGGTATTGAAATTATATGCTTTTTTGGCTTCCACAATGGCTTTGTTACACTCATTCCTGCATTTTATATAGGTCAATCTGGTATGTTCTGTTTTCTGATTGCTACATATATTGTGCAACACCATAACTTGGTTTTTCATATTTTATAATCGTTTAGTGTACCATGGATTTTGTCTGTTTGTAGCCCTGTTTGTAAAGCCTTTGTCAGTTAATTAGCATTTCTTTATGGGGAAGTTGTCATTAAATTACGTCAGAAATGTTTTAAAAGATCTGTCAAATAATAGTTCCCCTGACAAATCAGCACTAAGACTATAACTTGTGTCACCATATTGGTGGAACCAGTCTCTCTCAGCAGTGGACTTACGGAGCTGAACAATTTTTTCATCTGTGATTATAACTTTTGGGGCAGGCTTAGGAATATTACTCTTATCAATACAGAACCTACTTGTATAGTCTAAAGATACAGAGTCTTGATCTGAAAACGAAAACGCTGTAACATCACATGATTCTCCTGTAGTTTTAAAGTTGACAAAAATATTGTCAAGACATGCTATGTCTCTTGAGGGCCTGTTATTGATTGAGTTCAAATTGCACTGTCTTTGAAGGGTTTTCAACTCAGTCACTGTATGTTTATGTGTTGTTATGTCAAAATCTGCATTCAGATCTCCACCATAATGCAGCCATCTGGCCCCTCTTAGTACATCTAACAGCGTGTCCAATTTTTATAGAAATACATTGATGATACCCTTAGGTGACCTGCGAAGGGATACTATTACTAACTCATAGTTATCAAGTTTGACAACTGGAAGTACACTCTCAGTAACCCAATGTTCACTCAGACAGAAAATATCAAATTTGTTAACTAGTCCAAAACTGTTTACAATAAATTCTTCATTTAGACCTTGAACATTCAGATAGGAAAATTTAAGATCATAACTGTTGTTTATTTTAGATTGAACGTTTTGGTGAGGTGTTATGAAATTTGTTACACTACTTATCTTGTTGGCTTCTTCATCTTGCTACCTTCCACTAAAAACTCATTTAGACGGACAGGAGGTGCTGTTTTCCGTCTACCCGTAACACTTGATGCTGCTTCTCCTGCTGCAGTTCTCTTTTTTCCTTTTAGAGGCACTGTAGTTACTGTTGCTGGTGAAACTTCTGCTGTTACTGCTATTGTTACTTCCTTTTCCACTGCTGCTACTGATAATTCCACTGGTGACTGTGACGCTTTACATGTTTGCATAGATGTAATTTTTTCATCATAGAGTGTATCTGCAGATGTTTCTCCCTTATGTGCTGTTGGTGCACTTTTCTTTTCTGTTGTCATTGGCAGAAAACCTGTTGCAGGTAGTGCTATTTTTACATAGGCACCCACTCCTGCTGTCTTTATCACCTGGAGAATTTCTTTGGCCAGCACTTTCTTGCCTAGGTTGTATCTGTGCAGTCCATGTCTAGTAAAATGCTCTCTTACTGAACTCGTTGCTTCAATGAAAGCTGTGTGCACAAAACCGCTACAAATCTTCCTGAATTTCCGATTTGTTGCGATAATTTCACCGTTTACACACGAGTCTTCTGTTAAGTCGTGTCTGTAGGGAATGTTTACAACAAATACCTTCGGCAGTGAAATTTTTCCTAGCGATTCTTTCAGTGTTTCAGGCTGCTTTCGTTTTTATAGACATCGTTTCCTCCTCGAATTATGACACAGTTGACGTCGCTTTTCACGGCACTTTCACAGTTTTACAGCACTTCCCATAGAGGAGCACCAGGTTTCGAAATTCCAGTCACTTTATATTCGGACTGCATATCAGACATGATTGTAGCCAGTCCCTTACCATGACTCGTCGAAAGTATGTACATTTCTTTCTTCTTCTTCACTGTTTCCTTTTTTTGTCTCGTATTCAATTTTATTTCAAGTTGCTCTCACACGATTTTTTCGTTTAATAGTATTTGATGGGAAGGTGTTTCTGCTGGCACTTTTTTGTTTAACAGATCTTTCTGTGATTTTTTGTCC
The DNA here is from genome assembly GCF_023897955.1 of Schistocerca gregaria. NCBI lineage: Eukaryota > Metazoa > Arthropoda > Insecta > Orthoptera > Acrididae > Schistocerca > Schistocerca gregaria. The sequence continues at coordinate 444,190,260 of NC_064923.1, forward strand.
ATGATTCTGAACTGTCTGCATTTAGAACATCGTATTTATTCATTAGTGGAACACGAAAAACATTGGTATTTAAAACAGGTCTAGAGATTTTCTTAGGCCTAATATATACACACTCTCGTTTGCCGGTTTGCGTATCTGTGGGAAGGTCCATATAGTCAATCAAACTTTTCAGCATTTCTGCGTATTGTCTAGCTTTACTTAAGAAACTTTGCAGTTCTTCCCTCACATTTATTTCGAGACCAGTTTCAAGCGCAGCTTCAACACTGTTGCACTCAGTTCCACAGTCACATGTAGGCCTATGTTGACCGAGATTTTCTTCCACGAAACAACAATAATGATTCCATTTATGTGCCACTACATATATTTTAACACCTTTTATCACTTTATTTGCACATATCATACAATTAAATGATGGTAATTTACCGATATTCACGGTGAGATTTGCCACTACATCCATATGCGCCGCCATCTTCATCAAACCAATGGACCTGCTGTTAAGCTACAACCTACTTGGCGACTTAAGAATGCAGAGAAACACTTGAACATGCTCATAGGTATTTCTCAGGTGAGTCCAGTAAGCCTACCGCTGACACCGAGGCTGTAAATGGCGTGTAAACACCACCTGAATTCATTTGCAATGCGCTGGCCACCGTCCAGGGACGTTTTGAAGTGAGATCGAAAATGTTGGCACCCTGGACCAACACCTACGTGATGGAGTTACCCAATATCTATCATACAATGTGTGACTTTGTAAACTGAGTCCATGAAAGGAAAGGCTATAAAGTGGGACATTCAGAACCCTGAAGTCCAAGATTGGGGAAGGAAGAACAAAACTGCCGAACAGATGCTTTCTGAGGCACTTAGAGAGCAGTCTAGCATCATAGCATTCAAGTGATGGCTTTCATGTTCATTCTGAGACTTGTCCTGTAGATCTTATGCGGGATTCTCGTGTGACGCCATGTTGAGCGATTCACATGCAGTTTCGCTGTTTTTGTCTTTGCATTCTGGATCCATGTGAGCCTCTTTTCTACGCAGGTTTCAATCACCCTCAGTTTCCATTTTATGTTGGATGGTCTTTCTGTTGACCTGATATTTGTACAGCTATATAAACATTCAATAGGGTTGCCACAGTGTGATCCCTACCTTCATATATAACTTGGGTGCCAACTGTTTAGCCTAATTACTGCAGGCACTAGACACTGCTTGTGCACTGGAAGCTGGAGAGTGTCTGCTCTGGCTAATACAATAAAGCTGTATTGACAATGTTCCTGGGTGCATTATGTGTTCCCACTTCTTGTCATATCAAGGTGTGTCCAGAATTGTCAAACATGATGTTTTGGTCATCCAGGTGTTATGATGTGGGGAGGCATAACGTTATATAGGGTTAATGACCTCCAAATCTTTGACACAGTACACTCACTGGTCAATGTTATTTTGACACTGTACTCCTTCTTCTCTTCATATCTTCAGTTCTGCATTTGGCCCTGACTTCATTTTTATATATTACAATGCACGACCGCATGGAAAAGCATAGGTTCAGGACCTCTTGGAATGAGGGAATATTTGAAGAATGGCATGCCTGTCCACCAACTTAAATCCCATCAAACACAAGTGGGATGCATTGCAAACATATTTCAACCCACCTACATGCACCAACAACCATTCAGCAGTCGTCAACCATTCTGGTAGAAGAATGGAACGCCCTACTACAAGAACTCTTTACCAATCTTGTGGCCAGCATGGGAACACGTTCCAGAGCGTGTGTTGTCATTTGTGGTGATCATTCACCCTATTAAGAAACATGTCGTGGCTTTTGTAATGTCCAGTGGACCATCATGAAGCACGGTGACTTCAGAATAATTATTGTCTTTGAATAAAAGTTTTATTTCTGTTCGTGTCATTATACACTCCTGGAAATTGAAATAAGAACACCGTGAATTCATTGTCCCAGGAAGGGGAAACTTTATTGACACATTCCTGGGGTCAGATACATCACATGATCACACTGACAGAACCACAGGCACATAGTCACAGGCAACAGAGCATGCACAATGTCGGCACTAATACAGTGTATATCTACCTTTCGCAGCAATGCAGGCTGCTATTCTCCCATGGAGACGATCGTAGAGATGCTGGATGTAGTCCTGTGGAACGGCTTGCCATGCCATTTCCACCTGGCGCCTCAGTTGGACCAGCGTTCGTGCTGGACGTGCAGACCGCGTGAGACGACGCTTCATCCAGTCCCAAACATGCTCAATGGGGGACAGATCCGGAGATCTAGCTGGCCAGGGTAGTTGACTTACACCTTCTAGAGCACGTTGGGTGGCACGGGATACATGAGGACGTGCGTTGTCCTGTTGGAACAGCAAGTTCCCTTGCCTGTCTAAGAATGGTAGAACGATGGGTTTGATGACGGTTTGGATGTACCGTGCACTATTCAGTGTCCCCTCGACGATCACCAGAGGTGTACGGCCAGTGTAGGAGATCGCTCCCCACACCATGATGCCAGGTGTTGGCCCTGTGTGCCTCGGTCGTATGCAGTCCTGATTGTGGCGCTCACCTGCACGGCGCCAAACACGCATACGACCATCATTGGCACCAAGGCAGAAGCGACTCTCATCGCTGAAGACGACACGTCTCCATTCGTCCCTCCATTCACGCCTGTCGCGACACCACTGGAGGCGGGCTGCACGATGTTGGAGCGTGAGCGGAAGACGGCCTAACGGTGTGCGGGACCGTAGCCCAGCTTCATGGAGACGGTTGCGAATGGTCCTCGCCGATACCCCAGGAGCAACAGTGTCCCTAATTTGCTGCGAAGTGGCGGTGCGGTCTGACACACCGGTGTCAATGTGTTCTTTTTTCCATTTCCAGGAGTGTATATTTATTTCACTTAGTGTATTGTAGTGTTGCAGTTCTTTCTATGTATGGTCCAAGTTTCATTGTACGATGTTACTAGGCAGTGACACATCATGTGTAAGTTATTTTTAATCTTAAGTTTTGCACACCAGTGTATTCATCATATTTAGTGTCCAGCATTTTACCACATAATTTCCAATTCCATTTTAGAGTAGAAAAAAGATGTGAGTGAATTACATACGAAAGTATGTGGTTCCAAACCTTGGAATTAATGGAAAGATTTATATCATCAGAGTGGGATTTGAGATTTCAGCACAAAGACATTTTTGAATGGAATATATGGATTGTCCAGCAGCAAGATCTGTAATTCAATCTTAAACTCTGCCACATTACTCTTAACAAATTAAATTTTTGATTGCATATGTGTCCTTTTTATTCTAATATTAAGCCCATGAAGTCTTTATGGATATGGTTCTGACCTGATACTACATTCATGCTTTGCATTTTTTGAGCAAGAGAAATATTAATAACAATGACAGACCTTAACAAAGATAATGTATTGTGACAAATGTCACAATTTCAGTTTTTGCAGAAGTCTCTGTAGAATTTAAAACTAATGCCAGATAGAATCATTATAACACACTTCTACTTCCTAATGGCATCAAACATGTACACAGAGTTTTGCAAAAATTAATAAATAAACATAAACTTCTATTTTAAATTACCTGCAGGAGACCTCAAGTGTACTACAAATATAACTGAACGACGGATTTGGGTTTCACATGCATGGTTTTGATCTGCCAATTGTCCTAAAAACTTAACTCTTTCTGTTTCTTATATTTCACTGAAATGTACATTTTTCACTTAAAACGTGGTTGTCAGCTGGCTGCCACAGTATGTAAATCTGTGCCAATCGTGACATAGGATAAATGACATGACCACATTGCTAATACTCTTAAGTCCAGATATCTCATCAATCTGGCTACAATGTAGGCTGCAACGTTTTTTTGGATGAAGTGTTGTCTTCTGTTTGAGTTGTTACCCTACATCTACACCTGTGGGCTAGTGGTAAACAGTGCCTCGTCTGAATTCAGTGTCTCACAATCAAAACAGCCTATTGTCTAATTGTTTATAGCACCTTTCGTCTGAATGCTGAAGTCCTGAGTGTGATGGTAGCACACCTCTAACGCATTTCGCATTTTGACACACAGGTAACAACAGTTCCGTCCAGTAACATTTCTATGACAGATTTCTTGGCAGACTATCTCTCTTTGAATGCTGCGCACGTCAAACTTCTCCAGGACACGTCTGCAGGTACCCGCAGTGGCTGTCACAAAAGAGCTGTGCGCCCCCTCCCTGTGTCGAAACCGTCAGCTACTGCTCATTACTTTGGAGAGCACAAAATGTCTTACCGTTGTTGAGCGATGCTCTGCACGAAATGTCTATGATTTCCATTTCACGCGCGATGACAATGCAAGCAGACGACCCGTTTTTGTATGATGAGTCTGACATTACGCTGATATGCAAGACGTGAGTATGGCTCAAAATTAATTTTATAGTTTGTAAACCAATCAGAGTACCTCACTCTATTGTTTACTGTTTTTATTAGTGCTTTATATCTCGTTTCTTTTCCTTTTAGAAGCGATTCATCACGTAATTTTTTTTCAAGAATTTGCTTGTTCTCTTCAAGTCACACTGAGTGACTGTGGTGTAATGGGTTTTACCACCTTTGTTTGATTTCTTACGTTAGATGTATTCACTAAACTGAGTGAATACCTTGCACTGCATGCTCTATAGCAATCCAGGCACACTGATCATTTTGCGGATCGAAAGTGATATTTAAGGCACTGAGTAAGATTTAAATCAACACAATAGCCCAGTTTTGAAGCTACCAAGAGTGGTAATAAGTTATTAACGCCAGAGTCAGTAAATGACTACATGGTTGCCTCAAGCAATTACACACATAAGAACTATATTTGTTTAATAACTACTCCATTGACAGATGGATCCTATGTGACAAACAAAACTCAACATCGTGTCGTTGACGGTCGAGTCGAAGTTCTTCAGAGATGTTTGTATAATGAAGAATTTTAATATTCACAAGCAAACATCTATGACCATTAACACATCTTACTTGAGTCGACCCTGGGAGAAGAATTAATGTGGAAAAGTTTACTTCAGAGTTTGTTAAAGAACTGCTTACAGTTATTTCTAGCTCCATTAAATAAAACGGAAAACTGGAACATAGAGTGCCCTGGTCTGCACTGCAATTAGAACCAAGAACTCCCTTCTCCCTTGCATCAGAAGACATGTGTGGAACTAGTGAGCTAACAAGACACTGCTGGGAACTGGTCTCTCTTATCGTAATATTGGTCATGGAGCTTCAAACACAATGTAAGCACAAGGATAGTTGAGTCTTACATGAAGTATGGCATTCCTGGAAGTCAAACATTAAATTTTGTTGCTTAGTGTCTCACATTACATGAGGATTATGTGGCATGAGTCATCGAATTTATAAAGAAATGTCAGGTGAATATAGTGGAACTATATGCAGAAGTAAATATACTGTCACAGGGTTGTCAAATTTTTGTCAATGTGTTGCTAAGTCTTAGCCCTGCTAGGGGCAGCTACGTAGTGAAATGCTTGTCATTTTCATCTTATATGGGCTCCCAGATGGGAGACGCAAGGGCCTTAGGTTTTTATGCAGCATTATCTCACAATATTTTCTAACATCGCATTTCAGGCTACATATATTTAAGAAATTCAATTAAATTTAATGTAGAATTCCACATTTTGGAAGCTTTATGGTGTGGAAGGGTGCTGTTAATGCCAATGTTATGTAATTTCAGTGCAGGACTAGAAGAGCCACTGATATTAGTTTTCACTAGAATCGTGCATGATCGGATTTGGACATCCAGCACAGCAAAATGTCTCACACTAGATTGGATGTCCAGAACCAATCATGCACGATTTCAGCTTTGATAATTCTGTCTTCTTGTGTTTGTAAAGTACATGAATAGAAAGTGTTATGGCGAAAAATGGGCTTTGACGTCAACAATGAAAATAAACAGTTTGTATACAGTTAAGATGTTTGTAAATCTCATGATAGGAAATTGATTCTAATATGTAGCAAATCCTTTCAATCGCTGATTAGTAACATAGAATAATTTGTGCTAATGGTGTATGTTCCTGAGGTACTGTAACTGATGTTATGGTCTTGGTGAGGTTTACATTGATACATAACTATCAACACTGTAGATGTATTATGATTTCTGTAAGATCATAATTATTTTTGTCTTAGTCATAGAGTGTACATATTACAGTGAAGTGGAAAGAGATATTTTATATATGCCTCTAGAGATATGAAGCTGATCTAAAATAAAATATAATGTAAACATAATAGTGTTCTAATAGACATAATGAGCGAATGGTGACTAGTTATGCCCAATAGTACAAAATGTAGTTTCAAAATTTAAGAATTAGAAAATGGCAGCCAGGATTTCAAATAAAAATTTAGGAATTGTGTTTTAGTATTGCAGTAAGCATACTGTAGTGATGATAGGAGTGTCTCGTAACTATGGATGAACATAGCAGTAAATCACATATTAGTCTGTGTTTCATAGCAGATCTTGGTAAATTTCAACAACAGTTCAGTCATCATCAGCATGTATAGTAGCAAGTCATATTGACTCAGGAAATTTGTATAAGCACATGCTGTTAAAATGGCCTTAGACTTTCTGTAGCTCAATCCACACTCAACTGAGCTATGGACAGTTGTATAAACAAATATTGTTAAAATAAACTTAAACTGTCTGTAGTTCGATTGAGTGTGAATTGAGCTATGGATAGTTTAAAATCGTTTTAAAAACATGTGATTAAACAAGTTTTCTGGGACTATACGACTCACTACTAAACATTCTAATGATGGCTATCCTTGAGCTGAAATCTAACTTGTCCTGCAAAAAAACACAGATTGATACACAATTGATATCTGTGTTCATCCCTAGTCATCTCGCTGAACACAACAATTCCAAATGGAATCCAACCTCTATAAGAGTGTCTTGTGTTGCTAGATGCCTTTGTGTTACTTGTAACTAACCATGAGCTGGTATGTCATCTCCCATACATTTACTATTGGTGTGTGAAGCGATGGTGATACACTAATATTTTTAAAAAAATATGAGATATTATTAAATTTTTTTCATAGTCCTCAATGTCGAAAGTATAATATAGCGACGGTTGACGAAATAAATACTGCATTTGATGTAACAAAAGATACACACAATGTATACGACCTTAGAGATTTTAAGACAATTTTATTTTAATTTCACATGCTATAGACCTTCAAGAGAGATTGCATGTCTTGTCAATATACTGACAAATGTAAACAGAGATTTAAAATGTTTTTATGTAGCTGTATTTGCTTTCTCAGGTCATGATTCATTGTGGGTAGTAGGCCTATAATGAAATCTAAAGAGCTCAAAGATCCTAAAATGTATTGTTCATACTATTGACTCTAAAATAGGTGCTTAGTTCTTATGACGAGAAGAATGCTGCTCAGGCTACTTTTTAGGATTTTAGCAAGACTGTTGATTGTGTTGAGCAAGTTTCGTTTCCTAAGAAATTACTTTATTATGGAATCATTAAAACAAAGTCGGTAATCTTTTTGAATCATTTCTTAATAACCATAAAAAAAATTGAAATTGTGTGTACTGAAAAGGCGAGATCGCAGACAACTGAAATTAAGTGTGGTGTGCCATATTGCTCAGGTTTGCGTCCTCTGTTTCTTATTCTAATGATAAATGATTTGCAATTATATATATATATATATATATATATATATATATATATATATATATATATATATATATATTCATTCCATTCTCCATGCTGATGATATCACTTTTTTCAATGCCAGCTTAGGCTGATAACCTCCAGACTATGATTAAAGACATCCTGTCACAAGTTTTAATCTGTTTTTGAGTTAATGGATTTTTGATCAATGAGAGTAAACCTCAACAAACTATACTTAGTTTAAGAGATCTGCCACGTTATCGTATTGATAGTAAATTGTCTTGAGATCCACACATTAAATATGTTAATAGGGTATTGTATTCGTCAAGACATTTGAAAAATCGTGTACCCTTTATTTATGTAAGATCAGGCTGTTTTGGCTTTTTTTACAGTATTATATCTTGTCAGCTTATTAGAGACTCAGAAAAACTTACCCACTGCATTCCCTTGTTTGATGACCTAAAATATTAACTGTAATAAGCTTGCATATTTTTACTGTTCTCTTGTATACAAATAACAACACGTCAGAATATTGGTGAAGACAGGATTTATACTCTCAAGGTACTAAAAATAAGAGGCATGTTGAGATACCTTGCTATAGACGATCTAAATAATTGAACATCCATGAAGTGGTGGGTATAAAAGTGTTCAACAAACCTCTTCTAGAATGGATGGAAGCTCCATTCGACTTGTTTATGCACAGACTGTACAGTTCATCATCCTTCAATCCTTTCTACTCAGTGAATGAATTTTCTGACTGTGAAAATTACGACTGCCCAGTGGCAGTTCTTTGGGGAGTGTCCTGTAATGTATTTTATGTCATTAATGTACGCGAAAGAACTTGCCCCCCTACGAACAGCTGTGTACCGCAAGTCTCTAGAGGAACGGAAGGTTCCAAATGATTGGAAAAGAGCACATGTAGTCCCAGTCTTCAAGGAGGGTCGTCGAACAGATGCGCAAAACTATAGACCTATATCTCTGACGTCGATCTGTTGTAAGATTTTAGAAGATGTTTTTTTGCTCGAATATCATGTCGTTTTTGGAGACCCGGAATCTACACTGTAGGAATCAGCATGGATTCCAGAAACAACGATCGTGTGAGACCCAACTCTCTTTATTTGTTCATGAGACCCAGAAAATATTAGATACAGGCTCCCAGGTAGATGCTATTTTCCTTGACTTCCGGAAGGCGTTCGATACAGTTCTGCACTGTCGCCTGATAAACAAAGTAAGAGTCTACGGAATATCAGACCAGCTGTGTGGTTGGATTGAAGAGTTTTTAGCAAACAGAACACAGCATGTTGTTATCAATGGAGAGACGTCTACAGACGTTAAAGTAACCACTGGCGTGCCACAGGGGAGTGTTATGGGATCATTGCTTTTCACAATATATGTAAATGACCTAGTAGATAGTGTCGGAAGTTCCATGTGGCTTTTCGCAGATGATGCTGTAGTATACAGAGAAGTTGCAGCATTAAAAAATTGTAGCGAAATTCAGGAAGATCTGCAGTTGATAGGCACTTGGTGCAGGGAGAGGCAACTGACCCTTAACATAGACAAATGCAATGTATTGCGAATATATAGAAAGAAGGATCCTTTATTGTATGATTATATGATAGCAGAACAAACACTGGTAGCAGTTACTTCTGTAAAATATCTGGGAGTATGCGTGCAGAGCGGTTTGAAGTGGAATGATCATATAAAATTAATTGTTGGTAAGACGGGTACCAGGTTGAGATTCATTGGGAGAGTCCTTAGAAAATGTAGTCCATCAACAAAGGAGGTGGCTTACAAAACACTCGTTCGACCTATACTTGAGTATTGCTCATCAGTGCGGGATCCGTGGGAACCGTGATAGCGTTACGGACATGTTTAACAAACTCAAGTGGCAAACTCTGCAAGAGAGGCGCTCTGAATCGCGGTGTAGCTTGCTCGCCAGGTGTTGAGAGGGTGCGTTTCTGGATGAGGTATCGAATATATTGCTTCCCCCTACTTATACCTCCCGAGGAGATCACGAATGTAAAATTAGAGAGATTAGAGTGCGCACAGAGGCTTTCAGACAGTCGTTCTTCCCGCGAACCATATGTGACTGGAACAGGAAAGGGAGGTAATGACAGTGGCACATTAAGTGCCCTCCGCCACACACCGTTGGCTGGCTTGCGGACTATAAATGTAGATGTAGATGTAGATATCTTGTTCACATTGCTTTTGCTTAAACATTATACTTCATTGAAAATTTGTTGTAACTTATTACAATGTTAGCCCATAGAAACTAATCTTTTTTCTGTGTATACTGAATATTTATGCACATTTGTAATTTGACATTGTCTGTTGTTCTAATAGTTGACTGAAAATAAAATTTATTTATTATTTTACTTGTGGGAATGTATTTGCAAGTTTTCATTGCCTTTGGAAACCCAGCTTTAGTTCTCTTGTTGTAACATATGCTGTACAAGTGTACAACTTTGATGTAATGACATATCCCTCAAAACACATCAATAAAAATAGCTTGATCAGTCTTTTTCAACATACACAAAACGTATCATATGGCTAACAATAACACCAACTTCAATAGTAGCAGTAGGGTCAACATCATTAGCAGAAACAGAACAATCAATAGCAACAGCAGGAGAACCTCAGTATCTGAAGCAGAACAAGTTTTCTGTTGCCTGTCATGGTAAGTTGGCGACAATATGGCAGATGGCTAGTTCCTGAAATTATTTTGTTGTGTGTTTTGAAATTATTTTTAAAGTTTTTAATAGTTACCATTATCTGACTGGCTTTGTAAACACAATTCCGTAATTATTGTGGTGTTTTTGTGGCTGTAAACAGAAATAGTAAATGTCTTCTTGTATATTTGGGCCTTGTAGAAGTCAAAAATAGTGCCCTGTGTTTACATTTGTTCGTAACTTATATTTCTTAGTGACTGTAAACGACATAATCATCATATCTAATGAATGTGTACCTGTAAGAAAAGAGTATCAAAGGGTGTTTGTTGTTCAAAGTGCAGTAAAAAGCTTCATTTCTCCTGCGCAAATGTTACCGAAAGAGAGGGCCTAAAAAGATGAACTTGTACAATTTGTGTACATCATATTCAGACACAAATAGAGCTTAAAACTTTAAAATCTGTGCTCAGTAGCTTATCTCACTACATGCAAAGGGTATACCACCACGAATGGAACACTAAGGAAAAAGGCATTTAGCCCCATGACAAGATAAACCAAAATATTTCTATTCACACAGATAGCTATGGCCTGAAAATTAACGGATAAATTAAGAAGACACAACATAAAAGCCACATGTTGGGTTACACCAGGTGTCTCAATGTGTGTAATACTAAGAGATCGTAAATATGTTAGCCCAGAATTTGACAAAGAATGACCAGGAGGAACAAATGACATTAAACATTCTCATAAAGTGCAAGTGATCAACTCATCCAATGAAGTGCTAAAACTCTTAGCTAATACAGACATCATGCTACTAGCCATCCCACCCAGGAATGACCTGGCTCCTGACTCCTGTGCAAACATAATGATACAGAAAACTAACTGGGAACTTGAAAGAGTCGTTATGTCTACACAAATATCTCTTTTCTAAGACTCCGCAACTTTAAAAGATTTATCTTTACAAATCACGGGATGCATCTAAATGAATTAGGAAAACATCATTTGTGTAATTTAATTGAAGAGTGCATAGTCATTTCCTTTTTTTGGTAATGAATCTTCCATTTGATATTTAGGTTATCTGTCTTGAGCTGACTGCAATGTAATTAAAAGGAATTATACCAGACACATTTCGCTTTTATTTAAAAATCATCTTCTGTGGTATTCTGTAAACTGGACACAAAGAATATCCAATATTTTCAAAAAAAAGGCATAAAATAGCACAACAAACTAACAACTGAATTCAGAAATACTTCCCAAAAACAATTGGAAAAAGTGGTCTGTCTCAGAAATGAGGAATATACCAACTGAAATGCAATAGATGTGATGGAAGATACATAGGTCAAACCAGGAGAACACTTGACACCAGATACAAAGTACGTATAAGAGCATGGAAGTACAGGATGGATCATTCAACTTTTGCAGAGCACTTACACCAGCACCAACATAAAATTACAACCAGAGACACAGACATGGAAATGATAAGGATAAACAAGAAAACTACCACATCCAAAAAACCATAACAGAAAAGAAACAACTCATAAATGATTAGATCAACTTGGCAAGACAACACGCTCTTTAACTGAT